>NC_054476.1:37751809-39013459 GCF_017639515.1 Carcharodon carcharias | reverse complement strand
CCTCGCACTCTCTCTCTCTCTCCCCCTCGCACTCTCTCTCTCTCTCCCCCTCCCGCACTCTCTCTCTCTCTCACCCTCGCACTCTCTCTCTCTCCCCCTCGCACTCTCTCTCTCTCCCCCTCGCACTCTCTCTCTCTCTCACCCTCGCACTCTCTCTCTCTCTCCCCCTCGCACTGTCTCTCTCTCTCTCCACCTCGCACCCTCTCTCTCTCTCCCCCTCGCACTCTCTCTCTCTCTCTCCCCCTCGCACTCTCTCTCTCTCCCCCTCGCACTCTCTCTCTCTCCCCCTCGCACTCTCTCTCTCCCCCTCGCACTCTCTCTCTCTCCCCCTCGCACTCTCTCTCTCTCCCCCTCGCACTCTCTCTCTCTCCCCCTCGCACTCTCTCTCTCTCCCCCTCGCACTCTCCCTCTCTCCCCCTCGCACTCTCCCTCTCTCCCCCTCGCACTGTCTCTCTCTCCCCCTCGCACTGTCTCTCTCTCTCCCTCGCACTGTCTCTCTCTCTCCCTCGCACTGTCTCTCTCCATCCCTCGCACTGTCTCTCTCCATCCCTCGCACTGTCTCTCTCTCTCCCTCGCACTGTCTCTCTCTCTCCCTCGCACTGTCTCTCTCTCCCCCCTCGCACTCTCCCCCTCGCACTGTCTCTCTCTCCCCCCTCGCACTCTCTCTCTCTCCGCCCTCGCACTCTCCCCCTCGCACTCTCTCTCTCTCCCCCCTCGCACTCTCCTCCCTCGCACTCTCTCTCTCTCTCCCCCTCGCACTCTCCCCCTCGCACTCTCCCCCCTCGCACTCTCCCCCCTCGCACTCTCCCCCCTCGCACTGTCTCTCTCTCTCGCACTGTCTCCCTCACATCCTCTCTCTCTCTCCCTCGCACTCTCTCTCTCTCTCTCTCCCTCGCACTCTCTCTCTCCCCCTCGCACTCTCTCTCCCCCTCGCACTCTCTCCCCCCCTCGCACTGTCTCTCTCTCTCCCTCGCACTCTCTCTCTCCCTCGCACTCTCTCTCTCGCTCTCCCTCGCACTCTCTCTCTCGCTCTCCCTCGCACTCTCTCTCTCGCTCTCCCTCGCACTCTCTCCCCCTCGCACTGTCTCACTCTCTCCCTCGCACTCTCTCCCTCGCACTCTCTCTCTCTCCCTCGCACTCTCTCTCTCTCCCCCTCGCACTCACTCTTCCCCCTCGCACTCTCTCACTCTCCCTCGCACTCTCTCTCTCCCTCGCTCTCTCTCTCTCCCTCGCTCTCTCTCTCTCTCGCTCGCACTCTCTCTCTCTCCCTCGCACTCTCTCTCTCTCTCCCTCGCACTCTCTCTCTCTCCCCCTCGCACTCTCTCTCTCTCCCCCTCGCACTCTCTCTCCCCCTCGCACTCTATCTCTCTCCCTCGCACTCTCTCTCTCTCCCTCGCACTCTCTCTCTCTCCCTCGCACTCTCTCTCTCTCCCTCGCACTCTCTCTCTCTCCCTCGCACTATCTCTCCCACCTCGCACTCTCTCTCTCTCTCCCTCGCACTCTCTCTCTCTCCCCCTCGCACTCTCTCTCTCTCCCTCGCACTCTCTCTCTCTCCCCCTCACACTATCACTCTCTCCCCCCACACTGTCTTTCTCTCCCCCCTCGCACTCTCTCTCCCCCTCGCACTCTCTCTCTCTCCCCCGTCGCACTGTCTCTCTCTCCCCCCTCGCACTCTCTCTCTCTCCCCCCTCGCACTCTCCCCCCTCGGCCTCTCCCCCCTCGCCCTGTCTGTCTCTCTCTCTCTCCCCCCTCGGCCTCTCCCCCCTCACCCTGTCTCCCTCTCCCCCCTCGGCCTCTCCCCCCTCACACTGTCTCCCTCTCCCCCCTCGGCCTCTCCCCCCTCGCCCTGTCTCCCTCTCCCCCCTCGGCCTCTCCCCCCTCGCACTGTCTCCCTCTCCAACCTCGGCCTCTCCCCCCTCGCCCTGTCTCCCTCTCCCCCCTCGGCCTCTCCCCCCTCGCCCTGTCTCCCTCTCCCCCCTCGGCCTCTCCCCCCTCGCACTGTCTCCCTCTCCCCCCTCGGCCTCTCCCCCCTCGCACTGTCTCCCTCTCCCCCCTCGGCCTCTCCCCCCTCGCACTGTCTCCCTCTCCCCCCTCGGCCTCTCCCCCCTCGCACTGTCTCTCTCTCCCTTCTCTTCCTCTCCCCCCTCGCACTGTCTCTCTCTCCCTCCCTCGCACTGTCTCGCACTCTCCCCCCTCGCACTGTCTCTCTCTCCCTTCTCGGCCTCTCCCCCCTCGCACTGTCTCGCTCTCCCTCCCTCGCACTGTCTCGCTCTCCCTCCCTCGCACTGTCTCGCTCTCCCTCCCTCGCACTGTCTCGCTCTCCCTCCCTCGCACTGTCTCTCTCTCCCTCCCTCGCACTGTCTCTCCCTCCCTCCCTCGCACTGTCTCTCCCTCCCTCCCTCGCACTGTCTCTCTCTCCCTCCCTCGCACTGTCTCTCTCTCCCTCCCTCGCACTGTCTCACACTCTCCCCCCTCGCACTGTCTCACACTCTCCCCCCTCGCACTGTCTCTCTCTCTCTCCCTCGCACTGTCTCTCTCCCTCCCTCACACTCTCTCTCTCCCTCCCTCGCACTGTCTCTCTCTCCCTCCCTCGCACTGTCTCTCTCTCCCACTCTCGCACTGTCTCGCTCTCTCCCTCGCTCGCACTGTCTCGCTCTCTCCCTCGCTCGCACTGTCACGCTCTCTCCCTCCCTCGCACTGTCTCGCTCTCTCCCTCCCTCGCATTGTCTCACACTCTCCCTCCCTCGCACTGTCTCTCTCTCCCTCCCTCGCACTGTCTCACACTCTCCCCCCTCGCACTGTCTCACACTCTCCCCCCTCGCACTGTCTCGCTCTCTCTCCCCCTCGCACTCTCTCTCTCTCCCCCTTGCACTCTCTCTCTCCCCCTCGCACTCTCTCTCTCCTCGCACTGTCTCGCACTCTCCCTCCCTCGCACTGTCTCCCTCTCTCCCTCACTTGCACTGTCTTGCTCTCTCCCTCCCTCGCACTGCCTCGCTCTCTCTCTCTCTCGCACTCTCTCTCTCTCTCCCCCCCTCGCACTGTCTCGCTCTCTCCTCCCTCAGCACTGTCTCGCTCTCTCCCTCCCTCGCACTGCTCTCGCTCTCTCCTCCCTCGCACTGCTCTCGCTCTCTCCCTCCTCGCACTGTCTCGCTCTCTCCTCCCTCGCACGTCTCGCTCTCTCTCTCCCTCGCACTCTCTCTCTCTCTCTCTCCCTCGCACTGTCTCGCTCTCTCCCTCCCTCGCACTGTCTCACTCTCTCCCTCCTCGCACTCTCTCTCTCTCTCCCTCCCTCGCACTGTCTCGCTCTCTCCCTCCCTCGCTCTGTCTCGCTCTCTCCCTCCCTCGCACTGTCTCGCTCTCTCCCTCCCTCGCACTGTCTCGCTCTCTCCCTCCCTCGCACTGTCTCGCTCTCTCCCTCCCTCGCACTGTCTCGCTCTCTCCCTCCCTCGCACTGTCTCGCTCTCTCCCTCCCTCGCACTGTCTCGCTCTCTCCCTCCCTCGCACTGTCTCGCTCTCTCCCACCCTCGCACTGTCTCGCTCTCTCCCTCCCTCGCACTGTCTCGCTCTCTCCCTCCCTCGCACTGTCTCGCTCTCTCCCTCCCTCGCACTGTCTCGCTCTCTCCCTCCCTCGCACTGTCTCGCTCTCTCCCTCCCTCGCACTGTCTCGCTCTCTCCCTCCCTCGCACTGTCTCGCTCTCTCCCTCCCTCGCACTGTCTCGCTCTCTCCCTCCCTCGCACTGTCTCGCTCTCTCCCTCCCTCGCACTGTCTCGCTCTCTCCCTCCCTCGCACTGTCTCGCTCTCTCCCTCCCTCGCACTGTCTCGCTCTCTCCCTCCCTCGCACTGTCTCGCTCTCTCCCTCCCTCGCACTGTCTCGCTCTCTCCCTCCCTCGCACTGTCTCGCTCTCTCCCTCCCTCGCACTGTCTCGCTCTCTCCCTCCCTCGCACTGTCTCGCTCTCTCCCTCCCTCGCACTGTCTCGCTCTCTCCCTCCCTCGCACTGTCTCGCTCTCTCCCTCCCTCGCACTGTCTCGCTCTCTCCCTCCCTCGCACTGTCTCGCTCTCTCCCTCCCTCGCACTGTCTCGCTCTCTCCCTCCCTCGCACTGTCTCGCTCTCTCCCTCCCTCGCACTGTCTCGCTCTCTCCCTCCCTCGCACTGTCTCGCTCTCTCCCTCCCTCGCACTGTCTCGCTCTCTCCCTCCCTCGCACTGTCTCGCTCTCTCCCTCCCTCGCACTGTCTCGCTCTCTCCCTCCCTCGCACTGTCTCGCTCTCTCCCTCCCTCGCACTGTCTCGCTCTCTCCCTCCCTCGCACTGTCTCGCTCTCTCCCTCCCTCGCACTGTCTCCTTCTCTCCCTCCCTCGCACTGTCTCCCTCTCTCCCTCCCTCGCACTGTCTCCCTCTCTCCCTCCCTCGCACTGTCTCGCTCTCTCCCTCCCTCGCACTGTCTCCCTCTCTCCCTCCCTTGCACTTTATATCTCTCTCTCCCTCACTTGCACTTTATACCTCTCTCTCCCTCGCACTGTCTCTGTCTCTCCCTCTCCATCGCACTGTCTCTGTCTCTCCCTCTCCATCGCACTGTCTCTCTCCCCCTCGCACTCTCTCTCTCTCTCCCCCTCGCACTCTCTCTCTCTCTCCCCCTCGCACTCTCTCTCTCTCTCTCTCCCCCTCGCACTCTCTCTCTCCCTCGCACTCTCTCTCTCTCTCCCCCTCGCACTCTCTCTCTCTCTCCCCCTCGCACTCTCTCTCTCTCTCCCCCTCGCACTCTCTCTCTCTCTCCCCCTCGCACTCTCTCTCTCTCTCCCCCTCGCACTCTCTCTCTCTCTCCCCCCGCACTCTCTCTCTCTCTCTCCCCCCGCACTCTCTCTCTCTCTCCCCCTCGCACTCTCTCTCTCTCTCCCCCTCGCACTCTCTCTCTCTCTCCCCCTCGCACTCTGTCTCTCTCTCCCCCTCGCACTCTGTCTCTCTCTCCCCCTCGCACTCTCTCTCTCTCCCCCTCGCACTCTCTCTCTCTCTCCCCCTCGCACTCTCTCTCTCTCTCCCCCCCTCGCACTCTCTCTCTCCCCCCCTCGCACTCTCTCTCTCCCCCCCTCGCACTCTCTCTCTCTCCCCCTCGCACTCTCTCTCTCTCCCCCTCGCACTCTCTCTCTCCTTCGCACACTCTCTCTCTCACCCTCGCACTCTCTCTCTCTCTCTCACCCTCGCACTCTCTCTCTCACCCTCGCACTCTCTCTCTCACCCTCGCACTCTGTCTCTCTCACCCTCGCACTCTCTCTCTCTCCCCCCGCACTCTCTCTCTCTCCCCCTTGCACTCTCTCTCTCCCCCTCACACTCTCTCTCTCTCTCCCCCTCACACTCTCTCTCTCCCCCTCGCACTCTCTCTCTCTCTCCCCCTCGCACTCTCTCTCTCTCACCCTCGCACTCTCTCTCTCTCACCCTCGCACTCTCTCTCTCCCTCTCCCCCTCACACTCTCTCTCTCCCTCTCCCCCTCGCACTCTCTCTCTCCCCCTCGCACTCTCTCTCTCTCCCGCTCGCACTTTCTCTCTCTCTCCCCCTCACACACTCTCTCTCTCCCTCTCCCCCTCGCACTCTCTCTCTCTCTCCCTCTCCCCCTCGCACTCTCTCCCTCTCCCCCTTGCACTCTCTCTCCCTCTCCCCCTCACATTCTCTCTCCCTCTCATCCCCCTCTCCATCTCGCACTCTCTCTCCCTCTCCCCCTCACATTCTCTCTCCCTCTCATCCCTCACACTCTCCCTCCCTCTCACCCCTCGCACTCTCTCACATTTGCTGCTGATCAGCAAATCAGCAGCACATATGGGAGAGGTACAGCCTGTGACTGGAGGAGCAGCTCCACGCAGAATCTTCCATTCAACTTACCTGTTTGACAGGCATTTTGAAAACTGGCTCCGGGGGCTGTATAGAGGGGCTTCTAAGGCCGCATCTGGCCCGTGAGCCATACGTTGGACAAGCCTGATCTAGATTAAAATTGAGATGGTTTGTCACACCTCTGATTCACAAATTACAGCACAGCAAGAGGCCAATCAGCTCATCACACCTGTTTTGGTGCTAACTCTCAACTTCCTTTCCCTGCATCCATTTATATGTTTCCCTTTCCAATCATTATCCAATTCCCATTTCAACAATATTTCAGTCTTTGCCTCAGTATCCCCTCATGAGAAATCATTGCCTGTTCTTAAAACCCTTATTACAAAAACATTTAATTCAAATCTCATTTTCATTCTTAGAATCATAGGATTTTGCATCCCAGGAGGATGACATTTAGCCCATTGTGCCTGCGTCAGCTCTGTGAAAGAGCTACAAATTAATGCCACACCCCCTGCCCTTTCCCCAGAGCCCTGCAGATAGTATTTATTCAATTCCATTTTTCTATTCATTCACAGCATTTGAGTGTCACCAGCAAGGCCAGCATTTATTGCCTATCCTTGGTTGTCCAGAGAAGGTGGTGGTGAACTGCCTTCTTGGACCGCTGCAAACCTTGTGGCCTAAGTACACCCACAGTGCTTTGGGGAGGGAGTTCCAGGATTTTGACCCAGTGACAGTGAAGGAACGGCAATATAGTTCTAAGTCAGGACGGTGTGTGATTTGGAGGGGAATTTGCAGGTGGTGATGTTCCCACACATCTGCTGTTTTTGTCTTTCTAGGTGGAAGAGGTTGTGTTTGGAAGGTGCTGTCAAAAGAAAGTTGCGATGGGATCTGAGTTACTGCTGGTTTATACTGAGGAGCTATGTTTGATCCTGTTCCTCTGATCCCAGTGCCTGACAAGTAGATAACTGGAATCATATTGACAAAGCATCGACCTGTATTTCTGTTGCAGCCTCAGTGAGAGTGGCTCAGTGAAGGTGGTTGTATGAAGGTAGGGAGATGTTATCGGATTAACGCACTATTACAGTTGTACTCGGCAGTCTGTCTCCCACCAAACAGATCGAGTCCAGGTGCCACTGTACCTGACATCACACAAAAAGGTTATAAATAAGTGGTAGCTCCCGAGAGCTTGCAACCAGGAATAGATTCACGACAAACAACTTTATCTCTCCACGGACCTGTCAGCAGATGTAAACAAAATCCGTTGCTGTCCTCAAAGCAGACACACAGTGGAGCAAGGTTCTGCTCACAAAGCTGCACATTTCTCCTGTTCCATTCTGTAGCTCAATAATAAGGCTGCACAGAATTTACCTCAGAAAAGATTGAGAATCCTGATTGATTCCCACAGTAATGATGAGTGAGCTGATTAAAACGATCATGGGGTTTGATTGGGGCACCAAGAAGGTGGGAGTGAAATGTGAAAATTAAAGCCAGGCAGTTCAAAGGTGATGTAAGGAAATGTTCTTTACACAAAGAAGACTGGGGATCTGGAACCAGGAAGCTCTAGACTCTAGGATTCAGATAAAGCTTTCCAGAGCAATAGTTTTTTTTTGTTCATTGTCGAGCGAGCATATCAAAGAAAAGGGAGGAGGGATACAGATCAGCCTTGTTCTAAATGAGTGGTGAAACAGGTTTGAGGGGCTGAATGGCCTCCTCCTGTTCCTGTGTAACATGCTCGAGGGGCTCAAAGCCCTTCTCCTGTTCCTGTGTAACAGGCTCGAGGGGCTGAATGGCCTCCTCCTGTTCCTGTGTAACATGCTCAAGGGGCTCAAAGCCTTCCTCCTGTTCCTGTGTAACAGGTTCGAGCGGCTGAATGGCCTCCTCCTGTTTCTGTGTAACAGGCTCGAGGCGTTGAATGACCTCCTCCTGTTCCTAATAACGTCTCGTTTTGTACAGGTTATTTTGTTCTGTTTTTGATTCCCAGCTTATTTTCCAGCCTCACATACAGATTCAACACTGTAATATAATCAGTGGCGGTGGAACATAACTGTGGAGTGGACACCGGGGAGTATGGCAGGGGGACACCCGGGAGCATGGTGGGGGTACTTTGGGGATTGGGGGGGAAGGAGGGTTAGGGCAGTAGTGAAGGGTCACCAGGGTGGGGGGGTGGTGGTCTGAAGCTGCAGGATTTCACCAATGGCATGTGGAGATTTTGGATTTTCTGGAGGAAATTCAGGCCGCAGAGTGGCATTGGGCAGACTGTCAGCTCCTAAATCAACTGATACTCAACACTTGGAAAGATGCTGTTTGAGCAATGGAGCTCAGATTGATCAGTCAGATCGATCACTCCTCCTGTTAACACAGTTCCAGCTTCTCCGATCTTCAACCACTGAATCCAGAGACAATTCCAACCATTTCTATTCATGTCAGTGGGGGAGCAGGTGTCAGCAGGGAAGTGGTTTAGTTGGGGGAGGTGTATATTTGGGGGGAGGCTATATATAGAGGATTGTATATTTGTGGGGATGGGGATTAATTGGGGGATGTGCTTTCTAAATGTTTTCTCCCCTGCTGGAAACGCAAGGTCAGCTCAACACAAGGTGAAGCATACTGCGGTTAGGTAACTTTTGGATAACGGTCAAGTTTTGTTTATGAGTCAGAGGGTAAGGTTGAGGAGTGAGGAGGAGAGGAAGGGGGAGAGAGGGAAAAATTCAGAGGGTCAATACTGAGGGAGCACTCCACTACCTGAGCATCAGCACTGGGGAAATGATGTAGTGTCAGAGGGTCAGTAATGAGGGAGCGCATCACTGTCAGAGAAGCAGTAGATGAGGGACCCTGCACTATTGGAGGGGCAGTACCGAGGGAGTCCTGCACTGTTGAGAGGGCAGTACTGAGGGAGTGCTGTGCTTTCAGAGGTGACGACTTCCGGATGAGATGATAAATTGAGGTCCTGTCTGCCATCTTAGGTGGATGCAAAAGATCCAAATGCACTATTTAGAGAGCAGCAGGGGAGTCCTCCCCAGTGTCTTGGTCAACAGTTATATCTCAACTAACATCACAGAAAGCACATTATTTGGTCATTATCACATTGCTGTTTCTGGGAGCTTGCTTTGCGGAAATTGGCTGCTATGTTTCCTACATTACAACAGCAATAACACTAAAAATGCTTCATTAGCCTTAAAGAGCACTGAATCCTCCTGAGGTTGTGAAAGGCGCTAAATAAACGCGAATGTTTCTCTATATCTACGTAAATTCCTTAAAAATGTAATCTGTTATTAGCTCTGTTGTAAATTTTACTACAGCAGATTGTATATACCTTTGAAATGCCTGACAATAAGTCACAAGGTGGAGCTTAATGTGAAAGAGCAGGTTTTTTCTATTTATGACATGCCAAAGGAAGGCAAATATCCATTTGTTCACCATCAGATTTTCCAATCCTGATTCAGTCCACATGTTTACTCTGAGCCTATTAAGAGTGAATGATATTTCACTGCTCCGCTGCTATTGAAAGGCAATTAACAGATAAAGCTGCTTTGACAATGTTACTGTGCGCAGGTAGAGGGGTTCAAAGACTGACCCCCCTGGTATTCTGGAAGATTCAATGGGATTAACCCCGAGCTAGTTCCAGATACCAGAGGAATAGGCCTGGAGGCTAAGAGAGGAACCACTGCAGTGCACAACTCACTGAATCAAGGTTCTTTGGGAGGACGCAGTAATTCTCCCCATGGACTCAAGACTCTGATTTTTCAGTCCAAGCTAGCAGTTAACCACCATTTTCCAGTTTCCATCCCTCTGTGGAATGGGACTTAAACACAGGACAGACACACAACCAGAGGCAGGTGGAGCATTCCAGGATCAGTTGAAAGGCTCCCAGTGTGAAAGGAAAACTTTGGAAACGCTGTGAGATCAGGTAACACTGTTACTGGATTCACAGGCTAGAGAGCAAACTCCACTCACTGTAGGATCAATGACACACTCAACTCACTACTAGATCAGCAACATATCTTTTCCTGCCTCTGTTGCCCTGTAAGTAATTTGCCTTTCAAGTGAGATCAATTCTGTTGTTTGCAATTTGCTGAGTAACAGGCCAGTGTGAATTTTATTGTAAATCTAATTTTTTCGAATCTTTGAAGCAGAACATGGAACATTCCTGGAAGGTGCTGCCCATTGTCTGTTTATCTGACCTTGGAATAAATCAGTGTGGAGCACTTGTTCAGGGATCAGCAAGCTGCCCCATCCTCCAAGAGCTACTCAATCCTGTAAGGAGACTTTATTTTACAGAGAAGCTTAGATTTAAAAGCCAGGTAGAGAGGATCAGGGAGATGAGCAGATAAATCAGGGAACAAATATCAGCTGTCGCTAAGTTTTAAAGCCCTGTTTTTTTATTCATTCATGGGATGTGGGCGTCACTGGCTAGGTCAGGATTTATTGCCCATTCCTAATTGCCCTTGAGAAAGTGGTGGTGAGCTGCTTTCTTGAAAAGCCGTAGTCCATGCTGTTAGGGAGGGAGCGCCAGGATTTTGACCCAGTGACAGTGGAAGAACAGTGATATATTTCCAAGTCAGGATGGTGTGTAGCTTGGAGGGGATCTGTGATGGAAGGAGGCCAGGAACTGAAAGGGAGGTAAGGAGATCCACAACTTTTAAGATTGAGCTTGAGTAGGAGTCTTTACAGGCCAGTGCAGGGGGAGGAAGAGTATGTAGGATAGGGCTGGAATAACAAGATCAATGTCCATAAACAAGATAAAGATTGCAATGGAGAGTACTGAGCAATTCCTCAATGAATAAAGACCAATATTTATCTTCAGAAAATGCTGGCAAAACTCAGCAGGTCTGGCAGCATCTGTGGAGAAAGAAACAGAGTTAACATTTCAAGTCCATATGACTCTTCTTCCGAACTAGAGAAGTAGAAATGTGATGGATATTATACTGTTTAAGAGGGGGTGGAGTAGGTGGAGCAAAATAGAAAGTCAGGAATAGGTGGGAGCTAAGAGGAAATTTGACAAGGATGTCATGGATACGGGATAAAGGGAGTGTTAACAGTAGTGTTAAAGACTAAAGGTGCTGAGAGTGCATAAAGGTAAATAGCAGAATGTGTTAATAGCAGAACAAGGGTCAGCACTCTGTGAAAGCAAAAAATAAAACCAAATAACAGATGGACCTCTGTGGGATGGAGTGGGGTTCTGTTGGGGAAAAAGGATAATTTAAAAAAATAATAAAATCAATGAATAAAAAATAAGTAACTGGATTAAAAGAGGGGTAAAGATAGGGGAGAGTGTTCATGGCGTGAAGCTGTTGAACTCAACGTTAAGTCCGGAAATCTGTAAACTGCCTAATCGGAAGATGAGGTGCTGTTCCTCCAGTTTGCATTGGGCTTCACTGGAACATTGCAGCAGGCCTCGGACAGACATGTGGTCACAAGATCAAGCTGGTGTGTTGATATGGCAAGCGACAGGAAGATCTGGGTTATGCTTGCGGATTGAGCAAAAGTGTTCCACAAAGCAGTCACCCAGTTTGCATTAAATGGTTTACAGACTTAACATTGAGTCCAACAACTTCAGGCCATGAACTCTCTCCTGCATCTTTACCCCTTTTTCTAATCCAATTACTTTTTTATTTTTATTTATTTATTCATTAATTTATTTTATTCCTTTTTTAAATTATTCTTTGTCCCCAACAGACCCCCCATTCCACCCCACAGAGGGCCATCTGTCGCTTAATTTTATGTTTTGCTTTCAGAGTGCTGCCCCTTATTCTGCTATTAACACATTCTGCCATCTTACCTTGATGTCACTACCAGCATCTTCTTTAGTCTTTAAAACTATCATTAACACTCCCTTTGTCCATAACATCTTTATCAAAATTCTCCTTAGCTCCTACCTATCCCTGACCTTCTATTTTGCTCCACCTGCGCCACCCCCTCTTAAACAGTATAAAATTCATCATCTTCCGATTAGGCAGTTTACAGATTTCCGGACTTAACATTGAGTTCAACAACTTCACGCCATGAACACTCTCCTCTATCTTTACCCCTCTTTTAATCAGTTACTTATTTTTTATTCATTGATTTTATTATTTTTTTAAATTATCCTTTTTCCCCAACAGAACCCCACTCCATCCCACAGAGGTCCATCTGTTATTTGGTTTTATGTTTTGCTTTCACAGAGTGCTGACCCTTGTTCTGCTATTAACACATTCTGCTATTTACCTTTATGCCACTCTCAGCACCTTTAGTCTTTAACACTACTGTTAACACTCCCTTTATCCTGTATCCATGACATCCTTGTCAAATTTCCTCTTAGCTCCCACCTATTCCTGACTTTCTATTTTGCTCCACCTACTCCACCCCCTCTTAAACAGTATAATATCCATCACATTTCTACTTCTCTAGTTCGGAAGAAGAGTCATATGGACTTGAAATGTTAACTCTGTTTCTTTCTCCACAGATGCTGCCAGACCTGCTGAGTTTTGCCAGCATTTTCTGTAGCTAAACATTGGTTTATTCTCTTTGGCTCTGAAGAGTCATACGCACTCGAAACATTAACTCTGTTTCTCTCTCCACAGATGCTGCCAGACCTGCTGAGTTTAACAGCATTTTCCGTTTTTATTTCAGATTTCCAGCATCTGCAGTATTTTGCTTTTGCTAATGTTTATCCAGTTTGCCTTTTGCTATCCTGGTCTTCACAGAGTCAATGCAGTACAGAAGGAGGCCATTCAGCCCATTGAGTCCATGCCAACTCTGTAAGCGCAGTCCAGTTAGTCCCATTCCCCCATTATATCCCCACAGCCCTCTAGGTTTATTTCCCTCAAGTGCTCACCCAATTTCCTTTAGAAATCATTCATCACCTCTGCTTCCACCACCCTCATAAGCAGTGAATTCCAGGAAATAAAACACTCCCGGCATTAAAAAAAATTGCTCACCTCCCCTCGGCATCTCTTACCCAAGATCTTGTCTTTGTACCATCAGCTAATGGGAATAGCTTTTTTTGTTTACCTTATCTAAGCCTGTAATAATCTTGTACACCTCTACTAAATCTCCCCTCAATCGCATTTGCTCCAAGCAGAACAAAACCCAGCTTCTCCAATCTAACCTTGTAGCTAAAATTCTCCATCCCAGGAACCATTTTGGTAAATCTCCTCTGCACCCTCTCAAGGATCCTCACATCCTTCCTGTAGGGTAGTGACCAGAACTGAACCCAATACTCTAAATGTGTCTTAACCTTTACAGAGGTTCAGCATAACATCTTTTACACTCAATAACTCGATTTATGAAGCACAAAATCCCCATATGCTTTGCTAACAACTCTCTATTATATGTCCAGCCAGCTTCAACGATCCATGAACATGGACCCACAGGTCCCTCTGTCCCTGCACACTCTTTAGAACAGTGCAATGCATCACATCACACTCACCGGACAGAATTTTGCCTTGATGGGCGGGCGGGCCCCACCGGCTCGGCAGCGGGCAGGCAGCTGATCGCTGCCGCCGAAACGGGCCCCGCCGCCATTTTAGGTGAGGGGGCCAATTAAGGCCTGCCCAGCGGGCCGCCCAATGGGAAGTGCTATGCGCTTCCTGTGCGGGGTGGGGGGGATTCCCCAACTGTCAAAGTGCGTGCATGTGCGCGAAAGAGCGCACATCTCCCTGAGACTAAGTGCTGCCTCAGGGAGATCACTGACAGTGTTTGAAACTTTAAAAATAGAAAAACAAAGAATTTATTAACATGTCCCCCTCATGTGACAATGTCACACGAGATGGGACATGTTAATAAATATCACAGAAAATTTATTAAAGTTTTTTTAAAACCAACATGATACTTCATCTCACCAGTGGATGAGATTTCATGTTTTTCAGAAGCCCGCTAGGGCTCCTGGCCTGCCCGCCAGCCTTAAGGTTGGACAGGCAGGGCCTTTAATTGCCTTAATTATCCTGCCAATGGCCTCAATTAGCCATTGACAGGTTGGCGGGCGGATAGCTGATTTCACTGTCCACCCGCCTTCCTGAATATTTAAATGGGGCAGGATGACGCCGGGGGTTCCGCCCCCAGCTCGCCGATGGAAAAATTCTGCCCACTGTATTGAATTCCATCTGCCACTTGTCTCACCATTCTGCTAGCCTATCTATGATTGAATAATGGTGTCAAACATGCCACTCATCAATCCTCTGGCATTTCTCCCATATATAGTGAAGATAAGATTATGGCAAGCTCTTCAACTATCTTGACCCCAATTCCCTTCGCAACATTTGATGCAAGCCATCCTGACCAGGTGACTTATTCACTCTAAGCACAGCCAGCCTTTCTAGTACATGCTGCCTATCAATTTTCACCTCATGCGTTACCTTTACCACCTCCAGATCTACCAATATTTTGTCAGTATGCTCTTTCTTAATAAACACTGAAACAAATAACTCATTAAGTATTCTAACCTTGCCTTGTGTCTCTAAACATACATCACCTTCTTTGACCATAATAGGCCCCACCCCCATCACTTACTCCAGCTAATGATTTACATGCCAGAAGAAGATTTTTGACAATTTACGTTTTCAACATGATCCAATGATAATAGAGTTGTTGATTAATCACAGCAAATAATCTCTATCAATGAATCTACAACAGACCCAGACATGAGGTGAGGAAAACTCACATTGGTGGACAGCTTTGGGAACCCTAGATCCAATATCACCTGTTCTCTCCCATGTTTGCTACACTCATCACACATCGTGTCTCATATAAATTTACTTATATTGTTTTGTGAAAGAAATCTCTCTAATTTGCACTTGAATGAATCAATATTAAATATTTCTATCATCTCCCTAGGCAGCCTGTACCTATTCCATAGATTGGCTATTCGGTCACTGAAATATTGGTTCCACATATTAGTTTTAAATTTACCCTCCCCTCCTCTGCTTACCATGCAGGACATTCAGGATACAGTGAGAAGGTGGGGTTGGGAAAATGGGAAGGGGGTGATTCGGTGGGGTTGAGGGATTGGGGAAGGGTGGGTCATTGGGGTTGGGAGATTGGGGAGGGGACAGGTCAGTTGGGCTGAGGGATTAGGGAGAGGGTGGGTCAATAGGATTGGGGGATTGGGAGGGGGTAGGTTGATGGAGTTGGGGGTTTGGAGAGAGACTGGGTCAAAGGGGTTGAGGGATTGGAGAGAGGGTAGGTGGGTGGTGTTCAGGGATTGGGGAGAGGGTGGGTGGTGTTGAGGGATTGGGGAAAGGGTGGGTCAATGGGGTTAAGGGATTATAGGGTGAGTGGGTCAATTAGATTGAGGGATTGGGGAGGGGGTGAGTCAACTGGGGAGAGGATAGGTCAACAGCTTTGAGGAGTTGAGGAGGGGGTAGGTCAGTGGTGTTGAGGGAATGGGGAGAGGGTGAGTCGCTAGAGTTGAAGGACTGGGGACAGAGTGGGTCGCTGGCATTGGGGGATTGGGGAGAGGATGGGCGGATTAGGTTGAGGGATTGGGGAGAGGATGGGTGGGTTGGGTTGAGGGATTGGGGAGAGGATGGGTGGGTTGGGTTGAGGGATTGGGGCGTGGATGGGTGGGTTGGGTTGAGGGATTGGGGCTTGGATGGGTGGGTTGGGTTGAGGGATTGGGGAGAGGAAGGGTCGGTTGGATTGAAGGATTGGGGAGATGGAGGACGGGTTGGGTTGAGGAATTGGGAAGAGGATGGGCAGGTTGGGTTGAGGGATTGGGGAGAGGGTGGGTGGGTTGGGTTGAGGGATTGGGGAGAGCGTGAGTCACTGGGGTTGAGGGATTGGGGAGAGGGAGGGTTGGTTGGGTTGAAGGATTGGGGGGAGGGAGGGCAGGTTGGGTTGAGCAATTGGAAAGAGGATAGGCGGGTTGGGTTGAGGGATTGGGGAGAGGGTGGGTGGGTTGGGTTGAGGGATTGGGGAGAGGGTGGGTGGGTTGGGTTGAGGGATTGGGGAGAGGGTGGGTGGGTTGGGTTGAGGGATTGGGGAGAGGGTTACTGTGGTTGAGGATATAGGGCGACTGTGGATACAGGCTGAGGATGTGCAGGGAAGCTGTTACTGTTTACAGCCATTATTGTGACAATTACTTGTCTGCTTTTTGTTGGCTTCCCTTTCAAAATTTCAAACAGGAATTCATCAAGAAGTCTCTCCCCTCTCCCAATCATTTCTGGTGTTGGTTTGGTTAATTTTATTTGAATGATGATCATGTGAACTTGTTTTGAAGAGTAAGCTATCACGCTGGAGCATAACCAGAGCTAAGTGAAAACAAAATGCTATTGTCTGGAATGCTGTACCTTTAAACAGTAAGGCTGGAATTTTGCTGCTCCTCACGCTGATGGGATCTTCTGGTCCTGCTGATGTGAATGGAGATTTCAATGGCTCACCAACCCTGCCGCAGGGGAACCCACTACAAAGGGGCTGGAAAATTCCGGCCTAAGTGTTGATACAACTGGGGATGGATCCTGTGAGGATTCCTGACTAATAGTGAGGGAGTTGCATTGACAAGCTTGGTTAAACCGATGATTGACAAGCTTCCTCTAGCCAGTGATGCTTTCCCTGGAACACACCCTCCTTCAAACCACTTTCCCCGATCATGTCACCAACACACTAACAATTAACAGACCGGCAAAACAAAACATCTTCAAATTAATCTCACTATTTCCTGAAAAAGACAAAAACTCACTGAAAGACCGCTGCGAAAATTTGACTGTTTAAAGGGACAGAAGTGGATATTGATTGTCTCTCTGCTAATGGGGCAAAGTAGGACACAGTTGCAAATGACTAGATTTTAAACCCTGCCTCGTTACTGTTGCTTTTATTGAGAACCCTAACTAGAGTTTTGCAGTAAAGGATATTGAATTATTAATGAAGCACCCATGGTGAAGCCTGAGGGGAGAAGCTGTTTGTATTTATCTTTAATTTGCTTTGGGATCCTGTGGATTATGAACTTCAATAAAAGCTGTTCATCATTTTCGAAACAACTTCGCATGGGCTTTGCAATTACTCAAGATTTTTTTTAAAGCTATTGCAGTAATCCTGTCACCTAATTGTATAAAACTCTCCACCCACTGTGTCTCCCTCATTCCTCTGCTGCCTCATGGCCCTACCCCCGTCCCTCTGTATTCCATCCCTCTGTCCCCACCCCCACTCTGCATTCCCCTGTGCCTCTGTCTGCCCCATCCCTTTGCCCACCCACCCAACCCACTGCCCCCTGCCATCACTCCTTTCAACATCTTACCTGTCTTAACTCTCTATCCTCCACTTCAAACAGGAAACGTTGAGAATTCTGAAAGAGAAGGATGAGAAATGGAAATTGCAATGGAGCAGAAACAATTCCTTATGGCTATTTCTACAAAAAATATTGTTAAATAGTAAATTGAATACTGAGAAGATTGCAGCTCCATTTGTTGCATTGTCCAATCAATGTTGGCCTGGTTCACAAACCATTGAGTATCTTGTTCATTTTCAGTCAGAATTAATGATTTTGTGGGCAGTATAATCATTGTGTGAAATGATTCAGCTTTGAATAAAGGTCAATGCAAGTGAAGTAACAGGGCTCCTCATCCAAAGATTGTTAGTAAGGAACTTAACCTGGACAACGTTCAGGCTTGGGCCGATGGGTGGCAAGTAACTTTCACACGAGGCAATGGCCATCTCTAACAAGAGAGGGTTTCACCTCCCTAGACACTCAATAGCATTACTACCAACAAATCCCCACCTTCAACATCTTGTAGGGGTTGGGGGTTGAGGAAACAAATAGGAGTAGGAGTAGGTCATTCAGCCCCTCAAGCCTGCATCGCCATTGAACAGGATTTAGGCCAATCTCCTACTTCGGGTACACTTTCCTGCACAATCCCAATTTCCCTTAATTTCCTTAGTAGCAAAAATCTGTTGATCTCTATATTGAATATACTCAATGACTGAGCATTCGCAACTCTCTGCGGTAGAGAATTCCAAAGATCCACAATCCTCTGAGTTGTGTCCTCATAGATACAATGACAAAGAATTTCGCTGCTGGAGGACAGGATCAGAGAATGATGATCGAAGCAGATACACTGCAGATCATTTCCAACAGTTACTAACAGCCAGGTTATAAATAAAAACGGAAATTTTTTGAAAAGCTCAAGAGGTCGGGCAGCACCTGAGGTGACACAGAGTTGACATTTCAGGTCAAGATGACCCTTCATCAGAACTGAAGATAGAAAGAAAACTGGTTGGGCAATAAATGCCAGCCTTGCCAGTGATGCCCTCATCCTGAAAAATTCATGAATAAAAACACAACTTGCATTTATTTAACATCATTCACACCTCATCTAGGCACAACTTTTGTTTCTTTACTACACCCATTACCACTCTCTTTGGCTTTTGCACCAGCTAATCTTTTGTCATGTAATCTCTCCTGACTTCCACCCTATCTCACACTTTCATTTTTGTTTTTCTCCCCTCTTCCACTGCCTCAAAAACTCTTATATTTCGATCTTGCATCAGAACTGAAAAAAGATAATCTTGATCTGAAACGTCAACTCTGTTTCTCTGTACAGATGCTGCCTGACCTGCTGAGCTTTTTCAACAGTTTTTGTTTTTATTTCAGATTTCCAGCATCCACAGTTTTTTTGCTCTTGGGTTATAAATAAACTTCCCCTAAAAATTAAAAACTGAAGTAATAAAGTTCTGAATTTTTGCAGTTGTGTTCTGGTCATATATCAACATTAGGCAGTAGCAAATCAATACGGTGAAATGTGGGCCAGGAAGAGTGAATCACATCAACCACAACCCTCTTCATCCCAAAATAAGCTGGTCCCAGTACAAGTGACCATGAAGCTGTCAGTTTCTAGTAAAAACCCATCTAGTTCACTAATGTCCATTAGGGAAGGAAACCTGCCATCCTTATCTGGTCTGGGCCTATAAGGAGAGTTCAGACCCAGACAAATGCGGGTGACTCTTAACTGATTTCTGAAGTGACTGAGCAAGAGATCAGTGGTTCAAAAAGGTGGCTCACTGCCACCTGATCAGGGCAACTAGGGTTGAGCAATAAATGCCAGCCTTGCCAGCAATGCCTCCATCCTGAAAAATTAATGAATAAATATACAATTTGCATTTAATTAACAGCTTTAACGAATGTAAAAGTTCCAGAATGGTTCACAGGACTGGACATGGTTCAATGCATTCTCCAAGTCTCACTGGTTTGTTGTTGTGCCTGCGAGTATTGCACTTTTTTAATTTTCATCGTGCCTGGGTTCAAGATTGTGGAAGTCATAGTCATAGTCATAGAGGTCTACAGCACAGAAAAAGGCTCTTCAGCCCATCGGGTCTGCGCCAATCAAACAAGCACCTAATCCCATTTTCCAGCACTAAGCCCATAGCCTCGCAAGTGCACATCCAAATACTTCTTAAATGTTATGAGGGTTTCTGTCTCTACCACCCTTTCAGGTAGTGAGTTCCAGATTCCTACCACCCTCTGGGTGAAAACATTTTTCCTTACATCCTCTCTAAACCTCCTGACCCTTACCTCAAATCTATACCCCCTGGTTATTGATCCCTCCACCAAGAGGAAAAGTTCCTTCCTGTCTACCCCATCTATGCCCCTTATAATTTTATACACCTCAATCATGTCCCACCCTCAATCTTCTCTGCTCCAGAGAAAATAACCCCAGTCTATCCAATCTCTCCTCATAACTTAAACTCTCCAGCCCAGGCAACATCCTGGTAAGTCTCATCTACACTCTCTCAAGTGCAATCACATCCTTCCTATAATGCGGATTCCATAACTGCACGCAATACTATAGCTGTGGCCTAACCAGCATGTTATACAGTTCAAGCATAACCTCCCTGCTCTTATATTCTATGCCTCAGCTAATGAAGGTAAGTTTCCCATATGCCTTCTTAACCGCCTTATCTACCTGTCCTGCTACCTTAAGGGACCAGTGGACATGCACAACAAGGTCCCTCTGATCTTGGTACTTCCCAGGGGCTTACCATTCATCGTGTATTCCTGTGCCTTGTTTGTCATGCCCAAGTGCACCACCTCACACTTATCCAGATTAAATTCCATTTGCCACTGATCAGCCCATCTATATCCTCTTGTAATCTAAGGCTGTCCTCCTCACTATTTACCAACCCACCAATTTTTGTGTCATTCGTAAACTTACTGATCAACCTCCTACAATTCAAGTCTAAATCGTTTATATTTACCACAAATATAAGCTGAGAGAGCCCTCTCTCTCCACCCTCCCCCCCGCCCCTTAAACCAACTTATATTTCAACTCTTTCTTGGACTCGACCTCAAGTTCTGTCGAAGGGTCATGAGGACTCGAAACGTCAACTCTTTTCTTCTCCGCCGATGCTGCCAGACCTGCTGAGTTTTTCCAGGTAATTCTGTTTTTGTTTTGAATTTCCAGCATCCGCAGTTTTTTTGTTTTTATCTCAGAGAGATGGAGAGGTTTAGAGAGGGAATTCCAGAGCTTAGGGTCTAGGCAGCTAAAGGCACAGCCATCAATAGTGGAGCAATAAAAATCAGGGATGTGCAAAAGGCCAGAATTAGAGGAGCACAGAGATCTCAAGGGGCTTAGGGGCTGGAGGGGGTCACAGAGGTAGGGAAGGATGAGGCTATGGAGGGGTTTGAAAATTAGAATTACTAATTGGTGGACAGGGAGCAGGCTAACAAGGATCTGCCCCAGGAGAGTATTTCCATGCCCTTGTCATCATGCTAGAATTAACCACACCTGTCCTCCACCACATACCAACCAGCATTATGTAGATGGATCCCTGTCTCTCACCTGTGTGCAACTCTGCTGGACCATATTTATTGTCAGGTCCTAGAAAGTGGCACTGGCCAGAGCAGAGCCCTTCAACAGCTAAACCGGGTGTATGGAAAGTGAGTCATATGGGTCACTCATTAGGTGACAGATTCCTTTCATTGAAGGATATTAGTGAACCAGTTGGGGTTTTTTAATGATCCAACAGTTTCATGGTCTTTTTTTTCTGGGATTACTAAATATGTTGGATTTGATTTTACAATTTGCCAGGATGGAATCTGAACTTCTGGGTTCCTAATGCAAGACCATAACCTCCACAGCCTCCCACTGCCACCCTTCTACATTGACCCACACCTCCAATCTCCAGACCAATCTCTCCCCATCCCTCTATGTGCCCCTCCCAATTCTCTCAACACTCCTCTTTCCATCTCCCCACCTCCCATTAAACAGGGAGAGAAATGCATTTCTCTATTGATTTTTCGTTGTGGTCCTGTTCTGGGTTGGAAGTTTAACCGAGAGTAAAACGTTGTCATTGACTGAAGTTCAGACTATAAATAACTGGCGAGCAGCTGGAAATTTGAAGGAAAACAAACCTGAGATCAAAGGAACAGCAAAAATTAATTTCATGTTTCAACCCCATATGGAGTATCTCCACCCAAATATTCCACTCACCTTCACTTCAAAAACAAATCCGAAGACCAGAGTGCAGCTTCAGTGTGTCTGCAGATAGACTACACCAATCAGCAATCCACCCCTCAGACTCACCCACACATTCCCAGCGACTCAACTCAACCCTGAGCAAAGCTGGCATTGGAGACAGAGTAGACCGCATGCTTCTCCATCACATACTGTGAGCTCCAGAGCCTGGCCACCCCTCCCAGGCACCCACCCCCTCTCAGAGCCCAGACGCCCCCTCCCCAACCCCAAAAGACCTGGACAAACTCCCCAACCCTCAGAGCCCCAGGCAAAACACCAACCCTCCCAAGCCCTGGACAACACTCCCGCCCCCACTCCCCTGAGTCCTGTGGTTCTTACATCCCAGACGCCTGGACACCACCCTGCCAGAACCCTTGACAGCAGAGCTGTAACCCAGGGGAAGCTGCCACATCAGGCACTCCTGACACTAGGAAAACAGCCTCCATATCCAAGCCTCGCTCCATCGGAAGCCAGAATGGTAAACCTAGTGACCTCAATGCTAAATGCCAACAATGACATAACACAATGCACACATCCATGTCAGCCCCAACAGCTTCCCACTGCACCTAATCAGGCCACCCTGGCACCCAAGAACTGGGACCCACACCCCAGGACCCAAACCAACATGGACCACTCCCCTGGACCCTCTCAATTCCAGGGGTGGGGGTGTGTGAGGGGCTGGACAGGGGCACGGCCCAGATGGGGTGGGGGGGGGCTGGGTCTTGGTGGACAGAGGAGGGGCTTGTATCCAGGGGGCGTGGCCCGAGGGGGAGGCGGGGTTTATAATGAGGGGCGGGGCTGTCAGTAAAACAGCCTTGATGTTGGCTGGTTTGTGTTTAATGGTAAATCCCGGGGCCAGGGCCAGATCTTGGATTAAAGGCTGGAATTCCTGCTGTTTGTCCGAAGAAGTGGGTTCGGCCCAGGTCCCACTAGGATCCGGGAGTTCTCCTGGTGTGAGCCAGCTTCAAGCTCCGTTTCTCCCTCAGGCGGAGCCTGGTGCTTCTCCCTCTCTCCGGGGCTCAGTTGACACTCACCTCCGTATTGTGAAGTTGCAGAGCAGCAAGCACTGAGTCCTGATCCTCGCTCTCCAGCCGCTCGATAACCCGACTGAGCTCCATTCCCTCCCAGTCCAAAGCGGCACAACCCAGCACGGAGCGGAACGGGCTGCCCCGCCCCCAGGCCCGCCCAGAGAGAAAAGTCCCACCCCCAGGCGCCAAGCCCCGCCCACAGAAAAGCCTCATTCCCCGCCCCCATAAACAAGCCGCGCCCCCACAGATCCCTAGAGACAAGCCCCAGGCCTCAGCCCCGCTCATAGCGACAGGCCACGCCCCATGGCCCCGCCCTACAGAGACAAGCCGCGCCACCAGGGCCGCAGGCCCGCCCAGAGAAACAAGCACCGCCCCAGGCCCACCAGCCACGCCCACATAGATAGGCCACGCCCACAGCTCCGCCTACTCACCTACCTGCGCACGTGCTTCGAGAAGCCCATGTCCCCTCACCCTGCAGGAGGCCAGCCAGCCGCCCCGAGCCCCAGTGTCATGTCCCAGCCGTCCCTGGGCTGGCAATAGTAGGTGTTTAATATTCATTAAAGTTGCTGAAAATCTACCCCCTTAGCTTCCCTATCTCCCGGTCCCTGTCTCTCTTCCCTTGTAACTCTTCCAGTCTCTTTACCCTTGCAGTTCTACCTCTATCTTCTTGTCCACTCACTGCCCCTGCCATGTGCTACCCTCCTGGCCCCATCCTGCATGGGATCTTGCTGTACACATGCTGCCAGCTGCATCTTCCTTTATCAACTAGGAAGGGAGGCAATGGCGTACTGATATTGTCACTGGACTAGTACTCCAGAGACCCAGCATAATTCTCTGGGGACCTAGGTTTGAATCTTGCCATGGCACATGGTGGAATTTGAATTCAATAAAAAAAACTGGAATTAAAAGTCTAATGATGACCATGAAACCATTGTCAATTGTTGTAAAAATCCATCTGGTTCATTAATGTCCTTTAGGAATGGAAATCTGCCGTTCTTACCTGGTCTAGCCTACATATGACTCCAGTACATGTGGTTGACTCTCAAATGCCTTCTAAACAAGGGCAACCAGGGATGGCCAGTAAACACTGGCCTAGCCAGTGATGCCCAGTCCAGGGAAGGTTCACTAGGTTGACCCTGGGTATAGAGGGATTTTCTTATGAGGAGAGGTTGAGTACTCATTGGACATTAGAAGAATAAGAAACGACCTTATTGAAACATAAAAGATTCTTATGAGGCTTGACAGGGTAGGTGCTGAGAGGTTGTTTCACCTTGTGGGAAGTCTAGGACCAGCGGGCATAATCTCAGAGTGAGGGGGTGCCCATTTAAAACAGAGGTGAGGAGGAACTTCTTCTCTCAGAGGGTTGTCAATCAGTGGAATTTTTTACCGCAGAGGACTGTAGAGTTAAGTATATTCAAGGTTGAGATAGATTTTTAATCAGTAAGGGAATCATGGGTTATGAGGAAAAGGCAGGAAAATGGAGTTGAGGATTATCAGGTCAACCATGATTTCATTGAATAGTGGAGCAGACTCGATGGGCCGAATGGCCTACTTCTCTCCTATGTCTTATGGTCACACCCCATGAATGAAAAGAAAGCACTTTAAGACTTGTTGATGTTGCGGAAGGCACTATATAAATGCAATTCCTTCTGTCCCTGTCCTTAATTCACAGGATTGCTCCAACCTGCCCACCTGTGGTGACCTTTCCAGCAATGTTGAGGAGAGCTAGTTCTGTCTCTCAGTCACCACGCTTAGCACAACTAACTCTGTGCTGATTGATTGACAGGCAGACCCTCTTCCACAATTTGACAGGAAGCACCGCCTCCACAAATTGATTGACAGTAAGCCCCGCCTCTACATTTTGATTGACAGGACGTGCTTCCTCCAGAATTTGAGTGACAAGAAGTCGCGCCTCCACCGCTTGATTGAGAGGAAGTCCCTCCTCCACAATGTGTCAGGAAGCCCCACCTCCACAGTTTGATTGACAGGAAGCTCCTGCTCCACAGTTTGATTGACAGGAAACTTCCCTCCACAGGTTGATTGACAGGAAGCCCCTGCTCCACTGTTTAATTGACAGAAAGACTCTCCTCCACCGTTTGATTGACCCTTCCACAGCTTGATTGACTGGAAGCCCCGCCTCCTCAGTTTGACAGGAAGCCCCGCCTGCACAGTTTGACTGACAGGAAGTCCCACCTCCACCATTGATTGGCAGGAAGTCCCACCTCCACTGTTTGATTGACAGGAAGTCCCACCTCCACCGTTGATTGACAGGAAGCTCCAGGTTTTCCCAGGATACAGCGGGCGCAGACATGGCGGAGAGAAACCGAGGTGAGAGATAGGGGGTTTATCCAGTGAGGGGAGGCTGATGGAAATCGGGTTTGGTTGTAAGTGTTGTTAGCAGGATGAAGGTGGTTTGTATTTATTGTTTAGGCGCTGGGCTCGGTGTAGAGGAAGGGAGGGAATCAGTCCTGGATACTGAACAACCCGCAGGATAGGATGAGAAAGTCCTTACATCATCCTCGATTTTATAAATACAGACACCGAGTATTCCTTTATGAATCGCTGGTAAGGCCTCAGCTGGAAAAATGATTACACAGGATATACGGCGCATATTCGGCCCTGTTAGTCTTTCTGTTTATGCTCCACTGGAGCCTCCTATCTTAATTTTAAAAGTCTCGATTAGGTCGCCGCTCAGCTTTTTTTCAAGAGCAAAGAGACCCAGCATCTCAATTATTTCTTCATAATACCCTTGCATTTCTGGTATTATCCTTGTAAATCTTCTCTGCACATTCTCCAATGCCTCTACATTGTATTCTTTTCATAATATGGTAACCAAAACTGCTTGTAGTTCTCTACGTGTGGTCTAACTGAGGCTTGATAAAGGTTTAGTATACTGTAACTTCCCAATTCAATTTTCTCCCAAAGTCCAAATGGTTAATGGAAACTGTGAACAGCAGTGGTCCCAGGACACATCCTTTGGAACACCACTTCCCACCTTCTGCCACTGTGAATCAATCCCTTGCTCTTCAGGTAGAATGCCCTAAGAGGGCATTGGTAACCATGGACTTCCATGGTTATACTTGGCAAAGTACCGTAGTGGTTTGTTGTTGCCTTCTGCAGGTTCTGAGTGACAGAAGACTTACCGCCTGCCATAGGTGTATTAGAAGGTTGATGATCAACCTCGTTGGCCACGTTACAAAGTGTTTTCCTTGACTGCGAAGTCTCGGAGTGGGACTTGAACCCGGAGCCTCTGGCTCAGAGACAGGGACATTATCCACTGCACCACAAAACTTCCCACTCCCTGCTTTCTATCTTGAAGCTAGTGAGCGATTAATTCTGCCACTTGTTCCTGACTCCACATTCTCTGACGTTATTAATTATCTATTAAGGGGTACCATATCGAAGGTCTTGTGAAAATCTAGATAATTTAGATCAACTGCATTACTATTGTCTGCTCTCTCTTACTTCCTCAAAAAAATTAATTAAAGTTAGTCAAACTCCAGATTTTCCCCGCACTCTGTTGAATGCTAAATGTTTGCTATTATTCTACATTGCTTGCCAATATAGTTGCCCATTTTATTTTCCAAGTTCCAATCTCAGCCCCTCAAAGTCAGTTTTTCTCCAGTCTTTTAATTTGGTTTTCATCACACTTCTGTCCTGCTCTATCATCATCTTAAAGCATGTTATATTATGTTCACTTTTGCCTATCGTTCCCATACTTTTACTTCTCTCTGCTCTGGTTCATCCCTCATTACTAGATTCAATAGTGAATTTCTTCTTTCACCTCCCATCTTCTATTAGCTGGTCTATTAGCTATTAGTGTGATTGATCCTTTTATATTTTATCGCTATCCATTTGGATTCTATTTTTGTCTTGCTGATCGCTGTGTCCCTTCTACCACCATTATATTATAAAGTATGTACAGCTTCTCCATTTCCCATTTTCCCACTCTATCTTTTCTAAATATGTTATACCCTGCAGTGTTTAGTTCCTACTCCTGATTTTTCTGTAGTTATGTCTCCGTAATCCCCACACTGACTGGTTCCTCCTGCATGATTGCCATCAGTTCCCCTGTTTTATCACGATCACTGTGTGCTTTGCTGTACAGACATTTTAACTAATTTTTAATATGCTTTCCTCTCACTTTGTTTAACCATATTTTTAGACTCCCGTTCTATAACTACTTATTCCATTTGCCATCACTGTCCTCTTTACATTATTCTTTCCTGTGTTCTCCTGCCCTGCTCTATTTACATTTAGGCTGCTTACATTTCTTGTAGATTTCCTTAGCCTTTGGCATCTCCTTATTTAACCTTTCTGCTTGGACACTGGTTCCATCCCAGTTCAGGTGCCTGTTCCATTAGTACAGTTCCTTCTTGTCCCAGAACAATGTTCTGTGAAAAGGAACCCCTTTTTCCCACACCAGCTCTTTAGCCATGTGTTAATTAGGAGATTTACTAGATTGGGACTAGTGATGAGGGTCTTCAGTCATGTGAAGAGACTGGAGAAGCTGGGATTATTCTCCTTGGAGCAGAGAAGAGATTTAAGAGGTTTCAAAATAATTAAGGGCATTTGATGGGGTAAAAAAGGAGAAATTGTTTCCACTGGCAGGAGGGATGGTAACCAGAGGATGTAGATTTAAGATAACTGCCAAAAAAAACATGAGATGAGGAAACATATTGTCTATGAAGCAAGTAAATAGTTTGGAATGCGCTGCCTGAAAGGGTGATGGAAGCAGATTCAGTATTAATTTTCAAACAGGGAGTTGGATCAATGCTTAAAGATTTGCAGGTCCATGGGGAAGGAGCAGTGAAGGGGATTAATTGGATAGCACTTGAATGGCTTCCTTCTGTGCTTTAAGATTCTATAACGCATTAATATGTACAAATACAGACAGATGAACATAAATTATATCATAAAATGGTTACAGCACAGAGGAGGCCATTTGGCCCATTGGGTCTGTGCCGGCTCTCTATAAGTGCTCCTTAACTAGTCCCACTCTCCTGCCCTTCCCCTGTGGCCCTGCAACTCTTTTCAGATAATGAACAAATTCATTTTTGAAAGCCACAATTGAATCTGCATTGAATGCGCTCTCAGGTAATGCATTCCCAATCCTAACCACTCATTGCATGAAAAAAAAGTATCTTTTCTTGTTGCCATTGCTTCTTTTGCCAATCATCTTAAATCAGTGTCCTTTTGTTCTCGACCCTTCCATCAATGGGAAGGTTCTCCCCATCCATTCTGCCTAGACTCCACAAGATTTTGAACACCATCAAATCTCTGCTCAACCTTCTCTAAAGAGAACAGTCGATCTGTCCTCATAACTGATGAGCCTCATCCCCAGTACCATTCTCTTATATCTTTTGTCCACTGTCTAATACTTCCACATCCTTCCTGAAGTATGGTGCCCAGAATTGGATGTGATTTGTGATTGAACAACATTTGCTAAATAATCCTCAGTGAGCTAAGAATTATGCTGACAACCAATTTAAGATCATCAGTCGGGCTCGCGGTGTGGTGCATTTGTGTGTGCTAGAAGCTACATGTATTAATACACAAGGCCCTGTTCTTTGCAGACAGAAAGAACATGCACACACATTGCACCTGTTTCAGCTAAACAAAATAATTGATGGCCATTTATTGGTTCATTTCCCCAGGGCAATGTCTTGACCAATCAGAGTCAAGCTGCCTGGTTTAAATATCAGACAATGCTTGGCAGTTAACTGTTAGTCACCATCAACTGATGCATTCTCCATGGCAACGTCTTACCAATCAGAGTGCACTTGCCAACTAATCAGCACTCTTCTCATACAGGATAAATATTTTGGTATTGGTATTTTCTTATAAATTGTCCTGATGAGTGCAAGACGAAAATCTTTGATTAAAATGTCTCTTTTTTTCAGCAATACTCAAGTTCTGTGCTACCAAACAACTATTTATATACCTTTCTCAACCTGCCCCGCCACCTTCAATGATTTGTGCACATATACCCCCAGGTCTTTGTACTCCTGCATTCCCCTCCCCCCTCCATCCCCCTTAGAATTGTACCCTTTATTTTGCCTTTCCTGGTTCTTACTACAAAAATGTATCACTTCACATTTCTCTGCATTAGATTTCATCTGCCACACGTCTGTCCATTCCACCAACCTGCCTGCACCTTCTTGAAATCTATCACTGTCCTCCTCATAGTTCACAATACTTCCAAGTTATGTGTCATTGACTTTGTGTCCATGCTGTCCTGTTTATTTCTTGGTCTTCAACTTTGCTGGAAAACGTGTGATACTTTATTAATACCTTTTGGAAGTCCATATGCACCACATGAACTACATTACCCTCCTCAACCCTCTTTCTGTTATTTCATTGAAAATTTAAACATGATTTTTTCTTAACAAATCTGTGGTGATTTTCCTTAATTATTGCATATTTGGTCAAATGATTGATTGTT
This sequence comes from Carcharodon carcharias, assembly GCF_017639515.1. Lineage (NCBI taxonomy): Eukaryota > Metazoa > Chordata > Chondrichthyes > Lamniformes > Lamnidae > Carcharodon > Carcharodon carcharias. The sequence continues at coordinate 38,984,745 of NC_054476.1, read as the reverse complement.
AATTTTGTCCCTGAGGGTGGGTTCCGTGAATGATAAAGGGGAGGAGCATTATATGATGGGATAGCAAAAATGTATAAAGAGAATGAGATGGAGAAAGAATGGATGAAACAGGAAAGAAACAAGAAAGGGGGAAGAGATGTACTTGAGCAGCAGGAAGGAAAATAGATGGAGAAAAAATAAGTGAGGGCAGAAAAAGGAGAAGGATAGAATGGTGAGATCTTAGCATAGAGAAGGATGCTACAGGGAATGGAGCCAAGCTGCAGGTGGCAAATGGAGTGAGCGCAGAGACAGAAACTGGGGGACTAGAAAAGGTAATTTTAGAGAGACAGAGAAACTAGCCCTGTAATGCTTATCTCAGCAGGCTATATAATTTACAAACCACTCTGCATCCAAATGAATTTGAAATATGTCACTTAATATGACCTCGGTTTGTTTTATTTAACTTAGTTAATTTGAATTAGTTGCTTCAATTTTTCTGAGCAGAATAACCTGGCTTTTAACAGGAGTTGATTGTGGACACAGAGCATACAGTTATGGTGTTAATGTGTAATCTGTTTACCTTATGGCTAGATTGTGGTGCTTGTGTCAACGTGGCAGCCTAGCCCGAGAGACTCCTGCCCTTTCAGACACTAATTGCTACTGTTTGTACAGTGTTTGCTTCAACATCTTTCTGAGCTTCAGCAAAGAAAAAGACAAGTTTATCTATAGCATGTTTCACAACTTCAGGAAGTCACATAGCACTTTAGAGCTAGCAAAGTACTTTTTGAAATACAGTCACTTTTGAAAGGTAGAAAATACGACTGACAATTTGCTTACAACAAGCTCCCATCAACAATAATGTAATAATGATCAGCTAAATTGTTTGTGATGTTGGCTGAGGGATACGTACTGGTGCCAGGACATGGGTACGCTCCCCTTGGTCGTCTTCAACTAGTGCTCTGGAATCTTTTACACCCATTGGAAAGGACCTTGAATTAATGTCTCATCTGAAAGACAGCACCTCGGAGTGCGGCATGACTACTCCCTCGTGACTGCCCCCTCCGGCAGCGCGGCGCTCCCTCGTGACTGCCCCCTCCGGCAGCGCGGCGCTCCCTCGTGACTGCCCCCTCCGGCAGCGCGGCGCTCCCTCGTGACTGCCCCCTCCGGCAGCGCGGCGCTCCCTCGTGACTGCCCCCTCCGGCAGCGCGGCGCTCCCTCGTGACTGCCCCCTCCGGCAGCGCGGCGCTCCCTCGTGACTGCCCCCTCCGGCAGCGCGGCGCTCCCTCGTGACTGCCCCCTCCGGCAGCGCGGCGCTCCCTCGTGACTGCCCCCTCCGGCAGCGCGGCGCTCCCTCGTGACTGCCCCCTCCGGCAGCGCGGCGCTCCCTCGTGACTGCCCCCTCCGGCAGCGCGGCGCTCCCTCGTGACTGCCCCCTCCGGCAGCGCGGCGCTCCCTCGTGACTGCCCCCTCCGGCAGCGCGGCGCTCCCTCGTGACTGCCCCCTCCGGCAGCGCGGCGCTCCCTCGTGACTGCCCCCTCCGGCAGCGCGGCGCTCCCTCGTGACTGCCCCCTCCGGCAGCGCGGCGCTCCCTCGTGACTGCCCCCTCCGGCAGCGCGGCGCTCCCTCGTGACTGCCCCCTCCGGCAGCGCGGCGCTCCCTCGTGACTGCCCCCTCCGGCAGCGCGGCGCTCCCTCGTGACTGCCCCCTCCGGCAGCGCGGCGCTCCCTCGTGACTGCCCCCTCCGGCAGCGCGGCGCTCCCTCGTGACTGCCCCCTCCGGCAGCGCGGCGCTCCCTCGTGACTGCCCCCTCCGGCAGCGCGGCGCTCCCTCGTGACTGCCCCCTCCGGCAGCGCGGCGCTCCCTCGTGACTGCCCCCTCCGGCAGCGCGGCGCTCCCTCGTGACTGCCCCCTCCGGCAGCGCGGCGCTCCCTCGTGACTGCCCCCTCCGGCAGCGCGGCGCTCCCTCGTGACTGCCCCCTCCGGCAGCGCGGCGCTCCCTCGTGACTGCCCCCTCCGGCAGCGCGGCGCTCCCTCGTGACTGCCCCCTCCGGCAGCGCGGCGCTCCCTCGTGACTGCCCCCTCCGGCAGCGCGGCGCTCCCTCGTGACTGCCCCCTCCGGCAGCGCGGCGCTCCCTCGTGACTGCCCCCTCCGGCAGCGCGGCGCTCCCTCGTGACTGCCCCCTCCGGCAGCGCGGCGCTCCCTCGTGACTGCCCCCTCCGGCAGCGCGGCGCTCCCTCGTGACTGCCCCCTCCGGCAGCGCGGCGCTCCCTCGTGACTGCCCCCTCCGGCAGCGCGGCGCTCCCTCGTGACTGCCCCCTCCGGCAGCGCGGCGCTCCCTCGTGACTGCCCCCTCCGGCAGCGCGGCGCTCCCTCGTGACTGCCCCCTCCGGCAGCGCGGCGCTCCCTCGTGACTGCCCCCTCCGGCAGCGCGGCGCTCCCTCGTGACTGCCCCCTCCGGCAGCGCGGCGCTCCCTCGTGACTGCCCCCTCCGGCAGCGCGGCGCTCCCTCGTGACTGCCCCCTCCGGCAGCGCGGCGCTCCCTCGTGACTGCCCCCTCCGGCAGCGCGGCGCTCCCTCGTGACTGCCCCCTCCGGCAGCGCGGCGCTCCCTCGTGACTGCCCCCTCCGGCAGCGCGGCGCTCCCTCGTGACTGCCCCCTCCGGCAGCGCGGCGCTCCCTCGTGACTGCCCCCTCCGGCAGCGCGGCGCTCCCTCGTGACTGCCCCCTCCGGCAGCGCGGCGCTCCCTCGTGACTGCCCCCTCCGGCAGCGCGGCGCTCCCTCGTGACTGCCCCCTCCGGCAGCGCGGCGCTCCCTCGTGACCGCCCCCTCCGGCAGCGCGGCGCTCCCTCGTGACCGCCCCCTCCGGCAGCGCGGCGCTCCGCTCCCTCGTGACCGCCCCCTCCGGCAGCGCGGCGCTCCGCTCCCTCGTGACCGCCCCCTCCGGCAGCGCGGCGCTCCGCTCCCTCGTGACCGCCCCCTCCGGCAGCGCGGCGCTCCGCTCCCTCGTGACCGCCCCCTCCGGCAGCGCGGCGCTCCGCTCCCTCGTGACCGCCCCCTCCGGCAGCGCGGCGCTCCGCTCCCTCGTGACCGCCCCCTCCGGCAGCGCGGCGCTCCGCTCCCTCGTGACCGCCCCCTCCGGCAGCGCGGCGCTCCGCTCCCTCGTGACCGCCCCCTCCGGCAGCGCGGCGCTCCGCTCCCTCGTGACCGCCCCCTCCGGCAGCGCGGCGCTCCGCTCCCTCGTGACCGCCCCCTCCGGCAGCGCGGCGCTCCGCTCCCTCGTGACCGCCCCCTCCGGCAGCGCGGCGCTCCGCTCCCTCGTGACCGCCCCCTCCGGCAGCGCGGCGCTCCGCTCCCTCGTGACCGCCCCCTCCGGCAGCGCGGCGCTCCGCTCCCTCGTGACCGCCCCGTCCGGCGGTGCGACTGCCCCCTTTGACAGCGTGACTGCTCCCTCGCGACTGCCCCCTCTGGCGGTGCGACTGCCCCCTTCAACGGCATGACTGCTCCCTCGTGACTGCCCCCTCCGGCGGCGCTCCCTCGCGACTGCCCCCTCCGGCGGCGCTCCCTCGCGACTGCCCCCTCCGGCGGCGCTCCCTCGCGACTGCCCCCTCCGGCGGCGCTCCCTCGCGACTGCCCCCTCCGGCGGCGCTCCCTCGCGACTGCCCCCTCCGGCGGCGCGGCGCTCCCTCGCGACTGCCCCCTCCGGCAGCGCGGCGCTCCCTCGCGACTGCCCCCTCCGGCAGCGCGGCGCTCCCTCGTGACTGCCCCCTCCGGCAGCACTCCCTCGCGACGGCTCCCTCTATTTATGCTGTAGGACAAAATTATATGAGAATTTATTGGAGCTTGTAACGAAGGCAACATAATTATTGTGGGCGACTTGAATCTTCATGTAGACTGCGCAAGCTGAGTTTGTCGAATGCTTTTGTCACAGTGTCCTAGAGCAATACAATGTGGGACCAACTAGGTATAAAGCTACTTTACATCTAGTATTGTGTAAGGAGGCAGAGTTAATTAGTAATCTCATTGTTAAAGATCAGCTGGGCAACAGTGATCTTTGTCCAACTGAATTCCATAGTAAGTTTGAAAGTGACTTACGCCATTCACAAACCAAGAACCTTAAAGCCAATGACATAGGTAGGAGGGGAGAGCTAGCTCAGGTTGATTGCACAAGTGTACTAAGTTATTGGTGATAATTAAACTGTGGAAATATTAAAAGAAACCAATTAAAATGTTCAAAAATACATTTAATTGATAAACAAAGATTCAATTAGAGCTTCCGAAGGAGGTTAAGAATAGTAACAGATTAATAGAAGAGGCTTATGTTGCAAAGAATCATTGTAAATCTAAGGATTTGGGAGTGATTTAGAAACCAGCAAAGGGTCACTAAAAAGTTGTTGTTAAGGGAAAAATAGAATATTAGAGTAAACTAGCCAGGAGTATTAAAACAGATTGTAGGGGCCTTTACAAATATATAAAAAGAGAGTAGCTAAAATAAACATTGATCCTTTAGAGGCAGACACAGGAGAAATTATCATGGGTAATGAGTAAATGGCAGAGGCATTGAACAAATATTTTTTGTCTGTGTTCACAGTAAAAGGCACAATTTTCAAGCAGTAATAGAAGGTAACCTAGGGGGGTATTAAGAGTGATGAAACTAAGGTAATTAATATTTACAGAGAAAAAGTACTGGAGAAACTTAAGGGACTAATATCTACAAATCCGCAGGACCTGATGATCTACATCCTAGAGTTCTAAAGAGATAGATGCACTGGTTATGATTTTCCATAATTCCTTCAATTCTAGAATGGCCCCAGCAGATTGGAAGTTAGCAAACGTAACTCCGCTATTCAAGGAAGGAGAGGGAAAAAGGGAACAAGCCGGGTAGCCTCACATCAGTCATTAGGAAAGTGCTGGAATTTATTATTAAGGAAGTCTTAACAACGTGCTTAGAAAATCATAGTATGATCAGACAAAGTCAACATGGTTTTACAAAAGGGATATTGTATTTGACAAATTTTTTAAAGTTTTCTGAAGATGTAACTTATAGGTCTATAAAGGGAATCAGTAAATGTAGTGTACTTGGATTTCCAAAAGGCATTCGATAATGTGCCACAAAAAAGGTTAGTATGCATGATAACTGCTCACGGAGTTTCGTGTAATGTATTAGCATGGATAGAGGATTGGTTAACAGCAGGAAGCAAAGAGTCGAGAAGCGGGGCATTTTAAAGTTGGCAGGCTATAAATAGTGGAGTGCCACAAGGATCAGTGCTGGGCTGTCAACTACTTACCGTCTATATTACTGACTTGAGAGTCAGTGAGCTCAGTTGGCTAGATGGCTAGCATGTGTCTCCGAATAACATTAACAGTGCGGGTTTAAATCCTATTCCGGCTGAGGTAGACTTGGGACCTGCTTCCTCACCCTGCCCCAGAGAGTGGATGGCAATGGCAAACCACCACTGACAAAAACTGCAATGAAAACAACTCGGGATGAAGCATCAGCAGACTGTGAAGGTAGGTCCTGCCTTCAGGCAGCGCACATATGAATGAATGAATGAATTAATGACTTAGACAAAGAGACAGAGAGTAATGTATCTAGGTTTGCTGATGATACAAAGCTAGGTTGGAATGCAAGCTGTCAGGAGGACACAAAGGGGCTGCAAAGAATTAAGTGAGTGGGGTAGTGTGAGGTTCTTCACTTTGGTCATAAGGATAGGAAAGCAGAATGTCTTTTTTTTTAGAAAGGTGTGAAACTTGTGAATGTTGATATTCAGAGAGACTTGTGTGTACTCATACAAGGAAGTTATGAACATACATACGAATTAGGAGCAGGAGAAGACCAATCGGACCTTAGAACCTGCTCCACCATTCAATAAGACCATGACTAATCTGATTGTGGCCTCAGCACCACTTTCCTGTCTACCCCCGATATCCTGACTCACTTGTTGGTCAAGAATCTATGTACCTCTGCTTTAAAATTATTCAATGACCCTGCCTCTGTCGCTCTGAGGAAGAGAGTTCCCCAGATCCCCGGCCCTCCTGAGAGAAAATATTTCCCTTCATCTTGCAGAAAGTTAGTGTGCAGTGTGCAGGCACAGCAAGCAATTATAATGGCAAATGGTGTGTTACCCTGTATTGCAAGGGGTTTGGAATACAAGAATAAAAAGATCCTGCTACAATTCTACAGGGCTTTAGTGAGGTCACACCTGAAATATTGTGCGCAGTTTTGGTCTCCATATTTAAGGAAGGATAGGCTTGCATTGGAGGCAGTGCAGCAAAGGTTGACTAGATTGGTCCCTGTGATGAGAGGGTTGTCCTATGATGAAAGGATGAGTAAATTGGGTCTCCTGAGTTTAGATGAATGAGAGGTAATCTCGTTACAGATATTCGATGAGGCTTGACAGGGTAGCCACTAAGAGATTGTTGCCCCTGCCTGGGGAATCTAGAATGTGTGGGCACAATCTTGGGATAAGGGGCCAATCATTTAGAACTGAAATGAGAAATTTCTTCACACAAAGGGTTATGGATGCTCCATCGATGAATAAATTTAAGGCTGAGATAGGTTCTCTGAGATGCCAAAAATCTAAGGAAATGAGCGGGGGGGAAAGCAGAGTTGAGGCCGAAGATCAACCATGATCCTATTGATTAGCGGAGCAGATTTGCCGGGCTGTATGGTCTACTGATGCTCCTGTCTCTTATGTTCAGTGCCATCACACTCAGGACTGACCCTTCATTGCAGACTCGCTGTGGACTGCACTGGGAGTGTCAACCTGGATTATGGGCTCAAGAGTTTGGAGTGGAACTCTAATGCACAACCTTTTGAATAAGGTGAAAGTGCTGCCCAATGAGTCCCAGCTGACCATAGATCTCAGAAGTAGTGATAGAAAACAGAGTGGCCATTGTTTTGAAAGTAGCATTGTGCTTATAATATATGCAATGGATTGGCCAGCTTGCTTCAATATTGCGACCAGCTGTTTCATTGTTCCTTTGTTTTAAAAACACGAAGGAGCCCAGAAGTTCCACATCCATCTCATTCCCCTTTCTCTCCATGCCCTGATTTCACCGTAGAGGGGATATGTGTTGATATTCCTGGACTCCCTCTGATATCCTGCCTGACACCACAGCCAGCAGTGAACATGTCAGGATGAAGCATGTATCCTTGGTGCACAAAGTCACTTATATGCTTCACATATTATATTCAGAAAGCAATTGCCAATTGAATGTGGGGCTAACCCATGAAGGGAGCAGGAGGGAAGCGAATCGGAGGCCTTCGGCCAGATTAACCTGTGTTGCTGACTCTGACAGAGAGACAAAGGGGGTGTATGTGAATCTGCCATATTCATGGATGGACCCCCCAGTAATGCTGGAACTGCCATGGGCATCCAGCTCAGTATTTGGGTCCCAGGATTTGAGCCATGGGGCGGGAGTGCAGGCGTGAAGTCAGAAGAACCAGGGAAAAAATAAAAAATTCTTTTATACAGCAAGCTGCCACTATCTGGAATAGTCTGCCTGAAAGAGCAGTAAAAGGAGATTTAATGATTTTCAAATGGGAATTTGATAAATTCTTGAAGGGAAAAAAATTTGCTAGGCTGTAGGGAAGAGCAGGGGGAGTAAGAATATTTTCCTTAAATAGAATTGTTTAAAAGTTCAGTTAAGAGTTTATGGAGCGATCTTGAGCAATAATCCTTTGATCTGCATTCAAATTTACCAGCTAACCGTGCAAATTAACTCAACAATCTAAACAATAATTTGCTAAAGATGCGTAGAAGCTAGACAGACATGGCTTGCAAAATCCAGATTGCTGCCTGTCTTCCTCATTTAATGAAAATTAACACACATTCATGGTTCCCTCTCCAAGTGGCAATCTAAATTCCCTTTGACAATTTATAGATTCTTATTCAAAACAGTGGCAGAAAGTTCCATATTCTAACTAGACTCCCTGTTTAAGTAAAAGCTTTTCTTGCCACTGATGCTTAAATTTGGTAACTTGGTGCACTGCCCATAGAGTTAATAAGTTATTAGTTGTCTTATAACTTTGAATCAAAAGGATGATGATGTTGGCAAATGGAACACTTTTGTTAGCGGCAAGTGTTCTCCTGGCCTCAGTAAGGATTGGCAGCTTAGTATTGATTTGTGCTGTGGGTATACCAAGCTTATCCACACGGGCATGTTTCACACAGGTGATGTTTGGGCTTCTGGGATGTAATGTTTTTGTTATAATCTGTACACGGGTTGTAACAGATATGGTGGAGTTGATCTGTTAATGTACTTGTAGTGGAATTATAGTCTCTGCTTCAGAGACCATTGTGTAGTCTTCACAGATCAGGTAGGAACGCCCACAATTATTGCAGAGAGAGTGCATTTTCTGTTGCTCAGTGACCATGGAGCAAATGTAATTGCACACAAGGTAATTTTGTCTGTTCCCCTGCTTGCATAATTTAGTGAGGAGACAGTGATAATTAAACTCGGTATCCTGGTATGAATGATGGAGCACTGCAGATGATGCCCAAGAGCATTGATGGTGTCTGATTTAGTTGTGACCTAATGGAAGATTACTTCTGATTATTAGTCTCTCTTCTCTTTCCCTGATGCACAGTATTGTGTGTGCCAGACAACAGGACTCTCCATGGCTCTATTCCATTCCCCCAAGGCAGCTTGTGACATTGTGAGCACTCGGGCTGCCAGTTTTGCAACTGATATTTCCTCATTTCCCAGGACGCTGGCTAACAGGCTGAACTAGCAGCACGATGGCTGCTTCTCTCTCGTCAAAGTCCAGGCCAGGGAGGCAACAAAAACCATGAAATTGCCGCTTGTGCCTATTTAGAAAGAACAGGTAGACTGAGTGAGAGCAGGGGTGAGTGGGTTATTCAGGATGGACTAGTGCAGGAAAAGCCAGCACAGAAAGACTAAGAACAGAGGATGACCAGAGGAAAAAATTGTGCACATTGGGACAGAGAGAGACACCACAGACAGCAGAAAACCATACAGAGAGGAATGAGAGCATGATAAATTAGAATAGGGGTTGGTTACTCTGCCTCTTGAGCCTGTTGCTCTTGATTGTTGGGGTAACTCTGATAACTTGGAGTCATTAACCAGAGCAATACCAAGGTTCTCCCACAGAGGGCACCAGCTTCATCCCTTTTCTGAAGAAGAGTAATATGGAGTCGAAACGTTAACTCTGTCTTTCTCTCCACAGATGCTGTCAGACCTGCTGAGTTTTTCCAGCAATTTTTGTTTTTGTTTCAGATTTCCAGCATCCGCAGTATTTTGCTTTTATCACCCCTTTTCATGCCTGCCTGCCTGTCTCCAACAGCTGTAAGCGTCCAACCCAGGGTACAATGACACAGCCAGTAAATTAGTAAATAAAGTCATTATCTCAGCTTCCACACTGCATTCACCCTGGATGTAAAAGATCCCATTACACTATTTCAAAGAAAAGTGATAGAGTTCACCCCGGAGTTCTGCCCAACATTTATACCTTAAATAATGCCACTAAAAACATTATCTGGCCATTTATACGCATTGCTATTTGTGGGAGCTTGCTGTACGCAGATTGGCTGTCCTGTTTCCTATTTTACATCAGTGACTACACTTGAAAACATTTCATTTCCTGTGAAGAGCTTTGGGATGTCATGAGATCGTGAAAGATGCTATAGCAGGCTTGTCCAACCTGTTCACGTGGGGGCCACATTTCAACATTTTTCTCATTCAAGGGGCCGATGAGAAAATTTCAGAAAGATAAACTTAATTTAAAAAAAATGCTGAGGTATGAAAAGAAACAACCTGGTAAGCAAAGAAAACACAAATAATGATGAGTATTAGAGTGTAAGAGGGTGTGTGTGTGTCCGGCTCACTCCCAGTCTCGGGTGCCCACTTGCTCACCCTCACCCACTGAGAGAGTGAATAAGAATGCATGTTGGTGTGTGGGTGAGGGTGAAAGAGAACCATGATACTGGGAGTGAGCCAGGCTTATATTCACACTCTGCCCCATGCACGTTCCTTGTCTCCCCCCCACCCCTCCCCTCTAGCCCGGGCCCCCTCTCTACCCTTCTCTCTCTCCCCCACAGCCTCCAGTTACTCACTGAGTCAGACACCATTAGGACCTGCTGTTGCTGCCTCAAGCTCCTGACCACCTCCGCCCTGCAGGCCTCACTCCCTGGGTCCAGGTCCTTGGCTCCCTGCTTTTGGGCTCCACGGGCCTGGCCTCACCAGCCTGCCCTGCTTAGCAGCCATTGCTGGCCCAGCCCACCCCGGGGCCCCCTGCTGGATAGCCCTGTGCTATAGAAATGCAGTTTAGGCACTGCTTCTGATAATGGGAAATGTTGCCATTTGTCTGATACAGATATGAGGGGGGCAGCATGAATGGTGGAACTTATAAAAGGATTTGATAGATTGTGGAAGAACTTGCATTTGTATGCCTTTCATGACCCCAGGATGTCCCAAAGTGCTTTGCAGCCAGTTAAGTACTTTAGAAGTTAGTTACTATTGTAATGTAGGAAATGCAGCAGGAAGTTTATGTACAGCAAGATTCTACAAGCAGCAATGTGATAATGATATGGTGCTCTGTTTGAGTGATGTTGATTGAGTGATAAATGTTGGTCAGGACACTAGGGTGAACTCTCCTGCTCTTCATTGAAATAATGTCATTGGATCTTTTACATCACCAGAAAGGGGTAAATAATAATGCCTCCATTTATTGTATCATTTGAAAGGCAGCATCTGAGTGCAGCACTCCCTCAATATGACCCCTCCGACAGCGTCGCATTCCCCCAATACTGCCCCACTGACTGTGCGGTGCTCCCTCATTGCTTCCCCTTTGTGCTGCTCTCCCTCAGTACTGTGCCTGAAATGGGATTTGACCCATGAACTTCTGAATTATAGGTGAGAGCGCAACCTTCTGAGCCACAGTTGACACGATTAAATTCATTGACTATTTTGGACAGGTCAAGCAGCTATAAAATGTAAGTCTCTAACTCTTTTTAGTGAGCACCACCACCACCAGTAATCTCCCTCAATTGCTTCTTGCAAAGATGAAAAAGCTGAGGAAAAATTGACCCAACGCCTGTGTTATTCTGCCCTGTCCAGCTCATATAAAACAAACCCCTTCACTGGTCAATCACTTATTCATTGTAGATCACTTTGTCTCCAACATTCTTCTGTTAGTCATGAAGTAGCAACTTCAGCCTGACTACAAACACCATAAAGACTGGCTGGACGAACAGCTGTTCCATTCCACCTGAATATGCAATCTGCTTGAACCACTTTGGTTGTCTTACAGCTCAGCTCCACCCATTTTAGCAACTGTGACTGTTTGACACAACCCCATTTTGAACAGGTGCAAGAGAGTGGAGAGGGAGGGGGGATCAAGTATCCCTCTATAGGGACAGATTTCATCTATGTATTCCTGTTCAAAAGCAATCTACTACAAATATTGGAATAAAATCAGAAAATGCTGGAAATAATCAGTAGACAGACGGTTTGGTGTTGCCTGACCTGTGTTCCCCGTATTTTCTGTTTTTATATCTTTCCAGAGGTGTGGTTCTCAAACTGCCTCCAGTACTCAAGATGAGATCTACCAAAGCAGCACTTCTGCCATTTTGTATTCCAACTTCTTTGAAATAAAGGCCAACATTCCATCAGACTTTTTGATTACTTTTTGTACCAGTGCATTCATTTTTAGTGATTTGTATGCCTGGACACTCAAATCAATTTGCTCTTCCACAGCTCCTGGTCTGTTGCCATTAGGAAAATATTCCAATGTCTTTCTCCAAAGTGGAAGGCCTCACTCTTTCCCACAAACTGCCACAATTTTTCCCACTTAATTAATTTTATCTTATGTCCAATTGTAACTTCCTTCTTGCATCTGCACAACTTAATGTGCATTCTGACTTAGTATCATCTGTAAACTTGGATAAATAACTCACCCTTCATCCAAGCTATTGACAAATATAATGAAAAGCTGAGGCTTCAGTATAGATCTCTGGGAGAAACCACTTGTCAAGTTTAGCCAATTATCCCCACTCTCATATTGCGAACCAATTACCAATCCATGTCATAAGTTTACCTCTAATTCTAGTCACTTTCATCTCTAATTTCTTCCAGCGCTCCAGATTTTAATTGTTCCACATTGAAGGTCATGCCTTCTGCTTTCTAGGCCCTGGGATTCCCTCCCTATACCTCTCTTTCCTTTAAAATACTCATTAAAGTCTGCCTCTTTGACCAACCTTTTGGCTATTTGGCTCGATGTCAAATTTTGTTTGATAGTGCTCCTGTGAAGTAACTTGGAATGTTTTACTAATGGTAAAGGTGCTATATAAATATAAGATCCTATAATTATAAAATCTTTTACTGTTAACCTCAATATCACTTGCAAGCTTGTCTTTGCCCTCATTATTTTCTTTGTATCCTTCCATTGTCTTTTGTAGTGCTCTCGGTCCGTCGCATTTCTACTTGTGTATGCCTTTTCTTTATGCTTAGTTCTGTCTCTTTCCCTGTTTGTTGACCATTGTTGCCTAACTACATGAGTTAAGCTTCTGCCTTGAGAAGCATGTACTGGTTTTGAATTGGCCCAAATGTTCCTAAAATGCCTGCCACTTTTTGCAGGTTCACTCATTAATGGGTCAATTTATTTCTCACCATTTAGAATTTGCTGTACTTGTGTTTAAAGTCTTTTTCTCTATGGTAGGGGAATCAAGGATAAGGGAGCACCATCTTAAAATTAGAGCAAGGCTATTTCAGATTGAAACTGGGAAGCACTTCTTCACACAAAGGGTAGTGGCAATGTGGATTGGTCAGGAAAACTGGCCTCTGCGTTCCGGGAATGTTATTGTTCTAGTCACCAGAAAAGGGCTAGGCTCTACTCAGTCAGTGGATTTCTTCCAAGGTGTTTTAGAGAATAGGACCTGTTTGTATAATTAAAATAGCATTATGGTGCAGCAAAGAGTTCTATAGACTGAGGGGCAGTCACAATTGTGTGAGTACACTGGGACATTTCACTCCCATCACAGCCTGCACTGATTGAAGATTAGCCAATAATTGCAACAGATTGCTGTTTATTTACAATCAAAAGAATGACAACATATCATTTTGAAACGATTCGCAGCCAAGAGCAAATTTATTGGGGCCTGTGTTGAAGGGGAGGCTGTGGACTGGGGCCTGTGTTGAAGGGGAGGCTGCGGACTGGGGCCTGTGTTGAAGGGGAGGCTGCGGACTGGGGCCTGTGTTGAAGGGGAGGCTGCGGACTGGGGCCTGTGTTGAAGGGGAGGCTGCGGACTGGGGCCTGTGTTGAAGGGGAGGCTGCGGACTGGGGCCTGTGTTGAAGGGGAGGCTGCGGACTGGGGCCTGTGTTGAAGGGGAGGCTGCGGACTGGGGCCTGTGTTGAAGGGGAGGCTGCGGACTGGGGCCTGTGTTGAAGGGGAGGCTGCGGACTGGGGCCTGTGTTGAAGGGGAGGCTGCGGACTGCGGCCTGTGTTGAAGGGGAGGCTGCGGACTGGGGCCTGTGTTGAAGGGGAGGCTGCGGACTGGGGCCTGTGTTGAAGGGGAGGCTGCAGACTGGGGCCTGTGTTGAAGGGAAGGCTGCGGGCTGGGGCCTGTGTTGAAGGGGAGGCTGCGGGCTGGGGCCTGTGTTGAAGAAGAGGCTGCGGATCATAAAATTATAGGACGTTTATGGCATGGAAAGAGGCCACTTGGCTCATCATGTCTGGGACAGCTGAAAAACCAGCCACCCAGGCTAATCCCACTTTCCAGCATTTGATCCATAGACCTGCAGGTTACTGCACTTGAAGTGCACGTCCAGACACCTTTTGAATGAGTTGAGGGTTTCTGCCTCGACTACCCTTTTAGGCAGTGTGTTGAGGAGAGGGCTTGAAGAGGAGGCTGAAGATTGGGGCCTGTGTAAAAGAGGGGGCTGAGGATTTGGGGCTGTAGAGAAGAGGGGGCTGAGGATTGGGGCCTGTGTTGGCTTTAGTCTCATGTCATTTGCAAAATTTGATCCATCAGGTGAATCTCTGGACAGATTTGAAATGTTTCTCTGGGCGTTGGAAAAATAAACCTGACAGGGTGACTGCATTTGCTCTGAGCTGATCCTCTGGCTTGTTGAAAAAGGACAGACAGTCCATGATGTAAGAGTGGATCCTGTCAGGGAAGTCTTTGATGAGTTGTTGTGAAATAACCCTCAGGAACTCCATGTAGTTCAATGTAGGCTCCCCTAAATATTTTGTAATCATTGAAGCTGCCTTGGGTGAGATAATGAGGGGGACGACCAAATGCAGTGTCAGGTTGCAAGACCGAGAAACGTCCTCGTTATTTCCATCTAGCTGCAATAACAAGCGAACTAGATTCGAATGGATTTGTCTGCACAGGTATGATTTGGGATCTCTAGTTCCACACTTGGCTAAGATCCCGAATATGCTCAACGCCTCAGCCCTTACTTTATCACAGGTAAATTCAAAGAATGGTTGTATCCCAGTGAGGATTTTGTTTAGAAAGGGTTTGACAGTACTTGCTTTCAACAGCTTCAAGTGTTTACCAAGGCAGGAGAGCACCTCAAACATTAGTACCTCATTGTCGTGCTCCCTGGATCCCATAATACAAATGATTGAACACAGTACTTGGCGAGAATATTTTTCTATGCAGTGAGGAGCTCCGGTGATGACGTTGTCCAATCCCCTGATACACAATAACTGAACAACAGGCGAAGAATTGACTAGACATTGAAGCAATCTGCTCATCAGGGTATCTGTGAGCTCCAGCTGTGCGACCCGTGGAGATCTTAAAAGCTCTCCGAAGAATGCAGCCACGGTGACTTTCTGACACTCTTGTAGGGTGGGGATGAGTTCTGTGAGCTCATCTACAATTCCAGTCAGACTGGCACCAGCATATTTACCCATTGCTTTGGCCAACTGGACAACTCCTATATGGCATTTTTGGAGATCCATCATTTGATTCCAGCCTTCATTTTCCATCATACAATTTAACACTTGCTGATTCCCTGTCTGATCTAGCAAGCCCATTAGAGTCTCTGCACATTTCATACATATGTCCCCACTTCTAGGTGTTTGCGGCTGAATTGCAAATCCCATCTGCACCACTTCAGAATCAGGAATAAAAACTTTGGGTAGGCGAACAGTGACAGAGGAGTTGAGATGAATGAGCAGAGCACTGAATAACTGTGGAAACAATTTGGTTAAAGCCTCTGCCGATTCAGGTGTGTTTATCATCTGACACAGAGCATAGACAGCAGCCAGCAATTCGAGAGTAGGATAGAGTGTCACCTTCTCACTAATGGAATAGGCTTTCTTCTCCCCAGATAGTAACTGTTTGTTCAGTGTGTCCAGAAGTGCTTTCATTGCGCTAGGTGCACATTCTGTGTCCTCAGCTAGTGACCTCCATATATCAGTGGTGTACTTGTCTAAAGGGACAGGGTAAGTGAGGAGACATGATACAACTGCTGTTGTATTGTGCTCGGCAAGAATGGCAATACTCCGCAGAACTGAAAGTTTCACCTCTTTGCAAAGATTTAACTGCAGTTGACCCCTCAACACTGCAAGTAACTCCGAAACCAGATTCTGAAGTTCACTGCCATGCTTTTTAATGATGGTTTTAATGAGGATAGCAGCTGCACTGGAACAGCTGGGGCATTGATCGGACAATCCGTTGAAGGCCATGAATAGCAGGTTGCCCAACTGGTCATGGGGCAAACACTTTGAAATGACCTCTGCGACCTGGCAGCATGTTTGATGGAGGACTGAAGTGTCAGGGTTAATTAACTCTTCTCTGACTGATTTTAGAACCTCTAGCTGCTCCTTATCCTGATCCAGATTGGTGCTTTCATAGGATAACCAAACGTTCAAGATGATGTACAAACAGTCCATGGCCATCTGCCCAATGGATAGCGATGGGTCTGCACAGCGTGGCATTATTCGTCCAATCAAAGTCCCCATGTTAATTAATGCCACTACATTACTGACATCGAGCTTCTCCATGTAATATTTCAGCAGTATCAACGTCATGTTCATGGCTCTCTCTCGTTCATGGTCCTTTGTTGAAATGATCCACTCTTCAAGTTGTTTAAACATGGCCTGAAGACCTTCAGAAGACAGGTCCTGAAGTAATATTTGCTTTAGAAGCTCTTGCAGGGCAGTGATAGTTTGGGTATAAAGTATTGTGATCTCTTTGTTACTATCTGTGTCTTTGTCTTTATCTAGTTCTGAAGGTAGAATGCTGAAAGTACTGGTCAGGCAGATATGAATCAATTGGGAGGTGTCCATTTGGTTTGATTCAGTATGCAATTGTACAAGATGTAGACAAGCATTCATAGCTAACTGTCGAACAGGGCTGTTCAGCAGCTCTCGTGGTTCGGCCTCAATAAGACCCTGCATGTAGGTTAGTAGCTCTCTCTTTCTAATGAAGTTGAAGGGAATACTCTGGTGATTTGGGTGTAGGGATCTGGCTATCATTGTTATGGCCTTTATTAGGCTAAGCTTTAGTGTGTAATCCTTGGGTTTGGCCTTTAGGCCATGACCACTTGTAATGAATTGATTAACAACTGGCAGAATATGGGTCTCAATTCTGGACAGCACTAGTTCCTCAGGTGCATAGAGTGCCATGTTCCCAAAGCACAGAACCAGTGTGCTTTTAGCTTGATCTAGATCCAAATCAGGCTTACCCCTATTGATATTGAAGAAACTGTTAGTACACCTAATTCTGTTAGAATTTGCAAACTCCTCCAGGCTACTGAGGGTGTCACTGAAGTGGGTCATGGCACAGAAACCAATGGCAATGGCTGCTCCCTCTCTCTCTGCACTCTCTCTGTGCTGCACACTCAGTAACATTTGGTGAAGTTCCTCTTTTATATTCTTACTGCGGACCTGACTGAGCACTATGCCAAGAGCTTTATAGAGGAAGCCCTTCTCCTGTGGGGAATGATGATTCGTGTCAATCTGTTGACACAGTTCGTCACTGAGCTGATCGGTCCATTCCTCATCATCAATGATATCCAGAGTTTTAGACAGGAACAGCAACAGTTTCTCTTCCCATTCTTGTTCAGGTAGAGACTCCACTAAATTGTCTTGTAATTGGTCAACTAATGTTGGCAGCTCCTCATCCCACCCGCTCCCTATTGCTGGGTGGATTTTAAAGCTCAAGACTTGCAGTAGTCTCAGTGCTGCAGCTCCTCGGCTTCCCCCTTGATAAGGGCAACAGGACACAAGGAGGAGCCGGGCCAGCAGTGCCTGAGCTTTAGGGATATTGGTATCCCCATTGTAAATAAATGAAAACTTTTCACTGCTGCCTTGCAATTTCTTCTTCCCCAGATGTGCTAAACAGTTACAGATTGTTGTTAAAGCTTTGGTATATTGAGTCAAAATGACACACTCCAATAAAAATGACCAGAGAACATCCTCCATCTTCACCGTATTTGTGATCATAAACATCACTGTTTCACATACTGTGACTAAATCTTCATCTGATACCTGCTGTTCCTGATGATTGATTGATACCAGGGTGGCTGAATCAATGGATGCAGCACACTGTCGGATGAGGAATTCCACCATTGCCTTTCCTTCTTCCGGCTCAAGATAACTGTGCTGGACCAGGGCACATATTACTTGGGCAACTAACTTCTTCTCCTGATTGGTGCAATTGTCCAGGAGCATTGGTTTAATAGCGGTCACAACTTGAGCCTTCTTCCCCTCTAATTGTGAGGAGACTGAGCTGATGAGGTGTCTCAATATACTGAGAGTTCCCACTCTCATTTGTTCCTCTGTATTCTCTAACTTGGGTAAGAGGAAGTCGACCAATGAGTCTGCGTAAGCTGGGGCCAGAGCTGTGAAACAGCGAAGGATCTCGTTCTGGTTCTTCATGGCATGATGGCTGGTAGTCCCCACTGAAAGGCACATCTGCTGGTGGAGATTGTTAAGCAGATTATCCAGCTGTGCTTCCAACCCAGGGTACCTCATGTCCATGGCAACAATCAGTAACCGTCGTAGACACCCTGTGATAGAAAAATGTCCAGGATGTTTCTTGTAGAGAGACAGGATACCTGGAATTATCCTGGGAAGTTCTTTCTCTAATATGTCTTTGGGTAGCAGAGAGCTGACATAGCCTAGAGCTTCCACTATATGGATGTTCAATTTAGAGGGCTCCTTCTCAAGCCACACCTTGAAGAACAAACTATAGATAGTGCTAATCTCTGAGGAGAAAGATTCTTTAGTCACTGTAGGTTCTGGGGCTTTCTCCACATTTTCCAGGTAGGTCAGGATACTCTTGCTAAAACTTCCCAGTGCCGCAGCAAAAACAACTTTCAGCTCATCCTGTTTAATTCCAAGGAGAACTGGAATCATCGTCCCTAAAATAGATTTAAGAAAAGGCACCATGACGTATACATTTTCTGTTGATATTTTGGTCAAGGTCTTCACCATGTACGCATGTGGAAGATGCCCCTCCTTGAAATTCTCCATCGTCAATTCAACAAGTTGATCCATAAACCTGAAGCTCATGGTAACTAGGAGATTGCTTGCAGCTTCCTGGCTATCAGCTTGCACTCCTGTTGATTTAGTGATCCACAGTGCAGCCAAAGAAATAACTTTCTGTGCTAGAGCTTCACTAATTTGGTCAAGCGTTTTTTTAATAATCTCCGCCATGCTGTCCAGTATTACAGCCACCTGTGGAGCTGTCAGTCTGGTGTGATTGGACAGATAGTCATGACAGACCATTAACACTATCTCTGGGTGGTGATATCCCAGAGAGTTGAGACTACCCAGTATTATCTGTTGAGAACCCTCATCTTCCCCAGTGGCCATCTTCACAAGGCTAGCTGAAAATAATTCCACGTTGCGATGCATTTTGGAAATCTTTGCACAGACTGAGACTCAAAAAGCTGAAATTCCTCAGTTCAGTATTCTAACGTATTAATGGTCTCTCACTAAAGATGAGACTTGACATGCTGAGCCATCTGATTTCCTGTATTTTTCTCTTAAGTTCTAATTAGTGTTCTATAATTCGAAGAAACTTTTTAATCAAGTATTTTATGGCTAATTGTTAATTAAAGAAAATAATTGTTCACTCATTCTGATATGTGATCTCCTTCAAGCTTGTCTCTTTTTTGTCTAAGTCTTCTTCTCCGATTAGTACTGCTTTGCAATATTTTCAATCCTCCCTGCAGTAATCTTCTAGATTCAGGTGGATTTGATAAAACCTTGCTTTTGCATTCTCTCTTAATGGCTATCATGTGTACAAATGCGCAATGTGTGCCACTTTGTTGTGTTTTGTCACCTATCTGTTGTTATGGTTTTCATTGTGAAGCCAGATGACATAACCCTTTGGTTGTGATGTAGAACTTTGAGTGGTGGCAGTTTTAGGTGGGTAGTGATGTGGCCTAGACATGAGATGCATACAAGGCAACCACCCCAACCCTTAAAAGCCATGTTGGACTGTGCTCCCAGTAAAGATCCTATTGTACCGAACTCTTATCATACTCATGCCAAAATATGGCACTGTGGAGCAGCCAGTTCATATTGCACAAAATTAGAAATAAAAGATCTGACCAACCTAACCTTTCACTAGTTAGAACATAAAAGTATAATTCCAGCCCCTGGCATTGAGGAGCCTTCACCTTTGTGGAATAGTATCAAAGAATATGGAGTAGGGTCAGATGCCATTTGTAATTGGCTAGAAAGTTTTGGTTTGTGCACACACCACAGGCTAAACAAATGATTCCTGTGTTTTTTATATGTGTATTCACAGGGATGGAACTGCATCATGATATCCAGAGCAAATTGTTGTGACGTCCAGTTTATTGTATAAAATGGGATCTCAAGTTTGAATCAAGAAATAGAAAGAAAGACTTACATTTATATATCACCTGCCCCAGCATGTACTGAAGCGCTTTACATCCAATAAAATACTTTGTGTAGTCACTTTGGTAATGTAGGAAACATGGCAGCCAATGTACATATAGCAAACTTCCACAAACAGCAATATGATAATCTATTATAGCTATTGTTTTTTTAAATTCATTTTATGGGACATGGGTGTCAATGGCTAGGCCAGCATTTATTGCCCATCCCTAATTGCAGTTGAGAAGGTGGTGGTGAGCTGTCTCCATGTAGGTACACCCACTGTGCTATTAAGGAGGGAGTTCCAGGATTTTGACCTGGCGATTTTGACCCCAGTGAAGGAACAGTGATATAGTTCCAAGTCAGGATGGTGAGTGCTTGGAGGGGAATTTCTGGGTGGTGGTTTTCCCATGTGTCTGCTGCCTTTGGCCTTCTAGATCGTAGCAGACCTGGGTTTGGAAAGTGCTGCCTAAGGAGACTTGGTGAGTTCCCATGGTGCATCTTGTAAATGGTACACATTGTGTCTGCTATTCTTCGGTGGTGGAGGGAATGAATGTTTGTGGAAAGGTTGCCAACTAAGTGGGCTGCTTCATCCTGGATGCTGCCGAGCTTCTTGTGTTGTTGGAGCTGCACTCATCTAGGCAAGTGGAGGGTATTCCATCACACTTCTGACTTGTCTTGTAGATGGTGGACAGGCTTTGGGGAGTCAGGAGGTGAGTTATTCACTGCAGAATTCCTAGCCTCTGATCTGCTCTTGTAGGTTTTAGGCTAACTATTGGCCCATACTGGTAGAACACCTTTAACCCTTTCCGAATAGTGTTATGGGATATTTTGCATCCGCCTGGTAAGGTAAACATAACCTTGGTTCAATGTCTCATTGGAAGGATGGTACCTCAGGCAGTGAACAGAGTGCTGAGCACTCTGGAGTGAGAATCGAACCCACAATTTTCCAACTCAGACAAGAGAGTGCTACCATCTGAGCTATGCCTGATATTTTACAGAGGAGAACAAAGAACTTATTTCCAACGTAATTTCCCCCCCCTGCCCACCAGCAAATATGTCGAATAGCTCTTTCAAACTAGCAAAGGTCCAGCCTTTGGGCCTGCTCTTGTCACAGTACTTCTGCAGTTGTTAATCTACTTGAGAGCTGGCTGTCTTTGATGCACTTATCCCCATTAAAAGTTATTTCACTTTCTCGCCTCGGTCGTTCCTCTGGCCAAGCCCCATCTTTGATCCCTCAAGTCCAAGAGGAATTTAGCATATCTGGCACACAACTGATTTAGCCCATCTGGCTGGACCAGGGAATTCCATTTTTCCCCCTGGATTGGGCATACATTGCTGTTCCTTCATTGAAACTAGGTCAATATCTGTATAACCATGATGGAGAACTGGCGGCATAGGGACTGCACCCCTGCCCCATTCCATATTAGGGCATAGAGGGACGTGTAGGAGACATGTGTAGTAGACGTGTAGTGGTCTTGCCAGCATTGCATACACCCTGAGAAGAAGTAAAACTTCTGAAAGGTTTCTTGATCACTAATATGAACAAGGTGTAAATGAAAGATGCTTTTACTAGAATTTTTGGCATGTTGCCTTGGAAAGCAGCCTTGGGCCACATTCAGCGATTCAACTGCTTAGCGAGGAATTGGGGTGACTGAAGTCACCAGTAAGATTTTTACCCTTTGTATCTCATCAATAACATGTTGCCATCCTTATCCTGGCCAGGAGTCTTCCTCAGCTCATTGAGGCATGCCAGAGTATATAGTTTTATGCTTCCCCCAAGAATATTTTGGATTTTTGGTCTTTGAGCAAATGGATATGAAATGAGCAGCAAGCGAGAATGTGGAATTAAGGCAGAAGATCAGCCATAATTGTATTGAATGCTGGAGCAGGCGCTATGGAGCCTTTAAAGTACTTCGGTTGTGCTGGAGTGGTGAAAGGTGCTATATAAATGCAGGCCTTTCTCTGAATTTCTGGGCTCTAAAACTGGAGATTCCATTTTACACAATAAACTGGATGTTCTGATGTCACAGCAACTTCCTCTGGATATCATGATGCTGTTCAATCCCAAACAGTAGGCATGGTCTACTCCTGCTCCTACTCCTTAGGTTCTTATGTGATATCACTTCATTCTTTCTTCTAAGCCTCCATTTTCTTAACTTATAAAGCTTACCTACTTGCCTTTTCCTGTATATAATGTAATTCATGAATAAAATACTCGTAATTTGAACTCATTCCCATTTGCTGGGGTGAGCTGTGTTTCTGTACTACAGGGATGAGAAAGCATCATCAATTAGCGAATTTCCAATTTCTGACATTGGGGTTTTGGAAATCTACCATTGGCATTTTCCTTTCTGACCTTCAGACCCGATAGTGACTTTTGAAAAAAAAAATCAGAACTGGCAGTTTAAAAGCCCATCGGAAAAACACGAAGCTGCCTGAAGTTTGGAAGCAGCAGCTCCTACTTAGAGCAACTGTTACAATTCTTTAAAATAAAGCCTGAATATAACTGTCTGAAGGTCTTTCCTGCTCTCAGCAATTCCGTTTCTTTTTAAAGGGCATTAATTATTAGTTAAACTGACATTTGTTGAGAGCAGGAACTGAAAGCAGAGCAGTGATTGGAGGAGCAGCAGGCGCATGAAAGACGGAGCTACTCCTCCAATCACATGTTTTGTCTCTTCCCATGCTGGCTGCTCTAGATCCTCCAATCACATGTTCCCTCTCTCCCAATCTTGCTGCTCCTCCAGGAGCAAAATGTGATTGGGGGAGCAGCAAGAGCAGGAGAGAGGGGACCTGTGAATGGAGGAGCTAGAACTTGGCCAGTCCTGCTGGTCACCTTTCATCTGCAGTGAATGATTGGTGATGACAACCTCCAGGAGGCTGAGGAGAAGAAGCAGAAAATGAAAGAACAGGAGGGGGTGGTCTCTGCCAGTAACGAGGCTGGAGCAGGCCCCGAGGAACTGTCACTTAGGCCAGACCCAGCTGTCATCTGCATCTGCAGCATGAACCACTGCTGGGTAACTGGAGGGGACTAATTTGGTACTTATTCCAAGTAAGCTAATGCAGGGCCAATCTGAATGCCTTCCTGAAGCCCGTCCTGCATTAATTTTCTCCAGGAATTAATTGCTATTTGGTGCAGAATAGACAATGGCACGATAATAACTGTGAGGCAGGGTGCAAGATTTAGTTTCTAGGAAATATGCCCTTCCTGGAGGCTCTGCACAGTTTAATGGCAGGACCTGATTTAATTTTTTTCAGTTTCCCAGTTGTTAGCAGTTAAATTGATTGTCTGCTTGTCTGTTAGGTAGACAGCTGGGGAATGGAATGGAGGTGAGTTGAGCACTTCTGGGAGGGGGTGTGGGATTTGAACATTTGACAATTGGAGTGAGTTGGACATCTGACGTTAGGAGTGGAGAGCATAAGAAATTGGGAGGTGAGGGAATTGGACTTCAGAGATTGGGCGTAGGAGTTGGACATCAGACATGGAGCCACGAGTGATTTGGACTTGGGGGCAGGCAAGTTGGATGTTAGATATGTGGTGGGGATGTTGCTTGGCCAATTTATGCAAAATTAGGTTGAAAACAGCACAGGCTTGTCTCAGATGGCCCCTATGACTAAGTAGCTTGCTAATACCCATTATCTAAGCTTACTTGTAAAGCTTGACCATTTGGACCAATGATCAGAGGGTGGCTGGTGGCTTGGAGCAATACTCTATATGAGGCATGCCTTTGGAAGAGGATTAAAGGAGGTGGTTCTGTAATGGAAGAAATACTCAGCACAATACAATTTATTTTTATTTTTCAAAGCATGAATATAATTTCTAGCAATGTTTTCCAACAATTTTTTTGATTTTAAGGATTACTTCTTGTCTTAATATCTTAACAGTTGCTATGTTACATAAAATGTAAATGGTAAAATCAAATCAGATGCATTTATAAGACAACTAGCTGAATCAAATTTAATTATCACAAACATGCTACTTATGGAAATCAGTAGCTTTAATGTAGCTTTTTCTGGACATTTAAAATGATGCCTGCTTTTAAATTTTTTTGTAAATGTATGGGAGGAGAGGTGTATGTGATTGCGTGGTGGTGAGGTTGCGGGGTGGTGAGGGAATGATTCTAATGTGTGTGTGTGTGGGGGGTGCTGTGGAAGGAAGAGGGGCCTCACTGAGTCTTCTGTCATCAGGGAATATGGAGAGTTTGGCTGAACCTACATGAGCATATAAAATAATATTTTTACAAAATAATTTAAAACACATTTTCATATTTATATGCTGTATTATTGTATGTTGATCTTTAATACTTGGACTTTAATAATTATACATTGAATATTCTATGCTGCTTTATGGGAGGGTTTTTTTGCTGTATTTGGGATCATGTTAAAGTTTTTGTATATTCTTTCATGGTATGTGAGTATCGCTGGCAAGGCCAACATTTATTGCCCACCCCTAGTTGCTCTTGAGAAGGTGGTGTTGAATTCAAATGGGGTCACATTGGAGAATAGTTTGAGGCACTGCCATTGTCCTTTGCTTCATTTCACATGTACATAATCCAGCAAGGTCATGTTCTGTTGTTAGTATTGACTTCATCCTGTATTACATGCACAAATTGAATTCTGAAATGCTGAGGTCACTTTGGTAATTTGTTACAAATGCATTGAGGCACAGTGTTAACAGTAATAGAAGGTAAACAAAGGGAAAACTAATGTTTCTACCCAAATCTAATAATGTCACCTATTTGAAACGGCCTTGAAGCATTTGCATTT
Source organism: Carcharodon carcharias (assembly GCF_017639515.1). Taxonomy (NCBI): domain Eukaryota; kingdom Metazoa; phylum Chordata; class Chondrichthyes; order Lamniformes; family Lamnidae; genus Carcharodon; species Carcharodon carcharias. The sequence continues at coordinate 38,960,169 of NC_054476.1, read as the reverse complement.
CATTACAGATCATAAAGTGCTATAATTGTATGATTCCTTGTCACAGAATTCAGTCCTTATTGTCTTTGGCCACTGTCATCCTTGGTAATATATCCACCTGTTCCGTAAGCCTCTTGACTGTTGCACCATATTGTCTGATCCCTCAGATTTAGGAATAGCTGATTAATAATACTCTCTATTTTTCTCTTTGTTTTCTTTGCCTGGGTTCACTTTGCTTTGTAATTTCTATCTCCACGTCACTGCTTCAGGCTTTGCTTTGTCTGATTTTAAAGTCCAAACTCCTCCTCCCTTCTCATTGCCATTCCATCTCTGGATTACGGCCCCTGTCCTTGTTGCCTTGCCATGTACTGTGGCTAGCATGTAGTAATCTAAGGATGTAAACAGTGTCCAAGGTTATGCCAGCAAGGTAAAGGTGATCGGGCCAAAGACTGCGTCTTTGTGGAATTAACACAGTGATGCAGCGCCTATGTGACTTGGATGTTGCAAGGTTATTAATTTTCACCAATTTACTGGTTATTCTGTGTATTGTGATCAGTGAAACTTTGACCCTGTGTAATGTTTTAAGTACCAATCTCAATTACTGTAATGTTGTCTTTTTTTTTAAATACTATGGCTCTCTCCTCCCATGGTGGAGTGTATTAGTGTTGGGCACAGTTACAGAGTAACTGGCCAGTATCTTGCCCAAGCACCTATTTATGCATAGAGGAATGTGGTTTGAGTAATTTGAGACATGATGTGTAGCGAGCTTGGGAGGAACAGGTGACTTTGGACTTATGGCTCCCAAAGCTCTCCATTAGGGGTTTTCCTCACCATGTCCGAGTCTGTTATGGACTCATTGACAGAGATTGGTTGCTGTGATTGAACAAAACTCCATTATTGTTGGATCATGTGACTACCAGGATGGTAGAAGGTGAACTAGATAGACCTGGGAACTTTATTGTGTGGCAAATCCTGTGAACTTACACAATAAGTTTCAGTCAACTATTTGATTAAAGGACACAATATAACTGAAGTTCACAGATTGACTAGTAATTGGGAACAGGTACCTTGGCCAATTAGATTTATTTTCCCTTCCCTCCATAATAGAGGAACACTAAGGCCAATTATAGTATACAGGGTTATAGGGAAAGGGCACCATCATGGGACTAATTGGATAGCTCTTCCTACAAACTGACAATGGGCCAAATGGCTGCCTTCTGTGGTCCTGTATAATTTTGTGATCTCTGCTGTCACCCTAAGATCAGCTTCCTACGTTCAGATATTTTCTCAAGAAGATACTTATTCCCCTTGTAGGCTATTTCAATCTTTGTTTTCTGAAGTATTCATGCTCTCAGCAATTTGCTGCATCCTTCCTTATTATAACCTTGTAAATAAATCTGACTTTTTGTTTTTACACTGGATGGAACAATCAGGTGGTGGCAGGACAACGTGTTGGCCATTTCACTGTGGTGGGTCAACCATTAATCCCAGTGTAGTCTAACACTGACATTGCACATAAAAGAGCAGATTTTAGTTCATGGCAGACTTGGTTTGCGTATGGAAACTGTATTTTTGCCATAAACATGATTTCAAAGCAAGTTGAATTATAGTTCCTATACAAGAGTTGACATTTCATAGAATCATACAAAACAGAAGGCCATTTACGTTGTGACAGGCAGTCTTGTCAAAGCAAAAAGATGAACAAGGCAACTGCCCTGCTCTTCATGTCCACAATTAAGAAAGTAATAAATCTCCTTGGCCGTCATTAGCTAGAATCCCCAATGTGTTTCATTCTTATTGTATCTTTTAAAATTTAGTTCTCCCGAGATTTATGTTATGACACAGACTCTCTGTGATTAGTACTGTTAGTTTCTGTCTCACTAAGATGTTGAATCAGATCCTCTTGTTTAATCTTGTACTTCCTCTGATTATTCACTTGGGTATCTTTCAAGTAATGAGCATGTTGGGAACTGCATGTATACAGATATCCATTAATGCTGACTTAACAGCTGGGTAATGAGGTACTTTGTTATACTTCAAACAGCCTTAAGAGGAATATGTTGATAGGGTGCGATGAAGGCAAAAGGAGGTTCATATGGAGCATAAACACTGGCACAGACCAGTCGGGCCATATGGCCTGTTTCTGGGCTCTACGTTCTTTAGTGATCTAATCTGACCAGACACAATATTCGAGACAGAAATGGACATGCTGGGAGCTGTTTATGCAGGTTTACAGCAGTCGCAAAGGTGAACGAGTAAAACTTAGCAAACACTTGTTGGAAAAGCAGACTGAATCACTGGCACCAATGCAGGAATCAGATGGACTCAGAGCCTATGGCTAACTTGCACTACTGAGGAAATAGAGGATCAGCAAGAGATCTGAAAGAACAACACGGCAGTAATGTTAGATGATTTTAATGAACCAAAGGTAGTTTAAAAATAGATAATCCATGTGGTCAAAGTGTAAAGCACTGTTTGGAATGTATATGAGATTGATTCTGACATCAGTAGGTAGGAACAAAGGAATTGCTAGCCATGAAACAAGGTTCATCTCGTTTGCCATCTACCATCCTGGCAGTTGCATAATCCAATCACAGTGAAGTTGCTGACTAATCACAGCAATCAATCTCTGTCAATTACTGCAACAGACTTACTTGAGGCAAGGGGCTGAATGGCCTACTTCTGTTCCTATCTGGCTCCTTTTTAAACTCTAGGTGGAAATATCACTACACCCTAATGACATGCACCCTAGGCTGCTAAAAGAAGAAGAAACATGCATTTATACAGCAGCTTCAATATCCTCAGGACATCCTTAAGTGCTTTACAGCTAATAATTTACTCTAAAACGTGGTCACTGTTTGAAGCCAGACCTGGCAGCCAGTTTACACACAGCATGGCACCATAAACAGAAGTGAGATAAATGACTGATTTATCTGTGGTTGAGGGATCGATGTTAGCTGGGATTCTTATCAAGGGACCAGTGTTAGCTAACACTGTTTCGAGGGATCTGGGTTGATGGGGACTCTGTCAAGGGATCAGGGTTGGCGGGGACTCTAAAAATCCATCTAAGTGATCTACAATCTGTATTCACATGCTTGTCATTTATTTTCCTGTTCTACAGGTCTCGGCACAAGTGCAGTGGACCAAATGCTTGATGCAGAAAACAAACGAATGGCAGATAATTTGTCCAGCAAAGTGTCCCGGCTCAAATCGGTTTGTCATATTTTAGTTTCTAACATCTTTAACGCCTCGTCTCAAAATCATCCATGACTTTAAAATTCTGGGCTTCTCTTGCACGCATGATCCCATTAACCAATGTCAATTAGATGGTCTTGGTACGGAATTGTGATGCTGATTAATAGATCAAAGCAGACTTGCGTTTGATGAAGTTCTTTCAAGTATAATCCAAACCTGTTTTTAAAATGCTGCAGCACAATAATCCTAAAAGCCCTCACTAGATTCAGTTGAGAAGACTAATAGGTGCCTGGGGATGATTAGTCAACTTCTTCTAAAACCTGTGATTACTATTATTCATCAATTTGTTTGATTCACAAATGATGGATTTAGAGTAGCTAGTAACTAATGGAGCAGTTTAAGCTGTTTGACCACACAGTTCAGATTTTTGTCCATATTTTCTCTGGATTATTCATTACAATAATGATTAAGATCCTTGGGAATCATTTAAGGATATGATTCCAAAACAACAGCTGTGAGGTGCAGCCTATCTGTTCCAGTCAAATGCATGAAAGATTAATTCATGGGGAGAATTTAATATTAGCAAAATATGTAGCAGGTTGAATTCAGGAAAATGTTATAAGACACTTCACAGAGATATGAGGAAACTGGATGCAAAGGTGGAGAGGCTAGAATGGGGAGATCAAAAGACTAGTCAGTGTTGGTGGGGGGGTCCTTAACTTAATTGAGGGAGATGGAAGGGTTTAAGGAGGAAATTCTAGGGAGCAGGGCCTAGTTGGTTAAAGCCAAGGATGCCAATGGTGGGATGAAAGGACTGGGTCCAGGGTGGGGGCTGGTGCGTGAGGCGGGTTGCATAAGAAGTCAGAGGAATAGGGAATTAGTGGAGGGTACAGGTTGTAGGGCCTAGCAGAAGTTGCAAAGGTAGATATAGAGGGTGAAAGCTGGTCAGAAGAGCATTGCAGTGAATGAGTCTGGGGATAATAAAGACGTAGAAAGGTTTGAATAGCAAGTGGGCTGAGTTAGGAGCATGGTTATCAGGATAGGGCGGAAAAGTGAAGTTGATATAGATAATCAGCCGTGATCTTATTAAATGGCAGAACAAGCTTAAGTAGGTGATTTTGTGATGGGCAAGCTACGGAAGTCAGAAACGCAGCACGTGATTGATTAACCAATGCTGCATACAGTTCAGTCTGAGGCGGTGATTGGGGAGAGGGATGGAATCAGTGAGCAGAGAATAAATTGGGGGATAATGACAGTTTTGCTTTTCCCAGAATTTAGTTAGAAGAAGTTAATATTCATGGAAGGCTGGTTGTTAGGCAAGCAGTCTGACAGCACTGAGGCAGTGGGTGGATCATGGTTGCCTCCTTGTTGAAGCTCAGCCATGTCTAAGAATGATATACCCAAGAGCCAATACGTAGATGAGGAAAAGGGGCTGTGATGAATCTTCGGGGGGGCTTCTGAGATAACCAGACTGAAATAAAACAATTAACGGAGATGCTTTGGCTATGTTGAAATGCGTAAGAGGGCAGTCCCTAGTAACTGGACAACAGGAGCAATGTTGGAGGAAGTTAGTATGGTCAAACTTGTTGAAATTGCAGAGAAGCTGAGGAATGATACTGCATCACAGTCAGAGAATGGTGCTGAGACTTTGAGGGTAAATGGTCAGCCATTTTGAGCAAAACCATACAGAATGTGAAAAGAAAGACTTGCTTCTCTCAACCTCAGGATATCTCAAATAACCTTACAGCCAAAAAAGGCACTCTGACAGTGTGGCCCTCCCACAGCACTGGTGCTCTGACCCGTACTGGTGTGGCTGCTTAGATATTGTGCTTCTGTCTTCCCTGGTACTGTGAAGAGGAAATGCAATCACTGAACCATGGTGGACACCTGTTGTGTATTGTAACTTGCAGTCTTTGTGGATTTCTAACCATGGATTTTATGATCCTTAGTGGCCTTGGTCTGTGTCAGTTGTTCTGTTTGTAGCTTGTTAATAATCGATTCTCTGTTCAAGCAGATTGCTCTGGACATTGACCAGGAGGCAGATGAACAGAATAGATATCTAGATGGCATGGTGAGTATACAGGCTTTACTGATTATTTTCAAAAGGGAAAAAACCCACAATATTTTATTTAGCAAATTTGGCAAAGCACTAAATTGAGAAATTGAAACTAGAGGCCATCCTGCATTATTGCACTGACACTTCAAGACAGGCTAACAGGAGCAGCGAGAGCTGATCAAGCTCAGGTTTTGAAAACCTGTCAGTTGCAGACAGAATGGAAGATTGACTATGTTAAGAGGTGATGTTATTTTGAGAAAGGAAAGGATGTGTTGGAGTCAGAGAGGCTACAGTGAACCTTGATTTCAACACAGTGAACCTTGATTTCAACACACTAATAAAATAAATGGGGCATAAATGTAAGATCATCACCAGAAGGACAGGAGAAGACATCGTGCCTTTCTTACATGTAGTTATTAAGGAAAGTCCGAACAGAGATTCTGGGTGAAGCAGACCCCAGCATAGCTTTTAAATGTGACATGGATAAATATTTGGTAAAGAACATTTTCAGAGGGTTTGGGAATGGTAGTAAGGGAGCAGCTCTTGCAGAGAGCAAGTGGCCTACTCCAGTGTTATAATATTTAAGGAGACAGGGTACTCAGTAGTATGGAGGAGAGCTGCCTATGATAGGATCAATTAGAGTGGGCAAGTGAAGCTGAGAAAAAGAGAGAGATCGGAAGTGAGAGAGGAAGAGGTCGGAGGTGATTGGTGGCAGGGGTTCTGTCTGTTTAATTGTGTACTTAACATCTCGCCCAGGTGCAAGTGCACTGAAGCTTCAGATATGGAAGATTGTTCTAATCTAGATTTGGTTTGAATTAATTAGATAGTTTATCTTTTAATAAGTTTTTTTGTTTCTTTGCCAGGATTCTGATTTTTTGAGTGCTACTGGACTTTTGACAGGAAGTGTGAAGAGATTTTCCACAATGGTGAAATCTGGCAAGGACAATAAGAAGTTGCTGTGCTACATATCTGTCGGGCTGGTCCTTCTTTTCTTCATCTTGTACTACCTTGTCACCAGGATTCAGACTTGATCTGTTTACAATCTCACAGTGTGACAAGGAACAGATCCAGTGACTGGCGAATAATTGCCAAGCTTCATTTGGACACAGCCAAGAGGGCTGACTGCTCTCTCCTTTGCACCAAAGTTTTTACTTACAGCAAGTCTTCAAGTGGTTCCCTTGATCAGCCTGGGAATCAGTGATGAAGATGCACTTTACAGAAGTGGTGAGGGAACATGATTTTACATGACATTGTACTGTACTATGTCATACACATACACACTAATGAATAGTGCAGAAAATGGACCAGTCTCCAGTGAGAGTGTTTTATGCAATGATAAGCCTGTATTAGAGCCCCAATCAATCCCTTGGAGGAAGAGGAGGATAAATCAGGACTCCCGCCCACACGCAGCTGCCACTTCTTAAAATAAATGATTGGCAAAAGGGCAGCTTTAGATTTATTAATTCATGACATTTTAATTTTTCAAAGGATGTTTAGTAAGATTAGTTCCCAAGATGGTGATAGTTTACTGATTTAATAATCTTTTGAGTTAAAGGACTTAGTTTCCAATATTCATTTTTGTTGCTTACAATAGTGAAGTATGATAATTGTGAATCATTAGTGTTTGCTTTTATTTTCCTCAATAAATATTGATCGCCTAAACTGTTTTAAACTGTAGTTGTGCATACAGTTTATTTTCCATTTGGTTTACCCTGCCTGCTTTGCTCAGTTACTCAATGCAGGCAACTGTGACCTGGTCCCTTGTCCCTCAGCCATGCATAAGCTTGGTACTTATTGACTTCATTGTACACCCTCAAGGGAATTTAACTACTTTGTTACATAAGGAGACCAAAACAGTACACAGTACACCAGGTGTTCTCTGACCAAGGCTTTATACAATTGTTGTAAGGCATCTTTACTCTTATAACCCCATCTCTCTGTAATGGATACTAACATACCATTTGCTTTCCTAATTGCCTGCTCTACCCGCTGATTAACTTTGTGATTTGTGTACAAGGGCACCATGGTGTCTCTAACTACCAACTTCCCAGTTTATCATCATGTAAAAAATATTATGGTTTTCTACTTTTCCTACCAAAATCGATAACTTCATGCATTATACTTTATCTGTCAAGTTCTTGCACATTCGCTTAACCTATCTAGATCCCTTTAAAATTTCTGCGCTCTCCTCTGTAGTTTTCTTTCCCACCTAATCTTTTAACTTCTGCAAACTTAAGGATACATTTGCATTTGGTCCCCTCATCTAAGTCATTGAAATAGATTGTAAATAGCTGAGGCCCAAAAACTGATCTGTGCAGTACCCCACTAATTATAACCTGCCAACGTGAAAATAACCCGTTTATTTCTACTCTCTCTGTTAACTGTTACAATCCCTGTAGAGACCAATTTCTTTTAAAGAAATTTTGAGACATGAATTTCCCAGTGACCAACACAGAACCTCACAAGAAGATTTCGTGTTTTATGACTTTTACTGTAACAAGCAGACTAAAGATCAATATTGTCTAAACATTACTTAGTAGGCAACTAATATACTAAACTACAGAAAAGGTATTCCCTATTAACTTCTTAACACAACCAAAACCCCCACGCCATATTTATACATTATGCTGTACTCTCAGGAGAAGTGTAGCCTTGTGTTTAAAGTCCCTAAGCTCCGCCTGGCTTTAACAGGATTTCTCCTTCCTGCCCCACCTGAATCTTCTAGTGTCCTTTTAAACAAAGTCCCCTTCACTCAATTTTCTGAATATATACAAATGGACTTGCAGTAGCAAGTCACTCACTGGCAACCACTGTTCCCCCTAACCCACGCACCTGTGTAGTCATGCCACGGCCCATCAAGTACAGCCTACATACTGATGATTAAATGAGATTCATTGCCACCCGAGCTCATGAACAAAGAACTGGTAGACTCCTCTGTGACAGGAAATTAAAGGACAAGAGCAAAGCTCGACAGGGTTAATCAAGTGAAATTAGTAGCTGAAATTCACTCATGTCAGTTCCTGGAGCCTGAAACTACGTGATTGCGTATTTCCCTACTGCCGGCTCGTCAACCCTTATGCTCGCTTTTCCTCCTGCTCGCCGGTTTCCCCTCTGACCCTTCCACCCGCTGTTTCCCTCCCACCCACCACTTCCTTCCCTGACCCTTCCACTTGCCACTTCCCTTCTCAACTCCCCCATTTGTGGTGCCTCGCACTTTCTCATTCACTTCCTCCCTCTCAACACCTCTCTCCCAAGCCCTCGCTCACAATGAGGGTTCGGGAGGAGGAAGTGGCAAGAGGGTGAGGCGACGAGTAGGAGGGTCGCGGAGGGAAGTGGCAAGTGAGAGGGACAGGGAGAAAAGCACCGAGCAGGAGGATCATGGAGGGAAGAGCGAGCAGGAGAGAGGCAACAAATGGGAGGGTCGGAGAGGGAAGAAGTGACAAGTGGGAGAGAGGCAATGAGTGGGAGGGTCAGGGAGAGAGGCAGTGAGCAGGAGAGCGGTGACAAGCGTGAGGGTCACGAGGGTTAAGAGAAGCGGTTAGTTGGGAGAGGCAGTGAGCTGGAGGCAGGAAGCGATGAGCAGGAGGTAAGTTGAAAGAATTAGTGAGTTGGTAAGAGGATTTTTGGGCCAGTTAATACCACTGATCTAATCGTTCTGCTGCAGCTGGTTTTGTAGAAGAAAATTGATCCGAAAGGCATTTAACACACAAAAAAAACAAGAGAATTTCTAGGGATTTTGTAAAAAGTTTTGGATTCCTAGCCCAGTTCTCCAAATAATAATGCAAAAGTTCTTGTGAGGTTATCTCATAGTACATTTTAAACCTTGCATACTTCCAAATACCACCTCTCCCCAATTCATTTTTGTATATGTGTTGGATTGGACAGACAAGTGGCAGGTGAAGTTCAATGCAGAGAAGTGTGAGGTGATTTGTTTTGGCAGGAAAAATATGGTGAGACAGTGTCAAATAAAGGGAGAGCTTCTAAAGGAGGTGCAGGAACAGACGGATCTGGGTGTATATGTAGATATGCCATTGAAGATGGCAGGGTATGTTGAGAGAGCAGTTGATAAAGCATATAGTATCTTAGGCTTTATTAATAGGGGCATTGAGTACAAGAGAAAGGTGGTCATGTTGAACTTGTATAAGACACTAGTTAGGCCTCATCTGGAGTACTGCAGTCCAGTTCTGGCTGCTATACTTGAGGAAAGATGTGAAGGCATTGGAGAGGGCACAGAGGAGATTTACAAGAATGATTCCTGGGATGATGAACTATAGCTATGAGGATAGATTGGAGAGGTTGGGACCCTTCCTTGGATAAAAGAAGGCTGAGAGGAGACTTGATAGAGGTATTCAAGATCTTGAGGGGCATGGACAAGGTAAATAGTGAGAAACTGTTCCCACTCAAGAGAACATCAAGAACTAAAGGGCACATATTCAAAATAATTGACTGAAGGAGTAAATGTGTTGCGAGGATAGATTTTTTCACCCAGAGGGTGGCTGGGGTCTGGAACAAACTTCCTGAAAAGGTGGTGGAGGCAGGTTCGATCGAGGTATTCAAAAGGGAATTGGATTGCTACCTGAAAAGAGAGAATGTATAAGGTTATGGGGATAAGGCAGGAGAGTGGGACTCGGTGGAATGCTCTTTCAGAGAGCCAGTGCAGACTCAATGGGCCATTTGGCTGCCCCCTGCATTGTAATGATATTGTGATACTTCGTGAGAGACGGTTTACTTTAAAAATGGTGAACCGATTTATTCCTTTACAATTCATAGATTTTAATTTTAAAAAACTGTAGGTGGAATAAGTGCCATTACTTCCTTAGAAACTACCTAAACAGTCATTCTTCCCCCTTCTCTCTTTGTCAATTCCCAGATGTAGTTTCCCCCTTCAATATTCATTTAATTTACAGGTTCACTTTTTCTCTCTGACCTTTATCCTCCAGTTCCCAAGAGGCAATCTCTCTCCAAATTCATGGAGGCATTTTACCTCTGCCTGATTATGTTTGTTGATGTGAATAAATGATTCAGCTATTTTCCCCTCTATTCATTGCAGTCTTAAGTAAAGTAAACACTCAATTTACTAAAAATAAAAGTTGCCTTTTTACATTTTCTATCAATTCAAAAGACAAGCTTGTTTTTCCAGATAGCATCCTTCGGGCAGATTTCATACGTCACTCCATTTTATCTTGAATTAAAGGAGCTAGTTTAAAGCATAACCATTTTATCAAGTCCAGCGTGTTGCATGTTCAGTAGGTTTCATGAAGAGGTTCTGAATCTTGTAGGGTTGAACATTATTTATTGGTAGCATAAAATGATGTACATTTATACAGGGCATATCCCAAGCTGCGAGCTAACTCCAGGCTTGGTTCTACATAGGTATCTGTCCAGTCCACAACTAACTCTTGCCTCAGGTCATGTATCTCTTTACATCATATTGTGGGTAGTACTGTTTCCCAGTCCCATATTACCCTTGGTATGCCAGATACCCTTATACTACACCTCTCCCCAAGTCTTTATCCAGTGTTTTTACATGACAGTCATGCTACCCCTTCTCTCCCACTCAAGCCCCTAGCTTTATAAATTCGGACAGCCTGGAGGCTTGACAATTTTTCCACATCTCGTTCTAGTCACATTCTGAGGAGTGATAGGCTCTGTTGATTTGGACAACCTTTGCTGATTTGGAGTCAGAGTTGGAGTCTGTGTTTCTGGCACTTGGTTGTCATCTTCTGAAACGCTATTTTCGCTCCTTGGGGTTGAACTTCTCTTTGTCAACTCCCCATCTTCTCTGCCTGGGACCACCAGCTTGTCCTGTTCTTTCCGGAGAGAATGTTCACTCCGTTCATTCATGGTATGGACCCAGCTTTTCTTTTCCGTATGGTCCGCTGTGATCCTTGTGGGAGTTAAGGGGGCTCTGCCTGTCATTTGGATGTCTGTCATCAGTGGGCTTACCTTACAGTTTGGCTTTTATTACAACACTGTCCTTCCGTGTGTCTTCATACCTCAGAGGTGTGCTCTGGTGAGCTGATGGTTGCTAGTTGTTTGCTCCAGCATCATCTTTCAGCTTTGCACATGACTGGAGATTGCAGTGCCGTGTCGTGGTCTTTACAGGTAGTGTGACTTACAGGTAGTACTCCAACCATTGGAGTCTGGGGTTGAGGCTCATTCTTGTGTTCCTGGTCATCTTCTGTGTGTCTTCCACTCAAGGTACAGTGGTAATTATCTGAAGGTTTGGCTGGTCTGACCAAAGAGAAACTTCTGCCGCCTGCAAAGAAATTGGACAAACTGGCTCTGTGAAGAGTGAAGCCATTTCAGAACTGAAGTCCCAGTCGCGAGTCTCTTTACTGATGGACATCTAGAGAACTTGCAAGTCCGTGTAATTGATGACAGAGGTGTTGACATCTTCTACCATTTTAAGAAGATTAAGGGCAACACAGGCGTCTGAAGATTGGTTTTGGATGACGTACATGACTTTACATGTCTGCTTCTCACTACATCTTAGTGATTCGAGGATCACGCCTGTGACTGGAAGTCTGATTCTTCAGGGCCATCGAGTCGTGTCTCTGTTATTCATAGCCAGAGGGGTCTCAGCCATGGTTCCTTATCCGAGAGGACTGTAACACTGGCTCCCATGTCCAATTTGAAGTTGGTGTGGTTTGACCATTTACTGAGATGTCCGCTTTCTAAAAAGAGAATACAGAATCCTTGACGTCACCCAAGAAGCATAGCTGGGACCCTTACTGGTGTGGTACCTCAATCCTCCACCCGTCTGGGTGTCTTAGCTTTGCATGGCTTTCTGAAGTGTCCCAGGTGGTTGAAGCTGAAACACTACACTGAGGTTACTGACATTGCTTTCGTTTGTGAGGTCGTTTGGCTCCTCAGTGCTGACATAGCCATCCACCTTCTTGGGGTCTCTTTGGATATTGCCTTCCTTAGCCTGGAATCTGTCTGACCCTTTGTTGTTTCACTAGGTGGGCAGTTGAGGTTACTCTGTACCGTGGCTTGCTTTCGTCAAGTAAAATGGATCTGTGCTGTTTGCGGATTTTAGACTGTCTGACTATCTGGATGGTGTTTTCTAGAGTCAGATCTTCTTTGGCCTGTACTATGTCTGGCAGGGCCTCGTCACCCACTCTGGCAACACTTCGAGTTCTTACGAGTTCTGACTTAAGGTCACCTTCAGCCAATCCGTATAATTTGTTTATAAGAATTAATCCATTCTCCTGTTAGGCACGTTCGTTGAATTCTGTGCTCTCCAGAATTTTATTGCTTAGATTAAAATATGCATCGAATAATTTTAGAACTTCATCAGATTTATCTGAGGATTTGTTTATTCTTTGCCTCGCAATAATATCAGCTATCGGACGTACTGAATCAAGTAATGTATTGGCTTGTTCAGCTTCTGCTTTGTGATCTAATCCTGAAACTATCATGTATCCTGAGAATCCTATCCACCAAAATCCCCAATTTTTCTTTGGTCTGGCCCTTGGATCAGTCCAAATTAGTCTGGTAATGTTGATTTGTTGTCCATGGTTGCTTTAAACTTCAGCTGAGTACAGCTTTAAATGCTGCGCAGGTTTTAAAGATGGTGCTGTAGTACCAAAGAGTTTTCCCAGAATTATTGCATTTTGGCAGGCTGCCGTGGTGACGGCATTCCTGATCTCTTTTTGGGGGTTTTGTTTTTTTTGCAGCAATTTGTTAAATCTACAGCTTGGGGCCTTCCCTGAGAGAACAGAGGGTTTTCGATTTTACAGTTGATTCCCAGCTTTGGCTGAGGTTCTTAAACCTTTTTTATTCTTATAACAACCTCGGCCGTCACGTGGTATGGTGCCGACTCTGAACCTGAACTGGCCTTGGTGATTTTGGAAACAGGCTGCTCTGACTTTTTTTCAGCACTGAAGCTTTTTAAGTTAGTCCTGACTTAGAACTGAATTTTTTTGCTCACCCCTGCTTAGGTCCTTTGACTCTGCACTCTGTGGGCATTCACAATGGACCTTCACGAGATCTTTTGGAGTTCTCAGCTGCACTGTAGATATTTTCTTCTGTCTTTCAACTTCCAATTCTGCAATGGAGCTTTCAGGCAATATCCATCTATGTCTTCACTTCAGGTGCTTTTAATGGGGTCAGAATGGTGTTCCTTAGTTTTCCAGCATTTGAATTTCTGTTGCAGTTTCTCTGAGGCTCTGGGTTTTTCCATTCACTGCCACCATGTCATACGTTCAGTAGGTTTCACAAAGAGGTTGAGTCTTTTATGGTTGAATGTTAAGTGTTTATTGATAACACATGCCTATGTACATATATACAGGGTATAGCCCAAGCTATGAGCTAACTCCATGCTTGCTTCTCTGTCCGGTCCACAACTGACTCTTGTTTCAGGTCATGTGTCTCTTTATATCACATTGTGGATGGTACTGTTTCCCAGTCCCACATCAACCCTTGCTATGCCAGATACCCTTGAACTGCACAGTAGTCATAAAATAACCAATCCTCAAAGCCAAAATATTATGCTCAGTCCCATGAGCCCTAATTTTGTGTAGTAATTTCTTATGTTCCACCTTATCAAATGCTTTGTGAAAATCCAAATACACTATATCCACTGGTTCCCCTTCATTCACTTTGCTCATTACACCCTCAAGATACTCTTAGCAGATTTGTCAAACGTGATTTCCCTTTTATAAAAATAAAAGCAAAATACTGCGGATGCTGGAAATCTGTAACAAAAACAAAAATTGCTGGAGAAGAAGACAGAGTTAAGGTTTTGATTCCGTATGACTCTTCATCAGAACTAAAGGGAAATAGAAATGTGGTGAAATATAAGCTGTTTAAGGGGGGTGGGACAGTTGGAGCTGGATAGAGAGCCAGTGATAAGTGGAGGGAAAGGAGAGATTGTCATAAACAAAAGGTCAAAGGGGTTTTGACAGTGGTGATATTAGCTAAAGGATGTGCTAATGGTGACATTAAGGGTAGAAAGCAGGATGAGCAAGTGACAGGTGGCCTTGGTGGGGTGGGGGAAGGGATCAAAATAAAAGGTGGAGATAAAACAATGGATGTAAATAAATTTTAAAAATAATAATAGGAATAGGTGGGAAAAGAAAAAATATTTTAAAAATAATTATTAGAAAAAAGGGGGTGAGGATGGAGGAAAGAGTTCATCATCTGAAGTTGTTGAACTCAATGTTAAGTCCGGAAGGCTGTAAAGTGCCTAATCAGAAAATGAGGTGCTGTTCCTCCAGTTTGCATTGAGCTTCACTAGAACAATGCAGCAGGCCAAGGACATGTGGGCATGAGAGCAGGGTGGTGTGTTGAAGTGGCAAGCGACAGGAAGGTCTGGGTCATGCTTGCAGACAGACCAAAGGTGTTCTGCAAAACGGTCACCCAGTCTGCGTTTGGTCTCTCCAATGTAGAGGAGACTGCATTGGGAGCAGCAAATGCAGTGGACTAAATTGAAGGAAGTGCAAGTGAAGTGCTGCTTCACTTGAAAGGAGTGTTTGGGCCCTTGGACGGTGAGGAGAGGGGAAGTAAAGGGGCAGGTGTTGCACCTTCTGCGATTGCATGGGAAGGTGCCATGGGAGGGGGTTGAGGTGTAGGGGGTGATGGAGGAGTGGACCAGGGTGTCCCGGAGGGAACGATCCCTGCGGAATGCCGTCTGGGGGTGAAAGGAAGGTGTGTTTGGTGGTGGCATCATGCTGGAGTTGGCAGAAATGGCGGAGGATGATCCTTTGAATGCGGAGGCTGGTGGGGTGATAAGTGAAGATAAAGACCCTATCGTGGTTCTGGGAGGGACAGGAAGGTTTGAGGGCGGATGCGCGGGAGATGGGCCGGACACAGTTGAGGGCCCTGTCAACTCCCGTGGTTGGAAAACCTCGGTTAAGGAAGAAGGAAGACATGTCAGAACTATTTTGGAAAGTGGCACCATCAAAACATGGGGGCGAAGAATCTGAGAGAATGGGATGGAGTCCTTACAGGAAGTAGGGTGTGAGGAGCTGTAGTCGAGGTAGCTGCGGGAGTTGATGGGCTTGTAATGAATATTGGTGGATAGTCTATCACCAGAAATTGAGACAGAGAGGTCAAGGAAAGGAAGGGAAATGTCATTGATGGACCATGTGAAAATGATGGAGGGGTGGAAATTGGAAGCAAAATTAATAACTTTCTCCAGGTCCAGATAAGCATGAAGCGGCACCGAAGCAGTTATCGATGTACCGGATTAAGAGTTGTGGGAGGGGGCCTGAGTAGGACTGGAACAAGGAATGTTCCACATATCCCATATAGAGATGGGCATAACTGGGGCCCATGCGGGGACCCATGGCCACACCTTTTATTTGAAGCAAGTTAAACAAGTTTAAGGAGGAATTGTTCAGTGAGAGAACAAGTTCAGCCAGATGGAGGAGAATGGTGGTGGATGGGGATTGTTCGGGCCTCTTCAAGGAAGGAGCGGAGAGCCCTCCAACCATCCCGGTGGGGGATGGAGGTGTAGAGGGATTGGACGTCCATGGTGAAGAGGAGGCAGTTGGGGCCAGGAAACAGGAAATTGTTGATATGATGTAGAGCATCAGAGGAATCGCAGATGTAGGTGGGAAGAGACTGGACTAGGGGAGAGAGAATGGAGTCAAGATAGCGAGAAATGAGTTCCGTTGGTCAGGAACAGGCTGACACAATCGGTCTGCCGGGACAGTCCTGTTTGTAGCTTTTGGTTAGGAGATGGAAGCGGGCTTTTGAGGTTGGGAGACTATGAGGTTGGAAGCTGGGGAGGGATGATCTCCAGAGGAGAGGAGGTCAGTAACAGTCCTGGAAACAATGGCTTGATGTTCAGTGGTGGGGTCATGGTCCAGGGGGAGGCAGGAGGAAGTGTCTGCAAGTTGATGCTCAGCCTCTGCGAGGTAGAGGTCAGTGCACCAGACAACAACAGCACCACCCTTGTCAGCAGGTTTGATGACAATATCAGGGTTGGACCTGAGAGAACAGTGTGCGGCAAGTTCAGAAAGAGACAGGTTAGAGTGGGTGAAAGGAGCAGAGAAATTGAGACGACTGATGTCACACCGACAGTTCTCAATGAAAAGATCAAGAGCAGGTAAGAATCCAGAGGGAGGGGTCCAATGGAGGGAGAATATTGGAGGTGGGTGAAAGGATCTGCTGAACGGGGGGAGGACTCCTGCCCAAAGAAGTGAGCACGGAGATGAAGGCGGTGGAAGAAAAGTTCAGCATCGTGCCGAGCCCGGAATTCATTGAGGTGAGGCATAGGGTATGAAACTGAGTCCTTTTCTGAGCACTGAACATTCACCATCAGAGGGGTGTTCCTTTTGTTTAAGATATCTTTGGCAATCTCTCCTTTGCCTCCACCTATCACTGGCCCTCTATCCAGCTCCATCTGTCCCACCCCCCTTAAACAGCTTATATTTCACCACATTTCTATTTCCCTTTAGTTCTGATGAAGAGTCATATGGACTCGAAACATTAACTCTGTCTTTCTCTCCACAGATGCTGTCAGACCTGCTGATTTTTCCAGAATTTTTTGTTTTTGTTCCCTTTTATAAACCTGTGTTAATTCTGTCCA
The DNA here is from genome assembly GCF_017639515.1 of Carcharodon carcharias. Classification (NCBI taxonomy): domain Eukaryota; kingdom Metazoa; phylum Chordata; class Chondrichthyes; order Lamniformes; family Lamnidae; genus Carcharodon; species Carcharodon carcharias. The sequence continues at coordinate 38,943,397 of NC_054476.1, read as the reverse complement.
GTCATATGATTTTCTGAGAGGCCTTGCCATTGACTGTTTTCCTTCTAGTTTTCCTTCTAGTTCCTCTTTCTCTCCAACATTCTCTCTGACTAATAGAAACTCTCCAACCTGTTAAATTTAAAATTATCTCCGAGACCCTCACTCCATCTGAACTCTACAACCTTCACCATCCTGAGAATGCTCTGCTCCTTTGACTTTTGAATACTGTACATGTCCCCACCCCATCCCAATATTAGTGACATTCTGGGTTTCTTCCTGTATATTTCTCAGCCTCCCTGTCTACCTTTTAAAAGCTTTCTCAGAACCCCTCTGACCAAACTCTCAGTCAACTCTGAATCTGTCCCTTTCTGTTTTGTGTTTCCTTAACTCTATTCAGTTTCATTCACAATTCCTCCATGATAGCAGGACCTGGACAACACCCAGGCTACTGCTACCATTAACCAAAGAAGCTTAACTGGACCAGCCATATCAACATCATAGCAATAAGCCTCTGATATGCCAATGGTAGCCAGAGTTGAAGTGTCTTCTCTGTAATGAGTGTGTTGGGCTCACTGTTTGTTAGTAAGCAGAATACCCATCACTGCCTTGTGAATTAACAATCCTGGTCTCACAATGTTGTCTTTATCAGATTTTCCCCTCTGGGATAACTTACATATCACTGTCTCTGATAGATCCTTTCCCTTAAAAACACCCTTCAAACCCACAAAAAAAAGTAAATGAGACAGAGAATATCTTACTAAATGGTTTATTAAATAGTTCAAGGTATTACAATTAAACTATTCCTTTAATTCAGAGGTTTAAGTTTACATTTGCAACCCAATACATTGCAGCTACCCAGAATAGAACTCTGTTGTAAATATTCTGACTGGTTTGATCCCAGTGAATGAACCATGGTAAGAATCCCTAGACCAGTGCAACTTGTGTTGATGTGTTAACTGAAATGTTATGTTACCTGAGGGATCACAGTTTACCTATACAGTGTTATTCTATCCTATTTGGGGCAGTGTGGATAAAAATTCTTGGACTAATTCACAGCTATTGAAGATTGGAGCCTAGGCCTACTTTGGTTCAAAGGCCACCATGTGTGACAAATGACTGACTACTCCATCTGCCCTTTGCTTGGTCTTCCTGGCTGCGAGTTTGATCGAACTGGCGTTTATGGCTGTTCCAACAATTCACTTGCTCTCAAGAAGAAGGAAACAGATTTATTTTGACTTCTGCACAGTGAGTATCAGGGAGCTTTTAAAACCTAACAATTAAAAGTAAAATACTGCACATACTGGAAGTCTGAAATAAAAACAGAAAATACTGGAGATATTTAACAGGGCAAGCAATATCTGTGTTTCTCTCTCCAGTATTAACATTTCACATTGATGGCTTTTGACGAAAGGCCACACATTTGAAATGTTTACCCTATTTAATGCAGTTAATGGTCCTAATATTTATTTTCCTCTTGTGCGGAGGTGTCCAACTATACTTTGTAACACAGTGGTATGACTGAAAGTAGGAGATGAATATATGCAAATCGTTGACATGGACCCATGTCCCATCACTGTGTGGGGAAATTGTAGACACACTCACGTCCCAGGTACAGACCCATGTCCCATCACTGTGTGGTGAATCACAGACACAGATCTACGTCCCATCACCATGTGGGGAAATCATAGATGCAGATTCGCGTTCCATCACCATGCAGGGAAATCACAGACACAGACCCACATCCCATCACTGTGCAGGGGAAACACAGATACAGATCCATATCCCATCACCATTTGTGAGAATCACAGACCCGGAACCACGTCCTATCACAAGGTGTGAGAATCACAGAGATCCATGTCCCATCGTCATGTGGGGGAATAACAGGCACAGACCCCATCACCTGGTAGCTGATTTTTAAAAAAATCTATCACTTGGGATGGTCTCTACAGAAAGTTTGAAATATTAGACAAAAAGTATAGTTAGTTCCTAAATGATTCAGAAAAATTTCAAGGAAAGGAACTCAGATCAGAAAATGGCAAATTGTATACAAGGTTAAAACATTTTCTAAGTAATGAGTTTGTGATGTTACACAGCATCGACGATTACTGGTGCCAGGTACTCAGAATGCCTGATGCCAAAGGAGAAAGCAGGAGCTACATTGCGATTCACTACAACCTGTGTGTGAGTCAAAGAGAGGCATTGTAATCAATTTCAGGCAAGTAAAATGAGCATTTCAAAATTGTTGTTAGCTTCATTGTGGATAATTAAAAGCAATTAGAATATTTAAATCAAATCTATCTTTTTTTGTACAAACATGTTCTCAGATTATAAAGTGAATTAAAACGGCACTGCTCCATAATCCTCTGAAAACAATTCAGTATATCTCAAATTGCCTTTTAGATGGAATTTACAATACAGGAACAGGCCATTCTGTCCAATTGGTCTGTGCTGGCATTTCTGTTCCATGCATGCCTCCCCTCACTCTTTTATAAATATAGAGTTTATTTGGTAAGTAGCTTGTGTAGGGAAGCAGTCTGTGCACACACATTACTGAATGCTATGCTCACTTGACACTCAGCACTGTCCGAAATTCAGTACTCACATCAAAAAAATATACTTAGGAAATGAAGAGTATAAATAACAAACATATATATTTGAAAATCTCTAGTTGAACTGGCCACTTCTGATTGGACAGGGCTCGACTGCAACAGAAGATGCTTCAGGCCATCATTTCTGACATATTTAAACTTAGTCTCTGACGAGAGTTAAAAATTAATTTCTGTTGCTGACTCTTCAATTCTCTTTCATTTTTCAGACCCCATAAACTGGGGCCTTAGGAAAATGGAAGGGATCACAGAACATAATCCCAAAAATACAGGAGACTGTAATTAATACAGCATTTAACCAGTTTTAATCAATTGTAGAATGTGAGTCCAAGATCGCAGTTGCTTTCTCAATCCTAGTTATCTTGTATTCTAGTTTTTGTATAATTCTGAGTTTTATAAATTTGGCCGTTTTTAATTTCTCTAGTTTTGGTTTGCAGAACCTTTGGTCTCCATTATTTCCACTTACTTGATTGGAGTGAATGTGAACTGGCAATACGACATAAATGCCAGTGTGCAATTTACTGCCATCAGGAGTTGTGCAGGATTCACTCAGCTGCACAATTGCACAGTTGGTCACTTGTAAAGTATTTTATTCCAAGTAAATTTACAATGCTCACCACTGTAAAGTACATTTACAGTGGTGGGCAATTAGAGCAAGAGAGCATCATGCTGAATACTTGAAGGTTCCTGCACAAATGAGTATCTTTCAATTCATCCCTTGTGCATTGTATGCTTTAAATCTTTTACTTTGAAAACAGCTGTGGAGTGAATACTTGCTGTAGAATCTGTTCCTGACTGCCACTGATAGCTCTTTCCTGTGACCTTGTGTATGAAGATTAAGGAATGCCCAATGGCATCTACTCTAATGCTATCTTATCTGTCTACACTTGCACTTGTGTCAAGAAATTGCAGTTTAATTTTATTTTCACCAAATCAATGCAGAATGAATAGGGCAGATTCTCTGTGGTCTATGTGAACTGAATATGGAATGACTTGAGAGAATAACCAATTTAGTTCTGCAACAAAACTACTTTTCTTGTTTGTTCAAATTATGGATTGTTCTTTTTAAAAACTTCCAAGACTGTTAGAATTCATCACAGGTTCTACATTTTGATTGTTACTGCTAATTGCTGTTTGTTCATCACAGCTGAATTAAAACCAATGTTAAAACTTATGACGGATATAGATAGGGTCAGTGAGTAGGCAAAAATCTGGCAGGTGGAGTATAATGTGGGAAAATGTGAAATTTTAACTTTGACAGGAAGAATAAAGAAGCAAAGTATTACTTAACAGAGAACAACTGTGGAATTCCAAGGTGCAGAGAGATCTAGGTGTTTTAGTGCATGAGTCAAAAAAGTTAATATGCAGCTGCAGCAAGTTATTAAGAAGACCAATGGATTGCTGTCCTTTGTTACGAGAGGAATTGAACATATAAATAAGGATGTTATGCTCCAGTTATACAGGACATTGGTGAGACTACATCTCAAATACTGTGTGGGGCTTGGCCTAAATAGCCAAGTGGTTATGGTACTGGGTTTGTAACCCCAAGATCAAGAGTTCAAATACTGTGTGCAGTTTTGGTCTTCTTATTTAAGGAAGGATGTAAATGCGTTGGAGCCGGTTCAGAGGAGGTTTACTAGATTGATACTTGGAATGAGCAGGTTGTCTTATGAGGAAAAGGTGGACAGACTGGGCTTGTTTCCACTGGAATTTAGAAGAGTACATGGGAACACCACCACGTGGAAGTTCCCCTCCAAGCCACTCACCATCCTGACTTGAAAATACATCGCCGTTCCTTCACTGTTGCTGGATCAAAATCCTGGAACTCCCTCCCTAACAGCACTGTGTATGTATCTACACCACATGGACAGAAGCTGTTCAAGAAGGCAGCTCACCACCACCTTCTCAAGGGCAACTAGGGATGGGCAATAAATGTTGGCCCAGCCAGTGACGCCCACACCTTGTAAATGAATTTTTAAAAATGTGAGAGGTGACTTGATTGAAGTATATAAGATCCTGAACGGTCTCACCAAGGTGGAAGTGGAAAGGATGTTTCCTCTTGTGGGTGAATCCAGAACTAGGGAGCACTGTTTTAAAATTAGGGATCGCCCTTTTAGGACAGAGGTGAAGGTTTCTTTCTCTGAGGGTTGTGCGACTTTGAAACTCTCTGCCTCAGAATGTGTTGGAGGTGGGATCATTGAATATTTTTAAAGCGGAGGTAAATTCTTGTTAGGCAAGGGAATCGAAGGCTATCGGGGGTAGATGGGAATGTGAAATTTGAAACACAAACAGATCAGCCATGATCTTATTGAATGGCGGAGCAGGTTCAAGGGGCCAATTGACCTACATCTGCTCCTTTTTCGTATACTACTGATGTGACGAAAAGAATAAGTCTTGAACTCATTACCATCAGTAATTAACAACAACTTGGATTGATATAGCTTGTTTAAAGTAGTGAAACTTCCCAAGATGTTTCACAGGAGTATTATGAAACAAGACTTGACACTCAAGGAGATATTAGGACCAGTGCAATCCAAGAGGTAGATTTTAAGGAGTGTCTTAAAGGAGGGGAGAGAGATAGAGAGGCGGACAGGTTTAGAGATAAATTCCAGAGCTTAGGGCCCAGGCAGCTGAAGGCACAGCCACCAGTAGTGGAGTGATTAAAATCAGAGGTGTGTCAGAGGCCAGAATTGGAGGAGTGCAGATATCTTGGAGGGTTGTGGTGCTGGAGGAGGTTACAGAGATAGGGAAGGGATTGGCCGTGGAGGGCTTTAAAAACAAGGAAATGAAGTTGAGGCACTAGTTGACCAATGTGGGTCAGCGAGCACAGGGGGTGATAGGTGAATGGGATTTGGTGTAAATTAGGGTACAGGCAGCAGAGTTTTGAATGAGCATGACAAACACGCTGGATAGGTCAGACAGTTCTGGAAGGTTCATATTTATTACCTTCTCTGGACTGTGACTCCCCGGCCCTGGTTTCCTTGTTGAATCACTGGGCAGCTGGTTCCTGCCTATTATGCTGTACTGAGGAGGTTTGTACTTGTATGTATTTGGATCAGTGACTTTATATGCCCCAGGTCCTGGAGTCTGAGGAGAGAAAATAAAAATAGTGTTTTGAAAAGGCCTTATGACCCTGTCCTCTGCCTTAAACATTCACTCACGGGTGCACAGTGGTGGCAGTGTGTATCATGTACAAGATGCACTGCAGTAACTCACCAAGCCTCCTTCAATAACACCTTCCAACTGCGTGACATCTACCAGCTAGAAGGACAAAGGCACCTGATACATGGGAACACAACCACCCGCAAGTTCCCTTTCAAGTCATGCACCATCCTGACTTGGAACTATATCACCGTTCTGTCACTGTCACTGGGTCAAAAATCCGGAACTCTGTCCCTAACAACACCGTGGGTGTACCTACACCACATGGACTGCAGCTGTTCAAGAAGGTGGCTCACCAGCTCCATCTCTGGGGCAGTTAGGTGTGGACAATAAATGCTGGCCTTGCCAGCGATGCTCAGTTCAATTAATGAATAAGTAAAAAAAGTTGACTCATAATCAAGAGATAATATTGAACAATCTTTGTTGAATTGCTGAATTGACCAATCATAAAATTCAATAATTAATTCAAAAACAGTGCCTTTTGCCTTTTAAGGTGCCAGCTGTGGCTCAGCGGGTAGCACTCATGCTTTTCAGAGAGAAGGCTTTCCCCATGATAACTGGTAGACAATCCATCACCTCAGAGCACAGAACAGAATTGCTTTCTGGGTTTAAACAGGCTGCTATCCCTAATCATCCCAACAGAACTTTGGAAAAAGAATTAGTCAATCGTGGCTCAGATAGGTACGAAATACTTTTTCAAAGTCTCTGCCATTTCCTTGTTTCCTGTTATGAATTCACCAGTCTCACCTTCTAAGGGACCAATGCCCACTTTAGCTATTTTCTTCCTTTCTATATACTTATAGAAGCTTTACTGTCTGTATTTATATTTCTTGCTAGTTTTCTCTTGTACTCCAATTTCTCTCTTTTTTTAAGCCATCCTTTTCCGGTTTTTAAAATTTTCCTAATTTTCTGAGCTATCACTAATCTTTGCATCATTGTGCATCTTTTATTTTTCAATTTGATACCATGCTTAACTTCCTTAGTTAGCCATGGATGGTGGATCCTGATAGTGTCTTTCATTCTTAAAAGAATATATCTTTGTTGAGAGTTATGAAATATCTTCTTAAATATCTGCCACTGCTTCTCTATAGTCTTACCTTTTAATGTATTTTCCCATTCCACTTTAGCCAACTCTGTCTTCATATCCTTGTAATTTCCATTACTGAAGTTTAAGATACTAAATTCAGACTCAAATTTTTCACCCTGAAACTGAATGCAAAATTCTATAATGTTATCATTATGGATCACTCTTACTTAGAGGATCCTTTGCTATGAGGTCATTAATTAGCCCTGCCTTATTATATATCACTGTTGTAGAGTGTTGGATACAGGTCTTAATGAAGTCTTTGTAGTCTTAAGTAGACTAACTGTATTGTATTTATTAATTACAAGAACTATGTACCTATATGCAATAAGGGATTCAAGCCAGGAGTTGGCTCCATGTTGCTTGTGCACACAGATCTGTCCAAAACTAGACTGACTCCAAGGTGTGGGTCATGTGTTCTCTTACATCGCTGTGTGGCCGGTAGTGTATTCAGTCCCACTTTAACCCTCTATGTACCAGACTCTTATACTACAATTACCAGGTCTAAAATTATCCCTTGGCTCCACTTGTTATGACCTCATGATAGTCCCTGTGTGGCACTATGGTAGTGCTGCATTGCTGGAGGTACCATCTTTCAGGTAAGACATAAATTAAAGTCTGCCCTGTTGAGTGGATGTAAAAGAGCAGGGGAGTCCTTCTCAGTCTCTGGCCAATATCTATCCCCCAACCCACACAAAACAGATGATCTTTTATTTCATTGCTGTTGGTGGGATCTTGTTGTGTGCAAATTGGCTGCTACATTTCCTACATAAAAGCGGTGAATTTGTGCTCAAGTCTCTAGACTAGGACTTGGACCCATGATCTTCTAATTTAGATGTACGTGTTGCCCCCGCTAAGCTTCCAATTCCTTTTCTACAGTTATGGTTAGGTGAATGAGGGGGTATTCTGTCTAACCTTGCAATGTTGTTCTAATCTGTGCAAGTGGTAGTAGGTCCAGCAATCCCAACTTTTGCATTTGATGTCATTTGTTTGAAAGGTGCTATTTGTCCCAAGGTATTATTTTACATCTGTACTTAATTTTCCACATGCAACAGCAAAGCAAACTAGGGCAATTCCTTCCTGTAGCAGCTATCACCTCTAAATCTAAATATTTAATCAAATCTCATCTTGAAAGAAAGAACCAGTATTAATATAACAAGTTCTCAAGATCTACCAAAGCAATTAAATACATTAAGTGTGGTCATCTTTATTATTTTGACAAACATGGCAGCCAATTTTTACACAGCTAGCCCCTTCAGGATGATGTAAAGGTAGTGAAAATCTGGACCTCTCCCCCGCAACAACACTGTTGATGCTAGAGATTGATTGAAGCTTTAAAGACTGAGATGGATAGATTAGATTGCACATCAGCCATAATCTAAATGAATTGCAGAGTAGGTTTGGGAGGCTGAATGGCCTCCTTCTGCTTCTAATGTTTTAAGGTCCTAGGAACAGCAATGAAATAAATAACCACTTATATTCTAAGACGTTGGTTGGAGGGATAAATATTAGTCAAGATACCACGAGAACTGCCCCCTCTTTGTTTTACGTCCACCTACAATTTTGCAGATGGGGTCTCGGGGGAAATTATGGTGTGCTAGAGTTTGTAGTGGTATTTAACCCCATGATCTGACAGAGATTCAAGTCCTACCAACTGAGCTAAGGATAATACCCATGACTCAATGCTGTCAGCCAGCTGGTCTGTGCCAGTGTTGCTCTTTTCTTACCTATTCAGCAGTGTCCTAGAAAGGACCAGATGGTGAGCCTTGGATGGGACAGGATGGTAAGTGCTATACAGGACAGGATGGTTTGCCTTGTTCCCTGTAGAGAAGGACTGAAATACACCCCATCAGGAGCTTAACCATATGTTGAGGCACTGGTGTAGAACCTGTGCCCATCACAAAATGGCACAGGATTAATATGCAATTTGTATGTCAAAACCTTATTCAACAGTCTTCAAGGTTACACATCCATAACTCTTTTTCTCTTTCCAGTTTCAGAGCATTCTCATATGTGCTTATCCATGGCCTTGTTCCAGGTTCCATGTCAGCTAGTTGAAGAACCGTTCAGGGCAGGACTTCATAACATAGTGTTATGATTCAATTGTATGTTGTGATGTGACGGGAACACCATCACCTCTACACCAAACACCATCCTGGCTTGGAAATATATCGCCGTTCCTTCACTGTCACTGGGTCAATATCCTGGAACTCCCTTCCTAACAGCACTGTGGGTGTACCTACAGCACATGGACTGCAGTGGTTCAAGAAGGTGACTCACCACCACCTTCTCAAGGGCAATTAGGGACGGGCAATAAATGCTGGCCTTGCCAGAAATTATCACCCCAGGAACATAGGAATAGGAAGAGGCCATTCAGCCCATCAAGCCTGTTCTGTCCTTCTCAACTCCATATACATGCCTTTGCCCCATATCTTATAACACCTTTGCTAAACTTATAGTCAAATGACATGGGAGAAACTATTTGCTGTATCTATGTAGGTGCACTGAACTAACTGGGAGCTTTGTGATTACCAACTCCCCAAACCCTGAATGGGTCTGTGCTGTTGCCAGTTGCTTTAGACATTATAGAGCTGAGGTTGCTGCTGGCATGCCAAGACTCTCACACCAGATACTAACAGATGTTACTGAGGTGAAAGTGCTGTTTGGAACCAGGTGTAGACAGATGTTACCTTCTGGAAGTCCTCATGGAAACTACCGACTTTACTTCGTCCACTGAGGGAGAAATTGGCGGAAGATGATTTGTTTACAATGTTCGGGCCTAGTACAGAAGGCAGTAGATAGGCCGCAGGACCTGAACAAGAAACAGTTAAGAGCCTGTTCATTGATAGATTTGCTCCAGAGAAAGAATTTAACAATAAGAAATTCAGCTATAGCAAAATGATAAGATCTAATAAAACTGGTCAGCAAATTAATCTGTTTCCATGGCCTGAATTTTACCCTTGACAGGCGCACGTGATTGGTGGGCTCAGGAGCAACCGGGAAATGGACCCCTGACCACAATTTCACGCTGGCTGGCCAATGAACGGCCAGCCAGTGTGAAACACCGCTGAAAAGCTCATTGTTGCCAGGTGGGGGCGGGCGATGATGTCACCGCGGGTGTAGGTGAGCACTGTGAGAGAGCTCCCTGAAGGCAGATGGCTGTCTCAGGGAGCTGCAGATCTGCAAATGATGAAACAAACCTGTAAAAAGCTGCAAAAAAATGTCCATGCATCACAATCAAGCACCTGAAAGCATACCTCATAAAAATGCGGATATTTATTTTATTTCATAACAGAAATTTCATCCCGCACTTGGATGGGGTTTGATGAAAAATGCAAAGGCCGCCTGGCCAATTCACCTGTCCGCCAACCATAAGGTTGGATGAGCCATGAAAAATCAGAGACAATTGCACCATTAATGGGCTTAATTGCCCTCTTAACTGTCAGTGGGCATGCTTCTGACTTTTGCGTGCGCCTGTCGAGTGAAATATCGTGCGAGTGCACAATGATCTCGGGACATCATCTCACGCGATTTTAAGACCGATAGGGTTGGGTGTGTGCCCGCCCGCAGGGTTTAAAAGTCTGCCCCATGGCAATTCTATGCAGATAAACAGGTGTTACTCCTGTGAGAATCGACACCACTGAGTGACTAAAGTCAGTCCCGCTAATGCTGAACAAGACAAGTAAAGTGACCACACCTGGTGACCGGTCAGTCCTGAAACCTTTCGTCCTCCCAGCAATGGAAAACGAAGGAGCCACACTGAAGGCTGACTTCCCAGCCTTCTCCGGGGAGTAAGTACCTGTGCAGAGATCAGACATGACAACGTTCAACACCTGCCGAAAATATCATTCCGTTATTTATTGTTTTGCGAATGCAAATTCCTGAAGCCAAGTGATAGCCTCCTCATTTGCTGAGTTTAAGGTGATTAATCCACCACTTAGCCTGTAGAGGGGACACTCCTCAGTAATATGCAGCATTGTTTGTGTCTCTCCACAAGTGAATTTCATTCCATTGGAACAGTTGGCTCAGACCTAACTGCAGCCAGGGGCAGGACCAAGGTAGTCAGCACAGTATTAAACCGAGGGGGAGTCAGATGGGATGCAGTCTGTCTGTGAAAGGGTGGGGCATTGAATCAGGTACAGAAAGGGTGTGGTGTTGGATGGAGTACAGTTTCTGAGAAAGGGTGTGGTGTTGGATGGGACAAAGTGTGTGCATGTGTGTGAGTGAGAAAAAAGGACAGGGAGTTGGGTGGGATACTTGTGAGTAAGGGTGGGGAGTTGGATGGGATACAATGTTTATGTGAAAGGGGGAGTTAGATGGTGGAATGTGATTTATTGATATACATTTTGGGGATGTGTGCTGTTTGCTTTGTTGTATATTGAAATGAAACTTTGTTTTATATTTGCTATGTTAAAAATGTATTAATTATGAAATATGGGTACCTAGAATTAAACACATATCCATTATTAAAACATTCAGCTTTGTTATTGGGCTGGAAACTGTCTCACCATCTGCTCACACTGGCCTTATCATTCGCTCTGCACTATCAATTCTTTTCAAGTATTTGTAAACCCTGTTATCATATTCATACTTCACTAGGTTACCTGGGCCTGGGGTCTGGAATGGATTGATGTCCTTTGGCCTGCCATAGAGGGAGTAGGCTGGTGTCCCATCCCTGCCTCTCCTGGTGAGCAGTGATGGGATGAGGTAGGCTGGACCCGGTGAGCTGTCCACGGTGAATCTGGCATGTGTCACTCCAAAGCTGTATGCTGGAGACTTGTACTTGGTTGCATCATGCTGGACATAACCTGGACAAGTAAGTATCGATAACATCAGAGACTGGCTGGTGAGGGCAGAGGGGCAGAATGAAGACATAGGGAGGCAAAGTGAAGGAGCAGGGTGGCGGAGAAGAGTGGTGGATTGAAGCACGGAGAGATGGAGTGAAACAGGGTGGTAGAGAGGCAGAGAAGGGGTGGAGAGTTGGAACGAAAGGGTGGAGAGTCAGAGTGAAGAGCATGAGGGAAGGGGTTGTATGATACGATGAACAAGCTGGTTGCAGTGGCATGGAGACCGAGAGCTGCTTCTGATCCATTTCTCAATTGTCATTCTGCTCTGTTACAGGACATTGATTCGGTCTTTCACAGCACAGTGCGCCTAATGGATAAATGGATCTCTTAACCCTTACAGTGCAATGGTGGATTTATTCCCTGAGTACGTTAACATTTGCAAGTGTCTGTTAGATTTTATTCCCACTGAAGAAGTCAATAATAATAAAAATGGAGAGATATAGAAGGGCCTGCTGATTCACCATCATCCAGTCTCTACTCTTGCACAGAGTCATTATGTGTTATCCATATAAATTCATGTTCTTCAGTTCTCTGCCCAAAGGCACGTCTGACCCACAGCACCACACGCTCCACCACTGATAGGGCAAGGGGGTAGGTGCCAAATCTGTAGTAGAAGAGTCTGGTACATAAGGGGTTAATGTAGGACTGAGTACAGTACCACCCACACAGTGATGTAAGAAGACACCTAATCCAGGCTCAGTCTGGAGATGTACATAGTTGGGTTAAGACCTTATTTCCATACCTGTACCTTCTACTGTAAATAGTTATGAATTGTTAACTATTAACATACTCCAGACTGGAAGTGTACTTCATGGTGTCCAAAGCAGGATTCTTCAAAATCCACACCAACCAGAACAGGGATCGAACTTGGTGCTGTTGGCAACAATCTGATCCACAACAGCCATCCAGCCCCTCAAGGCGTACAAGTTACTGTGGCAACATATACTTTTACATGCATGTTATAGCCTGGAGCTATGGATAGCGATAGTCGAGACTCCAATTTTCTTTCCATCACATGGCTGACCAGGAATCTTTCCCGCTCTTACCACCTGCCATGTGTTAGAGGATTTAGAAGTTGATACCAGTTTGGCCATGTTATGAGCACATCTTCCTTGGCCATCAAGTCCCGGAGTGGGGCTTGAACCTAGAACTTCTGGCTTAGAGGCGGGAGTGCAACGCTGCGCCACAAGACCTCCTTTCAACTAAATAGGAGGTGTTAAAAGTTGATAACATGTTAACATCAGATTTTTTAAACAAATTGATCATTGGGGTTTTTTTCAGTCCAGCTGATCTCCAAATCAATGCTTAAGAGTTGAATGAGTATTTTTCAGCAGAGCTTGTCACATCCCTGGAAGTTCAGTTGTTTCACTGATACCCGATACAAGGTTAATCTTTATCTGAGTTGAACATTGGTGACACAAAACATGGTGTATTTGTCCTCAAAATAGAGTCAGAGGAGGGTTTCACAATAACAAATAATAGTGGTCATAGTAGGTGTAAAGACAGACAAGCACACAAGATTGATGCCATACCCAAAACATAATAATTTAACATTAGAGAGAAGTAGATAAAAAGAGGAAAGCATTTAGAATATTAATCGTTGATCCTTCCAATGTTTAATATGTACCCTCCATTAACTGTACCCTCCATTTCCTCCATTGTTTAATAGTAATAACTGTACCCTCCACCTCATGATGTCCCTATTTCTCACTATGCTTACTCTGCTCAAAGGGCAGGATTTTCCAAATTGAGACTAAGCCCTGAGGCTGAGGTTAAATTCAGATTGCATACGAACATACATATGAGCATACAAATTAGGAGCAACAGTAGGTACCTTGGTCTTTCGAGCCTGCTCCGCCTTTCAATGAGATCGTGGCTGTTCTGATTGTAACCTCAACCCCACATTCCCTCCTACCCCCGCTAACCTTTCACCCCCATGGTAATCAAAAATCTGTCTACCTTTGCCTTAAAAATATTCAAAACTCTGCTTCAATTGCCTTTTGAAGAAGAGAGTTCCAACCATCTGAAAAGAGAAAATTTCTCCTCATCTCTGTCCTAAATTGGCGACCTCTTATTTTTAAACAGTACTAGATTCTCCCACAAGAGGAAACATCCTCTTCACATCCACCCTGTCAAGTCCCCTCAGGATCTTATATGTTTCAATCAAGTCACCTCTTAATCATCTAAACTCCAGCCGCTAAAAGCCCAGCCTGTCCAATCTTTTCTCATAAGACAACCTTCCCATTCCAGGTATTAGTCTGGTAAACCTTCACTGAACTGCTTCCAACCAACTTACATCCTTCCTTAAATAAGGAGACCAATACTGTACACAGTACTTCAGATGTGATTTCACCACTACCCTGTATAACTGAAGCATAACCTCCCTACTTTTGTATTCAATTCCGCTCACAATAAATGATAACATTGTATTAGCTTTCCTAATTACCTGCTGTACCTGCATACTCGCCTTTTGCGATTCATGTACTAGGACACCAAGATCCCTCTGAATCTCAGTGCTCTGCAACCTCCCACCATTGAGATCAAGCTTGTCAAACGTCTGGCCCACAGGCCAGATGCAGCCTCTGAAGCCCCTATGTGTGGCCCCTGGAGGTAGTTTTCAAAATACATTTCAAGCAGGTGAGTTTCAATGGAAGATTCTGCATGTAGCTGCTCCTCCAATCAGAGACTGCTCCTCTACCACCATGTGGGAAATAATCAGTCTCTGATTGGAGGAGCAGTGAACACCGGTGTTGGTGATTGTGCTGAGGGCTGCCGGGCAGAGGGAAGCAAATGTGCATTGGGAACGGAGTCAGGAGCACTGGGAATGGAGTCTGGGGAGTCAGGGGTGTCAGGGATGGAGCCCAGGGAGTCAGGAACATCAGGGCCCTGGAGGGTGAGGTTTTGGTGGGCCCAGGGAGGAGACGGTGCCATGATGAATATGTGGAATTGAAAGAGTGTGTCTGTGTCTCTGTGTGTGTGTCTGTGTCTGTGTCTCTGTGTGTGTGTGTGGATGTTGGGGGGGTGAGAGAGTGAGTGTTTGTGTGTGAGGGAGTGAAAGAGTGAGTGTGTGTGTGGGAGAGAATGAGAGAGTGAGTGTGTGTTGGGGGAGTGAGAAAGCGATTGTGTATGTGGGTGGGGGGGATAGTGAAAGAGTGTGTGAGTTTGTGGGCAAGTGAGAGAGTGACTAAGAGAGTGTGCAGGCGGGAGTGCGAGAGACTGAGTGCTTGTTGGGGGAGGGGGGAGTGTGAGAGACTGAGTGCGTGGTCGGGGGCAAGTGTGAGAGACTGAGAGTCTTGGGGTGGGGGAGCGGGGGAGCGCTAGTCTGCCTTGTGACCAGTTTCAGGTTTCTCACTCATGCTCACCACTGACACATATACACGTACTCACTCACAGTGAATGAGGGTGAGTACCCTGAGACTGGGAGTGAGCCGGACACACACACACTCTGACCCTCTCACACTTTGGTCATTTTTGTTAATTATTCTTTTTTAATTTAACAGTTTATTGCTATGACATTTCTGTACTTTTGCTCAGCAATTGTTTTTTTCCTTAAAACCCAGCTTTTTCGATTTATTGTTGTGCCAAACCTTATCCTTTTGAAATTTGCTCATTGGCCCCTTGAGTGAGAAAAATATGCAAATGTGGCCCCCCAGAGCGAAAAGGTTGGACAAGCCTGATTTAGGTAATATGCTTTTTTTTTATCCTTCCTGCCAAAATGGACAATTTCACATTTTCCCACATTATACTCCATTTGGCAGATCTTTGCCCACTCACTTAACCTATTGATACTCCTTTGTAGTCTCCTTGTGCCCTCTTCGTATTTTACTACCTTACCTATCTTTGTGTCATCAGCAAATTTAGCAACAATACCTTAGGGTCCCTTCATCCAAGTCATTTATATAAATTGTAGAGAGTTGAAGTCCCAGCACAGATCCCTGTGGCACACCACTCATTACATCTTGTCAACCAGAAAAGATCCATTTATGCCTATCCTTTGTTTCCCGTTAGCCAGACAATCTTCTATCCATGCCAATATGTTACCCCCTACACCGTGAGCTTTTATTTTTCATAATATTTTGATATGGCAGCTTAACAAATGCCTTCTGGAAATCTAAATTCAGTACATCCACCAGTTCCCCTTTATCCACAGCACATGTTACTTCTTCAAAGAGCTCTAATAAATTGGTTAAACGTAATTTTCCTTTCATAAAAGCATGTTGAATCTGCCTGATTACCCTGAATTTATCTAAGTACTCTGCTATAACATCTTTAATAATAGCTTCTAACATTTTCCCTATGACAGATGTTAGGCTGACCGGCCTGAAGTTTCCTGCTTTCTGTCTCCCCCACTTTTTTGAATATAGAAGTTACATTCACTATCTTCCAATCTAATGAAACCCTCCCTAAATCTATGGAATTTTGGAAAATTAAAACCAACGTATCAAGTATCTCATTAGCCACTTCTTTTAAGACCCTAGGATGAAGTCCAGGGACCTGTCAGCCAGCTGTTCCAACAATTTTTTCAGTATCACTTCCCTGGTGATTGTAATTTTCCCCAGTTCCTCCCTCCCTTCCATTTCCTGATTTATAGCTATTTCTGGGATGTAACTTGTATCCTTTATAGTGAAGACTCTCAAAATACTGGTTCAATTCATCTGCCATCTCCTTATTTTCCATTATTAATTCCCCAGACTCACTTTCTATCGGACTAATGCTCACTTTGTTAACCCTTTTTGTCTTTAAATATCTATAGAAACTCTTACTATCTGCCTTTATATTTCTAGCTAGCTTTCTCTCATACCCTAATTTTTCCTTCCTTATCAATCTTTTGGTCTTTCTTTGCTGTGTTTTATATTCTTTCCAATCTACTGACCTGCCACCCATCTTTGTACAATTATATGCTTTTTCTTTAAGTTTGACACTAACTTTATTTTTTTTTAGTTAGCCACAGATGGTGGGTCCACCCCTTGAAATTGTTCTTTCTCATTGGAATGTATCTTCTGTGTATTCTGAAATATCCCCTTAAATGTCCGCCACTGCATTTCTATTGACCTATCCCTTAGCCTAATTTGCCAGTTCACTTCAGCTAGCTGTGCTTTCATGCCCTCATAATTGCCATTATTTAACTTTAAAATACTAGTCTTGTACCCACGCTTCTCCTCCTCAAACTGAATGTAAAATTCAATCATATTATGATCGCTGCTACCTAGGGGTGCCCTCACAATTAATTAATCCTATCTCATTGCACAATACCAGGTCTAGTATAAAAACAAAAAAACGGCGGATGCTGGAAATCCAAAACAAAAACAGAATTACCTGGAAAAACTCAGCAGGTCAGGCAGCATCGGCGGAGAAGAAAAGAGTTGACGTTTCGAGTCCTCATGACCCTTCGACAGAACAGTTCTGTCGAAGGGTCATGAGGACTCGAAACGTCAACTCTTTTCTTCAGGTCTAGTATAGCCTGGTCTCTGGTTGTCTGCAGAATGCTCTGTTCTAAGAAACTATCTAAAAACATTTTATGAATTCTTCATCTAGGCTACCTTTTCCCACATGATTTTCCCAGTCTATATGCAGATTAAAATCCCTCCTGATTATTGGCATATCTTTCTGACAAGCTCTCGTTATTTCTTCCTTTAAACCTTGTCCTACTCTATGGTTACTGTTAGGGGGCCTGTACACCACTCCTACAAGTGACTTCTCGCCTTTTTCGTTTTTCATCTCTATCCAAACTGTTTTTACATCCTGGTTTCCTGCACTTAGGTCACTCCTCTCTAATATGCTGATACAATCACTAATTAACAGAGCCACCCCTCCATCTTTCCCTACCTCCCTGTCATTCCTAAATGTCATGTACCCTTCAATATTCAGGTCCCAATCTATGTCATCCTGCAGTCATCTCTCTGCAATGACTATCAGATCATACTTATTTCTATTTGCATTCTCAGTTCATCAGTTCTGTTTTGAATGCTACATACATTCAGATACAGAGCCTTTAGTTTTGTCCTTTATTATTTTTTAACCTCTAGCCTTAACTGCTCATTTACTCTTAGAATTGTACCCCCTGTACTTTTTGTCCCTTCTTGTCACAGTCTGATATTGGTTCTCACATTAATACCATTCTCTCTTGTCTTTTCTCTGCTCTTTGATTTACCACATCTCCCAAATGTTATCCCTTGCCCCCATTTTTTAGTTTAAAATCCTCTCCACATCCCTAGTTATGTGGCTTACTTGAACAGTTGTCCCAGCATGGTCCAGGTGTAGAATGTCCCAATGGTACAGCTCCCACATCCCCCAGTATTGGTGCCAATGCCCTATGAAATGGAACCCACTTCTCCCACAGCAGTCTTTCAGTCACGTTTCTAATTTTTTTGTACCCTATGCTAATTTGCATGTGGTTTCGGTAGTAATCCAGGTCCTGTTTTTTAACTTAGTGCCTAGCTCCTCATCCACTCCATGCAGAACCGCTTTCCTAGTTCTACCTATGTTGTTGGTACTTAAATAGACCACGACAACTGGATCCTCCCCTTCCCACTGCAAGTTCCTCTCCAGCCCCGAGCAGATGTCCCAAACCTGGCACCGGTCAGGCAACTCAGCCATCTGGACCCTCACCCTTTTCTGCAGAGGTAAATGTCAATCCCCCTCATTATACTGTCCCCTACTACCACTACATTCCTGTTTGCTCCCTCCATTTGAATGGTTTTCTATACCACAGTGTCATGGTCAGTTTGCTCATCCACCCTGCAGCCCTGACTCATCCAAACAAGCTGAGAGAACCTCAAACCTATTTGATAATTGCAAATGCTGAAAGCTCCTACACTCCTGCCCTCTGGGTCCTCTTACCTGCCTCACTCATAGTCACACCTTCCTGTTCCTGACCACTGGCCAAATCAGAAGACCCTGTCCTAAGTGATGTCACTGCTTCCTGCTACAAAGCATCCAGGTAACTTTCCCCTCCCTGATGTGTCACAGTGTCTACAGCTTGGCCTCCAGGGCAATGATTCTGAGCCAAAGACCCTCGAGCCACAGACACTTATGGACCTGGATCACACTGGTATCCACGAGCTCTCACAAGCTGCAGCCTTGACACACCACCTGTCCTGCCATCCTTAAAGTATTTTAATTAATTATTTAATTATATTATTCACTTATTTAGTTTCCTTTTTTATATATTTTATTAACTTTACCACCAGTTTGTATCCTATTTTAAACCTCAGGACTGGAACAGACCTTACCAGATACTCACCAAACAGCTAGCTCCTTTCCCAGTGGTAGTGCAAGAACCAATTCCTACAAGGTGAAAA
This sequence comes from Carcharodon carcharias, assembly GCF_017639515.1. NCBI lineage: Eukaryota > Metazoa > Chordata > Chondrichthyes > Lamniformes > Lamnidae > Carcharodon > Carcharodon carcharias. Next base: position 38,924,418 of record NC_054476.1, on the reverse strand, counting down.
CAGTAGAAAAATCAAAAGGAAAGGAACACTTCCTTCCCTCCTCACCAAACTCTCCCACTCACCAAACTCCCAAGTATGCACTCAGTTCCAAAGCTACACTCATTTGCTTTAGCTATACTAAAGAACCCTGAATTTATGATAAACTGAACTGGAGCTAAAGAAACCAGATGCAACCAGTTAGCTAATTAACTACTCAGCTCTCTCAGCAGAGTATGTTTACCCTGCCTAAGGCTGAAAGCAACAAAGAAACTTAGTCTACTTACACAGTACTCTCCGCTTACGGCTAATTACAGACTAGACTAGATATTTCAAGAATAAGATTAACACTTAAAACTCCCCCGCTTACCAAGATCCCAGGTATGCACACAGTTCCAAAGCTGCACTCGATTGCATGGCTGCTGACTTTCTTGGCCACCTTCTGTCATGCCTTCTTCATAAGTCTTATTGACCAACCCGTCCTGTCCTCTGGGAACCAAATCTTTCTCTGTTCCCTTGCCCCCTGCAGAAGCACATTCAAGGAGTCATTAAACTTTGGCATCACCCTTCCTCTGACTTTAGCCATTTTGGCTCCCCCCGCCTGCCAAACATTAGTTGACTGCAGATGGGAAAATCCCTGAAGATGTCCTGCCACCCACACTTGAGGCTGTATGGATTTGACCCCGGCATTGAGACACAATTAGAAAAGTTCTGCCCATGGAATCATACAGCGCAGAAGAAAGCCATTTGCTCAGTTGTGTCTGTTTTGTATCCAACTAGTCCAACTACCACCCCCCCTCCCCTGTTTTGCTTGTTCCCTATAGCCTTGTCATTTTTTTTCTTTCTGAGTAAAATGTCCTTTGCAAAACTGCTATTGCATCTGCTTCCACTGCCCTTTCAGGCAGCACATTCCAGATCATAACAACTCACTGTGCAAAAATATATCTCCCCCTTTAGCCTTTGCCAATTACCTTAAATCTGAATGCTCTGGTCACCAACGCTCCTGCCACTGGAAACAGTTTCTCCCATCAATTCTATAGAGAATGAGAAATGTTCCAAATCCATTCAAGTGTTGTTTTCTCTGAGCTGATCGAGGTTGACTGCCTTAAATAGCGAACTGTGATAAATATAGTTGCTGTATCACAATTGAATCCATTAATCTGCCCTATGAATGTGTGCTTTTGTCTGTATCCTGAGAGAGCTTCCGAAGGGGGTGATTAGTGACTATTTACGTAGAGAAGCAGTCATCACTCAGTAAGAGACTGCTAGCTACACATGTGTCCTGGAGAGATTCTCCTCTTGACTTCTCACATCTCTTTTAACCCCCAGCATCCCCAACTTTACTTCCAGCATTTCCCTCTCTCAGAATCAGAAATACCTTGATAGGTTCTTGACCTTGTTCCGTCTGTTAAAGTCCACACATTTGGAGTGAGACTCGCTGATTTTGGTTCAGCATTGATTGATCGTGTGGCATCTCAGGTTCACTGTGTGTTAAATGGATTTGCAACAATTCCCATTCTCTTGGATCATAAAAATCACCCTTGTTTCCCATGTGTTGATGAGCCTTCCAGTAAATGGGGAATTTGACATTTGAAGAATGATGTGCAAATCCATGTCCCAATCCTCCACAGCCCAGTTTATTGCCTCTCCTAAATTATCCTAAGTGTCTTTCACAGCAACTTGCATTTATATACCTCATTTAGCAAAGTAAAACATCCCAATGCATTTCACAGGAGTGTTATCAAACAACTGTCACACTGTCCCACAGAAGGAGATATTAGGAGATTTTATCCCCACGTTTAATCCTATTTTCAATCTTTTTTCCCACCACCATCCCCTCCCCCCACCCCACTCCTTCAAGGGTCATCTGTTACTTGTTCATGTCGTTCTTTCCAGAGTGCTTACCTTTGTCCTGCTATTATCACATTCTGCTTTCTGACCTGAATGCCACCATCAGCACCTCCTCTAGCCAGTACCACTATCATTAATACCCCTTTGTCCTTTTGTCCATGGCATCTCTGGCAATCTTTCCTTTGACTCCACCTATTACTGGCCTTCTATCCAGCTTTACCTGCTCCACCCCCCTTAAACAGTATAAATTTCATCCCATTTTTAACTTCTCTTTAGCTCTGAAGGACTCGAAATGTTAACTCTGGTTTTTTTCTCTCCAGAGATGCTGTTAGACCTGCTGAGTTTTTCCAGCATTTTCTGTTTTTGTTTCAGATTTCCAGCATCCACAGTATTTTGCTTTTATCCCTAGAGCATTATCCTGGGCCTCTGGATTACTAGCCTAGTGATAATAACACTATGTCACCACCTCCCTTTATCATATAGTTTGAATTAATTACAATTTTTTTTTGACATTCTTACAAGATAAGTTGTTCTAAATTGGCAGTGTGAAGGAATTAAACGATCAGAAGATTATTTCACTGACGAGGGAGGGAGGGTATCCTGCTTTCCATTATCCATTGTCCATCTTACAACATCTTTTCAGTACCAGACTGGAGCTGTGTGGGAGCCGCACAGTTCAGATTTAAAACAATGCTGTGGGTTAAAGAACTTATCTGGACACTGTGATGAATAAACATTGTCAAAGGGAGTGAAGAGCTGTACAGTGATGCAATCATGCTATCTGCTCCTGAATTCTGACAGCAATCTCCACTTGCCTGGATGAGTGCAGAACTCAGGCCAGAGCTCCTGATGTTAGCTGCTGAGGTTTAATTATTACCAATACTGCAAAACGTCACTCAGAACTAAATACTTTTACTTATTCTTTCATAGGATATTGTGGGCTAGGTCAGCATTTATTGCACATCCTTAATTACTCTTGAGAAGTTGGTGGTGAGCGTCCTTTGTGTTGCAGTCCATGTGACGTAGGTACATCCACAGTGCTGTTATCCAGTTCCAGGATTTTGACCCAGCGACAGTGAAGGAACAGGGGTCTAGTTCCAAATCAGGATGGTGTATGGCTTGGAGGGGAATTTGCAGGTAGTGGGGTTCTCAGGTATCTGCTGCCCTTGGTGATAGAAGTTGCAGGTTTGGAAGGTGGTGTTGAAGGAGCCTTGGTGAGCCTTGCTGCAGTGCATCTTGTAGACGCTACATAATGCTGCCACTGTGTGTAGGTATTGAAGGGAGTGAATGTTTATTGTGGTAGATGGGGTGCTATTAAAGAGTGATGCTTTGTGCTGGATGGTGTCGAGCTTCTTGAGTGTTGCTGGAGCTGCACTCATCCAGGCAAGTGGAGAGTATTCCATCACACTCCTGCCTTCCAGATGGTGGACAGGATTTGGGGAGTCAGGAGATGAGTTACTTGCTGCAGGATTCATAAGAAATAGGAACAGAAGTAGACCATTCGGCCCCTCGAGCCTGCTCCGCTATTTAGTAAGATCATGGTTCATCTTCTTGTGTTTCAAGTTCCACATTCCCATCTAACCCCGATAACCTTTGATTTCCTTGCCTATCAAGAATCTATCTACCTCTGCCTTAAAAATATTCAATGACCTGCCCTCCGCCACCTTCCGAGGCAGAGAATTCCAAAGTCGCACAACCCTCTGAGAGAAAAAATTTCTCCTCATCTCTGTCCTAAAAAGATGACCCCTAATTTTAAAACAGTGCCCCCTAGTTCTGGGCTCACCCACAAGAGGAAACATTATTTCAAAGCCCACCTTGTCAAGACTGTTCAGGATCTTGTATACTTCAATCAAATCACCCCTCACTCTTCTAAACTCCAGTGGAAACAAGTCCAGTCTATCCAACCTTTCCTCATAAGACAGCCCACTCATTCCAGGTATCAAACTAGTAACCGTCCTTTGGGCTGCCTCCAATGCATTTATATCATTCCTAGCCCCTGACCTGCTCTTGTAGCCACAGCATTTATACAATACAAGGAGATATGTCTTGGTAATCTGTGAGATGGTTGGCAGGAGTTTTAATTATATGCTATTGAATTGGTCTTAAAGCTACCTAAGGAATCCAGAGGAGGCTATTGTTGGCAAGTTTTACTGTAATTTAATCAGTGCGGTTCAGTGACTGGCATTGAGATCTCTGAGTCACAAACTTTGCTCCAGCACCAAAGCACCTGGCACTGCAGTGCTGGAGTGCAAGCCCAATAAACTAATTGTTGCTTTGGAGATTATTTAAAGAGCAGGAATCTCTCAATGGGCCGTAACTTCCAACTATCATCAGAAAGTGCTGGCCCACAGGAATTAAAATAAATAAGTGCACACTTACCTGGTGTTGAAAATTACGCTGACCATTCCGTTCACTGGAGCTGCTTGGGGCCTGCATTGAAAGGCTCCTCGCAGGCCCCAACGAAAGGTAGCTCTGGCGGATTCAAGGAGGCCCCGCCCCCTTTTTTGTGGTAAAGCAGGTAAGGTTAAAGGGCCAGGGAAATTGACAGGCCAGGGAAAAGGTAAACATCTAAGGTAAATGGATAGGATTGGGGGGGGTGGGGGGGGAGTGGGGGTGTCAGGGGGTGGTCCGGGGGGTTGGTCAGAGGTCCATGGGTGGGTTTGGGGGGAGGCCCATGGGATTGGCCTGTTTCTTTACAATAGTTACTCAGAAGTTAGAAGAGGTTTTAATTCTTCTAACATCTTCTGCATAACCATTCGTGTAACCCTGGCGAGCCATTCAAAGTTTGCAATTTAAACCGCATTTTCGGATTGTTCCCAGTGCAGCGCAATTGTCCAGAGGAATTGTGCACTTCTGGGTAATTGTTGTGCAAACCCTTACCTGAGAAATTCCCAGAGGCGATTCCCCAGCGCATCTTAAATATTACCACCCAAACCAAGATGAGCAAACAACTTGTATTTCTATAGCAGCTGTAATGGAATAAAGCACCATGAGGAGCTTCACAGATCAGCACCAGTCAAAACCTGACCCTGAGCCACATAAGGAGATGTTGGAACAAGTGACCAAAAGCTAAATCAGTGGTAGGAGCATTTTAAAGGAGGAAAGAGAGGCAGGGAAGTTTTGGGATGGAAGGGGCCGGTCATTTATTTTGATTTCTGCTTTTGTGATCTCACAATGCACAAGTACCTGATGTATCTCCTACCTAACACTAACTGCACTTTGAGACCAGCTGAGAATGGAACAAGTGTTCAATAAATGCAAGTCCTTTATCCAGTTTAGGAGATGTGAACTATCCTGGTTTCACCCTGGCCAGGAGCAATTGACTTCTTGCTGCGCGTTGTACACCATACAATGTAAAACACATGTACCAGTAAGTTTTGATGAAGAGTCATACGGACCCGAAACGTTAACTCTTGTCTTCTTCTCTACAGATGCTGTCAAACCCGCTGAGCTTTTCTAGCAATTTTTGTTTTTGTTTCGGATTTCCAGCATCCGCAGTACTTTGCTTTTAGCTTGTACCACTAAGATGCTGACTCTTATTTCCACTCATAAAAAGCTCACATTAATTTCATACTCAGCTTATCTTTTGCTTCTTTCTCTCTCTCAGCCCTTAGAGTCGGAAGTCTGAACCAAGGTCTCAGCTTTCACTATAGATTCTAGAATGGGAGTGTTAGTTGCCAGGACCGGCAAACCGCTTTCATTCCTTCCCCTGGAGCACTCTACCGAGTGCCAATTTACTGAAATACAGCTGGGGACAGCACTGCAGCCTGCAGATATTGTGCAGAGGGCTGTGGGGGAGAGGAATGGTCCGTGGACTGGAGCATTTACCAAGCGAAGGTTGTGTATTTAGCACCTACCTGTGGAGCCCGGGAGTCCATACTTAGGCCCTGGACTGCTGTAAAAAGCTGCAATCGGTCCTCTGGACCGATGTGGTCTCCAGTTTCCGACCCACGTCCCGTTACTCATCGCTGCAGCTTAAAGTGACAGGACCTTCAAGAGAAAAAAACGATTCATCACTATCCCGGTTTCACCCTGGCCAAAAGCAGATGACTTCTTGCTGCGCGTTGTACATCATACAATGTAAAACACATGTACCAGTAAGTTTTGATGAAGAGTCATACGGACCCGAAACGTTAACTCTTGTCTTCTTCTCTACAGATTCAACAAAGCCACACTTCTCACACAGGCTGTAGCAAAAATACAAGGGGAGCAGCGCTGGATTAGAGAATGAAACGTCTTTCAATGTGATAATATCTGTCTATTAGTGTGAATGTCAAAGAATGATATCCCCACTGCCGAGGCTAGATTAACGCAACAGGCAATGTTCGGGCGGGGGCGCGACAGTGGGGTTCGGGAGAGTCAATGGGGTTGGGGAGAAAGGGAGTGGGGTTTGGGAGAAAGTCTGTGGGGTTTGGGAAAGGCAGTGGGTTTGGGAGAGAGGCAGTGGGATTTGGGAGAGAGGCCCTGGGGTTTGGAAAAGGCAGTGGGATTTGGGAGAGAGGCCCTGGGGTTTGGAAAAGGCAGTGGGTTTGGGGAGAGGCAGTGGGTTTTGGGAGAGGCAATGGGGACAAGCAGTGGTTTAGGTACTTACGGACGGTGTGTTGCAGCTTGGAGCCCTGTTCCGAGCAAGTGCTCTCAATGTCCCTGAGTTCAGATTAAATCCAACAAACAAACTCTGCCCTGAACTTCCGATCTCCATGGAGACTGTACACAATCCCCATAGCAATCCGCTCCACTCCAGGATACAGCAACAGTTCCGTGGGTGATTCCGAATCAGCGCCGGTTCCCGGGAGATTGAATCAGCCCTTGCCCTTGGAGTTTGAATCAGCGCCGGTCCAGGGTGTTACTCCGGATTAGCGTCGGTCCCATGAAGTTATTGCAGATCAGAGTCGGGCCGGAGTTACTCCACCCGCCGTTCCAGACAATTCCAGTGTGAATGGAATTGGTTTGGGGAACTGGAGGGGGAATGGCTCGGTGTCTCTCTGATATGTTGTTAGTGTGTGACCCGATCTCTTCAATGTCTTCGAATCATTGAATCATACAGCACAGAAGGGGCCATTCGGCCCATCGTGCCTGTGTTGGCTTTTTGATCATTTGATCATGAGATCTAAATTATTTATTTCTATTTGTGCACTCAGTTCAGCTATTTTATTATGAATGCTTTCATTTTATTTTTTACTGCTATTATTTGATTGGGCGTTATTCGTTGTTACCATTTAACTGCCTGTCCCTTCTTGTTCATTCTGCTTTTCTTTACCCATATGTCTATACTGCTCTATTGCTTCGATGGTTCTCTTTAGCTATCAAAATCTTCCTTCACCTGACTCCCCCCCCACCCCCCCCCCCCCCCCCCCCTCCCCACTATCTTTTAGTTTAATGCCATATCCAATATACAGCCCTAGTTATATGGATCACCAAGACAGCGATCCTCTCAGTGAGGCAGCTTTTAACTGAATGTGGCATCAAGGAGCCCTATGAAAACTGAAGTCAATGTGAATCAGGGAGAACCTCTACTGGTTGGAGTCATGCCCAGCACAAAGGAAGGCAATTATGGTTTTTGGAGGTCAATCATCTTAGCCCCACAGCATTGCTGCGGAAGTTTCTCAGGATAATGTCCTAGACCCAACAATCTTCATCTTTTAACCTTCAGAAGGTCAGAAGTGGGGATGCTCACTGATCATTCAATTCCATTCAAAACTCTTATATATGTTTCTCTCTCTTTAATATGTAAATTCCATTGTTCCCTATATTTTTGGAACTTTACATTTCCCATAATATAAAAACTTTCATGTTGCCAATATTGTCAATAACCTTTGGGAAAAATAAGCACACACCTTAGCCTTGCTTCTCTGTCTAGTTGTAAACAGTCTAACATCCCTTTGAAGTCCAGACAATCCCTTCACTTATCGGAAAATGCAAATTCCCCTCACACCACAGATGCTAAGACAGCATCCATGTTTACTCATTAACATTTCAAGTACATTTCTACACCTTTAGATAATTTCAAGCCTGCAGTCTACCTGATTCCAAATGTAATTAAATCACACAGAGAGAATCATACACGCTCACACACATAAACCTACTTGACAATAAACCAGAATAATATTATGAAAATTATTATGCTTTCATGACAGTTACTTATCACAGAATTCCCAGCCTCTGACCTTGTCTTGTAGGCACAGTATTTATATGGTTGGTTCAGTTAGGTTTCTGGTCAATGATAACCCCAGGACATTGATGGTGGGGGAATTCAGCTATAGTAGTGTTGTCAGGTGTCAAGTCAAGATGGTTAGAGGTGGTCATTGGAGATGGTCATTGCCTGGCATTCACGTGGCACAAATATTACTTGCCACTAACCAGCCCAAGCCTGAATGTTGTTCAGGTCTCGGTTCCTCATGGCCCTGGTTTCTCAAGACCTCTAAGTTCCTTGTCCTATAGGAGGTTCACAACTCCTGGCAGAAGCACTCTCTCTGTCTGTTCCAAGCTGAAAGCTTCCAAGCGAACTGTTTGCTTTCCCTGAGCAAAACCCTACAACCCATCTCCATGGTAATGTGGCATACTTTTCAGATGTTCCAAACAGAAATGGAAACTCAACCCTTTGATTTTGTGATACGTATGAATAATTTATACCTCTAATTAATATAATTGTCCTCTTTCCAGACTCACTAGTTCCACCAAAAGCTCCAAGATATGGACCATCCATTGTTTAAGGATACCACCACACACCCCCACCCCCAACCTTCCAACTCTGACCGATTTGAATAAACACAGGTTATTACTTAACTATAATTAACCCAGGCTTGTTTGATTTGCATTTACATCAAGGTTGTGTTTTCCATTTTTCTATATTTTCAAAAATTCCAATTCCAAACTAAAGGTTATTTTCTAAAACTTAGTTATAAAATTAGATATTCACAATACAAGGCACAAGTTAGGAGTGTGATGGGATCTCTCCACTAGCCTAGATGAGTGCAGCTCCAACAACACTCAAGAAGATCACCAGCTTCCAATCTAAAACAACATGCCTGATCAGCACCCCTTCCATCACCTTAAATATTCATTCCCTCCACAAATGGCACACAATGTGTACCATTTACAAAATTTACTGCATCAATTTGCCAAGGTTCCTTCAACTGCACCTTCCAAACCTGAGATCTCGACCACCTAGAACAATGTTCTTCATTGCATGGCCCGCGAGCCAATACCAGCTCCCATCGACGCGAAGTGCGGCTACCCAGCCAATGGTGTAGTGCTGCCGGAGCAGGGCCTGGAGAACAGAGTGCGGCAGAGCAAAGGTCCAGAGTCCTAGGGAGGAGAGGCTGGCTGCAAGGTGTGTGGCCTCTGGAAAGAGAGGCTGGCTGTGGGTCTGGGGCCCCAGGAAGGAGAGGTTGGCTGGAAGCTTTGGGAGTGAGCTGCTCCAGAGCATTGCAACAGGTCATGGGGTAGAGAGTGGGGTGGGGAGGGAAGAAGGGACTGACTGTTTGTGTGTGGGAGTGAGAGAGAGAGAGAGAGTGTGTGTGTGTGTGTGTGTGTGTGTGTATGTGTGTGATTGTGTGTTTGACTGAGACAATGTGTATGTATGTGTGGGAGATCTGTTTGTATCCAGGAAATGGACCCACACCTTCAGGAGTGAGGTGATCCTGACATTGGCCTCCACGCAGGGAGGTGTCACCTGGCATATTGATGCTGTTGGCGACTGAAACTGTTTAAGGGGCATCTGCCATCGCAGTAGCATACAGGTGTGTGCCACCATCTCATCGGGAGAGAGAAGCACATTCTGCAGGTAAATCCCTCACCCTGGTACTGTGGCAAGACCAAGTCAGTCCACTTCAAGCCTGCATTCCCCCAGAAAAAACAATGTATTCTGCTTTTCGATTAATGTTCTTTTTTCCTTTGTGTTATTGCAAGCAGGAGTGAATCAGCAATAGCATCTATTATAGCAGTCAATGTGGCTCTCACATAGCAGGCTTTTTGCTAAAGTGGCCCTTGCTTGAAAAATAGTAAAGATCACTGACCTAGAAGGACAGGGTGGCCGACACATGGGCCATCACCTGAAAGTTCCCCTCCAAGTCACACACCACCCTGACTTGGAAATACATCACCATTCCTTCACTGTGGCTGGGTCAAAATCCTGAAACTTCCTTCCTAACAGCAATCTGGGTGTGCCTACAGCACAGAGGCTGCAGCCATTCAAGAGAGTGGCTCACCACCACCTTCACAGGGGCAATTAAGGAAGGTCAATTAATGTTTACCTCATCAATGACATTAACATTCCATGAATGAATAAAAAATGCTTTCTTTCTCCGAAAGAAGATGTTCTTGTTAGTCCCTAACTAGCCCCACTCTTCCTTTGGCTACTCTTTTAAGATGTATATGTTTATAAAAGATTTTACTGCTCCCTTTTATATTATCCACTAATCTTTTCTCATACTCTCATTGCCCATCTTATTCCCTTTTTCAGTCCTTCTCAGTACTATTCTTATTCAGCTTGATTCTCTATTATCAACCTCGCATTTATCTTAATTTTTTCTGTTTCCTCTTAAACTCTATAATCTTGGTCATCAAGGATCTCTCACTTTGGATTACCTTCCTTTCCCCCTTCTGGGAACATGTTTGTACCCAAACTATCTCCTCTTTGATATCTCCAGTCTTCACTATTCCAATACATTCCTGGCTAGCCTTCCACTTGACATCCTTTGTAACATTAAGGTAATCTTAAACTTTGCTTCCTGCAACCTATCTTGCCCCAAGTTCATTCATCCATCACCCTTGTTCTCGCTGACCTACATTGGCTCTTGGTTCGACAATGTCTTGATTTTAAAATTCTCATCCTTGTTTTCAAATCACTCCATGTCCTTGGCCCTCCTTTTCTCTTTAACCTCCTCTAGTCCTTCAAACCTTCGAGATCTCTGTGCTCCTCCAATTCTGGTCTCTTGCACATAATCAATTTTTATCACCTATCACTGGCGGCTACGCCTTCAGCATAGGCCCCAGGCTCTGGAATTTCCTCCTTAAATCTCTCTTCCTTTATCTTCCCCTTTAAAATGCTCCTTAAAACCTATATTTCCTTACGTGACTCAGTACCAAATTTTATCTGATATTGCTCCTGTGAGGTGCCTCGAGACATTTAACTAAGTTAAAGGTGCAATAAAATACAAGCAGTGGTTGTTTAATCTCCTTGTTGGCTGGGGATCGACAGATGAAAGGCTACAATCTGACAGGTGGGTTTTAGGCAATCCTTATCTTCCCTAATATCTAAATGAGCTGGAAAATTCATTCTATAGTATTAAGTAGATTTGGCACATTGTCACATGTTGTTAATTGGATGCCAATTGAATCCAAGCTGCATCTCCATTTATGCTTCTGTATGAAAGGAAGGCAATGGATACAATGCAGAGACCCTCTTAGTATCTTTGGATCTCTATTCTCCTCCCTGTGAATTGATGTTAATAGGGTCCTATTGAAGAATTGTACCCATGTAATTTACCACCTGACTCTGCGGATTATAGGATTTGCTGAGGAAAACTCCAAGGTTTTTACATTTTCTTTTTTTAAGCAGTTTGTCTCTCATTTAAATGTGATTACGGGTGTATTGCTATGTGTTTTGGGAGGTTTCTTTGTATTCTTTCCTCTATAAATAAATTTGACCAAATAGTTTAGCCTGTACACATTGGCCTAGCAATGTGATACTTTCTGTCTTTGGAAATGATACGAGACTGTGGTGCATATCCCAAATATTTGCCAGTTAATAGTTTATCTTGGTGTCAAGTTAATTGTTGAAAAGGTTGACTCTAACCTGAAGAAGATGGTAAAGCTCACAGCCCAGCTGGGGAAAGTGTAGTCTAGCTGTAAATGTCAAATCAAATGTTGGGAAAACTGCAACAGTGAATTGAAGATATTTCTTGACAATAGTTCTTCTACTCGATTCTTACAGATTACCTTGTTCCTCCATAGTGCCTTCACAGAACTAAAATATTTTTTGTTTTTCAGATCAATTTCCACATTTTTAATCATCAGATTTTTACAGCCATTTCTTCACCTGTTTTAAGGTATCCCTGGCAAAAAGTTCATTATGTGCACTGCATGCAATGAAATTCTAAACCTGATCTTTGCAAAGAAGTTTACAATCTAATTATTGTGTAATGTGGTGTCAATGAGATTGGTGGGTAACATTCCTATATCTGGGTCAGAAGGTCATGGGTTCAAGCCCCACTCCAGGGACTTAAGCACATAGTCTAGGTATGACATTACCAGTGCAGTGTTCAGGGAGATCTGCACTGTCAGAGTTATAGAATTATTGAGTCTTTACAGTACTGAGAGAGGTCATTTGGCCCATCGACTCTATGCCTGCTTTCTGTGGAGCAACCAGTCCTGCTTTATTTAACCCTTCATGTCCCTCGTTCCCTCATGTTCTCATCCAATTTCCTTTTGAAATGATTGATCATCTCTGCTTCCACTCAGTGCATTCAGTGGGTTTCAGGTTGTTACAACTCACTGCATAAAATAGTTCTTCCTCCCGTTCCCTCTGCATTTCTTGCCCAAAATCTTAAAACCGTGTCCCTCTGTTATTGTACCATAAGCTAATGGAACAGCTTTTCTTTCTCTGTTTTATCTAAGGCTGTCACAATCTTATACACCTCTATAAAATCTCCCCTCAATCTCCTTTGCTTCAAGGAGAACAGCCTCCAGCTTCTCCAACCTAAACCCTTGTAGCTGAGATCCCTCATCCCTGGAACCATTCTGGTAAAACTCTTTCACATCCTCTCAAGGACCTTCACATCCTTCCTAAAGTATGATGATCAGAACTTGTTGTGATATTTTAGTTGTGGCTTAACCAGGGCTTTGTGAAGGTTCAGCACTACTTATCTGCCTTTGCACTCAATACTTTTATTTATGAAGCCCAAGATCCCATATGCTAGTCTCTCAATATGTCCTGCCACCTTCAAAGGCCATTGCTTATGAACTCCCAGATCCCTCTGTTCCTGTACACTCTTTGAACTGTGCCATTTAAGCTATATTGTTTCTCCCTATCCCTTCTGGCAAAATGCTTGCCTCATTTGTGTGGCCATTCTGCTGGCCTATTGATGCCCTGTTGTAGTTTAACCTCTCATTCAAGAGATGGCATTCCCAACAGTGCACTGTTCTCTGAGTGCTACCCCTCTTACAGTGCAACACTGCCTCAATACAGATCCTGCTACAGTGCAGCACTCCCTTAGTACTTCCCTTGGACACTGCAGCTCTCTGTCAATGCTTATCCTCTGACAGTGCAGTGCTCCCTCAGTATTAGGACTCCAAATACAGTGGTCCCTCAGTACTGCCGCTCTGACAGCGCAGCAATCCCTCATACTTACCCTCCGCCAATGTGGTGCTCACTCAGTACTACACTGGAGTATCAGCTTGGATTATGTGCTCAAGTCTGTGGAGTTGGACTTTAGAACCAGAAACATCTATGGCTCCAACTGACCCCTGAATAATTGTTGAAATTAGAACTGTTGGCTGTTGCTTTGTTTTTTTTAACTCTAAATCGTTTGCTGTCTAAGCTTTAATTAAGTGAAACATTCTGGAGGCTATGTTACATTCTAATAATTTTGTGCACTAAACTGAATCCAGTGGCAGGAGGGTCAGTAACCAGATGACACAGATATAAGATAATTGGCAAAAAAAACAGGAAAAAAGAGGAAAATATTTTTATCTTGAGGCCCTCCGAAACCCTGCTGCCCGTGACTTAACTTGTACCAAGTCCTGTTCTTCTTTCACTCAGTCTTTGCTGACCTACATTGGCTCCCGGTCAAACAATGCTTTGATTTTAAAATTCTCGCCCTTGTTTTCAAAGCCCTCTATTGCCTCTCTCCTCTCTATTTTTGTAATCCCCTGCAGCCTCACAAACCCTCTGAGATATCTGTACTCCTCTAATTCTGGCCTCTTGTGCAGGTCCCATTTTAACCACTCCAGCGTTGGTGGTCGTGCCTTCGGGTGCCTTGATCCCAAGCTCTGGAATTCCTTCCTTACACCTCTCCATTTTTCTACCTCATTTTCCTCCTTTAAGAAATTCCTTCAAACTAACCTCTTTGACCAAGCTTTTGGTCACTTGTCTTAAAATCTGCTTATGTGGCTCGGTGTCATATTTTGTGTCATAATGCTCCAGAGCAGCGCCTTGGGGTGATTCTTTATGGGAAAGACACTATATAAATATAAGATTATGCTGGTGGTTGTAATAGAAAATATGCACTACCTGAAGCAGCGGTGCAAGCAGTGTCAATAGTAACTTTCCAAAGGGAATTGGATAAATATGCAAAGGAGCTAAATTTGCATGGCTGTGGGGAAAGCGCAGGGAGTGAAACTAGCTTAGATAGCTCTTCAAAGAGCTGGCAAAGCCACAGTAGGCTGAATGGCCTTTTTCTGCGCTGTTTCATTGCATGAAATTTTAAAAAGCTAATTAAAATGCTAATGCAATCATTGTATACACTAATAGCAAGGATAGCAGAAAGGGAGCAGATTCCATTTACACTACACACCTAAGAAAATCATAGAATCTTAGAACCATTGAATAGTTACAGCACAGAAGGAGGCCATTCGGCACATTGTATCAATGCTAGCTCTCTGCAACTCAATTAATCTCACTCTCATGCCTTTTCCCCATAGTCCTGCAAATATTTTTCTTTTCAGACAATTATTTAATTCTCTTATGAAGGCCTCAATTGAATCTGCCTCCTGCAAGGTCTCAGGCAGTTGTGATGAAATCTGAAGTGTGCAAGCTGTTGCCTGCACTAGCTTTTGGTAAAGCCTGTAATTTTTGAGACATTCCTTAAATGGAAACAGAAACCAAAACTTCAGGCTTCTGGGGAGAGGTGGACTGTAAACCGACGTCCTGGCTGTGGCATTTTCTGGGAAATCAGCCTTAGGTTGTTAGGGAAATGGAAGGTGATTGGGGAAATAAAAACAAAAAGCTCAGGGATCAGTTTTCAGAAGGAACAGTACAGGCTAGCAGTGAAGTGCTGGGTGAAACAGCTGAAAAGACTGAAACCTGAAGAGTGTCCTCAACTGAGCTAAGGTGGTTCTGCAGAAGTGAATCTTTTTGGTGATAAGCATATCTGTGGAACTCAGATAAATTAAAGCTGTTGCTGGGTGGGGAGGGGGGGGGGTACTTGATGAGCAAATCCTGTGTGAGGGAAAGAAGTTGAACTCTACTTGAGGAAGCCAGGGTCTTGGGGACTGTATGTGTGCAATATGTGCTGGGGGAACTGCCAGTAAATCAGTGAGATCTAACTTTGCTGTATCAAGTATTCAAAGTGTAATTTATAATTTCTATTGAATACAAATTTCCTGTTAATTTATGTTTAATTTATGCTGATTTTGGTTTGATTGTTAGGGTTAAAGATATAAAAAGTGAAATCTTGTCCATTGGCTTTGTCTGTTTTTGGGAAGTTTGGCTCTTTTAGTTTATTGGTCTCCATGGAGATCAGAAGATAGTATATTCCAGATCCTAACTGCTCAATACAATATGAAAAGAAGTTTTTCCTCATGTTGCCATTGCTTCTTTTGCCAATCACTTTGGATTGGTGTCTTCTGGTTTTCTATCCTTCTGCCAATAAGAACAGTTTCTCTCTATATCTACTTTGTCCAAACCCCTCATTGTTTTGAACACCTCTATGGTCTCTCCTCTTAATTTTCTCTTCGGTCTCTCCTACGCTTGCTGTTCCAGCTCTTCCAATAATGAATTCCCTCTCTCTTGCTCTTGCTGCTGTTCCTTCAGTATCTGAGAGGAAATCTCTGATTGGAGGAGTGTGTGGGAGGAGTATGTGTTTCTGTGTTTAGAAGACCTGCTCCTTCTCACCCACACTGGCTGCTCCTCCAATCATAATTCTGGCCGGTCCCATGAGACTTCCAGCTTGTCCTCCATTGCTGGTGATGCGGGGACATCACCTTCCTGCTCTTTTACCACCCTCACCACCCTCTGACCACCACCCCGCTCCACTCCTGGGGAACCTTACCCCTGTTGTGCAAATCTCGCATTTGGCAACCACATTAAGGTACACGTGCTAGTATACAGGGCCACCAGATACTTGTTCTTGGAGTGGGCTCTCTTGTTAATGTTGAAGCAACTCTCCAGGTGGACTGAGTGCCTGGGAATGCAACTTTGTGCCTCTATTTGAACTGTCACTTTGAACTAACAGTTATTGAGTAAGTTATCCGTGACTCTGGTCATTGTTCTCAATAACAATATAAAAGTGGCCTCAAAATCTGAATCTTTAAACATGCTCTATTTAGTTTCAAGTGAAGGTGAATATCTCCTTTCATCAATATTGCCTATAGGTCATGACTAGTCAGTGATTCTCTTTATTGTGTGGATTTGCTTCATAGAATCATTCTGGAAAAAATTATAGTCCTTAATTGCAAATGCAGCATTTTGTCACAAAAGGAACCTCAAATATTTCTATGGGCAGAATTTCACAGTTGGCATGTGGGGGCGGGCCCGACGCACATGCATGTAAAATTACATGTGATGATGTCGGGCGTGCATCCCGACGTCACCGCGTGTCATCTGATATTTCGGAAGGTGGGCGCAATGAGTTCGGAGGCGCGCCCATCATTAATTAACATGCAGCATTAATTTGTTTTTCCTCATGTTGCCTTTGGTTCTTTGTCAATCACCTTTATTCATGTCCTCTGGTCCTCGACCCTTTCGTCAATGGGAACAGTTTCTCTTTATCTACTCTGTCAATACCTTTCATAATTCTGAACACCTCTAATGAACCTCTCGTCAACTTTCTCCAATCTATCCACTGATGTCCCTCATCCCTGGAACCTTTCTCTTAATCTTTTATGCACCTTCTCCAATGCCTTCATTTCTTTCAAAATATTGCCTTTCCTCATTCTTCCTATGATAATGTGGCACTTCGCATTAGCCAGCAAGAAAGAGCAACTCCATCAAACATCAGATGAGAGGCACCCTCTACATGGTCATACACCTGCACCCAGCCACCTAAAGTCAAGGAAGAGCTTCATGAACAGCGTTGTTCCATTACAATCAACCCCATCTGAAGCCTGCATCGCCTTGTGGAAAGACTGGCTTGCCAGTCTTGAACAAACCCCAGCGATGGAAATTCTACCGGATGAAAGCCTTCCCCCAGGAGCTAATTGCAATTGGGCAACCTGAAAGTGCCTTAACAGACTTAGGACTGGTGTAGGTCATTCAAAGGTGTCCCTAAGCAAATGGAGATATACAGCCTGCCTGACAACTTGTGAATATGGAACTGAGCCACAGACTATGCAACATCTCCTGCAATGTCTATTGCTAGAGGAACACTGCACTGTTGCAGATCTTGCCGAATTCAACAGCAAGGCCCAAAAATGTGTCCAGTTCTGGCTGGGCCATGTATAGACTGTCCGTGGACACGATAAGAAAACATCGCTGTGACTTGTCCATACATTTCATAAGCATGTCGGTGTCCCCTTGAAGTCTAACTACCTCCCAGAAACTCACATCTTGACTCCCTGAAGTCTTTCAATCATCTGCAAGGCACAAGTCAGGAATGTGATGGAATACTCTGGACTTGCCTGGATGAGTGCAGCTCCAAAAAAACTCAAGAAACTCGACACAAGCCAGGACAAAGCAGCCTGCTTAATCGGCACCTCATCCATTACATTAAACATTCACTCCCTCCACCACCAGCACAGAACGGCAGCACTGCAGCAACTCAACAAGGTTCCTTTGATAGCACCTTTTAAATCTGCGCCCTCTACCACCTAGGACAAGGGTAGCAGATGCATGGGAACAGCACCTGCAAAGTTCCACCTTCAAGTCACACACCTTGCTGACTTGGAAATATATCACTGTTCCTTCACTATTGTTCGGTCGAGATCCTGGAACTTCCTCCCTAACTGCACTGTAGGTCTACCTACATTACATGGACTGCAGTGGTTTAAGAAGGCAGCCTACCATCACCTTCTCAAAGGCAATTGGAAGGATATCAAGATCTTGGAGTGTGTACACAGGAGGTTTTACAGGATGATTAAGGGACAAAGGAGTTCAGTTATGCGGAGAGATTGGAGAAGCTCTCAGGGCAGAGAAGGTTAAGGAGAGATCTAATAATTCAAAATTATAAGGGGCTTTGATCGAATAGGTAGGGAGAAACAGTTTCCCCTGGAAATTGGATCATTAGCTAGAAGCCATGGATTTAAAATAACTGGGTTAAAAGAACTAGAAGGGAATAGGAGAAGAAATTTCTTCATACAGAGAAATGTTAAAATCTGGAATGCATTGTGTAAATTGGTGATGGAAGCAGATTCCATAGGAGGTTTCAAAGGGTAATTGGTCATGTACTTGTAGAGGAACAATTTGCAGTTTATGAGGATAATGCGAGAGTGTGGGACAAATTGATCGCCCTTTCAAAGAGCTAACACAGGTACATTGGGCTGAATAGCCTCCTCCTATGCTGTATTATTCCATGATGGTATTTTATTTAAAGAGTATGTTTAGATTTTAAAACCCTCATGAAACCTTATCCCGCCCATGGATTAGGTTTCATAATTTTTCTGAAGGCCGCCTGGGCTCTTCGGCTGCCCACCAACCTTAAGGTTGGGTGGGCAGGTCCATTAAGTGTTTTAAGCACCTCACTCAAAGGGCCTTAAGTGGCTGTTGACAGGTCGGCGGGTGCCCAGCCAAGTCGGCTGCGTGCCCGCCAAACTGAAAATCTAAATGACTTGCGGTGATATACGGACGCCCGCCTGATGTCACCATGTGTAATTTTACGTGTCAGCGAGTGGGCCCTACTCTAGCTCGCTGAAAGGAGAATTCTGCCCATACAGGATTTTGAAAGGGATTGTCAGGGTAGATGCTGAGAAGATGTTTCTAGTTGTGGGGAATGGTGGCATTGTGGTTATGTCACAACTAGTAATCCAGAGGCCCAGGCTATTTCTCTGGGGACATGGGTTCAAATCCCCACAACTGCTGCTGGTGGAATTTAAATTCAGTTAATAAATATCAAGCTAGGCTCAGTAATGGGGACCATGACAGCTATCATTGATTGTTGTTAAAAACCCATCTGGTTCACTAACCTCCCTTTAGGGAAGGAAATCAGCTGGCCTACATGTGACTCCAGACCTCAGCAATGTGATTCTTAACTGCCTTCTGAATTGGCCTAGCAAGCTGCTCTGTTCAAGGGCAATTAGGGATGGACAACGAATGCTGGCCTTGCCAGTGATGCCCATATCCCAAGAAAGAATTTTAAAAAACTTGGGGGCACAGTTTTAAATAAGAGATCTCCCAGTTAAGACAGAGATGAGGAGGACTTTCTTCTCTCAGAGGGTAGTTAATTTTAGAATTCTCTCTTCCAGAGAGCACTGGAGGTTTGCTGCCTATATTTTTGGCTGAGTTAGACAGGTTTTTGATTGACAAGGGAGTCAAGTGTTATGGGAACAGGCAGGAAAGTGGAGTTAAGGCTATATCAGATCAGCCATGATCTTATTGACTGGTAGTTTAGGCTCAAGAGCCGAATGGCCTACTCCTGCTCCTATTTCTTAGTTCTTATGATTTTATGTCTACCGTGTTCAGGATGTTGTTGAACTTCTTTGCAATATTTTATTGTTGTATCAAAAATGAGCCTTAAACAGTATGCTGCTTGGATAAAGGTTTTGGATATGTGAGTTCAAATACCCTTGCAGTGAGGGTTTCAGTGTTTATACTGGGAGTGAATATCAATCAAATTAAAAAAGAACTATTTGCACAGGTCTGTCAAACACTTTATGGCCAATTACATATTCTTTTGAAGTGTAGTCACTGTTGTGATGTAGGAAATATAGCAGGTAATCTGCGTTCAGCAAACACCCACAAACAGCAATGTGATAATGACTATAAGATCAGATAGTCTGTTTTTTGTGACATTGATTTAGGAATAAATACTGACCAGGACATTGGGATATTAACTCCCCTGCTCTTCTTCAAAATAGCACCGTGGGAACTTTTACATCCACCCAAGCAGACGGGTGGGCCTTGGTTTATGTCTCATCCAAAACAGCACCTCAAACAGTGCAGCACTCCTTCAATGCTGTGTCAGGAATGTCACCCTTGATTTTTGTGCTCAAGCCCTGGAGTAGGACTTGAATGTGAAGCCTTGTGATTCAGACACTCACTGTAAATTAATGGAATTTTTTAAGACTTTAACTAATAAATAAATAAATGGCAGGCTGCTCCAACCTTGAGAGTGGCCAGGGAGTGGCGTCAGTTGCAGCAGCTTGAGCTCCAGGTTGTGGAACTTGAGCAGCATCTGGCATCACTGTGGTGCATCCATGAGGCTGAGAGCTACATGGATAGCATGTTTATAGATGTGGTCACCCCACAGTTTAAAAGTGTGCAGGGACAGAGGGAAGGGGTGACCACTACAAAGTTAAAAAAGAACAGGCAGGTAGTGCCAGAATTCCTTGAGTGCATCCCACTCTCTAACCATTATTTAGTTCTGAATACTGATAAGAGTGATGGTTCATCTGGCTCAGCTGCACAGGACTGGGAGTACAAGAAGCCTGGAAGAGCAAAAGTGATAGGTCATTTGATAGTTCAGGGAACAGATAGGTGTTTTGTGGCCATAGATGTGAATCCAGGATGGTGTGTTGCCTCCCTGATGCCAGGGTCAATGATGTCCCCCCTGAGGGGGGGGAGGGTGAACAGCCAGCAGTCATGTTCCACAATGGTACCAACAACATAGGTAGAAAGAGGGATGTGGTCCTGCAGTCAGAACATAGGGAGCTAGGTAGAAAATTAACATGCAGGACCTCAAAAGTAGTAATCTCTGGATTACTTCCAGTGCCACGCGTGAGTACAGAAATAGGAAGATAAGACAGATGAATGCGTGGCTGGAAAGATGGTGCAGGAGAAAGAGCTTTAAATTCCTTGCAGGGCATTTTGCTAGTGTTGTTGGGGAGGGTTTAAACTAACTTGGCAGGGGCATGGAAACCAGGAGAAAATAACAGGAGGAAACCAAGAGAGGAGTACCACAGTGCACAAAACACTGGGAGAGACAGATAGCACTAAAATAGAGAATAGAAAGTTAATAGATGGGGTCAGAGTAAAGGAGAAAGTAATAGAGTCTGAATCAGGGATACAGTGCATGTATGTGAATGCATGGAGTATGTATGGTAAATAAGATTGGTGAGTTATAGGCACAAATTTCAATGTGGAATTATGTTGTGTCTATAACAGAGACCTGGCTCAAGGATGGGCAGGACTGGGTATTAAGTATTCCTGAATAGAAGGTTTACAGGAAAGATAGGAAAGGAAGAAAAGGGGGAGGGTTAGTATTATTGATTAAGGAGAACATTGCAGTGCTGGAGAAAGAAGATGTCCCAGAGGGGTCAAGGACAGAATTTGTTTGGCTAGAGCTAAAGACCACAAAACGGTGCAATTACATTGCTTGGTGTAGTCTATAGGCCACCAATTAGTGCAAAGTAGGTAGCGGAACAAATCTGCAAAGAAATTACAGAGAGGTGCAACAATTATAGAGTAGTTATAATGGGGAACTGTTCAGGAGAATTTTCTATAACATCATGTGTCCAGTCCAATGAGAAAGGAGACATTGCTAGACCTGGTTCTTGGGAATGAGGTGAGCCAAGTAGATTAAGTGATAGTGGGAGAGCATTTAGGGGACAGTGATCATTGCATCATAAGGTTTAGGAAGACTATGGAAAAGGACAATGAACAATCCAGATTAAGAATAATTAACTGGGGAAAGCCAACTTCAGTGGGCTAAGAATGGACCTGGGCCGAATAAATTGGAGCCAAAGGTTGGCAGGGAAAATGGTAGCTGAACAATGGGCTACCTTCAGAGAAGAGATGGTTTGGGCACAGTCAAGGTATATTCCCTTAAAAGGGAAAGGTAGAGCAAACAAACCAAGAGCTCCCTGGATAACAAAGGAGGTAGAAATTAAGATAAATTAGAAAAAATGTGCCTATGACAGATGTCAGGTAGGAAATGCAATTGAGAATCGGCTGAATACAGAAGGTTCAAAGGGAAGATAAAAAAATAAATACGAGAAGCAAAGAGAGAGTATGAAAAGAACTGGCAACGAACATAAAAGGAAATACCAAAGTCTTCTATAGGCATATAAATAGTGGCAGGGTGGTAAATGGAGTAGGGGGGCTGATTAAGGACTCAAAAAGAGGATTTACACATGGAGGCAGGGAACATGGCTGAAATATTAAATGAATACTTTGTATTTGTCTTTACTAAGAAAGAAGGGCTACCCAGGCCATGGTGAAAGAGGAGAAAATTCAATCACTAGAAAGGTTTAAAATTGATGAGGAAGAGGTATTGCATAGGCTGTCTGTACTTAAAGATGATAAGGCACCAGGATCTGATGAGATGAACTCAAGGATATTGAGGGAAGCAGAGAAACTGCAGAGGCACTGGCCATAATTTTTCAGTCTTCCTCAGACTCAAGGGTGGTGCCAGTGGACTGGAAAATTGCAAACATTATACCCTTGTTAAAAAAAGGGGGTAAGGACAAGCCCAGCAACTACAGGCCAGTCAGTTTAACTCCGCTGGTGGGGAAACTTCTAGAAAAAATAATTTGGGGTGGAATTAATCATCACATGGACACATGTGGGTTAATTAAGGAGAACCAGCATTGATTTCTTAAGGGAAAATCATGTTTAACTAACCTGCTGGAGCTTTTTGAAGAGGTAACAGAGAGGGTTGATGAGGGCAATGCTGTCAAAGTGGTGTAAATGGACTTCCAAAAGACATTTGATACAGTGTCGCACAACAGGCTTGGGAGAAAAGTTACGGCTCATGGGATAAAAGGGAGTGTGGCAACATGGATACAAAATTGGCTGAGTAATAGGAAACAGAAAGTAATGGCTAATGGATGTTTCGGGCTGGAGACTTGTTTGTAGTGGAGTTCCCTAGGGGTCAGTATTGTGACCCTTGCTTTTGATATATATTAATGATCTAGACTTTGGTGTCTCGGTAAAATTTCAAAATTTGCAGATGATATAAAACTTGAAAACATTGTAAACTGCGAGGACAACAGTGTAGAACTTTAAAAGGACAGAGACGAGTTGGTGGAATGGTGGATAGGTGGCAGATGAAGTTCAATGTGGAGAAATGTGAAGTGATACATTTTGGTTGGAGGAACATGAAGATACAGTATAAAATATAGGGTATAACCCTAAAGGGGATGCAGGAGGGGAGGGACCTGGGTTTATATGTGCATAAGGCATTCAGGGTGGCAGGACAGGTTGAGGGAGCAATTAATAAATCACACAGTATCCTAGGCTTTATTAATAGGGGCATAAAGTACAAGAGCGAGGGGGTTATGTTGAGCTGTATAAGACACTGGTTAGACCTCAGCTGGAGTTCTGCGTACAGTTCTGGTCACCACATTTTAAGAAAGATGTGAAGGCATTGGACACAGAGCAGAAGAGGTTTATGAGAATGACTCCAGGGATGAGAAGTCCCTGGATTATATATAGGTATATTTGAGAAGTTAGGACTCTTTTCCTTGGAGAAAAGGAGGCTGAGAGGAGATTTGATAGAAGTATTCAAAATCATGAAAGCCCTGGACAGGGTAGATAGGGAGAAACTATTCCCATTGGTGGAAGGATCGAGAACCAGAGGGCACAGATTAAGGGTATTTGGTAAAAGAAGCAAAAGAGACATAAGAAAAATATTTTTCACACAGTGAGTGGTTAGGGCCTGGAATGCGCTGCCTGAGTGTGGTGGAGGCAGATTCAATGGAGGCATTCAAGAGGGTTATGAGGAGAAGCAGGAGAATGGCACGAGGTGAATTGCTTATTTAGCGAGCCAGTGCAGACACGATGGGCCGAATGGCCCCCTTCTACGCTGCAACAATTCTGTGATTAAAATCCAATTTTATTTTGTAAATTAACTTCACACCACAGACTGACGCCTGATTGTTCTGATGAAAGGTCACAGATTTGTAACTTTAACTATTCTTTTCTCTTCACAGATGCTGCTTAACCTGCTGAGAATTTCCAGCATTTTCTGTATTATTTCAGATTTCTAGCATATGCAGTATTTTGCTTTTATATTTTGGCCTCTGATTGTGTGTATATTTACTTTTTAATGCAGTTAATAAAATGCTCCTTGCTGAATTATTTTGACTAAAATCTGAGCGCAGTAAAAGAGGCCAAAATAAAGTTCAGAAAAAACACATTTCGCCAAAAGTTTGCGCACCGAAGTCACGCCCCCTCCTTCTCGGGTTCGGCAAAGATCCGCATCACCCGCGCCGTTGGGAGGGTTCGGGATCACTCGGGCCGGCGGGAGGATTCGGGATCACTCGGGCCGGCGGGAGGATTCGGGATCACTCGGGCCGGTGGGAGGAGGGTTCGGCATCACTCGGGCCGGCGGGAGGAGGGTTCGGGATCACTCGGGCCGGCGGGAGGGGTCGGGATCACTCGGGCCGGCAGGAGGGTTCGGCATCACTCGGGCCGGCGGGAGGGGTCGGGATCACTCGGGCCGGCAGGAGGGTTCGGCATCACTCGGGCCGGCGGGTGGGATCGGGATCACTCGGGCCGGCGGGAGGGATCGGGATCACTCGGGCCGGCGGGAGGGATCGGGATCACTCGGGCCGGCAGGAGAGTTCGGCAGCGGCCGGTCGCCGCTCGGCGAAGAGGCGATGGAGGCGAAGGGAATCGGCATGGAGTCGCCTGAAGTGACGGCAGTTTCGGTGATGGGGGAAGAGCAGATCGACATCGCCGAACAGTTGCCGAGTGCGGACGAGAGCGGCTTCGCAGGCGAGTGTGGCCGCGAAGGGTGAGGGGAGCACCGGCTGGATGTGAAAAATAAAAGGAACCGGGCGGGCCCTGCGGCAGATAAAACAATAAATAAAATTAAATGAAGCGAGGTAGCGTCGGCCACCCAGCCGGTTCAGGCTCGGGAGGTGACAGGAAAAGCCGAGCGGAGCCGAGCAGGCCCGAAGGGGTTCGGCTGCAGCTGTCGTTCTCGGCCCGATGCAACCGGAATTATTTTACCGCCGACTGATATTGAGTGTTTAAAGGTGGTGGAATCGCCATGCCGGGGAAAACAAATCATTGGTGGCTCGAGAGGGATATGGTGTCGGGTAGATTTTGGGGGAAAGGAGTGTGGGGAATGGTGGGAGATTTTAAAGGGTGGGGAAGGAGTGGGGCTTGATTTTGGGGGGTGGAGAGGGCTTGAATTTAGGGGTGCAGGGGAAGGGGTGGGGGGCTTGATTTTGGGGGGTGCAGGGGAAGGGGTGGGGGGCTTGATTTTGGGGGGTGGAGAGGGCTTGAATTTGGGGGTGCAGGGAAAGGGGTGGGGGGCTTGATTTTGGGGGGTGGAGAGGGCTTGAATTTGGGGGTGCAGGGAAAGGGGTGGGGGGCTTGATTTTGGGGGGTGGAGAGGGCTTGAATTTGGGGGTGCAGGGAAAGGGGTGGGGGGCTTGATTTTGGGGGGTGGAGAGGGCTTGAATTTGGGGGTGCAGGGAAAGGGGTGGGGGGCTTGATTTTGGGGGGTGCAGGGAAAGGGGTGGGGGGCTTGATTTTGGGGGGTGGAGAGGGCTTGAATTTGGGGGTGCAGGGAAAGGGGTGGGGGGCTTGATTTTGGGGGGTGCAGGGGAAGGAATGGTGGCCTTGATTTTGGGGTGGAGGGAAAAGGGTTGGGGGAGATTTTGGGGTGGAGGGGAAGGGGTAGGGAGTGATTTAGGGGGAATGGAGGGGAAGAGGTGGGTGGGAGATTTTGGCATGGAGGGGAAGGGGTTGGGGAGATTTTGTTGGATAGGGGAAGGGCTGGGGTGGATAGATTGTGGGGATGACTGTTGGATGGGACTGTGAAGTGTGTTCTAGTACTTGTGAGGGGAACTGGGGTGGAGGGTGTGGATTGAGGGGGGAGAAAATGGTACAGGAAATAAGGGGATATGTGGATACGCTTCTCCATGGGTTGAGCGGTGACTTGTCTGAGGTGTAACTGAGGCTCGGGGACAAGGTGCGATTGGGGTGAGGGGGAAACCAGGATCCAGGTATACTGAGTTGAGGGGACATCCAGGAGAATAACAGGGTTTGTGGCAAAATGGAAGGGGGTGTTGCATGTACAGAGGGGGAGTGAGAGATTTGTGATCAATGCTATGAACCTTCAGCCTGGGTTCTGATTCATAGAGTAATGTTTGATGCCATAGTATTCTTCCTCAGGTGAAAATGCTGGCAGGTGAACAAGCAAATTTGAAATATTTTTGAAAAGTTAATAAATTTATAGATGGAAAATTCTTGTGTGACAGGGAATTTGGCAATAAACTGAGAGAATATGAGCAGAAGTATGTTCAAGTGTCAGGGTTTTCTCACTCAGCTCATTGTATTGGATTATATTGGTGGCAACATGCTTTGAAGTTATCTGATGTTGATAATTCACCACCTCCAATTATTCCCGCAAGTCATGGCTGATTGCAGCTCCCTCATTCTCATGTTCAAAGTGCTTTCTTCACACTTGATCCCCAATTTGGAGGTATAGAATCTGCAGTTTCAATTTTTGCCCCTGGTATTCCCAGATGGTGTCCTAACCAACATCTAACCAGGCCCATCTCTGCGTAGCTTCCAAAATTGGCACTGTGCAAATGTATTCCCCAACTGATGTGGACACCAAATATTAGACCACAAGTTCAATGAAGGGTCCTCCTGGCCCACAAGGGTTTGAGGACCTGGTCTGGCTTCATTCCAATTCACTGACCATTCACGCAGTTTTGATTGACTAGAATTGATGAGATCGTTTTAACTGTGCACCATCATATTTTACTAGCACGCAGTCACCCTAGTTACCTGAATCATAGGAATTGTTGGGACCTTCTCTCGCCACATAGGTTTCCCCAATCTTCTGGCTCTTGAGTTGTTTGCATATTGGTTCACTGATGTCCTTTTTGAAAGGAAACCTACTGTCCTTACCTGGTCTGGGCCTCTATGTGTTGCACTAAACCTGCTTGACTCTTCACTGGAATGACAAGAGCTAGCTGCTTAATTGTGTCAAATTCATTACATGATCGAGTGACGCCCTGCATAGCCCTCACTAACATTTTGGGATTTGCACCAAAGTTTGGAGGTCTGTCCCACAGCTTAGTCGACCAACAGCCTGACATTGGTTAATAGATAAGATTTTGTGAGTGTGCCAATGCCCCAGATGTCTTCACCACCTTTCCTGGGCGTACAGATAGCCATTTGGTAGTACAAAACTTGAGTCCTGTGAAAAAAGACACGTTGTCAAAGCTTTTTGTCTAGAACTTATCAAGACAATTCAAAAGAATATCAAATTGTAAAGGGGACAGCAATTTATATTGCATGAGAAGAGAGTGCTGATTAGTTGGCAGGTGAACTCTGATTGGTAGAGGCATTGTCATGGAGAATGCACCAGTTAACTGATAACTCTCAGTTGACTGCCAAGCTTTGTTTAAATTCAATAGCTCGCAGTGTGGCTCACTTACACATGCTGGAAGCTACATATATTAATACACAGGGCCCTGTCCTTTGTAGATAAAAAAAACATATACAAACATTGCGCGTTTTTCAACTAAACAAAATGGCATATTCTTCAGGGCAATGCCTTGACCAATCATAGTGAACCTGCCTGGTTTGAATTGGAACAAAATTTGGCAGTTAACTGTCAGTTATCAGTTAACTGGTGCATTCTCCATGGCAACAACGTCAGCAATCAGAGTTCACTTGCCAACCAATCTGTAAACTCTTCTGATGTAGCATAAATTATCGTTCCCTTTACAATTTGGTATTCTTGCAAATTGTCCTGATGGGTACAAGACGAAAAGCTTCAGCAATATGTGTCTATTCCTGGGTATATTCTGTCCCACCAGCAGGACAGACCCACCAGAGATGGTAGAACAGTATTTACAGTTGGGAGGGAGTATCTCTGAGAGTCCTCAACATTTATTCCACACCTCAAGGTCTCATGTCTTCAAGTCTGATTACCACCTACTGCCCTCAGCTGATGAATCAGTGCTCCTTCATGTTGAACACCACTTGGAAGAAGCACAGAATGCAGTCTGGGTGAACAACATCAGCATCCACAATCAAGAATGGCTTGGTGACACTACCACTGATTGAGCTCGCTGAGTCCTGAAGGACATGTCTGCCAGACCGGGCCTGCGGCAGGTGAGAAAACCAACATGAGGGGAAAGACCTATTGGACCTCATCCTTACCAACCTACCTTCGCAGATGCGTCTGTCCATGACAGTATTGGTAGGAGTGACTGCCACATAGTCCTTGTGCAGCCCATACCTGTTGTCATGTTGATCCTCCATCTTGTGTGACACTACCAATGTGCTAAATAGGATAGATTCAGAAAAGACCTAGCAGCTCAAAACTAGGCATCCATGATGCATTGTGGCCATTAGCAGCAGAAGTGTATTCAAACACAATTTGCAACCTCATGGCCCAGCATATCCCCCACTCTACCGTTATCATCAAGCCCTGGGACCAACTCTGGTTCAATAATTGCAGGAGAGCATGCTAGGAGCAGCACCATGCAGACCTGACAATGAGTTGCCAAGCTGGTGAAGCTATAACATGCATACTAAACTGTGGAAGCAGCATGCAACATACAGAGCTATGTGATCCCATGACTAATGGATCAGATCAAAGCTCTGCAGTGCTGCTAAATCCACATGTGAATGGCGATGGGCAATTAAACAATTAACAAGAGGAAGATGCTCCACAAACATCCCTATTGCCAATGCAGGTAGGAACCAGCACATAAGTCCAAAAGACAAGGCTGAAGCTTTTACGACCATCTTCAGTCAGAAGTGCCTAGTTTTTAAAAAAATCATTCATGGGATGTGGGCTTTGCTGGCTGGGCCAGCATTTATTGCCCATCCCTAACTGCTCTTGAGAAGGTGGTGATGAGCTGCCTTCTTGAACTGCTGCAGTCCATGTGGTGTAGGTACACGCACAGCGCTGTCGGGGAAGGAGTTCCAGGATTTTGACACAGCGACATTGAAGGAACTGTGATATATTTCCAAGTCAGGATGGTGAGTGACTTGGATGGGAACTTCCAGATGATGGTGCTCCCATCTATCTGCTGACCTTGTCCTTCTAGATGGTGGTGGTTGTGAGTTTGGAAGGTGCAGTCGAAGGAGCCTTGGTGAATTCCTGCCGTGCATCTTATAGATGGTACACACTGCTGCTACTGTGCGTTGGTGGTGGGGGGAGTGAATGTTTGTGGATGTGGTGCCAATCAAGCAGACTGCTTTGCCCTGGATGGTGTCAAGCTTCTTGAGTGTTGTGGGAGCTGCAATTATCCAGGCAAATGGGGAGTATTCCATCACACTCCTGACGTGCCTTGTAGATGGTTGACAGGCTCTGGGGAGTCATGAGGTGAGTTACTCGTTGCAGGATTCCTAGCCGCTGACCTGCTGTTATAACCACAGTATTTATATGGCTAGTCCAGTTCAGTTTCTGGTCAATCGTAATCCTCAGGATGTTGATAATGGATTTAGTGATGGTAATGCCATTGAACGTCAAGGGGCGATGTTTAGATTCTCTCTTGTTGGAGATGGTCATTGCCTGGCACTTGTGTGGCACGAATGTTACTTGCAACTTGTCAGCCAGCTTCAGTATCTGAGGAGTCGTGAGCGGTGCTGAGCATTGTGCAATCATCAGCAAACATCCCCACTTCTGACCTTATGATGGAAGGAAGATCATTGATGAAGCAGCTGAAGATGGCTGGGCTGAGGACACTACCCTGAAGAACTCCTGCAGTGATGTCCGGGAGCTGAGATGATTGACCTCCAACAACCACAACCACCTTAATTTGTGCTAGATATGACTCTAACCAGTGGAGAACTTCCCCCTGATTCCAGCTTTGCTAGGGCTCCTTGATGCCACACTTGGTAAATTGCTGCCTTGATGTCAAGGGCAGTCACTCTCACCTCACCTCTGGAGTTCAGCTCTTTTGTCCATGTTTGAACCAAGGCAGTAATGAGGTCAGGAGCTGAGTGGCCCTGCTGGAACCCATACTGAGTGTCAGTGAACAGGTTATTGCTAAGCAAGTGCCACTTGACAGCACTGTTGATGACCCCTTCCATTACTTTACTGATGATCGAGAGCAGACTGACATTGGCCATTGGATTTGTCCTGCTTTTTGTGTACAGGACATACCTGGTCAATTTTCCACATAACCGGTAGATGCCAATGTTGTAACTGTATTGGAACAGCTTGGCTAGGGGTGTGGCACGTTCTGGAGCACAAGTACTATTGCCAGAATATTGTCAGGGCCCATAGCCTTTGCACTATCCAATGCCTTCAGTCATTCCTTGATTTTACCTGAATTGGATTGAAGACTGGCATCTGTGATGCTGGGGACCCTCTGGAGGAGGCTGAGATGGATCATTCACTTGGCACTTCTGGCTGAAGATTGTAGCAAATGCTTCAGCCTTATCTTTTGCATAGATGCGTTGGGCTCTCCCTTCATTGAGGATGGGGATTTTGTGGAGCTTTCTCCTTCAGTGAGTTGTTTAATTGTCCACCACCATTCATGACTGGATGTGGCAGGACTGCAGAGCTTAGGTCTGATTTGTTGAGTGTAGGATCACTTAGCTCTATCTCTCACTTGCTGCTTGGCATGTAAGTAGAACTGTGTTCTAACTTCACCAGGTTGACACCTCATTTTTAGGTATGCCTGGTGCTGCTCCTGGCATGCCCTCCTGCACTCTTTATTGAACCAGGCTTGATGGTAATGGTTGAGTGGGGGGTATGCTGGGCCATGAGGTTACAGATTGTGTTCAAGTACAATTCTGCTGCTGCTGGCCCACAGCACCTCATGGATGCCCGGTCTTGAGTTGTTAGGTCTGTTTGAAATCTATCCCATTTAGCACAGTGGTAGTGCCACACAACACGATGGAGGGTATCCTCAGTGTGAAGGTGGGACTTTTGTCTCCGCAGCAACTGTGCGGTGGTCACTCCTACCGATACTGTCATGGACAGTTACATCTGTGGCAGGCAGGTTGGTGAAGTCAAGTATGTTTTTCCCCTCACCACCTGCCACAGAACCAGTCTAGCAGTTATGTCCTTTAGGACTCAGCCAGCTCGGGGTCAATAGTGGTGCTACCAAGCCACCCTTGATGATGGGATTGAAGTCCCCTACCCAGAGTACATTCTGCACCCTTTCCCCCTTAGTGCTTCCTCCAAGTGGTGTTCAACATGGAGGAGCACTGATTCTGCAGCTGAGAAAGGAAGCATGGTAATCAGCAGGAGGTTTCCTTGATGGGATCCAGGTTCGATGTTGAGGACTCCCTCCCAACTGTATACCACTGTGCCACCACCTCTGCTGGGTCCACCCTGCCAGTGGGATGGTGATAGCGGTGTCTGGGACACTATCTGTGTGATGGTTATATCTGTGAGACAGCTCTCCCAATTTTGTCACAAGCCCCCAGATGTTATTAAGGAGGACTTTGCAGGGTCGACAGGGCTGAGTTGTCATTTCCAATTTCATTTTGAGTGGCTTACTAGGCCATTTCAGAGTGCATCTGTGACAGATTAAGGGACATTTGATGATTTTTTAATACAACAATCGACAACGGTTGTCATTAGACTTTTAAATTCCACCATCTGCCGTGGCGAGATTCGAACCTAGGTCCCCAAAGCGTTACCCTGGGTCTCTTGATTACTAGTCCAGTGACAATACCACTGTGCCATTGCCTCCCCTAGTCCAGCTCTGTTTCCTCCTGAGGTTCCCATTACATAGATACCAGGCTTTAGCCAGTTTGGTTCACTGGGCATAGTGAAGACTATGGACCCTGACAACATCCTGGCCATAGTACAGAACTAGCTATATCCCTAGCCAGGCTGTTCCTGGAGAGGCACAACATTGGCATCTACCCAACGATAGGAAATTTGCCCAGGTACTATATGTCCTGTCCACAAAAAGCAGGGCAATTCCAATCTGACCAATTACCCCTATCAGTCTACTCTCAGTCATCATCAAAGTGATGGAACATGCCATTTACAGTGGCCATTAAGTGGCATTCACTCAGTATCTAGAAGCACAAGTGCAGGAGATGCACGGGAACACGAGAACCTGCAAGTTCCTCTCCAACTCACATGCCATTCTGAATCGGAACTATATCACTGTTCTTTCACTGTAACTGGGTCAAAATCCTGGAAATCTCTTCCTAATAGCACTGTGGGTGCCCCTACACCACATGAACTGCAGCGGTTCAAGAAGGCGGCTCACCACTACTTTCTGATGGGCAATAAATACTCGCCCAGTTAGCAATGTTCATGTCCCAAGAATGAATAAAAACATTGTATGGTCACTCTTGATTCCTGCAGTGAGTGCTGGATAGAAATTTGCTACTGTTCTCGCATCCTGCACCCACCTTTGATCACGAATGAGTACCAGCGTTCAAATTTCACAAATAGATGGAAATATCGCAGAGGATGCAACCCCTCATTAGCATTTCATTCTAATACACCTGCCTAATTACGGGTGGGATTATTCAACAATGCAAGGACTAGGGACGGGAAAGTGTGTGGGAGAGATGTGGGGGAGTGTTGTGTTTAATTGATGGGTGGGGAATATCACCACTGTATGTTCCTATTATAAATTAAAAGTTAATGCAAGTTTGACTTTCAGGTGACTGGCACAAGTTCAGATTAGCAGCACACAAGGTCTTTGGTCTTAATTTCCATGATGGTCCTAGATGAGTGTCAATGTTCCCAAGGAGCCCTGGGAATGCGGCAGTATTCCTGGGAGGGAGTTCTGGGGGTGTGTCAGTATTGCTGAGGGGGACAGGAGCGTGTCAATATTTCCAAGGGTGGGAAGTGGGTGTTGCTGGAGCACATTCCCAGGAGGGGTGTCCTGGGAGTGTGCCAGTGTTCCTGGGAGAATGTTCCTTTACTGTGCCAGTGTTCCCGGGAAGAGATCTTAGAAGTGTGTCAGTATTCCCTGGGAGTCCTGGGAGTGTGCCAGTCCCTTGCACTAATGCAAGGAAGAAATAAGCTTGTTATTTTTAATAGTTATTTTTCTACTGGTTTCTGGATTCCAGAAGTGACAACAGTGACAGTGGGGAATATGGCTGGACCCGCGGACAATGTTTTTACAACATCTGTTGCAAACGCCTCTATATCAGAACACGTGCTGGTAAGTGGTTTCATTTACTCATGCATTGGCTCACACATCCTGTGTTCTTTATCAGTTTAAATTTATTTTGCACTGATCTTGGTGATGTTCTTGGATCTGTTTGCTGTGTTGGTACAGTATATGTAGTAGCGATTCTTTTCCTGACAAAATCAGATTTCTATCAGTGTTAGCTGTGGCTCAATGGGCAGCATAGTGCTGTGGAGTCAGAAGGTCATGGGTTCAACTGCCACTCCAGAGACTTTTTAAAAATTTGTTCATTGGTTGTGGGCACCGCTGGCTAGACCAGCATTTATTGCCCATTCCTAATTGCCCTTGTTCAGAGAGCAGTTACGAGTCAACCACATTGCTATGGATCAGGAGTCATGATCTAGGCCAGACCAGGTAAGGACGGCAGATTTCCTTCCCTAAAGAGCATTACTGAACCAGATGGTTTTTTACAAAAATCAACAATGGGTTCATGGTCATCATTAGACTTTTAATTCCAGACTTTACACTGGGTTTCTGGATTACTAGTCCAGTGACAATACCAGTATGCCACTGCCTCTTCTTGAGGGGTTAGATAGGGCTGGATTTTCATGGAGTTGGAGAGACTTTGTGGAGGTATGAAATAGTGGGTGGGATCTGGATCTGGAAGTCCCGCACCCATTCCAGGGGTTTCCAATTTTCGCAGCTGTGTGACGTAGAGCACACACACGGCTGTTGCAAATCAGCCAGGCTGTTTAAAAGTTAGGATAGAACAGCAAGTTGTGATTTTCACTCCCAAAAAGTCCTCAACACGCAGTGTGTGTTCCATAACTTGGTGGCAGATGGTTGAATTTGAACATATGTATTAGGAGCAGGAGTAGACCACCTGGCCCTTCAAGCCTGCTCCGCCATTCAATAAGATCCCAGCTGAGATTATCCCTGGGCAAGCCTGATCCGAGGGGAACTCAGCTTGATAGATGCTAACTTTTATTTGTTTGTTTAGATACTGAACAGAGGCACAGGAGTCAGCTGATGAACTTTTAACAAAAGAATAAAACATTTATTCAACAAGAAAAGATTAACTATATTACAATACTCCTTCACCTAAAACTATACCTTTACAGATATACAGATTTATAAGGGTAACACAAGTTACAAAAGCTATCTTATACTCTAATGGCCCACAGTAAGTACACAGTCCATGTACCAATGAGCACTCTGTGGTCAGACACACCACACTCTGAAACCAAATGACAGATGCCGCCTCAACTAGATGCTATGGATCTCTCCTCAATTTCCCCCAGATTCTTGTCACATCGTGAGCCAACCAGTCTACTGAACTTCTTCTTTCACACAAGGGTTTCTGATCTCCACTCTCCAAGAACTCCCCTTGGAATTTTCTCACAAAGGGACGCCTTCTCTCAGGCGCCTTCCGCAAAGGTTCACCTCCAGGTTTTCAAACTCTCCTTCTGATATTCTTCTTCTCTAGGTTGCCACATGCTTTCAAGCTGTCTTCCATGCACTCTCTCTCTTCTCACTTACTCAGCTGTCGTAAGTACTACTGCTCCTTTTGCCCATAGCAAAGAGTTACTGACTTTCAGCTGTTTGTTTGGATCTTCTGGCCTCTTGCAAGCTGTTCTCACTTTAAATCTGCTTTTTTTTAAGCTTGAAGCTTTAACCTTGAAGCTTGGAGCCTTTCTCTGCCCCTCACTCTTCACTTAACAGGGCCTTTTCTAGGATTCTGTCCTTCCTATGGCTAGAAGGTCTGCTTTGGAATTTCCCCTCTTCCACTCCCTGGATTTTGGGGCTTTTCCTTACCTTGGGATTGGCTATCTGTCCCTTCCAGGTGGCTTCATTTTTGCAGCTGCCTTCCGAACCAGCTGAACTCCAAACAGCTAAACAGCTTCCAAGTCAAACTGCTGTCTTTTTTCTTCCGTGTGTGTCTATAGGAGAGACCTGTCTCTCTAGCCCCCTGTTGCTAGGCAACAGTCCAATTCTTCTACCCTTGTTTGTTTACCTTTTCTTTAGGAGTTGTAAAACTCCTCATTAGAAATGCAAGCACCTTTTAAAGTGAAACTAAAACTCCATTTGACCTTTCTTAACAGATACAAAAATACAAATCAAACTCAAATACCAAAGCTAAAATTCATTCCTAACTCTTAGAAAATACAAATATAGCTTATTTAAGCTATCTCTATTTTCTAACAATGCTGCCATGACTCTTTCATCTTGAGGGAATCAAATCTGCCGCATCTTTTTAGCCTATACTCCAGGTCCATAGCTGGCTACTGGGGACATAAGTTTCCCATTGAGGAGGTGGATGCATACTCCAGTGCACCAACCATGATGGTAAAAGAACATTGTTATAATACCAGTTACCTTCAGATCAAGGCACTCATCGAGGAGGCTAATGGACTTTTAAAATGTGTTTCCAATGCTTTGACCGCTCGGGAGGAGCACTGCAATACTCATCTGCAAGGATGTCAAGGATAGTGGTGGCCTGCTGCATAATATGGCACAGTGAAGGAGTGTACAGATGCAGGATCCACTGTGAAGTAGATTCCTTTTTGGAGGAGGAGCCATTTCCCTCAGATGAAGATGAGGAGGAGGAGAAGGGTGACATTGGGGGAAATGGTGAGAGGTGTGACCAGGTTACTTAGGGCCAGCTCAGCCCATGATGCCATAATCAACAGGGAGGACCGAATACAGAGATACTTCAACTAAGCAGCATTGAGGATCTTGCTCCACCTTCAGAAGCAAATGACTGACAAGCTGTTGCTACGTAAGTGTCCTTGAGATCTTCCAGGAGATGCCCATTCCCCAGCAAGAGAGAAAATCTGCATGTCTCTTTGAGACTCTCTGGCATCACAATGGCTGAGTTCTTCACAATCAGAAGTCTGGATTCATCCATCTTGAGGGATTGACCTTGAGATGCCCTTTGCCCTGGAAGTATACCCTGGAGGCTGCCACAGAAATGGAGATCAAGTCACCTCGTAACAAACTGAAGCCTGGCCCCTATCTCAGGAGCGCACCTATGTATTGAGAGTTGAGACTCATCATGTGCGCATATGACTGCTCGACTAACAGAAACGCTGCAACTCTAAACTATGCAGGATAAAGGCACCTATATGATGGCCAAACCATTCATTTACTTTCAGTTTAAACTGGCACCACTTTGGCACTTGTGAAACATCCACAATGGTCATTGCAGCAACTCACCATGGTTCATTTTTAGACCGTGGCCTGTAATACCAAGAATGACAAGGACAGTGCTGTATTCCTGAAAGGCATATGCAGTGCTGACCTGTGAAGTCACAGCTGTGCAGTGAGTGAGGATTTGCAGAAATCTTCCTGCCTTCACCTCAGGACTATGGGTGGGCCAGACGGATTGTCACTTATAAATTGGTCTACTCAGCACAATCTCCTGAAAGACACCAGCGAATGGAAACAAAATGGTCAAGGGGGGGCTCATGACGTTTATATCCCACAGTTAACTGCTATCAGCACTGAAAGCATTAGTAAGCACCCGACTTTACTATGCTGGGCTTGGATGGCCACAGTCAAGTATCAGGGAGACAGCTGGCTGCAATCTTCAGCGACACTGGTAAGAGTATACGCCCAATCTGCATTGCCCTCTCTTTCATTGGTTTAATGAGCCTCGGGTTCGCATGCCCATCCCTGGTCCATGCCACCTCCTTGGAGTTTTGCGTTCTCTTCTCCTGAAAGTAATCAATAAAGACAGATTTAAGGTAATTGAATCTGGCATCTAAGGAAGAGCCTGATCAATTTGGCAGTGTGCCACACTGTGTATTCAGATGCCACCCATTAATGCTTGGACATACAAGAGCATCCTATCCATTCGGTCATCCTTATTGATGGGGAAGTCTGTGCCATTTGTGTCCCTTCTGATGCCTCAGTCAGCTGACATCCAAGCCAGAGATAAATGTGTGCTTCTGTCAAACAACTTGTCTTGCCTGAGTGCAGAGATCATTGCTTGTGGCACTATATCCAAGATCTTTCATATTTGCCTGTTGTGCTCACTGCGGCTGCTATTTCCTATAAAGTTCTTTTCATATGGCTAGAGGGTTCCTTCCATCGGTTGGATTCAGGATATCCCTCTGGCTTTTGACCCCCTGCACCAAGATCTCTAGGTCCTGGTCGCCGAACCTGGATGCAGCTACTCCATGAGACTCACTCACACAGTTCCTCTAGGACATTCTGCCATGACAACGAAGGAATCATATAGATGAGTATGGATTCTCTTTTTCTGCAGCGCCACTCAATACCCATGTATAATCACATGCTGGAACCTTAATCTCGAGTTGTGCACAGACTGGTCTTGTTGGAGGGTCTGGGCATAGATTGGGTGGATTGTGCTGGTGTATAAGCACCCTAAAATGTCATGGTGTGTTCTAGAGCTTATAGGATCCTGCTGTATTATTCCCTTGGGGTCACACTTGCCTGTAAGGACAGTGTGCTGATGTAAAAGTGATAGGCGAGGCACTTTTGGGTGCCCACACTTGAAAATGTGATAGGTGAAAGGGTATGTGGCAAGACATTAGGGATCTGCTTGTGGGGTTCTGATAGCAGCCCCTGAGGTGTAATGCTTATTTCGCTTGCTGTACAAGTGTTGTGGCTTGCTGCAGCTGCAGACATCTACATGGCTCGATGTGGCAGATCTTTGCGAGCAGTGAATGACAGATGTGTGGACACTCTTTACACATTTACAATAGGCAGACTTCACAATCTAAAGTTTCCTACAGAAGGCTCATGATGGGCTATCTTTTGCATTAGTATCCAGTTGGCCAGAATTTACTTTTACTCACATGACGGCATTCTGAAGTCTCCTCTCACGCAGTCTTCCCAAATTCTCCTGACTCCTGCTACACGTCTCGGGTAAAAATCCAGGCCATAATCCAAAATCTAGGTGGACACTCCCAGGCAGTACTCAGTGAGTGCTGCATTGTCAGAGAGGCAGTACTGAGGGAGCGCTCACTTCTGCAGGTGGGATCTTTTTGATGAGACTTTAAACAGAGATCCCATCTGCTCTCTCAAATAGATGTAAAAGAATCCATGGAATATTTGAAGGAGAGCAGGAGATCAGTCTCCTCTGATATCTTGGTCAATATTTATTCCTTAATCAACATCACTAAAAACAGATACTCTGGTTATTATCATTGCTGTTTGTGGGAGCTTGCTATTCAAAAATTAGCTATCACGTTAGCTAAGTTCTAACAGTACTTCATTGGCTGTAAAGTGTTTTTGGGACATCCTGAGGTTGTTACATGTGTTATATAAGTGAAAGTTCTCTCTTTATTTAAATGATTGGATTTGTTTACTTATACTTTCCTTATATACTATTCTGCTCCCTGTCTCCTTCTCCTTGATGTGACTACAAGGTTCCTGTTCCAGACTTGCTACCTACTTTATGGCTGGTTCCCAGAATTAGTTTTCATCCCTCAGTTCCCATTCCCATCCACAGAACTTCCACATAATCCGCATCTAGCTCAGGTGACTCCCTCCCCGCCCTATTTGACATAGGATGTTAAACCCCTCCCAGTGCTTTTCTACCTCTGTGAAGTAATTTATTGTATCCCTTTGACATTTTTATTTTTTGAATATTTATCCAATTACCTCTTCCCTGAATTAAGGGCGCTGTATCTGAATGCTCGAAGCACTCGCAATAAAACAGATGCATTGTCAGCTGAAATTGAAATTCATATGTGTGACCTAAAAGCCATTACAGAGATCTGGCTACAAGGAAACCAAAACTGGGATCTGAATATCCATTCAGGAAGGACAGGAAACTGGAAAAGGGTGGTGGGGTAGCTCTGTTAATTAAAGAGGACATTGGTACTGTAGTTAGAGATGACCTTAGTTCTACATATTAAGACATAGAATCAGTTTGGGTGGAACTAAGAAACAGCGAGGAGCAGAAAACATTGGTGGGAGTTGTTTATAGGCCACCAAACAGCAGTTGTAATGGAAATCACAGTATAATTAGAGGTGAGTGTAACAAGGGTAATACAGTAAGCATGGGGGATTTCACTCTACATATAGACTGGGTAAACCTAATTAGTACTAATATGAAGGACGAATTCTAGGAATGTATGCAAGATGGTTTTCTAGAGTGGTACATTGAGGAACCAACTAGTGAACAGGCTATTTTAGATCTAGTATTGTGGAATGAAAAAGGGCTACCTAATAATCTTGTTGTAAAGGAACCTTTGAGGAAATCGTGACCATAATATGATAGAATTTTACATGAAGTTTGAAAGTGGTGTCCAATCAGAGACTAGGGTCTTAAAGCGAAACAAAGGAAACTATGAAGGTATGTTGGGCAAATTGGCTATGGTAGATTGGGAAACTACATTAAAAGGTATGATGGTAGGCAGGCAATGATTAACATTTAAAGAATTAATGCATAGTTTACAACAGAAATACGTTCACTTAATGCACCAAAACCCAGCAAAGAAAGTTGAAACCGTGGCTAATGAAAGAAATCAAAGTTTGCATTAGGTCAAAAGAAGAGATGTGTAAAATCGCCAAAAAATGGTAAGCCTGAGAATTGGGAGCATTTTGGAATTCTACAAAGGAGGACCAAGAAAAAGATTAAGAAAGGGAAAATAGAATGAGAGTAAACTGGAGAGAAACAAAAAAACAGACTGTAAAAGCTTCAATAGGTATGTAAAAAAGAAAAGATTAGCAAAAACAAATCTGGGTCCATTATAAGTGGAGTCAGGAGAATTTATAATGGGGAATAAGGAAATGGCAAAGAAATTATGCAAATACTTTGAGTCTGTTTTCATGGTGGTAAATACTAAAAACCTCCCAGAAATAATGGATAATCAAGGGACCAGTGTAAACAAGGGGCAGGATTTTACGTCCCATGGGTGGGTGCATGCCCGACCCGATCAGGTGTAAAATCATGCGCGATGACATCGGACGAGCATCCTGACGTCATTGCACACTCGCGCAATCTTTCGGTCAGCAGGCCCACGTGAGAATCAGCAGCGTGCCCACCAACAATTAGAGGCCTATTAAGGCCCTTTAGCAGGTAATTAATTTGTATTTTTCACTGCCTGCTCAACTGTTCGGTTGGCGGGCAGGCGACCTTTGCATTTCTTACTAAACCTCATCCATGGGTGGGATGAGGTTTCCGATGGCAAATAAAAAAGCGGAGAAAAATTTTCTACTTAACTTCAAACATGTCCCTCCTCATGTGACTGAGTCACATGTGGGGACATGTTAATATCATCTTTTAGAACTTTATTTTTGTTTCTCCAATTGTTCAGCTCCCCGAGGCAGCTCTGTGCCTTCAGGGAGCTTTCAGCGTGTGCTCCCGCATGCACGCGCACACTTCCGCACTTGCCCTCCTTTCGCCCCCACCCCAGCAGAGTTGAGCTCTGAAGTGCACCTTTCAAACTGGTTTGCCATTAGTTGGCCAGCCAGCGTGAATTCGCAGTCGGGAGCCGATCGCAGGCTGTGAACCTTCCTCTGGCTGCTCCCAGGTCTGCCCGCCACGCCCGCCCAATGAAGAGAAAATCCTGCAC
Source organism: Carcharodon carcharias (assembly GCF_017639515.1). Classification (NCBI taxonomy): domain Eukaryota; kingdom Metazoa; phylum Chordata; class Chondrichthyes; order Lamniformes; family Lamnidae; genus Carcharodon; species Carcharodon carcharias. Next base: position 38,883,967 of record NC_054476.1, on the reverse strand, counting down.
AAGGAAATACAAGATATTAATATTAATAAAAAACAGCAGTAGAGAAATTAATGGGACTTTAAGTAGATAAATCCCCTGGACCAGATGATATACATCCCAGAGTGTTGAAAGAAGTGGCTGCAGAGCTACTAGATACATCTTTCAAAATTCTATAGATTCTGGAATGGTTCCTACAGATTGAAAGGTGGTAAATGTAACCCCACCATTTAAGAAAGGAAAGAAAAACAGGGAACTATAGACCTGTTAGCCTGACATCAGCAGTGGGGAAAATGCTAGAATCTATATTAAAGGATCTAATAACCGGACATTTAGAAAATAATGGTAGGATTGGGCAGAGTCAGCATGGATTCATGAAAGGGAAATCATGTTTAACAAACCTGTTGGAGTTTTTTGATGATGTAACTAGCAGAATAGGTAAAGGAGAAATGGTGGATGTGGTATATTTAGATTTTCAGAAAGCTATCGATAAGGTTCCACACAAGCAGAGGGAGCTTTGTTCTGACTCGGGAATGCCTTATACTGATGCTGTCATTGTCAGGCATTACTCAAATGTTCCACTGTAATGTAGTAAAGTCACCATTAGAGGGCATTAATGTTCAGTTTTCCAGCCCAGACTCTGGACTGAGGGCAGGCTGTGAAAGACCAATATTCTCATCAGCATGCTGTCAGGCTCAGGATTTCTAGAATTCTCTCTTTTCTCTCATTTTCACTTTATAGAATATTAGATGTTTGGATTAGAGATTACATCCTTGAAGTTTTATAAAAATCATTCTAGAAATTTACAGTGTAGAAATTATATGGGGGCTACAACTTAAATATTATGTAGAGATAATAGTTTAGCAATTACATAGAGTTAATAGAGTAGAAATTATATGGAGGTTAAAGTTTAGAGATTACATGGTGTTTGCAGTCTAGAATTACATACGTTATTACCTAAGAATTTCATATCTCTTAAAGACCAGAAAGTAGACAGGATTACAGCCTAAGGATTAAATATGACACTACATGGAATTACATGATTGCGGTGTGGAAATTACAGACCAGAAACACGTTACTAAAGCTTTAACACTTTCATATAACATTCCTCTGTTTTCTGGTTCATTGGAAGTGTTTACCCCTTTATAGTAAGTGGTGCCTGTGTTATACTACAAATTTTAATCATTCACTGATTTCACAAGCAGTAATTTCTAACTGTCCTAGTTGATTTGAGAAAAAGTTTATTTTTTTCTATGACTCTACTGTGTTCATCCCTGTTGGTTATAAACATACAAAAATAAATGCTCCTATTTTATGACTTACTTTTCCAGCATCGCCATGTGTCACACTCAAGCTTTTTCTCACCCTACTTCTCAAATTAGCCCTGTTCCTTCATCCTCTGCCTATTTCTCTTTTAGCATTTCACACCCTCCAGCTCACACAGGAGGGATAGAACAAGCAGGACAAAGGAATCATTTAAACAGAGTTGTTGATGTTTGGAAAATATGAGCAGCAACCTTTGAGTGCAGGAAGAGAGCATCAGATTGTGAAGCCTGTTTACGAGATGTGAGATACATTAATGATTTTGAAATCTGAATGTAGCCATTGTTAAAAAATGTTGTAAATTCTCAGCAGGCCTGGCAGTATATGTGGAGACATAAATAGTTAATATTTTAGGTTGATGCCCTTTCATCAAAACTGGGAAAAGTTCGAAATGAAATAGGTTTTAAGCAAGTGAAAGGAGGGAGGGTGGGAAGAAGAACAAAAGAGAAGGCCTGAGATAGGATAGAGGGCAGGAGAAATTAAATGACAAATAGGTTGGTGGTGCAAGGCAAGAGGGAGTGGTAATGGGATAAATAAAGAAACAAAAGATGTGTTTAGAGGAGCTGTGAATGGCAGAATGATGAACAGCTGCTGCCTGAAAGTGAAGAAATAGCAAAACAAGACAGTAAAACCAAAACCTGCATGGTAAAAGGAAATAAAATGGGGGCAGAGATTTTTAATGAGTGCAGGGCTGAATTAGGCGAATATTGTGTGAAGTTAATGCCAAATACACAGCAAGTTCATTAAGCAGCAGAAAAAGTTTAGAGTTTTGGTAATACTCCTCTGAGCACCCTCACGCTGTGAGTCTTACCTGTTCTTTTCAGCTGATGTCTTTCTAAATTTTCAGTTTTAATGTTTATAGTTTTAACTTTTAATCCAGTCAGTTCGGTGCTTGAGATTGGGGTCCTGACTTTCTTTGGGTGGCCTCACAATTTGAGATTTCTTGCTCAGATGCTGCTTATTTTGCTCTTCCTCAGTCGGGAAGAACCACACTTCAGATTGGAGAAGGACTCCCCACCGACAAAGCAACGCTGATAGTCGTTCACACGGACGGGAGCATTGTGGAAACAACTGGATTAAAAACACCCAGCACACCCATAACTCCAGGTACTGTCCTGTACTGTCCTGTGCTGATCACTTCTCAGTACAATCAGGGGAAGGAGAGCTGGCAGGTGGATTGAATCATGAGAGCCACTGGAAGGAGTGCTTTCTGGTGGAGGGGTGGAAGGGAGTGGGTTAGAGTTTGTTAGAGTTAGCTGTGCTGCGAGGTTACTTCTGATTAAAGCTCCAGTTGTGCCACTGACAATCTAAAGCACCAGCCAGTGTCCATTTGTCACTAAACAACCCAACTTTCAGCTGCCCTTCCTCACGATCACCCCGAGCTAGGATTGCTGGCTCTGTATCCTGCCTTCTTCATAACAAACAGCAACTACTTGAATTTCTGCAGCAAAACATTCCTAGGTGGCTCAGAAGAGCATTATCGAATAAAATTTGACACTGAGCCAGCAAAACAGTGAAACGCAGAGAGAGCGAAACAGCAAAACACTGAGACAACGAAACAGCAAAACACTGAGAGAGCAAAACAGCGAAACACTGAGATTGTGATCGTGATATTAGGACAGGTGACCAAAAGCTTGCTCAGATATGTGGGTTTTGAGAAGCATCTTAAAGGAGGAGCGAGAGTAGGAGAGGTTTAGGGAAGGAATTCTAGAGCTTAGGGCCTAGGCAACTGAAGACATGGCGCCAATGGTGGAGCAAATAAAATCAAGGGCATGCAAGAGGCCCAGATTGGAGGAATGGAGGTATCTTGGAGGGTTGTAGGGCTGGAAAGGTAACAGAGATAGGGAGGGGCAACACCATGGAGGGATTTGAAAATGAGGATACCAAGGGAGGGATTTTCTGACTCCACCAGCAGCGGGTAGGACAGGAAAATTTGGAGAGCAACTAATGGTCAGTTGACTTTTAACAGTTTTCCAAATATTCCCATCCTGCTCGCAACGATGCCTGCCATTGGCGTGACCGGAAAATCTTGCCCCAAGTCTTTATTTGAAAACATATATTGAGTTTTGAATCCACTGATTCTTATAAGTCTTTGGTAACTGCACTTCTAAATTTTCCACCTTAAACTCTAAGCCCCCTCTTCCTCCTCAATGTTTTAAAATCAATATTCATCAGGCCCCTGAATACAAAGATACAATGAGGAATCTGTACAAATCATTGGTTAGGTCACAGTTGAAGTACAGTGTATATCTTTGGTGTCTTGTTATATAATGGATCACATAAATGTGCGAAGTAGCATGATGGGAGTGGAAACATTTATGGTGAACTTGGGAACATGGTTTTACGAAAGGGAAAATGTGTTTGACAGATTTAGAACAGAATTCAAGAAATAGAAGTAGAAGTAAGCCTTTCAGTCCTTCAAGCCTGATCCTCCATTCAATAAGATCATGGTTGTTCTTCTACTTCAACGTCATTTTCCTGCACTATCCCCATATCCCTTGATGTTTCTAATATGTAGAAATCTATCGATCCCAATCTTGAACTTACTCAATGACTGAGCTTCCATAGTCCTTTGAGACAGGGAATTCAGAAGATTCACCACCCTCTGAGTGAAGAAATTCCTCCCCATCTCAGTCCTAAATGGTCTGCCTCTTATTCTGAGTCTGTGTTCCCTGGTTCTAGCCCACCCATCAGCCAAGGGACACAATTTTCTTGCATCTACCTGTCAAGTCCTGTAAGAATTTTGTATGTTTGAATGAGATCACCTCTCATTCTTCTAAACTCCAGTGAATAAAGGCCCAGTCTATTTAACCTTTCTTCATAGGACAATCCCTCCATCCCAGGAATAATTTAGTGAACCTTCATTGCACTCCCTCTATGGCAAGCATATCTTTCCTTCGTTAAGGAGACCGAAACTGCACACAATCCTCCAGGTGTGATGTCAGCAAGGCTCTATATAATTGCAGTTAGACATTTTACTCCTATCCTTAAATCCTCTTGTAATAAAGACCAAATACCATTTGCCTTTTTAATTGTTTTGCTTACCTGCATGTTAGCTTTCAGTGACTCATGAATAAGGCCAACAAAGCCTCTTTGAATTTCAACGCTTTCTAGCCTCTCACCATTTAAGAAATACTCTGTGTTTCTGTTTTTCCTACCAAAGTGGATAACCTCACATTTCTCCACATGGTATTCCATTTGCCAAATTTTTGCCCACTCACTTAGCCTCTCCAAACCCCCTTGAAGCGTCTTTGTATCCTCCTCACAACTCACACTTCTACCTAGTTTTGTGTCATCTGCAAACTTGGAAACATTATATTTGATCTCCACATTCAAATCATTGATGTAGATTGTGAAAAGCTGGGGCCCAACCACTGATCCTTGCGATACCCCATCACAGCTCATAGCTTGCCAACTTGAAATGACTCATATATTCTGACTCTCTATTTTCTGTCTGTTAATCTGTTCTCAATCCATGCCAGTATATTACCTTCAATCCCATGTCCTCTAATTTTTTTTACTAACCTCTTATCTAAAGCTTTTTGAAAATCTGGTTCCCCCTTATGTATTTCCAATTACATCCTCAAAAAACTCCAACAGGTTTGTTCAACATTATTTTCCTTTCATAAATCTATGTTGACTCTGACCAATCCTACCATTATTTTCTAAGTGTCCTGTTATTACATCCTTTAATATAGATTCTAGCATTTTCCCTACTACTGATGTCAAGTCTGCAGTTCCCTATTTTTTCTCTCCCTCCTTCCTTAAATACATTTGCCATCTTCAAATCTGCATGAACCATTTCAGAACTTTGAAAGATGCATCTAGTAGCTCTACAGCCACCTCTTTCAACACTCTGGAATGTAGATCATCAGGTCCAGGGGCTTTATTTACTTTAAGTCCCATTAATTTCTCTAGCACTATTTGTTACTAATATTAATATCTTGTGTTTCCTCGTTTACACTAGCCCTTGATTATTCATTATTTCTGTGAGGTTTATAGAACTTACATCTGTGATGTAACTTTCAGGGTCGATAAAGGGGAACCAGTAGATTGGTATACTTGGATTCCCAAACAACATTCAGTAAAGTGGCCACACAAAAAGGTTGAAATGCAGGATAAGGATTCATGGAGTTGGGAGTTAATGTTATTAGCATGGATGAATGATTAGCATGGACAGGAAGCAGAGAATAGGAGTAGACATGGCATTTTCAATTTGGCGGGCTGTGACTTGTGGAGTGTTACAATGATCAGTGGTGGGTCCTTAGCTATTATAATCTATATTCGTGACCTGGCTACATTACTCAATCTCTTCAGTTGTCAGTTTGTTGACAACACAAAGCTGAATGGGAATATAAGCTGTGAGGAGGACACAAAGAGGCTGAAAAGAGATATAGACAAGTTAAGTGAGCAGGGATCAGGTGGCAAATGGGGTATAATGTGGGAAGTGTGAGGTTATTCACGTTGGTCACAAGAATAGAAAAGCAGAATATTTTTTAAAAGGTGTGAAACTTTTAAATGTTGATGTTCGGAAAGACTTGGGTATATTTGTACAAAAAACAGGAAATTAGCATGTTGATACAGCAAGCATTAGGAAGGCAAATGTCATGCTGGTCTTTATTGCAAGGGGTTTGAAGTGTAAGAATAAGGAAGTCTTGTTACAATTGTACAGGGCTTTGTTGAGACCACACCTGGATTACTGTGTGCTGCTTAGATCCCCATATTTTAGGAAGGATATATTTGCATTGGAGGCAGTACAGTGAAGATTGACTAAATTGGTCCCTGGGATGAGGAGGTTGTCCTATGATGAGAGGCTGAGTAAATTGGGTCTATACTGTCTGGAGTTTCGATGAGTGATTTCATTGAAACATATGAAAGAATCTGAAGGGGCTTGAAAGGGCAGAGACGGAAAGGTTGTTTTCCCTGGCTGGGGAATCTAGGAGATAGGGGCACAGTCTCAGGATGAGGGGCTGATCATTTAGGACTGAGATGAGAAATTTCTTCATTCAGGTTTGTTAATCTTTGGAATTTTCTATCCCAGACGGCTGTTGGTATTCCATTCTTGAGTATATTCAAGGTTGAGATAGACAGATGTTTGGTCTTTCAGAGAGTCAAGGGATATGGACAGTGAGTGAAAAAGAAGAATTGAGGTAGAAGATCAGTCATGATCATATTGAATGGCAGAGCACACTTGAGGGACTAAATGGTCTATTCCTATTCTTAATTCTTATGCTCCTACTAGGGCTGGAGCAGGGCCAATTAAACAGGGATTTATTGGAAGTGAGCAAACTTATAACAGGGTTTCATGGGTAAATAGTGAAAAGGTATTTCCACTGGTCAGTGACTAGGTAACAAAGATGTGAAGTCAAGGTTAGCATGAGGGGTAAGGAGACAGAAAAAGGAATCTGTTCATACAGCGGCAGTTTGAATATGGAATACATTGCCACAGGCCAGAGGTTTTTAGTCGGCTGTATTATATAAGGAGAAGTGTTCATGCAGTGGTTGTTGGGGGTTTGGTTATAGACAGACACTGTAGGCAGAATTTTATGGACATAGCAAATAATTGAAGTTTGAGACAATTTGCAGTTCTGGAGCCCACACTTCTCGACAGCATACCGCCGGTACTTTTACAGGAAGTGGTCTACTAATCAGCCATCCAATTAAGGATGGTGGGTGATAGGCCTGACATCAGATGGCCAATTGCAGGGCCTGAAGGGATGGTCAGCTAGCAGATTCACTGGAAGAGATGAGCATTGCTCAGGCAGAGGGAAACCTTGGGATCGGCTTGATTAGGAGGCATACTCCAATGGGCTCAGACAGAAAAGAAAGATGAAAGCCCAAAACTGACAAGGCTAGAATCTATTTCATTAGAGTTAAGAAGCATTACTGGGTATATTCTACAGGCTACCAACTAGTGGGAAAGATATAGAAGGCCAAATTTTCGAGGAAATTGTAGATGTACAAAAGCTATAGAGTAGTTATAATAGGAGAAATTAATTATCCTAATATAAACTGGAATGGTAATAAATAAAGGGCAGAGAGGGGAAGAGTTTCTGAAGTGTGTTCAGGAGAATTTTCTAGATCAGTATCCTTTTGGTCCAATGAGAAAGGAGGCATTCCTGGATCTGGAGAATGAAGTGACAAGTGGGTTGCGAGGGGAAAGATTTCAGGGACAGATAAGATGGAATCAAAGATTGGCAGGCAAAGCTCACTGAACAGTGGGCTGCCTTTAAAGTGGAGATAGTTTGGATACAGTCGGGCTACATTCCTAGTAGACGGAAAGGTAGGCTTATAAATAGTAAAAGGGCAGTTAGAGGAGGAGTAGGGGTGATTGGGGACTAAAAAGGGGATTTAAGCGTTGAGCAGAGGGCATGGGGGTGCAGGAGCACCTGTCTGCTTCTGGTGAGTGAATTGCCAATTCTACATATAGGCTGCCCCTATGCGGGACCACACAGGGAAGCTGTCCCGATGGGGTTTTCCCTTTTTTTCCAGTACCCCCACCTCCAAGCATGTGATAAAATTTCCCCCCTGTATGAATCTATGTCATTCTAAGAAAAAAAGCAGATTATCTGGTCATTATCTTGGTTCTGTTTGTGGATTTTTTTGTGGGTAAGTTAGCTGCCACATTTATTTAATTACAACAGTGACTATACTTTGAAAGTATTTCATTTGCTGCAGAGAGTTTTAACATGTACAAAGGTTGTGAAAGGTACTATCTAAAAGCAAGTCTTTTGGTCCTATTGTGTTTACTGTCTGCTGCTTGAAGCAAGCAATACAAATGGACACAGTGGCCTGTATTTTCACAGGGTTGTGAAGACTCCGAGGACCTTCCAAAACGGTGGGTGGATCCAGAAGTCTCACCCCCATTTCTAATCGATCCTATTTTTGCCTTGGGGTGGTGGAGGAGTGGGGAAACAGGGGCAGGACGTGACTCCCATTTGCGGCAATCCTAAACTAAGCTGGGCCATTTGAACTCAGTGCTGAGTTCAAACAGATCCCATTTTCACTGGAGCAAGGGCCTTATCTCACAATGTAGGAGCTATGAATCTTTGGAGAAGTTGTAAATGCTCTTGAAGGTGGATAAGGTCTGTAGAACTGTCAGGTCATTTAAATGGACAGCCCTTTAAACATTGAAAGAATTGTCTGTCTGTGTCAGTGAGAGTTGAAAAATATCTGTGCTAGCAATTTCAATAGTTGTTTCAATAGTTATGTGCTATCATAAAGCATTATTAATGTTTCACTGCTTTCAGCTACCTATCATTGTCACAGTGCTGGGGTGGGGGTTGTAACTCTTTCAAGTACAAACACGTTTCCATCTGTTCCTATTCAGATGAAGTTACATTGTTTCATAGTTTGCCATTGTGAGATTTGAACTCTTGATCTTGGGGTTACAAGCCCAGTACCATAACCACTTGGCTATTTAGGCCAAGCCGGGGTGGGGTAGGGGTTGTAAGTTTGCAGTTGGATTCAACGATTAAACGATTATCTGTCTTTGATATGGGTTATGGACACAAGTCTGTTTGTTTTGATAATGGATTAAGTACTTGAAGGCAATTTAATGTTTTGAATGATCATTCATGAATGGATTTTTTTTAATATAGTGAACTCTAATTGATAATTAGAACTTCATTTTATTTCATCTCAGCATGGCACCTGAGGCCTACCCATGATGGATACTGGATGAGTTAGCTTGGAGGTTGTAAAAAGTAGTGGGGGGGGTGGGGGGAGTCATGAGTTAGCACAAGGCTATAACGGGCCAAGGGTTTGGGTGGAGAATATGGCTTGAGTTGGCATTGAAAGTATGAGGGGCCATTGGGGGCGGGTGGCAACATGGGTTGGCATGTATGGGCATGGGGAGTGGGTGGAGGAGTGAAGAGGGATGAGGGCTAGAGAGCCTAATGTTTAAGAAAATAACTAGGATGAAGTCTCAGAGAACCAAGGCAGGCCTTTTAAACAGCCACTCGGCAGCTGCTGTGGCCGCCTCTGATCTTGTGTCTTGGGGGCAGCTCTATCCCACACCCGTCCTCCATGGAATGAAGATCCTGCTATTTGGGGCACTTTTTTCTGAGGCAGGTGCAGCAAGCCAGGAAATTTTGCGATTCATGCTACCCGACTCTAGAGCAAAAATCTAGGCTAGTGTCTCCAGTGATGTGTGCGAATTTGTCACTATCTCTACTGAGTCAGTCATGGTATTTAAAGGAAATTATGTAAACTGTTAAAATATTGGCCAGGTTTTGGAGTGGATAGCTTTGATGTGGAGTTAGCACAGGTACGGCATGGCGGGTACTCATGCTGGCTCCTATGATCTCCACAAACTAACTGGTTCCCAGGCATTCCAGACCAGAGGTGGTTACTTCCCATGAGGTTTTCTTCGTTCTGGGACTGAGAAACTATGAAATTTCCTCTGAATCTTGTTATTATCTGATCACTGCATCATCTTTTTTTATTTGAAGGGACACTATTTGAATAATTGAAAAAGAAGGGTCTTTATGTTTAATGTTGTTTCTGTTGCTTTTTTACCAGGTCCACAGATATCTTCAACTCCTCTGACACAAGGCCCTGACAAAGAGGGAACGAAATACAACTGGGATCCTTCTGTGTATGAGAACGAGCTACCAGTCAGATGCCGGAATACTAGTGGAATTTTGTTCAAAAACAAACTTGGTTCAGGTGAGAAAATCCACAATTTCCTAGGGTTTTCCCCACCAATGCCTCGGTCTGGTGTAGGCTAATTGATAGAGATTGATCAACGTGGTTAGTCAAAGTCACATGATCCAATGGTATTGGAGTCAACCAGGATTGTAGAAAATAAACTAGATGGACCTTCATCCAGCAATTCCTATGTTCCTGGGTTCCGACCAGAATTCCTGATGATTGTTCTCTTCCAAAGGAGAACCAAAGTGCGATATTTTTCCACAATGAATATTTCTAAAATGTAGATGTTGATGCAGTCTTCGTATTAAGTCAGTTCACCACCAGTCCTGTGGTGCAAGCACGGAACTTTGTTCTGTTTGGAATTAGCTTGGTCTGGGGTTTGGGAAACTGACTGGAGGAGGAACCAGTTTGGGTGGGGTTAACCAGCCTGGGTGGGGGCAACTGATTTGGATGAAATGGCCTGGATGGAGGGTTCAGGTGATGGGGTGGGAACTGTATTGGAGGAACCAGCCCAGTTGTGGGGAACTGGCCTGGGTGGGAGGAACCGGTCTGGATGGGGAAATCAGCTCAGGAAAACCAGCACGGGGAGAACTGACCTTGGTGGCGCTAATCTGTGTTCTTCAGTGGTGTTGCCAGGCAAATCTTTCCAGAGGGGGTGTAGGATTGGTGAATTGATTGTATGAGAGCCCAGGAAATCTCAATATTTTAGAGCCCCCTGTACACCATGGAGGCTACTGGTAGCCCTAGGGATATCATTGAGCACTTAACCCTGTAGGCAATCTCTGAACATTTAGGTCAGCCTATGATCCTGGTCAGGGGACAATGAGCTTGAAACAGGGAGCGCCAGCTCTGTGTTTGGATCTCGTCCTCAGTATCCATGACTATCCCAGGGTGTTGCAGACCATACAATCAGAATCAAACAGCACAGAAAGAGAATATTTGGCCCATTATAGTGTGCGGGCTCTTTGAAAGAACTGTCCAATTAGACCCACTTCCCCATCTCTATCCCTGACTCCTGCAAATTTTTCCCTTTCAAGTATTTGCTTAACATCCATTTGAGAATTATTATTGAATGTGCTTCCAGCATCCGTTCAGGCAGAGGATTGTAATCATCATAGCTCACTGCATAAAAGAAGTCCTCTTTTCTTCTGTTTGGCTTTTTTTGCCAATTATTTTAAATCTGTGTCCTTTAGTTACCAATCTTCCTAGCACTAAAAACAGTTTCTGCTTGTTCACCGTCTCAAAACCACACGTAGTTTTGAACATCTTGAACAAATCTCCCCTTAACTTCTCTGCTCTAAGAGGACAAATTCCAGCTTCTCCAGTTCTCCGAATAACTGAAACCTCTTATCCCTGGTATCATTCCAGTCAATCTCCTCTGCGTTCTCTCCAAGGCCTTGGCAAAAATGTGGTGCCTAGAACTGGATATAATACTCCAGCTGGGGCTTAACTGGTGTTTTATAAAGGTTTTGTTTTAATTGCTTGCTTTTACAGGAGAGAATCTGAAATGTCATGTCCCCTTAGGTTAAGTGAGCTATAACCTTTCTGAAAATCTATCTGTTATCACTTAATCCTTTCCTGCCTGGTTCTGACCTCCAGCTGTGAGGTTCACTGGACTTTTTGTTATGCTAAGGAAGTTTGTTATCCTATGTGCATCTTATTACAAGGCAGGAGATCTTTAATTGGCTTTGTTAGATGGAAATGAGTGTTCATATTGAAAACAAAAACAAAAATACCTGGAAAAACTCAGCAGGTCTGGCAGCATTTGCGGAGAGGAACATAGTTAACGTTTCGAGTCCCTAAGTAAAAATAGAAGAGAGGCGAAATATAAGCTGGTTTAAATTTCACCTCTCTTCTATTTTTACTTAGTTCTGTTGAAGGGTCATTCGGACTCAAAACGTTAACTGTGTTCCTCTCCGCAGATGCTGCCAGACCTGCTGAGTTTTTCCAGGTATTTTTGTTTTTGTTTTGGATTTCCAGCATCCGCAGTTTTTTGCTTTTATCTTAGTGTTCATATTGAGTTACTTTCCTTTCAAGCTTTACCTTTAATAACTGGGCCAGACATGTGGGCTTAAAAGGAACTGTGAATGACCTGTGATCTTATTTTCAGGAGGACGGGGGCGTTGCATTAAACACGGAGAGAACTGGTTCACTCCCACGGAGTTTGAAGGCATGGCAGGACGAGCTAGTAGCAAAGACTGGAAAAGGAGCATTCGATATGCTGGGCGACCCCTTCAATGTCTGATACAAGTAAGGGCACTATAATCATTGTGAATGTTAGTGATAATGGCTTAGTAATCATCGCTGCTTTAGAACATTCTGTATATTTTATTGTTGTGTGAATCTGCATCATAAGCTGTCAAGAGGATGGAGTTCAGTATGATTCTCGCTATGGTCAGCTTATAAATTGTTCAAAAGCAAAGCAGTGTACATCTAATAGCCAACACAAAAGATGAGAGATAAAAAGCCAGCTTTTAAATGCTGGCTGCTTGTGACATGCAGCTTTAAACTTAGAAATCTTTTAATATATACATGCTTTCGTAGAGTTATAGAAACTTACAGCATAGAAGGAGGCCATTCAGCCTATCATGTCCATGCTAGCTGTTTGAAAAAGCCATCATGCATAGAATATTTTCTGTAGCCCTGGAAGATCTTGATCCTCAAGTTACTGTCTAAGTACCCTTTCAAAATTATTTATGGAATCAATTTCCATTATCTTTTCAAGTAGAATTTCCAGATCTTGATAATTCTGCTTGAAAACATTTCTACTCATCTCCACTCTAAATCTCTTTTCAATGGTTTTAAATCTATGACCTCTTGTTTTTGACCCACTTACAAGAGGCAATATTTGTCCCTATCTGTTCTATTATTCTATTGTTCTATTCATCATCTTGAAAACTTCTTATCCTTCTCACTTCGAAGGAGAAGAGTCCTAACTTTTCAATCTCACCTCATGATTGGAGTTCCTCATCCTGGGCAACACCTTGGTAAACTTCTTCTATCCCCTTTCTAAGGCCTTTACATCTTTCCTGAAGTGTGGTGCCCAGCATTGTCCACGATATTCCAGCTGAGGCTCAACCAATGATTTACAAAGTTCTGACATGACCTGTTTGTTTTTAAGGCCTTTACGTCTTTCCTGAAGTGTGGTGCCCAGATTGTCCACGATATTCCAGCTGAGGCTCAACCAATGATTTACAAAGTTCTGACATGACCTGTTTGTTTTTATATTCTCTGTGTTTATAAACCCAAATAATCTAAATGTTTCTTTAACCACCATATCAACTTGCCCTGACATCTTTTAAGGATTTGTGACCCTGAACATTAAGGCCTCTTTGCTCATCTCTTCTTTTTAAAATCATGCTGTTTACAGTACCGTCTTTCCATATTAGTCCTTAAAATACATCACTTTTCCATATTGAATTCTACCTGCTCATTTAACCATCTTGTCATCCTGAAGTCTACCAGCAACTCTCATCATTATCTATAACGTTCTTAAGTTTTGTATCATCTGAAAACTTTATACGCTGCTCCCTATACCCAAGTCTAGGTCATTAATAAATATTAAGAGGAGTAAAGGACCTATAACTGACCCTTGGGGAATACCAGTCCAAACCACCTCCCAGACTAAAAAACTCCATCCACCATATTTATCCTTTGATTCCTGTAACTGAGCCAATTCCATGTCTATATCGCCATTTTCCCCTAATCCCATTGGCTTCTATCTTCCTTATCAGTCTCCCATTTGGCACTTTGTAGAATACCTCTGAATGTCCATATATACAACATCTACTATGCTACCTTGATCAACCTTCTTAGTTATCAATCACACTAGTCAGACACGATTTATCTTTAACAAATCCAGGTGGGTTCTCCATGATTAACCCATGCCTTTCCAAATTAAAGTTTATTTTGTTGCTGATAATGGTTTCCAGTAATTTTCCCATCAATAATGTTAGACTGGTTGGCCTGCAGCTTCCTGGTTTATCCTTCTCCCCTTTTTTTGAATAGTGATATAACTATTAGCAAACCTCCAGTCCTCTGGTAATACTCCTGCATGCAATAAAGCTTAAAAGCCTGTAACAAATGCCTCAGCTATTTCTACCTTTGATTCTTTCAGCAACTTAGGATCATTCCATCTGGACAAGGTGATTTACCAACTTTAAGTAATGATGACCTTTTTAGTATGTCTTCTCTATCTATTATTATTCTGTCCATTGTTAAATTTTGAATAACCTCAAACTGTGTTTACATAAGGACATAAGAAATAGAGGCAAGAGGAGGCCATTCGGCTCCTCAAGCCTACCTCGCCATTCAATAAGATCATGGCTGATCTGCCCCAGGCCTCAACTCCTCTTTTGTGCCAGCTCCTTATAGCCCTCAACTCCCCGATATTTCAAAAATCTATCTACCCCCTCTTTAAATACTTTGTGATCTACCTCCACAACTCTCTGGGCAGAATTTTGTGTTTGATGTGCGGGGGGGTGGGGTGGGGGGGGGGGTCCCCCCACACGTCAGCACGTAAAATGACGTCGGGCGAGTGTCCCGATGTCAACGTGTGCTATCATGGTATTTCGCTGGGTGGGCGTGCAATGTAGTTTGATGCACGCCCGCCATTAATTAATGGGCTAGTTAAGGCCCTTAAATCGGCAATCGATGCCGATTTTCAGGCACCCATGCGTTCTTCGGGTCGGCGCACGGGCACAACGGGCAGGCAGGTAAGAGACTTTTTAATAAAACTCATCCACGGACAGGATAAGAGGGCTCAGTGGGATTGTCAATCTGGTCTTTGAGTATTTATTGCAGAAAGTTTTTTAAACTTGCCTGTGTGAGCTGTAGCAGTTCAGAATGAATTCCAGCAGCTTTCTGTGTACTTTGAAGCTTCAGTTCACCAGTCTGCAGTCAGTAATCTTTATTGGGCCTGCAACTTTCCGGAGGCTTCCCTTTAGCCTGGGTATGGGTTCTGACATCTCCCCTGGAGGCAGCTCCTTTGAGGAGGAAGGGAGGGATAGAATAAGGAGGAGGCCAGGAGTGCACAAACAGCCTCCAGGGGAGCCAGGCACAGGCACAAGGGGCACAGGGCCAAGAGGTGGTCCAAGGTGGAAGGGCCCGCAGAAGATGCCACTATCCTGCTGCCGGGGTATACAGGCGGCGAAGTAGCTACCTCAATATGTCTGAGGTGCAGTGCCGAAGGAGGCTCCGACTGTCAAGGGAGACAGTCAACTATATCTGTCAGATGATTGGCCCTGAGATCTCTCCTAACTGCGTGGGTGGACACCCCATGCCAGCGGCTCTGAAGGTCACAGTTGCCCTCAACTTCTATGCCTCTGGCTCCTTCCAGGGTGATCTTTACGGTGTCTCCCAATCAGCTGTGCAAACTTGTATCACGGAGGTCACAGATGCTCTGTTCAGGCTTGCATTGACCTTCATCCGCTTCCACTGGGACCAGGCAAGCCAGACACAGTGAGCCAGAGGCTTCGCAGCCATTGCTGGCTTCCCCCGTGTCCAGGGTGCAATAGACTGCACACATGTGGCCATCAAGGTGTCAGCAGGTGAGCCTGGTGCCTTTGTCAACAGGAAGGGCTTCCACTCCATGAACATGCAGATAGTGTGTGATCACAGGATGCAGATTCTACAAGTCTGTGCAAGGTACCCAAGCAGCTCCCACGACACCTACATCCTCAGACACTGCCAGGTGCTTCAGTGCTCCAGCCTGGCTGGATGGTCGGCTGCTGGGTGACAAGGACTATCCCCTCAGAAGGTGGCTCATGACGCCTCTCCACCAACCAAGAACAGAAGCTGAGCAGCGCTACAATAGGAGCCATGCCTCTACAAGGGCTGTGGTGGAGAGAGCCATCGTCTTCTCAACATGTGCTTCCGATGCCTGGACCGCTCAGGGGGCGCACTCCAGTACCCACCAGATCGTGTCTCGGTGATAATGGTTGCATGCTGCACTCTCTACTATCTTGTGCTGGAAAGGGGGGATACAGTGGACGATGCAGATGTTGACGCAGTTGATACGGCTGCACACGATGAGTCCAACACTGATTCTGAGGATGAGGAAGCACAGGGGAATGATGAGGGGCTAAACGCTGACCCGGGACTACACCAAGGAGGCAGGGACACCCGGGACACCTTAATCCAATGAACCTTCAGCTAGCTCAACACAAATGGATCAGGAGCACCTGCCTTGCCTGGCACTTCCATACTCAGCACTTAAGTGCTACATCTGTCACTTCATCAGCTGCAACTAAGGGCTTTGGACATAAACCTCAATGTTCACTCAAACATTCATGACATGTATGTAAAACATACAAATGCAGAACAAAGGAGCTACCCTCAGCCATGGTAACACATCTGGTTTTAATTTTCACTATCATAAGGTCACACAAAATCAAACCAAAACATTTTTCAAACATGAACAAATAATAATTTCCTAATCTAGGGCCAACACAAAAGCACCTGTGATAAACCCATGGTGTGCCTAAGGTGCCTTATGCTTACATTTACAGGTGCTACTTCTTGGTGCCGCCCCATCACTCGGAGTGGCATTTGAGACAGCCTGCTGACTCTGCTGTCCTGTTGGCCTCGATGACCTTGGCGGCCGTCCTCTGGCCCTTGGAGCCTGTGCTGGCCCCGCCTCGGAGGGATCTGCCAGGTCCACAGCTGACATCTTCACAGTCGTCTCAGCCTCACCGGATGAAGCAGTTACTGGGAGAGGGGCGGAAGAGCTGTTGCCCTCATCCGGAGCGCTGTGAGAGGAGCCCGCAGATACGACAGGCAACTGCTGCGCCGACGTGAGGTCATCCCATACATCCCTGCTCACCATCGATGGACGGGCACCGAGCTGGGAATCTTGAAGCCCACACCATCTCCCAAATTGGCAATGACCAGCTGTGGCCACAGGCGCTGTGAGGGCTTGCAGGTCCGAGCTTGACCCCAGGAGAAGCTGCTTGTTCTCTTGGAAGCCCCTCTCCAAGAGTGTCGCCACTCTCTATATGGATAAGCATGACGCTTTGCCATGAGGCTCATTGCATCACTGATGTTCCACGTGGACTCCTCCAACATGGACACCAAGCGATGCATAGTCTTATGCAACACTCCCAGATGCTCTTGCACATCTGGCCGCATTTCCTGCAGCTGCTGTGTTGCGGATGCCTCCAGAGGCATATTATCATGCACCGACTGAGCATGAGCCTGGTCCCCTGCAGTCCTCCGACTGCTGGCACCATTGGCACTTTCTGTCTTTGCCAGCTCCTTCAGCAATTGTGAAGTGTCCTCTCCACTATGCCCCTGGTCACTAGCTGATGTTGCAATGCCCTTCGATGTGCTAGTATCTGCGCTGGTGCCTGCCTCGCAGAAATGGTGTGATGCAGGTGACACTTGATGGCCCCCAGGTGTGAGAGGGGGCATCTGCAATTGCTCCTGGTGGACAGGCTCTGATAATGCCGAAATTAACAACAAGTACAGTGGATCAGTTAGTGTGCACCCAGTGACAAACTTCATCCCTTTCCCCCAGCGCATTATGTGCTCAACCTTCCAGACCTATGGAGACGAATATTGGTGGGGTGGCAAATAGTCAGGAGGAGCCCCTAATATTACAGGAAGATACAGACGGGTTGGTCAGATGGCCTAAGGAATGCCAAATGGAATGTTATGTGGATAAGTGTGAGGTAAAGCATTTGGGCAGGAAAAACAAGGTACAGGAATACACTGGAAATGGTAGGACCATGGAAAGTAAGGAAGATTAGAGGGACCTTGCTGGGTATGTTGACAGGCCCGTTAAGGTAGCAGGACAGGTACATAACGCGTTTAAGAAGGTAAATGCCATACTTGCCTTTATTAGCCGAGGAATAGAATATAGGAACAGGGAGGTCATGTTGCAAGTGCAGAAAACGCTGCCGAGGCCACAGCTATAGTTCTGCATGTAGTTGTGATAGGCGCTTCACAGGAGGGATGTGATTGGAGTGGAGAAGGTGCAGAAGTCGTTGACCAGGTTGCATGCTAGGCTGGAGAGTTTGAGTTATGAGGAGACATAGCATAGACTGGATATATTTCCCCTGGAGCCGAGGAGATTGAGGAAGTGACATTATTGAGGTTTAACATTATGAGGGGCATAGATAGAATCAACAGAAAGGAACTTTTCCCCTTGGTGGCATTGATTTAAAGTAAGGGGCATGAGGTTGACAGGTGAGGTGATGAGCAACTTTTGCACATAGTAATGTGGGATGCACTGCGTGAAAGGGTGGTGGATGCAGAAACCCTTCTAATATGTAATAAGTATTTGGATGTGCAGTTGGGATGCCATGGCATACAAGGCCATGGGGATAGTGGTCGGAAATGGGATAAGGCAACATTGGAAGGTGCTTGACAAGCGCATCTTCAAAGGGCCGAGGGACCTTTGTCTATGACCCACATCTCTGATTGTATCAGTTTGTGAATGAGCAATGTTGCAGCAATAATGATTCAAAAAATCACCAATGCTATGGATGGTGGGAAGACAAAGCAGGTGTCACTGCTGACCTCAAATACCTGGCCGTTCCACCCCTGCCTCACCGACACCAGTGGACCTGGGCGCATGGCACCCCTCAAGTTCCAGGGCCTCCTGCTCGAAGCAGCTTAAAATCATCAGATGGGCCTGGCCGCCTCCAGTCCGCGAACCTTCACAGACATTGTGAGCATTTTTCTCCTGAAAAACAGAGAAGACCACTCACTGCGGCTAATCACACATGGACTCTGCACGCACACGCCACATGCCAACCACAGTGGGCCATATTAGGCCTCCAGTGCGTCTTCTCCATGCTACTGCTGATCAGTCACACAAAGATAGTATGCCTGCTCCCAACCCCCCTAAATGGCCACCTTAGACACATTCTGCATCCATCACTTTAGGAAACACACGGTCTTAGCTCCCATAGCAAGGATGCTCAACTACTTGCAGCGTCAAGGGCAGCAGATGGCTCTTGGCCACGAGACCTTGAGGCTTCCCTTCCACAATCTCATCACCGTGAACAGGACATGTGTTGGAGTTCTGAGAATGTGCCTAGCTGCATCTCCTGCAGGTTTCCCCCAGACTACTGATGTGCGACTAAGAGCAACACATGGTGCGAGGGAGAACTCATCTCCTCATGGACCACTCAGGCTGATGTAAGCATGGGCACTATCTGCTTGCTCACCCACATACGAGAAATGGCCAACATGATTCAATGCAGTCACAGCAGTAAGACTTCTGGAGGAGGGCCCTCAAAGGCTAAGGCTACCTGCTGGGTTAAATGCCCAATGCCAACTAGGTACTCACCCTTCCAGATTGTTGAAGCACTTACGGCACTGGATCCAGGTGCACCACACCACATTGTGGGAGCTCACCACCTCCGCCACCTCCTCCCAGGCACGTTTGGTCATGTGAGGGGGGCCTCCGCCTCCCATCCTGGGGGACCAACACCTCCCGCCGTGCTGCCACCTCCTCGAGGAGGGCAGCAAGGCAGTCATCAGAAAAGCAAGGGGCACGTTGGCCTACCCTGCAGCCTGCCCTGTTCCTGTGGCAGACCCTGCAGCCTGCCCTGTTCATCTGCCGTTCCCCCCAGACTGTCCTGCTCAGCAGACCCCTTGCGGTTGGATCTCGAGGTGGCCATGGTGAGCAGCCTACAGGAGGCTGCCAGGCCTTCTTTCAAACAGACTGCCGAGTCGCCATTGGACCATTGGTCTGTGCACGCCCGCCGCAGCCTGCACACTCCCGCTATCCACGGGAATCGGAAATGCGGTGGGTGGGCCTTAATTGGCCTGCCCACACAAAATGGTGGTGCGGCCCTGATCGCAGGCGCCGATTGGGGCCGCGCCCGCCCACGTCCGCTCCTGCTCCGCCCACCCGTCAAACAGAAAATTTTGGCCTCTGGGGTACAGAATTCCAGATATTCACTTTCCTCTTAGAGAAGAAATTCCCTCATGTCTCAGTTTTAAATGAGTGTCCCCTTATTCTGTAACTATGTCCCCTAGTTTGAGATTCCCCCAATAGTGGAAACATCTTCTCAACATCTACCCTGTCAAGCCCCCTCAGGATTTTGTACGTTTCAATAAGATCACCCCTCATTCTCCTAAACTCCAATGAATAAAGGCCCAATCTGTTTAGCCTTCTTGATCAGTCAACTCTTTCATCCCAGGAATCAGCCTAGTGAATCACTTTTGAATTATCTCCACTGCCAGTATATCCTTTCTTAAATATGGGGACCAAAACTGTACACAGTACTCCAGGTGCAGCCTCACCAACACCCTGTACAGTTGTAACAAGACTTCCCTATTTTTAAACTCCAACCCCCTAGCAATACAGGCCAAAATTCCATTTGCCTTCTTAATTACTTGCTGCACCTACATGCTAACTTTTTGTATTTCATTCACAAGAACACCCAGGTCCCTCTGTGCTGCACTTCTTTGCAGCCTCTCTCTATTTAAATAATAGTCTGCCTTTTGATTCTTCCTACCAAAGTGCATGACCTCACACTTTCCTACATTAAACTCCATCTGCCAAGTTTTTGTCCACTCACTCAACCTTAGCAACAATTAGACTTTGTTGCTTAAAGGGGCAAGACAAATTAAATCTAACTACTCCTTGAAAAGGCTTGCAATTATACAGCACCTTTCATTGTATTACAGTCGACCAAAACCTAGACGGCCAATGAAATATTTCTTAAGATGTAGTCACGGTTGCAGCAGCCAATTTGTGCACAACAAGATCCCACAAGAGGCAATGCAATAATGACCAAATAGTCTGTTGTTAAGTAGTGTTCTCTAAGGGATCAATGTTGGCCAATGCACCTGGGAAAATTCAAGTGCTCTTTCTCAAAATAGGGATCTTTTATATCCATCTGAGAGGGCAAACATGGTCTTAGTTCAACGTCTCATTTGAAGGATGATGTGCCGGAGGGGCAGAACTGAAGGAGTACTGCACTATTGATGGGGGAGTGAGGGAGTGGTGTACTGTCTGACGGGCAGTACTGAGGGAGAGCTGCACTGTTGGAGAGGCAGTAGTGAAGGAATGCTGCATTGGTGGAGGGGCAGCACTGAATGAATGTTGCATCATGGGATTGGCAGTACTGAGGGAGCACTGCATTGTTGAAGCAGCAGTACTAAGGGAGCACTGCACTGTTGAAGGGGCAGTACTAAGGGAGTGCTGCACTTGTCGAAGGGTGGGTACTGAGGGAGAACTGCAGTGTCACAAGGACAGTACTAAGGGACTGCTCACTGTCAGAGGGTCGGTACTAAGGGAGTGCTGCACTGCTAGTGGGGCAGTACTGAGTGAGTGCTGCATAGTTGGTAGAGGCCAGTACTGAGGGAGCACTGCACTGTTGAAACGGTAATACTGAGGGAGAGCTGCATTTGTCACTGTCAGGCATCTGGGAACCCCATGGCCTCTGACAATTGCCTTTGTAACATACCGCAGGGAGAATAAGTGAGCCGTGAGGAAAACTGCATTGACTCAGAATCAAAATGGGACAAATTGTTCTTCTGAGAGCTAATCACATAATTCTAAACATTCATTTAAATCTTGGAATACTGACAAAATCAGCATTTAGGCCTAACAGTCTCTGAGCTGCTAATGTTTCTGGGGATGTCTTTATGCTGTTGCACCACTTTCCATTGCAGCAGATTGGCTCACCAGTCACATCACACCTTGCACACAACCATAAGATAATTGTTCTTTGTTTACTTCTGATTACCTTACATTTTAAATAAATCATCTCAAACCATAGCTGAATATCAAAGAATGCAGTGATTTAATTTGGAATAATTCTCCCCTCTAACTCACAATGGGAAACTGGCCTCATTGATTACTACAATGATGCCCTTTAATATCCCATCCAGTCTAATCCTCCTCTCCTGCATGCTCCCCATTCCCTTTAATATCCAACTCAGTCTAATCCCATTCTCCTGCTCACTCCCTGTATCTTATAATATCCCACCCAGTCTAATTCTAGTCTCCTGCTCACACCCCATGCTCTTTAATATCCCACCAACTGCCCTTGACCCGGAACCCGCGCCTTAGTCCCAACTCTGAGCCCTGGTTGGGCTCTCATGCGGCACCAGTTATAATACTGTATTTTCCACCTTATGAAGCCCAGCTGTTCAACCTGACTCCTGATGGCCTAAATTCTATTCTCCAGCTTGCTGCTTCAGACATGATATACCACTTATAGTTGTCCCCCCACCCCTCTCCAAGAACCCTGGCAGCTGCTCCATTATTTCCTTTACCCTGGTGTGTGGAAGGTAACACAGAGATAAAAAGAAAAAACTGCGGACATGAGGACTCGAAACGTCAACCCTTTTCTTCTCCGCTGATGCTGCCAGACCTGCTGAGTTTTTCCAGGTAATTCTGTTTTTGTTTTGGAAGGTAACACACCATTCAAGATGCATGTTTGCATTCACAGAGGTGACTGCTCCTCCCACGATCCAATCTCTTTCAAACAGTGCTCTTGGACGTTCCTCTTGGCATGACCTTGTTCATCTTTCACTCTTCACTCTATCAAAACCCTTCTAGTAAACTTCTAGTAAATCTTCTCTGCTCTAGTGGAAACAATGCCATTAGCTCCAGTGTATGGCTGCCGGTATCTGTTCTAGCTTCATCCATGGCATCATCCAAGTGAATCTATATTGTTCGCTTTTTGTGAGGTATGTGGAAGCATTGGATTCACCCAGCCTGGCTTCAGGCTTTTATAGGTTGGTGGATGTAAATCAGATCCCTTTGAGCTTGGATGTAGTAACACTAACAACAACTTGCATTTATGTGGTGCCTTTAATATAGTAAATCGTATGTACTTTACAGGAGCATTATCAAACAACAATTAGCAACGAGTCATGTGAAATATTAGGACAGGTGAACGAAAGCGTGATCAAAGAGAAAGGTTTTAAGGAGTGTCTTAAAGGAAGAGGGAAGGTTTGGGACAGAAATGCTGAGGAAGGGAATTCTAGAGCCTGAAATTGTTATGAGCAAAGTCTCATTTTATGCAGAAGTTCTGTTCAGTGCAACATTCAGCATGCGTGGGATAATAATTGGACCCTAATTTCTCCCCAGGCCAGGATCGATTCTGTGACTCTGTAAAGACATTTCTGTGGTTCTGTTTTCCAGGATGGTATCCTAAATCCCCATGCAGCCTCCTGCACCTGTGCTGCTTGCTGTGATGACATGTCTTTGGTAAGTTACTAATTGGGAATTAATGGTTATAATGGTGCTGTTAACGTTTAGAGTCACTGACTATCCATTCTCACACATGTATCGTATGATTACAGTCTCCATGGTCCAATATCTCAGTGAATTGCTGAGAGAGAGACATGTACATGTTAATTATGTGCTCCCAGCTGTGGAGCCACAACACAATGCAAGTCTGAGATAGATGCTGGAATTTACCCAGCTCTATGGAGGTGGAGAAACATGGAAATTTAGAAAGCAGTGTGTTGCTCCCTGACACGTTCCCACCTCTGGACTAATTTCCTGTGGGATCGGCTGCCACCCAATGGAGTTGTGCAGGCAATTAAGACAGTTAATGGCCTCAATTAATAGCCATTTTCATAGAAGGGATTAGTTTTCCAGCATCGCATGGGCATTGGAGGTGGCTTAACAGCAGGATGTCCAAGCTATGAAACAATTGAGGTCTTTTATTTATTTGCTGGCAGTAATTCTCAATGTTCAAGTTTCATAATGCAGAAGGCTTGGAGTTACAGTCAGTTCATGGAGATTGGAGATGTCTCCACTAACACAGTACCTTCTACAAAGGCAGTCGTTTCCTTTCCTACTGAAGGTGCCTCCATTATGCTGCTACCACTCCTGCTGCTGGCCCTCAGCAGCCATATCCACAGAGTGCACTGAATGTACCTCCTGACACTGGAATCCAGCCACCGTCCTGAACTGGACAGGGATCTGGAGACAACTGGCTAATTGGCTGCCTCTGTTAAAATTGCACAGGCTGGAACTTGGGACACCAGGAGGATGAGGAAATCATCGAGATTTTTACAATTCAAGAAGATTCCAGCAAGAGTAACAAGGTTGTAGCCTGATTTCCCCCATATCATATTCTCTGCAAATGAGGCTGTCCCCAGGGAGGTCGGATAGGACCAGGAGGAGGCTATTCAGCTCCTCAAAGCTGTAATTTTCAGTTGACACCCCTGCCTCAGCAGCTTTTTGGGGGAGACAATTCCAGATTCCATTAGCCTTTGTGTGAAGAAGTGCTTCCTGACCCCACCACTGAAAGGCCTGGCTCTAATTTTAAGGTTATTCTGTCCATCAGAGGATCATGGGGTTAACCCCAGAATGTAAAGGGGACTGCAGGAATCTCTCACCTCACACAGATAGGGTTTAACTTCCTTTGGTGGTGCAGTGGTTATCATGTTTGAGTTAATTTAACACAGCTGCTTGTGTATTCAGAATAACTAAAAAAACTGGTGAGTAGTTAAAGTCCCTGGTGAGCTTCACTTCTGGTCAATTTCAGAAAATGTGATCACTTGGTTGTTCTATTTAACACGGTCTGGTCAATCTGCACCTTTTTCTTGGTCACTGCGCCTTTTTCTGAATCACTCAGCTCCTTTTTCTCGGTCACCCTGCGCCTTTTTCTCGGTCACCCTGCGCCTTTTTCTCGATCCCTCTGCGCCCTTTTCTCGGTCCCTCTGTGCCCTTTTCTCGGTCACGCTGCGCCTTTTTCTCGGTCCCTCTGTGCCCTTTTCTCGGTCCCTCTGTGCCCTTTTCTCGGTCCCTCTGTGCCCTTTTCTCGGTCACCCTGCGCCTTTTTCTCAGTCACCCTGTGCCTTTTTCTCGGTCCCTCTGTGCTCTTTTCTCGGTCACCCTGCGTCTTTTTCTCGGCCCCTCTGTGCCCTTTTCTCGGTCCCTCTGTGCCCTTTTCTCAGTCACTCTGCACCCTTTTCTTGGTCACTCTGTACCTTTTCCTTGGTCGTTCTGTGCCTTTTTCTTAGTAACTTTGTGCCTTTTCTCAGTCATTCTGTGCTCCTCGGTTTTGCTTGAAGCCCCTTTTTATAAAGATGTTGTGATGAAGTTTTGTGCTATTTGATGGGAGCAGTTTTAGTGATTGGAAGTGGAAGATGTTTTGGTTTTGTGCTCAGTTTTAGAATCTGGTACTTCGCAATCCGGGTATCAAATCTGCTGATGCAGAATGACTCTCCGCTCTGCCACAATAACCTGTCTCTGTCCCCAAACTGCGGAAGTTCCTTGTGATATCCCTGTCTCCCAGTCAGACAGTCAGTCATTCTAATAGGAATTGAGTTGCTGCATTCAGTGTGAGGTTTTTTTTAGCCACTGGAATGCACAGACATTAGTTTATGCAAGATTTAAACTCAGATTAGAGTAAGAAAATGAAGGGCTTGCACTTCCACAATACCTTTCACATTCTTGAGACCTCCCAAAACACTTGATAGCCAATTAAATGTTTTTGAGTTGTTGTAATTCAGGAAAGTGTACAGTATATTGCCCCACAATGTTCCCTACCTTGTCCTCTGCTTTTAGTCTTGATGAAACTTTGCAAAAGATATTCCTTGAAGGAGGCACCTGTACTTTGAGCCCACATTTAATGCTCAGTGATGGAGTAAAATCTATGTGCTAAAGATGGAGAGCAGCAGTCTGTCCTGAGCCTTTGAGTTTATGGAGGGGCTGATTTTGCAGATGCTCATTGTTGCCAGAGAGCAGGAGATAGCAGTGTCTATAGATGGAACCAACAGGCAGTGTATCTCCAGAATCCTGGCATGTTGGACTGGTGCACGAGGCTCTCTCCCTTATTCCCAGCAAACTTCTGCTGAATTCCCCCACTGGTAGAAGGCAAGAACAATATCTTTGTACAGGCTAATAAGAATTAGTTGGCTAATGGACATTTCAGCTAAAAACAGCATCTGTGATATCACAAACACAATTTGGACGAACCTTTTCATTTGATTTGTTCTGGGGCTGTGGGTGATATGGAAAAAATTGTATTTATTGTCCCTCCCTAATCGGTGTGGCAGCTCAGCCTCTTCAGAGGCTCACAAGGGTCAACCACACAACTCGAGTCAAATGGCAGGTGGTTGGGAACCTGAGAGAGAGCTCAGATTTGAAGCAATACTGGTAACAGGAAGTAGAAAAGTAGTAAGCGAAATTAGAAGGCAGATGAAAGAAAGGCAAGCATCAAATAGGATCAGAATATGGAATAATGTTAAATAGACAAAGTTAAGGGCACTCCATCTGAATGCATGCAACATTTGCAACAAGGTAGATGATTTGAAGGCCCAAATAGAGCCAAATGGCTATGATTTAATGCCATTGCCAAGGTTACTGGGTGACCAGGACTGGGAACTGAATATTCAGGGTTTTCATCATTTAGGAAGGATAGTTGGAGGAGTAAAGGAGGTAGGTTAGCACTGTTACGAAATTAGTATATTAGTGAGAGAGTATCTTAGATCAAAGGATCAAGATGTAGAATCAGTTTGGGTGGAGCTAGGAAACAGCAAGGGTCAGAAAACATTGGTGGGAATTACTTACAGACCATCAAACTGTAGTGGTAATGTTGGGCATGGTATAAATCAGGAAATTAGAACTGTATGTAACATGGGTAATACAGTAATTATGGGTGACTTCAGTTTACATAGACTGGGTAAACCTAATTAGCACTAATGCTATGGAGGGTTATTTCCTTGAGTGTGTGTGAGATGGGTTTCTAGAGCATTACATTGAGGAATCAACTTGGGATCGGTCTATTTTATATTTAGTATTATCTAATGAGAAAACACTAATTAATAACCTTGCTGTAAAGGAACCATTGGGAAATAGTGATGATAATATGATAGAGTTTTACTTTAAGTGTGAAAGTGACATAGTTCATTTTGAAACTAGGGACTAAATCTGAATAAAGGAAATTATGGAGGCATGAGTGGCAAGTTGGCTATGGTGGTTTGGGAAAATACATTAAAAGATTTGACATTAGACAGGCAATGGTTAGCATTTAAAGAAGTACTACATAGTTTACAACAAATATGCATTCCTTTAAGACACAAAATCCCAGCAGGAAACGTGAATCAACCGTGGCTAAAAAAAGAAGTTAAAGATTGCATTAGATCAAAGAAAGTGGCTTACTACTGTCATGAAGAGATTAATGTCTATAATATTATTGGAAATTATTTTTTTTAAATAGAGTTTAGTGGTGTCTGTCTATGTGTGTGTATGTGTGTGTGTCTTAATTTGATTAAAGCCAGCTAGTCTGGGTGCTTTGATATATAGTAGTTTGAGATGTTAATTAGATAAATATAAGGAAGTTAAAAAAGGGTTAAATGTACATTTGCATTTGTTGAATAAAGCATTCAAGAGTGGGAGTAAAATCTTGCTGGGAGATGCCAAGCAATGTGTTTATATTATTAATAAAATTGGTGGAATGAAAGGGTTATTGTTAGGAGAGGTAAAATTAAAAAACCTAGTAATACAATGGAAAATTTACATTCAAAAGGGGAAGCTAGTTATAAAGAGGGAAAGGAGATTGTGTGTAAGTCAGAGGCATTTAAGATCTAGCCAGCCTTTAAGTCTACAATTGTGCCTGCAAAGGAAACAAATTGCAAGGAACCTCATTTTGAATTCGTAAGATCAAATGCGCTTTGCCCGGGGTCTTTTTAAATCAATGAGTTTTACTGTTGCCTTAATGGGGGTATAACTGAGAGTCAGATTAATTAGGGGATTATTGTAGTTATTGTAGTAGCAATTTTGTAGACATATGTATGTGCTTACAGTTTTTCTTGTATTAATAAATGTTTAATTTAGTTTTATAAAAACCTCTTGGGACTCAGTGGCCTTATCACTAATGAATTCAAGGCCTGCATCTCAAAACGTACAAATTGCAAAAATGGATTATGACAGTTGTTTCAAGTTTTCCTCTGGGATTTAAACAACTCAGCCTTTACCAACTGCTGTGTCATAACAATTAGGTTGCCAGAAAAAGTGATAAGCCGAGGTTTGGGAGCAATTCAGAATCCAGCAAAGGATGATCAAGAAACTGATAAAGAAAGGGAAAAAAGAATATGAATGCAAGCTGGCGAGTAACACAAAGGTGCACTGTAAAATCTTCTTTAGGTATGTGAAAAAGAAAAGATTAGCTAGGACAAATGTGGGTCCATTAGAGGTGGAAACAGGAGAATCCATAATGGAGAATAGGAAAAGGTCAAAGAAACGAAACAAATACTTTGTGTTTGCCTTCACGGAGGAAGATACAGAAAATCTCCCAGAAATACTGGGGAACCAACGGACTAGTGAAAGTGAGAAACTGAAAGAAAATAATATTAATAAAAAGGTAGTATTCAAAAAATTAATTGGATTGAAGGTTGATAAATCCCCTGCACCAGATGAGCTACATTCCAGAGTGTTGAAACAGGTGGCTATGTAGATAGTGGATGCATTGGTAGTTATCTTTCAAAATTCAAAAGATTCTGGAAAGGTTACAGCAAACTGGAAAGTAGCAAATGTAACCCCACTATTTAAGAAGGGAGGGAAAGAGACAACTGAGAACTACAGACCTGTTAGTTTGATGTCAGTAGTAGAGAAAATGTTAGAATCTATTATAAATTATGTGATAACTAGACACTTGGAAAATAACGGTAGTATTGGGCAGAGAGTCAACATGGATTTATGAAAGGGAAGTCATGTTTGACAAACCTATTGGAATTTTTTGAGGATGTTACTTGTAGAATTGGTAAAGGAGAACCAATGGATGTGGTGTATTTGGATTTTCAGAAGGCTTTCAATAAGGTCCCACACAGGAGCTCAGTAAACAAAATTAGAACATGGGGGATTGGGGGTAATATACTGCTATGGATTGAGGATTGGTTAACAGACAGAAAACAGAGAGTAGGAATAAATGGGTCATTCTCAGGATGGCAGGCTGAGACTAGTGGGGTACTGCAAGGATCAGTACTTGGGCCCCCACTGTTCACAACCCATATAAATGAGTAAGAGGCACATGGTTACAGAGGGGAGACTTCGGCCTGAGTGAGACAGAGACCTAGTGAGTATATTTGGAAATTTGGTTCAAAATGGGAATTCGGTGCATGGGGGAAAGAGGTGCTTTAGGTAAGGTTTACTGCAAGAAGTGTGACTTAGAATAGAGTGCTGGGAATTAGATAATTAAGGGAGTTAGGGAAGGAAGGGAAGGAGGTGCTCTTCTGCTTTCTGCCTTCTAACTTACTCAGTCTTCAGCAAGTGGTCATACTCTGCTACAGGAGAAGAAGCTAGTTATTTGGTAAGTATTTGGTAAGTGACTAAGGTTTATTCTATTCCTAAGGTTCAAAATAGCCTAGCGACTCATGGTAAGGATAATAAAATATATAAAAACAAAAATAAAATATATAATTGAATAAAGTAATTAAATAGTTAATTAAAACACATTAAGGATGTCAGGACAGGTGATGTGTCATAATGGCAACATGTGGGAGGTACTGGGTGCCAGTTTGATTCAGGGCAAGCACATCTGCAGTAAGTGTTTGAAGTTTGAACAGCTTCCGCTCAGAGTTTATGAACTGGAGGCTGAACTACAGACACTGCGATGCATCAGGAAGGGGGAATGTTACAGGGATTCTTTGTAACCAGAAGGCAGTCACACCTCTTAGGACAGGGTCTTCTGATTTGGTCAGTGATCTGGGACAGGAGAGTGAGGCAGTTAAGAGGACTTGAAGGGCAGGAGTTCAGGAGCCTTGGCCCATGCAATTGCCTAACAGGTTTGAGGTATTTTCAGCTTGTTTGGATGCGAGTATGGGCGGCAGGGTGGATGAGTTAACTGGCCATAGCACCATGGTACAGGAAGCCATTCAAGTGGGGGGAGCAAAAAGGAATGTAGTGTTAGTAGGGGACGGTATAGTCAGAGGGATTGACACCTTTCTGTACTGCAAAGAGTGAGAGTCCAGACAACCGCGTTGCCTGCCTGGTTTCAGGGTTTGGGGCATCTGCTCGGGGCTGGAGAGGAACTTGCAGTGGGAGGGGGAGGACCCAGTCATCGTGGTCCATGCAGGCACTAATGACACAGGCAGGCTAAAGAAGGAGGTTCTGCATAGTCAGTATGAGGACCTAGTACCAAATTAAGAAGCAGAACCTCAAAGGTCATAATTTCTAGATTATTATCTGAGCCACATGCAAATTGGCTAAGGGCAAATGAGATTAAGGAGATTAAGGTGTGGCTCAAAGACTGTTGTGGGACAAGTTCTGGTTCATGGAGCATTGGCACCAGTACTGGGGAAAATGGATCTGTATCGTTGGGATTGTCTACACCTGAACCATGCTGGGACCGGTGTTCTAGCGAGCTGCATAACTAGGGAAATAGAGAGGGTTTTAAACTAAATAGTGGGGGCAAGGGTACAAATTTGGGAAGATGCAGTAAATCAAAGAGCAGAGACAAGGCAAAATGAAAGGTATTATTATGCAAAATGATAAACAGACCATGACAGGAAGGGATAGAGAGTACAAATCTAACAGTAAATCAACAGATGAAACTAGAGATTATAAAAAGAATAAAAGGATAAAACTAAAAGCTCTGTATCTGAATGCAGGTAGCATTCAAACCAAAACAGATGAACTGAGAGTGCACAAAGAAATAAATAATTACGATTTGATAACTATTATGGAGACATGCTGCAGGAGGACATAGATTGGTACCTGAATATTGAAGGGTACAGGATATTTAGGAAGGACAGGAAATGAGGAAAGGATGGAGGGGTGGCTCTGTTAGTTAATGATGGTATTAGCACAATAGAGAGGGATGACCTAAGTTCAGCAAACCAGGATGTGGAAATAGTTTGGGTAGAGATGAGAAATGGTAAAGGCAAGAAGTCACTTGTGGGAGCTGTGTACCAGCCCCCTAACAGTAACCACATGGCAGGGTGAAGCATAAAGGAAGAAATAATTGGAGCTTATCAGAAAGGCACGATGGTAATCATGGAGATTTTAATTTACTTAGACTGGAAAAGTCAGATAGGCAAGGAAAGCCTAGATGAGGAATACATTGAATGTTTTCTGGATAGTTTCTTAGATCAGCATATTCTGGAGTCAACCCAAGAGCAGGCTATACTAGACCTGATATTGTGCAATGAAATGAGAGTGAGGTAACCTCATTGTAATACATCTGCATATCATTATTAAGCCAGCCTGCCATCGAAACGGTGTGTTTCCCTGGAATGCATAACTAATGCGGCAGGTTTGGACGATACGACGTGAAAACCCACCATTATGGCCAGCGGTTAAAATGTTGTTTTACTCACCCGCTACTGCACTTATTGGAAAGCTGGGACAATTCTGCCCTATTTCTTTAAACTTAAATAAGGGCAATTAAGAGGGCATGAAAACTGAGCTGGCTAAAGTGAATTTGCAAATTAGGTTAAGGTAGAGGTCAATAGAGATGCAGTGGCTAAAATATAAGGGGACATTTCAGAATGCACAGAATAGATACATTCTAACGAGTAAGAAAAAAGTCCAAAGGATGGACACACCATCCGTGGTTAACTTGAAAGGTTAAATATAGTACCAAACTTAAAGAAAAAGCATATAATTGTGCAAAGACAGGTGGCAGGTCAGGAGATCGGACAGAATGTAAGGAACAACAACGAAAGACTAAAAGACTAATAAGGAGGGAAAAATCAGAGTATGAGAGAAAGCTAGCCAGAAATATAAAAACAGATAGTAAGAGATTTTATAAATATTTTCAAAGAATGAGTTATCAAAGTGAGCGTAGGTCCTATAGAAATTGATTCTGGAGAACTGATAATGGAAAACAAAGAGATGGCAGACAAATTGAACAGGTATTTTGCATTAGTTTTCTCTACAGAGGATACAAGTAACATCCAAGAAGCAGCTATAAACCAGGGAATGGAAGTGGGGTAGGAATTCAGGAAAATTACAGTCACCAGAGAATTGCTACTGAGTAAATTGTAGGAGCTGTGGGCTGACAAGAGCCCACGTCCTGGTGGACTTCATCCTAGGATCTTAAAAAAAGTGTCTGGTGAGATAGTTGATGTATTGATTTTAATTTTCCAAAACTCCCTAGATTCGGGGAAGGTCCCATTGGACTGGAAGAAAGCAAATATAACTCCATTATTCAAAAAGGGAGGAAGACAGAAAGCGGGAAACTACCGCCAATTAGCTTAACATCTGTTGTAGGGAAAATGTTAGAAGCTATTATTAAAAAAGTTATAGCAGACCACTTGGCTAAGCTCAAGGTCATCAGGCATAGTCAACATGGTTTTGAAATGGAAATTGTGTTTAACCAACTTATTGGAGTTCTTTGAGGAAGTAACATATGCTGTGGATAAAGGGGAACCGGCGGATGTACTGTACTTGGATTTCCAGAAGACATTTGATGAAGTGCCACATCAAAGGTGATTGCAGAAAATAAAAGCTCATGGTGTAGGGGGTAACATATTGGCATGGATAGAAGTTTGGCTGGCTAACAGGAAGCACAAAGTAGGCATAAATAGGTCTTTTTCAGGTCGGCAAGATATAACAAGTGGTGTGCCATAGGGATTAGTGCTGGGACCTCAACATTTTGCAATTGATATAAATGATTTGGATGAGGGGATGGTTGGGATGGTTGCCAAATTTGCTGATGGCTCAAAGCTAGATGGGAAAGTAAGTTATGAAGAGGACACAAGAAGGCTGCAAAAAGAAAAAGATAGGTTACGTGAGTGGGTAAAGATCTGGCAAATGGAGTATAATATGAGAAAATGTGAAATTGTCCATTTTGGCAGGAAGAATAAAAGAGAAGCATATTATCTAAATGATGAGAGATAGGAGAGCTCTGAGGTGCAGAAGGATCTGGGTGTCCTCGTGCATGAACCACAAAAGGTTAGTATGCAAGGAATTGGGAAAGCTAGTAGAATGTTATCATTTATTGTGAGGGGAATTGAATACAAAAACGGAGAGGTTATGCTTCAGTTGTACAGGGTACAAGTGAGACCACATTTGGACTGCTGTTTACAGTATTGGTCATCTTATTTAAAGAAGAATATAAATACATTGGAAGCAGTTCAAAGAAGGCTTACCAGACTAATACCTGGAATGGGTGGGTTGTCTTATGAGGAATGGTTGGACAGGCTGGGCTTGTATCTGCTGGAGTTTAGAAGATTATGTGGCGAGCTGATTGAAACATATAAGATCCTGAAGGGTCTTGACAGGGTGGATGTGGACATAAGGACTCGAAACGTCATCTCTTTTCTTCTCCGCCGATGCTGCCAGACCTGCTGAGTTTTTCCAGGTAATTCTGTTTTTATTTTGGATGTGGAGAGGATGTTTCCTCTTGTGAGAGAATCTAGAACTAGGTGTCACTGTTTAAAAATAAGGGGGTCGCCCATTTAAAACAGAGATGAGGTGAATTTTTTTCAGTCAGAGGGTTGTGAGTCTTTGGAACTCTTCCTGAAAAGATGGTGGAAGCAGAGTCTTTGAATATTTTTAAGGCAGAGGTGGATAGTTTCTTGGTAAGCAAGGGAGTGATAGGTTATCGGGGGTAGGTGGGATGCAGATTTCAGGTTACTATCAGATCAACCATCATCTTATTAAATGGTGGAACAGGCTCGAGGGGCTGAATGGCCTACTTCTGCTCCTTGCTCATGTGTTCGTATGTAATATTTCCAATATAATAAAAGCAAAATACTGCGGATGCTGGAAACCTGAAATAAAAACAGAAATAGAGCAAAATAGAGGTCAGGGATAGGTGGGAGCTCTGGAGAGATTTGACAAAGATGTCATGGACACAAGACAAAGGGAGTGTTAATGGCAGTGTTAAAGACTAAAGAAGGTGCTAATAGTGGCATAAAGGTATGATAGGAGAATGTGTTAGTAGCAAAACAAAGGTCAGCGCTCTGTGAAAGCAAAACGTAAGAAGAAGTTACAGATGGCTCTGTGGGGGCAGGGGGGTTGGGAAAAATATTTAAAAAAAAAATTGAAATGGTGAACAGAGTTCATGGTCTGGAGTTGTTGAACTCAATGTTAAGTCCGGAAGACTGTAAAATGCCTAATTGGAAGATGAGGTGCTGTTCTTCCAGTTTGCATTGGGCTTCGCTGGAACATTGCAGCAGGCTAAGGATGGAACGTAGGAAAGAGCGTAAGAGAGTGGTAGGTTGGGAGAAGGGAAAGGTGACAGTGATGGTCCAATCCTACCACAGCCCACCTTCAGTCAGCCAATCATGGGGGTGGGGGGGCTTCATTGTCAGAGGCTTGAATTATTCCCACCTCCCTGCTGAATTAAGCTGTGAGACATTGAGCAGCTATGGCTGGGAGTGCCTTGTTTATGCAATGTGAGGGAAATGGAACAGTTTTGAGGGGTTTTACTATTCACATTTGATATTTTGTGCCATTAATCTTTAAAGTGTAAAGATGATGTTGATGGTGATGATGTAAAATGCTGTGAAAGGGACATGTTGGTTACGATTGGAGAAGGGAGTAGAGGTTATAGTCAGTGTCCTTTGCTTTTTTGCACACAGACTGGCCCAGTCAGGCTCTTCGTCCCTTACAAAAGACGCAAAAAGGAAAATGAACAAAGTACGACCCCAGTCAAGAAGGAATCTCCCAAGAACATCACTTTACTGCCTGCAACAACTGGAGCAACCTGTACGTGAAACGACATAAAAGTATCTGACTCTCATCCTCTGTGCTGGGGGTGCTGGGGTGGTTGTCTTACAGAAATTCCGATAGAGCGCCGCACTTGGGAGAGGCAGTTGAGATGACAGCTTCCATGTAACAATAGCCCAATCAGGGTGTGTGCTTTAATGAGGGGGGCACCTACAGCTCACATTGCCTGTCCAACAATTGTCATCCTCGGTAATCTGTGCGCTGTGTCTTCAGATTGAGCTTGAGTTCCGGACAAATGGAATATGAAATATCTTCTTCGGAACAATACAACCTCATTGATTTGAATATTTGTTAAAAATTGATTTACTTTTCCCTCTATCTCTGCTCCCTTTGATACCTCGCTGTTCAAAGGTTGGAACTCATGATAAAGTGCAGATTTCCTGGTGCCTACGTCATGTCTGACCCTAGTGCATATTGGTTGGAGGGAGGCATGCTGAGAAGTCACATTCTGTCCTTGCTCTGTGCTCGATAACCCGCTAAGCTCTCAGCCCATCAATGGCTTAATTTTAAAATTCACATTCTTTCTTCAAGTCTCTCCATGGCCTTTCCTGTCGCCATCTCTGTGACCTCCTACAGTTCTGCAACCTTCTGAAGTCTCTGTTCTCCACCAATTTCAGCCTCTTAGGCATCCCCAATTTTCATTGCTCTACCATTGACAGCCATGCCTTCAGCTGCCTGGGCCCTAAGTTCTGGAATTGCCTACTAAACCGCTCTGTCTGTCTTTGTACTTCTCTCTCCTCTCTTTCAGACTCTCCTTAAAGCTTACCACTTTGAGCGAGCTTTTGACTTTAAGCCCTAATATTCCTTTATGAGGCTAAGTGTCAAATGTTGCCCAATTATCCTCCTGTCAGGTGCTTGGGACATTTTCCTACACTAAAGGCACCATAAATGCAAGTTGCATTTGTTATTGAATATCGATCAAGAAGAAAATCTCACTTTCCAGTCTCAAGATTGCTGAGTGTAATTTATTACAATTTCTATTTCCATACAAACTGAGACTGACTAACTCAACATTGGCCAAACTCCTCTGGGTCCATGTGGATCATAACCTGGTAAAATAGGCTGTTAGAACTCAGTGTTGGGATCCTCCCTGAGGAAAGCTGAGTTGGAGGGATATATGAGGGCTGTGGGTGGATGTGGAAGCCTGTCTTCGCTTGATATCATTGTTGGGAGCGAGGAGGAGGAAATTATTGATATATTTTTATATTAACCTTAGAAATGATCAGATCTACATCAAGCTGTAGTGAATTATTGTTAAACACATTTGAAAACTGGGAGAGTTAGAGATTGAATTCTAACAGTTTATGGCAATTGATGAAAGTCCTTTGCTTTAAAATATTTAACTGATTGATTTCCAGTTACAGTGACACCGGCTGGGCAGATCACTCCTTCTGGGACACTGGCCTTTGATCGAGCCTCCACAGCAGATGCCACTGCCATTATTTCAGATAGTGCCGCACAGGGAGATGTCTTCACTAATACCACAGGTAAATAGCACTGCTTGCTCCACACTGTCACCAGAGATGTGATTTAAGAAGTTGAGAAAAGGTCACCCAGCCCAACGTGTTTGTCCTTCACCAGCCCCAGTGTCCACCTTGTGCAGCACGGTTTCCAGTTCACCTAGTCCAGTGTCCAACATTCCCAGACCAGGGCCCATCTATAGCCTGTTCCCTGGGTGTGGGTGACGCTCACTGTTCCTGGATTTCTGAACCTTCTCGTGCCGTGTTGGGGTTTGAAGTGATGATCGTTGGATTGCCTGTTCAATACAGTAAACACTCAGCTACTGTGCCCTTAATGTCTTCAGTTCTGCTGTTGCAGTGCGAACATTATTATTCTCCTTTGAGTGAATAGAGCTTTTGTCCACAATCTTGTGCAAATTTCTTTTCACTAATTTGCACAATGTCCTTATAACATATTAACCCGACTGAGCTTCAAGTCATATTCTAGGTTCAGTTCACCCACCTCTGTGTAATTGCCCTTAGCCACTTCCTGCCTAAACCAGAGAGCATCTCTGATTTTTCCTTAAGGTTTTTCTCAAACTAAGCTCTGCCTTGAGTTGCTGGGATGTGGAAATGACTGAGTTGGTTAACTCCCTCCCTATTCACTCCTCATTTGTCTCAATGTGTCCTGAAAGCTGTGACTCACACTGAGCTCAGGCTCCACCTGACAATTTCTCCAGGTGGGTGTTCTTCATGCAACCTCAGCAGTGAGGATCAGCAGGCCATTTGACCTCAGAAGGCATTACAACTAAGGTGTCGCCTGGTGTCCACACACAAGTGCTTTCTGGCAACAATCACTGGATAGTCACTATCCAATAGTGATCAGCAGGAAAGCTGATTGATTTTTATCTCTGGTGCCTGTGGGACACATTCTAACACCTCCACTGCAGCCGTGAAAAGCTCAGAGAATTCTGTACAACCCAGATATGGAGCCTGGAGGCTTCCTGCTCTGTACAGTTCACTACTACACTTGGAGTGCACCTGTTATACCCAGTCAATTGCAATTGATAAATACATTGATTAATTAATACGAAAGGCAGCTGATTTAACATTTACGTATCAAGCTAAAAACATGTAGGGAATGTGCTTTCTGTGTGAATGCTAGCTAAAGGAGACAGGGTGCAATCAGAATGGTTTCCTGTACTGGAACATGTGTGTTCTATCTTCTACAGCAGCAGCAGCTAGGACTTTACTGGAGATAACTTAGATAAAACACTCTTTACCAAACAGGAGGGAGCCAATCATGTAATTTAGTTCAAGTTAGCAGTTGCTAACAGTTATCTGTTACCAAAATCCTGCCTGTGTGCACTGAGATTATTTTTTGGAAAGGCGATGCCTGGTATCTGCCTGACTGGAAGGGGCCCACATCTCCTTGAGGAGCAGAAAAAGAGGTCATATGTACAGATCCCTGAAAGTAGCTGGATAGGCAGATAAGGTGATTAGGAAGACATATAGGACACTTACATTTTATGCCTCAGCTAATAAAAGAAAGAGGTGGAATGTTATGCTAGAGTGTTGCTTGTAGTTCTGGTCACTGCTTTACAGGAAGAATGTGATCACACAGAAAGGGTACAGAGGAGGTTGTAGTAATCTGATGTGTAATATACCTTTAAGACGAATGTTGTAATGAAAGGTCACATGATCTTGGTATCCAATAGCAGAGTAGCACGGGCTACCTCTGTAGTTGGTAGTCTTGAGTTAGAGTCTAAAGTGTAAAGACAGAGTTTTGAGCTGTAAGCACACAAGTGTAGCTGGTGAGTTCCTTTTGTAAATAAACAGAATGTGTTTCTTCTAATAACGATCTACTAATCTTCTCTGTCTATGGTATCAACTGGGCCACCCCTAAACAAGCGTGCAACCCGGATCCACAAGTCCCAGCAAACCAGGGCACAGGATCCAACAAACTGGCGATGAGAGTAAAAAGCAAGAATAGACACGAAAGGACGAGGAAAAGCAATAAAGAACGAAGGAAATCAAGAGAACTGAAATTGGGTTGTACCTCGCACGGTAATGGTGAAGACATCTCTCAGTGCAGCACTATTTGAAGTAATGGCAGTGGCATCTGCTATGGAAGCTTGATCAAAGGCCAGTACCTCAGAAGGAGTGATCTGTCCAGCCGGTGTCACTGTAACTGGAAATCAATCAGTTAAATTCTTTAAAGCAAAGGACTTTCAAAATTGCCATAAACTGTTAGAATTCAATCTCTAACTCTCCCAGTTACCAAATGTGTTTAACAGTAATTCACTACAGCTTGATGCGGACCTGATCATTTCTAAGGTTAATATAGAAATGGATCAATAATTTCATCCTCCTCCTCTCCCGGCAATGACATCAAGTGAAGACATGCTTCCACATTGACCCACAGCCCTCATATTATTGATTGTCGAATCAATCCACTCAAAGTATGCTGCAATTTGGAAGAGTTGAACCTTTCAATCCAGCATCGGACGATTGGTCTCATTATGTTGAGCGCCTCGCGTTCTTCTTCCAGGCGAACGACATTGCTGGGGAGGAGAAGATGTGCGCGATTCTCTTATCCGCGTGTGGGAGTAGGATGCATGGATTAATTAGAGATTTGTTGGCACTCAGTGCCCCAGATTTGAAAAGTTTTGATGACTTAGTGAACTTTGTAAAGAATCATTACCAGCCAAAACCCTTGGTGACGATGCAGCGGTTCAAATTTAACTCAAGGAATAGAGCTACAGAGGAGACAGTTACTCATTATGTGGCTTGTCTGAAACAATTAACAGAATATTGCGAGTTTGGTACATCTGTCGATGATATGCTTAGAGATCATTTGGTGTGCGCAATAAACGAAGAAGTGATTCAGAAGAGATTATTGTCTGAAACAAATTTGGATTTTCAGAAGGCATTGGAAATTGCTCTGGCAATGGAAGGCGCAGTGCGGGACTCAAAAACTCATATGAGGAGCACAAAATGGCGCTGTCCTCTACATTGGACGGGGAGCCTCAGCCAAAAAGCGCGCGAAAGTGCAAGGCTTTGCTCAGAAGCAGGAAGTAGCCACTGCTAGCAGACAAATAAAAAGAGATAACTTAGCAGCAAAAATATGGCATAATGATAACAGAGGTAGAAGCAGACAACCTTGTAATGAACCAGTTTATAAAAATCAAATGTTTTTTTCTGTCATTGGGATGGACACCTGATGAGACATTGTAAAGGTAGAATCAGGCAGACTTCCAAACGAAAGCAAAAACCCAATGAGATCTACAGCATTAAAAAGCCTGAAGTAATAGATTCAGTTATTTCTTCATTGTATAATTTAAAGGTGGGAAGAACAGAACCTACCTATGTAACCATAAGAGTTAATGAGAGGCTTATCAGAATGGAGGTGGACACTGGAGCTTCCACTACGGTGATAGGTGAGCATACTTTTAAATACCTGAATCGTGGGGAACGTAAACTAAGTCTGGAAGAAACAGATGCCAAATTGTAAACTTACACGGGAGAAGACATACAAGTCAAGGGCATAAGACGTAACTTAAACTCAGCAGAGCGATGGTATAACAAGGCTCATGCTGCAACTCGCAACATGGTGGAGCAAACCATCAGAATGCTCTAAATGATGTTCCGGTGCCTGGACTGGTCTGGTGGAGCTCTGCAATATAGTCCACAGAGGGTGTCATGTATCATCGTCACTTGCTGTGCCCTTTACAACCTGGCTCTGCAACAGGGAGAGGAACTGGTTGAGGAGGAAATGCAGGAGCTGGAGGTCTCCTTCGATGAGGAGAACGTCGATGGTGATGAGGGTGAGGAGGTCCTTGAAGGCGGCAATTACGGTGATGAGGTCCTTGCACTGGCCAGACAAGGCAGGCACGCTCGGGAGGCCCTCATAGCTGCTAGATTTGTGGAGGATGGTGATGACCTGCAGTATGCAGATGCCATAAGATCCTCACTTTGCATCTATGAATGTTTGACTCCAGTCTGGCTTACGGTAATGCACATACCCTTTGTGATGATGCTCCTGTCATGGAGACGCAGTGGAGGCCCTAATTGTCTCTCGAGTGCAGGAGAATGATGACGACATAGATATTCACATAGTCTCTGAGAATGTCTAACTCCTCTCTGGTCAAGGGCAGCTCACTTACAGTTTGTGATCAGGGTCATGCAGCCATGAAACTTTAAAAGCATCTGATTCTTTGCCTGCCTTCAGCTCCTGAGCCCTGCAGGAGCACAGCATCACTGGTCACAGATGCTGAAGAGATGCGGGCCAGCCCCACCTTAAAGGTGCTGAGAGCACATAGAGAGAACCCTGTGGCACCTGCCCATGAGATTCTGGCAGCAATGACTAGCACCTTCGGGGTGCAGGCATCAGTAATGTGTCCACGGAGTGTGAGGCCGGACCATCGCTTTGGTCTGAAGGCTGCACAAAGCACAGGGATGAGGCCCTGGACTGAGACACTTGCCTTTCTCTTGTGCAGAAAGGTTTCACATCTGAATGACACAAACACTGCTCATCAGAACAAGGAGCCATAGGCAGGGAGACATTCTTGAGAGTTTATTGACAATAGTGAACATTATGTACAAGTGATTAACACCCATGCTCAGGCTGTGCAACTACATCTTCCTAACCTTCCTAACCTTGTCGCTACATCCTAGTGCTCCCCGGAAATGCAGAGCAGGGGTGGAAGCAGCCTACTGACTGCCACACCCTGTCTGTGATGGCCTTGACAGGCCCCCTCTGAAAGGCTGAGACCTGGAGGGACCAGGCTTGCCTTCGGAGACCTGCTGAGTGGCAGCGGCACCCTCCTGGACCTGTGGAGTCAGAACTGCTGGGGTCACAGGAAGAGGGGACTTGGTTGGGCTGGACACTCCCGGAGTCACCTGAGTGGATGGTCCCAGGGTGTGCACCTGCTGATCCTCCTTCCTATGAATGCCCGAGGGCCCCTGGCTGACTCCTTGAGGAGAAGGTGTAGCTGGAGTGAGATTGAGCTGCCCTGCACCCCTCTTGCTAACATACTGTTGGAGGCCAACTATGGCATCAGTGATGGAGTTCAGCCCGTGCAGCAGTGCAGGAGCAATGTCCTGGACCAAGGTCTCCATGTCGGCCGCCATCCTAGCAGTGTTGACCTTGGTATGCCGGCACTATTACCTTAGCATGAAGGCAGATGGACTCCTCCATTGTGCCTTGCAATCTGAGGAGTGCAGCGGACATCCCTTCCTGATGTTCCCGAGCTTGCCTTTGCAGCTCCAGCAACTTTGACATGACCGAGTCCAGACACTTGTCATCTGACTCAGACTCAGCATGTTTCTGGCCTCCAGCAGTCCTCCAAGTGTCGGATGCCTGGGAAGTCCCTGCCGATGCCTGCTGTGATCAGAAAGTGTGATGTGCTCATCAGATTGTGATCCCAACACTACTCTAAAACTAAGTCCCACCAAGGTGTGTGTCTCTGCATTGGTGGAGGGTGTGGGTGAGCGCTGTGACAGGACTTCAAGGAGGGTGCCTTCAGATTCCTCTTCAGAGGTTTCTTTGGGGCTTGATTGGAGGCCCTGGGTCGTGGACTCCATTGGCTGTTTGGCAGATGTGCCTGTGAAAGCAAGAAGAGATAATTGGTGCATGGCAGTGACCTGTGAAATAGGACACACAGCATGGTTGTCTGATGGATGTTGCACTGCTGGATTCTCACTTGGTAGAGAACTGCCGACCTCACCATCAGCACAGGAATGGTCCAGATCCTCGCTGGTCAGCTGAATGGCTCTGTTTTCAAAGTCCGTGAAGACCTTGATTTCAGGCATTCCTCCAATGGTAAGTGACCTCTCCCCCTTGTTGTGAGCCAGTTTGTCCTGTATGAATAGAGATGGGGAGAATGTATCAGGGTGCCTGCCAGGTCAGATGATAAATATGCCTGACATGCGTGGGTGGTGAGTGGTCCCATGAATGGGATAAGGAAAATGAAGGTGTGTATGTTAGGGTATGTATGAACCGGCAGTGAGTGAGGTCCCTGTGGATGTGTGATGGGTTTGTGAGATGAGAGTGATGAGAAGCGTGACTTACCCTGGCAGAAAGGAGGTCATTTATCTTCTTGTGGCACTGGGTAGCTGTCCTCTTTTGCAGGGTGTTGGAGCTGACCACTGCCTCCCAAGCCAGATTAGCAGGCAGAGTGGGGGTAGGGGACATCACAGCAAGCCTCCACTGCTTCCAAAAGTCACTCGAGGGATGCATCATTAACCTGGGGGCTGCAGTCTTTTGCCCTTCGGGGCCATGTCTTCTTTGCAGCCGTTGTGGGCTGGCAGCACTGAGGTGTGCGCGTGGTTGCACTTTAAATATGGTGCCCAGCGTGATGAGGCAGCGAGATAATGGTGTGACGGGCGAATGAGTGCCAACTTGCCATGGAAACGGCGAGTTTCCTGGGAATGTATAATTAATGCGGCGGGTTTGGGATGAAATGGCGTGAAAAGCCACCATTGCGGCCCACAGATAAAATGTCGTTTTACCCACCCACTACCTCACTTAGGGCAGAATCGTCCCAGATTTGCACCATGTTTCTATAAATTTATGTTCCATGCTCTACTGACTGCAGAAACTGAACACTTTCTTCTGATAGTTAGAAAAGTATATGTTGAAAAGAAAATGATGCACCTCCTTAAAACTGGGGGTGGCAGAGGTTGGAGGTGTGGGCATATTGGGCAGGGGGATGGCAGGGTAGTCAGGGGCTTATGGGCAATGGGTGAGGGGATGAGATAGATTGGCAAGTACTGGTGGGGGTTATTATTCAGTGAATGTGAGCAGTGCTGTGTCTGGATGGGTGGGCCTGAAGTTTCAGGCAGTCTTTTCTCATCTTCCTTTGTATTTTTGTCTCTGTATTTTGCTCACTCTTCTTTTCTCATATACGTACTGATGAAGGAGTGATGGCTAAGCTGGTTCAAAGCCTCCTTGGGAATCTCTGCCATTCCTTGGTTGAGCAGCCTTGAAACACTGGAGCTGGCCTTGTGATATTTGATGGCTTTTCTCATCCGAGTGTTGATCTTATAGAGGTTTGTAAGATCACTGAGGAAATGGAAAACGTAAATTTGGAATATTTTTGAAGTTAAATTTTGAGCATTGAACATGGGTTCAAACTAATAAAAGGCAAATTCAAGATTGATGGCAAGTAATTCTTCTTCATGCTCAGTAATTGATACCTGAAATAGATTTTGGATATTGTGATGCA
The DNA here is from genome assembly GCF_017639515.1 of Carcharodon carcharias. NCBI lineage: Eukaryota > Metazoa > Chordata > Chondrichthyes > Lamniformes > Lamnidae > Carcharodon > Carcharodon carcharias. Next base: position 38,840,738 of record NC_054476.1, on the reverse strand, counting down.
GGCAGAATCTATTAGAAAACATTTGGATGCTACAGTGTGAGGATTGTAGGGTCTCCCTGGGTGGTTGAACTCAGATGGTCTGTCTGAAAAACCCTCTTCACCCATTACTACTTAAGTGATGCAGGAAGAGCTCTCTTTATGCCAGTGGTTTCCTGCTGACTACAGGACAAGCAAGAGGGAAATGGAAGCAATTCAGAACTCACAGAAGCCTTTGTTCAATTCACAATCTGGCATATTCCCACCCAGGCGTTATATGGGAGGGTGTATCGTGCGGCAGTTCTGTAATTACCTCCAGTTTAAATAGATTATCTAATCCTCAGGACTGTGGAAGTCCCATGGATGCCATCCGTGCACTGACAGCTTCATACCTCCTGTTTCCTACAAGTGTGAACCATGACTTTCTGACTGAATTTGAAACACGTGATTCTATTGTTTATGAAATAAACATTCAGTATTAAAAGTCACAGAGAACTGGAGAAAAGAGATATTACAACGGAGAAGAGACAGACAGACAGACAGACAGACACACACACACACACACACACACACACACACACACACACACACACATCCCCAACAACGGGTCCTTTGTTGGAGGGTGATTTGATAATTAGTGATGCTACAATCAGTGATTGTATAATGGTGATTGAGGTGGAGGGAGTTGATTTTGAGGCTAGTTGATGAGATGCTGACGGCTTTGTCCTGGATGATGTCAAGCCTTGTGAGTGTTGGAGCTGAACTCATCCGGGCAAGTAGGGAGTATTCCATCACACTATTGACTTGTGCCTCGTAGATGTGGGAGCCAGGAAGTGAGTTACTCACTGTGGAATTCCCAGCCATTAACCCGCTGTTGTAACTATGACATTTATAACAGTCATAATGAAACATCACTCCACAGAAGTGATCTGGTACAGTGGGGTTTACTCAGGCTAATGTTTATTTAAACAAATTCCAACTCCCTTTTCCTGCTGGCAGTAGTAAAAATTAAGAGACCTTTGGTCATCCCAGCAGCCAAGATAGAAACCAAAATATGAAAAACAATCAAACAAATAATAATTGTGTTCCTGCCCTTATATATTTTCATCTTTGCTGTATGCAAATAGGTTTGTGGGAGGGACATTTTAATAGAATGTTTGAATGCAGAATAAATTTTGCATTTGTCTTAAATTAAGACTTTTTAACAAGGTTACATAGAATTAATAACACAGAGACATTGGCTCAGCCAGTCTGTGTTGGTATTTATCCTCTCCTAGGCAGTATTGTTAATCCCATGTGCTCATCCCATTCCCTTATCCCTTAATTACCCCACCTAAGGAACTGATTCTTAAATGTTTAAATGGTCTCTGATTCATCACGGACTCATTCGTGAATTCGTTGTAAAAGCTTTGCCTTCTCTGGTCCAATGACTAGTTGCTTCAATGAGTTTGATCAGCCTATAATTTTCACGAGGCTGGGGAGAGTGACAGGTAGAGAGCAGATCAGAGATGGCTGTCTTTCAGGAGCTGTACTGTTCCTGGCCTGTGTCTGAAGTGGCTGAGAGATTGCAGTTTATCACCATTCTACTGATAAACAGCAGCTTTTTACAAACTGCAGAGTTCAAAACCTCAAAGAGTGAAATTGTCAAACTCATTTTCTGGTACCAATCGTGTTAATTGCTCTCTTATCTGCTGCTAATTTTCAGTCTAAAGTTAGTAATTGTAATGTTTTGTAATTATCACAGATGAAAAGCACCATATGTGCATCCAGGATTTTATAGAGCAAATTACAGTCTATGGGAGCTGGAACAAGTGATCCAAGATAGCTTTGCTGTAGATTGTTCATATTCCCCTCTGGATTTCTGTGTTCAGTGATGCATTTCAATTACTGCTGAGTCTAGTGAGTGGTCAGTGCAGTATGCGGTGTGATTTTGAGTTATACACACAGGAGGCTCTCAGCTTCACCCACCTGCTTGTGCCGAGTTAGATGTCAGACTGGAAAACCATAGGGAATACAATAGCTGACCTTGATCCTTCGACCTCCGAGGGAAAATTCAGCCACAGTGCCCTCTCTGTTTCTCCCTCCACCAATTTCCCATGCTCACACACTGTCTCTCTCCCTGCACCTCTCTCTCTCTCTCCCACACGCTCGATCCCTTTCTCTTCCTCCTTTCATTCTTACCTCTTTTTTTCTTCCCCTTAATCTATTTCTTCCCCCTCTCTTTCTCCCCCTTACATATGATTTAGGAGCAGGAGTAGATCACTCGGCCTTTCAAGCCTGCTCCGCTATTCAATTATATCGTGGCTGGCTTGACTGTAACCTCCCGCCTATTCTCGATAACCGTTCACCCTCTGTTTTGTCAAGAATCTATCTAGCTCTGCCTCGAAAACATTCAAAGACTCTGCTTCCACTGCCTTTTGAGGAAGAGAATTCCAAAGACACATGAACTTCTGAGAGAAAAATTGTCTTCTCATCTCTGTCTTAAATGGGTGACCCCTTATTTTTAAACAATGACCCCTAGTTCTAGATTCTCCCACAAGAGTAAACATACTCTCCACATTCCCCCTGCCAAGACCCCTCAGGATCTTATATTTTTCCAACAAGTCACCTGTTACTCTTGTAAGCTCCAGCAGATACAAGCCTAGTTTGCCCTCTCTTTCTTGCCTCTCTCTTTCTTGCCCCTCTCTTTCTTCCCACCTCTTTCCTCCCCTTCCCCCTCTGTCATCTCTTCCCTCTCCTCCCCTTGTCACATTCTCCCCTCTCTCCCTTCACTCCCTCTCTCTCTCCCCTTCTTCCTCTGTCTCTCTACCTTCATACTTTGTCTCTTTCCCTTTCCCCTCCTCTCTCCTTTCCACCTTCTCTCTGCCTTATCCTCTCTCTCTCCACTGCCCCCTGTCTCCCTTGCCCCCTCTCTCCCTTCCACCCTCCCTTCTCTTCCCCCTTCCCCCTTCCCCCTTCCCACCTTTGCTTCCCAATCCCTTTTTCAATTGCTTCCCCCATCCCCCAACTCCCTTTCCCCACTCCCTTCCCCCTCTCTCTCCCTTACTATGCTCTCTCCCCATTCCACCTCTCTCTCCCTTCCCACCTCCCTCTCTTCTCTCTCTCCCTGCCTCCTTCTCACTCCCTTCCCCTCTCTCCCTTCCTTCCCCCCCTCCCTCAATACCTTCACCCTTCCGTCTTTTCCCCACTTCCTCTTCTACCCATTCTCCCTCTTCCCCACTCCCCTTCTCCCCCCTCTCTTATCTCCCTGCCTCTCTTATCCTCCTCCCTCTTTTAACCCCCTCCCTCTTATCTCCTTCCCTCTCTTATCCCCCTGCCCTCTTACCCTTCACTTTCTCCTATCCCCCACCCTCTCTTATCCCCCTCTCTCTCTTACCCCCAACCCTCACTTATTCCCCCATCCTCTCTTTTATGCCCACCCTCTCTTATCCTCCTCCCTCTCTTATTCACCTCACTCTCTTATCGCCCTCCCTCTCTTATCCCCCCTTCTCTTATCCCCTTCGTTCTCTTATCCCCACCCTCTATTATTTCCCCCCTCTTATCTCCCACCCTCTTTTCCCCCCCTCCCTCTTTTAACCTCCCTCCCTCTATTACCCACCCCCACCCCTCTCTCTTATCCCCTGTCTGTCACTGCCCTCTGGCTTTTGGTGGAAATGGTGAGTATCTGGATATTGGGACTGACCATTGTCAAGTTTGGCCTTCCGCAGTCAGCTAACCTGAATAATAGTCACTTGGGCACCACAAGAGCAAGAGGTTACAACCCAGCATTGACAGGTTAAACAAGTAGGTGAAACTTTCCAAATAGAGTTTAATATGCAAAAGAGTGAGATCCTTCACTTTGGACCTGAGAAGGACAAATCAGAATATTCTCTTCACAGCTTGAGACTAAGAGCTGTGGTAGAGCAAAAAGATTTGAGAGTTCTGGTACACAAATCACCAAAAAATAGTGCACTAGTAGAAAAAGTAATCAAAAAGACTGGTAAAATGGTGGCCTTTATCTCACCGGCCTTGAACGACAAAGGGGAGAAAGTTGTACAAAGCATTGGTCAGACCCCCTGTCTGGAGTATTCAGTCCTGAGCTAAATTATGGGGGAAGGTTGAGAGGTGATCGACTTTGTTTAACTGACAAAGGAATTTGATAGGTTTTCTGAAGGAAAACTATTTTCCCTGGGCTGAGGAGTCCAGAACAAGGTGATACAATTTTAAAATTAGACCTAGGCCATACAGAGCTGAAATCAGAAAGCACTATTTTACACAAAGGGTAGTAGAATACTGGAACCTTCTCTCCCCCACTCCCCCAAAAAACGTGAAGACTGGAGGTCAGTTGGAGATTTCAAGATGAAGATTGATACATTTTTGTTGGGTGAGGGTATTGGGGGATATAGATCAAATGTAGGAAGATGGAATTGCGATACAGACCAACCAATGGAATGATGGTGCAAGTTCAAGAGGCTGAATGGCTTCCTCCTGTTCCTGTGTAAAAGACTTGAGAGGTTGAATGGTCACATCCTCTTCCCATAAACCACCAAAGTGCAAATGATGCCTGAAAATCTCCATCATGGGTGTCAATCTTCAGGGGAAGGACGAACAGTCTATACAAGGCCAAGCTTTAGTGTTCGTGCCTTGTCAATACTGAGTGAAAAAATCATGAGTGCTCCGTTAAAAAGAATTGATTTAACCAACATTGACTGCAGAATGCATTGTTGAAATGTCTGCGCATTGTGTGGAGCATAAATACTGATATAGACCTGTTGGGTAAAATGGCCTGTTTCTGTGCTGTAAATATTATGTAATTGATCAACTGAGTGACAATTATCCTCCATTTGAGAAAAGAATTAGCTTTCATTCCGATAGCCTCATGTCCTCAGGATGACCCAAAGAGCTTCACAGCCAGTGAATTACTTATGAAGTGGTCACTGCTGAATTATAAGGAAATGCTATAGCCAGAGGGTTTCAGACTTCTCTTACCCTTTGTGTGCAGGAGACAATAATGCAAGTCAATGATATGGGGAATAATAACCAGAGTGTGATAGGAAGGGACAGAGCATACAAACATAAGATTGCACCAGCAAATAGGGTCAGAGTAGGGCAAAATAGTAAAAATTATGAATTAAAGGCTCTCTATCTGATGTGCGCAGCATTCGTGAAAAGATGGATGAATTGGCAGCACAAATTGAAATCAATGGATGTGATATGATATCCATTACAGAGACATGATGAAAAATTTTCAGGTCAACGAGTGGGGGCAGGGCCCACTCGCCGACGCGTAAAATGATGCACGGTGACATCGGGCGGGCATCCCGACATCACCACATGGCATTTAGATTTTCAGGTTGGCAGGCAGGCAAAGAGCCCAAGGCGGCTTTCGCATTTTTCATGGAACCTCATCCACAGGCGGGATGAGGTTTCATGAAGGGTTTATAAATTAAATTAAGTTTTTCATTAACTTTCATTGACATGTCCCAGCTCATGTGACACTGTCACATGAGGGGACATGTCCTAAAATTTTTCCTTGCCTTTATTTAAATTTCTGAAACTTAAACTAATCTCCCTGAGGCCAGAGTTGTCCCAGGGAAATTTCTGTGCTCTTTCGCATGCCTGCGCAAAAGAGCGCAGGCCCTGACTCAGGGAATTCCCGCTCACCCCACCACCCCACCTGCACAGGGAGCGCTTAGCGATTCTGTGTGTGCGTCACGCTGGGCGGACCTTAATTGGCCTGTTCATGTAAAACGGCAGCACGGCCCCGATCAGGGGGGTGCCAATTGAGTTCATACCCACCCCTGCCTGCCCCCGCACAACTCTCCTGACAGGGGGAAATTTCTGCCCATGGTTGTAAGTTGACTAACCCAAGGCTGGGAGATAAATATCCAAGAGCATTTGACTTTTCAGAAAGATAGGAAGAAAAGAAAAGTAAATGTTACTAAAGGATGAGATCAATACAGTAGTGAGAAATGTTTTTGACTTGGAAGATCAAGATATAGAATCAGTTTGGGGGGAAAAAAGAAATAGCAAGGAAAATAAATCATTGGTGGGAGTTGCTTATAGGCCCCCTAGGAGTAGCTACATTGTAGTGTTCTGATGCCCTTGGCCTTCTAGGCGGTAGAGGTCACAGGTTTGGAAGGTGCTGTCGAAGGAGCATTGGTGATCCAAATGGCCTACTGCTATTCCTATTTCTTATGTTTTTATGTTATGTCCTTATACCCTATCTGTTCTGCTTAATATCATGAAAACTTCAATCAAATCACCTGTTAAGTTTTTAAATTCAAGTTGCCCTTGGGGTTCAGTTTCAATTCAGTGAACCTACGCTGCACTCCCTCCAAGACCAATATATTCTTAAGGTTTGGTGCCCAGAACCCCCACAGTAATCTAGCTGTAGTCTAACCAGGGCTTTGTACAGTTTTAGCATAACTTGTATTCTAGTCATGGCCAGCATTTCATTAGCCTTTTTGATTATTTTCTGTACATGTTCATGACATTTTAATGATCTGTGTGCCTGGACCCCCCAAGTCTCTTTGAACCTTCACTGTTTCTAGCTTTTCCTCTTTTAGCAAGTACTCTGTTCTATCCTTTTCAGGTCCAAAGTAGATGACTTCATATTTGCCTACATTGAAATCCATTTGCCACAGTTTTGCCAGTTTGCTTAATTTATCAGTATCCTGTTTTACTTTTATGCCACCACCCAGACTGCTAACAATGCCACCCATATTTATGCCATTAGCAAACTTGAATATATGGCTTTCCATCCCATCATCTCATTCTTTAATAAATATGGTCAATAGTGGAGCCCAACATAGATCCTTTAGGGACACACTAGTCACATTTTGCCAATTAGACTACCTGTGATTATCCTTACTCTCTGTCTACTGCCATTCAGACAATTTCCTAACCAACTCAATAGTTTGCCTTCAATGAGCTTCAACTTCAGCTAACAGCCTCTTATGAGGGGCATTATCAAATGCCTTCTGGAAGCCCATTTAAATAACATGCATAGACATTCCCCTGTCAACCATTTTAGCCACCTCTTCAAAAAGATCAATCAGGTTCTTCAGGCCTGTTCTACCCTTTACAATTCCATGCTTGCTCTCTCTGATCAGCTGAAAATTATCAAGATGTTCAATCACCTTACCCTTAACTATATAGACTCTAGTAATTTCCCAACAACAGACATTAGGCTAACTGGCCTATAATTCTCCCCTTTATCCGCTCTCACCTTTCTTAAATAGTGGAATGATGAGCAGTTTTCCAATCTAAAGGAACAGTTTCCAAATTAAAGTAGATTTGGAAGATTATATTTAAGGGCATCTGTGATGTTCTCATCATTTCACTTAAAACTCTGGTCCTGGGGATTTGTCATGCTTTAATGCCATTATTTTCGACATTACTGCTGCTTTTCTGTTAATTTTGGTGAGATCTTATGCCTGATTCAATATTAGTTTACTTGGGATGCCCGGCATGTTATCCTCTTCCAATGTTGCAGTGGTTATGAAATATTTTTCGTTGAAGGACTACTTTTCAAATGGATTAATAATCATGGACTCCCCATCTAAATTATAATACTGTATAATACACATCAAATTACTACATAATCAGAGTGCTTTAATGATGCTTTTAAGAAAAGAGGTATTTACTTATAGATATCTATGAGGTAGATGTGCCTGCTTCTCACTGCAGAGTCTGTCTGTATCCTCCAAGGGAGAGGGGATGGGGAGTCAGAGGGGGAGCAGGAGCAAGGGGAGCATTATAGGAGCAGGGGGTGAACAGAACATGCCTCTGGTCACTTCTTGATTATGGCACCATGAGCGGTTCCCCACTTGTAAGGTTGGCCCTACATCACAGACACACTGGAAGGTCTCTGCAGACCTCTGCTTGAGAACCACTGTTCTATTGTAAATACTGATGCCAAGTAATTATTCAGCATGCCCACCATTTCCTTATATTAATTGGCCATAGTATGATAGAGTGTGACCATAGTATGATAGAATTTTACATTATGTTTGAAAGTGATATAGTTCATTCTGAAACTAGGGTCCTATATCTGAACAAAGGAAACTGTGGAGGTATGACGGTGTTATAGATAGGAAGGGGATTAATTTAAACAGCAATAATTTCTCCTCTCACTACCTGTCCGTAAACAGAAAGGTGTTTTGATTTGTTTCCTTCTTTATAAGTGGTGGTGTTTTTCCCCAGCCCTCGGTATTTGTGTGCAAACTCGAGATAGGATGAACTCGAAGGGTTAGTTTATTTGCACACATTCAAAATGTGGGAAGAGGGTTCACAACGTCACTTCCACACTCAGACAGTAAAGAGAGAGATAGACAAAATAAGGTTTTGTAGTACAGAGACCACAGAGAAAGTAAATATTGATTCACGTGGGTTCCAGAGTCTAGAATAAATGTCCAATGAGGTATTCATTCACAGAGGTCAGCAGGCTGAAAACTGATGCTCTATAATTTCACTTTTCTGGTGGTGTTGACTTCACAAGATGAGATGGGTATGTAGAGATGAATCAGTCTTGTAGGCGATGGTACAGAACTTCCAAAAGAAGCAGTGTAGATGGGGCCAGGTGTTCAAACTGGGAAGAACTCCTTTATGTGTGGCTGCTAGTCAGATGTTAAAGAGCAGACTGATCTATTCAGCTCAGCAAGGAAATTTAACTTGTTCAGCAAGCTTGAGGCCTAGGCCACATGACCCCCCACCTCTCCACAAGGTTTTCAACATAGGATGTGTATCCATCGTCTGGAATTCAGCTGGGTTTCAAAGACTGCTAAATGTCCCAGCCATCATGAGTTGAAAGTTGGGAATTAATCTCCTTCCTGTATATGGTAGATTGGGAAAATACATTAAAAATTTGACAATAGGCAGGTAATGGCTAGCATTTAAAGAAGTATCATATGGTCTACAACAAATATACTTTCCTCAAAGACACAAAAACCCAACAGGAAAGGTGAATCAACCGTAGCTAACAAAAGAAGTTAAAGATTGCATTAGATCAAATGAAGTGATTTGTAAGGTTGCCAGAAAAAGTAGAAAGCCCGAGGATTGGGAGCAATTCAAAACCCAGCAAAGGATGATCAAGGAACGGATGAAGAAAGGGAAAATAGAATATGATTACACGCTAGCAAGTAACATAAAAGCGGACTGTAAAAGCTTCTTTAAGTATGTGAAAAAGAAAAGATTAACAACAAAGGAGGGTCCATTACAGGTGGAGACATGAGAATTTATAATGGAGTATAGGGAAATGGCAGAGTCTTTGTGTCTATCTTCTTGGAGTAAGATTCAGAAAATCTCCCAGAAATAGTAGGACCCAAGGGACTAGTGAAATAGAGGAATTGAAAGAAATTAGTATTGATGAAGAGGTAGTACTCAAAAAATTAATTGGATTAAAGGTTGATATATCCCCTGGACCAGATGAGCTATATCCCAGAGTGTTGAAGGAGGTGGTTATAGAGACAGTGGATCCATTGGTGGTTCTCTTTCAAACTCTATAGATTCTGGAAAGGTTCCTGCAGACCGGAAAGTAGCAAATATAACCCCATTATTTAAGAAGGGAGGGAGAGAGAAAATGGAAAAATACAGACTGTTAGTTTGACATCAGTAGTAGGGAAAATGTTAGTCTATTATAAAGGATGTGATAACTGGACACTTGGAAAATAATGATATGATTGGGCAGTCAACATAGATTTATGAAAGGGAAGCCATGTTTGACAAACCTGTTGGAGTTTTTTGAGGATGTTACCTGTAGCAGAGGTAAAGGAGAACTAATGGATATGATGTATTTGGATTTTCATAAGGTCCCACACTTAGCTTAGTAAACAAAATTAGAGCACATGGGATTCAGGATAATAAACTGCTATGGATTGAGAATTGGTTAACAGACATAAAACAGAGAATAGGAATAAATGGATCATTCTCAGAATGGCAGGCTGTGACTAGTGGGGTACTGCAAGGATCAGTGCTTGGGCCACCGCTTGCTGTTCACAAGCTATATAAATAATTTGGATGTGGGGACCAAATATAGTATTTGCAAATTTGCTGATGACACAAAACTAGGTGGAATGTGAGTTGTGAGGAGGATGCAAGGAGGCTTCAAGGGCATTAGGCTAAGTGAATGAGCAAGAACTTGGCAGATAGAATATAATGTGAATAAGTGTGAAGTTATCCACTTTAGTAGAAAAACTGAAAGGCAGAATATTTCTTAAATGGTGATAGGTTGGGAAGTGTTAATGTCCAAAAGTACCTGGGTGTCCTTGTTCATGAGTCACTAGAAGCTAGCATGCAGGTGCAGCAAGCAGTTATGAAGGCAAATGGTATGTTGGCCTTCATCGCAAGGGGATTTGAGTACAGGAATAAGTATGTCTTCTTGCAGTTGTATAGGGCCTTGGTGAGACTGCATCTGGAGTATTGTGTACAGTTTAGGTCTCCTTGTCAAAGGAAAGGTATACTTGTCATAGAGGGAATGAAACAGAGGTTCACCAGACTAATTCCTGGGATGGCGGGATTGTCTTATGAGAAGAGATTGAGGAAACTGGGCCTGTATTCTCTAGAGTTTCGTAGAAAGAGAAGTAATCTCTTTGAAACTTACAAAATTCGCACAAGGGGTAACAGGGTTTATGTGGATAGGATGTTTCCCCTGGCTGGTGAGTCTAGAACCAGGGGTCACAATCTCAGAATAAGGGGTAGGCCACTTAAGACTGAGAGAAGGAGGAATTTCTTCACTCAGGATGGCGAACCTTTGGAATTCTCTACCCCAGAAGGCTGTGGAAGCTCAGTCATTGAGCATGTTCAAAACAGAAATTGATAGATTTCTGGATACTAATGACATCAAAGGATATGGAGATAGTGGGAGAAAATGTTGTAAGAGGTAGATAATCAGCCGTGATCTACTTGAATGGTGGAGCAGGCTCGAAGGGCCAAATGGCCTACTCCTGCTTCTAGTTCCTACGACATTAAAAATAGAGCAAGTTTATGGTACAGAAGGAGGCCATTTGGCCCATCATTATCTGTTATGTGGCCCACATTGCTCCTGATCAACCTTTTTACCCCTGATATGATTGCAAACATTTTTTGTTGATTTTTGATATCACTTGCAAGTTTCTTTTCATATTCCTTTTTATAGCTCTTACTATTGGCTTTGTCGCCCTTTGCTTTTCTTTGTATATCTCCCAGTAACCAGGATCTGTATTAGTTGTCCCATTTTTATATGCTTTTTCTTTTAAATTTCTTTTGTCTCTTATCTCTTTAGCTGTCTTCTTTGGCAAGTAAAGCTCTTGCCCTTTAGGGATATAAATTGGTTCTGTATCATATTAAATTCTTTGAACACCACTCACTTGATCTTTAACAAGTTTGCCCAGTTTACTACAGACAGCCTCTGTCTCAACCTAATCAGCCTTATTTAAACCTAGAAAATTAGTAGCTGTTTCCTTCATGGGTGAAAAGCCTTAAATACCCACCTGACAGCACTGGGAGTGTACCTTCACCATATGGATTGCAGCAGTTCAAAAAGGCAACTCACCATTTTCTCAAGGACAGCTCAGGATGGGTAATAAATGCTCACCTTGCCAGTGATATCCACATTCCTAGAACCAAAAAAAACCTGGAGATTACAGTCGGCCCTAGCTTCATGCATGCAATGCCATGTTATTACAATGAGCAAAATACTGCAAGGTGCTGGGAATCCTGAAATAAAAACAGAAAATGTCAAAAATACTCAGCTGGGCAGACAACCTCTGTGAAAGGAGAAACAGCTTTAACATTTCAGGCCAATGACCTTTCATCAGAACTATAAAATATTGATAAATGAGATGAACAGCTTTTAACTTGGCGCAGAGTCATGGAGAAAGGAAAAGTGGGGGTGGAGGCGGTGGTGGTGGGAAGAACAATAGGGAATATCTGCAACTGGGAGGAGGGCGGAAGAGATATGATGACAAAAGGGTTATTGGTACAAGGGAAAAGGAACTTGGTGTTATGAGAATCCTTTTGAGTGATTTTTTTAAAAGGCCACATGAAGTGCATTTAACTGTTAAGACTGTTTAGTGTTCAGTGTAGAACTAAGATTGAGGTTGATTGAATTAAAAATTTTTGGCACTGGAATAAAATTTAACAGACTTCTGAACACGTCGCCTCTAAGCTTCTCAGTAAAAGAACATTAATGAACTTTGGGTGCTCAGTCGCTCAATGACAGGAATTATACTGGTTGAACAATTTGCTATAAAGGTGTCAGCACAACCCACTGGATCTTAGATATAATTTAGCATTAATTAAAATGATTTATAATGTTTTATCATAAAAGAATGCACATGCCAAGGAGTTGTTAATTTGGATATGTTGACCGTGAGGCTGTGCTGTCTCCATAGGAACTGACAGACTGAATCCTCAGGTACTTTACTGATTACTCTTGATTATTGGTCATCTACTTAGTCCCAGATTGTTCCACTCTAAAAGTGCAGAAGCATGGCATCAGAAATAGAAACCGAAAATACTTGACACCCGTGAAGAGAAGAGCAGGTTAATGTTTGGGGTGGAGAGCTGAGTTCAATAAATACTTGGAAGGGAAAGACTATCAGGGTTACAGGGAAAAAGCAGGGAGTGGGACTATTTGAATAGCTCTTTCAAAGAGCTGGCATAGGCACACTAAGCAGAATGGCCTCCTGCTCTGTATCATTGTGTGATTCTGTACATTTGAAGTTCACAGCTAAAATGCTATGTTGCCTCCCTACAGACACTGAAAGCCTTGTATATTTCCAGGCTTCTTTGTTTTTATATTGGTAGATAGTTGTTTGTTTAATGGCCTTAATTTTGGTAAATTGAGTGATTTTCTTACAAAACTTAGTTTTAAAAATCTGTATCATTGATGCTGATCACATCAGGGCCTCCTTTACCAGGGCCAACCATTCTTTGACCTACACCATCAGGATTTTCAAAGGCAGTCAGTAGATACAGCTTTGTCGGAGACAACCCTGAACCATGGTCTCCGTTAGTACGGGAGATGAGTTTTATTCTGGCCCTAAGCTGATGGTTTCTGACCGACGTGCACCAGCAAGGATACCTATTGTTAGAACACCAGTGAAGGACTGCAGCCACAAACCCAAAATGTAACTCACTCATGCCTCCTCTTTATCACAGACCTTTCCTTTTCTTCTATGCATGTCCGTCTCACCTCCCATACCCCTGTACTTGCTTAAAATCTTTAAGTTCTTGAAGTCATCGACCTGAAACATTAACTGTATTTTCCTCTCCATGGATGCTGCCTGACTTGCTGAGTATTTCTGGCATTTTCTGTTTATATTTCAGATTTCCAGCAGCTGCAGTATTTTACTTTTGTTTCAGAAAAGGCAAAGCTACTGAGTATTAGCTGGGAGTAATTGCTGGCTATAAGAGCACAGCAAGTCCAACAGAAGTACACTCACCCTGTTTCTTCAATTTCAGCTACCAAAGGCATTTTGTGTTTCATTCTGACACACATGAGGGCTTATACAGAGTTACAGCATTTTCATCATTCTCAAGCAATGCGTTCTGTTCTTTCTCTGCAGAGGACGGCCTTCACCAGACACAGCCCTGTCGAGACTGGTGGTGGGATGCGGCAAATAAAACCCCTTACCCCCTACAAGGGCATGAGGCTCATAGGCAGGGAGGCCGAACGGGGCTGGGCGTTCCTGAAGTATGTGGAGATGACGGTGCTCAAGGTGGGTACAGTGATTGGTAACGTATAGCCACAGTGGTGGTGACTTACACTTTTGGGCTTAATGCAAAACGCAGCAAGTTCTGTTATTGTATGGACGATATGCATCATGGGGCAGAATCGTCTGTTTAGCGTGCGGGTGTGCGTCCCGACGTCACTGTGCGTCATTCCAACCTTCAGTTCGGCAGGCTCTCACCGGAGTCAGCTGTGTGCCCGCTGAACTGTCAAAGGCCTGTTAAGGCCATTAATGAACTAATTAAAGTAATTGTCAAGGCTGCCCATCTAACCTTGAGGTTGGCGGGCAGGTGAAGAGCCCAGGCGGCCTTTGCATTTTTCATGAAACCTCAACCACGGGCGGGATGAGGTTTCATGAAGGGCTTATTACATTAGTAAAAATTTTTAAACATTTGATAAGCATGTCCCAGCTCATGTGACGCCGTCACATGAGGAAATATGTGTAAATGATTTTTAACTTTTTTTTATTTTGAACTGTCAAATTCAGCTTAATCTCCCTGAGGCACGGAGTTGCCTCAGAGAGATTTCTGTGCTCTTTCGCGCGCATGTGTGAAAGAGTGCAGGCCCCAACTCTCCCTCCTCCCCCTGCCCGCACGGCACACGTCACGCTGGGTGGGCCTTAGTTGGCCTGCCCACATAAAATGGCGGTGCGCAGCCGATCACGGGTGGCGAACAGCTCCGCGTCCACTCTCGACTGGCCCACTTGACCGGGAGAAAATTCTCCCCATGGTGTCTGTACTGACATTGTAAGATTAAAGCCTATAACATGAGCTCATGGTGCACCATCTCTTTTCACAGGACGACCACAAACCCAGGTGGAAGCCAATACGACAGGACCCTCACGATCATCTCCGCAGTCTGTCTCACCAACATCACTGGGAGCAGCTGCCAGCCCAGACACACACACATCAAAGAGTATCAGTGAGTTTGAGGAGGGAACACAGGGTGAGTCATGAGTAAAGGAGGGGCATAGGTGGTGGGCTACAAGGACAGGGTGTTGCTGTGCAAGGGTACAGGATGAACACAGACCTGTTGAGTGGCTCTATGATTCCATCTAAACAGAGTAGTGGCTTCTACGAGTCACCAGGCTGAGGGCACAGTCAAACTGTTGTACTCAGTTTTGAGACTGTGGATAATATGTCTGAGGGATTTGATGTAACAATCACCATCTTCTTCCTTTGCTTTCTATAGTGTTAACCTCGCTCCCTGCCCTTGCAGTGCCAACTCCTTCCACCCCGACCAAAACCATCTCACCCACAGCCTTGAATGGATTGGAGGTAGCCGAACAGCGCAGCTGGCTCTACCTCGAAGAAATGGTCAACTCATTGATGGCCACAGCTCAGCAGCTGAAGACACTGATCGAGCAAGCAAAGCAGGCCAGCATAGCTTCGAAGGACGGAGCCATTGCACAAGCCAAGCTCCAGGCAGACCGTGAGAGGAAAGGGGTGAGTGGCATCAGCATTGCCTCATGGCAAGTGAAGTACGTGGTATAGCAGCTGGGATAATCGCTGTAAACACACTGGCCACGATGTTAATCGGAGAATGGGACTACACCATGTGGCTGGAGAATCTAGGGATGTGGAAGCTTGGAACTAATCCACAATCCTGCCCCAGCCTAGGACACCAATCCATGATCTCGGACCCCAACCCAACCCACGACCAGATCTCTGCTGCAATCCCAACCCAACAGACAGTAACAGCTCAGGTTTGGTGGGGGGTGGGGAATCTTAATTGCTCCCCACAGTCCCGCTTCCCCTGACCCTCTCCCTTTTGCCCCACTCTGCTGCCTCTATCTCCCCAGCTGCACTGCTGTTTTCTGCTGCATGGCTGCCTCCCGCTCGTTGGCTGCTTGCTTAAGGAATAAGTCATCTCGGAGTTCTGTTCACCCCGAACCCCCAACTGATTCATCATCAAAATTGCTGATTTCCAACTTTGTAGCATTATTTCCTCTGCCCATGTAACACATCTGCTGCTGCTGAAACCCTTCAGCAACTTCTCATCACTTCCAGACATGACTTCTTGCAATGAATTCTCTTCTTGCTCCTGCACCTCTGGTGTTCCCCTGGGATCTATCTTTGGCCCCCTCCTATCTCTCATCCACATGCTGCCCCTTGGCGACATCATACGAAAGAAAATTGATAGTTTTCACATGTATACTGCTGACAACCAGCTCTACCTCTCTCGACACCTCCACTGTCGCTAAATTGTCAGACTGCTTATCTAACTTCCAGTACTGTATGAGCAGAAATTTCCTCCAATTAAATATTGAGAATATTGAACCATTGTTTTTAGTTCCCGTTCCAAACTTTGTTCCCTAGCTACTGACTCCATCCCTTCTCACTGGTAACAGTCTGAGATGAAGCCAGTCTATTCGCAATCTTAGTCTCACATTTGACCCTGAGATGAGCCTCTGACTTTATATTCTTGCCATCACTAAGAACGCCTATTCCATCTCTGTAATTTTGCCTGACTTCACCACTGTCTCAGCTCATGTTTTGTTGAAGCCCTCATTCATGCCTTTGTTACCCCTAGGTTTGATTAGTTCAACAAAATCTTAGCTGGTCTCCCAGATTATACCCTCTGTAAACTTGAGGTAATGGAAAACTCTGCTGTCTGTATCTTAACTTGCAGGAAGTTCATTCCCCACTCACCTCTATGCTTGCTAACCCAGATTGGCTCCTGATTTTAAAATTCACTTCCTTGCTTTCAGATTACTGCAAGGTCCCTCTCTATCTCTGCAATCTTCTCCAGCCGCACAGCCCAATGAGATATCTGTGCTCCTCTAATTCTGGCCTCCTGTGCATTCCTGATTTTAATTGCTCCTTCATTGGTGGATATACCTTCTGGTGGTTGGATCCTGAGCTCTGGAATTCCCTCCCTCCACCTCTCTATCTCACTTTCCTCCTTTAAGACGCTTCTTAAAACCTACCACTTTGACAAAGCTTTTGGCCATCTGACCTCATATCTCCTTATGTGGCTGTGCATCATACTTTGTTTCATAATGCTTCTGTTAAAGGAACTCGGGGCGTTTCATTACATTAAAGGCACTATATAATTATAAGTTGTTGTTGTTCACTTTTCCAGCCCTCTCAACCACCAGCTTCCACAACCTCCAAATTGTCCAGAATAGGTCCCTGCATCTGATTGCCTGCTAAGGCTCATTCACCAACTAACTGTCCCTCATCGCTCTACACTGGCTGATGGTGCTCAAGTGTTCAAGTATAAAATCCTCCTGTCTCCTACTCTGACCTCCTCCACTGTCCCGCCAGTGACAAAGCTTTCACTTTCATTAGCATTTATTTCTCCAGTCTTTCCTCTCTGTGACATAACCCTCCCCCTCTATCACCTCTCGCCTGGATAAACCTTCTATAGATGCTCCTCTCTGGCCTGCTCTTGTTCTCTAATGGGCTAAATAATGACAGAAATTAGTAGGGAAAGTTTCCTCTCATCAGTAATTTTAGTGGAAAAAAATCAGCCCCAAATTCAGACCTTCTGTCTTGTACTTTTGCACTACAGTGATTGGAGGGGGGAATTTCAGCTACTGAGTCTCCAGGTTAATGAGGGGGTGAAGTTAATGAGGTGGTAAGGTTAACGAGGGGTGTGTATGACACAGGATGTTTAAAACCATTTTTCAAAGGTTTGCCTCAAAGTTTTAAGTTTTATACTGTTGGCATTAAATGAAGCTGAAGTGCATTTCACTGACAGTCTGTTTTCTGTAAAATGTAGAGCCTGAACCAGTACCAGAGCCAGGTGCCATTTCATTCAGCAGAGGATGTGGACGGGAAAACTGAGATCATCATCAAGGTGAATGAGAGGAGAATGATCTCACATTTTCCTGACTTACTGTTGCCTGACGGGAGTGAGATGTCGGCTAGTAATCTTTACAGAAACTCAAATATCTAGTCATGGTGCTGCCACTGGGATCACATCCTGCTATACAAGAGTGACGACACTTTAATAAACAGCATGTCATTGTCTGTAAGGTGTTTTGTGACATCTTGAAGTTGTGAAAGATGCTGGAGAAATGTCTTTTTTTTTAAACATCATTTTCCAAGATTTGTAACTGTTGGTGTTTTATTGCAATGACAGCAATGGCCACCTAAACCTGCTTATCCCAAGCTGCTGCCTGAATTGTCCAAATATCATCAAACATTTTACATCATCAATTACAAAGGCTTACAAACTTAAATTATGTTGACCATGCTAACTATTTTGGGCAGTTCAATGAGTATTTTCCCTTTACTCACCTATTTAAGAAGCTCTTCAGCTTTCAGGCAAAAATTGGGTCTTTGAGTGTTTTTAATGAGCTGTTTTCACATGTATTATGTGATTATCTGAGTGATGAGTTTCTGGATGTAACTGTGAACAAATAGGAGAGACAAAAGCTAACTGTGAGATTTCCTGTTTTAAAAAGAAATGTTGCTTCCTTTGTTTTTTGGTTTTATCATTCACTGGTGATAATAGGAAAATTGCATTAACATCACCAGGAACAGTAAGGAAATTGTAAGGAAAGGAAAATCACATCAACATCACCAGGAATAGTGGGGAATTTGCATTACTATCTCTGGGAACAGCAGAGAAATCGCATTAACATCACCGGGAATAGTGGAGAATTAGCATTAACATAACCAGGATTGGTGGGGAATTTGCGTTAACAACATTAGGAATAGCAGGGAAATTGCATCAACACCATCAGGAATAGGGGAGAACTTGCATTAATGTCATTATGATTAGCAGGAAAATCACATTAACATCACTGAGAATAGCAGGAAAATTACATTAACATCACTGGGAATAGTGGAGAATTTGTTTACCATAACCAGGAATAGTAGGGAAGTAGAATTAACAACACTGGGAATAGCAGGGAAATTGCATTAACATCACCAGGAATAGTGGGGAAGTCGCATTACCAACACTAGGATTAGCAAGGAAATCACATTACCATCATGGAAGATAGTGGGAAAATCACATCAACATGACTGGGAATAGCTGTAAAATTGCTTTAACATCACTGGGAATTGATAATTATTCAACTGTTTTATGAAAACTGCAATTGAATCTGCCTCCACCACATTCTCAGTGCATTCGCCATTCTAACCACTTGCAACGTAAAAAAGCTGTTCCTCATGTAACAGCTTCTCAAGGGCATCTAGGGTTGGGCAATATATGCTGGCCCAGCCAGCGAAGCCCAAATCCCGTGAATGAATAAAAAAAGTTGTTTTTAACCAATCACCTTATATCAGTCTCCTCGGGTTCTCAGCGCCTCTGCTAATAGGAACAGATTTTCCCTATCTACTTTGTCTACACCCCTCCTGATTTTGAACACCTCTCAACCTTCTCTAAGGAGAACAGCCCAAGCTTCTCCAATCTCTCCATGTAACTGAAGTCTGTCTTTACTGGAATCACTCTTGCAAATCTTTTCTGTCTTCACATCCTTCCTGAACTGTGGTGCCCAGAACTGGGCACAGAGTTTTATGAACCAGAGTCTTATGAAGGTTCTTCATAACTTGCTTGCTTTTGTACTCTATCCCTCCATGAAGCCCAGGATCCCATATGCATTTTAACCACTTTCTCAACCAACCCTGCCACCTTCAACAATTTTGCACATATATGCTCAAGTGTCTGTGTTCATGTACTCCCTTTAGAAATGTATCCTTTATTTTGCATTGCCTGTCCTTGTCCTTCCTACCAAAATGTACAACTTCACACTTCTCAGCATAAAATTTAATCTGACGTTGTCCACCCATGCCACCAACCTGTATATGCCCTCTTGAAATCTATCACTACACGCCTCACAATTCACAATACTTCCAAGTTTTGTGTCATCTGCAGATTTTGAAATTGTGCCCCACATACCCAAGTCTAGGTCATTAATATAGATCAAGAAAAACAGTTGGCTTTAGTGCCACCCCCTGAGGAACTCCATCTGAAAAACAACAACACTACACTCTATTTCCTGTCAATCTGCCAACTTTACATTGCTGGTAAGTCTATTATGTGGCTCTCTATCAACTGCCTTTTGGAAGTCCATATACACCTTATCAACCATCTCTGTTATCTTATCAAAAAACTCAATGAAACTAGTTAAACATGATTTGCCATTAACAAATCCATGCTGGCTTTCCTTAATTAATCCTCGCTTATCCAAGTGATTTTTAATTTTACTCCTGATTATTGTTTCTAAAAGCTTTCCCATCACCAAGGTTGAACTGTCTGGCCTGTATACTGCATCTATCCTTACACCCATTTTTGAACAGGGATATAACATTTGCAATTCTCCGGTCACTGGTATTATCCCTGTATCTTAAGAGATTTGCAAAATTATGCTAATACCTCTCCAGTTCCCTCCCTCACTTCCCTTAGCATTCTAGGATGAATCTCATCTGGTCTTGGTGACTTATCATCTTTAAGTACAGCCAGCCTTTCTAATACCCTTTCTTTATCAATTTGTAGCTCATCCAGTGTCTCACTGCTTCTTTCACTGTGTGTTCGGCAGCATCTTTCTTGGTAAAGACAGATGCAAAGTACTTATTTAGTACCTCAGCCATGCCCTCTGTTCTTGCATAGATCCTCTTTTTGGCCCTTAATTGGTCCCACTCCTCCTTTTACCATCTTTTTACTATTTAAATGCTGATAGAAGATTTTTGGATTCCCTTTTATGCTAGCTGCCAGCCTCTTCTAATATTCTCTCTTTGCTTCTCTTATCCACTTTTTCACTTCTGCTCTGAACTTTCTATATTCAGCCAGGTTCTCTCTTGTGTTATCAACCTGACATCTGACAAAGAAACCTTTTTTCTCTTTCATTCTACTCTATATCTCTTTTATCATCCAGGAGCTCTGGCTTTGTTTGTCCCAGCTTTCCTCTTCTGGAAATGTATGTTGACTGTACCTGAAGCATCTCCACTTTAAAGGCAGCCCATTGTTTCGTTACAGTTTTGCCTCCCAATCTTTGATTCCAATTTGTCTGGGACAGATCTGTGCTCAACCCACTGAAATTGGCCCAGCTCCATTTGAGTATTTTTTAGATTGCTCCTTTCCTTTCCATAGATATCCAGAACCTTTTGATACTATGGACACTGTTTCCCAAAAGTTCCCGGGTTGACTTTTAATCCACTCGTGCCACCAGATTTCCTAGAACCAGACCCAGCAATGCCTCCTTTCTTGTTGGGCCGGAAACATACTGATCAATAAAATGATCCTGAACACACTGCAGAACATCTGCCCCCACGCACCCTCCCCCTCCACTCTGCCCTTTACAGTATTACTATTTCATTTGATATTAGTATAATATAACCCTCTATTAGCTGCTGCTAACAGTCCTGAACTTCCAGTTTGATCTGTTTTACTTTGAAATTTTATTTCAATTAATTACGAATCAATCTGATACTGAGCTATCACTAACTTGCTTTTAATTTCTGGTCAATGTTTGTCCAGTCAAACTTGTATTACTATAGTGCCTTTTACAACCTTAGGATGTCCCAAAGTGCTTTATAGCCAATGAAGTTTGGTCACTGTTGTAATGTTGGAAATTCAACAGCAATGAAATAAATGATAAAGCAATCTTTTTGATTGATTTTGATTGAAGGATAATACACTCGGGAGAACACCCTGCTCTTTTTTGTATAGTGCTGTGTGATCTTTTATGTGCATTTGAGAAGATGGACTGGGTGTAAGGTCTCATCCAAAAGATGGCAATTCCAATAGTGCAACACGCCCTCAGTACTGTCCCCCCGGATAGTGGAGCATTCCCACACTTTGATTCTCCCACCCTGTGTTCGGTTTCTCCCACTCTGCAGTTCTATTATGCAGTCTGTGCTTCCCAACCTGGGCTCAGTGTCTCTCCCCCCTCTTGGCATGTCTACAACATTCCCTCCATGGATGAAAGTCCAGCCAGCGGTCACTGTTGAGGTTTAGATACAGAAGGTGATTACATGGGTGGGAGTTCCATGGGATGAGGGCAGCAAACACCAACAGTTATTGCCCTGGGTGTGTCCATACACTCAGTAGAGGAGGGCTGAAAACTGAAGGGAAACAAAAGCAAGGGTCAGCCAGTGCTGAATTATACTTGCATTGCAAGTGGTTCGCAGGATATCAGCTCAATCAAAATTTCCACAGCCCTTAAATGGGCATCTTTAAATCAATGTTTCACTCAGTGTTCAAAAAGTAAGAGTGATTTAGGGACATACCTATGGAAAGAATAGAAGGATAGGTTCATGAGGTTTGGTGGAGTAGAGGTATAGAGCTCATGTGGAGCAAAAACACGGGCACAGACCAGTTGACCCAAACAGTCTGTTTCTGTGCTGTTAATTCTGCGTAATGTTTTGAAAAATCTACTTTGTTATTGTGAAGCATTTGGCAAAATAGGCTTCTGCAAATTTGCAACACAGAATCCAAGTCAGGAGCAACTTTGAGAGCCCAATGAAAGCTTGTGGACTCAGGCTGACTGATGCATCATACTGTGTGATCATTCTGTTCACTCCTAACTACTTGCTGGTGTGTAAATAGCTGGTGGTGTTTATTGTCCATCTTCTGAAGAAGTTAGCTTGGTTTTCATGGTTTGTATCTCTTGTACATTGCATTCCGTTTACCTGTTTACTTAAAAAAGGTCTTTTTGTCAAATTTCAGATAATGGTTTGGACCAAACATATAATAACAAAGCTTCCCTGGAACATTTGTAACTCATCTTTTCCCTAACCACAATTCTTTACAGCAAACCTGTGTGAACTGTGGGCGTGAAGCAATGAATGAATGCACTGGATGCCACAAGGTTCATTACTGTTCAACATTCTGTCAGCGAAAGGTAAGAAAGAAAGTACTTCCATTTCTATAACTCATTTTATAGCCTCAGGATGTCCCAAAGCATTTTGTAACCGATGAAATGCTTTTGAATTGAAGTCACCATTGTAATGAAGGAACCTTTGCAGCCAATTTGCGTTCAGCTAGCTCCCCCAAACAGCAATGTGATAATGACTGGATAATCTGTTTTAGTGACATTGATTGAGGAATAAATATTTGCCCCAAGACAGTAAAGAGAATTCCCTTCTCTTTTTCAAATACTGCCTTGGGATCTTGTAAATCCACATAAGAGGGCAGACGAGACATCAGTTTAGTATCTCATCTGAAAGATGACACCTCTGATAGTGCAGCATTCCCTCAGCACTGCCCGATACTGCAGCGTTTCCTCAGCACTGCTCTCTGATAGTGCAGTACTCCCTCAGCACTGTCCTCTGATAGTGCAGTGCTCCCTCAGCACTGCCCTCTGATAGTGCAACGTTCCCTCAGCACTGCTCTCTGATAGTGCAACACTCCCTCGGTACTGCTGCACTGAGAGAGCAGTGATTCCTCCATACTGCTCCTCAAACAGGGCATCCCTCCCTCATTCCTGCTCCTCTGACAGGACAGTGCTCCCTCAATACTGACCGTCCAACAGTCCAGCACTCCTGTGGCCCTGACTTGCCAACAGTGCAGCAGCCCCTTAGCACTGCTGCTCCGATGGTGCAGCACCCCTGAGCACTGCCCCTCCAATAGTGCAGCTCTTCCTCAGTGTTGTAGTTTGGATGATGGGCCCAGACCTCTGCAGTGGGACTTGAACCCAGAACTTCTGACTCAGAGGTGAGAATGCTACCCACTGAGTCATGACAGACACTTTGTGAGTTTTCTCTTTTTTACCATAATACCTGTGGGAATAATGTCAACACCAATTACCCAAGGTCATACAGCACAGGGTAACAGAGTAAAGCTCCCATTTAAGCTATCCCTTCAAACACTCCCAGGGCAGGTGCAGGTACAGTGGGTTAAGTACACTGTCTCCACACTGTCCTATCAAACACCCTCATAGCCAGGTACTGTACAACATGGGTTAGATACAGCATAAAGTTCTCTCTACACTCCCAGAGTGGATACAGAATAAAGCTTCCTTCTACACTGCCCTGGACCCAACTTCAGAGGACTATCTCCTCTTCGGGTTTTACTGTTGGTTATGCTCAGTCACTAAGTGAGATTGACAGTTGGTTCTGAGTTTTGTTTTACCTTTTTATTCTTTCACAGGATGTAGGCATCGTTAGCAAGGCCAGCATTTGTTGCCCATCCCTTAATTGCCCTTGAACTGCCCATGTTAGAGGGCATTACTGTGGGGTCTGGAGTCACATGTCAGCCAGACCAGGTTAGGATGGCAGATTTCCTTCATAAGTGAACCATCAACCAATGATAGCTTCATGGTCACCATTGCTGAGACTAACTTTATAATTCCAGATTTATTAACAGAATCCAAATTCTACCAGCTGCCATGCTAGGATTTGAACCCATGTCCCCAGAGCATTGGTCTGGGTTTCTAGATTACTAGTCCAATGATATTACCACTGTGCTATCATCTCCCCCATTTGTGTTTTAGTCTAGTCCGTGGTGAAATTCCCAGCTGTATGTCCATACAGGAAACGGTGGTCAGGGGAGCTGAACAGCCAGTGTCTGACCCACACTGTATGGTAAATTTTCAGATTGCAGCAGTTTCACTATTTTTGTAGACCAACCAAGTGACTTTGCCTATTTCAATGCAATAAAAGCAATAGATAATATGAGCTTTAGGCCAGGGTTATCAGAGTGCTGATTGTACCCATTGATTTGTGACAGTTTAAAAGGATTTTTTTGCCATCAATTTTTTTCTAGGACTGGAAGGATCATCAGCACGTGTGTGGGCAACCGACAGCCCTCACTGTGCAGGCAGAGGAGGTGCAGGTGACAGAGGTCGATGTGGAGAAAGTCAAAGTCTGAGTCTCCTCCCTAAGAATTCAGCGTATCGACTTGAGTGAGTGGTGTGGACATAGAGCTTGACACTGATTCATGCAGTGAAGACACCGTGTTCTTACCCTGCAGGCTGGACCTTTCATTGTTCGGGTACACTGCAGGCTGAGGAAAGGTTGATTCTGTTCATTTCTGAGTAATGAGAGCCCACGTAAGCGGATTTGGGGTTACTCCTGTATCACACAAACCCAGTCGATGCCTAACTGCAGAAAATGCCCTGTAGAATTGTCATGAACTGAGCAATAGTCAGATCCTTGATTCATAACTCAGCCATTGCTGCCTGTTCCTATTTTTGTCTCCTCGGCCTTATACAGGGACTGAGTTACTGCCCATTGCACTCACTCACATGCTCACTCACACACACTTTCAAACCCTCAAACACACACCCACAGCCACCCACTTTCACACCCTCACACGTGTACTCACATGCTCACACTCACTTTCACACCCTCACACACACGTATACACTTTCACACTCTCACTCGCATCCTCATGCATGCCCTCACACACTCATGACCTCTCATACCCATGCCCTTTCACATCCTAACACCCTCCCACACCTTCTTCTGGTTCAGTCTTAGTGGCCAGAGGAAGTGGAGCAATCTGGTATGGACAAGGGCCAGTTGGATGGGGGAGTGGAAATCTGGTTGCTTGTGTTTTCTATAAATTTCAAGGCTCCCGCTGATGAGTATTTTGTTGCTCAGGAAATTAGATGGTTGCATTTACAGGTTACACCTGATGAGCTCTATTCGACATGCCTTGTCTCAACCAGTGAGGACTGTGAACTCCTGTTGTCGCTTTCTGATCTTTCACCTACAGACTGACTACAATGTGCCCTTGTAGTTTACCTGTAGGAGGCACCCTTCTGGGGGAAAGGAGCAATTAAAAGGCATGTCCATGATGCGATGATTGTGTATTTAGTGATGTTGAACTTCCAGTTTTGAGCTTTGGACAGATTTGCAGCATTCCCATTGAGTGAGTCCTGGAGCTGGCAGTGCCTCTTTGTACATGGAGCATTGTTCAGACATACTTAAACGAATTGAAATCGGAAGTCTGTGGAACCAGGTGATGCATGGTTGTGCAGCAGCCCAATTGATCTCTAGTGTTAATGAGTTTACACCATCACTGTGATCCTGGATTGAGGAGGAGAACAGATCATATCTCAAATGCAGTATACCAAAATTTTTGATGCCCCCTGTTTGTCATTGGAAGGATTTGAATATTGCAGTAAACTATATTTTTAATTCAAACTAATGCTCATGGTTGAGAAAATCAAGGAATGAAGAAACATTGTATAATTTACTGGCACAAAATTTTTCATAATAACCGGGCAGAGGCTGCGATCAGACAGGGGTGCTGAGAAGGTTCATTGAAATCAGGAGCAGTTTTCATGGGAGATTAATCACTGCTGATTAAACTCTCGTTGTATCTGCAATTTCACACTTGAAGGATTACAGAGATATTTGTGTGTGTGGATTATTTTTGGTAGTCCAGACATTAACTGGATGATCTTTTCTCTTAAACTTGGGAAACTGTGTTTCCGAATTGCTTCTTCCAAGGAGCTGTGAAATTCACAATGAATAGAATGTCTCTGAGAGATTAAAGCAGAATTCCTCAATTCCTCCTTTCTGGGAGAGTGAGCCTATTTCGCCAGTGGAAGTGAATACTTGTAAATAAGGGTGTAAATTGCTGTGAGGTGTGTTTATACATATTGGGGAAGTTGTAGGTTATGGTAGCGGATGCCCTTCCCACTGAGTATTACTTTTGATAAGAACAGGCTTAGCCAATGTACTTTATTTAATTTCTTGAAATCCCGTTAGCAAGCTATTCTTGTATTTTGTAAGTTTTCTGTATTTTTAATTGTCACAAAGCATGCTTTGCTGTATATGTTCAGTAAATGATGATAGTGTTTTATAGAAACTATCTCAGTGTCAGATATTTTCTTTCCTGTTTATCTGAGAGGTAATTCCAGCATCTGGTGCTGTGTCTGGGGGTGAGCTTTGCTTGGTGAGTAGGAGATCATGAGTTGTGCACCCAAGGTGCATCCCCTCTAAATTTCACATCACAGAATCAGAACTTGCTCTCTTCAGCAGCAGACTGAGCATTGGTTCACTTTCCAATAACTTCACTGCATACCATAGAAAAGCTTTTATTGAATGTGTACAGAATTATTATTACACGGACACCATGTGAACCCAGAAGACAGCAGGATCTGGCCCTCTGCAATGCAGAACCTCACTGATTCACACTGCTAAGCCTTCCTACAGACTGAGGGAAGACATACAGACTCCTGGTTGTGTATGCTACACAAACTACCCATAAGTGTAATTTGTGGCACCTGGAGAGAGGTGCCTTACTCCTGCACTGTACAACACTCCCAAAAAAAGTTGTGACATCTGCAAGTCTGACAAGGGAACATAACTGGCATCTCTCCTTCCTTGCTCAGCTTGGGCAGCAGCACAGTCTTCACTTTCCTTACAGTAACAGCCAATGATGTCTTCGGCAACTTGGTAGCAGCTCTGGACAAATGAGACATAGATTGTGCAAGCGCTTTGAGTGATCACAGACTCTTGATGGTGAGCAACAAAGCTGGAGTCAGTGCAAAAATTATAAGTCAAATTTGAAACTGCAATCAAACTAGCAGTTTTGTAGTTTTCACTGTATTTTACATCTAGAAGCTCTGTGTGGTTTAACTTTCAAATTGTTATGGATGTGGTTAATAAAACTAAAAATTGAGCAATAGCATGTTAATTGGAAGAATGCGACGTTAACATGACTGTCACTTATATCAACACTGTAGTGAGGGATGGTCAGTCATATCAATGCTAGTGAAGGACAGTCAGCTATATTGCACTGTAGTGAGGGATCATTAGCCATGACACACTATATTGAGGGACCCTCAGTCATGTCACACTGTAATGAAATGGATTAGTTGTTGAGCTCCCAATGTTGTGAAAGATTTTGCTGAATTGCCGCACAGCTATTAACTGCAAGCCCTTGATTTCATGGTGGACATTACAAGCACCTGACTGACCATACCAGTGACAGAATACCATGACAACCATCAAGCCTTTTGTGTAAGCTGTGACTCAGTGGGTAGCTCTCCCATCTCTGAGTCAGAAGTTTGTGGGTTCAAGTCCCACTTCAAAGACCTGAGCCCATAATCCAGGCAGAAACTCCCAGTGTAGTATTGAGGGAGCGCTGCAATGTCGGAAGGGCAGTACTGAAAGTGTGTTGCACTGTCAGAGGAGCAGTACTGAGGGAGCACTGCACTGTTGAAGGGGCAGTACTGAGAGTAGTGCACTGTCAGAGGGACAGAACTTGAAGGAGTGCTGCACCATCGGAGATGCCATCTTTCAGATGAGACAATAAACTGAGATGTATTCTGCCTTTTTAAATGGATGTAAAAGATCCCATGGCTACTATTTGAAGAAGAGCCAATATTTATTCCTCAACCACTATCGTCAAAAACAGATTATCTGGTCACCATGGGAGCTTGCTGTGTGCAAAAAGGCTGCCACTTTTCCTACATGCCAACAGTGGCTATAATTTAAAAGTACTTTGGTGCTCTGAAGTGCTGTGGGGCATCCTGAGATTGTAAGAGGTGCTACATAGTTGCACGTTTTTGTAAATTAGCACATTTTAAAAACAGCAGCATATTCCATTTAGTTTGTTACATGGACTGTGTGCAGGTGCTGATCATTGTGACTCATTGTGATGGTGGGGCTGATTCATTTTCCCTTCGTTAGTCTCCAAATGTGGAAATCCCCAACATTTATGGTTAGCAGAAGGTAAGAGAATGTCACAGCAGGAAACTGAACTTTAATCATCTGTACAAAATGAGGAGACACCACTATATATATACATATCATTTCAATAATCAGAGTTTCACGTCAACAACAGGGGTGCAAAACTTTCCTGAAGAAGTTCCTGAATTCCATGTTGAAGATGGTGTAGATGATGGGATTGACAGCACTGTTGACATATCCGAGCCACGTTACGATGCTGAGGAGATGAGATGAGATGTGGCAGGACTTACAAGTTGCTCTTGTTATATGAACCACAAAAAATGGAGTCCAACAAAAGAGAAAAGCACCTGAAATGAGAAGGAGGAGAATAATCGAAAACGTGGGAGTGCTGACAAATGTGCCATTTGCTCACAGTAATTGAGCATGCAATTTACAATGATAGGAACATCAGATTAGGGAATGACCAATATCCCTGCTTACAAGTTAAATGTTTATTGTGTGAATTCATATAGAGATTCCTTCAGAGGCTGAGGATTAGACTAGCTCACATTTTTACCCAGTGAGTGGTAATGTCCTGGAACTCCCTGCCTATGAGGGTGGTGAAAATGGAGATGATAAATGATTTCAAAAGGAAATTTGTTGGCCACTTGAAGGAAACCAATTTGCAGGGCTATGAGGATAGCGAAGGGGAATGAGGCTGAGTAGATTCCTCTGCAGAGCACCATAGGAACAGAAGGCCATTCAGCCCATCAAGCCTGCTCCACTATTCAATAGAATCATGGCTGATCTAACACTTCAATGCCTTTTAACTACACTATCCCCTTAGCCATTTATATTGTTGTTAATCAGAAATCTATCAATCTCTACCTCAAACATACTCAATGATCGAGCATCCGTGGCTCTTTGGGGTAGAGCATTCCAAAGATTCACAACCGACCAAGTAAATAAATTTCTCCTCATCTCAGTCCCAAGTGGCTTCTCCTTTATTTTGAAATTGTGTCTCCTGGTTCTAGACTCCCCAGCCAGGGGAAACATCTTACCTACATCTACCAAGTCTATCCCTTTAAGTATTTTGTAGGTCTCAGTGAGATTACCACTCATTCTTTGAAACTCTAGGGAATACAGGCCCAATTTGCCCAATCTCTCTTCATAAGACAGTCCTGCCATCCCTGGAACAAGACTGGACTTGATGGGCTGAATGGCCTGTTGTGCCTTAATGACTCTGTGATTCATCATGTCAGGAATGTATCTAACTCTCGTTGTGCTTAATACCAGGGAGACTGAAAACACTGTGCTCATAATCCAGCATGAACTCTGTCCCTTTGCCATTGACTTGGTCCTGCTCCCCAGCTATGCACTCGGTCCAATTCATGCCATGTTAAATCTGGGTTCAACCCCATGTCCTATCCATTCTAGGGCTGCTAGCCCCATCACTCTAAGTTTTCCTCCTTATGGATATCTTTTCACCTTTATGCCAAAACATAGCTACTCACTTCCAGTCCTCACTGAACCTACAGTGGTCTCCTTTCACCCAAAGCACTGAATTTAATTTTCTTTTAATCATTCGTGGGATATGGCAGTCACTATCAGGGGCAGCATTATGCTACCATGCCTAATTGCCCTTGAGAAGATGGTGGTGAGCTGCCTTCTTTATCCATTGCAGTCCCTGTGGCATAGGTACACCCAGAGTGCTGTTAGGGAGGAAGTTCCAGGATTTTGATCTAGTGACAGTGAAGGAATGGCAATATATTTCCAAGATGGAGAGTGACTTGGAGGGGAACTTCCAGCTGGTGGCGTTCCCATGTGTCAGTTGCCCTTGTCCATCTAGATGGTAGTGGTCGTGAGTTTGGAAGGTGCTGTCTAAGGAGCCTTGGTGAATTCCTGCATTGACCATTATGGCCAAACAGACAGTGGCCTCTGCCCAAATCTCTGAAGTTTGTCTCAAACTCTTAATTCTCCTCTCTGAAGCAAAAGTTCTTAAATTTTCACCCTTGTTTTATTACAATAGTGAGGTTTATAAGATTAATATATTTTGGCTGTGGCTTTAAATTGAGACTAAATGAAGGGGTTCATGTGACATGTTCTGAAGTCTGCCTGACAGCAAGCCTGGGTGGTTTGATTATTAGAGATTAAAGGAAGGGTTAAATTGTTTTACTGAGCAGAAAGTGCAATGTATTTATGCTTGGAGACTCAGTAGTCTGAGTTAACCATGAGTAGATCTTGAGTCTACCAAAGTCCTAGAAAGGTGTTATAGGTATCGGCTTGCAAAGAGTTGTGCCGTAGACAGTCCATTTACTTCTAAGATGAACGGGAGCTGTGATTAAAGAGAGCAAGGTTAATGTGTTTCATGTTGTCATGAGGTAAAGGGCTGAGGAAGCCATTTTTGAGATCAGGTTACAGGCTTCCCTACATATCAATGAATAGCACAGACAGACAACAGAGGTTCTGTGTGGGCAGCAGAGAGAAAAGACTGCTTGACTTTACGAGCTACCAGAGCTGGGTGCGGGGCAGATTCTATCTCTAATTGAAGAGGCATATCCAATAGCCCTCTACCAATTCTAGGAAATTTGTTCTCGCATGGCCAGAGGAAGAAGAATCATTGGAACAGACCTCACTACTAGCGGTGGATTTAAGAAACTCTCTGAAAACTGAGGAAAGTGCCTGGGGATAGTCACTTGAAGTTACTAGTTGGTAAAGTGGGGATACAGGAACCCATCAGAAATTGGGAATAGCAGAAATGTTTGCTAAAAGGATTGTAATTCAGCGGAGGGTGCGGTGAGTAATAAGTTATCAAGAGGAATGTCACTTTCTGTAAAGTGTAAGTTGCTTACAAAAAGAAAATAGTAGTTTTTAAAGTCATTTTTACAGTAAAAGTTTTAAAACGTGAAATTTTGTTGGGTCATTCTTTCATCTATTATCTGGAAGTTCAAATCCATTTTTAAAAGTTAACTGTCTCTACCGAGCAAAACTTGTACATTCCTGGTAACATCGTCGTAAACCCCTTTCTACCACCTCTGTATGATTACATCTTTCCTGTAATGCGGTGCCCAGAACCTGCTGTTATTCTCCAGACCTTGGGTAATAAAGGCAAGTATCCTATCTACCTTTCTAACCAGCTTTTCTACTGTCCTGCTCCCTACTTGTGTCAGCTGTGACTCAGTTGGTAGCACACTTGCGTCTGCATCATAGGATCCATTCCAGGGCTTGAACACAAAAATCAAGGTTGACACTGTAATGCAGTACAGAGGTAGCACTGCACTGTCAAGAGTCAGCTTTCGGATGAGATGTTAAACTGAGGCCCCATCTGTCTGCTTGGGTGGATGCACAAGATCCCTTGGCACTATTTTGAAAAAGAGCAGGGGCATTCTCTCTGATATCCTGGTCAATATTTATCCCTCAAAGGACATTACAAAAAAGTTTGCCTGGTCATTATCACATTGCTGTTCATGAGAGTTGGTTGAGCATAAATTAGCTGCAGTGTTTCCTACACTAAAGCAGTGAGTATACTTCAAAAAAGTAATTCATTGGCTGTAAAGTGCTTAGAGACATCCAGTGGTCATGAAAAGCTCTATATAAATGCAAGTTTTTCGTTTTACCTTCAGGGGTCTGTGGACATGCATATCAAGCTCCTCTGTTCCTCCACATTTCTCAGAATTTTGCCATTTATTCTGTGTATTCCCTTGTCTTGTTTGCCCTTCCCAAATGCCTTACCTTTCATTTATCCAAACTGAATTCTATTTGCAATGGGTCTGTCCACCTGACCAGTAGATTGCAGTCTACAGCTATCTTCCTCACTAACAACCACATAGCCCACTTTTGTATCATTTGCAAATTCTTTAGTGTCAGCAAAGGATCAAATTTGGAAGGAGGTGGTAAACCAAAGAGTAGAGACAAGGCAAGAGAGAAAGGTACTAATATGGGAAATGGTAAACATACCATGACAGGAAGGGACAGAGAGTACAATTCTAAGAGTAAATCAGCAGATAAGGCTAGATGCTACAAAAATAATAAAAGGGCAAAACTAAAGGCTCTATATCTAAACATAACATTCAAAACAAAACAAATGAACTGATAGCACAAATAGAAATAAATAAGTATGATCTAATAGCCAATACAGAGACATGGCTACAGAATAACAAAGATTAGGACCTGAATATTGAAAGGTACATGACAGTTAGGAAGGACAGGAAGTTAGGAAAAGGTGAAACGGCGGCTGTATTAATTAATTATGGTATTAGCACACTAGAGAAGGATGACCTAAGTTCAGGAAACCAGGATGTAGGAGCGGATTAGGTTGAGATGAGAAATGATAAAGGCAAGAAGTCACTTGAGGGAATGGTGTACAGGCCCCCAAGTGTATAAAAGAGATAATGGGAGCTTGTCAGAAAGGTACAGCGATAATCATAGGGGATTTTAATTTACATATAGACTGGAAAAATCAAATGGGCAAAGATAGCGCAGATGAGGAATTCATAGAATGTTTGCGAGATAGTTTCTTAGAACAGCACATTCTGGAGCCAACCAGAGAGCAGGCTATACTAGACCTGGTAGTGAGCAACGAGATAGGATTAATTGATAACCTCAAAGTGATGGCACCCCTAAGTAGCAGCGATCATAATATGATTGAATTTTACATTCATTTTGAGGTAGAAACCAGTGCATCCAAGACTAGTATTTCTAAACTTAAATAAGGGCAATTATGAGGGCATGAAAGCTGAGCTGGTTAAAGTGAACTGGCAAATGAGGTTAAGGGATAGGTCAATAGAGGTTCAGTGGCAGACATTTAAAGGGATATTTCAGAGTGTACAGAATAGATACATTCCAATGAGAAAGAAAAATTCCAAGGAGAGGACCCACCATCCAGGGTTAGCTAAAAAAAGTTAAAGAAAGGATCAAACTTAAAGAAAAAGCATTTAATTGCGTAGAAGGTCAGAAGATTGGAAAGAATATAAACAACAGCAAAGAATTACAAAAAGATTAAGGAGAGAAAGCTGGCTAATAATAGAAAGACGGATTGTAAGAGTTTCTGTAGATATTTAAACAAGAAGAGTTATCAAAGTGAGCATTGGTCCTATAGAAAGTATGTCTGGGGAACTGATAATGGAAAACAGGGAGATGGTGGTTGAATTAAACAGGTAATTTGCTTCAGTCTTCACTATAGAGGACACAAGTAACTTCCCAGAAATAGCTGTAAATCAGGAAATGAATGGGAGGAAGGAACTTGGGAAAATTACAATCATCAGGTATGTGATATTGAACAAATTGTTGGGGCTGCGGGCTGACAAATCCCCAGATCCAGATGAACTTCACCCTAAGGTCGTGAAAGAAGTGACTAATGAGATAGTTAATGCATTGGTTTCAATTTTCCAAAATTCTATAGATTCATGGAAGGTTCCATTAGATTGGAAAATAGTGAATGTATCTCCTTTATTCAAAAAGGGAGGGAGACAGAAAGCAGGAAATTACAGGCCAGTCAGGCTAACATCTGTCATAGGGTAAATGTTAGAAGCTATTATTAAAGTTGTTATAGCAGGGCACTTAGGCAAATTCAAGGCGATCAGGCAGAGTCAGCATAGTTTTGTGAAAGGGAAATCACGTTTAACCAATTTATTGGAGTTCTTTGAAGCAGCCACATGTGCTGTGGATAAAGGGCAACCAGTGGATGTACTGTACTTAGATTTCCAGAAGGCATTTGGTAAAATGCCACATCAAAGGTTATTGCGGAAAATAAAAGCTTTTACAATTTATGTAAGTGACTTGGATGAAGGGACCAAAGGAATAGTTGCTAAATTTGCTGATGACACAAAGATAGGAAGGAAACTAAATTGCAAAGGGGACATATGGAGGCTACAATGGGACATAGATAGGTTAAGTGAGTGGGCAAAAGTCAGGTAAATGGAGTATAATGTGGGCAAATGTGAAATTGTCCATTTTGGCAGGAAGAATAAAAAAAAATTATTATCTAAATGGTGAGAGATTGCAGAGCTCTGAGGTTTAGAGGGATCTGGGTGGCCCAGTGCATGAATCACAAAAGGCCCGTATACAGGTACAGCAAGTAAATAGGAAAGCTAACAGAATGTTATTGTTTATTGCAAGGGAAATTGAATACAAAAGTAGGGAGGTTATGCTTTAGTTGTACAGGCTACTAGTGCGCCCACATCCGGAGTTTTGTGCACAGTACTGGTCTCCATATTTAAAGAAAGATGTAAATGTGTTAGAAGCAGTTCAGAGAAGGTTTACTAGTGTCAGGAAGAGAGAGCGAGAATTACAACTGAAAGTGTTGGCAGTTAAAAAAGAGACGCAGGAGGTGAGGAAGGAATTATCACCAGAGTAGAACCCTGTGGGGAGATGTTTACATCTGTACAAACTCTTGCAAAGTTTGAGGAATAAGATATTGAGGAATTCTTTATATCATTTGAGAACCTAGCTCAGCAGATGAAATGGCCACAGGAAAACTGAACGTTATTATTATAGTCTAAGCTGGTGGGTAGAGCGCATGAGGTATATGTTTCACTATCGGAAGAAATGTCAGTGAAATATGAAATGGTGAAAAAGGCTATTTTGAGTGCATATAAGTTGGTTCCTGAAGCATACAGACAGAAATTTACGAACATGAGAAAACAGCCTGGGCAAACTTATATTGAATTTGAAAGGCTAAAACAAAGAAATTTTGACTGGTGGATACAACGTTAAAAATAGAATCAATGTATGCAGCTCCTAGGGAAGTAATTCTTTTGGAAGAATTTAAAGATTCAATCCCTTCGGTAATGAGAACTCATGTAGAGGAACAGAGAGTTGATTCTGTAAGACATACAGTAGAGATAGCTGATGATTATAAGTTACTTCATAGAGCTAAACCTTTTTTCATCACTCTTTCAAATTGGAAATGGATAGGAAGGTGAAAGAATGGTAGGTAGTCAGGAAAGAGGAGTGGCTGGAAGTTCCCAGGAAGCCTTTTTCTCAGAATAAAAAGGAAGGTGCTGAAGGTAGAAGTGACATTAGAAAATTGAGATATTTTCATTGTAATAAAGTGGGGCACACAAAGCCAGTGTGTTGGAAATTGCAGGGAAAGACTGTTGTAATTATTGGGGTACAGAAAAGCACTGGAAGTAAAAGTACTGCGGGTTCTGAGGTTCAGGTACAGGAGAAACCAGTGGTTTGTGTACAGGTGAAACAGGGAGAATCAGTGATAGGTGAAGAAGTGGGAATGTATTCACAGTTTACACAAGAGAATTCTGAGGAGCAGGTTGCAGAAATGTTTAATTACTTTGTATGTGGAGGGAAAGTATTTCTACGTGTACAGGCTGGAGTAGGTAAAGATGTTAAAATTTTAAGAGACACAGGGGCTAGTCAATCCTTAATGTTGTGGGATAGTGATATTGGTTATTCAAAAGGAGTATTGCAGGATCAGGCAATAAGTGGGGTTCATGGAGATGCTAAATCTGTTCCATTGTGGAAGGTAAATTTAAAGAGCAAATGGAAGCCAGGTGAGTGGTGGAAAAATTGCAATTGCAGGGGTTCAATTTATTCTGGGTAATGATATAGCTGGATCGTGAACATGGATGATGCCTATGGTAACTCTTTCAAGTACAAACCCGTTTCCATCTGTTTCAGATGAAGTTACATTGTTTCATAGTTTGCCATTGTGAGATTTGAACTCTTGATCTTGGGGTTACAAACCCAGTACCATAACCACTTGGCTATTTAGGCCAAGCATGATGCCTATGGTAGTTGAACAGCCTGTAGAAGTGTTTTCAACAGAGGTGTTATAGATGGAGCATCCTGGATTGTTTCCTGATTGTGTCATAACGAGATCAAAGGCTCATAGGGAAGAACAAGAAGGGCAGGGAGTTCAAAGGCAAGATGAAGGTGTCAAAATCCAATTAGCTTGCACTGTGTTTGATAACATTGTTCAGCAGGAAAGAATACAGGACAATTCAGCTGGAAGTGTTTAACTCAAGGAGGTTGGTGGAGTTACAGAAAAATTATTTGCAATTAAAACAGTTATAACAGAAAGCTTATTCAGAAACAGAAGCAAAATGTATTCCAGTATGTTATTGCCTTCAGGAAGACATTTTAATGAGAAAATGGAGGTCAGATCATGTCACAGCAAATGAAAGCTGGAGGGACGTGCATCAGATTGTTATCCTATTAGGGTATAGAAATGAGATTATGAGAATTGCTCATGAAATTCCAATGGGGGGACATTTAGGAATTAGGAAAATACAGGAAAAGATAGAAGTTTTTTTGGACAGGATTGCATAGGGATGTAGTCAAATTCTGTAGAACCTTTCATACGTAACAATTAACAGGAAAACTACAAGCAGTGATTAAGCTGACATCTTTAATCCCAATACCAGCATTTGAAGGACCTTTTACCAGGGTCATGATTGATTATGTAGGACCCCTCCCCAAGACTAAGTGAAAATCAGTATTTACTGACAATAATGGATGTGTCTACCAGGTTTCCTGAAGTGATACCTTTAAGAAATATTACAACTAAGAAGATTGTGGAGGAGTTAACTAATTTTTTTTTACAAAATATGGTTTATCCAAGGAAATATAATCAGATCAGGAGGGTTCGAATTTCATGTCACAGCTGTTTAAGGAAGTAATGAACAGTTTGGGGATAAAATAGTTTAAGTCAACAGCTTATCATCTGGAGTCACAAGGAGCTTTGGAAAGATGGCATCAAACTTTAAAAACTATGATGAGGACTATCCACAGGATTGGGATACAGGAATTCCATTTTTGTTATTTGCTATTCAAGAAGTTCCTAATGCACCAAATGGTTTTAGCCCTTTTGAACTAGTTTATGTAAGGGGACCACTGAAATTGGTTCATGAAAAATTGGTGTGTCAATATTCAGAAATTATTCTCCTGGATTACGTATCAAATTTCAGGGAAAGATTGATTAGAGCATGTGAGTTGGCTAGGGAACATTTAAAGATATCATAGCAAGTGATGAAAGTGAAGGCAGATAAGAAAGCTAAAACTCTCAGTTTTGTTTCTGGAGAGAAAGTACTAGTTTTGTTACCAGTACTAGGTGATTCATTAAATGCAAGATTTAGTGGGCCTTACAGGATTGAAAAGAAATTGAGTAAAGTATATTATTTAATAAATACTCCAGATAGAAGAAAGAAGCAGAGAGTGTGTCATGTAAATACAGTTAAAAAGTACTTTGACAGGGAAGAGGAAAAAAAATAGATATTATTGATGGTGGATGATGAGAAAGAGGTAGAAATACAGGACTCTGGAATTGATTTTCCTCTAATCAAATTGGATATTTAGGGGGTGCCTGAAAATTTAAATGAAATATTGGGTTACCTTCCAAGCAAGTGTCAACGTGATTTGGAAAATCTATTGCAAGCACACAAACCTATTTGTGGAAATAAGCTGGGAAGGACAAATTTAGCTATACATGATGTCTGTATAGAAGTTTCATCTTCAATAAGGCAACATCCTTATATATTAAATCCCGCAAAGTTATCACAAGTACAAAAAGAAATTGATTTCATGCTTCAAAATGATATAGTTGTGTCTAGTTGCAGTAACAAGTTTGCTTATTGTACTGGTACCAAAACCAGATGGAACACAAAGACTTGTGCGTGGACTATTGAAAGTTGAATGCGGTGACAAAAGTGGATTCATATCCTATACCACGGTTAGAAGATTGCATTGAGAAAGTGGGATAGTTGAAATATATCACAAAGATTGACTTGCGAAAAAGATATTGGCAAGTACCATTGTTGGAGAGAGCAAAGGAGATATCAGCTTTTGTAATGCCAAGTGGACTATATCAGTTTAAAGTCTTGCCATTTGGTATGAAGAATGCACCTGCAACATTTCAAAGACTGACAAACAAAGTAATGGAAGGTCTAAGCAATTGTGCTGTTTATATTGATGATCTAATCATTTTCAGTCAGACTTGGGGGGAGCATTTTACAACATCTGGAAGAATTATTTACTCGACTACAAGAAGCTAATTTGCTGATGAACTTGGCTAAAAGTGAATTTGCAAAATCGCAAGTTACGTATCTAGGCCACACCATTGGACATGGTAAGGTGGCTCCAAGAGATGCGAAAGTCAAGGCTATCATGGGTTTCCCAGTGCCTGCAACAAAACAAGAAGTTTTGAGATTTCTGGGCATGAGTGGGTTTTACCAGAAATTTGTATCAAATTTTAGCCGAGTGGTTGCTCCACTGACTGAACTATTAACAAAGATCAAGAAGTTTCAATGGGCATTGGAGTGTCAGAAATCATTCGATAGTTTGAAAACTGTATTAACTATGAAACCAGTTTTGGCAGTACCTAATTATGCCAAGCAATTCAAATTGGCCGTTGAAGCAAACGATATAGGTATTGGGGCTGTACTGTTACAAGAAGATGACACTGGATTGAAAAACCGATTGGAGATTTTTCACGGAAGCTGAATGTACAACAGAGAAGATATTCAACGACTGAGAAAGAGACTTTGAGTTTGGTGTTAGTGTTGCAGCATTTTGAAATTTATGTTACAAACAATTCATCAGAAACTATCATTTATACAGACCATAATCCTTCGAAATTTTTGGACAAATTTCAAGACAAAAGTGCACAACTTTTCAGATGGAGTCTATTATTTCAACCATTTAATCTATGGATTATACATGTTGCTAGTACAGAGAACCTGTTTGCAGATGCGTTATCAAGAGTTTGAAGCTTAAAGGAAAATTGGACATTTAATAAAACACCTGGATGCTGAACTGGAGCGATTTCTGTTGATACCAAGGACTTGTGTATATATATTATATTAATGCATGCATCTGGTAATGTAATAGGGTAATAATTGTAGGAGGCAGTGTGAGATAGGTTATTAAAAAATGAAGCCATCTTTTAGAATTATGACTTCATTTTTCAATAGGAAGGGGGATTTCAGGAAGAGATACTAATGTATATAATGTTATCAGAATCTTTTTAAAATAGAAGTTTAGTCTGTGTGTGTGTTAATTGGATTAAAGCCAGCTAGTCTGGGTGCTTTTATGTATAGTTGTTTTGAGATGTAAACATGAGGTAGAGGGTACATTTGCATTTTGTTGAATAGAACATTCAAGAGTGGGAGTGAAATCTTGCATCTAGCTAGGAGACACCAAGCAATGTTTATATTACTAATAAAATTGGTAGTGTATAAGATAGTATTGTTAGAAGAGGTGAAGTCCAAAGGGCCAGGTGATACAGTGAGAATTTGCATCCAAAGGGAAAGCTAGGTATAACCTGAAAGGAATTTTGTGTGTACAGGTCAGAGGCATGTAAGATCTAAGCCTGTAAACCTACAACTGTCTGCAAAGGAACAACATTGAAAGGAACCTTATTTTGAATTCATAAGGTGAAAATGCTTTGCCTGGTGTCTGTTTAAGTCTATTAGTTATTCTGGCCTTAGTAGAGATTAATTTGGGAATTTGTTAAAAGTTATGATAGGAGTAATTTGTAGCCATGTGTAGGTGTTTAATTTGTTGTAAATTAATAAATGTTTCATTTAGTTTGATATAAAAACCTGTCAAAAACTGGTAGTCTTATTCCTGAATTTAGAGCTGAAACTCAAAACATATCAATTGAAAATATAGGTTATGACAGTTGTTTAAAGTGCACTCTGGGATTTTAACTAACTCAGCCTTTATAAACTGCTGTGTCATAACATGAGACTAATACCAGGAATGGGCAGGTTGTCTTATCAGGAAAGACTGGGCAGGTTAGGCTTGTATCCGCTGGAGCTAATAAGAGTAAAAGGCAACTTGATTGAAACTTTAAGATCCTGAGGGGTCTTGACAGAGTGAATGTGGAGAGGATGTTTCCTCTTGTGGAAGAATTTAGAACTAGGGATCACCGTTAAAAATATGGGATCGCTCATTTAAGACCGAGATGAGGAGAAATTTTTTCTCTTAGAGGATTGCGAGTCTTTGGAACTCTCTCCCTCAAAAAGCAGTGGAAGCAGAGTCTTTAAATATTTTTAAGGAAGAGCTAGATAGATTCTTGATTAACAAGGGGGTGAAAAGTTGTCGGGGGTTGGCAGGAATGTGGTATTGAGGTTACCATCAGATCAACCATGATCCTATTGAATGGTGGAGCAGGCTGGTGGGGCCGAGTGGCCTACTCATGCTCCCAATTCATATGCTAAATCATGCCTCCTACATCAAAGTCTAAATACATACCATGAAAAGCAAGGGACCCAGTGCTGAGCTCTGTAGAACACCACTGGAAACAGCCTTTCAGTTACAAAACACCCATCACCATTACACTTTCCTTCTTGCCAGAATCAATTCTGGATCCAACTTTCCACTTGCCCTTGGATCCCATGAGCTTTTAATTTTCTGACGAGCCTGCCATGTGACCTTGTCAAAAGCCTTATCGAAATCCATATAGACTGCGTCAAACACACTACCCTCATCGATCCTTCTTGTTAATTCATCAAAAAGACAGTCAATAGTCAGAAACAATTTTATCTTAACAAATCCATGCTGACTATCCTTGATTAAAGTGTGTTTCTCGAAATGATGATTTATACCATGTCTCAGAATTTTT
The DNA here is from genome assembly GCF_017639515.1 of Carcharodon carcharias. Lineage (NCBI taxonomy): Eukaryota > Metazoa > Chordata > Chondrichthyes > Lamniformes > Lamnidae > Carcharodon > Carcharodon carcharias. The sequence goes on along the minus strand of NC_054476.1, from coordinate 38,799,964 downwards.
TTCAATAATTTGCCCAGTACTGAGGTTAAGTTGATTGGCCTGTAATTAATCTGTCTACCCCTTTCTTCCTTTTTAACCAATAGTACAATGTTAGCAGTTTTCTAGCCCACTGACACCACATTTGTGTGAAAACCCTGTAATCAGGCATGGTGAGCTGTTACTTTCTATTTTTGGGCATTTAATATTCCAAAATATGTAATCCTGTGTAACCCAGTGAATTTGCACAAAAAACATAATCAATTACTGAAAGTTTATCGATCTAGCCTGAAATTTCATATTTTTATTTTTCATTTCATAAAATAGAAAAAAATTAATTGACATAACTGGAAGACATATACATGATAGAATCCTGCACCACAGGAGGAAGCCATTCAGAGTTTTCCAATTAATCCCACTATGCCCCTATTCTTTCCCCATAGACCAGTCACGTTTCCTTTGCAAGTATTTATCCAATTGCCTTTTGAAAGTTACTACTGAATCTCCACCTCCCTTTCAGGCAGCGCATTCCAGATCACAACTGCTCCTTGATTGAAGAGAAATTCTCCTTATTTCCAACCAAATGTTAGTTACAAACATTTGGAGAATGTTTGATCTGTGATCAGATTGTGAGGCACATTCATTCCCACCCTCTCAATCAGACAGTGTTGTGAGAATGTGTCTGCATTCAGATGGCTGTTATTACACCATTCACACCACCTCTAGACATCTTTCGTTCCTTTACTTGATAATTGCCATTCACTTTGGCCTTGTACCATGAAACTTCTTGTCATTTAATCGCCCCTGCCCTTCACTTTTTCTTTTTGTTCTTCTTCCACCCCTCTCCCTTTCACTTTTTAAAAAAATTATTGCTTCATGGGATGTGGCTGTGGCTGGCAGGGCCAGCATTTATAGCCCATCCCTAATTGTCCTCGAGAAGGTGGAGGTGAGCCGCCTTCTTGAACCACTGCAGTCCATGTGATGTTAGTATACCCACAATGTTGTTAGGGAGTACCAGGATTTTGGCTCAGCAACAGTAGGAATAGCAATATAGTTCCAAGTCAGGATGGTGTGTGGTTTGGAGGGGAACTGGCAGGTGGTGGTGTTTCCATGTGTCTGCTGCCTTTGTCCTTCTAGACGGTAGAGGTTATGGGTTTGGAAGGCACTGTCAAAAGAGCCTTGGTGAGTTGCTGCACTGCATCTTATAGCTGGTACATACTGCTGCCACGGTGAGTCAGTGGTTGGGGGAGTGAATATTTAGGGTGGTGGAAGGGGTGCCAATCAAGCGGGCTGCTTTGTCCTGGATAGTATGGAACTTAAGTGTTATTGGAGCTGCATTTATCCAGGCAAGTGAAGTGAATTGCATTACACTCCTCACTTGTGCCTTGTAGATGGTGGACAGGCTTTGGGGAGTCAGGAGCTGAATTATTCACCATAGAATTCTCAGTCATTGACCTGTTCTTCTGGTCACATTACTTGTATGGCTGGTGCAGTTCAGTTCCTGGTCAATAGTAACGCCAGGATGTTGACAGTAGGGAATTCCATGTTGGTAATGCCATTGAACATCAAGGGTAGATGGTTATATTCTCTCTTATTGAAGAGGGTTATTGCCTGGCATTTGTGTGGCAAGAATGTTACTTACCACTTATCAAACCAAGTTTGAATGTTATTCAGGACCTCCTGCAAATAGACATGGACTGCTTCAATATCTGAGGAGTCGCGTATGCTGCTGAGCATTGTGCAATCTTCAGCAAACATTCTCACTACTGACGTTATGATGGAGAGGAGGTCATTGATGAAGAACTGAAGATGGTTGGGGCAAGGTCACTACCCTGAGGAACTCATGCAGCAATGTCCCAGGACTCAGTTGAGTGGCCTCCAACAACCACAGTCATCTTCTTTTGTGCTAGATATGACTCCAACCAGTGGAGAGTCTCCCCCCGATTCCCATTGACACCAGTTTTGCTAGGGCACCTTCGTGTCACACTTAGCCAAATCCTGCCTTGATGTCACACTCACCTCACTTCTGGAGTTCAACTCCTTTGTACATGTGTGGACCATGACTATAATGAGAGCAGGAGCTGAATGGCCCTGGTGAAACACAAACTGAGTAAGTACTGCTTCGTAGCACAGTCGATGACACCTTCCATCATTCTGCTGATGATCAAGAGTAGACTGATGGGGCAGTAATTGGCTGGGTTGGATTTGTCCTGCTTTTTGTGGACAGTACATGCCTGGGCAATTTTCAACATTTTCAGGTAGGTGCCAGTGTTGTAGCTGTATTGAAACAGCTTGGCTAGAGGTGCAGCTAGTTCTCGAGCACAAGTCATCAGCACTGTTGCTGGAATATTGTCAGGGTTTATAGCCTTTGCAGTATCCAGTGCCTTCAGCCATTTCTTGATATAAAATGGAGTGAATTGATTTGTGATGCTGTTATCTATGGAGGAGGCTGAGCTGGATCATCCAATTCAACCTTATCTTTTATACTGATGTTCTGGGCTCCCCAGTGTGGATTTTTGTGAAGCCTCCTCCTCCAGTTAGGTTTTTAATTGACCGCCACCATTCATGACTGGATGTGGCAGGACAGCAGAGTCTAGACCTGATCTGTTGTTTGTGGGATTGCTTAGCTCTGTCCATCACATGTTGCTTCCAGTGTTTGTCATGCAAGTAGTCCTGTGCTGTAGCTTCACCAGGTTGATACCTCATTTTCAGGTATGCCTGGTGTTGCTCCTGGCCTGCCCTCCTGCACTCTTCATTGAACGAGGATTGATCCTCCAGCTTGATGGTAATGGTAGAGTGGGGGGTATGGCCGGCCAGGAGATTACTGATTGTGGTTGAATATAATTTGGATGCTGCTGATGGCCCATAGTGCCTCATAGATGCGCAGTTTTGAGTTGCTGGATCGGTTTGAAATTTAGTATGGTGGTAGTGCAACACAAAATGGAGGTTATCCTCGATGCGAAGACAGGATTTTGTCTCCAACAGGACTGTGCAGTGGTCATTCCTACCAATGCTGTCATGATGGACAGATGTGTCTGTGACAGGTAGATTGGTGAGGATGAGGTCAAGTAGATATTTCCCTCTTGTTGGTTCTCTCACAACCTGCCGCAGACCCAGTCTAGCAGCTATGTCCTTTAGGATTTGGCCAACTTGGTCAGTAGTGGTGCTATCAAACCAGTCTTGATGATGAACATTGAAGACACCACCCAAAGTGCATTCTGTGCCCTTGCCACCCTCAATGCCTACTTCAAGTGGTGCTAAGCATGGAGAAGTACTGATTCTTCAGTACTTCTGAACGGAGTGTAGTAGGTGGTTATCAGCAGAAGTTTCCTTGTCCTTGATTGACCTAGTGCCACGAGACTTCATGGGATCCAGAGTCAATGTTGAGGACTCCAGGGCAACTCCCTCCCAACCTTATACCACTGTGCCACGATCTCTGCTGGGTCTCTGCTGGTGGTGGGACAGGACATACCCAGGGATAGTGTTGGTGGTGTCCAGGACATTGCCTGTAAGGTAGGATTCTGTGAACATGATTGTGTCAGGCTGTTGCTTGACTAGTCTGTGGGACAGCTCTCCAAATTTTGGCACAAACCCCCAGATAGAAACATAGAAACGTAGAAAATATGTTAGTAGGAAGTCTTTGCAGGGCCAACAGCTTGGGTGAGCCACTGCTGTTTCCGATGGCGAGGTCAATGCCAGGTGGTCTGTCTGATTTCATTCCTTATCGACTTTTCTGTAACAGTTGGATACAACTGAGTGGTTTGCCATGCCAGTTCAGAGTTGACCACATTACTGGTGGTCTGGAGTCACTTGACCAGATAAAGATAGCAGATTTCCTTCCCTGAAGGGCATTAGATTTTAATGACAATCAACAATTCATCATTACTGAGACTAGCTTTTATTTACAAATTTATTTATTGAATTTAAATTCCACCAGCTGCTGTGAATTTGTGTCCCCAGAGCATAAGCCTGGGCCTCTGGATTGCTAGTCCAGTGACATTACCACTATACCATCACCTCCCCACCTTCCTCAAAAATTAACTTTTCTCAGTTCTGACGAAAATTCACAGCTCTCTTTCTCTCTTCACAGCTGTTGCTAGACCTTATGAGTTTTCCCAGCATTTTAATTTATCATTTCAAAATAGAGGTGTTTAGATAGAGTTAACAAGGACAAAATGTTCCCAGTGTCAGGATGGTCGATTATCAGAGTACACAGATTTAACTCGATTGACAAAATAACTTTTTAAAAATTCATTCACGGGATGTGGGCTTCACTGGCTGGGCCAGCATTTATTGCCCATCCCGAGTTGCCCTTAAGAAGGTGGTGGTGAGCTGCCTTCTTGAACTGCTGCAGTCCATGTGATGTAGATACACCCACTGTGTTGTCAGGGAGAGTGTTCCAGGATTTTAACCCAACGACAGTGAAGGAATGGCAACATTTTTCCAAGTCAGGATGGTGAACTACTTGGAGGGGAACCTCCAGGTTGTGGTGTTTCCATCTCTCTGCTGCCCTTGTCCTTCTAGGTGGAAGTGGTCATGGGTTTGGAAGGTGCAGTTTAAGGAGCCTTGGTGAATTCCTGCAGTGCATCTTGTAGATGGTACACACTGCTGTTACTGTGCATCGCTGGTGGAGAGACTGAATGTTTATGGATGTGGTGCCAAACAAGCGGGCTGCTTTGACCAGGGTGGTGTCAAGCTACTTGAGCATTGTGGGAGCTGCACTCATCCAGGCAAGTGGGGAGTATTCCATCACACTGCTGACTTGTGCCCTGTAGATGATGGACAGGCTTTTGGGAGCCAGGAGGTGAGTTTTTCATCGCATAATTCCCAGCCTCTGACCTGCTCTTGTAGCCACAGTATTTATATGGCTAGTCCAGTTCAGTTTCTAGTAAAGGTAACCTCCAGGATGTTGATAGTGGGGGATTCAGTGATGGTAATGCCATTGAACATCAAGGGGCGATGGTTGGATTCCCTCTTGTTGGAGGTGCTCATTGCTTGACACTTGTGTGGCGCGAATGTTACTTTCTAGTTGTCAGCCCAAGCCTGGATATTGTCCAGGTCTTGTTGCATTTGGACATGGACTGCTTCAGTATCTGAGGAGTCACAAATGGTGCTGAACATTGTGCAATCAGCGAACATCCCCACTTTTGACCTTATGATGGAAGGAAGGTAATTGATGAAGCAGCTGAAGATGGTTGGGCCCAGGACACTACCCTGAAGAACTCCTGCAGTGATGTCCTGGAGCTGAGGTGACTGACCTCCAACAACCACAACCAGCTTCTTTTGTGCTGGGTATGACTCCAAGCAGCGGAGAGTTTTCCTCCTGATTTCCATTGACTCCAGTTTTGCTAAGGCTCCTTGATGTCACACTCGGTCAAATGCTGCCTTGACGTCAAGGGCAGTCGCTCTCACCTCACCTCGGGAGTTCAGCTCTTTTGTCCATGTTTGAATCAAAGTTGTAATGAGGTCAGGAGCTGAGTGGGGCCTGGCGGAACCCAATTTGGGCATCAGTGAGCAGGTTATTGCTAAGGAAGTGTCGCTTGATAGCACTGTTGGTGACCCCTTCCATTACTTTACTGATGATGGAGAGTAGACTGATGGGGCAGTAATTGACTGAGTTGGATTTGTCCTGCTTTTTTGTGTACAGGACATACTTGGGCAATTTCCCACATAGCTGGGTAGATGCCAGTGTTGCAGTTGTACTGGAACAGCTTGGCTAGGGGCGTGGCAAGTTCTGGAGCACAAGTCTTCAGTACTATTGCCAGAATATTGACAGGGCCCATAGCCTTTGCAGCACCCAGTGCCTTCAGCTGTTTCTTGATATCATGTGGAGTGAATCGAATTGGCTGAAAACTGGCATCTGTGATGCTGGAGACCTCTGGAGGAGGGCGAGATGGATCATCCACTTGGCACTTCTGGCTGAAGATTGTTGCGAATATATGTCCTTCCTTGGCTCAATAGCAATTTCTGTTTTGATAATGCTCCTGAAACTCCGAGGGACAGCTTATTGCATTAAAAGCACCACAAAAATGCATGTTGCTGTTGTGATCTATATTTTTCTGATCTGTTTTGGGGGTTTTTCCACAAGCTTGTGACTCTGGCACTAGCTGTCAGATTCCCGGGATCCCTCTCCTAACAGTTTCACAATTGGGAAATTCCGGCACGTGAGGTTGGGGGTTATGTTTGTCATTGAGCGCAACACAGGGTTTGTTTTTTTTATTCATGAGATGCGAGTGTTGACAGGATTGTGAGAGAGTGTGAATCAAGGAGGCAGCAAGTGCAGGCCAGGGAGGTAACAGGTCAATTTGGGGGCATTTGGTGGTGGCAGACATCATGGGCAGAATTTTGCCCTCGTCGGGTGGGCTCAGCAGGGGCAAACGAGAGTGGCCATGAAACAGACTGCCTGCGATGGGGCCGCGACTGTGATTTCATGCTGGCAGACCAATTAACGCCTGTGCAGCCTGAACGCTGGCTGCAGAATGTTCAAGAAGGGGCGGACGTGGGCGGAGGCCTGTTGGCTGCCGAGTCCAATGGCGATCCGACCGCCGGTTCAAAAGCTGTGCAGGCAGCTCCAGGGCGGTTGCCCACGTTGGCATTGCTGCAACGACATGGCTGCGAACGAAGATGTAGATGCCAGGCGGGAGGTGAGGTCGACTGGGCATTCGGCCCCCCCCTGTTTTTTGGATGAGTGTCTCACCACCCTCCTGGAGGAAGGGACACCCTTGTCCACAGAGATGGGAGGAGGAGGAGCCACAGCACCTCACAAAGAGGGCATGGGAGGAGGTGGCATCTCAGCTGAGCAGCCATGATGTGAAGTGGTGCACCTGGGTGCAGTGCCGGAAGAGGTTTACTGACCTGCTATGCTCAGGAAGGGTGAGCACTGTGCTGGCATGGGTCAGTGAGTTGAAGTGTTTTGGGCTGGCCGTCCCCTCATGGAGCTCAGGGGTGTTAGTGTCTCAGTGCAAACTGTCGATGATGTCAGAGCTGGCCAAAGCCCTGGTTGCTTTGCCTTGCGGCTCGAGGGCCATGACACAGATGTGCCCCGCAAGGTGCTCCTCAGGTGGGGTTGGCCAGGCTGCAATGGCGCTGCAGGTAGAGAGTGGACTAATCAATGCTCCTTTGTTCTTTCAGACATCCCATAACAATATTGAGAGGTTGTGGACTGGCAGAGGACCCCCACAGCACCGCATCCTCTCCAGATATGAGCAGGACGCCTTGGAGCTCGAGAGGTGCCATGCACCTCAGTCAACTGGCCACGGAGAGGCTGGAGTGTCAGACGAAGATAAGAGTGCAGTGCACTAAGTTGAGAGTTTCGGAGGTGCAAACATTCTTGTGTAGTCTCTTCATTGATGGGAGCCTCCAGACTGGATTCCTCATTGACCATTGAAAGACGATGGCACCATGATGCAGATCTCCATTGTCTCATCAGGGTCCCTGGCATGCACAGTGACAATGTGATGACTTTAACTAATGGCGTGTCCTTGTTCTCCCTTAGATCTGCCACCAAGCAGTCAATCTCAGGACCCCCAGGAGCTACCCCTAACACCGGAGGATCACCAGAAGCACCTGTGTCACACCCACTCTCTGAACCAGGCACCAGCACAGATACTTCAGTGGGCATTAGATCAGTGGCTAGTATCTCGGTGCACATTGGTGAGGGCACTTCACGCTCACTTGAGGTGCAGCGGAGGCACATTGTGCCCAGGGCACTGGCAGTCGGAGGACTGCTGGAGACCAGGATGATGCTCAGTCAAAGGATGATTATGAGCCTCTGGAATCATTCATTAGGCAGCAGATACTGGATGTGAGGGAGGATCTGGCAAAAACCCAAGAGGGTATGTGTGCCAAGGTCTGTTGTGGAGGAGTCCCTGCGGAGCATGAGCACTGTGTTGACCCTCACAGCTGAGCGCAATGCCTCCTCATTGAGAGAGTGGTGACTCTCGTGGAGAGGCTACTTCAGGAACAGAATCAGGGGTTCCTGGGGTTGTGCTATGACCTGCAAGCCCTAACACAGGCACTGACCTCAGGTGGTCAGTGTCACTGTGGGAGATGGATGAGGCAGCCAGTATCCCAGTTAGGTGCCCATCCATCAATGGTGAGCAGGGAGGTCCACAGCAATCTCATATTGGCGCATGAGGTGCCTGCTTCTCTCTAGGCTCCTCTCAGGGCACTCCACATGATGGCAGCAGCTCCTCCGCCCTCTGCCAGTGACTGTGGCATCTGATGAGGCTTTGGCGAGATGCCAGCCATGGCACTGGCCGCTCCCTCCCAGGCAGGGCAAGCACAGGCTCCACTGGCCAGAGGATGACCGCCAAGGTCATCAAAACCAACAGGACACCAGAGTCAGCAGGCTGTCTCCAAAGCTGGTGCCAGCGAGGGGGGAGGATCTAGATGTAGCACCCGTAAACATAAGCTTAAAGCACCTTAAGCACAAGAGGAACTGGTCATGGGTGATCTTTTGTTCTCCCTTTTTTTTTCCTTTTTTAATGGTGTGACCATCAACACCTGTTATTGTTATGTTCATAATCTGAGAGTGCCAACATTATATTACATTTGCTTTTGTGTTATTGGCCTGAGTATACTTCATTTGTTTTGTAGGTGCAGGGTACACCAGTATGTAATGCTGGACCTAAGTGGCTCAAAACTTTATTGCACAGGCACTGAGTGTATCTTGTGGGCAAAGGAAAGGGTCATTTCTGAGATCCAGGATGGTGGTGGCAGCCCTGGCATGAGGTGGTAGCGCTTATTTGGCAGCCTAGCTGAAGGACCGTTGGGTCAAGGTGTCCTTGGTATCCCTGCCTCCCTGGAGGCTACCGAGGTCTGGCTCCACCCCTCAGCATTCTCCTCATCGTGCTTCTCTTCTGACTCACTGCTGGATTCATCATCTGTGGCCTTTGCAGCTGCCTCAAGATCCTCTTCCTCCAGTGGGTACCCTCCTTGCCAGTGCCAGATAGTGGTTGCATGTTGTACTCTCCACAATCAGTGACACCCGCTCTGGGGGGTGTTGCAGTGCTCCACCTGAACGGTCCAGGTATCGGAAGCGCATCTTGAGAAGACCTATGGTTCTCTGTCCCACTGCCCTTGCAGAGGCATGGCTCCTGTTGTACCGCTGCTCTGCCTCTGTCCTTGGGTGTCGGAAAGGCGTCATGAGCCACCTTTTCAAGGGATAGCCCTTGTCTCCCAGCAGCCATCCATCCAGTCAGGCTGGAGCACTGAAGACCCTCGGCACCTGGGAGTGTCTGAGGATGAATGCATCCTGGGAGCTGCCAGGGTACCCTTGCACAATCTGCATCTTGTAGTCACACACTATCTGCACGTACATGGAGCGGGATCCCTTCCTGTTAACAAAGACACCCGGTTGAACCGCTGGCACCTTGATGGCCACATGAGTGCAGTCAATGGCACCCTGGATGCAGGGAACCCATCAATTGCTGCAAAGCCTCTGGCTCACTCAGCCTGGCTGGCCTCATCCATACGGAAATGAAGGAAAGTCAAAACCCGCCTGAACAGAGCTTGAACAGATTGACGCACTGTGGACAGCTGATTGGGAGACTCCACACAGATCCCCCACTGAGCCCTGGAAAGAGCCGCTGGCAAAGATGTTGAGGGCCACTGTGACCTTCAGGCCACTGGCATGGGGTGTCTACAATCAGAGTTGATCTCAGGTCCAATCATCTGACAAATGGAGGTCAGTGTCTCCCTTGAGAGGTGGAGCCTCCTTCGCATTGCACCTTGGACATATTGAGATAGCTGCATTGCTGCCTGTAAACCCTGACAGCAGGATAGTGGTGTCTTCTACAGCCCCTTCTGCCTTGGACTACCTCCTGGCCCAACCCCCTTGTGCCCATGCCTCTCTCCCCCTCCCTCCCGTACCTCCACTGGAAGCTGCATTGGGACACATGGACTCCTCTCCCTTCTGCCCCTCTCTTTCTCCTTAGAGGAATTGCCTCCAGCAGAGACCACAATCCCCATTACCAAGATAAGGGAAGGCTGTCTGATACCTGAAAGGGTCCATACAGTCTGAATCCTCACGGGGCCTTGGAGACACCAATGAATCCTGAAATGAAGCATGGAAATGCTACAAATGAAGCCTTGAACAGAGATGAAGCTGTCAAGTACTGAGAAGCCACCAGCAAACTATCTCCAAAACTCCTCACTACCCACACTGGCATTGCTGCTGACTCTTTTTATCCTGCCTGTGGATGAGGTTTTGCAAATTGTGGGCTGCCCGCCTGTCTGTTTTGCCTGTGTGACGAGCGAAAAATCACACGGGCAACGTTAAATCGTTGTCAACTGGTTTGTTAAGAGGCTTAGTTGGCCTCTTAATTAATGGCAGGCACGGCTCTGACTCCCGTGTGCACTTGCCGATCGAAATATTGCACAAGTGCACGATGACGTTGGGACACTCGCCCAACATCATCGCATGTCATTTTATGCTCATTCAGTTCGGGCGCGCGCCTGCCCGATAAGTGGAAAATCCAACCCCATGCAATAAGCATTAAAAATGAGACAGCCAATTTCCACACTACAAGGTTGTACAAACAGCAATGACCAGATAATCTTCTTTAGTGATGTTGGTTGATGGATAAATATTGGCCCCGGGATCTTGGGAAGAACATTCCTGCTCCTTTTCAAATACTAGCTGTGGAATCTTTTACATTTTAAAAGGGCAGATGGAGCTTCATTTTAACATTTCATGCAAAAGATGACACTTCCAACATTGCAATGGTCTCACAATACTGCCCCTTTGACAACACAGTGCTCCCTCAGTATTGTCCCTGATGGTGCAGTGGTCTCTCAGCAACGTGCTGTGAGTGCAATGCTTCATCAGTACTGATCTTCTGATGGAGCAATGCACTATCAATACTTCTCCTTTGACAGTGCAGCACTCCTGCAATACTGTCCCTCCAGCAGTGCAGTGTTCCTTCAGTACTGATCCTCTGACAATGCAGCTCTCCCACATACTGCTCCAATGAGTGCAGTGCTCCCTTGTACTGACTCTGCAAGAGTGCAGCACTCCCTCAGTACTGTCCCTTGACACTGCAGCCCTCCCTCAGTATTGTCCATTTGATCATGCAGCACTTCCTCAGTATGGCCCCTGAAAATTGCACAGTCCCTCAGTACTGCCCCTCCAACAGTGCAGCACTGCCTCAATACTGATTTTCCAACGGTACAGCACTCAACGCTACCCTTCTGACAGTACAACACTATTTCGTACTGCAGTGTTTTCGTATATTATGGACTCGAGAGCTGGTTTTTACATTCCCTCGCTTCTTTTTAGGCTGTCCTTCAGGGTTGAGGATGACTTGCTTCCACACTAAGAATGAGTTCTCAGGTGCCTGAAGAGTCCAATGCGTAACCTACAGTCTCTGTCACAGGTGGGACCAACGGTGATAGGGGGAATGGGTGGGTGGGGTGCCCAGGTTGCCATGCACTCCTTTTGCTGTCAACGCTTGGCTTCGACTAGCCCTTGGCGATGAGGCTCAAGCTGTCCAACTCCTTCCTGGATGATCTCCCTCCACATAGGGCGGTCTTGGGCCAGGGATTCCTAGATGTTGGTGGGGACGTTGCACTTTTTCAAGGAGGCGAGGGTGCCCTAGAAGCATTTCCTCTGCCCTCCCTCGCTTGCCGTGTCGAAGCTCCGGGTAGACCACTTGTTTTGAAAGTCTTGTGTCAGGTATGCAGATGATGTGGCCCACCCAGCAGAGCTGATCGAGCGTGGTCAATGCTTTGATGCTAGAGATGTTGGCCTGAGTGGGAACACTGATGTTGGTACGCCTATCCTGCCAATGGATTTGTAGGATCTTGCAGAGGCAGTGCTGGTGGTACTTCTCCAGTGTTTTGAGGTGCCTGCTGTACATAGTCCACATCTCTGAGCCATATAGGAGGGCAGGTAGATCATGTAGGTCATGAGATTGGTGCCGGGTCTGAGGTCCTGGTCTTCAAACACTCTTCCTCAGGTGGCCGAAAGCTGCACTGGCACACTGAAGGTGGTGTCGAAGCTCGTCATCGATGTTTGCCCTGTTGGCACTAGACTCCAAGGTACAGAAAGTAGTCCAGGTTGTCCAAGTCCTCATCGTGGATTTTGATAACCGGGAGTGTAGTGTGGTATGGAAGGGGCAGGTTGATAGAGGACCTTTGTCTTAGGGATGTTTAGTGTAAGGCCTATGCTCTCGTACGCCACGGTGAAGGTGTTGACGACGGCTTGGATCTCAGTCTCCGAATGTGTGCAGATACAAGCATCGTCTGCATCCTGTAGTTCAATGACAGAGGATGGAATGACCTTGGACCTGGCCTATAGGTGCCGGAGGTTGAACAAGTTCCCATTTGTTCTGTAGTTTAGCTCCACTCCAGTGGGGGGGCTTGCTGAAGGCAAGATGGAGCATTGAGGCAACAGAAATTGAGAAGAGCGTCAGTGCACTGACAGCACCTTACTTGACCCTGGTCCGACCGTCGATTGGGTCTGTGGTGGATCCGTTGGCCAGGATCACAGCTTGCATGTCATCATGAAGTAGGTGGGAGAATGGTGACAAACTTTTGGGGGCAGCCAAAGTGGAGAAGGATGCTCCATAATCCTTTGCAGTTGACAGTGTCGAAGGCTTTTGTGAGGTCAAAGATGTACAAGGGTTGGTGCTGTTCCCTGCATTGTGAGGTCAAAGATGTACAAGGGTTGGTGCTGTTCCCTGCATTTCTCTTGCAGTTGCCACATGGTGAAGATCATGTCCATTGTGCCCCTTAGTGGGTGGAATAAATATTACGACTCTGGAAGAGTTTTTCAGCCTCAGGGAGAAGGTGATTGAGGAGGATTCATGTGATGAGCTTCCCTGTGCTGACAGCAGGGAGATTCCTCTATAGTTATCACGGTTGGATTTGTTACCTTTCTTGAAGAAGGTCATGATAATGGTGTCTGAGATCTCCTGGCATGCTCTCCTCCTTCCAGTTAAGGGAGATGGGGCCATGTTTTCACTGTCGAATGACCTTTTCTACCTCTTGCTGGGCTGGGGTTGTGCTGAGATGGTGGTGGGTGGCATGCTGCGGAATGGAGTCGAGGACACTTGCTTGAAGACAGAGGGCAGAGTTTTATGTCCTGCGGGTGGCTGCATGCCCAACCCAATCGGGCGTAAAATCGCACGATGTTTCGCTCGGCAGCTGCGAGCAGAAGTTGGAAATGTGCCCTACTGACAATTCAGAGGGCAATTAAGCCCATTAATGGGGCAATTGTCTCTGATTTTTCGTGGCCCATACAACCTTACTGTTGGCAGGCAGGCGAATCGGCCAGGCGGCCTTTACGTTTTTCATCAAACCTCATCCAAAGGCGGGATGAAATCTCTTATGAAATAAAATAAAACATAAATATCTGTGGACAGCAATTTTATGAGGTATGCTTTCAGGTGCTTGATTGTGATGAATGGACATTTACAGCTTTTTAAACCTTTGTTTAATTATTTGAAGGTCGCAGCTCACTGAGGCATCTGTCTGCCTTCGGGGAGCCCTGTCCAAGTGCTCACCCATGCCTGCGGTGACATCATTGCCTGCCCTCTTCCCGCCCCCACCCCAGCAGCGCTGAGCTTTACAGTGTGTGTTTCATGCTGGCTGGCGAATGAAATTGCGGTCGGGGGCCAATTGCGGTTGGGGGTCCATTTCCCAGATGCTCCCAGGCACGCCGATCGCACACGTCCACCAAGGCCAGAGTCTCTGTTAAGAAGATCTTCGAAGTGCCCCTTCCATCGGATGCTGACTGCCTCTCTGTCTTTGATGAGTGCCTCTCCATTCTTGGTCAGCAGTGAAGTGGGGCCTTGGGTGCTTGGGCTGTAGGTGGTCTTGACTGTGCTAAAGAAACCTCGCATGTCATGGTTGTCAGCTAACTATTAGATCTTCTGCGCTTTCTCCACCCATATCATCTGTTCTTTTGTTTAGAGTGTCCACAGCGCCTGGTCTGCCTTCAAGGCCTCCATCACCAGCACCTGCGAAGAAATGTTTGGTCACTTGACCAGGAAATACTAAGACTGGTTTGATGAGAACAACCAGGAGATCCAGGAGCTGATAAGCCACAAGCACAAGGCATTTCTGAACCTGAAACAGCAACCCAACTCGAGAGCAAGTAAGCAGCTCTACTGACAGCTGAAGGCTGAGGTCCAGCAAAAAAAAAAAATCCTCCCCTGCTGGAGGGTTTGAATGTAGGGTGCATGTGAAATCCAGCTGGTGGCCCTCCTGTCGTTTATCTGCCCATCTCCAACCCGCCTGAAAATTTATGCAGAGGGACAGGGAAGGCATTGGGCAGTCTGCCCACCCTTGGGCTTATTGAGGCCTTTAAATAGCCCAATTGATGGCCACTTAATAGGGCTTCATCTTGCCCTGCCAGTATTTTATCTGCAGCGGGGGCCAGGCCATGTCAGAAGCCCAGCAACCTTAGTTGCACAGGCTGATGTCAGTCAAGGCCTGGGGATCGTGGGCATGCTCCACCCTGTCTTTTTAGCTGGGGACGGGGGAGGGGAGGTTGCGGGGACCATGGTACCTCATGAAATTCGGCCCCAAGTCTCTGGATAAGACTTGAACCTGCTACCTGCTGATTTGAAGTCTTGTACCCACCCTGCCGAATCAAAATCAACTGTGAACACTAAAAAATGAAATGGTGAAGGTGGGGAGAGGTGGGAGGGAAATCTATCATAAATGAACTCGTAGGGTTTGAATTGATCACCCCGAGCAAATACATCTCTCAGTAGTCAGCACTCAATACAGAGACTGGCCTTTTTTTGGCTTAATATCCCAAACTGTTAAAGGCTAGCCCTAATGCCCTCAACCTGCTGCTGCTGTTGCTGCTGAGTACAGCACACATTCTATCTGCTGGGATTATTGGATCAGATACAAGATTAGTCTGAACTCTTGAGCACTCGCGTCACTGGCTCCCTGCATGCAATGTATGGACTCTGTTCACAAGAGATTAAACCTGACCTGTCACCTCATCACCTTAAGTTATTCAGTAACAGAAATAAAGTATTGAACTAACTCCTCACTATGAGTCTGAAAGCACTGTAGTTGAAAGAGTTTATCTACACCAGGTTGTTTTATTGGTAAAATATTGACAAAAATGTGAACAGGAGCTGATCTTTAGCACCTACTTTCTGGAAGTTTATAGGTAGACTTCATTCAGGAACTGGTCACCAAGTTATCACCCTGTGTTCATTCAAACAGGTACATTAACGTATATGAAAAACCTGTCACTGAGACTCTACTAACTTCTAGCAGCTTGATAATTGAGAGAAATCTGGCGAAAATATTAAAATCAATGTTACAAATGTTGACAGAGTAAATGTATTAAAGAAATATTTGATAAATTACTGGCTGAACCTCAGGGGGAGTATTGTGTCTAATTTTGGGCACCACACTTTAGGAACAATGTCAAGGCTTTGGAAAGGGTGCAGAGTAGATTTACCAGAATGTTGTCAGGGATGAACGACAACAGTTATGTGGATAGACAGGAAAAGCTGGGCTTATTCTCTGTAGAGCAGAGAAAGTTAAAGGGAGAGTTAATGGAGGTGTTCCAAATAATGAAGGGTCTGGAAAGCATAGATAAAGAGAAACTGTTTCCATTGGCAGGAGGATCAGTAACTAGAGGACACAGATTCAAGGCAATTGGCAAAAGAACCTGAGAGGAGATTAAGAGAATGTTTTTTAAACAGTGAGTTGTTGTGACCTGGAAAGGATGATGGAAGCTGATTGAGTAGTAACTTCCAAAAGGAACTTGGGTAAAGACTCAAAGGGGAAAATTTTACAGGGCTATGCAAATAGAGCAGGAGGGACAGCGACTAATTACATAGCTCTACCAAAGATTCAGTATAGGCATGATCTGCTGAATGACCTCCTTCTGTGCTGTAAGATTCCAATTTTAATGCGTCACTGGAACCAACTGAAATTTCCTGTTGGTGTCAAGCAGGGCTAAAGAAAAGAATTTAAACAGTAGCAATGGAATGAAAATGAATTGGTGACAGATGCAGAGTCAGACAGGACAACGACTCACCTACAATAATGGGCAACACTTTCATTGCTTTGCGTTCTCTTCCATTAATCTTTGCACGCTTCCTCCTGTTCGCTGGGTGCGACTGAATGTACTTGACTTCTGAAAAAGTTATGGTTTGCATGGACCGGTCCACGAACTGTCTCGATAAATCACAGTCTGACTTTGGAAAGAGATGCAGTTCTTCACGTTTGATGTGTGGCGGATTTCGTTCTATTAATGGAGGAGGACTTTGCCGCTCTGAGGGGTCCCCGTTAATCTTCTTGAACCCATGCAAGTTATGTCTTAGCTTGCGTTTCCGTGCTTCCTCCCATCGTCTGAGGCCCCGGAACATTCCACAATACAAGAGGAGCATTATTGGGCAGGGGAGAAAGAAGGAGCAGACAGAAGAATAAATGATATAATTGTCATCCTCTAATTGACACACAGTCTGATCTCTGCCAGGAACATTGTTCAGGCCAAAGACAATAGGTGAGGCAACAGCAAACGCCAAGATCCAGGTCATGGAGATCAGGACCATCTGTCGGAGATCAACGTGTTTCCTGTTGTAATTCAACGGGATCAATACAGCGATAAACCTAGAGAGAGGGAGAGAGAAACAGTCCTGTTGAGTAAGGCTGGCAACACACAGGGTCCTCAATAATATTCAGTAGGTATGAAACTAGCAGAAATTCTGGTGCTGATATTAACAGAGTGAAACTCTCTCCATGTTATTATTTATTAAAACAGATTCATTAAAATAATGCTGTGCTATATGATTGGTAGCATCACTGGTGAATATGGGGCAGTCTATGATGGCAATCTGATTTCCCAAGGTGAATCTTTACCCCAGGTGTCAATCTAGCTACAGATACGTTGGGATATTGGAGTATTGGAAGTGAATGGGCACAACACTGCACACATCTGCTCCTGAAGCCCCCGTTTATGCCTCTGTTACTTCTAGATTCGACTATTCCAACACTCTCCTGGATGGTCTCCGACATTCTACCCAGCGTAAACGTCATCGCACCCAAACTTTGCTGCCCATATCCTAACTCCTACAAAGTCCCTTTCACCTATTACTACTCTGCGCTCGCTGACCTACATTAGCTCCTGGTCAAGCAAAATCTTGATTTTAAAATTCTCATCCTTATTTTCAAATTGCTCCATGGTCTTACCCCTCCATATTTCTAATCTCCTGCACCCCTACAAACATCCTCTAAACAATCTATTCTCTTGACTCTGGTATCTTGTATATTTGCTCTCACCTTTCATCCCATCATTTGTTCCTGATCTCCATAATCTGGAATTCACAACCTATTCTTCTGTCTCCATCTCTTTCAATAAAACGCTCCTTAAAACTCACCCCTTTGATCAGACTTTGAGTGACATCACATTGAAAGGGCCCTGGGATGGTGAGATTGTCTTATGAGGAGAGATTGAGGAGACTAGGTCTATATTCCCCACAGTTTCGAAGAAATCTTGAAATTTACAAAATTCTTACGTGGTGTGATTGGATGGATGTAGATAAGATGTTTCCCCTCGCTGGTGAGTCTAAAACCAGGGGACACAATCTCAGGATAAAGGATAGGCCATTTAAGACTGAGATGAGGAGGAATTTCTCCATTTAGAGGGTGGTGAATCTTTGGAATTCTCAACCCCAGAGGGCTGTGGAAGCTCAATCATTGAGCATATTCAAAACAGAAATTGATAGACTTCTGGAGACCAATGACAAAGGGATATGGAGATAGTGTGGGAAAGTGGCATTGAGGGAGATGATCACCCATGATCTACTTGAATGAAGGAGCAGATTCGATGGGCTGAATGGCCTTCTCCTGTTCCTATGTTCCAATGGAAATCCCTCAAGTCTGCTCTGCTGTTCAACTGGATCATGGCCAATTTGTATCTTAGCTCCATTTACCCACCTTTTCTCCATATCCCTCAACACCCTTGCCCAACAATGAACTATCAATCTCAGTATTGGAAGCTCCAATTGAGCCCTTGCCCTTTATGAAGATAAAGAGTTGAACAGTCAGCAACTTTAGAGAGAGTGAACATTTCTGGCATGGAACTTTTGTCAAAACGGAGCTCTGTGTGGTGGAGATAAGCAAATAATCAGACAGGCAAATACACCCAACAGTTTGTAGCATTTTGACTTCTGTTGTCGGTTTCGCAGCTTTTCACCAGCCCTCAAGTAAAGGGAGTTGTAAAACATTCATGGCTCAGAACCCATTTCCCATTCAGGAGCCAGTGGGAATGACTTTTTTTTATTCATTCATGGGATGTGAGCGTCACTGGCTAGGCCAACATTTATTGCCTATCCCTAATTGTCCTTGAGAAGGTGGTGATGAGCTGCCTTCTTAATCTGCTGCAGTCCATGGGATATAGGTACACCCACAGTGCTGTTAGGGAGGGAGTTCCAGGATTTTGATCCAGTGAGGGCATGCTGTATTGTTGGAAGAGCAGTACTGAGCGAGCGCTGTAGTGTCAGAAGGGTAGTACTGAGGTGGTGCTGTGTTGTTGCAGGGGCAGTACTGAGGGTGTGTTGTACTGTTGGCGGGGTAGTACTGGGGTTGCTGATCTGTCAGCGGGTCTCTACAAAGGGAGCACAGCACTGTCAGATGTTTGATATTGAGTGAGCGCTGCACTGAATGAGGGTCAGGTTTGAGGGAGTGCTTCACTGTCAGAAGGGCAGTACTGAGGAATCCCTAAACTGTCAGGAGGGCTGTACTGAAGGACCACTGCACTGATTGAGGGTCAGTACTAAAGGAGCTCTACACTGTTAGAGGGTTGGTAATGAGGGAGCACTGCATTGTCTAAGGGTCAGTATTAAGTGTACGCTGCACTATCAGAGGGGCAGTACTGAGGGAGCACTGGCCTCTCAGAGGGTGGGTAATAAGGGAATGCTGCACTGTTGGAGGTGCCATCTTTCAGATGAGATGTTAAACTGAGGCCCCATCTGCTTTCTGAGGTCAATAAAAAAAATCTCAGCCACTATTCAAACAAGAACGGAATTATCCCTGGTGTTCTGGTTAATATTTGTCTCTTAAATCACTAAAGCATCTAATCATTATCACATAGCTGTTTGTGGGAGCTTATGTGCACAAATTGGCTGCTGCATTTCTTACATGTAAGTAACTACACTTCAAAATTACTTAATTGGCTGTAAATAACTTTGGGAATTCCTGAGGTCATGAAAGGCACTGTAGAAATGCAAATTATAAGCAGGTGTTATGGATTTACTATGCATGTTGGTTTTACTGTTGGATTAGACTTCAAAGGTAACATTTATAAATCACATAGATCTCTTAAGTCAGAGGGGCATGTTAGTGGGGTGGTAAAAAAGGCATATGGGACACTTGCCTTTATCAATTGAGGCATAGATTACAAAAGTAGGGAGGTCATGTTGGAGTTGTATAGAACCTTGGTGAGGCCACAGCTGGAGTATTGTGTGCAGTTCTGGTTGCCACATTATAGGAAGGATGTGATTGCACTGGAGGGGGTGCAGAGGAGATTCATCTGGATGTTGCCTGGGATGAAACATTTAAGTTATGAAGAGAGGTTGGTTAGACTTGGGTTGCTTTCATTGGAGCAGAGAAGACTGAGGGGCGACCTGATCGAGGTGTACAAGATTATGAGAGGAATGGACAGGGTGGATAGGGAGCAGCTGTTCTCCTTAGTTGAAGGGTAATTCACAAGGGGGCATAAGTTCAAGGTGAGGGGCAGGAGGTTGAGGGGGATGTGAGGAAAAACTTTTTTTACCCAGAAGGTGGTGACGGTCTGGAATGTACTGCCTGGGAGGGTGGTGGAGGTGGGTTGCCTCACATCCTTTAAAAAGTACCTGGATGAGCACTTGGCACATGATAACATTCAAGGCCATGGGCCAAGTGCTGGAAAATGGGATTAGGTAGGTAGGTCAAGTGTTTCTCACATGTCGGTACAGACTCAATGGGCCGAAGGGCCTCTTCTCCACTGTGATTCTGATGTGGACATATAAGAGTTGACAGGCTGTGTATCCACTGGCCTCACTGCTCTATGTAAGCTGGTGCTTGGAAAATGATTTGAGTGGATAATAACAGCCCCTTATAAAGCTGCTTAAGCGTTCTGGCTCTTCAAATAAGCCACATTGGATTTAGGATAATTTTTTTACTTCATTTATGGGATGTGGGCATCGCTGGCTAGGCCAGCATTTGTTGCCCATCCCTAATTGCCCTTGAGAGGTTGGTGGTGAGCTGCCTTTTTGATGTGCTGCAGTCCCTGTAGTGTAGGTACACCCACAGTGCTGTTAGGGAGGGAATTCTAGGATTTTGACCCAGCGACAGTGAAGAAATAGTGACCTATCTCCAAGTCAGGATGATGAGTGGCTTGGAGGGGAACTTTTAAGTGGTGGTGTTCCCATGTATCTGCTGCCCTCGTCTTTCTAGATGGTAGTGGTCGTGGGTTTAAGAAGGTGCTGCTTAAGGAGGCACCTCAACCCCCTCCCATGGCACCTTCCCACTCAACTGCAGAAGCTGCAACACCTGCCCCTTTACATCTGCACCCACAGATGCTGTCAAACCTGCTGAGTTTTTCCAGCAATTTTTGTTTCAGATTTCCAGTGTCTGCAGCATTTTGCTTTTATCTTAATGCTGTCTAAGGAGCCTTAATGAGTTTCTGCAGTGCATTTTGTAGATAGTGCATACTCTGCCACTGTTCGTCGGTGGTGAAGGGAATAAAAATGTTTGTGGATGGGGTGCCAATCAAGGGCTATTTTGTCCTGGATGGTGTCAAGCTTCTTGAGTGTTGTTGGAACTGCAGTCATCCAGGCAAGTGGAAAGTATTCCATCACACTCCTGACTTTTGCCTTGTAGATGGTGGACAGGCTTTGGGGAGTCAGGAGGCGAGTTACTCGCCGCAGGATTCCTAGCCTCTGACCTGCCGTTGTGCCAGTGATGTAATATTTTTTTGATACTGTTATTGCAGTTAACAAGCTGATATACATCAGTAAATGTTTGTTCCTGGTTTTCTTTTCAAAGGGAAGTGGAATGATTTGATTTTTCAGAATGATAGTTAGAGTATTACATCCTCTGAGCCCTTGTTTCATACTCCTGTTGGTCAGAGGTAGTTGGACAAGTTCCATTAGCGCAAGTTCAACCCTGAGCTCTTGTACTGAGTCCTCACTTCAAACAGCCATGGTTTTAAACTACACTGAGACACAGCTATACCACCAGTTGAAAAACTGGATCCTGGGACAGGTTAAGGCCCCCATGCCATTCCCCCCCCCCCCGCCCCATACTTGTACATTCACAGTACAGAGAGACCCACCCAAACAAAAAGACACCCGCAGTATAGAGGGATGCCCATCCACTCCCTGTGTTCCAATCACTCTATTGAAAGACCAGGTCATCAACCTGTGCTCCATCAACATTCTCTCTCAGTTAACGCCACCACCAATAGATTAATGGGTCATTCATTCACTGACTGTGGGCAAACTAAATTGGAATGTTATTACACTTGTTATAAATCATATTGGGGTGTACAGGGAACATGTTAAGGTATTATTTAGATGTGCAAACTCTTTCTTTCCTGTCTTTGGAGTCTGTTTCCTGGCTTATAGCTGTATTTCGAGTAGAGATGATTGCATAGTGGTAATGTTACTAGACTGGGACACCAGGGGATATGGGTTCAAATCCTACCATGGCAGGTGGTGAAGTTTTAATTTAATTAAAATCTGGAATTGAAAGGTAGTCTCAGGAATGATAACCATGGACCTATTGTTGCAATTTTGGTTCACTAATGCCTTTTCAGGAAGGAAATCTGCAAACCTTACCTGGTCTGGCCTACATTAGGTGCAGATCCAGGTACTTTTTAAGTAAAGTGCTGTAAGCTGCAGGGCTATGGGCTGAGTGCAGGAAGGTGGGATTAGAAAGGGCACCTGGGTGTCCTCGGGCTGGCATGGACAAGATGGGTTGAATGGCCTCCTTCTGTGCTGTAACTTTTCTATGGTTCAATGTGACTTCCAGACCTTTGACTCTTAACTGATCTCTGAAATGGCCTAGCAAGCCACTCAGTTCTAAGGTAATTAGGGATGGGCAATAAATGCTGGCCTTGCTAGCGACACTGCATCACAAAAATTTTTTAAAATTCTTTACATTATGTGCCCTATGTGCTCATATTGAATACAGCGGAAATGGTTGTATTGCAATATTTATTTCTCTTCATTTTATATTCTGCTGTCACTGAGGCTGCTGTGAAACTCCTGGATTAATGTGTGCATTGATGTTTTACATCAAGAGTAAACAGGCTGGGTTCTTTTCTATAGAAAAGAATAGATTGAGGAGTGACCTGATAGAGGTCTTTAAAATTATGAAAAGGTTTGATAGGGTAGACGTAGAGCAGATATTTCCATTTGTGGGTGGAGACCAGAACTAGTGGCTGAAACATGAAATAGTCACTAATACATACAATTAGGAGAAAATTCTTTACCCAGAGAGTGGTGACATTGTGGACCTCACTACCACAGGGTGTATTTCAGGTGAATGGCACAGCTACATTTCACTTTGAACAGCTGGAAACCTAGTCAGTCTGGATTCTGTCCAGAATTCCTCTTTGCTACTCAATCAGAACATCAGAAACTTGGTGTTTCTATAATGTGTCATTGCACCCTCACTGTTAAATGGTCCCAAGCCAGATGAAGTACAAAACAAGATACAGATCCTACCCTTGTTAGTGGGTTTATTCACAGGATGCGGCATTACAGCTCTTGGCCTCCCAACTACAAACTCAGTATCCCAGCTGACTCTTTAAATGTGCTCTCAATCTTACAACATGATCAACCAATTATTAACAGATTTCCCTTTCTTTAAAAAAAAATTAACATACTTAATTACAAAGCAATAAAAAAAATTGTTTTCTATATTCCTTACAATTTAAAAAAAAATTCATTCAAGGGATGTGGGCTTCGCTGGCTGGGCCACCATTTTTATTGCCCATCCCTAGTTGCCCTTGAGAAGGTGGTAGTGAGCTGCCTTCTTAAACTGCTGCAGTCCATGAGATGTAGGTACACCTACAGTGCTGTAAGGAAGGGAGTTCCAGGATTTTGACCCAGCAACAGTGAAGGAGCCGTGATATACTTCCAAGTCAGGATGATGAGTGACTTGGAGGGGAACTTCCAGGTTTTGGTGTTCCCATCTATCTGCTGCCCTTGTCCTTCTAGGTGGAAGTGGTCATGGTTTTGGAAGGTGCTGTCTAAGGATCTTCCTGCAGTACATCTTGTAGATGGTATACACTGCTGCCACTGTGCAGCAATGGAGAAAGTGAATGTTTGTGGATATGGTGCCAATCAAGCTGACAGTTTTGTCCTGGGTGGTGTCTAGCTTCGAGTGTTGTAGGAGCTGCACTCATCCAGGCAAGTGGGAAGTATTCCATCACAATCCTGACTTATGCCTTGTAGATGGTGGACAGGCTTTGGGGAGTGAGGTGGTGAGTTACTCGTCGCACGATTCCTAGCCTCTGACCTGCTCTTGTAGCCACAGTATTTATATAGCTAGCCCAGTTCACTTTCTGGTCAATGGTAACCCCCAGGATGTTGATAGTGGGGGATCCAGTGATGATAATGCCACTGAACATCAAGGGGTGATGGTTGGATTCTTTTGTTGGAGGTGGTCATTGCCTGACACTTGTGTGACATGAATGTTACTTGCCACTTGTCAGCCCAAGCTTGGATATTGTCCAGGTCTTGCTGCATTTGGACATGGACTGCTTCAATATCTGAGGAGTCGCGAATGGTGCTGAATACTGAGCAATCATCTGAGAACATCCCAACTTCTGGCCTTATGGTGGAAGAAAGGTCATTGATGAAGCAGCTGAAGATGGTTGGGCCCAGGACACTACCCCACTACCCTGAGGAATTCCTGCAGTGATGTCCTGGAGCTGAGATGACTGACCTCCAATAACCACAACCATTTTCCTTTGTGCTAGGTATGACTCCAAGCAACTTATCATAACACTAGACGCCCTCTTTTAGGACCTGCAATAATTTATTGGAGCAAGCGTTCCTCTCTGTAAAACAGCCTAATAATTGATGACTTGCATTGACCCATTTTAATTTAGAGATCTCTTTTCTTTCCAATATTTCCTTTGTACCAGCAAGGTCCAACCTCAAAGTGACAATCTTTGTTGTATGAACCTTATCCCAAAGAGAACATTTACCCGCATATTATTTTATGGGCAATCTTTTCTCAGAATGTCCCTTGTACAGAATTTCTTTCAAACAAACATACTAATTAGGAGGAGTAGGTCACATGGCTCCTCAAGTCTGTTTCGCCATTCAAAAAGATCATGGCTGATCTGATTGTAACCTCAACTCCACATTCTTGCCTACCCCCAAAAACCTTTCACCCCCTTGTTTATCAAGAATCTATCTACTTCTGTCTTAAAAATATTCAAAGACTCTGCTTCTACTGCTTTATGAGGAAGAGTTTCAAAGACTCACGATCTTCTGAGAGAAAAAAATTCTCATCTGTCTTAAATGGGTAACCCCTTATTTTTAAACAGTGATCCCTAATTCTAGAGTCTACAATTCCAGTTCCGAATGTTAGATAAGTACAATCCCATATCTATTGCATCTAACAGTGCAAGTGTTTCTGGAGCTAGGGTACTTTTAAATGTCCTTTTTATTTGTTTAGTTTCCCAGGCCAAGGGAAACATTTTCTATTTTCAACCACCAAGAATATGATAAACCCAGTTATACTCTAATCCCCTAAGAGTGGCATGGAAAACATTGCAAAAAGGACTAACTTCATATCTTTTGGGTTATCCAAGGCTGGAAACTTGATTCTGCATTTCTCCAAATTTAATTTCTTTAATATTTTATTTGCGCTCAAAATCTCCTCAGCTTTGGTGTGTTTTGTCATATTACTAAGTTCCAATACATCATAACTGGCATTGGATCTTGTCTGAGTCCATAGCCAGTTTAACTGTCCATCAAGCTTCTTAACTGCTCTGTTTCTTCTTTGGATGCAAGACCATCTTTGTGAGGACCTGGCCTGCTTCATTGGGATACAATAAACACTTTCTATATATGATTGTTGATTCAACATTACTCCTAACCTATTCTGTTTATTTAAAAAAGGTCCCCAAAGCCTGACTTCAAATCTTAAATTCCTCTTATTTTTTTCTGTATCAAATTGCTCACATTCTGTAGAACCTCCCTTAGAGAATCATTGATGTGCATCATTAAAATGTCTGAGAATTTCTCTTTGTGATACTTATAAAAATGTTTCTGGGCTTGCTTTCAGCTGAATGCAACCTACTTCTAGGGAGACAGACCTAACCAAGAAATACCATAAATAAATAAATGCATCATTTAATCCATAAACACATTTGTTTAATTACCACAGCTTCCCTTCTATATCACTCACTCATTTCTTTAGGTGGTTTCAAAAACAATTAAGATTTTCACCCTGCAAAAATGCTGCTCGGTGTCGATCAACCTACATTCTCATGAATATGTGGCTAAGAGAACTAAGAAATTCTTCAAGATCACTTTTCCTGCTGTGGGTGAGTCCACTCTAACATCTTGATCTTCAAGTCTTTCTTCAAAACCTGAGCTGCTAGTCCCATTTAACTTTATGCGCCTCATCAGGAAATACTTTTTCCATAAAATGTTCACCTATGCGATAAGGCTGGCTGTATCCTATCTGGCACTTCACAGTAGACACAAAACTCTTTCCAACTATCTAATTCCTTTTGTTTCACATCTCTTATCAATTTTTCTTCTAATTTGTTTGTAGCCACAAAACGTCTTGATCATAAGGGCTTCTACTTTTAGTGGCATTTCTAGATTGTTCTACAGTCCTTGTTATCGTCAAACCAAGGCCTCTATCTGCCTTCTACCCTCTCTCTCTCTGGACGACTGCTACAGGATCTCTGCCTCCCACAATCAGGAGTTCTGTTGCCAGTACGTAATCATTGCCAGTATGTAATCATTCCCTAGGGCCAGAGTCACTTCCCAATCCATTATGGGAATTTGCACTTGGGTTTTTAGCTTTCTATAGTTTCACTTCATTTTGCCAATCCATAGACCATCATCTTGAATATTAAGCCAATTTTTGAATTTGCCAGTGGCTTTTCATGCTATTTCTACAATGGTCATATTCCTCCATTCACTGGATCCTTCTGGTATGTATGTTACCCTACTACCAACTTTCGGTGATTGTCCTTTGGGTAAAATAGCTCTATCCTGTGCATTGTTATCACTTTAACAAGTCATCATCCAGCCCCTTACCTACCATATTCTGCTCGTCATAACTCTCAAACATATATGAGTATGTGAGATGCAAGGTACCTCATCACCTATTAATTGCTCAAATTCTGCAAGTTTATAATTAATCCTAATTAACCTAAATATTAGTCAAATTATTAAAAGATACATTCATGTCAGATAATTACTGTCTTCCTATCACTTTACTTGAAGCTTTCCATTCTTTCTGACCCTGTTATAGTATGCTAAATCCCCAGGATTAAAGTTTATCTCTGACGGTCTTATGTGATGTCATAAGGCTTGCCAAATTTTCTCAGACTCCTGCCTTAATGAACGTCCTTCTTCTTGTACGTAGAGCATGCAAATGTTCAGAAAAGGTGGAATTAATTGTAGTCCCTTCCAAAGCTGGGGAATGATCAGAGGGTATTTTTGGATTTCTCCCATAGATCAACTGATACTGACTATAGTCCTGAACCATTTGAAGTGGATTCTTTACATGGACTGCTCATACCAGGGCAGATGTTAGCTTACAGTTTGATTTGTCAGCTAAGATCTTATGAAACATCTCATCAATCACCATGTGATTTCTTTCACAAAGCCCATTACTGAAGGACTTTCAGCTGCCATGTTCATCACGACAATGTTCATATTTTCACACATATCTCCAAATTCATCATTGGCAAATTCCACCCCCTGCCCCCACCATTGTCAGTTAGGAATTTAGCCAGTGCCCCAGACCTTTCCCCATCCATTTTTCCCTGATTTTATCCACAATCACTCTTTTGACTTTACCATATATTACTGCAGAAAGACTGAATCTTGTTGCCATGTCTATGAAATGTAAAATGAAAATGCTTCTGTCCTTGTGCCACACCTTTAAATCCATAGCTACTACTTCATTAAAGTCTTATACCAATTTTTCTTTTAAAAAAAGCTCAGTCTGCGGTCAACTCTGAAGAAAAATCACTGAAGATCAAATTAAGATCTCGGCCAATGTAAGTAAACTTTAAATACGCTATCATCTTTCGTTGCTTAAATGTCTGTTTCCATTTTAAAGAGCTGTAAAATGGAGCAATAAACAGTGAACATAATGCTCATTTTCAACTGATTATTTGACAAGGCACTCAGTTAAATGTATTGAGTTAATCTGACAATTGTGATTAAGTTCATTGTGACATTGCAATGACGTTACTCAGTAAAATGGTACAACTGCATGCACAGCTTTGGCAGCAAACGCAGCCTTAAGACATTTTACTTTTTTTCCTCTCAAACGTCCATTACTGGGTGCCAATAATGCTTCTTTAACATTCTGATTATTGCATTCCTTTAACAAAACCCAGCATCTCTAATGTCCTGATTGGGTAAATGGCAAATCTACTGACTTTCCAAAGACAATTGCTTATCATGTTTCATGTCCAATTTCATTTGTGCCTTTTTCACAGATGGCTTGCTAAGTAGCAAGAGTATCTCACTAGATACTACACCTGTACTAAAAAGTGGCTTACTCCAACAATTCTGCATGGAATCGCCACTTTTCAGTGACTTTAAAGTGTTAACACAAACCTGAAGGAAGTAGAGCTTTTATGCTCCTTAATCTATTTCAGTCCTTACAGTTGAGTGAATCTAAATGACATTTCAACCAATCTATTCCACATACTGTGGGTGTGCAACCACTGTCTAACACAGTGCAATTAAATGAATCCATGACTAGTACACTCATTGCTGGACTGAAGCTTATTACCAATACAAATCCCTCAGACAGATATCATCATCATCATCTTCCCCTTACAAACCTTCTGTTGTGCAATGTTTTGAAAATCCTGTTGTTCCATTTTGGACAATTTACCCCAAAATGATATTTTGAATCACATCTGAAACACCAGTTAATAATTCCCTTTCTATTCCTGGAGTTCATTCTTCAGTTATTATTACTCCAATCCTGCTCTCTGCCAGATCTGCCAAGAAGGTCTCCATCCTAATTTCTTTTTCTGTGATTCTTGTTGTATTGATGCCTGCGCCCCATATCTCAATGGTCTCTAAATGCCACAGGCTTTGAATCCTCCATCTTTTGTGCCAGCATCAAACATCCTATTTGTGCCATGGAAGCAGCTGGAAATCATTGCTTTCCCAGGAATCTTTTGAAGCCTCAGGCATCTGATTCAAAAGCATGTCACTTTCTGAGAATATAACCCCAGTTAAGACCAGGGGCCTATCCACATACAACAATTCAGCACAATCCACCAATTTGAAAGCAAGCATTGAACCAGGAATTTATAAATAGAATTTCAGCAATCTTGTATATAGTCTTAATTCCATGATATATCCCTCCATGGAATAATCACCCATCTTTCTCAATTTATTAAAGTCTGACCATGCCTCATATGCATTTAATAGATCATCTTTCTTATAAGTTTTCACCATAAATTTTAAGAGACTATCCATAGCTTCCTATGTCCTTTAGCTTTTAGCCTTTAGCTCCAAAAAGACTTTGCATCTGATCCTGCTTTTGTTAGGAAGCAACAGTGCCAAGGCATATCTTGCTTTTTGTTTGGTAAGGACATAATTTGTGTCCACATATTTACTTAATTTTCCCATTGTTCATAAGTATTACTGAAGAAACATTCTTTGTCGAAGCTTCATCTTGCACTCATCAGGACAATTCACAAGAAAATGCCAATGTCAGGGGAAACAACAATTTATACTGTGTGAGAAGAGAATGCTGATTGGTTGGCAAGTGGACTAGTGCATACTCCATGGTAATATCCCTACCAGAGTCCACTTGTCAACCAATCAGCATTCTCTTCTCAGACAGTATAAATTGTTGTTTCCCCTGCCATTGGCATTTTCTTGCAATTTGTTCTGTTGAATGCAAAAGGAAAAGCTTCAACAAAAATGTCCCTTTTTTTAGCAATAGTCAAGTTCTGTACTACCAAATGATTATTGTTCATAAGGTTCAGATTCAGAGAACAGAGAACATTGATAAGAAATTGTACCTGACACTTCTCAATTGGTTTCAGCCATTCTTTTACCCTGATTACAATCTTCTGTCTGAAAAGAAATTCTTCTTAGTTTCCAATCTTCATATTTAGGCAACAAACCTCTGCTATCATGGAAGGATCCAAACCATATGGTGAAGTATGAAACAAGACACACATCTTTTCTTTGTTAGTAGGTTTATTCTCAGGATTCAGGATTCAGGATTACAAATTCTTGCCTCCTAACTACCAACTCAGTATCCCAGCTGATTCTTTTTATATGTGCTCTCAGTCCTTAATCAACAATACCCATCACCTGTGTACCTTTAACAACATAATCAACCAACCAATAACACTCAGGACATCCCAAACAGCTTCACAGCCAATGAAGAACATTTCAAGTACAATCACTGTTGTAATGTAGCAAATGCAACAACCAATTTGTGCACAAACATCAATATGATAATGACCATTTGAACTGGTTTGGCGGTATTGGTTAGCAACATAAGTAAAATAATAAAATGTTCTCAGGCTGTATCTGATTGCTTTTAAAGTATAAAAGAACTGAATATCATCATTAACTGTGCTAATGTGATATTCAGAATATAAATCCCAGTGCAGCAGAGCACAGATTCTATCTGAAACCTCAGGGTGTGAACTTACAGAATAGTCACTTCCTGCAACTTAACAATAATAAGACACAAAACAACTGTCCTTAATAAACATAAAGCTTCCTGCTAGATTTACAGAGACTTCCAAAAGCGCTTGGAGAGAAACCTTAATGATTTTCTCTCACTGATAGGCATTGCAAATGCCATTTGAATTCATGCTCATGGAGGCCACGCATCACAAATCTGAATATTTTCCATTCTAGATCTGATAGACTCTGAAGTTTTATTTTATTTTGGCAAGGCCAGCATTTATTGCCCTTGAGAAGGTGGGGGCCAGCCATCCTCTTGAAATTGTACACCCGCAGTGATATTGGGAAGGAGTTCCAGGATTTTGACCCAGCAACAGTGAAGAAACGGCGATATAGTTCTAATTCAGGATGGTGTGTGACTTGGAGGGGAAATTGCAAGTTATGGTATTCCCCTGTGTTTGCTGTAACTAGGTAGTAGAGGTCATGGGTTAGGAAGTTGCCTCAAAGAAGGCTTGGTGAATTGCTGCACTGCAGCTTATAGATGGTATGCATGCTGCCACTTTACGCCAGTGGTGGAGGGATTGAATGTTTAAAGTGGTGGATGAGGTGCTGATCAAGTGGACTGCTTTGGTCTGGATGGTGTTGAGTTTTTGAGTACGTTTGGAGCTGCGTTCATCCAGGCAAATGAAGAGTATTTCATCACACCCCTGATTTGTGCCTTGGAGATGGCGGACAGGCTTTGTGGGGGTGGGGAGGTGTGTTGGCGGGGGGAAAGTGGGGAGGTGTGTTGGGGGGGGGGGAGTGGGGAGGTGTGTTGGGGGGGGAAGTGGGGAGGTGTGTTGGGGGGGAAGTGGGGAGGTGTGTTGGGGGGGGAAGTGGGGAGGTGTGTTGGGGGGGGAAGTGGGGAGGTGTGTTGGGGGGGGAAGTGGGGAGGTGTGTTGGGGGGGTAAGTGGGGAGGTGTGTTGGGGGGGGTAAGTGGGGAGGTGTGTTGGGGGGGGTAAGTGGGGAGGTGTGTTGGGGGGGTAAGTGGGGAGGTGTGTTGGGGGGGTAAGTGGGGAGGTGTGTTGGGGTAAGTGGGGAGGTGTGTTGGGGTAAGTGGGGAGGTGTGTTGGGGTAAGTGGGGAGGTGTGTTGGGGTAAGTGGGGAGGTGTGTTGGGGTAAGTGGGGAGGTGTGTTGGGGTAAGTGGGGAGGTGTGTTGGGGTAAGTGGGGAGGTGTGTTGGGGTAAGTGGGGAGGTGTGTTGGGGTAAGTGGGGAGGTGTGTTGGGGTAAGTGGGGAGGTGTGTTGGGGTAAGTGGGGAGGTGTGTTGGGGTAAGTGGGGAGGTGTGTTGGGGTAAGTGGGGAGGTGTGTTGGGGTAAGTGGGGAGGTGTGTTGGGGTAAGTGGGGAGGTGTGTTGGGGGGGAAATTGGGGAGGTGTGTTGGAGGGCAAGTGGGGAGGTGTGTTGGGGGAGGAAGCGGGGAGGTTTGTTGGGGGGGAAGCGGGGAGGTTGGGGGGGAAGCGGGGAGGTTGGGGGGGAAGCGGGGAGGTTGGGGGGGAAGCGGGGAGGTTGGGGGGGGCGCAGCGGGAGGCGTGAGGGGGAGCGGCGGGGAGGTGTGGGGGGAGCGGCGGGGAGGCGTGGGGGGGAGCGGCGGGGAGGCGTGGGGGGGAGCGGCGGGGAGGCGTGGGGGGGAGAAGCAGGGAGGCGTGTTGGGGAGGAAGCGGGGAGGTTGGGGGGGGAAGCGGGGAGGTTGGTGGGGGGGAGCGGCGGGGTGGCGTGTTGGGGGAGCGGCGGGGAGGCGTGGGGGGAGCGGCGGGGAGACGTGGGGGGAGCGGCGGGGAGACGTGGGGGGAGCGGCGGGGAGACTGGGGGGAGCGGCGGGGAGACTGGGGGGAGCGGCGGGGAGACTGGGGGGAGCGGCGGGGAGACGTGGGGGGAGCGGCGGGGAGACGTGGGGGGAGCGGCGGGGAGACGTGGGGGGAGCGGCGGGGAGGTGTGGGGGGGAGCAATGGGGAGGTGTGGGGGGGAGCAATGGGGAGGTGTGGGGGGGAGCGGCGGGGTGGCGTGGGGGGGAGCAGCGGGGAGGCGTGGGGGGGAGCGGCGGGGTGGCGTGGGGGGGAGCAGCGGGGAGGCGTGGGGGGGAGCGGCAGGGAGGTGTGGGGGGGAGCAATGGGGAGGTGTGGGGGGGAGCAGCGGGGAGGTGTGGGGGGAACGTAGGGGAGAGTGGCAGGGAGGTGTGCGGGGTGGGGAGCAGCGGGCAGGTGTGCGAGGGTGTGGTAGTGCAGTGGTGGTCATGAGGTGAGTTACTCACCATGAAATTTTCAGCCTCTGACTTGTCCTTGTAGCAAGGTTATTTATATGGCTGGCCCAGTTCAGCCTCTGGTCAAAGTTACCCCCTACGATGGTGGAGGATTCAGCAATGCTAATGGCATTAAATGTCAAAAGGAGAGGGTTAGATTCTCTCTTGTTGGAGATGGTCATTGCTTGGCAATTGTGTGGCATGAATGTCACTTATCGGCCCGAGCCTGAATGTTGTCCAAATCTTGCTGCGTGAAGTCATGTACTGCTTCAGTGTCTGAGGAGTTACAAATATTTATTAATATTTTTATTCCAATGCTGTCAAGCTTGGAACATTCTGCATTTCAGCGCTGATGGCCTCATGGGAGGGAGGGGTGGGAATTCATCCTTGACCAAATTGCTGAATTCAGCAGGTTAATTACCAACTGTGGTTCGATGTATCACTTAGCTTCCCATTTCTATCAGTCCAACCTGGTCAAACAGCTTTTTGTCCCATCTCCAATATTTTTATAATTATTAAATATAAGTTTCAGAGAACGTGAAAAGAAACACCATTATTTTACAAGCCAATGACTTTTCCCCAGAGTTTTGACCATAGCATTGTCCTAAAGGTGAATCTTTTAATTCCTGGAGACTTTAGGTTGCAACTTTGGAACCTCCAAGAGATTATTTAATTTTCTGTGTGGCCCTTCTGTCAATATTTCATCAGGTCCCAATGTTGGTTTGCTAGGTAAATTCTAGTCGTTTTACAACTGAAAGCCCAAGTTGGAATACAATTATTTAAGATTTGGGAATTACTCACCTATCCACACTGATGGAACACAGATTGAAAATCGACGCCGTGCACAGCATCACATCCATAGTCATGAGATAATCACAGAGACCTGGGCCAAGGGTCCAGACTCCACCCTGGAACTGAAAACACAAACCTTCCTCACAACTGGTAAATCATAACATTGACACAATCATGCCCATCTAATGTAAAAAGCAACAATGATTTATATTTATATAGCGCCTTTAATGTAATTAAACTTCCCAATTGCTTCACAGGAACATTATAAAAGTATGACACCGAGCCACATAAGGAAACAGTAGGTCTGTAGCAATTCTGATGAAGAGTCATACGGACTTGAAACGTTAACTCCATCTTCCTCTCCACAGATGCTGTCAGACCTGCTGAGTTTTTCCAGCAGTTTTTATTTTTGTTTCAGATTTCCAGCATCCTGCAGTATTTTGCTTTTATGTTAGGAAATATTAGGTTAGGCGACCAAAAGTTTGGTCAGAGGAAGGTTTTAAGGAGGGTCTTAAAACGAGGAAAGCAAGGTAGAGAGGCAAAGAGTTGGAGAGGTGTAGGGAGGGAATTCCAGAGGCTAATGAAGGCACGGCCACCAATGGCGGTGCAATTATAATTGGGAATCCACAAGAGGCCACAATTAAAGGAGTACTGAGATCTAGGAGAGTTGTGAGGCTGGAGGTGATTCCAGAGATAGGGAGAGGCAAGGTCATGGAGGGATTTGAAACAAAAGATAAGAATTTTCAAGCCAGACGTTGCTTGACCAGGAATCAACGTAATTCACCAAGCACACAAGACTTGCTACGTGATAAAACATGGACAGCAAAATTTTGGATGACCACAAAGGGTAGAATGTGAAAGGCCTGCCAGGATTGTGTTAGAATGGTCATATCTGGAGGTAACAAAAGCATGTAAGAGGGTTTCAGCAGCAGATCAGCTGAGGCAGAGGGACAAAGTTATGGAGGTGGAAATAGGTAGCACGAGTATGAGGTCAAGAGCTCATCTCAGGAAAAAACATGACACCAACATTGCAGACAGACTGGCTTAATTTCAGATTATAGCCAGAGAGAAGGATGGAGTTGGTAGCTAGGGAACAAAATTTGAATTGGTTTCAGACCTCCCAATACCTAATTGGAGGAAAATTCTGCTCATCCAGTATAGGATATCAGATAAGCAATCTGATAATTTAGCAGCAGAGGAGAAGTTGAAAGAGATATTGGTGAGATAGAACTGGGTGTCATCAGCATACGTGTGAAAACTAATGCTGTGCCTTTTGATTATGTCACTGAGGGGCAGCAGGTGGATTAGAAATAGGAGGGGTCCAAGGGTAGATCCATGGGGGACACCACAGGTAGTAATGCAGGAGCAGAAAGAGAAGCCATTGTAAATGGTTCCCTGGCTACAATTAGAAGGATAAGAATGGAACCACGTGAAAATAGTTCCATCTAGCTAGATGACAGTGGAGAGGCGTTGGAGGAGGATGGTGTCGTCAACCGTGTCAAAGGCTGCAGACAGGCCAAGAAGGATGAGGAGGGAAAGTTTACTTTTGTCATAGTCATGTAGAATGCCTGTGATAAGAACTTTTTCGCTCGTGTAACAGGGGCGGAAACCTGATTGAGGGGTTCAAACATGGAGTTCCATGAAAGATGGGAAGGGATTTGGGTGGTGACCTGTTCAAGGACTTTGGAGAAGAAAGGTAGGTTGGAGATGGGGTGGAAGTTTGCAAGGACGGTGGAATTAACGTTTGGTTTCTTGAGAAGGGGGACAATGACAGCAGATTTAAATGAAAGAGGGACAACATCTGAAGAGAGAGAACCATTTACAATATCGGCTAACATGGGGGACAGGAGGGGAATTTGGGTGATCAGCAGTTTAGTGGGAATAGGATTGAGGGAAAGGAGGTGGGTCTCGTGGACAAGATGAGCTCAGAGAGGGAATGAGTGGAGACAGGAGAGAAAAGAGACTAGAGAAAGATGGAAATGCAGGCCTAGGGTGGGGGAAACATTAAAGGAAATTTGGCTAGGTTGGCTAATGGAGGGGAGGGACACGGCAGAGGCAGCTGATCAGATTGTCCAAATCTTACTGAGAAAGAAATCCATGAGCTCCCCACATTTATTGTTGGAAGTGAGGGCGAAGGAGAGAGGGGTCTGAGAAGATGGTTTTGCAAACTGAATGATCACTAAGAGATGGGCAAGCCTCATTTGATTCATAGTCTATTTCCTCTTCGACCACTTTGTTTGAATAATAAAGGTTTGAGGAAAAAAATTGCTGAACTGAATCACAGATGGTTAAGATACATTTTGAAGCCTTTGAAATAATGCTTTAGATGTGAGCCTCTCGCAAATCTGCTCAACCTCTGCTCCCAGACATTTTCCTAATGCTATCATTAGCACAAATAATTTAAGTATACGTATTAAAAAAAACATGTTGTTAAATTTTGCTGAAATTAATCATCCTGCCAGTTTCAGTTCCATTATTAAAGGATGGAATGATGGTGAAACCCTTCACTAAGGAGAAAACTATTGACAGAAGTAAAACTGCGAGCAGACGGTTTCTTTAAAACACAAGAAAAACTTAATTAGCCACTTTTTAAAACTCAAATATAATAACCAACATAGGAACAGGAGGCCATTCAGCCCTTTGAGCCTGTTCTGCCATTCAAAGATATGATGACAGATCTGAATCTTAACTCTATCTACCTACCTTGACTTCATACACCTTAATACCTTTGGTTAGCAAAAAAAAAAATCAATCGACTTCAGATTTAAATTGATTAATTGAGCATGTACTGCTTTTGTTGGGAGAGAGCTCCACACTACTGCCACCCTTTCTGTGAACAATGGTTTGCTAACTTTTCTCCTGAATGGCCTGGCATTGATTTTTAAGGTTAGATTGGCTAGTCCTATCCTATCCCCAGCAGTAGGCAATAGTGAAGAGTCAGCATGGTTTGTGAAAGGAAATTTGACTAGGTTGGCTAATGGAGGGGAGGGACATGGCAGAGGCAGCTGATCAGATTGTCTCAATCTTACTGAGAAAGAAATCCATGAGCTCCCCACACTTATTGTTGGAAGTGAGGGTGAAGGAGAGAGGGGTCTGAGAAGACGGTTTTGCAAACTGAATGATCACCAAGAGATGGGCAAGCCTCATTTGATTCATAGTCTATTTCCTCTTCGACCACTTTGTTTGAATAATAAAGGTTTGAGGAAAAAAATTGCTGAACTGAATCACAGATGGTTAAGATACATTTTGAACTAATTTATTGGAGTTTTTTGAAGGAATAACGTGCACAATGGATAAAGGGAGCTTGTAGACGTACTGTATTGGGATTTCCTGAAGGCATTTGATAAGGTGCCACATCAAAGATTATTACGGAAAATAAAAGCACATGATGTAATGGGTAACATATTAGCATGAATAGAAGATTGGCTGGCTGGCAGAAAGCAGAGAGTATGCATAAATGGGCCTTTTTCTGATTTGCAGGATGTGATGAGTGGAGTCCCACAGAGGTCTGTTCTGGGCCCTCAACTTTTTATGATTTACGTCAATGACTTAGATGAGGGGAATGAAGACATGGTAGCTATATTTGCAGATGACACAAAGATACTAGGAAAGTGTGTTGTGAAGAGGACATGGGGAGATTGCAGATGGATAGAGATAGGTTGAGTGAGCGGGCAAAGATCTGGAAAATGGAGTTTAATGTGGGAAAATGTGAAGTTGTTCACTTTGGCAGGAAGAACAAAAAAGCAGAGTATCACTTAAATGGAGAACGGCTGCATAATCCTGAGGTGTAGAGGGGTCTAGGTGTTCTAGTACATGAGTCACAAAAAGTTAGTATGCAGGTACAGCAAGTAATTAAGAAGGCTAATGGAATGCTATCCTTTATTACAAGAGGGATTGAACATAAAAGTAAGGATGTTATGTTTCAGTTATACAGGACATTGATGAGACCGCATCTCGAATACTGTGTGCAGTTTTGGTCTCCTTATTTAAGGAAGGATGT
This sequence comes from Carcharodon carcharias, assembly GCF_017639515.1. Lineage (NCBI taxonomy): Eukaryota > Metazoa > Chordata > Chondrichthyes > Lamniformes > Lamnidae > Carcharodon > Carcharodon carcharias. The sequence goes on along the minus strand of NC_054476.1, from coordinate 38,763,065 downwards.
AAATGCATTGGAGGCTGTTCAAAGGAGTTTTACTAGGTTTATACCTGGAATGAGTGGGTTGTTTTATGAGGAAAGGTTGGATAGACTGGGCTTGTTTCCACTGGAGTTTAGAAGAGTGAGGGGTGATTTGATTGAATTATATAAGATCCTGAACAGCTTTGACAAGGTGGGTGAGTCCAGAACCAGGAGGCACTGTTTTAAAATCAAGGATCGCCTTTTAGCACAGAGATGAGGAGAATTTTTTCTCTCAGAGGATTGTGCGATTTTGGAACTCTGCCTCAAAAGGTGGTGGAGGTGCGTTCATTGAATATTTTTAAAGCAGAGGTAGATAGATTCTTGTTAGGCAAAGGAATCAAAGGTTATCGGGGTTAAATGGGAACATGGAAATTGAAACACAAGATCATCAGCCATGATCTTATTGAATGGCGGAGCAGGCTCAACAGGCCGAATGGTCTACTCCTGTTCCTATTTCTTATGTTCTTGGAAAATATTTCTCTCCATCTACCCCATGAAGACTGCAGAGAAGAAGTGAGCAGACAGTGCAATCTCCTCCCAGGACCCTCAGTCCCCATGCACCACGACCAATGTTCGACGTGGGGTCCACCATAGCTAGGCCCAGCAGTAGGGTGGTCAACAGGACTTTAAACTAGAAAGTGGGGGGAAGGGAAGGGTAAAACTCCAAGAAGTGGAGTGGTAATGGTAAACCAAGCAGCAGGTTAGCATGTGGGGGGTGGGGGGGGGGGGGGGGGGGGGGGGGGGGGGTGGCGGATTCAACGTCATGGAACATTATGAAAAAACTGAAAAGAGAGGAGAGCCCAGGAGAGGCTATTAAAGTCTCCAGAACACAAAATAGGACAGAATGTTTGGAAAGGGCTAGGAATCTAACTTCAAGCACATCAGATAAAGGAACGACAATGAGAAGGGGGATGGGAAATACAGGACTGAAGGTGTTGCATTTGAATGCACGCAGTATACGAAATTAGGTAAATGAGCTTGTGGCGCAGATTGAAATTGGCAGGTATGATGTGGTGGGCATCACGGAGACATGGCTGCAAGGGGATCAGGACTGGGAGCTAAATATCCAAGGATATACATCCTATCGAAAAGATAGGCAGGTTGGCAGAAGGGGTGGGGTGCTTTGTTAGTAAGAAATGAAATTAAATCGATAGCAAGAAATGACATAGGGTCAGATGATGTAGAATCTGTGTGGGTAGAGTTGAGGAACCGCATAGGTAAAAAACCATAATGGGAGTTATGTACCAGCCTCCGAACAGTAGTCAGGATGTGGGCCACAAGATACGCCATGAGATAGAAAAGGCGTGTAAGAAAGGCAAGGTTACAGTGATCATGGGGGATTTCAATATGCAGGTAGACTGGGAAAATCAGGTTGGTAGTGGATCCCAAGAAAAGGAATTTGTAGAATGTCTACGAGATGGCTTTTTGGAGCAGCTTGTGATGGAGCCCACTAGGAAACAGGCAATTCTAGATTTAGTGATGTGTAATGAGGCAGATTTGATAAGGGAGTTTAAGGTGAAGGAACCCTTAGGAGGAAGTGACCATAATATGATAGAATTTACCCTGCAATTTGAGAGGAAAAAGTTGGAATCAGATATAACGGTATTACAGTTGAATAAAGGCAACTACAGAGGCATGAGGGAGGAGCTGGCCAGAATTGACCAGGAGGTGAGCCTAGCAGGAATGACAGTGGAACAGCAATGGCAGGAGTTTCTGGGAGTAATTTGGGAGACACAGCAAAAATTCATTCCTAGGAAGAAGAAGCATACTAAAGGGAGGACGAGGCAACCATGGCTGACAAGGGAAGTCAGGGACAGCATAAAAGCTAAGGAGAAAGCATACAATGCGGCGAAGAGCAGTGGGAAGCCAGGGGATTGGGAAGACTACAAAGACCAACAGAGGACAACTAAAAAAGAAATAAGGAAGGAGAAGATTAAATATGAGGGTAAACTAGGCAGTGATATAAAAGAAGATTGCAAGTGTTTTTTTAGATACATAAAGGGTAAGAGAGAGGCAAAAGTGGACATTGGGTCGCTGGAAAATGAAGCTGGAGAAGTAATAAAGGGGAACAAAGAAATGGCGGAGGAACGGAATAGGTACTTTGCGTCAGTCTTCACGGAGGAAGACATGAGTAACATCCCCAAAATTCAAGAGAGTCGGAGGAACAGAGGTGAGTATGGTGGCCATTACCAAGGAGAAGGTGCTAGGAAAACTGAAAGGTCTGAAGGTGGATAAATCACCTGGACCAGATGGATTATCAGGAGAGTTCTGAACGAGATGGCTGAAGAGATAGTGGAGGCATTAGTGGTGATCTTTCAGGAATCACTGGAGTCATAGAGAGTCCCAGAGGACTGGAAAATTGATAATGTAACCCCCCTGTTTAAGAAGGGAGTGAGACAAAAGACGGGAAATTACAGGCCGATTAGCCTGACCTTGGTCATTGGTAAGATTTTAGAGTCCATTGTTAAGGATGAGATTTCAGAATACTTGGAAGTGCATGGTAAAATAGATCAAAGTCAGCATGGTTTCATCAAGGGGAGGTCATGCCTGACAAATCTGTTAGAATTCTTTGAGGAGGTAACGAGTAGGTTAGACAAAGGAGAGCCAATGGATATTATCCTTGGACTTCCAGAAGGCCTTTGACAAGGTGCCGCACAGGAGGCTGCTCAGTAAAGTAAGAGCCCATGGTGTTAGAGGCAAGGTACTAGCATGGATAGAAGAGTGGCTGCCTGGCAGGAGGCAGAGAGTGGGTATAAGGGGGTCTTCTCAGGAAGGCGGCCGGTGACTAGTGGAGTTCCGCAAAGGTCAGTGTTGGGATCACAACTTTTCACTTTATACATGAATGATCTAGATGAAGGAACTGAGGGCATTCTGGCTAAGTTTGCAGATGATACAAAGATAGGTAGTATTGAGGAGGCGGGGAGGCTGCAGAAGGATTTAGACAGGTTAGGAGAATGGGCAAAGAAGTGGCAGATGGAATACAACGTGGGGAAGTGTGAGGTCATGCACTTTGGTAGGAAGAATAGAGGTGTAGACTATTTTCTAAATGGGGAGAGAATTCAGAAATCTGGAGTGCAAAGGGACTTGGGAGTCCTAGTCCAGGATTCTCTTAAGGTTAACTTGCAGGTTGAGTCAGTAGTTAGGAAGGCAAATGCAATGTTGGCATTTATTTTGAGAGGACTAGAATATAAAAGCAGGAATGTGCTGCTGAGGCTTTATAAGGCTCTGGTCAGACCACATTTAGAATATCATGAGCAATTTTGGGCCCCGTATCTCAGGAAGGATGTGCTGGCCCTGGAGATGGTCCAGAGGAGGTTCACGACAATGATCCCGGGAATGAAAGGCTTAACATATGAGGAACATTTGAGGACTCTGGGTCTATACTCGATGGAGTTTAGAAGGATGAGTGGGAATCTGATTGAAACTTACAAAATACTGAAAGACCTAGATAGAGTGGACATGGGGAAGATGTTTCCATTAGTAGGAGAGACTAGGACCCGAGGGCACAGCCTTAGAGGAAAGGGAAGACCTTTTAGAATAGAGATGAGGAGAAACTTTTTTGCCAGAGAGTGGTGAATCTATGGAATTCATTGTCACAGAAGGCTGGGGAGGCCAGGTCATTGAGTGTATTTAAGACCGAGATAGATAGGTTCTTGATTGGTAAGGGGATCAAAGGTTACGGAGAGAAGGCGGGAGAATGGGGTTGAGAAACTTATCAACCATGATTGAATGGCGGAACAGACTCGATGGGCCGAATGGCCTAATTTCTGCTCCTGTGTCTTATGGTCTTATCCAGGAGGAGGTCGTCCGCAGTAGACAGCCACGTACCAGGAACAACCTGTTGTTGTGTTTTTATTGATACCCTTGTTCTCCTAGAGTCACCTGTCAGTTAGTTCAGCCTATTAATGAGCTGCTCAAGACTCTCATTCTCTCTGGCCTTTTGCCTGTTGGTGAACATGTCTAGTAGATTCACCACCAAACCTCAATGAAAAGTCATGGAGTTTATTTTTTGATTGAAAGTAGTAGATACAGTAGATTCTGGGGCCAAACTTACAAAAAAACATAAGAAATAGGAGCAAGAATAGGCCATTGGGGCCCTTAAGTCTGCACTGCCATTCAATAAGATAATGGCTGACCTGATCGTCGTCTCAACACCACCTTCCTGCCTGACCCCCATAACCCTTGACTCCCGTGGATCAAAAAACTCAGTATTGAATATATTCAATGACACAGTCTCCATTGCTCTTTGAGGTAAAACATTCCAAAGATTAATGTCCTTCTAAGAGAAGAAGTTCCTCCTCATCTCCATCTTATTCCTTATTCTGAAGCTGTGCCTCCCAATTTTAGATTCCCCCACAAGTGGAAACATCCTCTCACCATTTACCCTGTCAAACCCACACAGAATCTTATATGAAATTAGGTCACCTTTCACCCTTCTAAACTCCAATGAGTATAGGTCCAACCGGCTTAACATTTTCTCATATGACAACTCCTTCATCCCAGGAATCAATTTCGCGAACCTTCTCTGAACTGCCTCCAATCAAGTATATACCTCCTTAAAGCAGGAGGTCAAAACTATATAGTACTCTAGGTGTGGTCTCACAAATGCCCTATACAGTTGTAGGAATACTTCCTGACTTTATTTGTAATAAAGGCCAACATTCCATTTGCCTCCCTAATTACTTGCAGTGGCTGCATGCTAACTTTTTGTGATTCATGTGCAAGGGCACCCAGTCCCTCTGTAATGCAGCATTCTGCACTCTATCTCCAATTAAGCAATATTCTATTTTTCTATTCTTCTTAACAAAGTGGACAACCTCACATTTTTCCATATTATACTCCATCTGCCAAACTTTGATCCATTCACTTAACCCATCTATATTGCTTTGCAGACTCTTTAGGTCTTCCTTTCCCACTTGGCTTTGTATTGTCGGTCCTTCATCCAATTCATTAATATATATTGTAAATAGTTAAAGCCCCAACACTAATCCCTGTGACATCCCACTAGTTACAGTTTGCCAACCTGTAAAACCATTTATCCTGTTTCCTGTTAGTTAACCAATCCTCTATCCATGCTAATATATTAACCCCATCACCATGAGGTGTAATGCAGTAGCCTTTTATTTGGCACCAGTTGAATGCATTTGGAAAACCAAAAACACTACATAAAGGCTTCCCTTCATCCATCCTACTTGTTACACCCTCAAAGAACTCTAATACATTTGTCAAATACGCTTCACCCTTCATAAAACCATGTTGACTCTGTTTTGATTTTATTATAATTTTCAAAACGTCCTACTGCTAGTTCCTTAATAATAGATTCTAGCATTTCCCAATGACAGATGTTAGACTAACTGCCCCATAATTTGCTGTTTTCTGTCTTCCTCCATTTTTGAATAGAGGATGCTACATTTGCAGTTTTCCAAACTGGTGGATCTTCCCAGAATCTAGGGGATTTTGAAAACTTACAACCAATGCATCCATTATCCTTGCAGCCACTTCCTTTCAGACCCTAGAATGCAGGCCATCAGGTCCAGAGGACCTGTCAGCCTTTAGTCCTATTATTTTTCCTAGCACATATTCTCTAGTGATCATGATTGTTTCAAGTTCCTCCCTCCCTTTTGAGTTTCTACTATCATTGGAACGCTTTTAGTGTCATCCACTGTGAAGACAGATACAAAATAATTTTTCAAAGTCTCTGCCATTTCCTTGTTTCCCAATTAGTAACGGTCTTATCTCTAAGGGATTAATGTTCATTTTAGCTACTCTCTTCTTTTCATATACTTGTAGAAGCTCTTACTGTTTGTTTTTATGTTTCTTGCTAGTTTACTTTCATATTCTAACTTATCCCTCTTTACTTTTCTAAGTCACCTTTTGCAGGTTTCTAAAATATTTCCAATATTTTGGCCTACCACTAATCTTCACAGCATTAAATACCTTTATTTTCAATTTGATGCCAGGCTTAACTTCCTTAGTTAGCCATAGATAGTTCCCTTCTCATAGGGTCTATCTTTTGCAATGGAATATATCTTTATTGATAGTTATGAAATATTTCCTTCGATGCCCGCCACTGTTTATCCACTGACTTACCTTTTAACCTGTTTCCCAGTCTAATTTAGCCATCTGTTTGTAGAATTTTGTTATTGCCTTTATTTAACTTTAATATGTTAGATTCAAAGTTCAAATGTAGGAGTTTACTAATTTGTAAGAACTTTAACTACTTATGAGAATAATCTCAGACAGGTCTTTGATGGGAGAAACTGTCCTTTTTTTAAATTCTAAAAGACCTGTTAAAAAATTCATCTCTTAATACATCTGCTTAGCGTTTGCTGCCAACAGCTTCTGTGTCCTTTGCTTTCAATCAATCAGATTAGGGTTAATTTTGGCTACTACATTCATTTGAATATTTTATTTAAGTCAGAGGATGTGTTGGGTACACTGTCATGGGAACAGAATTTGAGGCTTCTTGGCGACGTTGTACATGTCTTGGATTAGGCTCCTGGGTCTAGGCACCACCATGAATATAACTGGTGCCATCTGGAGGGATGCGCACTGACACAGACACCAATTAATACCCAGGAGATTTAAGAGTCAGTAGCAGCACGGATACAAAATTGGCTGAGGGACAGACAGCAGACAGAAGTCATGAGCAATTATTTTTCAGACAGGAGGGAAATATACTGAGGTGTCTAGGAAACGAGAGACCGTTACGCAAATCTTTGACGGTAGCACGACAAGTTGAGAAATTTGTTCAAAGGACATATGAGGTCCTTAGCTTTATCAATAAAGGAATAAAGTACAAAAGCAAAGATGTTATACTAAATCTTAGCCCTCATCTGGAATATTGTTGCCAAAACTGGCCACTACACTTTAGGAATAACATCAATGCCTGATGAGAGAGTGTACATAGGAGATTTACTGGAATGATACCAGGGAAAAGGGATTTACTTATGTGAAGAGGCTAGAGAAGCTGGGGTTGTTCTCCTTAGAGCAGAGGCGGTGAAGGGGAGATGGAATAGATGCTTTCAAAAATCATAAAGGGCAGAATTTTATGCCTCACGGGCTGGCGCGCGCCCATCCCAATTGGGCGTAAAATGTGTGAGAAGACAATGGGCAAGTATCCCGACATCATCCCACACGCGCGGAATATTCAGGTCGGCAGGCGGGCACGCGGGTGTTGGAGCCGTGCCCGTCATCAATTAAAAGGCCACTAAAAACCCAATTGAACCCAATTTTATGTTGCCCATGAGATTTGGCACTTATTGCATGGGCAAAATGGGCAGGCGGGCAGCCCACATTTTGCAAAACCTCATCCAAGAGCGGGATAAAAGGGGTCAGCAGCAGTGCCAGTGTGAGTAGTGAGGAGTTTAGGAGATAGTTTGCTGCTGGTTGCTTATTTGAATTTGACATCTTCATCTCTGTTCTGAGCTTCATTCTTAGCATTTCTCAGCTTCATTTCAGGACTCATTGGTGTCTCCAAGGCTCCTGGGGGATTTTGACTATGTGGACTCTTCCAGGTATCAGACAGCCTTCTGTTATCCTGGTGATGTGGATTGTGCTTTCCGCTGGAAGCACCTCCTCGGAGGAAGAGAGGGGCAGAAGGGAGAGGAAGCCAGGTATCCCAATGCAGCTTCCTGGGGAATGACCTGTGGGACAAGAGGCGCAGGCACAAGGGGCACTGAGCCAGCAGGTAGTCCAAGGCAGAAGGGGCCGCAGAAGATGCCATTATCCTGCTTCCAGGGTTTACAGGCAGTGATGCAGCCACCTCAACATGTGCATGGTGCAATGCTGAAGGAGGCTGTGCCTCTGCAGGGAGACCGTGACCTCCATTTGTCATAAGATTGAATCTGAGATCACCTCCAACTGTGTGGGTGGAAACCTCACACCAGTGGCTCTGAAGGTCACAGAGGCCCTCAACTTCTATGCGTATAGCTCTTTTCAGGGGTCAGTGGGGGATCTTTGTGGAGTGTCCCAATCAGCTGTCCACTGTTGCATCAAGCTGGTGACAGAAGTTCTGTTCAGGCGTGTAATGACATTTATTCATTTCCATATGGATGAGATGAGTCCAGCCAGGCTGAGCGAGCCAGAGGCTTTAGAGTGATTGCTGGGTTCCTCTGCATCCAGGGTGCAATCGACTGCACACATGTGGCCATCAAGGCGCCAGCGGGTCAGTTGGGTGCCTTCGTCTACTTGAAGGGATTCCACTCGTTGGACGTGCAGATAGTTTGTGCCCACAAGATGCATATTCTGCAAGTCTGTGCAAAGTACCCTGGCAGCTCCCAGGTGCCAAGGCTCTTCAATGCTCCAGCCTGGCTGGATAGATGGCTGCTGGGGGACAAGGGCTATCTGTTGAAAAGGTGGCTTATGATGCCTCTTGCCACCCAAGAACAGAGGCAGAGCAGCGTTATAATAGGAGTCATGCCTCCACAAGGGCGGTGGTAGAGAGGACCACAGGTTTTCTCAAGATGCGTTTCCAATGCCTGGACCATTCAGGGGGAGCACTACAATACCCCACAGAGCAAGTGTCACTGATTGTGGTTGCATGCTGTGCTCTCCACAATCTGGCACTGGCAAGGGGGGACCCACTGGAGGAGGAGAATCTTGACGCAGCTTTACAGGCCACAGATGGTGAGTCCAGGAGTGAGTCAGAAGGAGCATGGTGAGGAGAACGCTGAGGGCATGGAGGCAGATGTCTATATCCTTCAGGGAGGCAGTGACATCACGGATGCCTCGACACAATGCTCTTTCAATTAGACTGCCAAAGATCTGCTTCAATCTCATGTCAGGGCTGTTGCCTCCATTCCAAATATCTGAAATGACCTTTTCATTTGAACCCAAAGTCCACTCAGTGCCTTTGCAATAAAGTTTAGAGCCAGTCACGTCCAGCATTACATACTGGCATACCCTGCTCCAAAAAAATAAAAGGGTGAAGCATATTCAGGCCATTACAATAAAAACAAAATTTATGTCATTTTCAAAATCCAAACAAATTAACATACCCCTCTCTGGTCTTCATTCCCAGACCAGTATACATAAACAAAACATTACAAAAAAGGTCAACTGTGACCAGTCGCTCTTGTGCTCATGGTGCCTTAAACTTGTGTGTGTGTGCTATGTCTTGGTGCCCCCCAACCCTGCTGGCAGCAGCATAGGAGAGCCTGCTGACTCTGGTGTTTTGTTGGCCTTGATGACCTTGGCAGTCGTCTTCTGGTCAGTGGAGCCTGTGCTGGCCCCACCTGGGAGGGAGCAGCCAGTGCCACGATCAGTCAATGCAGCCTCATCAGATGCCACAGTTACTGGCAGAGGCGAAGAGGAGCAGCTGCCATCATCCAGGGCGCCCTGAGAGGAGCCAGCAGAGACAATGGGCAGCTTGTGCACCAACGTGAGGTCACTCTGGACCTCCCTGCTTGCCATTGATGGACAGGCACCGAGCTGGGATATTGGGTGCCTCATCGATCTCCCACACTGGCACTGACTTCCTGAGGTTATTGCCTGTGTGCGGGCTTGCAGGTCCGAGTTCTGTCCCTGGAGCTGCCTCTCCTTGCCATATTGTCCACTCATGCCTGCCATGAAGCCCAACTCTAACAGAGACAGGAAATTCTGGCATGAGTCCCTGATCCTATAACTGAGAGACTCGGACTACCTGACCCTATAACCGAGAGACTCGGACTCCCTGACCCTATAACCGAGAGTCTCGGACTCCCTGACCCTATAACCGAGAGTCTCGGACTCACTGACCCTATAACCGAGAGTCTCGGACTCATTGACCCTATAACCGAGAGATTCAACGCTCTTGTGTTCTCTGTCTCTACACTGACTGCGGAGAGGCACTGAAGCCAGTTTACCAGTGATTGGAAGTACTCCTGTACGGGGAGATGGAATTAAACTCGGATTAAAAACCTCCTTTCTGTGTGCTGTTATAAAGTCCATTGTCTGGCAAGTCATGTACGGCAATAGCAACCCAGTTTAGCAATTTAAAGCGGACAAATATTTCCAGCTAAGATTCTATCTGAGGATCAATTCCCATACAAACATTAATTCCTTTACAGCAGCTCTAAATATGGACACCCGCTGGTTATTGGAATACACGAGGCAGTGCTAGAATTTGAAATAAATTAATTTATCTCAATATTTCAAAATGCAACATTAAAAAACCCCCACAGCTCTTTTCTCTCTCTCTGAAGGTTGCTTAAACTTGGCTTAAACGCTTTTTCACTGAATTAAAACCCAATAGTGATCTGGATCTCCAACAGCCTCAATTACTCGCCCTCAGTATACGGGTCCTCCCCTCGTGGGTGTCTTCCCTCCCCCCCCAACCACCAGGGGTCTCCTCCTCTTCACACCCGGGGTCTCTTCCCCGCCCCATCCCCACCCGGAGGTCTTCGCCCCCACCCGGTGGTCTCTCACCTCCGAGTAGACATACAGTGGGAGGACGAGGATGGCCAGCAGGAGGTCGGACACGGCGAGACTGACGATGAAGTAGTTGGTTGTTGTCCTGAGCGGTTTTTCGGTCCAGACACTGAGGCAAACCAGCAAATTCCCGGCGGTGATCAGGAGGATGAGGAAAGTGCCCAAAATCAGAGCCGGGAAATCATGTCCCGGGGACTGGGAACCCGGCTCCGTCCCATTGCCGCTCACATTGTTCATATCTCCAGCTCCCGGTCCGGGGACCTACCTCCCCTGGGCTCCCCTCAGACCCGCACGCAACCAGCCCCACATCTCACTGGACAGGAGCGCCGCCCAGGGACCCCCAAAACCCAGCCCAGAGACCCCAGACCCGACCCCAAAAATCTAGCTCTCTCAGAGACACCAGACCCGACTCTCAAAACTAGGGACCCCACACAGACTCCGCAAAACACGACCCAGAAATCTCAAAAGCGGACACCCAGAGACCCCAAAACCCAGACCCGACCTTAAACCCAGAGACCCCAAATATGCCCCTTAAAGCCAGAGACTCTTCCAAACCAGGCAAAGAAAGACCCCCAAAACCTAGCCCAGATACAACCTTAAACTGAGAGAATTTCCAAATCCAACCCGGAGACCCAGAACCGAGACAGAGACCCCAGGCCCACCTAGCAACCTTCTCCAGACTCCAAAACCCAGAGAGACCCCAGACCCGGACACCCTTTACCCCAGTTTAAGAGGTCTCAATCCTCTGCCCTGTTACTGGGAGCTGGCCGGTCGGTGTGGGAAGTTTTCCAGGAGAGGAGCCGAGACTCGAAACCGCTTCGCCCTGATCCGGTCTCAGTCTCCTCCTCCGCTCTGAGACAGGCGGAGTTCCGGCTCCAGGTGCCGGTTCGGGTCCTTCCCCACCCGATGCAAACTCTGACTGATGGTTCGCACCACTCCACCGGACTTCGTTAATGCTCCGAGTTTGTGGAGCGTGCTGCAAATTCTGCTCTCGTTTAGGGCAGACAAGCAGCTTGCACTATAAATGTATCTATAGTCTCTGTACTTTTATCAATGTGTGTGCAGATATCCTCTCAGGTAAAAGCGAGATGTCCTAGCGTGACTATTTGGAAGAAGAGCCGGGAAGTGCTCCCCAAATGCCCTGGACGATGTTTATTCCTTAATCGGCATCAATTAATATTATCTGCTCATTACCACATAGCTGGCATTGTGATCTTGCTGGGTGCAAATTGACTGCTGGCTTTTCCACATTACAAAAGTTCTCCCTTCGGAACATCCTTAGGTTGGGAAGATCCCTATAGAAATGCAAGTTGTTCTTTTAAGAATATAGGCATATTTAAAGATTTATGAAGGGGTGTGTATACACAGCTGCCAGTGAGATTGTTGACACATGGATACACACAACTCTGCCATATTTGCGGACATGTATACAGCTCTGTTAACTGAGATATGTGAGCAGGTATGTGTTGTACAATAGCCAGCAAGGTTGAGAGTGGTGCTGAGGGACTTAAAAGCAGAATTAAGTATAATTATTCTTTTAAAGAGCCAGCAATGACACGATAGGCTGAATGGCCTCCTTTTTGCTGTAAGTTCTGGGAGAGATGGGACCTGTATAGGCTAGGCAGACAGGTTGCACCTCGACAGAGCAGGGACGAATTTCTTTGTGATTTGCTAACTTGGAAGGGGAGGGATGGGAATCGGGGGTAACATTAGAGAGAAAAACCAAGGTGCACAGAGCACTGGGGGTGACAGATAGCACTCAAGTAGGAAATAGTAAGGTATTAGGTAGGGTCAGAGTAAGAAGAAATGTAATAAGCTCTAAATTAGACACCTTACAGCCTTCTGGACTCAACAATGAGCTCAACAATTTCAGACCATAAACTCTGTCCCCATGTTGATTCTGTTTTTTTTAAATTTATGCTGGTCTTAATCTTGTTTTTCATGTTTTTACTTTTGGACAGAGCTATTCATTATTCTGCCATTCACACTCACTCTGGACAAATGCTTTGTTTCTTTACTACAAACATTACTACTCCCTTTGCATTTTGTTCAATGGCATGATTGCTATTTAATCTCTCCCGCCACTAATCTATCCCTGACCTGCCCTTTTGTTCATCCACCCCATCCTCCCTTTCAACGACATAAAATCCATCACATTTCTACCTTCTTTCAGTTCTGAAGTATCATATTCAACTCAAAATAAAACATTAACTCTGTTTCTCTCTCTGTAGATGCTGCCAGACCTGCTGAGTACTTCGAGCACTTTCTGTGTTTATTTCTAAATTAGTTTTACAATATGAATGTACAGAGTGTGGTAAATGAGATTGATGAGCTATAAGCGCAGATAGCCACATGGAAATATGATATTGTGGCAATAACAGACAGCTGGCTTAATAAATATTCTTGGATACATGGAGTTCAGGCAAAATAGGAAAGAAGGAAAGGAGACGGGATGGCAATATTGATTAAGGAAAACACTTCAGTGCTGGAGAAAGAGGATGTCCCAGAGGGGTCAAGGACAGAATCTATTTGGCTATAGCTAAGAAACAGTGGAAGTGTAATTTCATTGTTTGGTGTAATCTGTGGTCCATGAACTAGTGAGAAAGATGCAGAAGAACAAATTTGCAAGGAAGTTACAGAGAAGTGCAAGAATTATAGAATAATTATAACAGGGGACTTTAATTATCCTAACATAGACTGAGATAGTAATAGTGTAAAGGGCAGAAAGGGGCAAGAATTCTCAGAGTGTGTTCAGGAGGATTTTATACAGTATGTTTCCAATTCAGTGAGAAAGGAAGCATTGCTAGACACGGTTCCTGGGAATGAAGTGGGCCAAGTGGATCAAATGTCAATAGGGGAACATTTAGGAGATAATATTTTATCATAATGTTTAGGTTGGCTATGGAAAAGGCCAAAAGCAATCCAGAGTAAGAATAATTAATTGGCAGAGGGAAAACCTCAATGGGGTGGGAACAATCTAGCCCAGATAAATTGGGTATAGTCATGATACTCTCTGGATGACGTATGAGTTAGAGAGTAAGATGAAGCAGGAAAAAGGGTGCATATGACAGATATCAGGAAGATAATACAATTGAGAATCAGGCTCAATCTAGAATGTTCAGAGAGAATTGATAAGACAATTAAGAGAACCAGAGAGAGAGAGAGAGAGAGATAGAGAGTATGAGAACTGAATAGCAACTAATATAAAAAGGAAACCTAAAGTCTACTATAGGCATAAAATTAGTGAAAGGGTGATAAAAAGAGGAGTGGGATCTAAAGGGGGATTTACAAATAAAGGCAGTGGACTTAGCAAAGGTGCTAAATTAATATTTTGCATATGTCTTTATCAAGGAAGAAGATGCTGCCCAAGTCATGGTGAAAGTCAAGGTTGTTGAAACACTTGCTGAGTTAAAAATTGATAAGGAATAGGAATTAGAAAGGATGGCTGCATAAAAGTATGACCAGATGAAATACATACAAGGATACTGAGGGAGGTAAGAGTGGAAATTGCAGAGGCACTGGTCATAATATTCCAATTCTCCTTAGATTCAGGGCTGGTGCCAGAGGACTCCAGAATTGGAAATGTTGCACCCTTATTCAAAGAGAGTGCAAGGATAAGCCCAGCAACTACAGGCCAGACTCAGTAGTGGGAAGTTTTTAGAAATGATAATTTGGGATGAAATTAATAGTCAATTGGGCAAATGCAGGCTAACTAAGGAAAGCCAGCATGGATTTTTTTTTTTCAGGTCAAATAATGTTTAACTAATTTGCTTGAGGTTTTTGATGAGGTAAAAGAGATAGTGGATCAGGGTAATGTGGTTGTGGTGTACATGGACTTCTAAAAGGCATTTGATAAAATGCTGCTCAACAGTCTTGTGAAAAAAATTAGTACTCATGGAATAAAAGGGATAGTAGCAACTCAGATATGAAATTGGCTGAGCAACAGTGGTGGATAGTTGTTTCTCGGACTGGAGGAAGTTTTACAGCAGGGTTCCCAGAGGGATGGTGTTAGGGCCCCTGCTCTTCCTGATGTATATTAATGACCTGGACTTTGGTATACAGGGCACAATTTCAAAATTTGCAGGACACAAAACTTGAAAGTATTGTGAACTGTGATGAGGAAAGTGTTAAAATTCAGAAGAATATAAGTGGAATAGGTAGACAAGTGGCAGATGGAATTTAATGGAGAGAAGTGTGAAATGGTTCACTTTGGTAGGAAAAACAGGAAGAGGTAATATAAAACAAATGGTACAATTATAAAGGGGGTGCGGGAGCAGAGGGACCTGGCGATCCATGTGCACAAATCATTGAAGTTGGCAGGACAGGTTGAAAAAATGGCTAATAAAACATACAGATCCTGGGCCTTATAAATAGTGATATAGAATACAAAAGCAAGGAAGCTATAATAAACCTGATAAAACACTGACAAAAGCAAAGTACTGTGGATGCTGGAAATCTGAAATAAAAACAGAAAATGCTGGAAATATTCTGCAGGCCTGCGAGCATCTGTGGAGAGAGAAAACAGTGTTAACATTTCAGATCAAGGACCTTTCTTCAGAACTGAAGGAAGTTAGAAATGTAATAGGTTTTGAGCAGATGAAGGGGAGGAAGAACAAAAGGGAAGGCCTGTGATAGGGTAGAGGGTGGGAGAGATTAAATGACAAAACATTTCATGGTACAAAAGGTAAAGGGAGTGGTAATGGTTGCAATAAAAATACAAAAGATATGTCAAGAGTGGGTGTGTATGGCAGAATAATGGACAGTTTGCATGAAAACAAAAATATGAAAAACAAGATTAAGACTGGCTCATGCAAAGCAAAATACAGAAACACGCTCTGAAATTGTTGAACCCAATGTTAAGTCCAAAAGACTATAAAGTGCCTAATCAAAAGATGAGACACTGTTCCTCGAGCTTGGGCTCAACTTCACTGGAACAGTGCATCAGGCTGAGGACTGAGATGTTTGCGTGAGAGCGAGGTGGAAAATTAAAATGACAGGCCACCGGAAGCTCAGGGTCATGCTTGCGGACTGAGTGCTGGTGTTCTGCAAAATGCTAACCCAATTTGTGCTTGTTCCCCCTAATGTAGAGAAGAATATATTGTGAGCTGTGAATACAGTATACGCCACACCTGGAAGGTATGTTTTTTGCCTTGAATGGTGAAAGAGAGGAGGTAAAAGGGCAGGCATTACATCTGTGTTTGCAAGGGAAGGTGGTGTGAGACAGGGGCGAAGTTGGCAGGTGATTGAGGATGGACCAGGGTGTCACAGAAGAAATAGGCCCATCAGAATGCTGGTGAGAGGGGAGGAGAAGATGTGTTTGGTGATGAAATCATGCTGGAGGTGGCAGAAATTGCAGAGGATGGTCTGTTTGATGCAGAAGCTAGTGGGGTGGAAGGTGGGGCAAGGGGAACCTTGTCATCATCCTGGGAGGGAGGGAAAGGGTTGAGGGTGGAAGTGTAGGAAATGTGTCCGACATGGTTGAGGGCCATGTCAACCAATGTGGTGGGGGAGTATCCTTGCTGAAGAAAAAAGAAAAGACATCTTGGAAGTGCCATTATGGAAGGTAGCATCATCAAAACATATGTGACGGAGATGGAGAATCTGGGAAATGGGAACGGACACCTTACAGAAGGCAGGATGTGAGGAAGTGTGGTCAACGTAGTTGAACAAGTCAGTGGACTTATAATGAATATTAAGTGATAGCCAACACCAGAAATGGAGATGGAGAAGTTAAGGAAGGGAAGGGAAGAGTCGGAGATGGCCTATGTGAAGGTGAGAAAAGGGTGGAAAGTGTAAGCAAAGTTGATCAAGTTTTCAAGTTCCAGGCAAGAGCAGGAAATAGCACCAATATCGCCATCAATGTACCAGAAAAAGAATTGAGGGTGGGGGCCCGAGTAGGACTGGAACAATGAATGTTCCACATATCCTACAAAAAGTTAAGCATAACTAGGATTCATGTGGGTACCAATATCAGCATCTTTTATTTGGAGGAAGTGAGATGAGTTAAAGGAGAAATTGTTCAATGTGAGAACAAGTTCAACCAGGCAGTGGAGGATCGTTGTGAATGGTGACTAGTTGCGCCTCCATTCAAGGAAGAAGCTGAGAACACTCAGGTTGGCCTAGTGGGGAATGGAGGTGTAGAGGGATTGGATGGTGAAGAGGAGATGGTTTGGACCAGGAAACTAGAAATCATTGAAACAACATAAAACATCAGAAAAATCATGGATGTAGGTGGTGAAAAACTGGACAAGGGGAGAAGAAATAGAGTCACGATTGGGCGAAATAAGTTAATTGGGGCAGGAACAGGCTGGGTCTACGGGCAGGAACAATGCATCTACTAGGACAGTCCTGTTTGTGGATTTTGAGAAGGAGGTGGAAGCAGGCTGTTTGGGGTTGAGAAGCTGTGGAGGGAAGATCTCCAGAGGAGATAAGGTCAATGACAGTCCTGGAAACAATGGCTTGATGTTTGGTGGTGAGGTCATGGTCCAAGGGGAGGTAGGAGGAAGCATTTAAGAGTTAGAGCTCAGCCTCTGCAAGGTAGAAATCGGTAGGCCAGGTAACAACAGCATTACTCTTGTCAGTAGGTTTGATAAAAATGTCAGGGTTAAGCCGGGGAGAATGGAATGTAGCAAGTTCAGAGGGAGACAGGTTAGAGCGAATGAAGGAACAGAGAAATTAAGACAGCCAGTCATGCTGAAAGTTCTCAATGAAAAGATCAAGTGTGGGTGAGAGACCAAAGGGAGGGATCCAGATGCAGGGAGGATATTGAAGATGGATGAAAGGGTCCACTGACTGGGGTGAGGACTCCTGGCTAAAGAAGTGAGCCCTGAGGTGTAGGCGATAGAAGAAGAGCTCAATGTTGTGCCGAGATAGAAATTCATTAGGAACGTAGGAGGATAAGGCTGACTCCTTTGCTGAGGACAGATCGTTCAGCATCAGAAAGGAGAAGGTTGGAGGGTATTGTGAATACATGGAAAGAGGTGAGATTATAAGAAGAGATAGGGTCAGAGTGAAGTGAAGGGGAAGAAAGAGCTGGATAGATATTGGTACTGAGGACTTGTTGGAGCACTACTGCTGCACTGTCAGAAGGCCAATAATGGGAGAGTGTGGCACTGTTGGAGGTTCTATCAAGGGAATGCTGCTTCGTTGAGTGGCCGGAACTGAGGGAACAGTGCACTGTTGAAAGAGCAGTACTGAGGGAGTGCTTCATTCTTGGAGGTTCAGTACTGACACTGCATGGCACTGTTGGAGGGGCAGTATTGAGAAAGCACTGAATTATCAAAGGGACAGTGCTGAGTGGCACTGTTTGAGGGGCTGGTACTAAGGGAGCATTGCACAGTCAGAGGAACAGTGCTGAGAGAGCATGGCACTGTTGGAAGGGCAGTACTGAGAGCACGTTGCATTGTTGGAGTGGCTGTACTGAGGAAATGCTGCACTGTCATAGATGTTGTTGTTCAGATGATGTACAACACTATTTAAAAATCTAGGAACTTTTTTGATGTCCAGGCTATTTAGCCCCAACCCATTAATCCCATTTGTTAGCGCACTCTCCACCTCCGCCCTTTGTTAATCTCGATTGAAGTGCATGGTAATCTTTCAATCTTCAGCTGTACACTCAATACTCCCTTCCTGATATATGTTTCCAACATTTTCTGTTTTATTTCATATTTCCAGCATTTGAGTTTTTTCTGTTGTTTATAAACATGGAACTTTCTCTCCTGCAGTAGATGCAGGAAGCAGTTATCCAGTAACTAGGTGACACCCTATAGGTCTGGGCACTAGCACCTGGTATTCAGAGGTACATTATCCCTCTTAAAGAATCTTGCAATGTATATAACCACAACTGCTAGACCAGCAGACCTGGACTTTCTCATTAATGTGAAAGATTTGAATGGGGATGAAATTGTTTTTCAACCATACAGCTTGGAAAGGGCAATAGTGAATTGGTACACCGTCTTACATCCCACCCAGGTCCCCAGTGTAAGATGGGCTGTCAATTGACAATGCCTTTTGTCCGGTGTCACCTGTAATGAGTTTATAACCTGCTAAAGTAAGGTTGATTGAAGAATCTGTGCGAGGTGTCTGTGCTTTTACCATGGTGGAGTATACAGGTTCCATGGGGGCGGGGGGATATTTTAAACTATTCCCCATTGATACCCAGAGATCCCAAGTTGCTAATCCTAACAGATTCCACTGCTCTGATTCACCAACAAGGCACCAGCTTGCAGGAACATAGGAACAGGAGAAGGCCATTTGGCCCCTCAAGCCAGTTCCACCATTCAATGAGATCATAGCTGATCTGTGACCTAACTCCATACCCCTTAATACATTTGGATTACAAAAGTCTATCAATCTCAGAATTAAAATTTGTTTTATTAGATCTATTTTATTTGAAACTTATTTTTATTGATCCAGCATCAGTTACCATTTGCCAAAGTGAATCCCACCCTTTGTATGTAGACTCACCTTCTTGAACTGCTGTAGTCCACCTCGTATAGGTACACCCACAGAGCTGTTAGGGAGGGAGTTCTAGGATTTTAATCCAGTGATAGTGAAGGAGTGGCAATATACTTCCATGTCTCGATGGTGTGTAACTTGGAGGGGAACTTGCACGTGGTTGTGTTCCCATGTGTCTGCTGCCCTTAGTCCTCTCCACAGTAGAGTTCATGGGTCTGGGAGATATTTATTTCCTTTATTCTTTCATGGGATGTGGGTATCACTGATTGGCCAGCATTTGCTGCCCATCCCTAATTGTTCTTGAACTGAATGACTTGCCGGGCCATTTCAGAGGGCAGGTTTGGAGTCACATGTAGGCCAGACCATGACATTTCCTTCCCTAAAGGATATTAGTGAACCAAATGGGTTTTTATGACAATCAATGATAGTTGCATGGTCGCCATTATGGAGACTAGCCTTTTTTATAATTCCAGATTTAGTAATTTAATTTAAATTCCACCAACTGCCATGGGATTTGCACCCATGTCCCTCGAGCACTGGACAGGACCTCTGGATTAGTGGTCCAGTGACATTACCATTATGCCACTGTCTCCCCCTAGGAGGAGTCTCAGTGAGTTGCTGCAGTGTATATTGTATATGCTACACATCTTCCAGCCATGGAGGGAATGAACCTTTAAGGTGGTGGATGAGATCCTGTAGATGGAGCATACTGCAGCTTCAATGGAAATAAAAGTTGTGCAGTTTCTGTAATGCACAACTGATCCACAACACCATTTGTCCATGGCCCTCCATCTCTTCTTATCAATGAAGAAAAGGATTTGTGAGGTATTGCCAATGTTGGAAGGCCATGGAGACTCTGTATTATACAAATAGTATTCAGGCCACTGTGCCACTCTCTACTGGAAAGCTTCACCAAAGCTTCAATACCATGGAGCATGGAGTGATCAGGCTAGGTTGTGCAATCATAAGGCCAATGGTGATATATTGCTGCATAATTGTGCCCAATGGTAGTGACCCAATGATAACACCAATGATGACTCCAAAGTTGAACCATTGGTGACCCCAATAATGACCCATTGATGACTCATAGGTGACCTCAATACTGACCCAACGGTGACCCATTCAGTTTCATCAGTTACCACTGGTGCTTCGTTTGGAAAAACAAAATCACTTCAAATCCAAAATCTCCTTGGGAATGTTTTATCCTGATGGGGGAGTAAAGTTACACAGTATTTTCAACACAGAAATAGGCGACATGACGTGACAGACATGTGCCTGTGTTTGTGCTCCACACGAGCCTCCTCCCATCCCGCTTCATCTCACCCTATCAAGTGATCCCCCTATTCCTTTCTTGATCACATGGTCTATTGAATTTCCACTGAACAATTCCTTGTGATAATGAGCTCAACATTCTCTAGATAAAGAAATTTCTTCTGAATTTCTTTGTGTAACACAAGCAGCCAACACAATGGTGTAATAGACCATGTCATTAATAATGTACCTGAATTTGCTATCCTGATATGTGATAATGGTCAGAGATGCTCTTGCCACCTTGGTCTTTGAGAAATACAAATGAAAATAATTCAGACATTGACTTCTGAATATAACGTGGGTCCAAAGTCTTGTCAGGAAACACATATTGAGTCTTGTTTATTGTCAACTTCTGTTAGGATGCAGTTACTGTTTCAAAAGTCTATTCCATTCATTGTACAGCAAAAGCACAATCCAATAAAATGTCTAAATTTTACGAAATACAGCTTATTTATTACTGTGTGTCACCAAAATTCCAGTCTAAGACATACTTTTTATAACTGATAGAGCTTGCAAACAACTGAAACAACAGCAAGGAATGATTTGTATTAGACGATTTAGACTTCCCCTCTTTCATTGATTGGAAGTTGGAACATACAGACCAGCACAGAGCCCTTCAGGTAAGAGAGCACAGCATATCAATACTAATATCTGCTTCTTTATTTAGCATCTAGCTTGTTTTCTTATAGTTTGTGAAATATTTACCAACGTTAAATCTTCCCTTATTGGAAATACAACCTATTGTTATTGCTACTGCCATTGTTCTTCATTCAGGTCAAATCCGGCATATTGAATTCACACCTGGAGTATTGTATTCACATCAGGAATGCTGTATTCACATCTGGAATATTGTATTCACATCTTGAGTACTATATTTACATCTGGAGTGTTGCATTCACATCTGGAGCACTGTATTCAGATTTGGAGTATTGCATTCACACCTGGAGTATCTCTCACACACACAAACATTTGGAGTACCACATTCACATTTGGGCATTGCATTCATATACTGAGTACTGAATTAACATCTAGAGTATTGCACACACATCTGGAGGGTCACATGCACATCTGGAGTATTGTATTCACATCTGGAACACTGCATTCACATCTGGAGTGTTGCACTCTCACCTTGAATATTGTATTCATATCTGAAGTATTGAATTCACTTCAGGAACACCTGTAATCACATTTGGAATACTGTTTGTCTTCTGGGATACCGTATTCACACCTGGAGTATTGCATTCACTTCCTGAGCACTGTATTCACATCTAGGGTACTGTATTCACTTCTTGAGTATTGCACTCACACCTGAAGTATGGCATTCACATTTGGAGTAACTGCATTCACATCTGGTGTAGCTGGATTCAGTTCTGGGTACCCTGACTCAGCAAGGATTATTGGCTTTGGAGGGGCCAACAGCAAAGATTCATCAGAATTTTACTGGAGCTAAAACGGTTAAATTATAAGGACGTGTTGCAGATACTGGGCTTGTCTACCTGTAGTATAGAAGATTAACGGGTGATGTAATTGAGGTGTTTGCGATGATTAAAGGAATTGATAGAGCACATAGAAAGAAACTATTTCCTCTGGTGGGGGAAGTCTAGAATAAGGGGGCAGAACCTTCAAATTGGAGCTATAAGCAGATCCTCTGTTCCCCAACTTGGATATTTTGTCAACTGACTGATGTTGGATTATTTCTTCAATCTATTCTCCATTTCTAAACTGTAAAAACTTATTTCAATTGTGATGCGTCTTTCCTAAAGACATGTGTTAGATTGTTGCTTCTCTTGGTATTTTTCTGTTTGTGTGAAAGGAGAAGGTAGTAATTAAGTCTTTGTAAACATCTCTCAGAATTTCCTCAAAATACCACATACATCAATGACTCAGAACTTATCTGGAGCAGTGAGATGTACATAGAATTAAACAGTCTTTACAGCACAGAAACAGACCATTTGGACCAACTGATCCAAGCCAGTGTTTATGCTCCACACGAGACTCCTCCCACCCTACTTCATCTCACCCTATCAGCATAACTGTTTATTCATTTCTCTCTCACTTGTTTATCCAGATTCCCCTTAAATGCATCCATACTATTCACTTCAACCAACCTCTGTTGCAGTGAGCTCCACATTCTCACCCCCACTCTCTGGGTAGAGAAATTTCTCCTGAATTCCCTATTGGAGTTATTAGTGGCTATCTTATATTTCTGATCCCTAGTTCTGACCCCCTGCAAGTAGAAGTATCTTCTTTACACCTGTGCTATCAAAATCCTTTTATAATCTTAAAGTCATTTATTAGGTCACTCCACTTTTTTTAGATCTCTTTAGCTGTCACTTTGCCTGTTGACCATTCTTTAATTAACTCTACATTACTTTCTCTGTCTCTTATTGTCTCTATGGCTATAGCTGCAGAATCTATCTCTCTCGGGTTGGAAGAGTGTGACTGGACAGTGTTGCAGTATGTGCAGGTTAAGACAGAAGGTGGGCCAGCCCAAATCTATCCAGACATTGAGGTCAGTGGAAAGCAGAGAGTAGAGGCAGGGTTGGCAAATGGGTTGGAACAAGCTAACAGAAGAAGAAGTGAATGGGGTCCTCCTGAATAACTTCTCCCTATGAGTGGGGCCCTATGAGTGCAGACTCTATTGATAGGTATGCAAATCTGATAGCCATTCCTCCACAGCGAGATTCCACAATGAGCTGAATGAGCAACATATCTCTTTTTGCTGCTGTTGGTTGTGGGAGGGTTTAGGACATTGGGAGAACTCTTCAAATTCTTCTGCAACTTAACACATTATTAATAGACAAACAAGGCTGTGGTTTATCAAATCATCTGAAAGGTGACTCCTCTAACAGTGCAAGACTCCCTCAATACTGCTCCTCTAAGTGCAGTGCCCCCTCAGTACTGACCCTCCAAGAATGCAGCACTCCATCAGTATTGTCCTTCCAACTGTGCAGCACTCTTTCACTACTGCCCTTCCAACAGTACAGCACTCCTTCAGTACTGCCCATCTGTCCAGCATTCCTTCAATTCTGCCTCACTGACAGTGCAATGTGCCCTCAGTACTACGACACTGACATTGCAGCGCTCCCTCAGTACAACTCCTCTAACAGTGCAGCACAACCTCAGAACTGCCCCTCTAACAGTGCAGCACTCCTTCAGTACTGGACTTCCAACAGTGGAGCACTCCTACAGTACTGCCCCTCCAACTGTGCAGCACTCCCCCTGTACTGTCCGACTGACAGTGCAGCACTCCCTCAGTACTGTGCCACTGACAATGCTGTGCTCCCTCAGTGCTATGCTACTGACAGTTCTGCGCTCCCTCATATTTGTGCTACTGACAATGCCATGCTTTCTCTGTACTGTGCCACTGACAGTGCAGCACTCCCTCAGTGCTGTGCCACTGACAGTACCATGCTCCCTCAGCACTGTGCCACTGACAGTGCAACACTTCCTTTGGGTCAGTGATGGGGGTGCCCAAGAGGCAGGTCAAGAGACAAGAGGGGGGGGCAGAGGGAGTTCCATTTTCCCTAGCCTAGTAGGAATCCCTTGGTGAGACCTGAGACCAGTATATGGAGTCAGAGGAGAGGCACATGGAGAAGGTACATGGAGTACGTACATGGTAGAGGAGAGATACATTGGGTTGGTTCATGGGGCAGGTATATGAAAGATGAGAGTTATATGGGCTATGTACATGGGAGAGAAGAGGTATGTGGGCAGTCACGTTGGAGCAGGTACATGGGCAGGTACATGCAGAAGGGACATGGGGCAGGTACATGGCAGACGTGAGGTACATGGGGTATGTGATCTGGATTCCTCATCAGTGTTCTCTTGATTCAAAGAGGCCAGTTCCAATCTAGGCATGAATTCTTCACTATGAGGCCAATTATAGAGGTGTGACTGTCTCAGCTTCCTCTTGTGCCTTTTGCATATCTTTAACAAGTACACGATGGAAAGTGTCGATGAATTAAATTAACCAGCCTCCCAGCATTTGATCCTTGAGAATCAATGGTGTCTGTTTGAGTTACATTGATTTGTTTCAGAGATTGAGTGTTGAATGAAGAGTTTTTTGGTGCAGTTTTGCTCTTGTCATTCAATGTTCACCACAGTTTAACTCTTGAATTAGATTCCGACTGGATTTGAAGCCCGAGGCCTGGATTTCAACTTTTCTGACTCACAGGGAGAGGGTGTGTTTTGTGGGGAATGGTCAATCAGACACACCATCCTTACTTCTGTCCTTATGATTTAGTAGCTGAACACGTTTGGACCTAGGACATTAACCTGAGGAACTCCTGCAGTAGTGTCCTGGGGTTGAGATGATTTGCCTCTAATATCCACAAATATCTTCCTTTCCGTTAGATATGGCTCAGCCAGCAAAGAATTCTCCCCCTTATTCCCATTTAAATTAATTTTCTAGGTGTCTTTGATGCCACACTCCTCAAATGTTTGATGTCAAGGACAGTCACTCACCTCAGCTCTGGAGTTCAGCTCTTTTGTCCATGTTTGAACCAAGGCTGTAATGGAAGAAGCGAAACAAGTGTAAGTCTTTACTGACTCTTAGAACTATTTACAAATATACAGTAAAGGGTACAAGCTAGGAGCTGTCTCCATGTTTGCTGGTACACACTTTTCTTCCATTATTTCGTGTTGAGCGATGCTTGATCGGTTCGGCTGTTGCGCTGGTTGGTGATTGCTACACTAACTCATTTCTTGCAGGGTGGATGAACATTGTGCTCGTCTCTTTAACACTTTTTTCACTTCTTCTGTCATCGTTGGGTCATCACGATGTTCTCTGTGGTGGAGGATGAGGGTTCCTGTGACTAGAACGAGGTTTAGTGATACGCTCACCTCTGCGTTTTGATGTCGGCAATGGACTGCTGCTACCACGTTCCAGCATCCTATGTGGCTTTGGCATGCTCACTGGGAGATGCATCCTATGTTTGGTGGCTGCAATGTTGACCTGTTGTACCATCATTAGAGCCAGAGGTTGAGGTTCATCTGACTGCTGGTCGCTCTCTTTTACATCCTCCACTGGAGGCATTGTGGTTACCTCCTGGGTGGTTGACTGGTCTGACCATTGAAGATTTTCCAGCACCTGTAAGATGCCAAGACAACCACTGTCACTAATCATACAGAACTGCAAGTCCCTGGGTAATCAAACATAAAAGAGCATCCTGACTGGGACCTCAGCTCTGAACTGTTTCTCCATTTTCAGAAAAGCCGGCTCTGCAAAGAGAGAAGACAGTTCAGAGCTAAAGTCCCAATCAGGATGCTGCTCTTTATTGTTTAGGTACTTTGGAAATTGCAGTTGACCGTTATTCATGCATGAGAGATGGCCTTTGGAGAGAATCTACTCTCCGGATTTAGATTAGTCGTGCACAAGTTGGAATCAGAGCAATCCAGCAACTCACAGGATTGAGCATTCTTTAGCTGACAGGTGAAAATTTGTGACTGCATTAAACAGAACAATAGATTTTATTTTAACTTGCTAGAAATCAATTATTTTTATAATTAGAGTTCTGCACAAGGTCACATGGCAGGGATTGATTGTCAGGAATTGTCAGCTCTTCAAGAAATACAGGTATTGGAACTAGTTTACAGACCCCATCACCCCCTTAATTATCATACACTGCATTTAAGCAAAGTGAAGATTCTATTTCAATCCCTATTTGCCTCTAGGTGGTGTCAGTTTCACTGCATAATTAGCATAAAATAGCTCTCAAAAACCAAAGCTGTTTTAACTGTTGCTTTCATTAATATTCAAATTAGACCTACAGTAAATGCTGGGTTTTGCCCACAACTGATTCAAAGGGTGATTAGGAGCATGTGTTGGATTCAGGACATCTCACACCTTTACTGTTATTGGCCATGTTCTAAAATTATTTCTAGTATCTGTGGAGTTTCTAGTAGAATGTGGAGTTCAGTCTGCTGAAATGGATAGTGATCTAGCTCTGGAATAATCTGATGAAGTTGGAGGTGTTTTGGAATCATTCATATCACAGGTACCTTGCTTGGAGAGATATAAGGCCCACATGCCCCTTGGAGTTTGGATGCTGTTTTGGGACAATGTTCCTTGAATGTTGTCTCCTTTCTGAAATTGCACAGCCAGAGGTGCCGTCTTTCAGATAAAATGTTGAGCAGAGGCCCTGTTTTTCCTTTCAGGTGGACATAACAGACCCTATGGCACTATTTAAAGAAGAGTAGGGGAGATCTTTCCTGTGTCCTGGACCAATGTTTATCCCTCAACCAAAACCTAAAAACAGATTATTTGCTCAATATCACATTACTGTTTGTGGGATATTGCTGTTCACAAGATGGCTACCATGTTTCTGACATTGTAACAGTGACTGCAATTTAAAAGTACTCCATGGGACATCCTGGAGTCCTGATAGGTGTGATATAAATATAAGTCTTTCGTCTATTTAAAATGGCAACCAATGTAATGCTGTGACTGAATCACTTTGGATTAATTTAATCCAGAGTATCTGGAATGACATCAAGCCAAGGATTGCAATAATGTTGAGTGAGAGTTCCTGCAAACTTTATTAAATCAGAAAACATGTTTGTGTGGTAAATATAAAGTAGGATTGTATGTGAAGACATATTAACAGTGTGATTTTAACTGACAGATCTCATTGGCAACACAAGCAGGATTCCCTCTAATCTGAATGTGCTTGCAATGCATTCATTAATCCTTATTAGAGTAAATTAAAGGAACTCCAGGTGGAGATTGTGTTTAGCTGTAGATTCTGTGCATATTTCTCAGGACCATTAAAGACCCATGACATGGACGTTTTCACCTGCATTTTATATTCCGTGCAAATCAATTTCAGATAATTTAAGATCTCAGTTGCTGGTGGTGGCTGTTACTGGCATTTAAACAGGGTAGGTCAGCAGGCTGAGATAAAAGCAAAATACTGCAGAAGCTGGAAATCTGACACAAAACCAGAACATGCTGGAAAAACTCAGCAGGTCTAACAGCATCTCTGGAGAGAAAGACAGAGTTAATGTTTTGAGTCCATATGACTCTTCTTCAGAGCTGAAGAGATGTAAACATGTAATGGAATTTACACTGTTTAAGGGGGGGTGGGGCAGGTGAAGCTGGATAGAAGGCCAGCGATAGGCGGAGACAAAGGAGAGATTGACAACATGAACAAAAGGACAAAGGGGTGTTAATGATAGTGGTACTGGCTAAAGGAGGTGCTGATGGTGGCATTAAGGTCAGAGAGCAGAATGTGATAATAGCAGGACAAGGGTAAGCACTCTGGAAAGAACAACAATAACAAGTGACAGATGGCCCTAGTGGGGGTGGGGTGGGGTGGGGGGAGGGGAAGGTGGTGGGAAAAAAGATTGAAAATAGGATAAAAGGTGGGGATAAAACACTGAATAGAAATGAAAATAAATAAAAATAAGTGGATAAAATATAAAAATAAAAAAATAAAATGAATATTGAAAAAGGCGATAAAAAGAGGTGAGGATGGAGGAGAGATTTCACAGTCTAAAGTTAACTTTAGAAGATCGCTCCTGAACAGTGACCTCATCCTGAGGGTTCGGTTTCAGGAAGAGGCCTGACCGTTATTCATGCATGTGAGATGGCCTTTGGAGAGAATCCACTATCTGGATTTAGATCAGTCATCAGACGGTCAAGTGATAACCAGTGACTGATGATGGTCCTCTTTGAGGTGGCTCTAGACATACTACCATGTGTGCATCGATGTTTCTGGTGTTCCTGCCTCTTGAAGGCTGTTAAATACTGTGGCTACAAGAACAGGTAAGAGGCTAGGAATAGTGCGACGAGTAACTCACCTCATGATTCCCCAAAACCTGTCCACCATCCACAAGGCACAAGTCAGGAGTGTGATGGAATACTCCCCACTTGCCTGGATGAATGCAGTTCCCACAATACTCAAGATGCTTGACACCATCCAGAACAAAGCAGCCTGCTTGATTGGCACCCTGTCCACAAACATTCACTCCCTCCACCATCGACGCACAGTAGCAGCAGTGTGTACCATCTACAAATGTCACTGCAGGAATTCATCAAGGCTCTTTAGACAGCACCTTCCAAACCCACAACCACTACCATCTAGAAGGACAAGGGCAGCAGATAGATGGGAACACCACCATCTGGAAGTTCCCCTCCAAGTCACTCACCATCCTGACTTGGAAATATATCGCCGTTTCTTCACTGTCACTGGGTCAAAACCCTGGAACTCCCTTCCTAACAGCACTATGGGTGTACCTGCATCTTATGGACTGCAGTGGTTCAAGAAGGCAGCTCACCACTACCTTCTCAAGGGCAGTTAGGGATGGGCAATAAATGCTGGCCCAGCCAGTGAAGCTCACATCCCGTGAATGAATGAATAGAAAATAGTATCTCATGGGCATGTCTGCCACGTCTGACCCATGCAATGGCCTTTTCCTGTGGGGCATCATCATCCTCACCCTCTTCGATGTCATCCCTTTTGGCATGCTGCTTATTGGAGTAGACATGCAGCTCCTCCATCTCTCCATGTGGTAACTCATTCCCCCCTTTCTAAGGTGTAGCAAAACACAATAATTTGGGACAGCCTCTGGGGAGACTATTGGAGAATGCTGCCTAATTGATCTAAACATCTGAAATGCATCTTCAACATGCCAATGGTCTGCTCAATTAAAGAGCGTGTCGCGGAATGAGCCGCATTGTACCACTCCTCTGAAGCACTCTGTGGCCACTGGACGGGCGTTATTAGCCATGTCTTTAGGGGGTAGCCTTTATCACCGATGAGCCAACCCTGAATGTGTTGAGGACCCATGAAGAGATATGGCACCTGTGAGTGACCAAAACTTAAGAGTTGTGCGAGCTCCCAGTGTACCTCGCACAAACCTGCATAATCTGCTTTCGGTTTTCACGGATCAGCTGCACATTGAGAGAATGGAAGCTTTTTCTATTGATAAATTATAATGACTGCTGCCAGGAATCTTTTGAGTCTACATGTGTACAGTGGATGGCACCCTGCACTTGTGGGAGCCAGAGTTCAGTGCAAATTCCAGTGCTCTGGCAGCCTGACTGACATCATCTAAGAGAACTGGATGTAATCGTGTGCCTTATTGAAAAGGTGACCTTCCTTATGCATTCATGAGTATGGGATTGTGATATTCTACAGAGGTCCGTAATGGAACCTTGGAATGAGCCACTTGCAAAAAAGTTGAGTGTGGTGGTCACCTTTAGAGCCATCGGCACTGGATGGCCCCCTAATTTTTATGGTGTCAGACCCGACCGAAGAATGTGGCAGATGTGAGCCACCATATCCCTTGACAAGTGAAGGTGTTTGCGTCACAGTCTCTTGCTCATCTCCAAGTTTGAGAGGCATCTTTGATACACCCTGGATCTTGCCAAATGCCTCAGTGGAATTGGTCTCTCCTCCTCAGCTCCTGGGAAGTCATGGGGCCCCTCTGGCCCATGTTTCTCAGGGTGAGGCTCTTCTGTTAGCCCTGCCAGCCAGCGATGGGCCTTTCTTCTCCTTCTCAGTTACATCAAAGCCATCAAGAAGCCAGAGTGAAGCCTGCATGCTGCACTCCTCCTTGAGTCCATGGGAAAATAGATTAGAGACATGATTACACCTTACCGTGCAACGATCACCTTCCATTGCCAAACTAGGAAGTCATTGTGAAGCCCTTGGGCTGTCCTCATTCCATACATTCCATCCCCAGGTCTTCCCTTGCAGCTGAAGCACATCCTGAAGGATCATAGGTAGCTGAGCTACCCCCCCTATTGTTCCCCCCACCCCAAGACCACCACCACCCCAGGCTTGACAGTGCATTCACAAAGAGGATTGGATCTGGTTAAGTACAGCCATGGACTTCCAAAAGGCTTTGGATGCAGTGCCACACAACAGACTTGTGAGGAAAGTTATAGGTCATGGAATAAAAGGCGCAGTAGCAATGTGGATACAAAATTGGCTGAGGGATAGGAAACAAAGGGTACTAGTTAATGGGTATTTTTTGGGCTGGAAGAAGGTTTGTAGTGGAAGCCCCCAGGGGCTCAGTATTGGGATCCTTGCTCTTCTTGATATATATAAATGATCTAGATCTTGGTGTGCAGGAAACAATTTCAAAGTTTGTGGATGACACAAAACTTGGGAGAATTGTAAACTGTGAGGAGGACAGTGTAGAACTTCGAAAGGACATTGACACATTGGTGAAATGGGCAGATAGGTGGCAGATGAAGGTCAATATGGAGAAGTGTGAGGTGATACACATTGGTACAAAGAACATGGAGAGACAGTATAAAATAAAGGGTACTATTCTAAAGGGTGTGCAGGAGCAGAGAGACTTGGGTGTATATGTACATAAGTGATTAAAGATGGCTGGGCAGGTAGAGAGAGCTGTTTCTAAAGCATATTGTATTCCAGGCTTCATTAAAAGGGACATAGAGAACAAGAGCAGGGAGGTTATGATGAACTTATATAAGACACTGGTTAGACCTCAGCTGGAGTATAATGTACAGTTCTGGGCACCACACTATAAGAAGGATATGCGCACATTGGAGACAGTGCAGAAGAGATTTATGAGAATGGTTCCAAGGATGAGACACTTCAGTTCTGAGGAAAGATTGGAGAAGCTGGGACTATTTTCCTTGGAGAGGAGAAAGCTAAGAGGAGACTTGATAGAAGTTTTCAAAATCATGAGGGTTCTGGACAGAGTGGCTGGGGAGAAACTGTTCCCACTCGTAAATGCATTGAGAATGCAGAGGGCGGCACAGTTTTAAATTGTTTTGCAAAAGAAGCAAATGCGAGGTGAGTAAAAACTTTTTCACACAGCGAGTAGCTAGGGTTTGGAATGCACTGCCTGGAAGTGTGGTGGAAGCAGGTTCAATTGAGGCATTCAAGAAGGGATTGGATGATTATTTAAATAGAAACAATGTGCAGGGGTACGGGGAAAAGGCAGGAGATTGGCACAAAGTTAAAATGCTCAGAGAGCCAGTGCATACACAATAGGCCAAATGGCCTCCTTCTACACCATAACAATTCTGTGATTCTGTGCTATCAGCCTCAGCCAGGGCACTGTCAGTGTGCCTCCTTTTGACTAGACCACAGCCCAGCCTTGCCCTAATATAAAGACTGCAAGTCTTGAGCCGTGTAAGCCCTGAACTGCAATGTGTAAGTTTGTCTGAAGCATGTTACATATGTACTTCAGCTGTGGCCCCCTAATATTTTGATCCTTCTGACCCAGTTTTTCATATTCCTCTATGATGGACAAATGGTCAATCATACCAAATCAAAATTTGCCCTGAGCTCCAATGAACTGTAGAAAGAATGCAGTCCATAAGTTAAGGTGCCCAAGTCCTTCAATTGGCATTTGACTCTTCATAACATTTTTCATCTGAGCCTTGATCATTATATTCCAAGATTTTTTTCCAAGGCTATTTTTCAACGGTGTCATTCCATTGGGCTGTCGAAATGGTTCTCTCCAATTCTATTTCAAGATCAGCTTCCAACCCCCTGCTGTTACTGTCCGAGTCCACCCTATCCTCCTCATCATGTGCAAATTTCCATTCCTCTGATGACTCTCCTGCCTCCCACTTTAACCCTGAAGCCCATCATAAATGTTGTCAATATTCCTGCCCTCCCCGCAAACCATTTTTGTCGATGTACCCATGTCAACCTCATACTCCCATCTTGAGGCCAAATGCACTGTGACCTACAGGGACCATGCCCCTCGCCCCTCCACCTATGAGACCATTGACTATGCCCCCTCTTACTTACCAGTTCCCCATTTACGGGTTGCAGAAGCCTCCTGTGACTTTGACAGTGTCATCTGCTGCCCAATACTAAGCCACCAATCCCCACGACCCAAATGTGTGAGGGACTGACCACGCCTTGCACACCATGCTGTGCACGACCGACACTGTACAGACAGGCCTTCCCCCTCCCTGGACTACGACCTAGACACGTGTGCCAGACATAGCCTTGTAGCATGGTCCACACTGCCTCAGGACTGGCTTTAAATTCAGGCCTCAACACTGTGCTCCACACTTCCCCAAAACTGACTCACACTTCTCCCCTCTTTTCCTTTAAACCCACCCCCCTCTTCCATTCCCCCATTCATATGTCTCTGTCCGCCCTTAGGGATGTGACTTATTGGATGAAACATTAAACTGAAGCCCCTTCTTCCCTAATGCAAAAGTTCCCACTACACTATTTTGAAGAAGAGCAGGAGAGTCCTCCTCAGTGTCCTGGCCAAAATTTATCCTCAACTAACATCAGGAAAATAAGTTTTCTGGTCATAACCACACCCTGTTTGTGGGAGTTCGCTGTGCAAAAATTGGCTGCTGTATTTCCTACATTACAACAGTGACTACACTTCAAAAGCATGTCATTGGTTGTGAAGCACTTTCGGACATTCTGGAGCTTTGGAAGGCATTACAGGAATGGGAACTTCCTTTTTATTTCATTCAATGTCTTACTGAGGTCTCTGTCTCAGCACTTCTGTGATTACCGGTGGAAAGGTCATTCCTTATGTCACTGGCTGAAAATAGGAGATAAGTAAATTAAGCTGTAGCTTTGTTAGACATGAGTGACTGAAAGAAAAGCACATCTCAGCTGTTCATTGTCCATATGTCCTTCAGATTGGCGGTCATTCTAATAAAGCTGCTTAAAATGTTTTAGTATCCTGCACTGATCCGACATCCCAGTGATTGTGAGAGACTTTTTTTTTTACAGAAACAGAGGCTGTAAGTCTTGTGGTTTGATTTTCCACTCTGCCCATTTGCATCAACTTTTATCTTCTTTCACTGCTATCCATACCTGAACCAGGAGTCGAACAAAGCGTTGTTCAAAAACCTGTCTAATTTGCTCTGCTCCATCTTTCACACCCTGAATGCTAGTGCCAGCCACTGCTTTATGTAAGATGCAATTATTTACACCTTGCATGGTGATAATTACAGCTTATATCCCCCAATGCGATGGACCATTTGTGCAGTATTAGAACCCTAAATACACTGACCAGCTTTGCAAACTAGCACTAGCAACAGCTCCTAAAAAAAGTTCCAGAGCTTTATACCAAACAAAAACAAGGGCCTAGATCTTCTGAGGAGTGGCAATCATCATCAGATTGCCACTCCACTTGAGTATTCCCCCAACTCGGTGCAGTTCTGTATTTGTACCCGGACCATCTGAGCCCGACTTTTCTAGAAATGTGGAGTGCAGCATCCCTCAAAGACCTTCATTGAACCAGTATAGATTGGTGAGAAAGAGAAAATATGCCTCCTTTTTAATGGCACCAGCTGCCATAAGGTAAGTTTAAATGTCCAGTTTGAATGTTAGTGAATGGGTGAGTGGACGAATGAGTCAATAGATAGGGTGGTAGTGGTGGGTGAGGTAAGTGGGTAAAGTGGGTAAGATGAGGTGGATAACTAGGTAGGGTGGGTAGCTGGGTAAGGTGGGTAGGGGATAGGTTGGCGAGGTGCTAGTTGGGTGAGATGGCAGGTGGGTGAGGTGTTAGGCAGGTGGGGTGGGAAGTAGATAGGTGGATAAGTGACTAGGGCATGCAGGTGATTGAGATGGGGCCTGGGGATTTGTTGGGTTGGAGGGTGGTCGAGTCAGTGGGTAATCAGATGGTCAGGGATAGTAGGATGGTTGGAGGGGTAGGTGGGTCAGTTCAGGGGGTAGTTGGGTCAAGTTAGGAGGTTAGAAGGGGAGAGGACAGTGTGAGTGATTGGAAAGAGTCAGTTGTGTAGTTACCCCGATGTTAGACTAGGTTTTAATCTGCCTAACATTTTCTGGATAACTATCCACATTAATACCGTGGAACTGTCCCAAGTCTCTAATTCAGAGTCAGACGCATTTGCGGAGGATGCTGGGGAGTAGGGCAATTGCCCATTGCAAATTTCCACTTCTCAGGCAATTTCCACATAGGTCAGAGCGTCAGGACTTCCACAGGGTTCTGACACGCATCTCAAGAATTGTGCCAAGGCGTTAGAATGAAAGTACAGTGGGACACAGAATCACAGAGTTTTAACGTCGCAGAAGGAGGCCATTTGGCCCATCATGTCTGCACCAGCTCTCCAAATGAGCAATATGACTTGGTGCCATTGCCCTACCTTTTCCCCATACCCCTGCAGCTTGTTTCTATTCAAGTAATCATCTAATGCTCTCTTGGAAGCCACAATTGAACCTGCCTCCACTACACCAACAGGCAGTACATTCCGGACCTGAACCACTTGTGTGAAATAGTTATTTCTCACTTCACTTTCGCTTCTTTTGCAATTACTTTAAATCTGTGCCCTCTCATTCTTGAACCTCTTACAGGTGGGAACAGCTTCTCCCTATCTACTCTGTCTGGCCCTCTCATGATTTTGAACATCTCTATCAAATCTCCTCTTCTCTCCAAGGAGAACAGTCCCAACCTCCAATCTATCCTCAGAGCTGAAGTTTCCCATCCTGGAACCATTCTTGTAAACCTCTTCTGCACTCTCTCCAATGTGTTCACATCCTTCCTATAGGGAGGAATTTTTGGGTCGGCAAGCGGGAACAGGGACTGCTCGCCAACGCGTAAGATGACACGCAGTGACGTCGGGCAGGCGTCCCAACGTCACTGCGTGTCACTTAGATTTTCAGTTCGGCGGGCAAACAGCCAACTTGTCTGCACGCCTGCTAAACTGTCAAAGGCCGATTAAGGCCCGTTAAAAACTAATTGAATTAATAAAATGAGCTGCCTGTCCAACCTTAAAGTTGGCGGGCAGGCGAAGAGCCCAGGCAGCCTTCGCATTTTTCATAGAACCTCATCCACGGGTGGGATGAACTTTCATGAAGTGTTTAAAAATTCAATAAAATTTTTAAAAAAATTCATTGACATGTTCCAGCTCATGTGACACTGTCACATGAGGTGACATGTTTTAAAAATTTTTATTTTCTTTATTTAAATGTTTAAACCATAAACTAATCTCCCTGAGGCACCTCTGTGCCTCAGGGAGATTTCTGCTCTCTTTCATGCACATGGTTCCGGGAGCGCATCACATTGGATGGGCCTTAATTGGCTCGCCCACCTCAAGTGGCGATATGGACCCGGTTGGAGGCGCCGATCGGGTTTGCGCCCGCTCTCGCCTGCCCCCGCATAACCCCCCCCGACAGGGGGAAAATAATGTTGTGCCCAGAACTGTACACAATACTCCAGCTGAGTTCTGATGAGTGTCTTATATAAAGTCAGCATAACCTTCCTGCTCTTGCACTCTATGCCCTTATTAATAAAGCCCAAGTTACTAATGCTTTATTAATTGCTCTCTCCACCTATCCTGCCGCCTTCAATGATCAATGCACATATACACCCAGGTCTTTCTGCTCCTGCACCCACTTCAAAATTTCACCCCTTATTTTATATTGTCTGTCCTTGTTCTTCCTACCAAAATGCATCACCTCACACTTCTCTGCATTCAACTTCATCTGCCACCTATCTGCCCACTCCACCACTTGCCTATGTCCTTTTGAAGTTCTACACCGTCCCCTCACAGTTTACAATACTCCCAAGCTTCGTATCATCCGTAAACTTTGAAATTATTCCCTGCACACCAAGATCTAGATAATTAATATGTATCAGGAACAGCAAGGGTCCCAATACCGACCCCTGGGAACCTCCACTACAAGCCTTCCTCCGGCCCGAAAAATATCTGTTGACCATTAGTCTCTGCTTCCTATTTCAGCCAATTTTGTATCTATGTTACTACTGTCCCTTTTATTCAATGTGCAATAATTTTTCTAGTCTGCTTTGTAGCACTGTATTAAATCCCTTTTCAGATTCCATGTACACCACATCAACAGCATTACCCTCATTGACTTTTTCTGTTACCTCTTCAAAAAACTCCAGCAAGTTTGTTAAACACAATTTCCCCTTTAGAAATCCATGCTGCCTCTTCCTTGTCAGCCTATATTTTTCCATGTGACTACTAATTCTATCCCAAATAATTGTTTATAGAATCTTGCCTACCACTGAAGTTGAATTGATTGGTCTATAATTGCTGGGCTTATCCTTACAGCCTTTTTTGACCAAGGGTGTAATATTTGCAATTCTCCAGTCCTCTGGCACCTCCCCTGAGTGTTGGGAAGACTGAAAAATTATGGCCAGTGCCCCTGCAATTTCCACTCTCATTTCCTTCCATATCCTTGGATGCATCTCATCTGGTCCCGGTGCCTTGTCAACTTTAAGTACTGATAGTGTATTCAACACTTCCTCTTTATCAATTTTGTGACAGAGTTTCCTCATCTGTCGCCATGGCCTGGGTAGCATCTACCTCCTTGGTAAAGATAGATGCAAAGTATTCATTTAATACCTCAGCCATGGCCCCTTCGTCCATGTGTAGATTCCCTTTTAGGTCCCTAATCGTTCCTACTCCTCCTTTTACCACCCGTTTACTATTCATATGCCTATAAAAGAGTTTGGGATTCCACTTTAGGTTGGCTGCCAGTCTTTTCTCATAATCACTCTTTGTTTGTCTAATGAGATTTTTCACCTCCCCTTGGAACCTTCTGTATTCCTCTTGTTTTTCAATTGTATGTTCTACCTGATACCTGTCATAAGCACACTTTTTCTTCTTTATCTTAATTTCTACCTCCTTTTTCATCCAGGGGGCTCTGGATTTGTTTGCTCTACCTTTCCCTTTCAATGGAATATACCTTGATTGTGCCTGAATCAATTCTCTTTTAAAGGTAGCCCATTGTTGAGCTAGTTTTTCATTACAATCTTTTATTCCAATCTATCTGGCCCAGCTCCATTCTTGCACCATCGAAGTCGGCTCTCGTTTAGTTAATTATTTTTACTTTGGATTGCCTATCATCCTTCTCTATCATTATCCTAAAACATACAATACAATGATCACTGTCTCCTAAATGTTCCCGCATTGACACTTGGTCTACTCGGCCCACCTCATTTCCAAGAACCAGGTTCAACAGTGTATCTTTCCTTGTTGGATTGGACACATACTGCTGTAGAAAATTCTCCTGAACACAATCTAGGAAACTTTACCCCTCTCTGCCCTTTACACTACCACTGTCCCAGTCTACGTTTGGGTAATTAAAGTCACCAATTATAACTACTCTATAATGCCTGCATCTCTCTGCAATTTCCCTGCAGATTTGTTCTTCCACGTCCTTCTCACTATTTGGCGTCTATAGGCTATACTGAGCAATGTAACTGCACCCTTTTTGTTCCTTAGCTCTAGCCAAATTGATTCTGTCCTTGAATCCTCTGGGACATCCTTTCTCCAGCACTGTAGTGCTCTCCTTAACCAATTACGCCAGCCCTCCTCTTTTCCTTCCTTTCCTATCTTTTCTGAATGCCTTGGACCCGGGGATATTTAACATCCAGTTCTGCCCTTCCTTGAGCCAGGTCTCTGTTATCACTGCAACATCATATTTCCACATGACAATCTGTGCCTTAACGCCCCAATCTTATTTACTATACTCTGTGCATTCGCATACATGCATTGTAATTCTGATATAGATTTTGTTACTTTCTCTCTCAGCCGGACTTCACCTATTATCTTACTATTCTCTATACTAGTGCTATCGGTCCCTCCCAGCATTCGGTGCACCCTGGTATTCCTCTCTAACATTTTTTCTTGGTTCCCACACCCCTGCCGAATTAGTTTAAAGCACACACTCCCACCACCCCTCCACCCCCAACAGCACTAGCACAACGCCCCAGAAGGAACTCAGTCCCAGCTCTGTTTAGGTGCAACCTGTCCAGCTTGTACAGGTGCCATCTCCCCCAGAGGCAGTCCCAGTGCCCCAGGAATCTAAAGCCCTCCCTCCTGCACCATCTGTCCAGCCACGCATTTATATGACTTATCCTCCTAGTTCTGTACTCACTGGCACGTGGCACTAGGAGTAATCCAGAGATTACTACATTTGAGGTCCTGCTTGCTAATTTTCTACTTAGCTTCCTAAATTCTGATCGCAGGACCTCATCTCCTTTCCTACCTAAGTCAATGGTACCAATGTGGACCACGGCCTCTGGCTGTTCACCCTCCCCCAGAAGAATGTCCTGCAGCCACACTGCAACAACCTTGACCTGGCACCAGGGAGGCAACATACCATCCTGGAGTCATGTCTACAGCCACAGAAATGCCTGTCTGCTCCCCTAACCAATGAATCGCCAATCACTATTGCCCTTACTCCCCTCCTGTACAGCCATGGTGCCACAAACTTGGCTCTGACTGCACTCCTCTGAAGAACCAGTGCCCTTACCAGCTTCCAAAATGGAAAATCGATTGGTGAGCGGGACCCCAGGGGACTCCTTCACCATCTGCCTACTTATCTTGGACTGCCTGGTTGTCACCCATTCCTGCTCTGTCTCTAGGCCCTTAAGCTGCGGTGTGACCTCTGAATGTGCTATCCATGTAGCTCCCAGCCGCACGGATGTGCCACAGTGACTCCAGGTGCCGCATGAGCTCTGAAACCTGGAGCTCAAGTTTCTGCAGCTAGCAGCACTTCCTGCATGTGGTCGTCTAGGGCACCGGTAGCGTCCATGACTTTGCACATATTACAAGACACACATTCCACTC
This sequence comes from Carcharodon carcharias, assembly GCF_017639515.1. NCBI lineage: Eukaryota > Metazoa > Chordata > Chondrichthyes > Lamniformes > Lamnidae > Carcharodon > Carcharodon carcharias. The sequence continues at coordinate 38,724,337 of NC_054476.1, read as the reverse complement.
GACTGAGCGGCCCTGCCATGTCATATTTCTACCTCCCTTATGTTAACTTTATTCTACTTTGGATTATTTATGTTACTTTATTATATTGGCCCTAAATTTCCCTTACTCTTGTCGCTTCTCAGTTAAAGTATAGCTACTTATTTAAAACTATTACACTTTTATAATTTACTCACCAGGTCCTACTTACCAAGGCCATCACTCTTCTTTCTGAGGAAAGATAGAAAAGGAAAGAGCACTTCCTCCCTCCTCACTGAACTCCCTCAGTCACCTCTGGTCTTGAACTCTCGCCACTTCTCGTGCTCTTTTTATAGCTCCTCTGCTCTCCTCTAGGTGCTGCTGATTGCCTGGCTCGGAGTCCTCCTCTCACACTCTCTTCTGACACAGGTTCATCACAGGTTCATCATAACGTAAGCTGCAGAGATACACAACATTCCATCAGCATCATATGCAAAAAATGTAAAAGAAGAGTTTGCAACAATGATGTATTTAGAAATTACAAACAGGCTGTAAGTGTAGAAAGTGTGGGATTTATTTTTTGATGCTCGACTTTAGAATTATAAATTTATATGTTGATTTCTGACCAAGAATCCTCCTACCCTCGAACCCAGAATAATATATCAGAATTGGCTACCAGCATGCAACACCATGGGAAACCAAACTGGTATAAATATTGACCCAGCTGCCTGTTCAATTCTATGGGCAGAATTTTACGCTGATCAGACAGGCGTGTGCCCAACCCTATTGGACGTGAAATTGCGCGAGATGATGTCGCGCGAGCGTCTCAACGTCATCCCGCGCTCATGCGATATTTCGGTCGGCGGGCACACGTGGGTGTCGGAGCCATGCTCACTAGCAATTAAGATGCCAGTTAAGGCAATTAAAAATGGATTCGACCAAGATTTCATGTTGCCCGTGCGATTTCACGCTCATTGCACAGGCAAAACGGGCAGGCGGTCAGCTGAAAATATGCAAAACCTCATCCAAGGGCAGGATAAAAAGGGTCAGCAGCATTGCCAGTGCAAGATAGTTTGCTGCTGGTTGCATATTGGTACTTAGCAGTTTCCTCTCTGATCTGGGCTTCATCCTTAGCATTTCCAGGCCTCATTTCAGGACTCATTGGTGTCTCCAAGGCCCCCCGGAGAATTCAGAGTGCATGGACCCTTCCAGGTATCAGACAGCCTTCCATTACCCTGGTCTCTGCTAGTGGCACATCCTCTGAGGAGGAAGAGAGGGGCAGAAGGGAGAGGAGACCATGTGTCCCAATGCAGCTTCCAGGGGAGCAACCTGTGGGAGGAGAGGTGCAGGCACAAGGGGCACAGGGCCAGCAGGAAGTCCAAGGCATTAGCATCTGCAGAAGCCACAACTATTCTGCTGCCAGGGTTTACAGGTGGTGATGCAGCTATCTCAATATGTCTGAGGTGCAATGCCGAAGGAGGCTCCGCCTCTCAAGGGAGACCGTGACCTCCATTTGTCAGGTGATTAGGCCAGAGATCACCTCCGAATGTATAGGTGGACAGCCCATGCCAGTGGCTCTGCAAGTCACAGTGGCGCTCAACATCTATGCATGTGGCTCTTTCCAGGGCTCAGTGGGGGATCAATTAGCTGTCCACAGTTGCATCAAGCTGGTGATACTGGTGATAGAAGTTCTGTTCAGGCAGGTATTGACATTCATTCATTTCTGTACGCATGAGGTAAGCCAGGCTGAGCGAGCCAGAGGCTTTGCAATGATTGCTGGATTCCCCCGCATCCAGGGTGCAATCGACTGCACACATGTGGCCATCAAGGCACCAGCGGGTGAGCCCGGTGTCTCTGTCAACAGGAAGGGATTTCACTCCACAAACGTTCAGATAGTGTGTGATCATAGGATGCAGATTCTCCAAATCTGTGCAAAGTACCCTGACAGCTCCCATGACACTTACATCCTGAGACACTCCCAGGTGCCAAGGCTCTTTAGTGCTCCAGCCTGACTGGATGAATGGCTGCTGGGTGACAAGGGCTATTTGTTGAAAAGATGACTCATGACTCCTCATCACCATCCACGAACAGCAGCAGAGCAGTGTTATAATAGGAGCCATTTTTCCACGAGTGCGCTGATAGAGAGGACCATCGGTCTTCTGAAGATGCGCTTCCGATGCCTGGACTGTTCAGGGGGAGCATTACAATACCTCCAGAGCAGGTGTCACTGATAGTAGTTGCATGCTGCGCTCTCCACAATCTGGCACTGGTAAGGGGGGTCCCACTGGAGGAAGAGGATTTTGACACAGCTCCACAGGCCACAGATGATGAAAGCAGTAGTGAGTCAGAAGAGGAGCCCGCTGAGGAGAACATTAAGGGCATGGAGGCAGACCTCTGTAACCTTCAGGGAGACAGGGACATGAGGGACACCTTGATCCAATGCTCCTTCAGCTAGGTTGCCAAAGATCCGCTCCCACCTCATGCTGGTACTGGGCTGTGTGATCGCTTGCAGCTCTGAGCGCAACCCCAGGAACCCCTGATTCTGTCCCTCCATGCCTCTCCATGAGACTCACCACTCTCTCAATGGAGGAGGCATTGTGCTCGGCCATGAGGGCCAACGCAGTGCTCATGCTCCGCATGAACTCCTCCACAACGAAAACCCTAGCATGCAGACCCTCATGGATCTCCATCAGATCCTCCTGCATATCCCCCTGGACGTCCAGCATCTGCTGCCTAATGGATGACTCCAGAGGCTCTTCATCTGCCTTCAATTCAGCATTGTCCTGGTTCCCAGCAGTCCTCTGACTGCCGGCGCCTTGAGCACTCTCTGCCTCCGCCTGCACTTCAAGCGAATGTGAAGTGCCCACACCAATGTGGACCAGCAAGGTAGCTGATGATGTAACGCCCAGTGAGGTGTTGGTTTCTGCGCTGGTGCCTGGTTCAGAGTGCAGGTGTGATACAGGTGCAGATGAAGCCCAGTGGTCCTCCAGCGCCAGGGGTGGCCCTTCAGGGTGCAGAGAAAGAATGTGTGCTGGTGAACCTAAAAGGGAGAATAAGGGCATGTCATTAGTTAAAGTCATCAGACTGTCACTGTGCATGTCAGGCACCCTGGTGAGACAATGGAGATCTGCATCATGGTGCCATTGTCCTTCAATGATCAGTGGGGACTCCAGGTTTGAGGCTCACATTAATTAAGAGACTGCACTGGAATGGTTGCACAATCCAAAACTCTCACCTCTGTGCACTGCATTCTTACCTTTCTCTGGCACCTTCACCTCTCCATGCCTGGTCGCATAGGGAGCCTGCCGGCTCTCCAGCTCAAGGGCATCCTGCTTGAACCTGGTCAGCAGCAGCATGTTGGGCGGGCCTCCACCTGCCTGTGACCTCTCCAATTGGTTATTGTTCATCTTCTCCTAAAAGGATAGAGGAGCATTGATTAGTTCACTCTCTACCTGCAGCGCCATTGCAGCCTGGCCAACCCCAGCTGAAGAGCACCTGGCAGGGCACATTCAAGTCGGAGCCCTTGAGCCGCAAGACACTCAGTCCAAGCAGCCAGGGTTCACCCCGTTGGCCAGCTCCCATTTCATTGACAGTTGGCACTCAAACTCGAACACTCCTGCGCTCCAAGGGGGTACAGCCAGCCCTTAATGCTTCCCCACACTGATTCATGCCAACATGGTACTCACCCTTCCTGAGTGCAGCAGGGCACTGAATCTCTTGCGGCACTGCACCCATGTGCACTGCACCACGTCACGCTGACCTGTGCTGCCACCTCCTTCCATGACCTCTTTGTGAGGCGCGGTGGCCTCCTCCTCCCATCTCTGGGGACAAGGGTGTCCCTCCTGGCAGCCACCTCCTCCAGGAGCACAGCGAGACACTCATCCAAAAAGCGGGGGGTGCTGAGTGCCCACCTGACCTTCCCTCTCATCTGGTGTCTCCAGCCGCACCTGATTCCATAACTTTACTGTTGAAAACGCAGAGATACATTCTTCCATGGCAGCCTTCAACGTGCTGCCTGTGCCTTTTTTAAACCAGCCACCGGATCGCCATTGGACCTAGCAGCCAACAGGCCCCCGCCCCTTCCGAACCACTGGGGAGCCGTGTTTCATGCTGGGCGGACCTTAATTAGCCCGCCAGCGTGAAATCGCAGTCATGGGCCGATCACGGGTGGCAGCCCGTTTCCCGGCCAATCTCGGGCCCGCCGATTGCTCCCGCCTGATGACCTGAAAATTATGCCCTTTATGTTTATATCCATTAGACTACCCTTTGATATATAGAGTTAGGAATTTATTAATAAGTGAATCATGTTGAGTTTGGTAACAGGGTGATCCTGAAACCACGCTAATCACAGTGGCTCTATCAATTCTGCTTTGAAGATGGTTGAAAGACTTGAAATCATTTCCTTACATATTCACCTTTCACACTTGGAGCAACTTCCACTCTCTGCAGAATGGATAGTGAGACTCCTTCGGTGTGCAGGAAAACACCCTGTAACCTATCCAAGTTTGCTAATGATACAAAGCTACTAATCCGTGAGGGGGACGTAAAGAGTTTGCAAAGGAATATCAACAGGTTAAATGAGTGAGCAAGAGCGTGGCATTTGGAATATAATGTGGGGAAATGTAAAATTATACACTTTGGTAGGAAGAATGGATCAGCAATTTTTTTTTAAAAAAGGTGGGTAGAGTAATAAATGTTGGCATTCAGCAGGACCTAGATGTCCTTGTATACAATCCACATGCAGGTACAGCAAGCAATTAAGAAGATAAATGGTACGCCAGCTTTTACTGCAAGGGGCTTGGAGTATAAATGTAAAGATATCTTGCTGCTGTTACACAGGGCCTTGATGAGACCACACTTGGAGTATTGTGTACAGTTGTGGTCTCCTTATCAAGGAACAATATCATTAGAGCAGGTGCAAAAATGTCCACAAGGTTGATTCATGGGATGAGAGGATTGTGTTATGATGAGAAGTTGAACATAATAGGCCTGTATAGAATGAGAGGTGATCTCACTGAAACTGATAAAATTTTTAGAAGGCGTGCAGGGTAGACACTGAGAGGTTGGTTCGTCTGGCTGGAGAATCAAAACATAGGATCACAATGCCAGAATAAGGGATTGGACATTTAGGACTGTAGTGAGGAGAAATTTCTTCACTCAGAGGCGCTTGAATCTTGGGAATTCTCTACCCGGGAGAGCTGTAGATCCTCAGTCATTGAATATGTTCAAAGCTGAGATTTTTGAATACTAAGGAAATAGAGCAAGAAGTGGGAGCTGATGGAGAAGTTCAGCCATGATCTTATTGAATAGCGGAGCAGGCTTGAAGGGTTTATGGCCTACTCCTGCCCCTGTTCTTCATGTTTTTAAACCAAGGAACTTCAAATCCATCACAAACACTGGAAATGTATTAAAAGGTTTCTCAGTTTCACTCAATGAAAACTTCATGTAAGCAGAAGCCAGTTAGACCAAAAGGCCTTTTACTAGATATTTATCCTACATATCAGAACAGACGAAAATATTCAAATCTCAAAACTTTCTTGGGCCTTAGTAATTTTGACTCAGCACTGTAGAGTCATACCTCTAGCCAAGATGTTTCTGACAACACTGACATTTACAATGACAGTAACAACATCTTTATTTATATGGCACCATTAACATAAGAAAAGGTCACAAGATACTTTATGGGAGCATTATAAAGCAAAATTTGACACTGAGCCTCATAAAGAGATATTAGGACAGGTCAAAGAGATAGGTTTTAAGGAGTGTCTTAAAAGAGAGAGTGAGAGGTAGGGAAACAGAGAGGTTTAGGGATGGAATTCCAGAGCTTAGGGCCCAAGCAGCTGAAAGAACAGCCACCAATTGTGGAGCTATTAAAATTGGGGATGCAGTTCACAGTACTATCAAGTGGTACTTACCAAGCAATAACCTGCTCACTGGGTTCCACCAAGGGCACTTGATCCAAACCCCCTTACAGTTTGTTCTATGGTATCAGATGTTCACCATCCTGACTATGCTCCTCTCTAAGAGGGATGCAGGTGAGGTTGGGGGGAGGGGTGGTGAGATTAAGTTCCATGGGAGTGGTGTTATGATTGTTGCCTACTTGCCCTTTTGCACCACTGTGAGTATTTCACTAGCAGCGGGGGAGGCTTCAACCATGTAAGGGTCTCCTCCTGACACCGCTGGAATTTTACCTGTGCTTGGGGAAACTGGTATCAGGTCTCCAGGCTGCCCAGCAAGAGCTGCTGACCTCATGGATGGCTAGGTGGGGGTGCCTCCTGGTCGGACTACCTGTGCCCATTGAAGATTGCCCCCGAGGTGCGAACCTTGGCAGGGGTTGCCAGCTTAACCCTGGCGTGACCCCGGACTCACTCAGCTCGGGGTCCATTGTTTAATACCTTCTTTGAGGACTGTTGCAGTACCAGCAGTGGTGCTTCTGGGACAAGCGAGCTGTCGGCCATTTGTTTGGTTGGCAGCCTGCTGAGGCAAGACTTCCTCCACAATGGGACCTCAAGTCAATTAAAGGCCCAAAGGCCATTAAATGGCTGCAGGGTGAGCTGGGCAAGCGCAGGCAGGCAAGTCACCAACTTTTAGACCGAGGGTTGCAGGGAACCTGTCACGGTGTAAAATGCAGCCTTAGATCACTGCTCTTTCATTGGTTCTGGGTCAAAATCCTGGAACTCCCTTCCTAACAGCATTGGGTGTACCTACACCACATGGACTGCAGCAATTCAAGAAGGGAGCCCACCACAACCATCTCAAGGGTAATTAGGGATGGACAATAAATGCTGGCCTTGCCAGCAATTCTCATATCTAGATATAGAATGAATAATAAAAGAAACTAGTTTTCTTCTCAGAGTTCAAAATAATGAGGTTCTCAGGTTTTGAAATTAAATGCTGTGTGTCACTTCTTGATTGTGATAATAGAATATATGGTCAGCTATTTCACTCACTCACTTCTTGTCTTTGCCTGTTTCTGTAAAGGAGATTTTTGGGCCAATGATTCTGTTGGTGGAATCCTTTCAGAAGATGAGCTTCAGTTTCAGTTGGTGCAGAACTGTGAGACAGTTGATTTTCTGGATTCTCAAAGGAGTTTGTTTTTAGTAATAATGAGAGTGGGAGGATTTTGACAATGAAATAAGGGCTTGACAGTCAAACTGAGAGCCATTTTCCATACCTGAATCCTGCTATCTCCCACAGAACTGCTCTCCTGCTTCGACATAAATGTTTTCATAAGATCAAAAAGTGCACAAATCTCTCCTTACTGAGTTTCGCCTACATGATGTTCACTCCACTTATAGGGAATTCATGAGCAAAACGCTTTGATTCATTTCGATGATGTAGTGAGGTGTTAAACAAATTCGAGTCTTTCTTGTCTCTTTGTCACAATCTCCTCAACCAAATGCATCAATGAATAAATATCCACGTGTGTCATCTGTAATGAAAAGTTGCTCATAAAGAGCATCTTAGATTCTGCCACATATGGAAAAAAATCTCAAACAACATTCACCTGTTCTGCGCCAGTAATATTGGTGTCAGGCCTCCAGATTTCACATCCGATGCACGCAATCTGGAACAGAAGTGCTCCAATTTCACGTCTTTTAGTTGTCTCGATTACTTTTCTCAAACAGGCATTAGGTTTCTTAAATATGCAAGTAGGGATCCTACGCCAATCTTAGGTCAAGCATGAGAGGGTGACTGGGAGAAAGTCTGTTAGAACCATGGGCGGAATTTTATGGTGCCGCCGAAGCAGAGGCAGGTAAAATGCGGTGAGCCATTCAAAAGGCCATTGACTTCAGCAAGACCTTAAAATCCCGCCCCATAAAACCGTTGACCTGTTCTGAGGCTCACCACCTACATTCAGCATTAAAAAAGGGCAACATGTCACAAGCAGACCATATTGGCATCAGGTACAGACTGTAACCACAACGTCAATGGCATGGCATGGCAGGGTGGGGTGGGGCAGATTGTTCTCTTTAACCAGTTTGACATTCTTTCCATTATTTCATTCTCCAAGGATCCAAGAGCAGAACTGGTGAAATATGTTTGTGATGACACAATTGGCGAGCCAATGAGATTGCACCTCCAGGAATATTGGTCAGCATCTGTTGAATATGCAATTAGGCACTAAACCTTGTCAAACAGCAGGGTGATAATCACTCCAATGGCTCCTTAAAGAAGACAATGAACGTGTTTTATTATCAGGCCTTAAGCTTCTGGTGAAGTGCAGAGAGAAGGCACTGTGACATGATTTATGTGATGTCACTGATTTAATTCTAAGGGGAGGACCAATATCCATGGTTAACTAAAGAAATTAAGGAAAACATCAAACTTAAGGAAAAAGCATATAATTGTGTAAAGATGAGTGGCAGGTCAGGTGATTGGTCAGAATATAAAGAATGGCAGAGAATGACTAAAAGTTTAATCAGGAGAAAAAAATGAGAGCATGAGAGGAAGCTGGCTAGAAATGTAAAACCAGCTAGCTAGAGTTTCTACAGGTATTTAAAAGGGAAAAGGGTAAATAAAGTGATTGTTGGTCCTCTAGAGAGTGACAGTGCGGAGTTAATAAGAGATAATAAGGAAATGGCAGATGAAATGAACAAATATTTTGCTTCTGTCCTCGCTATAGCGGATACAGAAATAACTGTAAATCAAGGGGTGGAAGGGAAAGGGGAACTTGGTGAAATTACAATCACTAGGGAAGCTCTTGGATTTCCAGAAGACATTCGATAAGGTGCCACATCAAAGATTATTGTGGAAAATAAAAGCTCATGGTGTAGGGGATAACATATTAGCATGGATAGAAGATTGGTTGGCTGGCAGAAAACAGAGAGTATGCATAAATGTGTCTTTTTCTGATTGGCAGGATGTGACGAGTAGAGTACCACAGGGGCATGTGCTGGGGCCTCAACTTTTTACGATTATATCAATCACTTAGATGAGGAGCGTGAAGGCATGGCAGCAAAAGTTGCAGTTGATACAAAGGTAGGTAGGAAAGTATGTTGTGAAGAGGACAAAAGGAGGTTGCAGAAGGATATAGAGAGGTTGAGTGAGTAGGCAAAAAATCTGGCAGATGGAGCATAATGTAGGAAAGCGTGAAGTTCTTCACTCTGGCAGAAAGAACAAAAAAGCAGAGTATTACTTAAATGAAGAATAGCTGCAGAATTCTGAGGTGCAGAGGGATCTAGGCGTTCTAGTGCATGAGTCACAAAAAGTTAGTATGCAGGTAGTTCTGTTGAAGAGTCATACAGACTTGAAATGTTAACTGTGTTCCTCTCCACAGATGCTGTCAGACCTGCTGAGTTTTTCCAGCTATTTTTGTTTTTGTTTTGGATTTCCAGCAACCCGCAGTTTTTTGCTTTTATTTTAATTAAGAAGGCTAATGGAATGCTATCCTTTATTACGAGAGGAATTGAACATAAAAGTATGGATGTTATGTTTCAGTTATACAGGGCATTGGTGAATCCTCATCTCCAGTATAGTGTACAGTTTTAGTCTCCTTATTTAAGGAAGGATGTGGATTGGAGGTGGTTCAGAGGAGGTTTACAATATTGATACCTGGAATGAGTGGGTTGTCTTATGAGAAAAGGTTGGACAGACTGGGCTTGTTTCCAATGGAGTTTAGAAGAGTGAGGGGTGATTTGATTGAAGAACACAAGATCCTGAATGGCCTTGACAAGGTGGATACCGAAAGGATGTTTCCTCTTGTGGGTGAGTCCAGAACAAGGGGGCACTTTTTAAAATTAGGCGCCGCCCTTTTAGGACAGGGATGAGGAGAATTTTTCTTTTCTTGGAGGGTTGTGTGACTTTGGAACTCTGCTTCAGAAGGCAGCGGAGAGGGGGTTATTGAATATTTTAAAGGCAGAGTCGTTAGATTCTTGTTAGGCAAGGGAATCAAAGGTTATCAGTGTTAGATGGGAACATAGAATTCGAAACACAAACAGATCAGATATGATTTTATCAAATGGCCTACTTCTGCCCCTATTTTGTATGTTTGTATGGTCCCACATCACCTCATTAGTGTGGCGGATACAGCAGGAGGAATAAAAATGTGATAACTGTGGCATAAATTTGTCAGGAGCAGGTTCACAAGAAGATCAGATCTGCAGAAATTCACAAAGGTAATTAATAAATATTAATGAGGACACACATCTGCTACAAATAGAGGTGGAAGGGCACCTTCCCTGGGACACTTGTCATCCTGGATTACTTGTCCCTATTGAGGAACTGGAGTCTAAGGAGGCAGCAAGGTGACCAAGGGAACAAGTCACATGTTGAGCACAATTAGCATAGAAACTATTAAAGGTTGAGGTGAATTATGCAATATCTTACATCTGCTCCAACAGGAGCTGTTAGGGTTAGATTCTATGTTGCTATCTCAGTTTGTTTTATTAAAACTAAATGCCAGATATAATTGCCTGTTTTGATGCTCACAGTCACATCACTGGACCCTCCTCCATTTATAAGCAGTTTCTGAGACATCACTATGGCAACACTCCCCACTGATTTTTAAGACATGAGTCAACCGCTAACAAGCTGTCACAGCATCAATTCTTTGGATTCAGTGTCTGGCCTTGCCTCTGATAAGTGAAAGAGCTCAGAGCTTAGAGTTCTGACTATACAATGCTGTGAAAGGAGTACCCCACATGGGTTAATGAGGATTGCCTGTGTCTTATCCTTGAAGTCATGGATAGTAGGAATATTGTCCTCAGTCCCTCATTCTCATTTTCAGTTTGAAAGTCCTTCAATTTTTAATGGAGATGTTCTGTGGATGTTGGAATGAGATATGTGGACAGCCTGATGGGAGGCAGTGATTTATCAGCTAACAATTAGTCCTCAATCTACACCTAAAATGCATGGTGTGGGCTGGGGTTAAGCGGGTTCAATCTCCTCCTGAAATGTAACAATCTCTACCCCAATAGTCCCTTATAGAAATTGGATCAGTCGTGGAGTTAGAGGCTGAATACCCTCCTGGAGGTGGGTGCTGCTGTAGCCTGTCACTCACAGCACAGCCCCACATGTTGCACCATGCTGAGAAGAATGCTCGCTGAATTGGCAATGTCATGATGTCACACAAACCAGCTGATGCGATTCCCATTTTCTAAATTTGGACAATGCAGGTCCAAATAAATGAAATTGCACATCACTCGTGATTTCAATTGTTCAGCTGCACGATGGGCCCAGAACTCATGCTACTTAAAAAGGGCCAGGTACCTAACTTCCAGATAAAGTGTATTCGAAGAACCTCTGCTATTTGCAAAGTGTCTGCATGTTCTGTGGAGTGTTTTCTGGAGGAGTTGTGTTAAGGTCGTGGATATTCCAGTGAGTGTTGCTGCATCTTCACAGGGATGGCAGAGGAGGAGGTGACATCAAACATGAAGGCTGCAATAGGTAAAGGGGAGCGGCAGCGATGTCAGTGCCTCTGGGTCTGCAGCATGACAGGGAGGTAAAGCAGAGGCTACAGAGAGGGTAAGCTTTGTACGATACCTTCTGCCAAGACTCCGCCATGCTTATTGACAGTGACCGGAAGCTGCCTGGCAGGCCTGCTGATGCACCCAGCATCTTGGTGTACATGCCCATTGAATACAATGTTGCATGCTGCCCCATTGAATTCCTCATCTGAGTCCCATGTAGAAAATTTGCCTCTGAATTCACCCTCTGGTGATCCGGCAAACAAATTACTCTTCACTCCCTGGCCTGGCTGCAGCCCACTTGTGCCCAGTGACTCACCATGTTCTATCCTAACTCTATACCAGCCTCCAAGGTAAATGCAGTGCAGTGTCTGAGCTGGTAGCTGCAAGTGTGAGATATAGTGATGAGGCCTCTTCATCAGAGCTATGCTGTTTCTCTACTTCCTCCAGCTGGGTGTGCTCTGGCTGGTCAGGCAGCAGTTTTTGAGTGTCTGAGTACTACAGCAATAGTATTCAGTAACAGCATCCTGTCAATCAATAGTTTTCATTTAAGAGGGACAGACTGTCTTTAAGAACAGAAAGGTGGGTGCCTAAAAGCAGGAAATCAGAAGGGGAAGATTGAGGTGAGGGAAGGAGGTGTATGGGTTGAGAAACAAGAGGTCCATAGTCACGTCATCAACAGCTTGCTCATCCAGATGGCAGGATGAGGGTGAGCTGGAAGTTGAGAAGGAGCATAAGGCAAGAAGATGCCACCATCTCCAATGTTCCTAGTGATATCAAATGACATGAGCCCCATTGCAGTGGCCCCAGGAAGCTGAGAGCCATTTCCTTCATAGGTTAAGGAGATGCAGATGTCTTTATCTCCCATACACCCTGCTCTATTGTGTGCCACCTTGTCCTACAGAAAGAGGGCAGAATGTCAGTGACTGTGGTGTGCTCTGTTTAGGTGATATACCTACCACAGCTGAATAGCTGGAGGTATTTGGAGGCAGCAAGAGGAGAGTGTGAGGCTGGGATATTTGGGATTTGAGGGTGAGCTGGAATAGCTAGATGTTAGACCTGATCCTAATCCTTAGAGATTGTTGCTGGGTGAGTGATAGAGGTGTAATGCATTGAATAATGTGAGTGGTTGGTGCTGCAGGGGTAGGGGATGCCATGTGAAGATGCTTTCACTGACCTTGAGTACCGACAGCTGTGACACTGCTGCCAGAACTTTAGGTCCAGACACTTGGAACTGAATTCCCTGCTACCTGCTCCTAACCCTCCTGAGGGTGGTCTTTGAGGGTCTCCTGCCCCTCAGGGAACCATGGTGTTTCTCTTCCTGCCCATCTTAACCCAAAGGTCCTCAATGCCACATCTGTAACCCTGGAGCCCTCTCTCTGCCCGGGCCTGAATTTTACTGAGAGTGTGCCTGAAGTCAGCACAGCCGGAAGTGGATGTAAAACCCACTCCCGGCCGAGTTTGCGCTCTTACACTGGGTGGCCAATTAAGGCCCGCCCAGAGTGAAACACGACCACCTGATGTGTTTTCTGTGCGTAGAGGTGGGAACGCGTCGGGCATCAGGTCGAATGGGGACCTGACGGGATGTTCAAAAAACAGAAGAGGCAGTCTCCTGAAGGTTGCCAGGAGTTGTGGAGGAGGCTGAGGGAGCTGCCTGGAAGCTGTTCAAGAGGCATGGCCTCAGCATCTGATGGTCATGGAAGGTGGGAGGGAAGGTCGGGTGGGTACTCTGTCCCCCTATTCCTCAGATGAGTGCCTGGGAGTGCTGATCGAGGAGGTCAGTGCCAGGCTGCATATCTTAATGCCCAGGGATGGCAAGAGAATGCCACCTCACCTGACCAAGAAGACCTGGACAGAGGTCACTGCCCAGGTCAGTGGGCAGGTTGTGGTGCACCACACATGTGGATCCAGGGCCGCAAAAGGTTCAATGATCTGCTGCGGTCAGCAAGGGTAAGTGCAGAGATGGCTTGGATCTGTGCGGAGAACTTTAGTCGGGTTTCTGTTTGCTCGGAATGTTCAGGGGTCTAAGAGTGTGTATGCCAACTGGCACTGAAGCCTGCCCTGCCAAGGCTGGGATGACAGCACGACTGGCCTCAGTGCATTGCAGAGTGAGATGTGTCACAGTGACACGGTCCGCTTAATGCCCAGGTGGGAGGCCAGGTGGAAACCAGGAAAGGATGTTCAGGGAGATGGAGCAATAATGAGGTTATATTTCCCTGTCAGGGGAAGAGGAGACGTTGTGGTGCATCGCAGAACAGGTGGAGGAGTGCCAAATCTGTACTTCCTCATGAATCATGAGAGCAATGCACTGGATCTGGAATGCCACCGGCCGGCTCGTTCCTCCGGCCACGGTGAGGAGGGGTCTCGGATGAAGGTAAGAATGCAGGTGACAGATGTGTGTATGGTGGGCACTGGAAACGTAACGGGCTCCTCTCATCAGAAACTGACTGTCATAGCCAGAGAGCCCACTGAAGCTCCAATGCAGATGGCATCATGCAGCAGGTCTCCACTGTCTCCTCAGCCCGCTTAGCATGCATAATGACTTTGTTGATCGAATTTACTGATCTTTTGCCTTCCTCCCACAGATGCAGCATCCGTAGGAGCCACCGGCGACCCTGAGGACCCCCCATTGAGCTCCGAGGCAGACATCACACCTGCACCAGTGTCACACTGTCTCTCTGAACCAGACACCAGCACAGATACTCACACGTCGTTGGGCATTAAGTATTTGGCTCCACAGGTAATGCACAGCATTAATAGCAAATCACACTTGCATGAGGAGCTGGCAGAGACAGCGAGGTCCCAGGGAGCCGACAGTGGGAGCACAGCTGGAGACCAGGACCGTGCTGCGTCTGAGGCAGATGACATGCCTCTGGAGTCATTCATCAGGTGGCAGATGCTGGATGTCCAACGGGATGCGCGGGGAGAACTGGCGGAGATCCATGAGGGCCTGTGTGCCATGGGCTCCGTCACGAAGGGGTCCATGTGTTCAGCGTTGACCCTTAACACCTGTGCTCAAAGCCTCCTCCTTTGAGAGAGTGGCGACTCTCATGGACAGGCAGCTTCAGGAGCAGGCTTAGGGGTTCCTGGGGTTGCACTTGGACCTGCAAGCCCTCACACAGGCAGTGACCTCAGGAGGTCACTACCAATGTGAGAGATGGATGAGGAACCTAGTCTCCCTGCTACGGCCCTGTCCATCAATGGTGAGCAGGGAGGTGCAAACGCACCTCAGGTCGGCAAATGAGCTGCCTGTGGTCTCTATGGGTTCTCTGAGAGCATTCTGGGCAAGGGCACCAACTCCTCCACCCCTCTTATAGTGGCAGCTGCATTTGATGATGCCCTGATGACTAATGAACGCCCAGCTATGGGGCAGGGCGCACCCTCCCTGGCAGAGGTTACGCAGGCTCTGGCGGCCAGAGGACAACCGCTAAGGCCATCAGGGCCACCAGGAGAGCAGAGTCAGCAGGCTGCTTTCAACACCACCGTCAGAGATGGATGCTGCACCTACAGACGTAAGTTGAGCACCGCAGGGGCACGTCATGGGTGACATTTTTTGTGCTAATTATTTTGACGCTTGGTGTTAGGGATGGACACTTTGTTCTTTGTTTGTTCATGTGAAGTAACAAACTTTTATTTGACTTAAATGAGCTGAGTTGGCTGGATGGTTTGAATAGGTGCCAGATGCAGCACAGGCTTGTAAATGTGTTCTTGGTGCTGGTGTACTGCATTGGGCTCTCATTTATTGATTGTTAGTAAAGGAGACAGTGCCATTGGCCAGACGAGGCATTGATGCCTTGGATGCCCAGCAGAAGGTTCACTGCATCAAAGAATCCCTCCTGTCCTCTGCCTCTAGGTCCTCTGAGTCATCACTTGAGTCATCCTCCATGGCCTGTGCAGCTGCCTCGCTTTCCTCAGTCTCCAGTGGGTACCCCCTTGCCACAGCCAGGTTGTGCTGAGCGCAGCTTGCGACAACAATGAGGGAGACACACTCTTGAGGATACTGCAATGCTCCCCCTGACTGGTCCAGGCATCTGAAATGCATCTTCAGCAGCCTGATTGTCCTCTCCACCACTGCCATTGTGGAGACTTGACTCCTGTTGTATCTCACCTTGGCCTCAGTTCCTGGGTGACGGAGCAGGGTCATCATTTTTTTAAAATAGAGTCTTAGCCTGTGGGTGTGTCTGTGTGTGTCTTAATTAAATTAAAGCCAGCTAGTCTGGGTGCTTTGATGTATATAGTTGTTTTGAGATGTAAACAGAGGTAGAGGTACATTTGTATTTTGTTGAATAAAGCATTCAAGAGCGGAAGTGAAATCTTGCACCAAGGAGACGCCAAGCAATGTTTATTTCACTAATAAGATTGGTACTATGAAGGGGGTTCAAAGGGCCTGGTGATATAATCAGAATTTGCATTCAAAGGGCAAGTTGGGTATAATGTGAGAGGAGTTTGTGTGTGAAGGACAAAGACATGGAACACCAAAGCAGCTGTAAGCCTACAACTGTCTGCAAAGGAACCAAATTGAAAGGTACCTTATTTTGAATTCATAAAGTGAAAATGCTTTGCCTGGTGTCTAGTTAAGTCTATTGGTTATTGTTGCCTTAGTGGACATTAATTTGGGAATTTTTTAAAAGTTATCATAGTAGTAATTTGTATATGTTTAATTTGTTGTAAATTAATAAATGTCTCATTTAGTTTGCTAAAAAATACCTCTTGAGAACTGATGGTCTTATTCCTGAATTTAGAGCTGCATTTCAAACATACCAATTGAAAACATAGGTTATAACAGTTGTTTAAAGTTTCCCTCTGGGATTTTAAATAACAGCCTTTAGCAACTGCTGTGTCATAACAATTGGGGGCTCATCCAGGATAATATTTATAATTCCTTGATTGGTTTGGAATTGGTGAATCTTATAGTTATGAGTACCAGAAGCAGTTTGAGTTCAGGAGTTGGTGAGATTTTTTAAAAGCGTCGAGACTGCAAGATGGCTTTGGCAATTGCTAAGAATTTTCTGAGAGTAAAAGGTACAACTCTGATTGGATTGGAACAAATAACCAAGAGTAAGTTAACAGAGTTGGCAAATAAGTTAAAATTAGGGTTATCTGCAGGGGCTAGGAAATCAGATATAATTAAAAGAAAAGCACAGCATCTATTGTGGAAGTGAAACCTGACATTAATAAGTCACAACTGGAGGAAGTGAGACTTCAGTTACAAACGAAGATGCTTGAATTTGAACAAGCAAAGGAACTGAAGAAGCTTGAATTAGAAGTACAGAGAAATGGCTTTTAAAAGGGAACAGGTAGAAAGGCAGGAGAGAGAAAGAAAACAGGAAAGGGAATTTGAAATTGTGAAGATAGAGGAGGAAAGAGAAAGAGAGAAGGAGAATCCCAACTGAAAAAGTTGGCAGTTAAAAAAGAGACACCTGTAGGTGAGTAAAACCCAATGGGGAGATTTATTACAAGCTCTTCCAAAGTTTGAGGAAAAAGATATTGAAGCATTCTTCATTTCATTTCAGAAGCTAGCTAAACAGATGAAATGGCCACAGGAAAACTGGATGTTATTATTACACTCTAAGTTGCTTGGTAGAGCGCATGAGGTATATGCTTCGCTATCAGAAGAAATGTCGGTGAATTATGATATGGTGAAAAAGGCTATTTTGAGTGCATATGAGTGAGTTCCTGAAGCATAGAGGCAGAAATTTAAGAATATGAGAAAAGAGCCTGGGTAAACTTATATTGAGTTTGGAAGAGTAAAACAAAATAATTTTGACTGGTGGATACAGGCATTAAAAATAGAGACAATGTATGCAGCTCTTAGGGATGTAATTCTTTTGGAAGAATCTAAAGATTCAATCCCTTTGGAAGTGAGAACTCATGTGGAGGAACAAAGGGTGGATTCTGTAGAGATAGGTGATGATTGTGAATTAGTGCATAAAGCTAAACATTATTTTTGTCACCCTTTCAAATTGGAAAAGAGTAGAAAGTGGGAAGGTAAAAGGAAGGCAGGTAGTCAGGGAAGAGAAGGAGTAGTTGGAAGTTCACAGGAAGTTTTTTCTCAGAATAGAAAGGAAGGTGCTTGTTGTGTTGTCTTTGATGAACGGACCACAGGAGACTCAGGCACAGGTTACGATCGTTTATTCGAGCAATTGCAAGGAGGGCACCATCTCAATGCAGCTTGAGACATTACTCTGCTAAACTACAAGTGTTCACCATATTTATACATTATTGGTCACGTACAAGAACATCATCCAGATTCTGATCTTGTCAACATATAGGTTTACATTAAACAGACAATTCTCTGGTACAAAGGTACATGCATCACCTGACCATACCTTCACTCAGGCAGAGACCTGCCTTCCTATCTAAGCTGGGACCATCTGTCCTTCCCCTATATGTTGAAGAGCACACTTAATATATGTTATTGCCATCCTCTGACTCCAGTCTAACTCTGAGGACCTTCCTGGTGATTGCAAACCCTGAGGGTGTACAAAGTTTGAGAGTGTACAAGGTTCAATGGTTTAACTGTTTAATTGTTGATTTACTGATTTGCGCTGGCCTGCCTATAGATTCTAATTTAAGTAATTCATTCCCTTATTATGAATTCTCCCATACCATATATTCTCATTTACTTTCTTCCCCCTAACAGTGCTGAAGGTAGAAGTGACATTCGAAAATTGAGGTGTTTTCATTGTACTGAAGTGGGACACACGAAGTCAGTGAGTTGGAGATTTCAGGAAAAGTCTGTTGGAATTGTTGGGGTACAGAAACGCTCTGGAAGTAAAAGTACTGTGGGTTCTGAGGTTTAAGCAAAGGAGAAAGCAATGGTTTGTGTACAGGTAAAACAGGGAGAATCAGCGATAGATGAAGAAGTGGGAATGTGTTCACAGTTTACTCAAGAGAATCCTGAGGAACAGGTTTCAGAGATGTTTAAAGACTTTGTGTGTGAAGGGTGGAGTAGGTAAAGATGTTAAAATTTTAAGAGACCCAGGGGCTAGTCAATCTTTAATGTTGTGGGATAGTGATATTTGTTGTTCAAGGGGAGTATTGCAGGAGCAGGTAATAATAAATGGGGTTCATGGAGATGCTAAATGTATTCTATTGTGGGAGATAAATTTAAAGAGCAAATGGAATTCAGGTGAAGTTATAGTTGGAGTGGTGGAAAACTGCCCATTACAAGAGTTCAATTTATTCTGGGTAACGATATAGCTGGATCATAAATATGGGTGATGCATATGGCAGTTGATCAGCCTGTAGAAGTGTTTTCAACAGAGGTGTTACAGAATGAACATCCTGGATTGTTTCCTGGTTGTGTTGTAATGAGGTCAAAGGCTCATAGGAAAGAACAAGAAAAACAAGAAAGGTAGGCAATTCAAAGGCAAGAATTAGCTGACACTGTGCTTGATTACATTGTTCAGGAGGAAAGATTTCAGGACAATTCAGCTGAAGTGTTTAACTCAAGGAGGTTAGTGGAGTTACAGAAAAATGATTTGCAATTAAAGCAGTTCTATCACAAAGCTTATTCAGAAACAGAAGCAAAATGTATTCCAGTATATTATTACCTTCAGAGAGATATTTTAATGAGAAAGTGGAGGTTGGATCATGTCTCAGCAAATGAAAGCTGGAAGGAGGTGTGACAGATTGTTATCCCATTAGGGTAGAGAAATGAGATGCTGAGACTTGTTCATGAAATTCCAAAAGGGGGACATTTAGGAATTAGGAAAACACAGGAAAATATACAGAGCTTTTTTTTGCCAAGTGATGTAGTCAAATTCTGTAGAACCTGTCATACATGTCAAATAACAGGAAAGCCACCAGTAGTGATTAAGCCGACGCCTTTAATCCCAATACCAGCATTTGAAGAACCTTTTACCAGTGTCATGATTGATTGCGTAGGACCCCTCCCTAAGACTAAAAGTGGAAATCAGTATTTACTGACAATATTGGATATGTCTATCAGGTTTCCTGAAGCGATACCTTTAAGAAATATCACAACTAAGAAGATTATGGAGAAGTTCATTACATTTTTTACAAGATATGGCTTACCTAAAAAAGTACAATCAGATCAAAGGTCAAATTTCACGTCATAACTGTTTAAGGAAGTAATGAACAGTTTGGGGATAAAACAGTTTAAGCCAACATCTTATCGTTTGGAATCACAAGGAGCTTTGGAAAGATGGCATCAAACTTTAAAAACTATGATGAGAGTGTACTGTCAGAATTATCCACAGGATTGGGATACAGGAATTCCATTTTTGTTATTTGCTATTAAAGAAGTTCCTAATGCATTGACTGGTTTTAGCCCTTTTGAACTAGTTTATGGTCCTGAGGTAAGGGGACCACTAAAATTGATTGATGAGAAATTGGTGGGTCAAAATTCAGAAACTATTCTCCTGGATTACATATCAAATTTCAGGGAAAGATTGAACAGAGCATGTGAGTTGGCTAGGGAACATTTAAAGATATCACAGCAAGTTATGAAAGTGAAGGCAGATAAGAAAGCTAAAACTCAGTTTTGTTTCTGGAGAGAAAGTACTAGTTTTGTTACCAGTATTAGGTGATTCATTAAATGCAAGATTTAGGGGCCTTACAGGATTGGAAAGGAATTGAGTGAAGTAAATTGGTAATAAATACTCCAGATAGAAGAAAGAAGCAGAGAGTGTGTTATGTAAACATGCTTAAAAAGTACTTTGATAGGGAAGAGGAATAAAAAGATATATTAGTGATGGTGGATGATGAGAAAGAGGTAGAAGTGCAGGACTCTGAAATTGATTTTCCTCTAATGAAATTGGATAATGAGGGGGTGCTTGAAAATTTAAGTGAAATATTGAGTTATGTTCCTAACAAGTGTCAAAGTGATTTTGAAAATCTGCTCCAGTCACACAAACCTATTTGTGGAAATAAGTTGGGGAAGACAAATTTAGCTATACCTGATGTATGTATAGAAGTTTTATCTTGAATAATGCAACATCCTTATAGATTAAATCTGGCAAAGTTATTACAAATACAAAAATAAATTGATTTCATGCTTCAAAATGATGTAATTGAGTCTAGTTGCAGTAATTGGAGTTCACCTATTTCACTGGTACCAAAACCAGATGGAACACAAAGACTGTGTATGGACTATCAAAAAGTGAATGTGGTGACAAAAGTGGATTCATATCCTATACCACAATTGGAAGATTGCATTGAGAAAGTGGAGCAATCAAAATTTATTACGAAAATTGACTTGCTAAAAGGATATTAGCAGTACCGTAATCGGAGAGAGCAAAGAAGGTATCAGCTTTTGTAATGCCAAACGGACTATATCAGTTTAAAGTCATGCCATTTGGTATGAAGAATGTACCTGTGATATTTCAAAGACCGACGAACAAAGTAATTGCAGGTTTAAGCAATTGTGCTGTTTATATTGATGATCAAATCATTTTCAGTCAGACATGGGAGGAACATTTACAGCATCTGGAAGAATTACTTACTTGAATACAAGAAGCTAATTTGGTGATGAAGTTGGCTAAAAGTGAATTTGCAAAATCGCAAGTTACATGCCTAGGCCATATCATTGTGCATGGTAAGATGACTCCAAGAGATGCGAAAGTCAAGGCTATCGTGGATTTCTCAGTGCCTACAACAAATGAAAAGTTTTGAGATTTCTGGGCATGAGTGGGTTTTCCTGGAAATTTGTACCAAATCTTAGCTGTGTGGTTGCTCCACTGAGTGAACTATTAAAAAAGAACAAGAAGTTCCAATGGACACTGGAGTGTCAGAAGGCATTCGATAGTTTGAAAACTGTATTAACTATGACACCAGTTTTGGTAGTACCCAATTATGCCAAGCAATTCAAGTTGGCCAATGACTCAAGCAACATAGGCATTGGGGCTGTATTGTTACAAGGTGATGACACTACAATTGAAAAACCATTAAGGTATTTTTCACGGAAGCTGAATGTACAACAGAGAAGATATTTAATGATCGAGAAAGAGACTTTGGGTTTGGTTTTAGCATTGCAGCATTTTGAAGTTTATGTTGTAAACAATTCATCAGAAACAATTGTTTACACAGACCATAATCCATTAAAGTTTTTGGACAAATTTCGAGACAAAAATGCAAGACTTTGCAGATAGAGCCTATTATTACAACAATTTAATATACGGATTATACATATTGCTGGTAGAGAGAATCTGTTCGCAGATGCGTTATCAAGAGTTTGAAGTTTAAAGGAAAATTGGACATTTTTAAAAACCTGAACACTGAACTGGAGTGATTTCTGTTGATACCAAGGACCTGTGTATATATATTGTTATGTTAATGCATGCATCTGGTAATATAATAGTGTAATAAGTATAGGAGATAGTCTGAGATGGGTTATTAAAAATGAAGCCGTCTTTTAGAATTATGACGGTTCATTTTTTGATAGGGAGATGTCATGAAGCTGTTAATGTATATAATGTTATTGGATTTTTTTTTTAATAGAGGTTTAGTCATGGGTATAAAAACAAAAAAGATAAAAACAAAAAACTGCGGATGCTGGAAATCCAAAACAAAAACAGAAACAGAAATACATGGAAAAACTCAGTAGGTCTGGCAGCATCGGCGGAGAAGAGTACAGTTGATGTTTCGAGTCCTCATGGCCCTGGTAAAAGTTATGATAGTAGTAATTTGTAGCCATGTGTATATGTTTAACTTGTTGTAAATTAATAAATGTCTCATTTAGTTTGCTATAAAAACTTCTTGAGGACTGGTGGTCTTATTCCTGAATTTAGAGCAGCATCTCAAACATACCAATTGAAAATATAGATTATGACAGTTGTTTAAAGTTTGCCTCTGGGATTTTAAATAACAGCCTTTACCAACTGTTGTGTCATAACACCTTGTCACCCAGGACCCATCTATCCACCCATGCAAGAGCCATGAACAGCCTTGGTACCTGTGATTGCCACAAGATGTAAGCATCGTGTGAGATCCCAGGGTAACAGGCACAAACTTGGAGAGTCTGTGTCCTGTGGTCACAGACAATCTGAACATTCATTAAGAGGAACCCCTTTCTGTTGACAAAAGCTCTGGGCACACCTGCTGTAACCTTGATGGCCGCATGATGTGGAGTAACCCAGCCATCATAGCGAAGCATCATGCTCTCTCTGCCTCGCTCGCCTCATCTATCCGGAAGGGGATGAATATGCAGATGTGTCTAAAGATAATGAGTTTGACACAACTGTGCGCAGCTGAATGAGAAATGCCACACAGATCCCCCACTGAGCCCTGAAAAGAACTGGAGGCATAGAAGATGAGGGCCACTGTGACTTTCAAAACCAGCATCATGGGGTGTCCACCCATGCAGTTGGAGGTGAGTTCCAGACCTATCATGTGACATATTGCTGTCACTGCATCCCTGGAGAAGCGGAGTCCCCTACAACACTGAACCTCTGACATCTGGAGGCAGTTAGAGCACTGCCTGAACACTCTGGATGCTGGGTAGTGGCGTCTTTGGTGTGGCCTCCCACCTTGGGTTCCTGGCTGCCCCTGCACCAACTGAGCCCGTGCCTCTTCTCTTAAAGGTCTGTCTCTGGCCTCCTCACCCGCCTGACCCTCTCTCTCTCTTGCAAGGAGGTTCCACCAGTGGAATACATTGCCCCCATTAGATGGGATGCAGGGGAGCAATGCCTTGAAAATGAAGGAGCACGGTGCTGTAGTACTCAGAGGAACCTTCCAGGGAAGATGAGGACCTGGGATGCTGAATACAGGCTTAACAATCAAACAAGATGTCAAAAAACTATGGGACAACCTGAACACGTATAAAATTGCGCAAAAAGACATCAGGCGTGTGTCCCAACATCATCATGCACACACGCAATATTGAGGATGGTGGGTATGCGCTGGAGTCGGAGCAGCACCTGCCAACAATTAAAGGACGAACTAAGGTCATTAAAACTCTGTACTCTCACAGCAAAGGACTGGCAATGACAGAGAAAGTGCTGCTGCTCTGGGGGCCTTTTATCCCATGTATGGATGAGGATAGGATTAAAACATGAATTCTGCCCAGCCGTTCTGCCCATGTGATGAGCTAAAAATCGCATGGGCAATGCAAAATCATGGTCATATGGTTTTTAATGACCTTAGTTCGTCCTTTAATTGTTGGCAGGTGCTGCTCCGACTCCAGCGCACACCCACCATCCTCAATATTGCGTGCGTGCGCGATGACATTGGGACACACACCTGATGTCTTTTTGCTCAATTTTATGTGTGTTCGGGTTGGGCATGGGTCTGCCCTTGGAATGCAAAATTCATCCTGGTGTTTTATTTTCCTTGTTCAGAGCAATAGCGATAGTATTCAGCAGCAATCTCCTGTCAATCTGTGCAGCTTCCATTTAACAGGGACAGACTGCCTTTAAGAACAGAAGGCTAGTTTAATCGTGTGCTCTCTGTGAAAGTTACTTGTTTCCTCCTGAGCACAGAGGCAGCCAATAACACGGCAGTCATTTGATCTTTCACTATTAGCATGTAGATGGGGTGGCACCACGAAATTTATGTACCTTTCATAAATTCCACACCCAGAAAACAAGGCAAAACAAGTTTTAGCCATCTGTCAGCTAATATCTCTCAGTGTGAAAACATTTTAGCTAACTTCCCCTTAATTCACCTTCAGTATATGCCCCTGAAAGTGATTCAACAACCAGTGTGAGCAATGTCACTATTCACTGTTTCATTGTGAAACCTTTATGAGACCCCTTTAAACTTTAGGCTTAACTTTTCTGAATCTTTTCCAGTCTCTTCCCACCCACATCTTGATTCCTCTGATGCCCTACGTCATATCAACAATTTCCAGTTTCCTGCTCCTAACCATCTCCTCTTCACCGTGGATGTCCAATCTCCCTACACCTCCATTCCCCACCAGGATGGTCCATCACTCCGAACACCTCAGCCCCTTCCCACGGCACGTTCCCATGCATTTGCAGAAGGTGCAACACCTGCATTTTTACCTCCTCCTTCCTCACCATCCAAGGGCCCAACTACTCCTTTAAGGTGAAGTACCAGTTCACTTGCACCTCCTTCAATTTGGTTCACTGCATTTGCTGCTCCCAATGCAGTCTCCTCTACATTGGGGAAACCAAACGCAGACTGGGTGACCGCTTTGTGGAACACCTTCGGTCTATCCGCAGGCATGACCCAGACCTTCCTGTTGCTTGCCATTTCAACACACCATCCTGCTCTCATATCTGCCTTTGGCCTGCTGCAAGGTTCCAGTGAAGCCCAATGCAAACTGGAGAAACTCATCTTTCGATTAGGCATTTTACAGCCTTCCAGGTGTAACACAGAGTTCAACAACTTCAGGCCATGAACTCTCTGCTCTACCTTCACCCCTTTTTTAATGCCCTTTCTTTATTTTTTAATTTATTTTTATTTCTTATCCACTTATTTTCATTTTTATTCATTTAGTCATTGTTTTATCCCCCTTTTTATCCCTTTTGCTGTCCTTTTCCCCAACTACTGCCCCCTCCCCCCACCCCACCCCCAAAAGGGCCAGGTTATTTGTTCTATGTTGCTCTTTCACACAGTGCTTGCCCTTGTTCTGCTATTAACACATTCTGCTTTCTTGCCTTTATGCCACTATCAGCATATCCTTGCCACTATCATTAACACTCCCTTTGCCTTTTTGTCCCGGACATCTTTGTCAATCTCTTCTCAGTCCCCACCTATGGCTGGCCTTCTTTCCAACTTCATCTGCTCCACCCCCGCTAAACAGTATAAATTTCATCACATTTCTACTTCTCTTTAGCTTTGAAGAAGGGTCATACAGACTTGAAATGTTAACTCTGTTTCTCTCTCCTCAGATGCTGTCAGAGCTGCTGAGTTTTTCCAGCATTTTCTATTTTTATTTTAGATTTCCAGCATCTGCAGTATTTTGCTTTAACCAGTGTAGGTCAGTGAGCATTGCACGTAATGGGTGAGCGGAACCTGGTGTGATTTAGGATACGGGTAGCAGAGTCTAGATGAACTTGGAAGTTCTTTTTTATTCATTCATGGGATGTGGGCTTCGCTGGCTGGGCCAGCATTTATTGCCCATTCCTAGCTGCCCTTGAGAAGGTGGTGGTGAGCTGCCTTTTTGAAATGCTGCAATCCATGTGAAGTAGGTACACATGGAGGGTGGAAGAACAGGGTGGAGGTCAGCCTAGAGACCATTGTTCTAGTCAAGTCAGGAGAAAACAAAGGCATAGATGAGTGTTTTAGCAGCAGATGAGTTGAGGCAAATGCAGAGTCGGGCGATGTTACAGAGGTGGAAGTAGGTGTTCTTAGTGATAGAAACGAGTTATGAGCTCAGTTTGAGCATAAATGAGACATCAAGATCACCAACAATCAGGTTCAGCCTCAGACAGTAGCTGAGGAGGAACAAAGTGGCTAAACTACAGAGTTTGTGATGGGGCTGAAGACAATGTCCTCTGTCATTGCATTGTTTAGTTGCTAACTTGCAACTTATCTAGTGCTGGATGTCAGGTGAAAAGCGTGACTAACTGAGGCAGTGGAAGAGTAGACAGAGGGGGGTAGAAAAGTAAAACTGGGAGTTCAGTGGTGTACCCAGTTTATATACTCTGGTATTGATCCCCATC
The DNA here is from genome assembly GCF_017639515.1 of Carcharodon carcharias. Taxonomy (NCBI): domain Eukaryota; kingdom Metazoa; phylum Chordata; class Chondrichthyes; order Lamniformes; family Lamnidae; genus Carcharodon; species Carcharodon carcharias. The sequence continues at coordinate 38,698,380 of NC_054476.1, read as the reverse complement.
TATGCTTTTTACTGTGGAGTTTTACTTGGCGCTGGTGAACTGGATCATGATCATTACCTCTTCAGATAACTCATGACTTGACCAGCTTCCTGGGCAGCCTGTGGCACACATGGGTCTGGATTATTCAGGAGCTAATGGTGTGAAGTTTGTTGTAATGGGTCAGGCAGGAAGCCTCACCCAGGATGAGTGTGAGAGACTGTGAGACAGAGAGCTCTTGATGCTAATGGCTTTGGAGGAGGTACTGGAAATTGGGTGAACCTGTGTCATCATCACTCTTTGATGTATCTGGAGTAACTCTGCACCCTCTCTGGGTCCTGCTGCCCTCTGCTCCTGGCTTTCTATGGGATCTAGTTTCTGTTCCTCATGGACGGCCACATTCACTGTCACACACAGCTTTTTCAGTGATGAAAACACACCACTGCCTTCACACTCGTCTGGTTTCTCTACAGGACTCATTAGCTGACTCCCTCTGCTGTCCAGGCCTATAATTAGCAGCTGAATGAACCAAGTCAACCTGTGAACTACTAACAGATCAAGAGCTGCCTGACAGAATTACGGTCAAAATACTCTGAAACTGCCATGGATAAATTCCCATTCTAAGAGGTTGCATTTGGCTCCTTGAGATCAGTTGAGCAGTTTTTCCCTGATGATAGCCTAATGTCATGGAATGTGACCACATGATGCCGTGAACTTTTGGTTGTTTATATTGATGGGCAAAAGAACCAAAGGTAACATGAGGAATTTTTCTTTTATGCAGTGAGTGGTTAGGATCTGGAATGCACTGCTCGAGGATGTGGAGCCTGCACATTTAATATAAGCTTTTGAAAATGAATTGGATGATCATCTGAAGAGAAAGGTTTTGTAGGGCTATGGGGAAAAGTCAGGGAAGTGGAACTAGCTAAGATGCACTCAAGGGGAGGTGATGGTGTAGTGGTATTGTTGCTGGACGAGTAATCCAGAAACCCAGGGTAATGCTCTGGGGACCTGAGTTCAAATCCTGCCATGGTGGAATTTGAATCTAATAAAAATCTAGTATTAAAAGTCTAAGGATGACCATGAAACCATTGTCAATTGTTGTAAAAACCAATCAGGTTCACTAAAGTCCTTTAGGGAAGGAAATCTGCTGGCCTACATGTGACTCCAGGCCCACAGCAATGTGGTTGACTCTGAATAAGGGCACCTAGGGATGGGCAATAAATGCTGGCCCAGCCACTGAAGCCCACATCTTGTAAATTAATTTTAAAAAACTTGTGGAGTGTCAGCATGGATATGATGGAATGAATTGGTTCCTTCTATGTTGTTACCATTCAATGAACATACGTACATATGAATTAGGAGCAAGAGTAGGCCACTCGGCCCCTCAAGCCTGCTCTGCCATTCAATAAGATCATGGGTGTTCTGAATATAACCTCAACCCCACATTCCTGACTACCCCCTTGTTAATCAAGGATCTATTTAGCTCTGCCTTAAAAAAATTCAAAAACTCTATTTCCACTGCCTTTTGAGGAACAGATTTCCAAAGACTCACTACCCTCTGAGAAAAAATTTCTCCTCCTCTCTTTCTTAAATGAACAACCCTTCTCTGAACTGTTTCTAACACACTTACATCTTTATTTAGATAAGGAGACCAGTACTGTACACAATAAGCCAGATGTGGCCTCACCAATGCCCTGTACAACTGAAACATAACCTCCCTACTTTTGTAATCAATTCCCCTCACAATAAATGATAACATTCTATTAGCTTTCCTAATTACTTGCTGTATCTGCATCATAACCTTTTGTGATCATGCACTAGGATAACCAGATCCCTCTGAATCTCAGAGCTCTGCAATCTCTCACCATTTAGATAATAAGCTTCTTTTTTATTCTTCCTGCCAAAATGAACAATTTCACATTTGCCCACATTATACTCCATTTGCCAGATCTTTACCCACTCACCTTAACCTATCTATATCCCTTTGTGGCCTCCTTACATCATCTTCACAATTTACTTTCTTACTTATCTTTGTGTCATCAGCAAATCTAGCCACCGTTCCTTTGGTCCCTTCATCCAAGTCATTTAAGTAAATTGTAAAAAGTTGAGGCCTCAGCACTGATCCCTGTGGCACAGCACTCATCACATCCTGCCAACCAGAAAAAGACCCATTTATGCCAATCTTCTGCTTCCTGTTAGCCAGCCAATCTTCTATCCATGCCAATATGTTACCCCTGCAGCATGAGCTTTTATTTTCTGCAATAACTTTTGATGTGACACTTTATCAAATGCTTTCTGGAAATCTAAGTACATTACATCACCAGTTCCCCTTTATCCACAGCGCATGTGACTCCCTCAAAGAACTCCAATAACTTGGTTAAACATAATTTCTCTTTTACAAAACCATGTTGACTCTGCCTGATTGCCTTGAATTTTTCTAAGTGCCCTGCAATAACATCTTTAATAATAGCTTCTAACGTTTTCCCTTTGACAGATGTTAGGCTAATTGGCCTGTGGTTTCCTGCTTTCTGTCTCCCTCCCTTTTTGAATAAAGGAGTTATATTTGCTAATTTCCAATCTAATAGAACCTCCCTCGAATCTAGGGAATTTTGGAAAATTCAAACCAGTACATCAATTATCTCACTAGCAACTTCTTTCATGATCTTAGGGTGAAGTCCATCTGGACCTGGGGCTTTGTCAGCCCACAGCCCCAACAATTTGCTCAACACCACACACCTGGTGATTGTAATTTTCCCGAGTTCCTCCCTCCCTTCCATTTCTTGATTTACCTCTATTTCCGGGATGTTACTTATGTCCTCTATAGTGAAGACCAAAGCAAAATACTTATTTAATTCATCCGACATCTCTCTACTTTTCATTATCAATTCCCCAGATGCACTTTCTATAGGACCAATGCTCACTTTGTTAACCATTTTCTTATTTAAATATCCATAGAAACTCTTACTATGCATCTTCATATTACTAGCCAGCTTTCTCTCATACTCTAACTTTTCCCTCATTATTAATCTTTTTGTCATTCTTTGCTGTTCTTTATATTCTTACCAATCTTCTGACCTGCCACTCATCTTGCGTTTCATGGTCTTCACCAGTCCCATAACATAACTCCGCAAAGTAAAATGAATTTCTATTCAATGTGCCTGTGAGAATTGATCTTTTTCTATGATGAATTTTTAATCTTTTATTTTTTATTTGCTTCTATGAATTACCAACTCACACTTGTCAAGAAAGGAAGACTTGTATTTATATAGGGCCTTTCATGAACTGAGTGTCCCAAAGTGCTGCATGATTAATTAAGCACTTTTAAAGTGTGACCATTGTTGTAATCCAGGAAACAAAGCAGCCAAATTGCGCTCAGCAAGACTCCACATACAGCAAAACAAAAACAGAATTACCTGGAAAAACTCAGCAGGTCTGGCAGCATCAGTGGAGAAGAAAAGAGTTGACGTTTCGAGTCCTCATAACCCTTCGACAGAACTTGAGTGAGTCCAAGAAAGGGGTGAAATATAAGCTGGTTTAAGGTGTGTGTGTGTGTGTGTGTGTGTGTGTGTGTGGGAGCGGGGAGGGGGTGGGGGGGTTTGGGTGGGGAGAGAGAGAGAGAAGTGGAGGGGGTTGGTGTGGTTGTAGGGACAAACAAGCAGTAATAGAAGCAGATCATCAAAAGACACCTATGTGTTCTTTTGTTCTGTTGTTTGTGACATCTTTTGATGCTCTGCTTCTATTACTGCTTGTTTGTCCCTACAACCACACCAACCCCCTCCACTTCTCTCTCTCCCCCCCCACCCAAACCCCACACCACCCCCCCCCCCACCCCACACACACCTTAAACCAGCTTATATTTCACCCCTTTCTTGGACTCACTCAAGTTCTGTCGAAGGGTCATGAGGACTCGAATGTCAACTCTTTTCTTCTCCGCCGATGCTGCCAGACCTGCTGAGTTTCTCCAGGTAATTCTGTTTTTGTTTTGGATTTCCAGCATCCGCAGTTTTTTTGTTTTTATCCACATACAGCAATGCTATAATGGCCACATAATCTACTTTTAAGTGATCTCGGTTGAGGGGTAAATATTGGCCAGTGTGAAATACTCCCCTGCTGTTCTTCAAAATAGTGTCTTACATACACCTGAGAGTGCAGAGGGTGCCCTGGTTTAATGTCACATTGAGAAGACAGAACCTCCAACAGTGTGGTGCTGCTTCAGTACTGCCCCTCTAACAGTGCAGCACCCCCTCAGTACTCATGAAGTATCAGCCAGGATTATGTGTTCACGTCTATGAAGCAATACTTAAACCCACGACCTTCTGCCTCAGAAGTGAGAAACTGTGTCACAGATGACACTGCAACCAACTCAGCAGGACCCGGGTTTTTAGATTTTTTCTTTGAGAAGTATTCCAAATGACCATTAACCATTAACCCCTCACAGGCCAGTCCCAGGACTGAAAAATAAAAGATTAAAAATTCATCATAGAAAAAAATTAATTCTTATCACAGGCACATTGAGTAGAAATCCATTTTACTTTGCTAAGTTATGTTATGGGATTGGTGAAGACCATGAGAAGCACAAGATTAAAATCACTTGGGGTTTTCCTGTGATTATTCTGACCTTTCACTATCTTGCCTTTGACTTTTTTTATTTAATACAAATAAATGTAAATATATTTCCATGATATCATAGATTACATAGGATTATATAGGATTACACAGGATATATGGGACAGAAACCACACTATTTGATTCAATCTGTCCTTGCTGATTTATACTCCATCCTCCTTCCTTGACTGTTGGAATTTCCATACCTGAAAGGTTGGCCTGGAATCTCCAGGAATTTCAGATGAATCTCCAGGACACGACTGCTGCAGGAACACCATGAAATTATCATCATCCTTGTGATGCATTCACTTTTTTTTTAGTACTTTCATTTCTTAGTTGTGAAAATATTGGGGACAAGGAAAACACTAATACCGAGCCTCCAGAATCATGGCAGGCTAAAGGAGGTGAGAAGAACTGGATCCATGAGGTAAGTGTATTTACAGCATTGAGGGGCAGGAGTGTTATCCCTGGATGAACAAGATAATCTGCTTCCAGCTCCACACATAGTGATTTGCCTCCAGCCCACAGCATCAGTATGGATGGAGATTAGGAATAACAAAGATTGGAAAATGCTGCTGGGAATAGTTTATAAATCCCTAATGGTATTTATACCATTGAAAAGAGGATTAAGCAAGAAATTATTGGATCTTGTAACAAAGACAATATAATAATTGTGGAGGACTTAAATCTTCTTGACTGTTCACATTAAATGAGCAAAGGAGCTCTGGAAAATGGGTTTGTGGGATGCTTTTGCAACAGTTTCCTGGAACAATACGTTGTGAAACCAATTAGGTATAAAGCTATTTTAGAGACAGTATTATGCAATGAGGTGGGTTTAATTAGTTATCTCATAGTAAAAGATCCACCGGGAAAAAGTGATATTAATACAATTTGATTCCATATTAAGTTTGAGAGTAGCATACTCGAGTTCAAAATGAGAATCTTAAACTTAAAGATGGCCAGCTACGTAGATATGATGGGAGAACTGGCTAAAGTTGATTGGATAGACTAAAAAGGATAGGGTAAATAAATAGTGGGAAGCATTTAAAAAAATTATTCAAAATGTTTACAAAAATGCATTCCAATAAAAAACAAAAACCTCAGTGAGAAATATCCATCCATGCTTGACTAGCAAACTTAAGAATAGTATTAGATTAAAAGAAAAGGCTTATAGTGTTGCAAAAGAATTGTCAGCTATCCCTTGATTCAAGAGTGTTGTTAACTAAGGGTTGCGAGTTTCTGCCATGAATTTTCATGTGACTGATTCTTGAGACACAGCTCTTTGGGCACGTGGGTCAGGATGTCCCACGGGGTAATGGGATCCGAAGTTCAGGATTTTTTTCCTCTTCTTTCCGTCTCTGCTGCCACTCTGCCTCATCATTAAGACATTGGGACTTTAAGTCTGATGTAGCTTGATGGACAAGTTGTCGCATTCTGAACAATTGGTGACAAGCTCCTCACTGTCATTAACGTCAATGCTGCCGCGCTTCAAGAAGAGGTTCAGAGTGCCTTTGTCGTCCCCTGGAATGTTGTCCATTTGAGAACTGAAAGAATGGAAACTGGTGGAGGTGAGGGTTTAGCCATCCAGTCACAGTGTTCAGTCCATTCAAGTCCAAAAAGTCCTCAAGGGCAGAAGAGGTGAAGGAAGATTGTGCATCATCAGATGTGAAGAGTAGTAGTAGACCTGAAGATTGGGCGAGTTTTAGAAATCATAAAGGGATGATCATAATGTTGATAAAAAGGAGAGAAATATGACAATCAACTAGCCAGGAATATAAAAACAGAATTGTAAGATCTTTTAGAAATATGTAAAAAGGAGGAGGGTAGCTAAATTAAACATTGGTCCCTTAGGGCCAGAGATAGGAGAAATTATTATATAAAATGAAGAAATAGTAGAGATGTTGAATAAATATTTTGTGTCTGCCTTCACAGTGGAAGACACAAATTATATACCAGAAATAAAGGGTAACCAAGGGCTAATAAGAGTCAGGAACTTAAAGCAATTAATTTCAGTAGAGAAAAAGTATTAGAGAAACTTCAGGCTCGAAAAGCCAAAATATTCCCAGGGACTAATGCCTGCATCCAAATGGGTGGTTGCAGAAATAATAGATACAATGGTTAGGATTTTTGCTAAGTACAGAACTTGAATATTACTGAAAAGAGAGACGTTGCTGAAGCTTTTTATCTTATACTCATCAGGACAAATGCAAGAATGTCAAATTTCAAATGATCACAACAATTTATACTACAGGAGAGAAAGGTGCTGATTGATTGGCAAGTCAACCCTTACCCTGCCAGTTTCCCTTCTCTCAAACGGCCAATATTCCAGGAAAACACAAAGAAAATCCTTCAAAGACACTCTGAAACTCCCCTTGAAGCACAGCAGCATCGAAATTTATGACAGGGAGGAGCTTGCTACCAAGACCTCTATATTCTCCTCACCACTTGCATCCCATCTAACTTTGTATTGACAGCCCTTCATCCATGTCATTAATATATATCATAAAAGGTTGAGTGCCCAACACTGATCCCTGTGGCATCCCACTAGCTAGTTTGCCAACTACAATCCCAACACAATGAGGTTGTTTCTTGTGGCACCTTATTGAATGCCATTTGGAAATACAAATGCACTACATCTACTGGCTCCCCTTTATCCATCCAGCTTGTTACATACTTTAATAAATCTGTCAAACACGATTTTCCTTTCACAAGACTATGTTGACTCTACCTCAAAATATTATCATTTTCTAATTCCACTACTTCAAACCTGACCATAGATAAATCCTCAAGGAATTTACCCAACCAAAGGTGAGAACATATGAAAATGTGGACCCTTTTTGTCTGGCTTCACATCCATCGGTTTTGCTAGTTCCAAATGTTCAGCTACTGGAGTTGAATGGAAGCAGATCTTTGCTATTGTGAGAGGTAATACTGCTTTAAATTCATTGATCCTAAAGCACAAATATTTTTTACTTTCCTGTTTGCTCTTGTGTGATCTACTGCAGAGAATCAAAGTCTTGCATCAGCTGCATTCTATCTGAGCAACCAGTGAATCCCAGTGATCAGACAGCCAGGTCATCATTCAGACAATGCCTGCCAAGGTCCTCTGGGGGCTAAATTAGAAAGCCTGTCCCCACCACTCTGGAAAAAAAGCTGTGCAGCAACCTCATCCCCCCTCCTCACTCCTTACTTCCCTCTCATCTCATGCTCTGTTCTGAGTTATCAGCTGTTTATTGTGTAAGCCTGCACTTCTTTCTTTGCCCACTATCTCATTGTAATCTTACTCTTGTGCCTTCTTCCTTTCAGGGAACCCAACAGGTACAACTTGAGGACTGCAGAGGAATGCCATGGTCAGAATGATAATTAAGAGACATCACCATCACTTGACTACATACTCACAGCCACCAGCTTAGATACTGACACTCTGCATATCTTAGAGGCAAGATCTGCATGTGGTTTGCCACTGGACATGAGTGGGCTGCAGCTAGGACAGGAAGCAAGGATAACATTGGTGCCAGCTCACTGGAGAGCAAAGCTGCACATGTGTTCTGCTGCAGAGGACTCAGATGAGGACTTTGATTGGGCAACCAGCAGGACTAAGAGGAAGAGCAGGCAGGGAGAAATTACTGAATACAATGGGACTGGGGGTCTGAAATGCATTTGTTTCAGTGCGAGAAGTATAACAGGCAAGGCAGATGAGCTTAGAGCTTGGATTAGTACGTGGGACTATGATGTTATTGCTATTACAGAGACTTGGTTGAAGGATGGACAGGATTGGCAGATAAACATTCCAGGATTTAGATGTTTCAGGCAGGATAGAGAGAGATGTAGAAGAGGTGGGGGAGTTGAAATACTGGTTAAGGAGAATATCACAGCTGTACGACAGGAGGACACCTTGGATGGCTCATGCGGCGAGGCAATAGGGTAGGGCTCTGGAATAGGAAGGGTGTAGTCACAATGTTGGGGGTTTACTACAGGCCTCCCAATTGCCGGTGGGAGATTGAGGAACAGTTATGTAGGCAGATTTTGGAAAGATGTAAAAGCAATAGGGTTGTTGTGGTGGGTGATTTTAACTTTCCCTATATTGACTGGGAATCAATTAATGCTAGGGGTTTGGATGGTGCAGAATTTGTAAGGTGCATTCAGGAGGGATTCCTGAGACAATATGTAGATAGTCCATAGGGAAGGGGCAATACTGGACCTGGTATTAGGGAATGAACCCGGCCGGATGGTCGAAGTTTCAGTAGGGGAGCATTTCGGGAAAAGTGACCATAATTCAGTAAGTTTCAAGGTACTGGTGGATAAGGATAACAGGAGTCCTCGGGTTAAGGTGCTTAATTGGGGGAAAGCTAATTATAACAATATTAGGCAGGAACTGAGGAATCTAGATTGGAGGCTGACATGTGGGGGGCTTTCAAACGTCAGTTGATAAGAATTCAGGACCGGCATGTTCCTGCTAGAATGAAGGATAAGGATGGCAAGTTTCAGGAACCTTGGATAGCGAAGGTAATTGTGAGATTAGTCAAAAAGAAAAGGGAAGCAATCATAAGGGCTAGAAGGCTGGGAACAGATGAAGCCCATGGAGAATATAAAGAAAGTAGGAAGAAACTTAAGCAAGGAGTCAGGAGGGCTAAAAGGGGTCATGAAAAGTCATTGGCAACCAGGATTAAGAAAAATCCCAAGGCCTTTTATACATATGTAAAAAGCAAGAGGGTAGCCAGGGAAAGGGTAGGCCTACTCAAGGACAGAGGTGGGAATCTGTGTGCGGAGCCAGAAGAAATGGGAGAGATACTAAATGAGTACTTATCATCAGTATTCACCAAAGAGGAGGACTTAGCGGTCGATTTGTTTAGGGAAGAGTGTGTAGGTAGCCTGGATCATGTTGAGATCAAAAAAGAGGAGGTGTTAGGCGTCTTGAAGAATTTTAAGGTGGATAAGTCTCCAGGGTCAGATGGAATCTACCCCAGAGTACTGAGGGAGGCAAGGGAGGAGATTGCTGGGGCCTTGACAGAAATTTTTGTATCCTCACTGGCTACGGGTGAGGTCCCAGAGGACTGGAGAATGAACAATGTTGTTCCATTGTTTAAGAAGGGTAGCAGGGATAATCCAGGAAATTACAGGCCGGTGAGCCTTACGTCAGTGATAGGGAAATTATTGGAGAAGATTCTTCATGACAGGATTTACTACCATTTGTAAGCAAATGGGCGTATTAGTGAGAGGCAGCATGGTTTTGTGTAGCGGAGGTTGTGTCTCACTAACTTGATCGAGTTTTTCGAGGAAGAGACAAAGATGATCAGTGATGGAAGGGCAGAGGATGTTATCTACATGGATTTCAGTAAGGCCTTTGACAAGGTCCCTCATGGCAGACTGGTACATAAGGTAAAGTCACGCGGGATCAGAGGTGAGCTGGCAAGATGGATACAGAATTGGCTTGGTCATAGAAGACAGAAGGTAGCAGTGGAAGGGTGCTTTTCTGAATGGAGAGCTGTGACTAGTGGTTTTCCGCAGGGATCAGTGCTGGGACCTTTGCTGTTTGTAGTATACATAAATGATTTGGAGGCCAATGTAACTGGGCTAATTAGTAGGTTTGCAGATGACACTAAGGTTGGAGGAGTTGCAGATAGTGAAGAGGATTGTCAAAGATACAAAGGGATATGGATCGGTTGGAGGCTTGGGCGGAGAAATGGCAGATGGAGTTTAATCCGGACAAATGTGAGGTAATGCATTTTGGAAGGTCTAATACAGGTAGGAATTATACAGTAAATGGCAGAACCCTTAAGTGCATCGACGGGCAGAGGGATCTGGGTGTACATGTCCACAGGTCACTGAAAGTGGCAACGCAGGTGGATAAGGTAGTCAGGAAGGCATATGGCATGCTTGCCTTCATTGGCAGGGGTATTGAGTATAAAAGCTGGGAAGTCATGCTGCAGCTGTATAGAACCTTGGTTAGGCCACACTTGGAATATTGCATATAATTCTGGTCACCACATTACCAGAAGGATATGGAGGTGTTGGAGAGGGTGCAGTGGAGGTTTACCAGGATGCTGCCTGGTCTGGAGGTCATTAGCTATGAGGAGAGGTTGGAGAAACTCAGATTGTTCTTACTAGAGCAAAGGAGATTGAGGGGCAACTTGATAGAAGTTTACAAAATTATGAGTGGCATGGACAGAGTAGATCGTCAGAAGCTTTTTCTCAGGGTGGAAGAGTCAATTACTAGGGGACATCGATTTAAGGTGAGAGAAGAAAACTTAAGAGGAGATGTACGGGGCAAGTTTTTTTACTCGGAGGGTAGTGACTGTCTGGAATGTGCTGCCAGAGGATGTGGTGGAAGCAGGTATGATGGTGGTGTTTAAGAGGCAGCTTGACAAATACATGAATAGAATGGGAATAGAGGGATATGGACCCCGGAAGTGCAAAATGTTTTAGTTTGACAGGCTGTTCCTATGCTGTACTTTTCTTTCTTTGTTTAACCCATAAAAGAAGGGCATAGGAACATCAGAGCAGGAGTAGACCAATTGGCCCCTTGAGCTGCTCTGCCATTCAATACAAACATGGCTGATTTTCTCCCTGAACTCCACTTTCCTGCACACTCCCCATACCTCTTGACTCCCCCAAAGAGCAAAAATCCATCTATCCCAGCCTTAAATATGATCAGTGACTGAGCATCCACAATCTTCTAGGGCAGACAATTTCAATGATTCACAACGTTCTGAATGAAGATATTTTTCCTCTTCTCAGTCCTAAATGCTTGACCCCTTATGTTGAGGTTCTGATTGTGGCTGCATTGTATGGCAGATTTTAGTGATGTTGTCCATATTGATACACAGACTTCTCACACATTGTTCCTTACTAAGGCTCAAGCAGGGTATAGCCTTCAGCAGAGTCCTTCACACCTCCTTCCATCCTTCCAACAGCTTGTCCTGTTCTGTGTGACCTCTGTTCATTTTCCAACTCATGCTGCATTTCATGTGGAATGCCTACGAGTACACCCATATCTGGGAGCAACTGATTTGTACAAAGGCCTTGAGGTCAGCAAAAAAGCCCTTCAGCACTTGCTACAGCACTCCCTGAAGAATTTTGCAATATGAATGAAGGCACGAAGCATTTGTAGAGTCGTAGCAACAGCCAGTAGAAATCAACCCGCAACTATGTAGATGATGGTCTCTTGAAATAGCATTTGTGCAGGGTCCTTCCTGCTGCCCACCATATTTTTAGCCATGAGAGCTTAAGAGAGCCAGAGCATTGAGCTCCAAACTGACACCACTAGCATCAAATCAATGTTGCATGGTGATTAACGTCATGGTCTGCTTACTCTGCATACTTCTGGTGTGCACTCAAAAGGGTGATGTCTGCCACCATTCATGGCAGAAGGTGTGCATGTGGTGCATCAATGCCATTTTAGTCACTGAACAAAACCCGTAGTGCTCATACAAGGGGGTGATGATTCCAATTTTGCTCCCAAGTTCTTCAGTTAAAGGTGCTCTGCTGCTCCATTCAGGAATTATCTACATTTATCGTTAATTAGTGACATGTCGAAGATTGCTAGAACTGAGCTGCTATAAATTAGACAAAATCCCAAGAGCTGAGAACAGACAACACCCTGCAGGCATGTTGAATGATTAACTTTAATTTGGACATTGAACCAGCCTGTTGCTATTAATTTATCTATAAATACATCAACAATTGTCTAATCCTACAGACTGCATTGACAATTAAATTGTCCAATATTAATCCTCTGTAATACATTAAGAAAATGGCAGATCTGTTAAATAATCAACCCTCCTCCATCTGCCAAACACCTTTGTTGAATAATTTAACGCTGACATCATTTGAATGTGGAATAGCAATCAGTTGTATCATATATTAACTCATTCATTACTGGCACTGTTGAATGCCAGAACTATGCTGCCTTTAAATCCTTGAAATAACACTGAATACGTTTTTCAAACTCACTGAGAGCTGTTTTAAACTCCATTCAAATTCAATGAAATATTTGCTCTCAAAATGGATTCAAACTTAGTGAAAACACTACTCAAACTTTATTCAAACTTAATACAAACATTACTCAAACTTAATGAAAACTGTACTCAGACTTTATTCAAACCAAGTACAAATTTTATCCAAAATGAAACCTTTACTCAGACTTTATTCTAACTCAGGAGCCCTGACTTTAACTGAACTCCTTCCTGTTGACAGGAACAGGAAGAAGCCATCCGGCCCCTGAAGCCTATTCGACCATTTGGTGACCTCCCTTTTTTCCATACACTTTTAGACCATTGGGTGGCAAAAATTAAAACTAAATATTCTGATCAGTTGAGCCAAACATGGCTCAGCTCCTTTCTCCATACAATATTGATGTTTCCATCGTAAATTCTGATGTTTACACCTGTGCCCTTAGCATGAATTGCAGATAAACATTCAACAGTAACTAAGGAAATAAAACACAAGGGCCAAAACAGGCTGATTGCAACAGCTCCCAAAGCCCTAACTGATATGCTCGCAATTCTTCCTGTCCCTTCCTTTAGAGCTGAGGCGCTCTGCTGGGGCATGGTTTGTACTGGGGTGAGAGGCTGTGCTGGGACAACCTCTGCTGGGGTGTGAGGCTGTGCCTGGGCACAGTTTGTACTGGTGTGAGATACTTTGCTGGGACATGGTTTGTGCTGGGGTGAGAGTCTCTGCTGGGGCACAGTTTGTACTGGGGTGAAAAACTCTGTTGGGACAGCCTGTGCTGGGGTGAAAGGCTCTGCTGGATTTGATTTGTGCTGAGGTGGGAGGTTCTGCTGGGACCATAGTTGTGTGAGTGCTACTGCTGGGACACAGTTTGTGCTGGGGTTTACTGTGAAGTCCCCTGGCCATATTAATATTAACGGATGAGGACAGTTTGTGCAGTGTTCATGGCTCCTGGTGCCATGCATTTCAGCAACGTCACAGGGGAAGATGGATGATGACACTGCTCATTAGTGTCCTTACTATATTATAGTCTCACTATTTAAGCTTTGGCAATGCAGTCATTGGCCAGAATTTTCCAGCTAACATGCGGATGGCATAGCCCACACATCAGCGCGTAAAATGACATGCGCTAACGTTGCGTGATCGTGCTGACGTTAGCGCGTGCCATCGCAATATTTCGGTGGGCGGGCACGCTTAGTTCGCCCGCCATTAATTGAAGGGCTGGTTAATTGTGTATGATTTTGAGGGGCCTGTGTGAACTTCGGGTTGGCGCATGGGCCCAACAGGAAGGCGGTAGGAGATTATTTAAGAAAACATTTGCAATGTCGGGATATGTGGACTCAGAGGGGTTGTTCATGTTTTTCACGAAGTTATAATTGATTAAAGTGTTTAGAAGTTGCCTGTGTGATTGTTAGTAGTTCTCATTGGTTTCCAAGAGCTTCTTGTGTACTTTGAAACTAGTCTGCAGACCGTAATCTTTCTCAGGCCTGCAGCTTTCTGGAGGCCTCCATTTAGCCTGGGGGTTTGGGTTCTGACCTCTCCACTGGAGGCAGCTCCCCTGATGGGGAAGGGAGGGATAGAATCAGGAGGAGGCCAGGACTGGACAATCAGCCTCCAGGGGAGCAACCTTTGGCATCCAGGCGCAGGCACGAGGGGCACAGGGCCAAGAGGTTGACAAGGTGCAAGGGGCTGCAGAAGTTGCCACTATCCTGCTGCCAGGCTATACAGGCGGCGAAGCAGCTACCTCAATATGACTGAGGTGCAGTGCCGAAGGAGGCTCTGACTCTCAAGGGAGTCAGTCAACTATATCTCTCAGGTGATTGGCCCTGAGATCTCCCCGAACTGTGTGGGAGGTCACCCCATGCCAGCAGCTCTGAAGCTCACAGTTGCCCTCCACTTCTATGCCTCTGGCTCCTTCCAGGGCTCGGTGGGTGATCTTTGCGGTGTCTCCCAATCAGCTGTCCACCCTTGTGTTAAGCAGATTAAGATGCTCTGTTCAGATGCGTATCCACCTTTATCCATTTCCACTGCGACCAGGCAAGTCAGGCACAGCGAACCAGAGGCTTCGTGACCATTGCTGGCTTCCCCCGTGTTTAGGGTGCAATCGACTGCACACATGTGGCCATCAAGGCGCCAGCAGATGAACCCGGTGCCTTTGTCAACAGGAAGGGCTTCCACTCCATGAACGTGCAGATAGTGTGTGATCACAGGATGCAAATTTTACAAGTTTGTGCAAAGTACCCAGGCAGGTCCCATGACGCCTACATCCTCAGACACTCCAGGTGCCGGGGCTCTTCAGTGCTCCGGTTTGGCTGGATGGTTGGCTGTAGGGTGACAAGGGCTATCACCTCAGAAGGTAGCTCATGACGCCAGTACGCCGTCCAAGAACAGAAGCTGAGCTTCGGTACAGTAGTAGCCAGGGCACCACAAGGGCTGTGGTGGAGAGAGCCATCGGTCTTCTCAAGATGCGCTTCTGTTGCCTGGACTGCTCAGGGGGTGAACTCCATTACCCCCCCAGATCGCGTCTCTCTGATCGTGATAATCTGCTGCACCCTGCACAATCTTGCGCTAGAAAGGGGGGATGAAGTTGATGATGAAGACCTTGACGCCCTGGATGAAGCTGCACATGATGAATCCAGCAGTGCCTCAGAGGATGAGGAAGCATAGGGCGATGATGAGGGGCAGAATGATGACCCATATTTACACCAAGGAGGCAGTGACATCCGGGACAATTTTTTGCAAAGAACCTTCAGCTAGCTCCATACACATGGATCAGCAGGAGCAGCATTGCCTGGAACTTCCACACATGGCACTTAGGTGCTACATCTTCCATCTTATCAGCTGCAAATAAGGCCTTAGTACAGAAACATCAATGTCTACTCAAACACTCATGATAATTATGTGAAAAAGAAAAATGCACCACAACAAAAGACCCTCAGCCATGGTTACAAAGGTGGACTTTATTTTGTCCAAAACAAAAACACACACCACTTGTTAGCGATCACAAAAATATGGGTCCCTATTCTAAGACCAACACAAAATCACCAGTGACATACCCGGGGAGTGTCTAAGGTGCCTTATGCTTACGTCTGCGGGTGCTATGTCTAGGTGCCACCCCATCACTCGAGTGACTTGTGAGACAGCCTGCTGATTCTGCTGTCCTATTGACCTAGATGACCTTGGGCAGGCATCCTTTGGCCCATGGAGCCTGTGATGGCTCCCCCTAGGAGGGAGTGGCCAGTTCTAGAACGGGCACCTCCCCAGTTGTCGCAGCCTCAACGGGAGAAACGTTAACTGGCAGAGGGGTGGAGGAGCTGCTGCCCTCATCCGGAGCACCATGAGGGGAGCTCACAATGACGACAGGCAGCTGCTGCACCAATGTGAGGTCCAAATCTACCTCCCTGCTCACCGCAGATGCATGGGCACTGAGTGCCGGCGCTTAGTGTCCACAACATCTCCCACAACAGATGTGGCCAGTACCGCTGTGAGGGCTTGCAGGTCAGAGTGTATCCCAATCATATTTTGATCCATTTGGTAGAAGCCCCTCTCTATGAGAGTGGCCAATCTCTCATTGAAGGAATCCTGATGCTCTGCCCTGAGGGCAGATTCTTCATATGCTCTCTGCCTAGACTCCTCCGTCGCAGAGACCAACTGAACCATTCCCTCATGCAACCCTGCCAGATGCAAATGCACTTCCTGCCACCTTTCCTGCAGCTGCTGCAATGGGGACAACTCCAGTGTCACGTCATCCGTGCTGGACTCAGCATGTGCCTTATCCCCTGCAGCCCTCCGGCTGCTGGAGCCATCGGCACTCTCTGTCCCTACCATCTCCTCCAGCGATCGTGATGTGCCCTCTCCATTGTGACCCGGGACACTAGCCGACAGTAAAGTCCCCACCGAGGTGTGTGTGTCAGCGCTGGTGCCTGGCTGGCTGAAATGATGTGCTGCAAGTTGCACATGTTGGCCCTCAGGTGTGATCGAGGGGCTGCGATGCAGACGTGTGGGTCACTCCGGTGGTGATGCTGAAACTAACAACAAGGACAGTGCATCAGTTAGCGTTCATTCACTTCAACCTTTCATCCCGTTCCCCCCCAGCCTCATAAGTCGCTCACCCTTAAAGACCCTAAGGAGAAGAACATTGGTGAGTTGAAAAAGAGTCATGAGGTGCCCCAACCATTAAACACACATGCAGACAGGCTGGTCAGATGGCCTCAGGAATGCCACATGGCATGTTATGAGCCATAGGAGTGGGGAGAGTGCAGGGGTACCTGACCTGGATGCATTGTTGCCTGGATAATTGCGGGGCTGAGGAATCATTGCAAACAGTAGCAACGTTTGCCATCGATCACAGGGGTTTGAGAGGTCATATTCATTCCGTAAGGAGGGGCATAGCCTGGGTGGGCAAAAGGGTGGGCATTTCCCCTTGGCGCAGGGATGAGTAATGTGGTTGAGTATCATGATGTTCACAGCTGAAGTGCTGAGGACCTTTTGGATAAAGTAATTTGGGCCGCACTGGCTGAAAAAGTGCTGGAGGTCCCAATTCCCTTCAGATGAAATAAGTCTTTGGCTGTGCAGCAGCGATCCAATGGCATGTTAGACCATGGTAATAGTGGTAACAAATGGGATACGGTGACTTTGGAAGGTGGCGGAGACGCTATTCCTCAAGGGGACGAGGGTCCCTTCTGTATGACCCAGACTTCAGAATGTCTCAGTCAGTGAATGAGCAGTGTTTCAGCATTAACAATTACAGCAACCAACAGTGGTTTGGATGGTGTGTAGACAGAGTGGATGGGACTGTGGACCTTAAGTACCTGCCCGCTGGACCCCAGCCTCACCGCCCCCAGCTGCCCTGGCCTCCTGACTGCTGCCCAGCTCCATGGCCTGCTCTTCAAAAGGCGTGAGGCACTGGAGGAGGGTGCACCCACCTCCAGTCCTCTGGTGCTTCCGGGCATTGTGGTGAGTTTTTGCCTGCAAAACAGAGAAGAGGATTTATTGGGACTGATCACTCATACTCTGTATGCGCACACCGCACCCCATCTGAGGCCTCCAGCGGCTCCTGTCCACACTACTCATCATCAGTCTCTAGAAGATAGTACGGCTGCTCCCAAACCCCTCCCCCAACGGCCACTTTGGACACATTCGGCGTCCATCATTTTGAATATCACACAGCTCTTAGCGCCCAAGGCAAGGAGGAGCAAATAGGTGCGGCGCCAATGCCAGCAGATAGCACTTGCCCAAAAGACCTTGAGGCTCCCCTTGCACCATCTCATTACCATCAATATGACATGTTTTGGAGTTCTGAGTATGTGTCTACCGGCCTCCCCTGCAGGTTGCCCCCAAACTACCCAAATGCCATAAAGACCAACATATGCTGTGGGGAGAACCTTTCTTCTCCTCAACCAATAAGGCTGGTGTAAGCATGTTCAGTACCCATTTGCCCACCCAGCGTTGGTGATGCCCTCTGCAGTAACGACAGCAAGACATGGTAGGGGGAGGTCAAAGGCTAAGGCTACCTTCTGGGTCAAATGGCCAAGACAGACATGGTACTCACCCTTCCAGAGCGCAGCAAATCATTGAATGGTTTCCTGCACTGTGCGCCAGTGCGCCGCACATCATCACATCATCATGCGCACTCACAGTGTCACCCACCTCCTCCCACACCTGGCTGGTGACATGGGGGGCCCTCCTCCTCCCATCATCCGGATCAGAAGGTGCCAATGGATGCCCACCTCTTGCAGGAGGACAGCAAGGCATGCATCGGAAAATCGGGCGGCACAGTGGCTGGCCTCTCCTGCAGCCTGCCCCCTTCCTCCTGCTCATGCTGCTCTGCACTCGCACCCTCCCTCTTTCCCCGAGTGGCCATGGTGCACTGCCTCAGGCAGGCTGCCTGGCCACTCTTTAAACAGGCTGCCAGCTCCCCATTGGAATCGGCAGTCTGAGGCCAGCCGCCCCGTGACTATTTTCCCGTTCTCCACGGGAGTTGCTTACCTGCTGGGCGGGTCTTAATTGACCTGCCCGTGGAAAATGGCGGCGAGACCCGTTTCTTCAGCGGCAATCAGCTGCCCACCCGCCTGCCACTGAGTCAGTCAGGCCCGCCCAATCGGCAAACCAAAAATTCTGTCCATTATATATTCACAGAATCTGGATGTGGCCAAACTATTTTTAATGCCAAATTCCCTTACAGCTGTTTCTTCCTGCTCTCTCACCATTAAACATTGATGTTTTTTCTACAATCTCTCAGTCCTTGTCTCCCTCTCTATCTCTATAATTCCCTCCACTCATTTTCTGAATTGTGTTGTCTCCCCTCCTCACACCCACCCCAACATCTCCCCCCTCTGAACACCTATTTCACTGCTCCATACCCTGCATCTCTTCACTCCACCCCATTGCCCTGTTCCAAAGCTGTCAGCTTGCTGTGTACCCACTTTGTCCCCACTCTGCCCTTTGGCTCACAACTCCATCCCCTCCATCTTCCTGCTTCAATCTCAATGTCTTCTCAACCGTCTGCTGCTCCACCCTCTCTATTTCCCAATTCTATCTACTGTTCCCTGTCCGCCAAACCGTTCTGCACCCAGAGCCCCATTCCCAATCTGTCTGTGACTCTTGTAATACCCTGCGCTGCCCTGTAATACCTTCAATTGGTTCCATTAACATAATTCAGGAGCATTCTATTTGTGGCTGTGCCCAAATAATTTCTATTAGTGGAAAATGTAATCAGTAACAACAAGGTGTTGGATTCTAGAATCACCCTCAAATCATTTTCTCTTCTAAATATTTGACTGGCACCATTCTTCAACACAATACCAGCGAAAGGATATATTTTTTATCACAAGTTCAATGCATCCCAGGGCACTTTGCAGCCAATTAAATACTTTTGAAGAGATCACTGTTGTAATGTAGGAAATGCCAAAGCTAATTTGTGACAGCAGGATATATTCACCAGATAATCTGTTTTAGTGATGTAATTGAGGGATAAATTGACTCCTGGATTCAAAAAAACCCTGGCTCTTCTTCAGAATAGTGCTATGAAATATTTTACATTTGGGAGGGCAGACATTCAATTAAAAGATGACACATCTGACGGTGCAGCACTCCCTCAGTCCCACCTCTCCAAAAAGTGCAGCTTTCCCTCACTACTGCTTGCCGACGGTGCAGCGCTCCTTCAGTACTGACCATCATAGAGTGTTGCGTTCCCTTAGTACTTAGCACTGACCCTCCAACACTGCAGCATTTCTTCAACATTGACCCATTGACAATGCAACCTTCCCTCAATATTGCCTCTTCAAAAAGGCAGCACTCCTTCAGTACTGACTCTCAGACTGCACAGAACCCATGTGTATTGTTGCTCTGAAGCTGCAGCTCTTCCTCAGTACTGCCCCTCTGAAACTGCAATGCTCCCTCAATGCTGACAATCCAACAGTACAGCACCCCCTCAGTACTGACCCTTCGACAGCGCAGCAATCCCACAGTACTGCCTTTCAACAGTGCAGCAACCCCTCTCTCTGACAGTGCAGCATATCCGCCATACTGACTGTCTGACTGTTTTTCACACCCTCACTACTGCTCCTCTGACTGTGCAGCACTTCTTCAGTACTGAACCCCCAAAAGTGTAGTGATCCCTCAGTACTGACCTTCTGACATTGCAGCGCTCCCTTAGTACTTTGTTGGCATGTGAGGCTAGATTATGAGCTTTGGAGTTGGAAATTGAATCAGATGTAGAGATAAAAGCAATACACATTGTATCACAACCACACCTAAATAATAACTGCTATTCACCAAGTGTAAGAGTCAGTGAGCGGTGCTGGGGGTACTAGTGAAAGCACAGGGACAGGGACAGACTGTGCTCATGACAACTGTTCTATGGCATAAAACAGTACAGAGCTGTAGAGACTGGAAGCTAGAGGTGGGGCAATTAAATATTCCTGATAAGACAGGACTCTCTCTGGAGCAGACTGAGACACTTCGTTGTTAAGATCTAGGTTTATACATAGCATGGAAAAAGTGTAAACATCAAAGAATCATCATATTGAGTGAATCCTAGAAACATAGAACTAAATGGCAAAGAAGGAGGCCATTTGGCCCATCGTGTCTGTGCAATCCAGAAAAGAGCTATGGAGTCTAATTTCACTTTCCAGCACTTGGTGTGTAATCCCATGAATAACAGCATCTCAAGAACATATCCAAGTATTTTTTTAAGTGATGATGAGGGTTTCTGCATCTACCACCCTTTCAATCAGTGAATTCCAGACTCCAACCACGCTTTGGGTGAAAAAAGTACTCTTCAACTCCCCCTAATCCTTCTGCCAACCAAGGCTCCTTAGACAGCACATTCCAAATCCATGACTGCTACTGTCTAGAAGGACAAGTGCAGCAGACACATGGGAAAACCACCCTTCAAGTCACTTATTATCCTGATTTAGAAATATGTCACCGTTCCTTCACTGTCGCTGGGTCAAAATCCTGGAACTCCCTCCCTAACAGCACTGTGGGTGTACCTAAACCACAGGGATGGCAGTGTTTGAAGAAGGCAGCTCACCATCACCTTTCGAGGACAATTAGGAATGGGCAATAAATGCTGGCCCAGCCAGCGATGCTCATATGTTGTAAATGAATAAAAAAAATCCTTTCCCTTGGTTATTGAGCTCTCTGCTAATGGAAATAGGTCTTTCCTATCCACCTTATCAAGGTCCCTCATAATTTTGCACACATCAGAGAAATCTCCCCTCAGTTTCTTTTGTTCCAAAGGACAGAACTCAGCCTATCTAATCTTTCTTCATAGCTAAAAATTTCTATTTCTGGCAACATTCTAGTAAATCTCCTCTGTACCCTCTCTGGTGCAATCACATCTTTCCTGGAAGACGACCAGAAGCATATGCAGTATTCTAGCTGCAGTCTAATTGTGTGTTATTGAGTGTGTTATTGAGTGTTTTATAGTGTTCTAGCATCACCTCCTTGCTCTTATACTTAGTCTTGACAAATCAAGGATGATATGGCGTAGGCCTTCTTACCCACTTTATCTACCTGTCCTGTTAATTTCAGGCTTCTATGGACGTCCGCTCCAAGATCTCTCTGTTCTTCTATGCTTGTGGTATCCTATCATTAATTGCGTATTCCCTTGGCTTGTTGACCCTCGCCAAATGCAGTACCTCATGCTTCTCCATTTTGAATTCCATTTCCCAATTTTCTGTCCACCTGACCAGTTTATTTTGTCTTCCTGCAGTCCACCACTTTCATCCTCACTGTAAGCCACAGGGCCAATTTTCATATCATTTGAAAACTTCTTAATCTTCCCCCACCATCACCCACATTTCAGTCCAAATTACTGTTATGACCCCGTAGGGACCATTGATTTTAATAAAAGAAAGGAATCCCCAAGGCGCCAATGGAAAGGAAACCCCTGGACAAGATTTCACTTGGTAAAACTGTAACAGACCAAACAAAATCAACATAATTCAAATATTAATGAACAGGTGAATGATATTCCAAATAAAAAGGTAAATTTTGATTTAAGTAGTCAGTACAACAAAGATAAGCTTGATGTAGTTACAAGCACTGCCATTACTTCCTGCACAAATGTTACATCACAGTCTTTCCAACTCAGTCTTTGTTTTTCAGGATCTCTCACTTCCCATCCAAGCATTTCAGCCTTTGAGTCACATTCACCAGCTGCTTGTTTTTGGTCTTAAATCTCTGGACACAGTTTCCACTGATAAAGCACATGTCTGTGAATACTCTCTCACTCGGTCCATAACAGGCCTGATGGCACAGAGTTCACAGATGTTCCCTTCTCTGAACACTTTAAAAGGTCTGATCAGCTCAGACACCACTTCAACAGTAGCAATGGCTATTGCCTAATCTACAATCTCTCACACTTTCTGTCTCCAGTATTCAGTTCTTCCCAACTGTGTACCACACACAGTAATTCTGCTCTATTCTCAGGGACCTGCTTGAACACAAGGATCTAGTCGAAGACTGCCAAACAGAAAAATCTTCCATTCAGAAACAGCCTAGCCTGATTCCTCTTTGCCCAAATTCCCAATGTTCTGAACTGCCAAACAGAAAAAAATGCCACCCCACTGCAATTAGCTTTCTATTTACCCTTTCCTTCTTAGCTGTTCACCCCCATGACACATAGGCATTTCTTGGAAACTAATGATGTTGTAATCAGGAAGCCAATTATTCCTTTTTCAGGATAATCATCAGCCCACTTTGTTCTTAAGGAACATCACACTAAGGTTTTTCCCAGCAAATAGGTCATCACAATTGATATAAAATATCAAAAGCAAAGGACCAATGCTTCCGAACCCACCGGAAATAACCTTCCAACCACAAAAACACCCATTGACCATAACCTTTTGCTTTCTGCTACTGACCGATATTGGTGCAACTTCCCAATTCCCTTGGGTCCAATGGGCTCTTACTCTCCTGACCAGTCTGCCATGTGGGACCTGGGACCTTGACAAAAGCATTGATAAAATCCAAGTACTACTATTTATCTATTTTCAAAGATGCTAAACTGATAAATATTTCCTCTATCACTGTATTTATTCTACCCAATATTTCACACCGCTCTTCTTTAACTACAAAGTCTGCATCATCCCACATTTTGTGAAGACAGATGCAAAATATTCTTTAAGAACCAAAGCCAGCATCTGTTGCTATCCCCTAATTCCCTTGAGCTGAGTGGTTCCTTCTGCCATTTCAGAGCGCAGTTAAGAGTCAACCACATTGCTATGGCTCTGGAGTCACAAGTAGGCCAGACCAGATAAGAACACCATCAGTGAACCAGATATCTTTTTACAACAATCGATTATGGTTTAATGACCGCCATTGCGCGTTTACCGCTGGCTGGCCGTTAATTCTTTCCAATTAATTCCAGTTAATCCTTTCAAATGAATGGCCAGCCAGCGTGAAACGCGTGCTGAAAAGCTCAGCACTGCCGGGGTAGGGGTGTGAGGAGAGCAGGCAATGACATCAGTGTGGATGCAGGCCAGCGCTGACAGAAGGCTCCCCGAAGGCAGAGAGCTGCCTCGGGGGGCTGAAGGCCTGAAACAACAAAAACAAAGGTTTCAAAAGCTGAAAATAAAGTGTCCATGTACCATAATCAGACACCTGGAAATTTAGCGAATGAAAATACGGTCCACAGAAATTTATTTATATTTTATTTCAACACGGAAATCTCATCCTGCTTGTGGAGGTTTGCTGAAAAATGCAAAGGCTTCCTGGTCGGTTCGCCCATTTGCCAGCCGTAAGGTTGGACAGACTACGTAAAATGACAGGCAATTGCGCCATTGGGCTTAATTGCCCACTTAATTGTCGGCGGGCACGCTTCCGACTTGTGCGTACACACTGACCAAAATATCGCGTGAGCACGAGGTGATGTCAAGAAGCTTGCCCGATGTCATCTCATGCGATTTCATGCCAGATTGGGATGGGCACACTTCACCCGATCAGTGTAAAATTCAGCCCCAAGTCTTTTTTTAACTATGATAAAGGTTTCTGCCTCTACCACCTTTTCAAACAGTAAAATATGAACCCGAAGAGACAGATGGTTTTAATAAAAGAAAGGAATCCCCAAAACACCAATGGGAAGAAAATCCCTGAACAAAATTTCACTTTTTGAAACTTTTAGTGTAACCGACCTAATTCAAATGTTAATTGACAGGTAAAGGATATTCCAAATAAAAAGGCACATTTTGCTTTAAATATTTGGTACAACAAAAAATACACCTCATGTGGTGACAAGTCCTCCCATTACCTCCTGTGGCATCATGTGTAATCTCACAGTCTTTTCAACTCGGCCTTTGTTTTGCAGGATCTCTCTTTCCCAACAGTCATTTCAGCCCTTGAGTTGCATTCGTCAGCTGCCGTTTTTGATCTGAAGTCATGAATTCCCACTAAAAAAAGCACATGGCTGTGAACACTCTCTCACTCGGGCCATGACAGGCCTGATGGCACAGAACCCCCAGAGTATCCCTTCTCTGGGCCCTTTAAAAAGTTTGGTAGGCTCCAAAACCACTTCAACAGCAGCAATGGATGTTGTGCAATCCACAATCCCTCACACTTCTTGTCTTCAGCATTCTATTCTTTCCAGCTGTATAGCACACACAGTTGTCAGGATTTTCCAGTCCTAACAGCGATGAATTTAATCGTGGGTGGTGGGGAGGAGGGGGGGCCAATGCAGCGGGTGCCAAAAAAACTCAGTTTCCTGCTGATCTAAAATGATGGTGGGAATGTGTCCTTCAGCCCAACATGGCAGGTTGCCATTCCCATCAGGGGCTGGTGTGAAGCTGATTTGCATCTTGCTAATGTGATGCAGATGAAGGCCCGACTGGAATTGACCCCCATGTCCAATTATCCCCACTGCCAGCAGAATATTCTGCCGGTCTGGAACATGTCAGATCCAACATGGCGTGGATATGTCAGGATTCACTTGGAAGAAGACCTGGGGCAGTTTGCTGAGATGGGAAGATGAAGGGCTCCAGCGAATGCAACAGCAGATGGGTGGAACATGAACCACATGGATCAAAGCACTGCAGGAGCTTCTAGGACATAGATCTTTCACTGCAGGATGCTCCAGGACCTGGATCTTCTCACTGCAGGAGCTTCCAGGCTGTGGATCTTTACGTGGTAGGTGGATGGCTACA
Organism: Carcharodon carcharias; assembly: GCF_017639515.1. Taxonomy (NCBI): domain Eukaryota; kingdom Metazoa; phylum Chordata; class Chondrichthyes; order Lamniformes; family Lamnidae; genus Carcharodon; species Carcharodon carcharias. The sequence continues at coordinate 38,673,202 of NC_054476.1, read as the reverse complement.
CGAGGCATTGTTGGGCAGCGATGGTCTGTGCTCAGGGCACTGAGGGTGATCAAATGGTGTGGAGAGGAATGAAGAGGTGGGGCAGGGGTTGGTGAGGGTTAAAGGAGGCAGAAGGAGCTGGTAGAGTGGGAGGTTGAGTATCCTGTGATGACAAGTGAAGGGACATTGAGGGTTGATGGAGGGAAGTAAAGCTGGACTCTGGGGCTGGGCAAGATGAGGGGGGGCATGTTTATTATCACTGGAGTGGACTTCTTAGGAAGGGGGTAGGGGATGTGGACATGGGTGATGTGGGAGGGTTGTAGGATTACCATGTAGAGGTCTAAGGTCACACTAGGAGCGTCAACAGTTGTGATGGGTGAGGGTGTGGGTCACGGGAGGAGGTTGGAAGGTTTTGGACTATATCTGAAAATCACACGCACCATGCTGACAGGGCAGCCAGCTGACCAGCTGGCCCTGTTGTCAAAGATGAACTCATCCTCTGGAGACCTGAGCCCTGGACGACCTTGGCTTACCCTCAGAGAGTCCTGAATGGAGGTCCAATGGATGTCCAACACCTGCTCCCCCTCCCTTTGGGTGCCCGAGGACCTCTGCTTGAGGAGGAGGGACCTGGGGGGAGTTCGAGGTGCCCCATCCCCCTCTTGCATAGCCACAGCAAGATCTTACCCATGGCTACTGTGATGGAGTTCATATCTGCATACATCTCCGACAGAAACCTGGCATTCTGTTGGGCAAGGTTCTCCATAGCGTTTGCCATCCTCCCCGTGGAGCCTCCATGTGCATTCAAGCACATTTCATCAGAGAAAGCAGGCAGACGGATTCCTCCGCCTCACTTGCCACCCTGTTGAGGGCCTCGCCTGATGTTCCCTCGCCTCTCGCAGCATCTCTAGCATCTCGAGCGTGGCCATTCCCAGAAGCTTGTCATCTGACTTGTAAGTCACAAATGCCTCTTCTCCAGCAGTCCTCCAAGCGCTGGTGAGCTTGGCTGACCTTGCCTGATCCTGCTGTGGATACATATTCGCGTGGTGACCACCAGAATGTGAGACTCTGCCTGAACTACATCTAATGCCCACCGAGGTTTGTGTCTCTGCGCTGGTGGAGTGTGCAGGTGACTGCTGTGATGCCTCTACAGGTGCACTTTCCTTCTCCTCTCCTGTGGTCCTGTGTGGGCTGGAGGTACTGCTGGATAGGGCTTCCTCTTCTGGCCTTCCCTTCTTCCTGCTGGCACCTGTAAGTTAAAGGAGAGCACAAGTGACTACATGAGTTGCCTCCAACATGAAGGAATGCATGACCCTTTGGTTTCTATGTGACTACATTATCAATGGATCCTTACTGAATGGAGGCTGCCCACCAACTTCTCCATCCGCATAAGCTCAGTCCAGTTCTTCCCCTGCCATCGGCTGCCCGCTCCTTGAAATCTGTAATGTTCCTGAAGCGAGGTCTGCCCCTTCCATCTTCTCTCTTTCTCTTCTGTTGTGCTGTAAGTTCTCCTGCGCAGAGAGAGAATGGGGCTGAGACCAATTTGGTTTCAGGTACCACTCTTACAAATAACCCACTGGATTTTGTGCCATGTGGTTAAGCACTGCAGGTTATCCACAAGAGTTCTGGAGCAGTACCTTCCAGAGCGGTGAGCCTATGCAGATACAGGGATAAGGCATGTCATTCACGGTTCTTGCTGCTGCCCTCAGTGCCAACTCCCTGCATCTAAGCTTTCTGTATGGATGGGTCAGGGGACCATAGTGGCCTCTCAGCCTGCAGATTAGATGGACTGCAGTTGGGCTGTGAGGCATCGCCTTATCACGTTCAGTAGCTTTTTTACACATGGGCCACATAGATGGTGCCCTTGCCACTGAGGCCCATGTCCCCTCAACCATTCAGGGTGGTAAGTTTGTGCAGATGTGGGTTCACTTAACCTGGTGTTGCGGATGAGGTCATTCATCTCTTTCCGGCACTACAGGGCAGTCCTGTAGTGGAGGCCATGGGCACTGATCACCCTGGCAACTTCCTCCCATGCCATGTTGGGCTGATGGCTCAGCCTCCTCCTTCCAGCTTTGGGGTAGAGGATAACCCACCTGGCCTTCACTGCACTGAACAGTACATCAATGAAGTGTTAGTGAATTTGGGGACTGGAGCTTCCTGGGATAAACAGGCCATCTCCTCCTTCAACAAAGAAGTTGATGTCTTATTTAATATGGTGCCTAGATATGATGCCAAGGCATTCATCATCCAGCCTGTCACACCACGCAATCCATCGGGAAACCTCCGACTGCATAATTAACGAGGTCAGCATCACGCAATTTGGGGTGAATTACATCGGCTATTGAGGCAGGAAACACTCCCAATTTCTGCTTCCACCACGGGACTTAGGCCCAAAAAAGAAAATTCTGCCAGTAATTCTGTGCTATTCTCAGAGGCCTGCATAAACACAAGTCCGTTCGAAGACTGCCAAACAGAAAACTCTTCCATCCAGAGAGAGCCCAGCTTGTTATCTCTTTGCATAAATTACCAATGTTCTCAATTGCCAAACAGAAAAGAAATAGGCCACCCCACTACAACTAGCTTTCTATTCACCATTTGCTTCTTAGCTGTTCATTCCATGGCAACCCCAGGTCCCATGCGCATTTCTTGGAAACTAATGGTGCTATAATGAGGAATAATTCAGAATAATTGTCAGCCCACCTTATTCTTAGTGGACATTGCATGAAGGTAATTACAGGCTTTTCCCAGCACATGGTTCATCATAATTAGTATAAAACATCAAATGCAAGGGACCCGGTACTGAGTGCTTTAAAAACCCACTGAAAGCAACCTTCCAACCACAAAATCAGCTGTTGACCATAACCCTTTGCTTTCCGTCACTGATCAATTTTGGATGCAACTTCCCAATTCGCCTTGGATCCGTTGGGCTCTTACTCTCCTGACCAGTCTGCCGTGTGAGACTTGTCAAAAGCCTTGATAAAATCCAAGTACGACTATTTATGTTTTCAAAGATATTAAACTGATAAACATTCCCTCTCTCATTGTATTGATTCCATCCAATATTTCACATTGTTCCTCGTCAACTATAATCTCTGCATCGTCCGACATTTTATGAAGAGAGACACAAAGTACTCATTAAGAACCATACCTATGTCTTCCACTTCCACCCCCCATGTTTTTTGGGCTGAAATATCACCTTTGAGGGGGGAAGCAAGAGCCACATCTGTTTTTGGGTCAGAAACCAACCTCCAGTGGGAAACTGATTAAATACTTGATAATAAATATTTGATATTTTTTCCCTTTGTTCTTTCATGGGATGTGGGCATTGCTGGCAAGGCCAGTACTTTTTGTCCATCTCAAATTGCCCTTGAGCTGTGTGGCTTGCTCAGTCATTTCAGAGCACTGTTAAGAGTCAACCACATTACATCATCCATCTCCCACATGGACACTAACCACCTCAGGTCAGTGCCTTTGTGAGGGCTGGCAGGTCCAAGCGCAACCCCAGGAACCCCTGATTCTGTTCCTGGAGCTGCCTCTCCACGTGAGTCGCCACTCTCTCAGTGGAGGAGGCAGTGCACTCGGCTACGATATCAACGTAGTGCTGATGCTTTGCATGGACTCCTCCATCATGGAGACCATGGCATGCATACCCTCATGGATCTCTGCCAGATCCTCCCGCACATCTTGCTGGACATCCAGCATCTGCCGCCTAACGGACGACTCCAGAGGCTCATCTTCAGCTTTCGATCTAGCATCATCCTGGTCCCCAGCAGTCCTCAGACTGCCAGCACCCTGGGCACTCTCTGCCTCTGCCTGCACCTCAAGTGGGTGTGAATTGCCCTCGCCAATGTGCACCAAGATACTAGCTGCCGATCTAATGCCCACTGAGGTGCTGGTATCTGCACTGGTGCCTGCTTCAAAGAGCGGGTGTGACTCAGGTGCAACAGAAGCTCGGTGGTCCTCCGGTGTCAGGGGTGGCCCTTCAGGGTCCGCAGAGCGCACGCCTGCTGGCGAACCTAAAAGGGAGAACAAGGACATGTCATTAGTTTAAGTCATCACACTATCACTGTGCATGCCAGGTACCCTAGTGAGACCATGGAGATCTGCATCACGGTGCCATTGTCTTTCAATGATCAATGGGGACCCAAGTTTGAGGCACGCATCCATGAAGAGACTACACCAGAATGGTTGCACAAGCCGAAAGTCTCACCTCTGTGCACTGCGCTCTTACCTTTGGCTGGCACCCCCACCTCTCCATGCCCAGTTGCATGGGGCACCTGCTGGCTCTTGAGCTCCAGAGCATCTTGCTTGTATCTCGAGAGGATTAGGAGGTTAGCGGAGTCTCTGCCGGTCTTTGACCTTTCTATATTTGTTGTGGACAGTCTTCTCCTGAAACAACAGAGGAGCATTGATTAGTCCACTCTGTACCTGCAGCTCCATTGCAGCCTGGCTAACCACAGCTGAGGAGCACCTGGCAGGGCACATCCAAAACGTAGGCCTTGAGCCACAAGGTAACCAGTTCAAACAGCCAGGGCTCACCCCCTTGGCCAGCTCCAGCATCATTGACAGTTGGCCTTCAGACTCTAGGTCTGAGGTCCAAGGGGGGATGGCCAGACCTTAACACTTCTGCACACTGACCCATGCCAACACCTTTCCTGAGTGCAGCAGGTCACTGAAGTGCTTCCAGCACTGGACCACTGGTGCACCACACCACGTCATGGCTGCTCACCATTGCTGCCACCTCCTCCAATGCCCTGTTGGTGAGGTGTGGTGGCCCCCTCCTCCTGCCTCTGGGGACAAGGGTGGCCCTCCTGGCAGCCATCTCCTCCAGGAGAACGCGAGGCACTCATCAGAAAAGCAGGGGAGGGGCCGAGTGCCCACCCAACCTTCCTTCCCGCCTGCCGTGTCCAGCTACTGACTCGATGGGCTGATGGGCCTCTTCTGCACTGTGTGATTCTGTAATTCTAATTCTGTGCACTTGGCTCCATTGCAAAAGTACAGGAGACGTCCTTCCTTGGCAGCCTTCCAGGGGCTGCCTGGGCTGCTTTTAAACCAGCAGCTGGGTCGCCATTGGACCCAGCAGTCAACAAGCCCCCACCCTCTTTTGTCCCTTCCTGGCCAGTGCGGAGCCACGTTTCACACTGGGTGGGCCTTAATTGGCCTGATCACAGGCGGCAGACCATTTTGTAGCTGCTCCTGGGCCTGCCAACCACGCCTGCCTGACAACCTCAAAATACGGCCCTTGGATATGTTCTTGAGATGCTGTTACCTACAGCATAACAGATTAAGTGCTGGAAAGTGAAATTAGACTGGATAGCTTTTTTTTAGCTCTCACTGGCATGATGGGCAGAATGGCTCCCTTCTGTATCAGTTACGTTTTGCAGCACTCCCTCAGTCCTGCCCCCCGAGACAGTAGTGCTCACTCAGTGCTGACACTCCGACATTACAACACACCCTCAGTAATGCCCCTCTGAACATGCGGCACTCCTTCCGAACTGACCCTCCAAAAGTGCAGCAATCCCTCAATACTGACCCTCTGACGATGCAGCGCTCCCCGGCATTATGTTGGAGAATGAGGCTAGATAATGGATTTCGGAGTCGGGAACTGAATCTGATGCATAGCTGAAAGCATTACGCACTGAACCACAACTACACCTAAATAATAACTGCTATTTACCATGTGTATGAGTCAGTGAGCAGTGCTGGAGGTAATAGTGAAAACACAGGGACAGGGGACAGGGACAGGCTGTACTCATGACAACTCTTCAATGGCATAAAATAGTACAGAGTTGTGTAAACTTGGAGCCAGAGGTGGGGCAATGAAATATTCCTGATAAGACAGGAATCTATCTGGAGCAGAATGAGGGAACTTGGCTGTTAAGATCTATGTTTATACAGCATGGAAAAAAATGAAAACATCAAAGAATCATCACATTGACTATTATCATAATTGTAAAAACTAGAACTAAATGGTGCAGAAGGAGGCCAATCTGCCATATCCAATTCTTTCCTTTAAATGTGGGGAGGATTTCTGCCTCCACTGCAATTTCAAACAGTGAATTCCAGACTCCCAACACCCCCTGGGTGAAAAAATACTCCTCAACTCCATCCTAATGATTCTGGCAACTTTAAATCCTTGCCCCCTGGTTATTGGCTTCTCTGTGAATGAAAATAGGTCTTTCCCATCCACTCTGTCGAGGTCCCTCATAATTTTATGCATCTCAGATAAATCTCTCCTCAGCCTCCTTTGTTCCAAAAGACATAGCCCAGCCTTATCTAATCTTCCAACATATGTAAAATTCTCCATTTCAGGCAAAATCCAAGTGAATCTAATCTGTACCCTCTCTAGTGCAATCACACCTTTCCTGGAAGGGGATGACCAGAACCATATGCAGTACTCTGGCTGCAGTCTAATTAATGTGTTATGGAGTGTTTTATAGGGGAGATTTTTCTCCCCGTTGGGGAGTGCTGAGCAGGAGTGGGCATGGGCTGGCGCACAGCTGATCACTGCCCGCGATTGGCTGTGTGCTGCCATTTTACCAAATAAGGCCCGCCCAATGTGACGCGCAGCCGGAAGCACTGAGCACTCCCTGTGCAGGCTGGGGGAATAGGCTGAGTCGGGGCCTGCGCTCTTTCGTGCATGTGCGCAATAGTGCGCAGAAATCCCTCTCAGGCACAGAGCTGCTTCAGGGAGATTAGTTTCATTATCAATAATTTAAATAAAAAATAAAAAAAATTTCAGACATGTCACCTCATGTGGCAGTGTCACATGAGCTGGGACATGTCAATGAACTTCAATAAAAACTTTTATTCAGTTTATAAATGCTTCATGAAAGCTCATCCTGCCCATGGATGAGGTTTCATGATAAATACGAAGGTCGCCTGGGCTCTTCACCTGCCCATCAATCTTGGGGTTGGACAGGCAGCTGAGTTAATTATTTTGATTGATATTTCAATGACCTTAATAGGTCTTTGACAGTTTGCCGGGTGCCCAGCCGACTCCGACCTGAAAATCGGAATGATGCGCATTGACGTCAGACACAGTTCCACGTCACTACTTGTCATTTTACGCGTTGGTGAGTGGGGCCCACCCCCGAACATCGACCCAAAGATTCTGACAATAGTTTTCTAGCATCACCTCCTTGCTCTTATACTTTAAGCCTTGGCCAATAACTGATGTTATTCCATAGGCCTTCTTGACCACCTTATCTACCTATCCTGCTACCTTCAGGGATCTGTGGACATCCACTCCAAGTTCCTTCTGTTCCTCTACGCTTGCAGAATCCAACCATAATTTATCTTGCCTTGTTGGTCCTCCCCAAATGCATTATCTCATACTACTTCACAGTGAATTCCATTTTCCAATTTTCTGCCCACCTATTAGTCTATTTTATCTTCCTGCAGTGCACAGCTTTCTTCCTTACTGTCAGCCACAGGGCCAATTTTCATATCATTTGAAAGCTTCTTAATCATCCCCACCACTACATATTTCAGTCCATATTATTGTGATACACCCCGTGGTTTTAAAAAAAGGACCTAATCCCCATGACACCAATGGAAAGGAAACCCTGGGCAAGATTTCACTTTTTAAAACTTATTGCAACAGGCCAAATAAAATTAACATAATTCAAACATTAATTAATAAGTGAAGGATATTTTTTCAAGGATGCTGAACTGCTTAATATTTCCTCCATCACTGTATTTATTCCAACAAATGTTTCACACTGCTCCTCGTCAACTACAATGTCTACATCATCCCATATCTTATGAAGACAGATGGGAAACATTCATTTAGAACCATACCCATGTCTCCCACCTCCACACCCAATTTTTTAGAGGGGCAGAAATTTTTTGGACAGGAAACAGGGGTCAATCTGTTTTTTGGTCAGAAACCTGCCCCCGGTGGTGAATTGATTTAAGGCCAGTTTTTCATGGGGTGATAAGTTTTGTTATTTATTCTTTCATGGGATGTGGGCATGGCAGGCAAAGCCAGCATATGTTGCCAATCCCTAATTGCCCTTAAACTGAGTGACTTGTTCAGCCATTTCAGAGGGCAGTTAGGAGTCAACCACATTGCTCTGGGTCTTGAGTCACATGTAGGCCAGACCAGGTAAGGATGGCAAAGTTCCTTTCCTAAAAGACATTAGTGAACCAGATGCATTTTATAACATTCGTTGAGACTAGCTTTATATTCCAGATCTATTAACAACTTAAGTTCCACCAGCTGCCATTGTGAGGTTTGAACCTGTGTTCCCAGAGCATTAGGTTGGAGCTCTGATTTACTATTCGAGTAATGATGTCTCCATAAATCTGTGTCTCCATCAGTATGTTTCTCCATAAATTAATAAGTGTTTTGCTGTTCATCTAGTGCCTGTGGGCTGGGAATGAAGGTAGGCCAGCTGATTTGTGTACAGCTTGCTCCCATAAGCAGCAAAGAGATAAATTACTAGAGAATATGTTTTTTTAAAATTGATTGAGAGATAAGTAATGGCCAGGACACCGGGGGGAGCTCCTTTACTCTTCTTCAAATAATGACTATGGCATCTTTCCATTCACCCAAGAGGGTGGATGGAGCATTTGTTTTAAGATCTCATCCAAAAGGCAATGCTCCTTCAGCACTGCCCCTTCGACAGAGCAGCGCTTCCTTAGTACTGCCCTTCTGACATTGCAGCACTCCCTCAGCACTGCTCTTCTGACAGTGCAGTGCTTCCTCAGCAGTGCTCATCCGACAGTCCAATACTCCCTTGATACTGATGCTCTGACAGTGTACACTCCCTCAGTTTTTCGCTCCAGCAGTGCCGCCCCTCTAACAATGTAATACTGTCTCTGTACTTACTCTCCGGCTGTGCAGCCATCTTCAGTACTGCCCTTCCTACAGTGCAGCATTCCCTCAGTACTGACCCTTCAACAGTGCACTGGTCCATTAGCACTGCCCTTCTGAAAGTGCAGCACTCCCTCAGTGCTGCCCCTCCAACTTTGCAGCGCTCCCTCAGTTCTTGTGTGAGGGTGGTAAAGGTGGTGGTGGTAGGGTTAGTCCAAAGTGTGAGCACCCCGTTAGCTGGCATTTCCTGGTTCTCTGCTCTGAGTGTGGAGGCAGGGGCAGCCAATGAGTTTGGAAGAACAGAGAAGGTGGTGGGTGGGGTTGTGGATGGTCGCAACTAGAAATTAGTTTTTCAGTGGGCACCGAGCTATGGGGCAGATTCAGTGCTGGAGTCAGAACCACAATTCTGATCACTTGTGAATAAATAAAAACAGGAAACGCAAGAAATACTCAGCAGGTCTCGTAACATCTATGGAGAGGGAAGCAGAGTTAGCAGTTTGGATCCGTAACCTTTCATCAGGGTTGGGGAAGAGAAAGCTTGTGTGTGTGTGGGGAAAGAATAAAAGGGAAGTTCTGTGATAGGGTGGAAGGCAGGAGAGATTAAATTACAAGAGATTTCCTGTTGAAAGGCCGAAGGGAATGGCAATCGGACAAGTAAAGGAATAAAAAATGCGCCCGGATGAGGTGTGAATGACCGGATCGCTGCTGCCCAAAAGTAAAATACAGGAGACAAGATAGAGAAAGAAACAAACCAGCAAAAACATGAAATAAAATGGGTTCAAAGGTTATGATTTAAAATTGTTGAACTCAGTGTTAAAGGCTGTAAAGTGCTGAGCTGAATGATGAGGTGTTGTTTGTGACCTTGTGTTGAGCTTTACTGGATCATTGTAGGAGGTCAAAGACAGAAAGGTCAGAATCACAGCAAGGTCTCTGTGTTACTGGGACTGCAGAGATTTGGTGTACAGCTGGAAGTGGGCATCAGCTACAAAGAGATGCTATTGGTAGAAGAGAAAATGTAGAAAAGATAAATCTAGAAAAGCAATTTAAATTAGATTGACAGAGGTAAGTGGAGACAAATCCCAGGAACCATGAACATTGTTTTCTTTCTGGGTTGATGCTTTACGATGGGCTGAAAGGCCTCCCATCTGATCCCTTGTGTTATCTATTGCACTAGGAAGGTGGAGGCTTTAGACCTCACTGTCATCCTATCTAATGGATCAGACTCAGGCTTAGAAAGTTGATGAATAACATTGAACGGGAGCAGAAAATGATGGAAACATAGAGAAGGTCAGTTAGCATCTGAAAGAAGAAGACGTCCAATGTTCTGTGAGCCCTTCACTAGGACTGATCTCAATTCATTACTCATGGGGGAGCAATTACACTAAGATATTTGGGATAGAATATCCCATGTGGGCACTGTCCATCAGTGAATGGATCAAAAGTCTTGGCCATTGTGTCTCTGGTTCACTATTTCACCTTTAATGAAATGAGCAGTCTCCATTTCTGAACCTTTTTTTTTAAACTGCATGAAACCCAAGGCAGAAATTCACAAACTCCAACAACTCATCGAAACCAACACCCATCCAGGACCCTCCACCCTTGGTTGTCCCTCTGTCCCCATCCTGTCTTCCAATCCCAGCCCCGGCCGTGTATTCACCATTCCCCGACCTTCCCCTCTCTGACGCTGAACGTTCAGTGCTCAGCAAAGGACTTAGTTTCATATCCTTACGCCCTCATCTCAATGAATTTCGGGCTCGGCACGATGCTGAACTCTTCTTCCGCTGCCTTTGTCTCTGTACTCACTTCTTTGGGCAGGAGTCCTCTCCCCGTTCAACGGATCTTTTTACCCACCTCCAATATTCTCCCTCCATCTGGACCCCTCCCTCTGGATTCTTACCTTCTCTTGTTCTTTTCATTGAGAGCTGTCGGCGTGATATTAGTCGTCTCAATTTCTCTGCTCCTCTCACCCACTCTAAACTGTCTCTCTCTGAACTTGCTGCACTCCATTCTCTCAGGTCCAACCCTGACATTGTCATCAAACCCGCGGACAAGGGTGGTGCTGTTGTTGTCTGGCGCACTGACTTCTACCTCGCAGAGGCTGAGCGTCAACTCACAGACACTTCCTCCTACCTCTCCCTGGACTATGACCCCACCACTGAACATCAAGCCATTGTTTCCAGGACTGTCACTGACCTCATCTCCTCTGGAGATCTTCCTTCCACAGCTTCCAACCTCATAGTCTCCCAACCTCAGACGGCCAGCTTCTACCTCCTACCCAAAATCCACAAACAGGACTGTCCCGGCAGACCAATCATGTCAGCCTGTTCCTGCCCCACGGAACACATTTCTTGCCAACTTGATTCCATTCTCTCTCCCCTTGTTCAGTCCCTGCCCACCTACATCCGTGATTCCTCTGACACCCTACATCATATCAACAATTTCCAGTTCCCTGGCCCCAACTGCCTCCTCTTCACCATGGACGTCCAATCCCTCTACACTTTCATCCCCCACCGGGATGGTCTGAGGGCTCTCCGCTTCTTCCTCAAACAGAGGCCCGAACAATCCCCATCCACCACTACTCTCTTCCGTCTGGCTGAACTTGTTCTCACACTGAACAATTTCTCCTTAAACTCCTCTCACTTCCTCCAAATAAAAGGTGTGGCTATGGGTACCCGCATGGGCCCCAGCTATGCCTGTCTCTTTATGGGGTATGTGGAACATTCCTTGTTCCAGTCCTACTCTGGCCCCTCCCACAACTCTTTCTCCGGTACATCGATGATTACTTCGGTGCTGCTTCATACTCTCGTCTGGGCTTGGAAAAATTTATTAATTTTGCTTCCAATCTCCACCCCTCCATCATTTTCACGTGGTCCATCTCTGACACTTCCCTTCCCTTCCTTGACCTCTCTGTCTCAATCTCTGGTGATAGACTGTCCACCAATATCCATTACAAACCCACCGACTCCCACAGCAACCTCGACTACAGCTCCTCACACCCCGTTTCCTGTAAGGACTCCATCTCATTCTCTCAGTTCCTTCACTTCTGTCGCATCTGTTCCGATGATGCTACCTTCAAAAACAGTTCCTCTGACATGTCCTCCTTCTTCCTTAACTGAGATTTTCCACCCACGGTCGTTCACAGGGCCCTCAACCGTGTCCGGCCCATCTCCCGCGCATCCGCCCTCACACCTTCTCCTCCCTCCCAGAAACATGATAGGGTCCCCCTTGTCCTCACTTATCACCCCACCAGCCTCCGCATTCAAAGGATCATCCTCTGCCATTTCCGCCAAATCCAGCATGATGCCACCACCAAACACATCTTCCCTTCACCCCCCCTGGCGGCATTCTGCAGGGATCGTTCCCTCCGGGGCGCCCTGGTCCACTCCTCCATCACTCCCTACACCTCAACCCCCTCCCACGGCACCTTCCCATGCAATTGCAGAAAGTGCAACACCTGCCCCTTTACTTCCCCTCTCCTCACCGTCCAAGGGCCCAAACACTCCTTTCAAGTGAAGCAGCAGTTCACTTTCATTTCCCTCAACTTAGTCTACTGCACTCGTTGCTCCCAATGCGGTTTCCTCTACATTGGAGAGACCAAACGCAGACTGGGTGACCGCTTTGCAGAACACCTTCAGTTTATCCGCAAGCATTACCCAGACCTCCCTGTCGCTTACCATTTCAACACTCCACCCTGCACTCATGCCCACATATCCATCCTTGGCCTGCTGCAATGTTCCAGTGAAGCTCAATGCAAACTGGAGGAACAGCACCTCATCTTCCGACTAGGCACTTAACAGCCTTCTGGACTGAATATTGTGTCCAACAATTTTAGATCATGAACTCTCTCCTCCATCCCCACCCCCTTTCCGATTTTCCCCCTCCTTTTTGTTTTTTCCAATAATTTATATAGATTTTTCTTTTCCTACCTACTTCCATTATTTTTAAGTGTATTTCCATCCATTGTTTTATCTCTACCTTTTAGCCTATTTCGATCCCTTCCCCCCACCCCACCCCCACTAGGGCTATCTGTACCATTATTATCACATTCCTTAGATAATATCAGCAGCTTCAACACCTCTTTGTCTTTTTGTCTGTGACATCTTTTGGTTATCTCCACCTATCACTGGCCCTCTATCCAGCTCTTCTTGTCCCAACCCCCCACCACCCACAAACCAGCTTATATTTCACCTCTCTTCTATTTTTACTTAGTTCTGATGAAGAGTCATTCGGACTTGAAACGCTAACTGTATTCCTCTCCGCAGATGCTGCCAGACCTGCTGAGCTTTTCCAGGTATTTTTGTTTTTGTTGCAGAAATTCCTATCTTTGTCATATCAAGGAAATCACAAATAACATAACCTGTGCATTCAATGTTAATTATGTTAAGTTTTACAATCGCTGTCAGTTTTCCACTAATCAGCCTGCGGCCACCAGCATGAATTGTTTCTCAATTATGAATGATTACAAGGGCTGCAGATTGAGACACTGGATAAAATATAGACACAGAGGTGTCCTAATTAAAATTAATCTAAGCCTTTAGACTCTTTGTTAAAGCCATGAAACACGCACACAGAAATATTCAGTGACATGGCTAGCACAGTTTGATCTAATAAGCTGAAATGTCACTTGCCTGGATGAGTGTAGCTCCAACAGTGAAAAATACTCAACACCATCCAGGACAAAGCAGCCCACTTGATTGGCACCCCATTCACCACTTTAAACATTCAGTCCTCCACCACCGGCACTCTGTGGCTGCACAAGGGAATGAGTCTCCAAGAAGAATTTGAACTACTTGACAAAAATGGCTTCCATGTAGTTAGGCTTGTCAACCTTCCAGGATTGGCCTGGAGTCTCCAGGAATTGAAGATCAATCCCCAGGACGCTGTTGTGTGCAACCCTGGAGAAAAATCATTCAAACATTAAAAAGATTGTTTCTTTTGCAATATTCTTTGGACATTTCTCTTTACCAGGTATAAAAATAATGAAAATGGGGGAAGAAAGGTTGTTTGGCTGACAGTCAAGCATTGCCCAATTGGTTAATGAGTATTTTTGTTTTCCAGTTGGTGTAGGAAGGCACAGGATCTTGGGGGCACTTCAAGGGCAGAATTTTGCCCTCGGACAGGCACGGTGGATGAGCCTGGGAGCGGCCGCAAAAGCAACTGTCGCCTGCAATCGGGGCCTGACTGCGATTTCACGCTGGTGGGCCAATTAAGACCCGCCCAGTGTGAAATGTGTGCTGTAGTGGGGAAGAAGATGAGTATGTAAGCTCGCTGGAAACTTCTAGATCCTGATGGACTATGTAGAGAAGGGGCAACATGGCGATTCATGGCTTTGCAAAAACCATGCCTGGACAATTGTGCCTAAAAGCTGGTTTCGGTTTTGCTTTAGAGGAGAAAATAAAAGATCAGCTGCTTGAGTAAAGATGACCACAACACTTTACAGCTCAGTGCCAGTCCATGGCCGGAATTAAATAGAAGCTGCTCCTAAGTTGCTCCACGTGCTGGAATTAAGTGTCTGCAAGTGTTCCTCAAGTCTGCCCGAAAAACAGCACAAGAGTCATCGATTGATTTGCAGAGCAGCGCTGAGAGACCAACTGTGGAACTTGGACATTGTTTCAACGATTCCACCATCTATCCTTTTCCCTTGAGCCATTGACATTTAACCTTCTGGCACAAGTCCTTTATTTTATTTTTACTGTATGTTAATAACCTTTCCCTTCCCACTTGACAAGACAGGTTTTATAATAAACTAATAATGTTGCTGTTTATTGAAGAAACCTGGCCATTGAGTGGTCATTTTGAGAATAATAGGTAAAGTACATTTTTGGCTGTATAGCTGGCTGAAAATATCATTTAAATATATGTTGTGACCAGTAGAGCAATGGGACTGGAGACGGATAGTGCACCCCTCCCATCTGATGGGCAAAATGACATCCTTCTGTGCTGTATGATGCTATCATTTTGTATAGCTGACTTCTGTTTAGTGGACAGTGGAAACAGGAGGTTTAAAGCCCAGCTCTTAATTGTGCCATAGGGAATAGTGAGGGTGAGGAGTATGCTTCTGGGAATTCAGTGTTTTTATGACTGTCAGTGTGTCATTCTCTGGGTATTCACCTCATCAAGTCCCCTCAGGATCTTTTTTTTTAAGTAAGATCACCTCTCATTCTTCTAAACTCCAATGGGTATAGGCTTAATCTGTCCAACCTTTCTTCATAAGACAACCCCTTCATCCCAGGAATGAGTCCAGTGTACCTTCTCCGAACTGCTTCTAAAGCAATTATATTTTTTTTAATAAGGAGACCAAAACTGCACACACTAGTCCAGATGTGGTCTCACCAAGACTCTGTACAGCTGTAGTAAAATTTTCCTATTTTTAAATGATATTCCTCTTACAATAAACACCAATATTCCAGTTACCTTCCTAATCATTTGCTGTACCTGCATACTAACTTTATGTGATTCATGTACTAGGAAATCCAAATCCCTTTGTACTACTGAGTTCTGCAATCTTTCTCCATTTAAATAGTATACTGCTTTTTCATTCTTCCTGCTGAAGTGAACAAGTTCACATTTACTCCATCTGCCAAATTTTTGCCCACTCTCTTAACCTGTCTAAATTCCTTTGAAGACCCTATAGCTCTTCTTGACAACTTACTTTCCCAACTGTAGCCACCATACAATTGGTCCCTTCATCCAAATCACTGATATAGATTGTAAATAGCTGAGAATCCAGCACTTCTTTCTGTGACACTCTACTAGTTACAACTTGTCAATCCGTAAAAGACCTATTTACTCCTACTCTCTGCTTCTTGTTAGCCAACCAATCCTTTATCCATGCTAATATATTACCCCTACACCACATGCTCTTATCTTGTGTAGTAACCTTTGTTGTGGTACCTTATCAAATGACTTTTGAAAATCCAAGTACATCACATCTACCAGTTCCCCTTTATCTACGTTGAATGTCATTTTGTCAAAAAACTCTAACAGATTAGTTAAACATGATTTCCCTTTCACAAAGCCATGCTGGCAGTGCCTGATCAAATCATGAACATCTAAATATCCTGCTATAACCTCCTTAATAATGGATTCTATCATTTTCCATATGACAGATGTTAAGCTAATGGCCTATAGTTTCCTGCTTTCTGCCTCCTTCCTTTCTTGAATAAAAGTGTTACATTAGCCACTTTCCAATCTGCTAGAACCTTTCCAGAATCTAAGGAATTTTTAAAAATTATAACCAATGCATCTGCTATTTGTGCCACCATGAGACCCAAGGATGCAGGTCATCCGACCCTGGGAATGGTCAGCCTTTGGGTCTAATAGTTTTCCTAGCACCCTTTCCCTGCCTATGGTGATTGTATTAAATTCATCCCTCCCCATCATCTCTTGATTTTCAAGAACCTTAGTAAAGTTTTCTAAATCCTTGATCGTGAAGACAGACACAAAGGGCAAAATCATCCTAGATTTACACTAAATGCGGTAGCAGGTGGGATAAACAACCGTCAGCCCTCAATGGCGGCTTCTCAGTATCATCCCAATCCCAACGCAGGAATCATGCATTCCCAGGAAACAAGCATTTTCAATGGTGGGCATGCTCTCATTTGCCCGCCACGCCATTAGCTCGCTGCTTCATCAGGTGCCATATTTAAAGTGCAGCAGCGTGCTCTTGGTGCTTCCAGCCCAGGACTGCTGCACAGCAGATAAGGTGACCCCGAAAGGCAAAAGGTCTGCAGCCCCTCGTTTAGTGATTCGTCCCTCAAGCCCATTTTGGATGCTGTGGAGGCCCACTGTGATGTCCTTTACCCCCGTTTTGACAGCAGGGTGAGCAGCAGCATCACCAATCCGGTATGGGAGGCAGTGGCAGTGTTGGTCAGCATCAATGTCCTGCAAAAGAGGACAGCCACCCAGTGCCGCAACAAGATGAATGGTCTTGTCTGTTCAGCCAGGGTAAATAACTCTTCTCATCAATCTCAACTCACACGCTCACACACGCATCACACATGCACAGGGATCTCGCCACTCAAGGGACAACATCATTAACTCTCACACACACCCTCCCATCTCCATCAGGCCCATATCGTCTCAAGCTTGCATCCTCATCCCATCCATGGCTGCACCCACCACACAAACATTCCATGCAGTACCATGTGTCCTGCTCACACTCTCTCCATCTCTTTTCATGCAGGAGAAGCCTGCTCACATCAGCAGGGAGACATTAGGCCCACATTTGGCTCCTCACTCGCTTTGAGGAGTGTGCCATTGCACTGACTGGTGAGGACATGGACAGTGAGGCCTGAGACGATGGTGAAGTCAGCGGCAAACATCCACATGAAGATGTTGCACCAGATCATTGCTCTCTCAATGCAAATGTGAGTGCCCTCTCTCTTGTTTTTGATTCTGCTGCCATGCACTAATTATCTCTACTTTGGTTGACAAGGAGCTCTATTAAGCAACCGAGGCCCTCAGCCAGCCAGATCCTCAGTTCTATCCACATCCTCACCTCCAGCCATGAGGGTTCCTCCTCCATTGAAGAGCTGGAAATATGAAGTCTGGAAGACCTGTTACAGGGCTTACAGAGACACTCACCTCGGTGGGACCTAGACCTAGAGCAGGCTCGGAATCACAGCCTGGTGGTCACCGCATGGGCACATGGCTGCAGCAGGGGGAGGCAGGTTCAGCTGAGCTCCCCGGCACTCAGAGGACTGCTGGGGAAGAGACATCTGTGAGGCTGGAGTCAGATGATGAGCCTCTGGATTTGGCCTTCCAACTCATCCTGCAATCTCAACAGAAGGTGTGGTAACATCACACAGAGCTGTTGGAAGCCCTCAACAGAGAGGCACCTGAGTTGGAGGAATGCATCTGCCTGCTCTCTGATTAAGTGATGCCCACATGTGCACATGGAGGTCTCCATGGGAATGTCTCCTGGTCCAGCAGAACACAGAGATGCACGCAGACCTGCATTCCATTGTGGGAGCCATGGGTGTGTTCCTGCAGTGACAAAGCAAGATGGAAACTAGGCACCTCGACGTCCCTCCAGGTGCTCCTTCCCCTCAAGGAGTCAGGCTGGAACCCCAGACACCTAAAGGGTGGAGGAGCGGCAGCTGGACACCCCTGGTTTATCTAGTCAGTAATCTCAGAGGCTGTCCTCGCCCTACCAGTCCCCTTTGTCTATGAGCCCCTCAAACTCATTCTCTGTCACAGCAGAGGTAGCAGCTGGCCAACGAGTGACTGGATGGAGAAGTGTGTGTGTGTATGTGGGCCAGGGCCTTTCGGAGCCTCATGCAAGCACGGGGATCCTTCCCGTATCACACTCACCCCAATGTCCTGAGCATTTTCAATGCTGCCTGTTAGGATTTGCTTTCTGTTGTCCATCAGAGCTGACCTGCATCCCCACCCACCCTGTGATCACACTCCCATGCTGCAACTGATCTCGCCCATCACTTCTGTCGTTTCACTTTTGACTTAGTCAGCATGGTGGTGATACAGTATTTCATTTGCTCCCCGTCCTTTTCACCCAGTCACCCATTTCCTTTCCCCCATCACTGTTCACCCCCTGGCATCACCTTCCATCTCCCCTCTGTGACCTACCAGCCGCAACCATTTTCCTTTGGGAATGTCCAGGTGAACGTGCACATTGCCTTCCATCCCGAAAATCCCATCCCCATCCACATTCACTTTCCTGACTTCCTCCTTCCCACCCCAGTGTCCGTGTTTGCCTCCAAGTCACCCCCTTGCTGTCTATTCTACCAATACCGTGGAACCCGCACCCTCCCACCCACTGCCACACTCTGCCCTCGGTCATTCTCACTATTCATTCGTACCATGTCCCCAGGAGGCAGCCATGGACACATCAGAGCCTTCCCTTGCACATTCACATGGACACGCTCCACTCCAGACCCCTTCCCCGCTTGGAACTCCATTCCCCTCCTTGGAACTCCTTGCCCCTACGGACTCCTTCCCCCCCAGAACTCTTTCATTCCTGGAACTCCCTCACCCCCGGAACTCCTTCCACCCACCGCACTCCCCACCCCCTTAACCTCTGCTTAGCCCTTCCCCTTTCCAGACTCCTTCAGACACCCTTACTTCTTCCACCATCCTTAGTCCTTCCCCCCCTCCCGACTCCTTCCTCCAGCCTTACTACTTCCTCCACACTTACTCCCCCCTTCTCCACACTCCGTCCTCCTTCTGGACTCCAACCCCTCTCCACAATCCTTCCCCCTCTGAATTCCTTCCCTTATACCTTCCATCTACAGCCCCATTTGCCATTTTCTTCTCCATTACCCCTTCCTCCCCCTGTGCTCCCTCCCAACTTTCCCCCAAAACATTTATTCCCCCCTCAGCCCCCTGACGTCTTTGTTCTCCCCCTCCCAAACTCACCCCGTCAATACCAACCTCACCCCCTCCCAACCTAACACTCCCAGCACCTTCGTTTCCCTCCTCCCAAACTCACCCCCTTCATTCCACCCCTCCCAACCTCGCACACCCACCCGATACCTCTTCCTCTTCCAGTCGATCCTAGAGTTTCTTCTCCACCCCCTCGACCATCATTCATTGTGAGCATCAATAGTGACTTTCCACCTTCCATGAGCTGCTTCGTAGCAGAGCCATGTCCATGAGAATCCATCCAGCATGCCATGGATCTTCCTCCAGGATCCCATTGCTGTTGGGTTCCAGCATCTTCTGCTACGTGGATGTCCATGATCTGAGCAAGGCCCTGGCGGTAAGTCCCGACTTCTGCACATCACACTTGTCAAGACATGTTCTGCACTGCTGTGTTTTCCGGCCAATCTGGGTGGACGATTCAGCATGGGGGGATGATTCTGGTGGGCTGGCCTTATAATGATAGGCAGATGAAATATTTACTGTTTAAAGGGGGGGGTGGAACAGGCAAAGCTGGACAGGAGGCTAGTGATAGGTGGAGGCAAAGGAGAGATTGCAAAAGATGTCATAAACAAAAGGTCAAAGGGTTGTTAAAAGCGGTGGTACTGGCTAAAACTGTATATATTTCACCACATTTCTACTTCCCTTTAGCTCTGAAGAAGAGTCATATGGACTCGAAATATTAACTTTGTATTTCTCTCCACAGACCTGCTGTGTTTTTCCAGCATTTTTTGTTTTTGTTTCAGATTTCTAGCATCAGCAGTATTTATACTAGCTTTAGTTCACCTTTCCTATTCAAAAACAGAAGTTATTGTTTAGTTATCCTTGTTCATATCCTTACAACTCAGGTTGATAATAAACAACAATTTTCTTATGTAATCTTAATTTCAAAATCAATAAGTACAAAAAGTTTGCATACCGGACTGAAAGTTGAACAAATGCTGCACCCTTTACTGTACCTGTTAGGTCCAGCAAAATTCAATTATAACATTTAGAACTTTTATTTTTAAAATATATTCTACTTCCAGCATGGACTCTGTTTCCATCATTAGTTCTGGCAAGGCATTTCATTTCCAGCAATAACTTATCTTTCCCATCCTGCAATATCACCTTGTAGTTTGGTCCCCCCCCACCACCTCGAGCATAAAACTAAGAAATATAGGCTGACAGCATCACAGGCCCATTCTCAAATTTATTGAAGTTTAGTAATGGGGCTGGGTTGCAAGAGTGTTGAGCAAATTAGCTCAGTTGGCTGAATGCTAGTTTGTGATACAGAGTGACACCAACAGTGTGGGGTCAATTCCTGTACTGGCTGATGTCATCCATGAAGGCTCAATCTCAGCCCTCACCTGAGGTGTGGTGACCCTCAGATTAAACTCACTACCAGTTGTCTCTCTCTAATGAGAGAGCAGTTATAGGACTATGTTGAGTTTTAATTCATGAAAGAAGCTAATGGGGAGAGCTTCTATTCCAGAGACAAGTGACGTTAATTATATGCTGTTGAGCTCATGTTTACAACAGGGATATTTTAATTTATAATTTAAGATGCAATAAGTGGGCAAATAAAAATACAAGGGTTAATCATGCCTTGGGTAATATTACTGGGTTTTCATTGTTAAAAAATCTATAAGCTGTTGCCAAGTAGTTTACTTGCATGTCCTGACCAAGTGGGTATTTTTTGGGGATGTTTTGTATGACTGTTTTAACTGTGAAACTTTAATCCTGTGTGCTTAAGCTTTTTGTCTTCTTGTTAATAACTTGCTTTTAATTTAAAATCCTAAAGGTTTAACTGGGATTCTACACTTCTGGGATCAGTAGTTCTTTCCCTCATTTTCCAAAAACAAAAAAAAGGTTATGATCAGTAAGACAGGTTTCCCTCTTGGATCTGGCTTGCTTAGCAAATAACATCAGCTGTGGCCATAACAATCATTCACAGGAGGAGAAAAATTCAGATATGTGGGGCGAGAGAGAATGTAGCAGTATGGATAGAAATTCACATTCGGTTTGATGATTAGAAACTTGTGGCTGAAACTAGTGTCTTAAACTTAAATAAAGGCAGTTAGAAACCAGCAAAGGATGACTAAAAATAATAAAGAGGGAGGAATTAGAATATGAAAATAAACTAACAAGAAATATAAAAACAGACACTAAGAACTTCGACAAGCAAATTAAAAGGAAGAGAATGAGACTGGGGAATTAATAATGGGAAACGAGGAAATGGCAGGAGCTTTGAACAAGTATTTTTTGTCTGTCTTCGGAAGACACAAAAGGCATGCCAATAATAATAGAAGTTCAAGGGGCAAAAGTGAGGAAGAAGGAACTTTAAATAATCACTCATCAAGAGAGAAAAAATTCTAAGAAAACTAAAGTGACGAAAGACTGACAACCCCCCTGGACATGATGAGCTGCATCCTAGGGTTGTAAAAGAAGTGGCTGCAGAGATAGGGATGCATTGGCTGCAATCTTCCAAAATTCCCTAGATGCTGGAAAGGTCCCAACAGATTGGAAAACTACAAATGTTGCACCTCTATTAAAGAATGAGGGGAGGCAGAAAGCAGGAAACGATAGGCCAGTTAGCCTAATTTCGGTTATTGCAAAAATGCTACAATTGATTATTAAGGAAGCAATAGCAGGACATTTAGAAAATCATAATACAATCAAGCATTGTCAACATGGTTTTGGGTGAAAAAGAAATCATGTTTGACAAAATTCTTTGAAGATGTATCGAGCAGTGTGGTAAAGGGGAGCAAGTAGATGTAACATATTCATATTTCCAAATGGTGTTCAATAAGCTGCTATGTAAAAGGTTACTGTACAAAATAAGAGCTCAGGGAGTTGGGGGTAATACATTAGTACGGCAGAGCACTGGCTAACTAACAGGAAACAGAAAGTTGGGATAAATGGGTAATTTTCAGTTTGACAAACTGTAACTACTGGGGTGCCACAGGAATCAGTTCTGGGACCCCAATAAGTTACAATCTATATTAATGACTTGGATGAAAAAACAGGCTCTGTTGTAACCAAATTTGCTGATAATACAAAGATAGATAGGAAAGATTGTTTTGAGGAGAATATGAAAAGTCTGCAAAGAGATACAGATAGGTTAAGTGAATGGGCAAAAAATGGCAGATGTGGTGTAATGTGAGGAAATGTGAGGCTGTCCGCTTTAGAAGGAAGAATAGAAAAGCAGAATATTATTTAAATGAATCATAAAAGTTTAATGTGCAGCAATTGTTATTAAGTAATTAGGAAGGCAAATGGAATGTTGGCCTTTATTGCAATGTGGATTGAGTATGAAAGTAGATAATTCTTCCGACAACTGAACAGGGCATTGATGAGCCTGCCTAGAGTGTCTGTTGTAAAATAATTTGATATTTTGTGTGTTTCTGTTCTGCTGTGAGGCACGTTTATTCTGCCTTGTATCACCGTTTGTAAGTAAAATGTAACCAGTTGTGGTGTGGACCATCGTGCAGAGCTCAACACTGGGTGGTAGGAACATGGATGCAGAGGACATTGGGAGGAAGACAAAGAACTCTGATTGAAGACATCATCACTGAGGATCATATTGAACTTTGTAAACATAAAGACAGTTTCAATCAAACGGGGACACACACAAACGGACAGAAATGTCAGGACATGTCGCTGGGGCAGAGGTTCAGCTTCCGACACTTTGGGCAGGATTTTTTGCTCTGTGGGTGAGGGCAGGTGGGGTTGGTTGGGAATCTGACTGCCACCCACGATCGGGGCCGGAAGGCTATTTCACGCTGGCGGGCTAATTAAAGCCCTCTCAGTGTGAAAGGCGGCTGGGAAAGCTTCGAGAAGGGGTGGACAGGGGCAGGGGTATGCTCACCGGGTCCAATGGCGACCATGGCGGCCGATTAAAAAGCGGTGCAGGCAGCCCCAGGGAGGCTCCCTGCCTCGGAGTTGCAGCAGCGGCATGGCTGCGATCCACGAAGGAGAAGCCATGCGGGAGGTGATGTTGGTGGGGCAGTCGGCCCTGCGTTTCTCCGAAGAGTGCCTTGCAGCCCTGCTAGTGGAGATGGCTGCCAGAAGGGACACGCTTGTCCCCAGAGACGGGAGGGGGAGGTCACCGCACCTCACAAAAAGAGAATGGGAGGAGGTGGCAAACCAGGTGAGCAGCCACGACATGGTGAGGTACACATGGGTGCAGTGCTGGAAGAGCTTCAATGATCTGCTGCAATCGGGAAGGGTGAGCACTGTATTGCCATGGGTCAGTGTGGAGAACAGGTAAGGGCTGGCCATCCCCCTGTGGAGTTCAGGGGTGTTAGAGTCTGAGTAGCACCTGTCAATGACACCAGAGCTGGTCAAGGGGGTGAGCCCTGGCTGCTTAGACTGAATGCCTTGCGGGCCGAGGGCCATGAATCAAATGTGGCATGTGAAGTGCTCCTCAGGTGGGGTTGGCCAGGCTATAATGGTGCTGCAGGTCAAGTGTGGATTACTCAATGCTCCTCTATCTTCTCAGGAGAAGACATCCCATAACATCTGGGGGTCCCCCACACCTCCTCATCCTCTCCCGCTATGGGAAGGAGGCCTTGGAGCTCGAGAGGCGGCATGCACCTCGATCAGCCAGTCACGGTGAGGTTGGGGTGTCAGACAAAGGTAAGAGCGCAGTGCACAGAGGTGAGAATTTCGGACAGTGCCACTTCATTGATGTAGCCTCTTCATTGATGTGAGTCTCGAACCTGGAGTCCCCACTGATAATTGAAAGACAAGGGCACCATGATGCAGATCTCCGTTGTCTCACCAGGGTGCCTGGCATGTACAGTGACAGTGTGATGACTTTCACTAATGACATGTTCTTCTTCTCCCTTTTAGGTTCACCAGCAGGTGGTCACACTCCGGATCCTGAAGGGCCACCCCTGACTCTGGAGGACCACCATGCTCCACATGCACCTGCCTCACACCCGCTCTGTCAAGCAGGCACCGGTAGGCATTAGATCACCATCTGGTATCTCGGTGCACAGCAGTGAGGGCACTTCACACTCACTTGAGGTACAGGTGGAGGCAGAGAGTGCCCAGGGAGCTGGCAGTCAGAGGACTGCTGGAGACCAGGACAATGCTCAGTTGAAGGCTGAAGATGGGTCTCCTTAGTTGTCCAGTAGGCAGCAGATGCTGGATGTCCAGCAGGGTGTGTGGGAGGATCTGGCAGAGATACATGAGGGAATGCGTGCCATGGTGTCCATTGTGGAGGAGTCCCTGTGGAGCATGACCACTGCTTTGGCCCTCATGGCCGAGCGCAATGCTTCCTCCACGGAGAGAGTGGTGACTGTTACGAAGAGGCTGCTCCAGGGACCGAATCGGGGCCTCTGGGGTTGCACTCGGACCTGCAAACCCACACACAGGCAATGACCTCAGGTGGTCAGTGTCCGTGTGGGAGATGGATGGGGCACCCAGTATGCCAGCTAGGTGCCTGTCCATTAAAGGTGACCAGGGAGGTCCACAGTGACCTCACATTGGTGCATGAACTGCCTGTCATCTCTGCGGGCTCCTCTCAGGGCACTCTGGATGACAGCAGCAGCTCTTCCACCCCTCTGCCAGTGACCATGGCATCTGATGAGGCTGTGGTGACTGGGGAGATGCCAGCTGTGGCACTGGCCACTCCCTCCCAGGCAGGGCCAGCACAGGAGCACAGGCCAGAGGACACCCGCCAAGGTCATCAAGGCCAACAAGACAGCAGAGTGAGCAGGCTGTCTCTATTGCCAGTGCCAGCGAGGGGGGAGCACCTAGACGGAGCACTTGCAGACATAAATTTAAAGCACCTTAAGCACAAGATAGGCTTATCATGGGTGATATTTTGATCCCCCATTTTGCCATGAGTTTTTTAATGGTGTGATAAACAACACCAGTTAATGTTTAGTTCAGCAATGTGTCACATACGACATTAAATGAGATTTTATTTTGTGCTATTGGCCTGAGTTTGCTTCAATTGTACTGTAGGTGCAGGGTAGGCCATTATGTAATGCTAGATGTGTGCCTCCTAAAACTTTATTGCACAGGCACTGCGTGTGTGTTGGTGGCCAAGGAAATGCTCCTCTCTGAGGTCGAATATGGAGGCTGCAGCCCTCACATGTGGTGGTGGTTCTTATTTGGCAGCCTAGCTGAGGAATGCTTTGGAGCAAAGTGTCCCAGGTGTCCCTGCCTCCCTGAAGGCCACCCAGGTCTGTGTCCATGCCCTCAGCATTCTCCTCACAGTGCTCGTCCTCGGACTCACTACTCGACTCATCATCTGAGGCCTGCACAGCCGTGTCAAAATCCTCATCCTCCATTGTGTCCCCCCTTGCCAGTGCTAAATTGTGAAGAGCACAGTACGCCAACACTATTAGTGACGCTCACTCCGGGGGGGAGGTATTGGAGTGCACCCCCTGAATGGTCCAGGCATCAGAAGCACATCTTGAGAACACCAATGGTCCTCTCTATCACCGCCCTTGAAGAGGCATGGCTCCTGTTGTACTACTGCTCAGTCTTTGTTCTTGGGTGGCAGAGGGGCATCATGAGCCACCTTTTCAGGGGATAGCCCTTGTCACCAGCAACCATCCATCCAGTCGGGCTCAGCACCTGGAAGTGCCTCAGGATGTAAGCATCACGGGAGCTTCCTGGGTACCTTGCACAGGCTTGCTGAATCAGCATCCTGTGGTCACACACTATCTGCACATTCATGGAGTGGAAGCCCTTCCTGTTGACGAAGGCACCGGGCTCACCTGCTGGAGCCTTGATGGCCACATGTGTGTAGTCAATGGCGCCCTGGCCCTGGATATGGGGGAAGCCAGCAATCTATGGCCTTTTCCACTTTGGATTTCCTGCTGGACCTGCACCCCTTGTGCCTGTGCCTCTCATCCCACAGGTCCCCCCCTGGAAGCTGCACTGGGACACCTGGCCTCCTCTCCCTTCTGCCCCTCTGTTCCTCCTCAGTGGAGGTGCATCCAGCGGAGATCACAATCCCCTTTACCAGGGTAATAGAAGGCTGCCTGATACCTGGAAGGTCCACATAGTCTGAATCCTCCAGGGGCCTGAAAGACAACAACGAGTCCTGAAATGAAGCCTAGAAATGATCAGAATGCAGCTCTGAAGCATGAAGCTGTCCAGTTCACATAAGCAACCAGCAGGACACGATCTCCAAAACTCCTCATTGCTCACATTAATAATGCTGCTGACCCTTCTCATCCCGCCCGTGGATGAGCTTTTGAAAATTGTGACCTGCCCTTTTTGCCCATGCGACCACTGAAAATTTGCATGGGCTATGTAAAATTAGCGACAATTGGTATGACAAGAGCCTTAACTGGCCTTTTAATTAATGACGGGCAAGCCTCCGTCTCCCGTGTGCGTCTGCTGAGTGAAATATCTCAAGAGTGCACGTTGATGTCAGGATGCTCGGCCAACGTCAACACGCGTTAATCATGCTCGAGCAGGTCGGTGTGCACCCGCCCACTGAGCGAAAAATTCTGCCTTTGTCTACAACAGCTCACATAGACAATGGCCTCTCTGGATGTGTGTGAATGGCTTTCTTCATGCCTTATCAAGATGTAGATATTATATCTATCACTGGTATGCACCTGGAGACAACCCCCTGCTGAGAGCAAGAAATGACCACATGCAGATGATCATACATAGCCGTGATGGGATTGATAAGGCACTGAAACCCAGTTCATGACCTGATTCAAGGTATTACCTTATGTGTCATGGGTCCACAGTCAGAAAGGGTATAAAGCTACAGCCCACAAGGCCATTGTTACTGCATTCAGGAAAAGTGATTTGGTCAGTCACCTGGGAACGCACTCTTGTATTCGTGTCTTATTGAGCAACTGGTGTAAGTGTATATTATTGCTTAGTTTGTTGATAAAGGTTTTCCACATAAAGAGCAAATTGAGGCCAGTTTTTGAACTGCCAAACCAACATTAAGTTATAGAGTAGAGGCCTCGCAACAAATTGCTCTGGCTGCTTTCTTGAGTATTTACTTAATATTTGCTTCTCTTTCTGTTATTTGTTTCTATCAGTTCAGGATTTGGATTGTTCAGAGTTTCTGTGACACAGACAACACTTAGTTTTATTTCAGAGATCAATGATGTGCACTGAGTTAGATATCAGAGTGGTAATCACATGAGAGTGGGGCAGTAATCATAGGAGAGTGTGATATATCAGGGCAAAGATCACAGGAGAATGTGAGATATCAGGGCAATGGTCACAGTAGAGTGTGAGATATCAGGGCAATGGTCCCAGGAGAGTGTGGGATATCAGGGCAATGGTCACAGGAGAGTGTGAGATATCAGGGCAGTGATCACAGGATAGTGTGATATATCAGGGCAATGTTCACAGGAGAATGTGAGATATCAGGGCAATGGTCACAGGAGAGTGTGATAAATCAGGGCAATTATCACAGGTAATGAAGGAGAATAAGATTTCTAAACCCTGACCTGCCCCTCCTGATTTCTCCGAGTGAGCAGCCTAGGATCTGTATGCTCTGATTATCCATCAGGAGAGAAGAATGGAGAGAGCCTGACATTTACATTTTGAAAGTACGTTGGTTCCCACATGTTGTTATTTATTCATTGTTTTTTTACGCAGGAAGATGGCAAGCTTTACTGTCCAAGCTACATTCTGCATCTTAATAGTCACTGCCCTCATAGCAGCTGAAGGATTGCCAGCATTACAGAGGTAATATGTGGTTTTTAGAGCCAGGTGTGACCTTTTCCTGAGATGCACCCACAGTACATGACGATGCTAAATATTACTGACTTAATTCAGTGTCAGATTCACACACATGGGAGGTGAAAAATCTTCTTTGCAATCTGTAATCCAGAATTAACTAGCCAATAATCAGAGATTAGCTATTGCCATTGCGTCAGTGTCTCATCAGTAGCTCCACTCAAAGTCCCTGATTGGACTTCAGCATTGTGTCAGCTGTGGCTCATTAAGTAGCACACAAGTGACACATAATGACTATCTCCAACAAGAGAGAATTTAACCATTCCCCCTTGGCGTTCAGTGGCATTACCATAGCTGAATCTCCCACTATCAACATCCTGGGCGTTACCATTCACCAGAAACTGAACTTGACTAGCCATATAAATAATGTGGCTACAAGAGCAGGTCAGAGGCTAGGAGTCCTGCAGCGAGTAACTCACCTCCTGACTCCCCAAAGCCTGTCTGCCATCTACAACGCACAAGTCAGGAGTGTGATGGAATACTCTCCACTGCCTGGATGAATGCAGCTCCCACAAACCTCAAGAAGTTCGACACCATCCAGGACAAAGCAGCCTGCTTTGATTGGCACCCAGTTGCACAAACATTCACTACCTCCACCACCAATGCACAGTGGCAGCAGTATGTACCATCTACAAGATGCACTGCAGGAACTCACCAAACCATCCTAGGCAGCACCTTCCAAACCCAGGACTGCTATCTTCCACCACCTGGAAGTTCCTCTCTAAGCCACCCACCATACTGACTTGGAACTATATCGCCATTCCCTCACTGTTGCTAGGTCAAAATCCTGGAAATCTCTCCCTAACAGACTGTGGGTGTACCTACACCACCTGGACTACAGCGGTTCAAGAAGGCAGCTCACAACTGCTTTCTCAAAGGCAACTAAGGATGGACAATAAAGGCTAGCCTAGCCATCAATGCCCACATCCCATGAATGAATTAAAAAAACTCTCACCTTTGAGTCAGAAGGGCATAGGTTAAGTCCCACTCAAGATCCAATGCAGGCACTCCTAGTATAGTATGGAGGGTGTGCTGTTAGAGGTACCATCTTTTGCCTTCTCTGACATCTCAGTATGGTGGACATGATCCCATGCCACTACTCAAAGAACAGCAGAGGACATGTGTCCTGGCCAAAATTTATCGCTCATAGAACATTACTAAAACAAATTTTCTTGTCGTTTTTGCATTGAGGTTTGTGGGAGCTTGCTAAGTGCAAATTGGCTGCTGTGTTTCCTACATTACAACAGTTACTACACTTTGCTGAAGAATTTATAGCACAGAAACAGGTCATTAGGCTCAACTAGACTGTGCTAGTATTCATTCTCAACGTTAGCCTCTTGTCACCCTTTTTCATCTCACCCTATCAGCATAACCTTTTATTCCTTTGGCCCTGTAATCTTAGTTTTCTCTTAAATGTGCTTAATCTATTCACTTTAACCACTCCTTGTGGTAGCAATTTCCACATTCTCAATACTCTCTGAATAAAGAAGTTTTTCCTGAATTCCCTATTGGATTTATTAGTCACTATCTTATATTTATAGATTCTGTCTCCTCCACAAGTGGAAACATCTTCTCGATGTTTACCATAAAAAACCCCTTTTCATAACCTCAAACAACTTCATCAGGTTCCAGCTCATTCTGCTCTTTTCTATAAATAAGACCCCCAACCTGCTGAATCTTTCCTGTTTTAGTATCATCCTTGTGAATCTTATTTGCACCTATTCCAGTGCAACTTTATCCTTTTTGTTCTGGAGAGTATTCCAAGTATGGTTCCCAAACTTCACAAGTGATTATTTGTTTGTAAAGTGTTCAGAGGTTGTGAAAGGCGCTACATAGATTCAAACTTTTCTTTTATTTCTCACCATCCAAATAGAGGTTAATCTTGGCAGAGTCACTGGGAGATTGAGCTGTGAGCTGCCATCTCACAGTTTGTTGAAGTGTCTGAGTGAAGGTCCAGCTCCCTCTAATGGAGATACAAGATTCACAGAATTCATTGATCTGTACCTGTGCTGGACACATTTTGTTTGCACTTGTTTTGCTCCTCTTAGCCCACAGTGATAACTCCTGCACAGAATCTCCATACCTCCTTTATTGTTTTGCTATAAGGAAAGATCAATAGGTTAGCATGTGTTTCTATAGTAACTATCTATCTCACTTGTGTCACTATAAAGCTCCATCAGTGCTAATTGAGAATGAAGTTTCTGACAACAGCAGACATCCGTGAAAATTGCCTCCTCACTCTCCCTCAATAAAAATGTGCCTATTCTGCAACTTCTAACTTTGTCCTTTCCAATTGTTTATTTAGTATCCAGACTCATTATCTATTAACTTTAGAGTTTTAGTAAGTGTTTAGTGACAATCACCATTTCTCGCTGTGCACCCAACTATTCCAGCTCAGTCACTAAATCACCATCTAAAGATAATTATGGATAGACAATAAATGGACTAAACACTCATCCGAAGCAGAAATAAAAGTTTGAAAGTCAGGTGAGTTTAGAGAAGGACTGGATACATCCAGATGTTGGATGGAATGGGGTCACTTCCATCCAGATTTTTTTTTTACTTATTCTTTCACAGGATGTAGACTTTAAGGCCAGCATTTGTTGCCTATCCCTAATTGCTGAGTGGTTTGCTCAACCATTTCAGAGTTAACCACATTACTGAGGAGCTGGAGCCACATGCAGGCCAGGTAAGGAGGGCAGATTTCCTTCCCTAAAGAACTTTAATAAACCAGATGGATTGTAATGATAACTGTCAATAGCTTCACAGTTACTTGCTAGCTTTCATTTCCAGGTTTATTAATTAATTGCATTTAAATTCCAAGAGCAGCCATTGTGAGATCTGAACCCACATTCCAAGAGCATTAGTCTGGGCCTCTATATTGCTCATCCAGCAGCATTTACACAATGCCATCCTCTCCCCGTTCTATCCATGTTGGATGTAGCTAACTCCTCCTGCATCCCCCTAATTGTGAGGGCAATTATTTTTCACTCGGTTGACTGTTCTATCAACAACAGGTAGAAATGCAATAATGGGATTGTGGTGACAAATGTTTAAATATGTTGTCCTTGTAACAGGGACAAGAGACAGTCGGTCGACTTAATCTACACCAAAGAGATGCTGGATTATTTGGCTAGGCAACGACTTTTAGCCAAAATATGACAAATATTGGGCACCCCGAGGCAGTTGAGCCGGATGCTGCTCCCGAATGCCCCAAAGATGTTTCCGAAGAAGCTTTTCAAAATGGCAGTAAGTGAAGTGGAAGATTCTGAAACACTGCCAATCACAGGCCGTTCCTCTCACTATCCTCCTCGGAGTTCATAATTGCAAGTTTTGTGTCACGTACAAATTTTGAATTTGTATCCTGCACAACCAAGTCTAAGTCATTAATGTATATCAAGAAAAGAAGGGCTCCTAACACCCACCCATAGCAAGCCACTCAGTTGTGTCAAACACTATAAAGTCACAAAAAAGGAATGAAATGGGATGGACCATCCGGCATCGAAAACGACAATGGTAATCTCAGCCCTCTCGACACTGCAAAGTCCACCTTACTAACATCTGGCAGCTAGTGCCATAACTGGGAGAGCTGCCTCACTAGTCGAGCAACAGTCTGACATAGTCATCCTCATGGAATCATATCTTAAAGATAATACCCCAGACACCACCATCACCATCCCTGGGTATGTCCTGTCCCACTGGCAGTGATATATAGTCGGTAGGGAGTTGCCCTGGGAGTCCTCAACATCGACTCAGGACCCCATGAAGTCTCATGGCATCATTTCAAATATCAGCAAGAAAACCCCGTGCCGATTAAACCACCCACCCCCTCAGCTGATTAATCAGTGCTCCTTAATGTTGAAAACCACTTGGAGGAAGCACTGGGGGTGGCAAGGCACAGAATGTACTCTGGGTGAGGGACTTCAATGTCCATCACCAAGAGTGGCTCGGCAGCACCACTAATGACCAAGCTGGCCGAGTCCTAAATGACATATCTGTTAGACTGTGTCTGTGGCATGTGGTGAGGGAACCAACAAGAGGGAGAAACATGTGTGACCTCATCCCCACCAACCTGCCTGCCGCAGATGCATCTGTTCATGACAGTATCGGTAGGAGTGACCACCGCACAGTCATTATGGAGATAAAGTCCTGTCTTCACACTGAGAATACCCTCCACCTCCATTTAGTACTACCACCATGCTAGATGGGATAGATTTCAAACAGATCTAGCAACTGAAAAATGGGCATACATAAGGCACTAAGGGCCACTAGCAGCTGCAGAATTGTACTCAAACACAATCTGTAACCTCATGGCCCAGCATAGTCTTCACTCCACCATTGCCATCAAGCCAGGAGATCAACCCTGGTTCAATGAAGATTGCAGGAGGGCCTGCCAGGAGCAGCACCAGGCATACCTAAAAATGAGGTGTCAACCTGGTGAAGCTATTACACAGGACTATTTGCATGCGAAACAGCAGAAGCAGCAAGTGAGATAGACAGGGCTATGCGACTCCACAGCCAACGGATCAGATCTAAGCTCTGCAGTCCTGCCACATCCAGTCGTGAATGGTGGTGGACAATTAAACAACTCACTGGAGGAACAGGCACCACAAATATCCCCATCCTCAATGATGGAGGAGCCCAGCACATCAGTGCAAAAAATAAGGCTGAAGCATTTGCAACAATCTTCAGCCAGAAGTGCCAAGCAGATGATCCATCTCGGCCTCATCCAGAGGTCCCCACCATCACAGATGCCAGTCTTCAACCAATTCGATTCACTCCACATGATATCAAGAAATGGCTGAAGGCACTGGATACTGCAAAGGCTATGGGCCCTGACAATATCCCGGCAATGGTACTGAAGACTTGTGCTCCCAGAACCTGCTGCGCCCCTAGTCAAGCTGTTTCAGTATAGTTACAACACTGGCATCTACCCGGCTATGTGGAAAATTGCCCAAGCATGTTATGTACACAATAACAGGTCAAACCCAAACCGGCCAGTTACCGCCCCAACAGTCTACTCTCCATCATCAGTAAAGTAGTGGAAAGGGTCATCAACAGTGCTGTCAAGTGGCACTTGCTTAGCAATAACCTGCTCACTGACATCTAGTTTGGGTTCCACCAGGGTCACTCAGCTCCTGACCTCATGACAGCCTTGGTTCAAACATGGACAAAAGAGCTGAACTCCCAAGGTGAGGTGCGAGTGACTGCCCTTGACATCAAATGAGCGACTCCTTATTTTGAAACAGTGACTCCTAGTTCTAGATTCTCCCACAAGAGGAAGCATCATCTCATCCTTTCCATATCCATCTGTCAAGTCCCCTCAGGATCTTAAAAATTTCAATCAAGTCACCACTTGCTCTTTTAAACTCCAGCCGCTACAAGCCTAGCCTGTCCAACCTTTCCTCATAAGACAACCTTCCCACTCCAGGTATTACTATAGTAAACTTTCTCTGAACTGCTTCCAATGCATTTACGTCCTTCCTTAAATAAAGAGACTAATACTGTACACAGTACTCCAGGGCAGGATCTTCCGGTCGGCGAGCAGGTGGAACTCCAGACGTCACCCCACGTCACTTCCATTTTCAGGTTGGCAGGGGCGCAGCCAAATCAGCTGTGCACCCGCCGACCTGTCAACGGCCTATTGAGGCCATTAATAAAACAATTTAGGTTATTGACAGGGCTGCCCATCCAACCTTAGGGTTGGCGGGCAGGATGGGAGCCCTGGCGGGCTTAAGAAAAAGCATGAAACCTCATCCACAGGTGAGATGAGATTTCATGAGGGTTTTTAAATATTTAATAAAGGTTTCACTAAAAGTGATGGACATGCCCCAACTCATGTGACAGTGTCACATGAGGGGACATGTCAGGGAAATTTTGTTTTCGTCTCTAACATTTTTAAATTTGGAGCCGATCTCCCTGAGACAGCACTTAGCCCGCATAGTGCTTCCTGGTGGACGTCAGGCTAGGTGGGCCTTAATTGGCCCGCCCACATAAAATGACAGCACGCTCCCAATTGTGGGCACCTGCCCGCATCCGCTCCTACACTTCCCCTTAATGGGGGGAAATTTTTCCCCTGATGTGGTCTCACCAATACCCCATACAGTTGAAGCATAACCTCCCTACTTCTGTATTCAGTTCACCTCATAATAAACAATAACATTCTATTAGCTTTCCTAATTACTTGCTAACCTTTGCGATTCATGCACTAGGACACCCAGATCCCTCTGCATATCACAGCTCTGCAATCTGTCACCATTTAGGTAATATGCCGCTTTTTTTATTCTTCCTGCCAAAATGGATAATTTCACATTTTCCCACATTATACTCCATTTGCCAAATCTTTGTCCACTCACTTAACCTATCTGTATCCCTTTGTAGTTTCCTTATGTCCTCTTCACAACTTTCTTTCCTCCCTATCTTTGTGTCATCAGCAAATTTAGCAAGCATACCTTCAGTCCCTTCATCCAAGTCATTTATATAAATTGTAAAAAGTTGAGTGAAGCCAGCCCTCAGTTCCTCAATCTCAGAAACTCTTTACCAATTGCCCCATATATCATTGTCCCCTCTCAACAGTCACACACCAACACAGACTCTTGCCCAATACCCCCTACTGTAGCTGCTGCTAAACACCACCATCCACCTCCCACTGGTTCCAACACTCAATCATCTCTACTATTCCCCCATCTGGCAAATCCCTTTCCAACACTTCCACTCATCTCATGCACCATTCCTGGAGATCTCAAACCCTGGAATTCCCTCTCCTGCTACATCACTCCTCAATATTTCTTCCTTTATTTTCCAAATATGAAAGGAATAAAGAATAAAATGGACCCCACATTCTCCTGATTTTGTTCACTCTCCCTTTACTTTGCTGGAGTGAGAACAGTAAAGGGGCCCAGAGAAAGGAAATTGAATCCCAAATCACGCGGTACCCCAGAGCAGTATAGGTTGGGGATAGAGACACACAGAGCAGTATGCCTGCCTAGGGCTCCAGCTGAATAGGAGCTTGAGTACAAACTGTTAGAACAACCACAGATTCACTTTAAACAGCTGAGGATCAAAAGGTAGATAAACTGTGGACAGACGCAAAATATTCAGTGAAGAAGGTGCTAAAATTGCCAAACGAAACTGGTCATAGTGAGAATTCATCCTCGGCTGAGTGCAAGCATTCCCATCACTGGGTGAGAAGGTGAAGGGTCTGAGCCCTTTTTCAGACTGCGCTAAAGATTGGTAACTGGGGTACAGTCTCAACTGGTGGATATCCAACAGGGTACAGCGGAGAGGATAAGTTAGGATTTTTATCTAAGATAAAACCAAAAAACTGCAGATGCTGGAAATCCAAAACAAAAACAAAAATACCTGGAAAAACTCAGCAGGTCTGACAGTATCTGCGGAGAGGAATACAGTTAACGTTTCGAGTCCGTGTGACTCTTCAACAGAACTAAGGAAAAATAGAAAAGAGGTGAAATATAAGCTGGTTTAAGGGGGGTGGGACAGGTAGAGCTGGATACAGGGCCAGTGCTAGGTGGAGATAACCAACAGATGTCACAGACAAAAGGACAAAGAGGTGTTGAAGCTGGTGATGTTATCTAAGGAATGTGATAATGAAGGTACAGATAACCCTAGTGGGGGTGGGGTGGGGGGAAGGGATCGAAATAGGCTAAAAGGTAGAGATAAAACAATGGATGGAAATACATTTAAAAATAATGGAAGTAGGTGGGAAAAGAAGAATCCATATAAATTATTGGAAAAAAGGGGGATCGGAAAGGGGATGGGGCTGGAGGAGAGAGTTCATGATTTAAAATTGTTGAACTCAATATTCAGTCCGGAAGGTTGTAAAGTGCCTAGTAGGAAGATGAGGTGCTGTTCCTCCAGTTTGCATTGTGCTTCACTGGAACAATGCAGCAGGCCAAGGACAGGCATGTGGGCAAGAGAGCAGAGTGGAGTGTTGAAATGGCAAGTGACAGGGAGGTCTGGGTCATGTCTGGGACAGACCGAAGGTGTTCCACAAAGCAGTCACCAAGTCTGCGTTTGATCTCTTCAATGTAGAGGAAACCGCTTTGGGAGTAGCGAATGCAGTAGACTAAATTGAGGGAAGTGCAAGTGAAATGCTGCTTCACTTGAAAGGAGTGTTTGGGCCCTTGGACGGTGAGGAGAGGGGAAGTAAAGGGGCAGGTGTTGCACCTTCTGCGGTTGCATGAGAAGATGCCGTGGGAAGGGGTTGAGGTGTAGGGGGTGATGGAGAAGTGGACCAGGGTGTCCCGAGGGAACGATCCCTGTGGAATGCCACCGGGTGGGTGAAAGGAAGATGTGTTTGGTGGTGGCATCATGCTGGAGTTGGCGGAAATGGCGGAGGATGATCCTTTGAATGCGGAGGCTGGTGGGGTGATAACTGAGGACAAGGTGGACCCTATCATGGTTCTGGGAGGCAGAGGAAGGTGTGAGGGCAGATGAGCGGGAGATGGGCCGGACACGGTTGAGGGCCCTGTTAACCACTGTGGGTGGAAAACCTCAGTCAAGGAAGAAGGAAGACATGTCAGAGGAACTGTTTTTGAAAGTAGGTTTAGATTTAGTAAACTTTCATTACAAGCCTACCGACTCCCACAGCTACCTCGACTACAGCTCCTCACACCCCACTTCCTGTAAGGACTCCATCCCATTCTCTCAGTTTCTTCACCTCCATTGCATCTGTTCTGATGATGCCACTTTCAAAAACAGTTCCTCTGACATGTCTCCCTTCTTCCTTAACCGAGGTTTTCCACCCACGGTGGTTGACAGGGCCCTCAACTGTGTCTGGCCCATCTCCAGTGCATCCTCCCTCACATCTTCCTCTCCTTACCAGAACCATGATAGGTCGCCCCTTGTCCTCAATTATCACCCCACCAGCCTCCGCATTCAAAGGATTATCCTCCGCCATTTCCGCCAACTCCAGCATGATGACACCTCCAAACACATCTTCCTTTCACCCTCCGGCGGCATTCCGCAGGGATCATTCCTGCCGGGACACCCTGATCCACTCCTCCATCACCCCCTACACCTCAACCCCCTCCCACAGCACCTTCCCATGCAACCGCAGAAGGTGCAACACCTGCCCCTTTACTTCCTCTCTCCTCACCGTCCAAGGGCCCAAACACTCCTTTCAAGTGAAGTTGCATTTCTCTTGCACTTCCCTTAATTTAGTCTACTGCATTCGCTGCTCCCAATGCGATTTCCTCTACACTGGAGAGACCAAACGCAGACTGGGTTACTGCATTGCGGAACACCTTCGGTCTGTCCGTAAGCATGACCCAGACCTCCCTGTTGCTTGCCATTTCAACACTCCACTCTGCTTTCATGCCCACATGTCCATCCTTGGCCTGCTGCATTGTTCCAGTGAAGCTCAACACAAACTGGAGGAACAGCACCTCATCTTCCTACTAGGCACTTTACAACCTTCCGGACTGAATATTGAGTTCAACAATTTTAAATCATGAACTCTCTCCTCCAGCCCCACTCCCTTTCCGATCCCCCTTTTTTCCAATAATTTATATGGATTTTTCTTTTCCCACCTACTTCCATTATTTTTAAATGTATTTCCATCCATTGTTTTATCTCTGCCTTTTAGCCTATTTCGATCCATTCCCCCCACCCCACCCCCACTAGGGTTATCTGTACCTTCATTATCACATTCCTTAGACAATATCACCAGCTTCAACACCTTTTTGTCCTTTTGTCTATGACATCTTTTGGTTATCTCCACCTATCACTAGCCCTGTATCCAGCTCTACCTGTCCCACCACCACCCCCCACAACCTTAAACTAGCTTATATTTCACCTCTTTTCTATTTTTCCTTAGTTCTGTTGAAGAGTCATACAGACTCGAAACGTTAACTGTATTCCTCTCCGCAGATGCTGTCAGGCTGCTGAGTTTTTCCAGGTATTTTTGTTTTTGTTTAGGATTTTTATCCCTGGTTTCAGCCCATTCAGAGCAAGACACTTCAAAGATAAAAACTGGGAAGGAGACAATGGGCTCATCTCTTACTCCCTAGTGAATTGCTTAAGGATCTTGTACATTGATTTGGGACCTCCCCTAGGGCAGAACCCCATGACTGAACACTGAGATCGTTGGGCTGTGTCAGTGTTTATATCCATTGCTGTTACTGAGGTGATAACTCTAAAACATCTTCATTTCTACAGTCAGTCTGAGATGCCCTTCAGAGAAATGGATCACCTGACTGGTGGGTTTCTGTGCCCTGTTTTCACACGATGTTTCAAGATATGGAACCACAGGCTGTCCTGCTAACTCTCAGTCAGTCAAAGACATGGTCGTGATGAAACTCCCCTGAACCTTGCCTGCCGTTGCTCATTTCTCTGTCTGTTTCAAAGCCAATCATTTGTTATTTGTAATTTTCTTTGTTGGAATACAGACCGACAGCTCATGGGTGATTTTAATTTGATTCTTTAATACTCAATTCATATTTACATTTAGATGGATATTTTCGTATGTCAGATTTTTCTTCTCCTTACTGAATTCAAGCATAAAATAAATATGGAACTATTCCTAACAATATTTGTTTGGTTTTTGATTTACAGCAAATGCTCTAGTTTAGAACATCATAACAAAGACCATAGGTTAATAATTAGTCTGAGAGGAGAGTGTGAGAGGAGGACCCTGGGACAGGCAGTCAGCAGCACCTAGAGAGTGCAAGAGGAGGACCCCGAGCCAGACAGTCAGCAGCACCTAGAGGAGAGGTTGGCAGAGATTTAAAAAGAGCAGGAGCTGAGAGTCAGAGCGGAGATTCAGAGTGGAGATTTAAAAAGAGCGGGAGCTGAGAGTCTGAGCAGAGATTTAAAAAGAGCAGAAAAACTGGAAATGTGGCTCAACCATGGCTTACAAAAGAAATTAGGGATAGTATTAGATCCAAAGAAGAGACATATAAAATTGCCAGAAAAAGCAGCAAGCCTGAGGATTGGGAGCAGTTTAGGATTCAGCAAAAGTGGTCAAAAATGATTGATCAAGAAGGGGAAAATGGAGTATGAGAGTAAACTTGCAAGGAACATAAAAACTGACTGTAATAGCTTCTATAAATATATGAAGAGAAAAAGATTAGTGAAGACAAACATAAGTTCCTTACAGTCAGAAACAGGGAAATTATAACAGGGATCAAAGCAATGGCAGAAGAATTGAACACAGATTTTGGTTCTGTCTTCACAAAAGAGGACACAAATAATTTCCCAGAAATGTTAGGGAACCAAGGGTTTAGTGAGAGGGAGGAATTGAAGAAAATCAGCAATCGTTAGAAAAAAGTGGTGCTAGAGAAATTAATGGGCAGAGTCAGAACAGAGATTTAAAAAGAGCAGGAGCTGAGAGTTCTTCCCTTTAGATTAAGCTCATTAGTTACTCCCTTTAAAGAACCGTAATTATGCTGGTGGCCTTATTACACTCCAAACACTTCCACTACAGTCCAAAGGCTGAAAAGTTCCCAGAGCCTGATAATCTATTTCCCAGAGTACTAAAGGAAGTGGCCGTGGAAATATTGATGCATTGGTCAAAAAATTGATCAAGAAGGGGAAAATGGAGTATGAGAGTAAACTTGCAAGGAACATAAAAACTGACTGTAATAGCTTCTATAAATATATGAAGAGAAAAAGATTAATGAAGACAAGCATAGGTTCCTTACAGTCAGAAACAGGGGAAATTACAATGGGGATCAAAGCAATGGCAGAAGAATTCCAAAATTCTATAGACTCTGAAGCAGTTCCTATAGATTGGAGGGTGACAAATATAACCTCACTATTTAACAAAGGAGGGAGAGAGAAAACAGAGAATTACAGATCAGTTAGCCTAACATCAGTAGTAGGGAAAATGCTAGAGTCCATTATAAAAGACATGGGCCAGAATTTTACCTTTGGCGGTTGGGCCTGCGATTGCCGCTGGTGAAACGGGTCGCGCCGCCATTTTCCGCGGATGGGCCAGTTAAGGTCCCCCCGCAGCTTTGCGACTCCCGTGGAGAACGGGAAAATAGTCGCGAGGCGGCCTCAGACTGCCGGTTCCAATGGGGAGCCGGCAGCCTGTTTAAAGAGTGGCCAGGCAGCCTGCTTGAAGCAGTTCACCATGGCCACACAGAGATCAAGAAATGTTGCATGGAGGGCAGAGGAGGAGTGGAGGAGGAGGGGGGCAGGCTGCAGGAGAGGCCAGCGGGGGGGGGGGGCACTGTGCCCTCATATTTTCAGATGCATGTCTTGCTGTCCTCCTGCAAGAGGTGGGAAACTGGTGTCAGATTTTGTATCCTAAGGGTGGGAGGAGGAGGGCCCCCCATGTCACCAGCCAGGTGTGGGAGGAGGTGGGTGACGCTGTAAGTGTCCATGATGACGTGATGATGTGCGGCGCTCTGGCACACAGTGCAGGAAACTATTCAATGATTTGTTGCAGTCCAGACGGTTGAGTACCATGTCTGTCTTGGCCATTTGACCCAGAAGGCAGCCTTAGCCTTTGCCCTCCCCCCCAACCATGTATGGCTGTCATTTCTGCATGGGGCATCTGTCGCACACTGGGTGGGCAAATGGGTACTGACAATGTTTACATCAGCCTTAGTGGTTGAGATGAAGAAGGGCTTTCTGTGCAGCATTTGTTGGTTTCTGTGGCATTTGAGTAGTTTGGGGGCAAGCTGCACAGGAGGCTGGTAGACACATACTCAGAACTCTGACCCATGTCATATTGATGGTAATGAGATGGTCCAAGGGGTGCTTCAAGGTCTTTTGGGCAAGTCCCATCTGCTGGCATTGTGCTGCACCTATTTGCTCCTGTTTGCCATGGTCACGAGGATCCATGTGCTATTCAAAGTGATGGACGCCGAATGTGTCCAAGGGGACCTTTGGGGGAGGGGGTTGGGACCAGCCGTACTATCTTCTGGGTACTGATCACCAGTAGTGTAGACAGGAGCCGCTGGAGACCTCAGAAGGGCCACTGGAGTGTGGCATTCACGTACAGAGTACATGGGCGAGCTGCCCCAATAAAACCTCTTCTCTGTTTTGCAGGCAAAAAGTAACCACAATGCCCAGGGGAGCCTGAGGACTGGAGGTGGGCGCGCTGGGGGCAGGGAGGCTGGGGTCCAGCGGGCAAGCATTTGAGGTCCACAGTCCCACCCACTCTGTGTGCCCACCATCCAAACCACTGATGGTTGCTGCAATCGTTAATGCTGCAAAAATGCTCATTCACAGACTGAGACATTCTGACATTTGGGTCATACAGGAGGGACCCTCGTCCTCTTGAGGAATAGTATCTCCACCACCTTCCAAAGTCACCTTATCCCATTTGTGACCACTATCACCATGGTCTCACATGCCATTGGATCACTGCTGCACAGCCAAAGACTTATTCCATTTTCGGGGGTTTGGGACCTCCTGCACCCTTTCAGCCAGTGCGCCCCACATTACTGTGTCCAGAAGGTCCTCAGCAATTCAACTGTGAACCCCATGGCACTCAATTTAGATGAATGCCACCATGTTACTCATCCCTGCGCCAAGGGGAAATGTTGCCTTCTGCCCACCCGGTCTATGCCCCTCCTTACGGAATGAAGAGCAATAATGTGACCTCTCAATCTCCCATGTTCGGCAGAAATTGTCACAACTGTTTGAAATGTTTCCTCAGCCGCGCAACTATCCAGACAACAATGCATCCACATCAGGTACTCCTGCACTCTCCTCACTCCCCTGGTTCATAACAAGCCATGTGGCATTCCTGAGGCCATCTGACCAGCCTGTCTGCATGTGCGTTTAATGCTTGGGACCTATCTTGACTCATTTCCACCTCACCGATGTTCTTCTCCTTAGGGTCTTAAAAGGGTGAGTGACTTATGTGTCTGGGGGGTGGGGAAGAGATGAAAGATTGAAGTGAATGAACGCTAACTGATGCACTGTCCTTGTTGTTAGTTTCAGCATCACCACCAGAGCGACCTGCACCTCAACCCCGCAGACCCCCCTCCACACCTGAGGGGCAACATGTGCAACTTGCAGCACATCATTTCAGCCAGCCAGGCACCAGCACAGACACATACATCTCGGTGGGGACTTTACCATCGGCTAGTGTCCTGGGTCACAGTGGAGAGGGCACATCACGATCGCTGGAAGAGATAGTAGGGGCAGAGAGTGCCGACGGCTCCAGCAGCCAGAGGGCTGCAGGGGACGAGGCACATGCTGAGTCCACCACTGATGACGTGACTCTGGAGTTGTCCCCATTGCAGCTGCTGCAGGAAAGGTGGCAGGAAGTGCATTTGCATCTGGCAGGGTTGCATGAGGGAATGGTTCAGTTGCTCTCTGCGACGGAGGAGTCTAGGCAGAGTGCACACGAAGAATCTGCCCTCAGGGCAGAGCATAAGGATTCCTTCAATGAGAGATTGGCGACTCTCATAGAGAGGGTCTTCCACCAAATGGATCAAAATATGATTGGGATACGCTCTGACCTGCAAGCCCTTACAGCGGTACTGGCCGCAGGTGGTGTTTTCCATTGTGGGAGATGTTGTGGACACTAAGTGCTGGCACTCGGTGCCCATGCATCTGCGGTGAGCAGGGAGGTAGATTTTGACCTCACATTGGCGCAGCAGCTGCCTGTCGTCACTGTGAGCCCCTCTCATGGTACTCTGGATGAGGGCAGCAGCTCCTCCACCCCTCTGCCAGTCAACGTTTCTTCCGTTGAGGCTGCGACAACTGGGGAGGTGCCCGTTCTAGAACTGGCCACTCCCTCCCAGGCGGGGCCATCACAGGCTCCATGGGCCAGAGGATGCCTGCCCAAGGTCATCTAGGCCAATAGGACAGCAGAGTCAGCAGGCTGTCTCACAAGCCACTCTGAGCGATGGGGCGGCACCTAGACATAGCACACGCAAACGTAAGCATAAGGCACCTTAGGCACTCCACAGGTATGTCACTGGTGATTTTGTGTTGGCCTTAGAATCGGCACCCATATTTTTGTGATCGCTAACAAGTGGTGTGTGTTTTTGTTTTGGACAAAATAAAGTCCACCTTTGAAACAATGGCTGAGGGTCTTTTGTTTGTGGTGCATTTTTCTTTTTCACATATTTATCATGAGTGTTTGAATAGACATTGATGTTTCTGTACTAAGGCCTTATTTGCCCCTCTCCCTCCAGCCTCTCTCTCCTCCCTTCAGCCTTTGTCCTCCCTCA
This sequence comes from Carcharodon carcharias, assembly GCF_017639515.1. Taxonomy (NCBI): domain Eukaryota; kingdom Metazoa; phylum Chordata; class Chondrichthyes; order Lamniformes; family Lamnidae; genus Carcharodon; species Carcharodon carcharias. Next base: position 38,630,143 of record NC_054476.1, on the reverse strand, counting down.
AGCCTCCCCCACTTCCTCTAGCCTCCCCTCTTCCTCCAGCCTCTGCACCCTTCCTCCGGTCACTCCCCCACTCAAAATGCTTCCCCTCACTCCAGCCATCCCTCCCTCCCTCCAGCCTTCCCCTCCCCAGGCTATCCCCCCAACTTGCCCCCACAAACTCTCGCCACCAAATTCTCCCCCCAAAGTCTGTGTCTCCACACTGTCTAACTCCCAAACATGCACCACCCACCCCCCCAAGCCCTCCCCTCCGTTCCCGTCTCCAGGCCTTGGGGCCTCCTGAACTCTTTCTGGGGTTCCGACTTCCCAAATACCACGACCCTGCTCCTGCTCCTACTTCAAAATTTCACACAGCTGCCCTGGACAACGTCACTTCCAGTTTCCAGCCGACTCTGTAAACAGGGATCTTCAGTCGGTATTGGTGGGGATGGGGGCGGTGCGCGGTGGCGATGGAGGGGAATAAGGGAGAAATGGGGGAGGGGATTAAAGGCGGAAATGGGAGAGGGGAATAAGGTGGGAATTAGGGAAGGGCAATAATGGGGGGGGGGAATAGGGGAGGGGTATGGGGGGAATGGGGAGGGGAATAAGGGGCATGGGGAGGGCAATAGTGGAGCAAAGGAGAGGGCAATAAGGGGATATTGGGGGAGGGCAATAAGGGAGGAAGAGGGAGGAGGAGAACAATAAGGGGAGGGCAATAAAGGGGGAAGGGGAGAACGATAAGGGGGAAGGGGAGGGCAAGAATGGAGAAAGGAATAAGGGGGAACAGGGGAGGGGAATAAGGAGGAGGGGAATAATGGGGGAAGGGGAGGGGAATAAGAGGACAATGGAGAGGGCAATATGGGAGATGTGGTGAGGGTAAAGAGAGGGGAAGGGGAGGAGAATAATGGGGGAGCAGGGAAAGGGAGGGGAATAAGGGGAGAAGGGGAGGGGAATAAGGGAAGTGGGGTGCAGAGAGAAGTGAAAGAGAGAGGATTGGGAGAGAGATGGCAGGGGAATGAGGAAAAGATCCTCTGAAATCTGGGGCGGGTCCATGATTTTTTCCATGAATTTTTAAAACCCATTTAACCTCTTTGGCCAAGCTTTTGATCACGTGACCTAATACTGTCTCATGTTGGCTCACCCCACCCAAAAAGTTTGACTTTTGAAAGTTTGAGGGGGGCATAGATAAAAATTGCTTCAGGGTGGGGAGGTTTGCCGGGGGGTAAGGGTGCGGAAGAAAATGGCTTGGGGAGGCAATAATTGCTTGGTGGAGAGCTGCTGCAAACCATGGGTTGGGGCAGTGGGTGTTGGGTGGGCACGGCTGGGGTGTGTGGTGGATGAGCATGGCTGGGATGTGTGGTGGATGGGCACGGCTGGGATGTGTGGTGGGTGGGCACAGCTGGGATGTGTGGTGGGTGGGCACGGCTGGGGTGTGTGGTGGATGGGCATAGCTGGGGTGTGTGGTGGGTGGGTGCGGCTGGGGTGTGTGGTGGATGGGCACAGCTGGGGTGTGTGGTGGATGGGCACAGCTGGGGTGTGTGGTGGATGGGCACAGCTGGGGTGTGTGGTGAGTGGGCACGGCTGGGGTGTGTGCTTGGTGGGCAGGGTTGAGGTATGTGGTGGGTGGGCACAGCTGGGGTGTGTGGTTGGTGGGCATGGCTGGGGTGTGTGGTGGGTGGGTGCGGCTGGGGTGTGTGGTGGGTGGGCACGGCTGGGGTGTGTGGTGGGTGGGCACAGCTGGGGTGTGTGGTGGGTGGGTGCGGCTGGGGTGTGTGGTGGGTGGGTGCGGCTGGGGTGTGTGGTGGGTGGGCATTGCTGGGGTGTGTGGTGGATGGGCATGGCTGGGGTGTGTGGTGGGTGGGTGCGGCTGGGGTGTGTGGTGGGTGGGCACAGCTGGGGTGTGTGGTGGGTGGGCATCGCTGGGGTGTGTGGTGGGTGGGCATTGCTGGGGTGTGTGGTGGATGGGCATGGCTGGGGTGTGTGGTGGGTGGGCACAGCTGGGGTGTGTGGTGGGTGGGCACAGCTGGGGTGTGTGGTGGGTGGGTGCGGCTGGGGTGTGTGGTGGGTGGGCATTGCTGGGGTGTGTGGTGAGTGGGCACGGCTGGTGTGTGTGGTGGGTGGGCACAGCTGGGGTGTGTGGTGGGTGGGCACAGCTGGGGTGTGTGGTGGGTGGGTGCGGCTGGGGTGTGTGGTGGGTGGGCATGGCTGGGGTGTGTGGTGTGTGGGCACAGCTGGGGTGTGTGGTGGGTGGGCATTGCTGGGGTGTGTGGTGAGTGGGCACGGCTGGTGTGTGTGGTGGGTGGGCATCGCTGGGGTGTGTGGTGGGTGGACACGGTTGGGGGTGCGGTGGGTGGACACGGCTGGGCAGGGTGATAAGTGGGCATGGCTGGGGGTGTGGTGAGTGGGTACAGCAGTGGGCAGGGTTGTGCTGCACAAGTTATAAGTTATAAAGAAAAACATAAAAATATCTCATCAAAACAGGGTCTGATCTTTCTAAAGTAGTTCTGTTTTATGATGTTTGAAGCTATAGAAAAAAATTCCATGATTTTTGGTGTCCAAATGCTTAAGTAATGTTGCCAAGTGCAAATGTTTGAGCACTGTGGTTTGGGGCAATAGATGACTTTGATATCAGTTATGGTAAATCTAATGTTAAGTGATAGCTAGATGATTAGTTTTGAGTGCAACTGATGTCAAATGATAGTTAAATGATTGCTCTTCAGTGCAATTTATATCAAATGAGTGCAGATGAATGCTGTTGAACACAAGTTATGTCAATTTTTTCAGGCCGGGTTATGCACCCGCAGTCCTGTTAGGAAGAGAGTTCCAGGATTTTGACCCAGCAACAGTGAGGGAACGGTGATACATTTCCAAGTCAGGATGGTGAGTAGCTTGCAGGGGAACTTCCAGGCGGTGATGTTCCCATGTGCCTGCTGCCCTTGTCCTTCTAGATGGTAGTGGTTGTGGATTTGGAAGGTGCTGCCTAAGGAGCCTTGGTGAGTTCCTGCAGTGCATCGTGTAGATGGGAGACAGGTGGAAGAAGGAGGCCCACTAGCCTCAATCTTGCAGCTTGGGAGCAGGTGCCCAGCGTGGTCAGAGCCAGCTCAGCATAAAGGAGATTCGCCATCCAGTGCAGGAAGAGGGTGAAAGATTTCAATCATTCCGCAAGGGGAAATCAACTTCCTTATCACTCTCAACTCACATTCTCATAAGCCCATCAGACATTCACAGGGTGACAGTCTACAGGGATCTCACATACTATCATCACAAGGTACATCACCACTGATTTTCTCACACTCATGTTGACATCTCCATTGCTCTCATATCCTGTGTAGCTCATGTTCTCAATCCTTACACAGGTCCACTCAGTACCTATACAAGGTAGGCATTCTTATCATCTGCCTTAGCACCCACCGTGCTCACAGTCTCTCCATCTGTCTTGATGCAGGACAAGCCTTCCCATAACAAAAGGGAGTGACCCCAGACTGGTGGGGGATGCCAGAGCTCAAGGTCCTCACTCCATATGAGGAGCATGCAGCTGAGCTAGGAATGGAGACTGTGTATGCACTGAGGGTGAGGCCGATGTCTCCAAACCAAGTGAGGACCCTGCAACAGCTGATCATTCATCCAGAGATATTGTGAGTTCATTGCAATGTTGTTGCCTATACAGCCATTGACAAATTATCTCTACTCTCTTTGATAGGCACCAGTGCGAAATGCAAGAGGGAGAATGGAAGCCAGCCCCTCAGCTCCAGTACCCAGACCACCTCGGTTGGGGATGGCACTTTTAAAAACTTTTGCTGTAACACACCAAATAAAGTAAACATAATTCAAACATAATTCAAACATTAATCAACAGGTGAAGGTTATTCCAAATAAAAAGGTGAAGTTCGCTTGAAATAGTCGTTACCACAAAGGAAGCCTCATGTAGTTACAAGCACTCCCATTATTTCCTGCACAAATGTGGCATCATGTGTAATCTCACAGTCTTTCCAACTCAGCATCTGTTTTCCAGGGTCTCTTACTTCCCATCCAACCGTTTCAGCCCTTGAGTTGCATTTGCCAGCTGCAGTTTTTGCTCTGAAATCTCTGAACACAGTTCCCACTGAGAAAGCACATGTCTGTGAATATTCTCTCACTTGGGCCATGATAGGCCTACTGGTACAGAATCCCCAGAGACTCCCTTCTCTAAACCTCCTAAAAGGCCTGGTGGGCCCCAACACCACTTCAACAGCAGCAACGGCTATTGTCCAATCCACAATTCCTTACTTTTCTTGTCTTCAGTAGTCAGTTCTTTCCAACTGTATAGTACACATAGAAAGACAAGGACCTGATCAAAGACTGCCAAACAGAAAACTCTTCCATTCAGAAAGCGCCTAGATTGTTTGCTCTTTGCACAAATTCCCAATATTCTAAACCGGCAAAGTGAAAAAAAAAGACCATGTCACTGCAATTAGCTTACTATTTATCATTTGCTTCTTAGCTGTTCATCCCCATGGCACTTCCAGGTCAAATGGGCACTTCTTGGAAATTAATGATGTTGTAATTAGGAAAGCAATTATTCCTCTTTCAAAATAAGTGCCAGCCCACTTTGTTCTTAAAGTGACATCATATGAAGCAAATTACAGGCATTTCCCAGCACATGGGTCATCACATTTCAGGATCACAGAATCACAGTGCAGAGGAGGCCCTTCGGCCCATCGAGTCTGCACCGACATGTAAGAAACACCTGACCTACCTACCTAATCCCATTTTCCAGCACTTGGCCGATAGCCTTGAATGTTATCATGTGCCAAGTGCTTATCCAGGTACTTTTTAAAGGATGTGAGGCAACCCGCCTCCACCACCCTCCCAGGCAGTGCATTCCAGACCGTCACCACCCTCTGGGTAAAAAAGGTTTTCCTCACATTCCCCCTAAACCTCCTGCCCTTCACCTTGAATTTATGCCCCCTTGTGACTGACCCTTCAACTAAGGGGAACAGCTGCTCCCTATCCACCCTGTCCATGCCCCTCATAATCTTGTACACCTTGATCAGGTCGCCCCTCAGTCTTCTCTGCTCCAACGAAAACAACCCAAGTCTATCCAACCTCTCTTCATAACTTAAATATTTCATCCCAGGGAACATCCAGGTGAATCTCCTCTGCACCCCCTCCAGTGCAATCACATCCTTCCTATAATGTGGCGACCAGAACTGCACACATTACTCCAGCTGTGGCCTCACCAAGGTTCAATACAACTCCAACATGACTTCCCTACTTTTGTAATCTATGCCTCGACTGATAAAGGCAAGTGTCCCATATGCCTTTTTCACCACCCCACTAACATGCCCCTCCACCTTCAGAGATCTATGGACACACACGCCAAGGTCCCTTTGTTCCTCAGAACTTCCTAGTGTCATGCCATTCATTGAAAACTTCCTTGTCAAATTACTCCTTCCAAAGTGTATCACCTCACACTTTTCAGGGTTAAATTCCATCTGCCACTTATCTTCCCATTTGACCATCCCATCTATATCTTCCTGTAGCCCAAGACACTCAACCTCACTGTTAACCACCCAGCCAATCTCTGTGTCATCTGCAAACTTACTAATCCTACCCCCCACATAGTCATCTATGTTGTTTATATAAATGACAAATAATAGGGGACCGAGCACAGATCCCTGTGGTACACCACTGGACACTGGCTTCCAGTCACTAAAGCATCCTTCTGTCATCACCCTCTGCCTCCTACAACTAAGCCAATTTTGAATCCACCTTATCAAATTACCCTGTATCCGATGTGCCTTTGCCTTCTTTATAAGTCTCCCATGTGGGACCATGTAAAAGGCTTTGCTGAAATCCATATAGACTACATCAACTACACTACCCTCATCTACACACCTGATCACCCCCTCAAAAAATTCAATCAAATTTGTTAGGCATCACCTCCCTCTGACAAAGCCATGCTGACTATCCCTGATCAAATCTTGCCTCTCCAAGTGGAGATAGATTCTCTTCTTCAGCAATTTCTCCAATAGTTTCCCTACCACTGATGTGAGAATCACTGGTCTGTAGTTCCCTGGCTTATCTCTACAACCGTTCTTAAATAGCGGAACCACATTAGCTGTTCTCCAGTCCTCTGGCACCTCCCTCGTGGCCAGAGAGGAATTAAAAATGTGGATCAGAGCCCCTGTGATCTCCTCCCTTGCCTCCCTCAGCAGTCTGGGACACAAATCATCTGGACCTGGAGATTTGTCCACTTTTAAGCCTTCCAAAACCTCCAATGCCTTGTCACTCCCTATATCAATTTGCTTAAGAACCTCGCAGTCTCTCTCCCCAAGTTCGATACCTTCATCCTCATTCTCTTGGGTGAAGACGGATGTGAAGTATTCGTTCAATGCTCTAGCAATGCCCTCTGGCTCCACCCATAGATTGCCCCCTTGGTCTCTTATGGGCCCTGCTCTTTCCCTGGTTATCCTCTTCACATTAATATACTTATAGAATAACTTGGGATTTTCTCTACTTTTACCAGCCAGAGCTTTCTCATATCCCCTCTTTGCTCTACTAATTGCTTTCTTAAGCTCCACCCTGCACTGTCTGTACTCCACTAATGCCTCCGCTGATTTGCTTCCCTTGTACCTGCTAAAAGCCTCTCTTTTCTTTCTCATCGTAACCTGAATATCTCCGGTCATCCATAGTTCTCTGGGCTTGTTAGGCATTCCTATCACCCTAGAGGGAACATTTTGAGCCTGTACCCCCCCCCATTTCCTTTTTGAACACCACCCACTGTTCCTCTGTAGATTTCCCCACAAGTAACTGTTCCCAGTCTACCTTGGACAGATCCTGCCTTATTTTACTAAAATCCACTCTCCCCCAATCCAAAACATTTTTTTGCAACTTGTCTATTTCTTTGTCCATAACAAACTTAAACTGTACCATGTTGTGGTTGCTACCACTAAAATGCTCCCCCACCGCCACCTCAGCCACATGTCCGGCTTCATTCCCCAGAATTAGGTCCAGCACTGCATCGTCCCTTGTTGGACTCTCTACATATTGACCTAAAAATTTCTCCTGTACACATTTCAAGAAATCCACTCCATCCAAGCCCTTAACACTATGTCTATCCCAATTAATGTTGGGAAAGTTGAAATCACCTAATATAATTATCCTATCGTTATTGCTTTTACACACCTCCACAAATTGTGCACATATTTGCTCCTCAATTTTCTGTTGACTATCTGGGGGGTCTATAATAAACACCTAATAATGTGGTTGCCCTGTTTTATTCCTAAACACTATCCACAAAGATTCATTCAATGCCCCCTCTAAGATATCATCTCTCCTTATTGCAGTAATGACTCCTTAACTAATAATGCAATGCCTCCTTCTCTTTTACTCCCTCCACCGTCTCACCTGAAGATTCTATATCCCGGAATGTTGAGCTGCCAATCCTGCCCTTCCCTCAATCACGTCTCAGTGATAGCTACTATATCATAATTCCACATGTCAATCCTCACCCTTAACTCATCTATTTTACTTGTAATACTCCTGGCATTAAAGTCAAGGCCATCCAGCTTTGCCTTACTCCCTTGAAGCTTATTGCAGCTGTACTCCCACTGACTTGATTGTTTTACTGTATTATGATGTGTCCCTATTCTGCTAACATTCTGTGTCCCCTCCCCCAGCCGAATTAGTTTAAACTCCTCCCAACAGCACTAGCAAACCCACCCGGGTGTTAGTCCCGCTCTGGTTCAGATGTAGACCGTCCCGCTTGTACAGGTCTCACCTTCCCCAGAAATGGTTCGACTGATCCAGGAATCTAAAACCCTCCCTCCTGCACCAACTCTTAAACCACACATTCATCTGTGCTATTCTCCTATTTCTGAGCTCGCTTGCATATGGTACTGGGAGTAATCCAGAAATTACAACCAGAGGGGTCTAGCTTTTTAGTCTACTGCCTAATTCCCTGAATTCTTGATGCAAGACCTCATCCCTCTTTCTCCCTATGTCATTGGTACTAACATGTACCATGGCCTCTGCCTTATCACCCTCCCCCTTCAGGATGCCCTGCAGCCGTTCAGTGACATCCTGGACCCTGGCACCAGGGAGGCAACATACCATCCTGGAGTCACGTTGACGGCCACAGTAGTGCCTATCTGTTCCCCTGACTATAGAATCCCCTAATACTATTGCTCTTCCTCCCTTCCTCCCTACAGGCTGCTTGTGGTACCAGAAGCTTGGCTCTATCCAAACTCCCTGGAGGAACCAGCGCCCTCATCAGCCTCCAAAACGGAATACTGATTTGGGAGCGGGACCCCAGGGGACTCCTGAACTACCTGCCTGTTTCTCTTGGACTGCCTGGTGGTCACCCATTCCCTTCCTTCTTCAAGTCCCTTCAGCTGCGGTGTGACCACCTCTCTAAACTGCTATCCACGGTGATCTCAGACTCATGGATGCTCCACAGTGTCCCCAGCCGCTGTTCCAGCTCTGAAATCCGAGCATCCAGGAGCTGCAGCTGGGCACACTTCCTGCACCCATGCTGGTCCCGGGCACTGGAAATGTCCCCGGCTTCTGACATGGAGCATGAAGAGCACACCACGGCTTTGAGCGCTCCTGCCATGACTTATCCCTTTAAATTAAACCTTTTAAGTCAATTACTCTCAGGCCCTTCTTTCCTGATCCTCGTTACTGCAGAGTATACAAACTGTAAACCACAAAAAGACCTTAAACTATAAGCGATTAAAGTAGTAAATACCTTACCCACTACCTACCAGTGATTCCTTTCAAATTTCCATTTGATATAAAACATGAAAAACGAAGGGCCCAGTACTGAGACCTTCCAAAACCCATTGGAAACATTTTTACAACCAGAAAAACAGCCATCAACTATAACCCTTTGCCTCCTGCCACTAACCAATTTTGGTCCAACTTCCCATTTTCCCTTGGGTTCCATGGATTCTTATTCTCCTGTCCAGTCTGCTATGTGGGACCTTGACAAAATCCTTTAATGAAATCCAAGTATTACTATTTATCTGTTTTCAAAGATGCTCAATTACCAAATATTTCCTACCTCACTGTCTGTATTCTATCCAATATTTCACACTGTGGGTGTACCTACACCTTGAACTGAGTGACTTTTCAGAGCGCATTTAAGAATCAATGACATTGCTCTGGGTCTAGAGCCACATGTACGCCAGATCAGGCAAAGATGGCAGATGTCCTTACCTAAAGGGCATTAGTGAAACAGATTGTGCTTCTGGGTGCACATCATTCTGGGCAGCCCTTAATTGGCCTTCCCACATAAAATGGCAGCACACAGCCAATCACAGTTAGCGATCGGCTCCGGGCCCAGCCGCCTCCGCTCCCGACTGGCCCTCCTGACAGGGAGCAAATTCTCCCCCTTCTAACAATATGGCCCATATGGCTATATTGCTTGCGTCAATGGCCAACTTAAATTGCTTGGCATAATTGGGTACTGCCAAACCAGTCTTGTAGTCAATACAGTTTTCAAACTGTCAAATGCCTTCTGACACTCCTGTGTCCATTGAAACTTCTTGTTCTTTTTTAATAGTTCAGTCAATGGAGCAACCACTTGGCTAAAATTTGGTACAAATTTCTGTAAAACCCACTCATGCCCAGAAATCTCAAAACTTCTTGTTTTATAGCAGACACTGGGAAATCCACGATAGCCTTGGCTTTCACATCTCTCGGAGCCACCTTACCATGTCCGATGGTTTGGCCTAGATAGGAAACTTGTGCTTTTGCAAATTCACTTTTAGCCAAGTTCATCACCAAATTAGCTTCTTGTAATCAACAAAAAAATTCTTCCAGATGTTGTAAATGCTCCTGCTTTTGACTGAAACCTATCAAGTCGTCAACATAAACAGCACATTTACTCAGTCCTGCAATTACTTTGTTTGTCAGTCTTTGAAATGTTGCAGGTACATTTTTCATACAAAGTGGCATGACTTTAAAGTGATATTGTCCATCTGGCATCACAAAAGCCGATACCTCCTTTGCTGTCTCTGATAATGGTACTTGCCAATATCCTCTTAGCAAGCCAATCTTTGTGATAAATTTTGATTGTCCCACTTTCTCAATGAAACCTTCCAACCGTGGTATAGGAAATGAATCCACTGTTATCACCGCATTCACCTTTCATTACTCCACACACAGTCTTTGTGTTCCATCCAGTTTTGGTACTAGAACAATAAGTGGGAACCCCAGTTACTGTAACTGGACTCACTGATATCATTTTGAAGCATGAATTCAATTTTGTTCTTTATTTGTGATAATTTTGCTGGCTTTAATCTATAAGGATGTTGCCTTATCAAAGATGAAACTTCTACACACACATCATGTATAGCTAAATTTGTCCTCCCACAATGTTCCAAAGGCCACAACCTAGCCTATCTAATCTTCCTTCATAGCTAAAATTCTCAATTTTTGGAAAAATCCTAGTAAACCTTATCTGTACCCTCTCTAATGCAATCACATCTTTCTTGGAAGGGGATGACCAGAACTATATGCAGTATTCTGGCTGCAGCCTAATGGGCGTGTTGTCAAGTGTTTTATAGTGTTCTCGCATCACCTCCTTGCTCTTATCCTCTGATACTATACCTATACTTATACTTGGCAATTCAAGGAAGTTATCCCATAGAATTTCCTAACCACCTGATTTACCTGTCTTGCTAACTTCAGGGATCTGTGGACATCCAGCCCAAAGTTCCTCTGTTCATCTAAACTTGCAGTATCTTACCATTTATTGTGCATTTCCTTGCCTTGTTGGCCCTTCCCGAATGCATTATCTCATACTTCTGCATAATGAATTCCTTTTACCACTTTTGTGCCCACCTGACTAGCCCATTTTATCTTCTTGCAGTCCACAGCTTTCTTCTTTACTGTCAGCCATAGGGCCAAATTTCGTATCATTGGCAACTTCTTAATCTCACCCCACCCTACTTATTTCAGTTCAAATTATTGTTACAAATCTCGTAGAGACCGATGGTTTTAAAAAAAAAGAAAGGGATCCCCATGACGCCAATGGAAAGAAAATCCCTGGACAAGGTTTCACTTTTTAAAACTTTTACTGCAGGAGACCAAAGAAAATCAACACAATTCAAACATTAATGAACAGGTGAAGGATATTTCAAACAAAAAGGTAAATTTCACTTTAAATGCTCAGTACAACAAAGTAAAGCCTGATGTAGTTATAAGCACACCCATTACCTCCTGCACAAATGTGGCATCATATGTAATCTCACAGCCTCTCCGACTTGGACTTTATTTTTCAGCATCTTTCACCTCCCATCTAATCATTTCCATCCTTGAGTCCTATTCATCAGCTGCCACTTTTGATCCAAAATCTCTGGGCATGGTTCCCACTGATAGAGCACACTTCTGTAAATGCTCTCTCACTCTTATCATGACAGGCCTGATGGCACAGGCTTCCCAGAGACTCCATTCTCTCAACCTTGTAAAAGATCTGGTGGGGTCCGACACCACTTCAAAAGCAGTAATGAGTATTGTCAATCCAAAATCCCTCACCCTTTCTGTCTTCAGTATCATTTCCTTTCTAATTGCAAAACATACACAGAGGCCTTCTTAAACACAAGGATTTGTTTGAAGACTGCCAAACAGATAATTCTTCCATTCACAGAGAGCCTAGCTTACTTCCTCTTTGCACATATTGCCAGTATTATGAACTGCTAAACATAAAAAAGGCCACACCACTGCAATTAGTTTTCTATTTATCCTTTGCTTCTTAGCTGCCATCCCCATGGCAACCACAGGTCACATGGGATTTCCTTGGAACCTAATGGTGTGATAATCAGGAAGCCAATTATTCCTCTTTCAAAATAATTGCCAGCTCACCTTGTTCTTAAAGGGACATCACATGAAAACAAATACAGCTTTTTCTCAGCACATGGGTAATCATAATGTTATAAAATGGGACCAGTACTGAGCCCTTCCAAAACTGACTGGAAGCAACCTTATGTCCATAACCCATAGCTTCCTATCACTGGATAATTTTGGATCTAACTTTCCACTTACCCTTGGATCCCATGGATTCTTACTTTCCTGACATGTTGCCATTTAGAAATTATTATGCTTTCATATTTTTTATTGATAAGCTTTACCTTCCTGCTTGACATCACTGATTTTATGATAAACTAAGAATTTTGTTGTTTATTGAAGAAACCCAGTTATTGAATGGTCATTGAGAAATTAATAGGTAAAGTACATCTTCAGTTGTATAGCTGGCTGGGAAGATCATTTAAGTATATGTTGTGACCGATGGAGTAGTGGAACGAGAGACAGGCAGTGCACTCCTCCCATCTGATAGGCCGAATGGCCTCTTCCTGTGCTGTATGATTTCATCATTCTATAAAGCTGACTCCTGTTTAGTGGACAGTGGGAACAGGAGGTTTAAAGTCCAGGTCTTAACTGGCCATAGGGAACAGTGAGGTGAGGAGAATGCTTCTGGGATCTCAATGTTTTAATAGCGATGCATGCAGTCTAATGGAGTCAATTTTTGTGGCCTTTGTTTTTTTCCCAATATTTGGTTGGAGGAAACTTCTGCTCACCCAGTAGTGGATGTGAGATAAGTAAGATGTGAAATCAAAGACAACGAAATGGTTGACAGAGTCAGTGGTGAGGTATAGCCAAGTGTCATTAGTATTTGTGCGAAATCTAATGTTGCACATTCAGATGATGTAGCAGAGTGGCAGCATGTAGATGAGAAATAGAAGGCCAAGGATAGACACTAGGGCAGGGTCACCAGAGGTAGCAGTGCAGAAGCAGGGAGAAAAGCCATGTTTAAACTAACTAAATCAAGACCATTTTCACCAGGAATTTTCTGCAAGTTAAATTAGCCCAGCATCTGATAAGGTACTGCACATAAGGCTACTTAATAAGATAAGAGCCCATGGTGTTGGGGGTAGTATATTAGCATGGATAGAGGATTGGCTAACTACAAGAAGATAGACAGTTGGGATACCGGGGACATTTTCAGACTGGCAACCTGTAACTAGTGGAGTGCCACAGGGATAAGTGCTGGGACCACAATTATTTACAATATATATTAATAGCTTGGATGAAGGAAGTGAATGTACTGTTGCTAAGTTTGCAGATGACACAAAAATAGGTGGGAAGGCAAGTGGTGAGGATGACAGAATTTTGCCCTTGTCAGGTGATCTTGGAGGGGGGCGAGCGGGAGCGATCGGAAAGCTGACTGCCACCCACGATCGGGCTGCATCCGGGGTTTAACGCTGGTGGGCCAATTAAGGCCCACCCAGCATGAAGCACATGCTGCAGCGCTCAGCGCTGTCTGTGTGGCGGAGGGGGAGGAGGGTGAGCGGGGAGCTTCACGCATGCGCGCAAGTGCATACTGGAAAGATATAAAAAATGAAAAATAAAGAATTTAAAAATGTTACAAAACATGTCCCCTCATGTGACCCTGTCACATGAAAAGGGGCGTGTTATTAATGAAAAATTACAATTTTTATTTTATTTTTAATTGCTAATTAAATAACCCAAAGGCTGCTTGGCCTTTTTGCCTGCCTGCCAACTGTAAGGTTGGGTGGACAGCAAAAAAATACATTTAATAGGCACTTTAATGGCCTTAACAGGCCTGTTAATTGTCGGCAGCGGCACTGTCGACTCCTGTGTGCACAAGTGCTCAATGACGTTGGGACGCTTGCCCAGCATCATCGCGTGTCATTTTATGCTCGTTCGGGTCAGGCGCATGCCCGCCCGAAGAGGTAAAATTCTGGCCAAAGACTCTACCGAGGGATATAGGCAGGCTAAGTGAGTGGGCAAAAACTTGGCAGGTGGGGTATATTGTGGGAAAATGTGAGGTTATGCGCTTTGGCAGGAAGAATGGAGGAGCTGACTATTATTTAAATGGAGAAAGACTGCAGAAAGCTACAGCGCAGAGGGACTTGGGAGTCCTTGTGCTTGAATCCCAAAAAGCTAGCATACAAGGTCAGCAGGTAATAGGGAAGGCAAATGCAATGTTGGCCTTTATTTCAAAGGGAATGGAGTATAAAAATAGGGGAGCCTTGCTAAAACTATACAAGGCACTAGTTAGACCACACCTAGAAGACTGTGAACAGTTTTGGTCCCCTTATCTAAGGTAAGATATACTGGCATTGGTTGCAGTCCAGAGGAGATTCATGATATTGATGCCTGGTATGGAGGGATTTTCTTATGAGGAGAGGTTGAGTAGGTTGGGCCTCTACACATTGGAGTTTAGAAGAATGAGAGGTGACCTTATTGAAACATATAAGATTCTTAGGGATCTTGACAGGCTAGATGCTGAAAGGTTGTTTCCCCTTGTGGGAAAGTCTAGGATCAGATGTCTAGGACCAGAGGGCTTAATCTCAGGGTAAGGGTCTGCCCATTTGAGACATGGATGAAGAGGACTTTCTTTTCTCAGAGGAGAATCTGAGGAATTCTTCATCGCATGGGGCTGTAGAAACTGGGTCATTAAGTATATTCAAGGTGGAGATAGACAGATGTCTAATCAGTAAAGGAATCAAGGGTTATGGGGAAAAGACAGGAAAGTGGAGTTAAGGATTATCAGATCAGCCATGATCTCATTGAATGGCAGAGCAGATTCAATGGGCTGAATGGCCTACTTCTACTCCAACTTTTTATGGTCTTATGGTCTTATGGAGACAGCCTGTGCAATGGTTGGCTCTGTTGCCTTTGGTGACTTTGGCATGCATCCTCTGGAGATCAAAGGCCTTGAGGGCCCCGGGTAACTTTGGCTGTCCTCCCGTGAGCCAGCTGCTCCCTCTGTGGTGACAAGGATGGGGTTGAGGGGTTCACAGGCAAAGGGGACTCAGTGGGAGACTGCAGTCTCTGAGTTTCCTGACTGGGTGGCCCAGGGGTGTCCAGCTGCTGCTCCTCCTCCCTTCGGGTGCCTGAGGGCCCCGGCCTGACTCCTTGAGGGACATCAGCACCTGGAGGGACATTGAGGTGGCCATTTCCCTCTCGCGTTACCACTGAAAGAACTCACCCATGGCTCCAGCGATGGAGTGCAAGTCTGCACGCATCTCCACGTTCTGCTGGACCAGGGTCTCCATGGTGTTCGCCATCCTCCCCATAGAGACCTCGATATGCACATATGTGGGCACCACTTCATCAGAGAGCAGGCGGACGCACTCCTCTGACTCACATGCCACTCTGTTGTGGGCTTCCAACAGCTCTGTGTGATGTTGCCCTGCCTTCAGCTGACTCTCCAGGATGAGTTGGAAGGCTGAATCCAGAGGCTTGTCATCTGGATTGTACCTCACAGATGCCTCTTACCCAGCAGTCCTCTGAGTGCGGGGGAGCTCGGCTGAACCTGCCTCCCCCTGCTGCAGACATGTGTCCATGCGGTGAACACCAGATTGTGAACCCGAGCCTGATCTAGATCTGGGTCCCACCGAGGTGTGTATCTCTGCGCTGGCTGAGGGTGTGGGTAAGCCCTGTAACAGGTCTTCCAGGCTGCTTATTTCCAGCTCTTCAATGTTCTCTTGGCTGGAGGTGAGGACATGGATGGAGCTAAGGGACTGGCTGGCTGAGGGTGGCGGTCATTTGGCAGAACTCCCTGTGAACCAAAGTAGAGATAAGTAGTGCATGGCAGCAGAGTCATAAGCAGGAGAGCGAGCACACACAATGCGTTGAGAGAGGGATGATGTGGAGCAGGACCCTCACGAGGCTGGTCACCACCAACCTCCCAGTCGCCACAGAAAGAGTCCGTGTCCTCACCAGTCAGCGCAATGGCACACTCATCAAAGCGAATGAGGGGTCTAATGTGGGCCACTCCACCCCCTGATCTGGGATCTCTCCCTGTTGCCGTGAGCTAGCTTCTCCTGCATGAAGACAGAAGGAGAGAGTGTGAGCAGGATGCATGGCACTGCGTGGAATGTTTGTGTGGTTTGCAGAGCAATGGATGGGATGAGGATGTGAGGTCCAGAGAATATGAGTCTGATGGAGATGTGAGGATGTGTATGAGAGTTAGGGGTGTTGTCTCTTGAGGTGTTAGATCCCTGTGAATGTGTGATAGGCTTGTGTCTGTGTGAGTTGAGAGTGACGAGGTGGTTGACTTACCCTGGTGGAACGGATGAGAGCATTCATCCTCTTCCTGCACTGAATGGCTGACCTTCTCTGTGTTCCGGTGGCACCGACCCGACTCCCAGGTCGGATTGGTGACTCTGGTGGACCACCTGTGGCCAGAGCAGGTGTAGAGGGCATCGCAGAGGCATCCCAGTGGCGCTCCAGATAGGCATTACTAAATTTGTGGGTCTTCTTTGCTTTTGGGGTCATCTGTTGCCTGGAGCAGTCCAGGTCCAAAGAAATGAAGTGGGCATGTGCTCTGGTGCGCTTTAAGTATGGTGCCCAAGGAGAGAGGAAACACAGAGGTCACCGTGTAGAGGGCAAATGGGAGCCTGACCACCAATGAGCCAGTCTATTCCCTGTGAATACACAATTATCAAGGCAGGACACGCAGGGAATGGAACAAAATGGTGCGAAAAGACACCATTGCAGATGGTAGTAAAACTGTCCTTTTTCCCACCCACTACCCGCATCTTTTGCAAATCTGGGACAATTCTGCCCTAAGAAATATAGGTCTACAGCATCACAAGCCCATTCTCCAATTTGTTAAAGTTTAGTAACTGGGCTGGATTGCAGGAGTGTCGAGCAGGCTAATTCATGAAGGAAGCCAATGGGGAGATCTTCTGTCCCAGTGATCAGAAACAAGTAACCCTGATTTTATGCTACTGAGCTCATGTGGAAATAATGATTACATCAGGGGTGTTTTCATCTATGATATGAGGTATAGTATTTGGACAAATAAAAATGCAAAGGTTAATCATGGATGGCCAACAGCCAGCACAAATTTGTCAAAGGTAAGTCATACTTGACTAATTGAATGGACCTTTTTGAAGTCACTGGCAATAAAAAGTGAGGACAGTAGGTGTTTTTGGCTGTTTTCAGTGGGCGTTTGAGAACATTATTCATAAGGGGAGAGAAATTTAGATATGTGGGACATGAGAGAATGCAACTGCATGGATAGAAAGTTGTTGATGGACAGAAAACAGAGATTTGGGGTTAATGGATGATCTTGAGACTATAGAAGGGATTGAGGTGGAAATCCCCAGAGATCAGTGCTGGGAGGAGCAAATCCCACCTGGCGTTCATGCTGGGTGGGTGAACCACCCCCTCCTCTTCCCTTGGGGTTAGTGCTGAGAGGGGTGAATCCCCTCATACCCCTCGGGGTCAGTGCTGGGAGGATGAACCACACACACGGGATCAGTGCTGGGAGGGGTGAATCAAGGGGCAAAAGTGAGGAAGGAATTTTAAACAATCACTCATCAATAGAGAAAAAGCACTAAGAAAACTGAAGTGACGAAAGACTGACAACCCCCCTGGACATGATATGCTGCATCCTGGGGTTGTAAAAGAAGTGGCTGCAGAGATAGGGATGCATTGGCTGCAATCTGCCAAAATTTCCTAGATGCTGGAAAGGTCCCAACAGATTGGAAAACTACAAATGTTGTACCTCTATTAAAGAATGAGGGGAGGCAGAAAGCAGGAAACGATAGGCCAGTTAAATTAATTTTGGTTATTGCAAAAATGCGACAATTGATTATTAAGGAAGCAATAGCAGGACACTTAGAAAATCATAATACAATCAAGCATCGTCAACATGGTTTTGGGTGAAAAAGAAATCATGTTTGACAAAATTCTTTGAAGATGTATCGAGCAGCATGATAAAGGGGAGCCAGTAAATGTAGTGTTTTCAGATTTCCCAATGGCATTCGATATGTTGCCACTTAAAAGGTTCCTACACAAATTAAGAGCTTTGGGTGTTGGGATTAATACATTAGCATGGATAGAGCACTGACTAACTAACAGGAAGTAATGAAGTTTCTCCTGAATTCCCTATTGGATTTATTAGTCACTATCTTAAATTTATAGATCCTGGTCTCCGCCACAAGTGGAAACATCTTCTCGATGTTTGCCCTAACAAACCCTTCTCATAATCTTAAAAAAGCTTTATCAGGTTCCAGTTCATTCTGCTCTTTGCTACAAATAAGACCTGCAGCCATATCAAGCTTTCCTGTTCTAGTACGATACTTGTGAATCTTATTTGTACCTTTCCCAGTGCAACTTTATCCTTCTTGTTCTGGAGAGTATTCCAAGTATGGTTCCCAAAGTTCACAAGTCATTATTTGTCTGTAAAGTGTCCAGAGGCTGTAAAAGGCACTACATAAATTCAAACCTTTCTTTTATTTCTCACCATCCAAATAGATGTTAATCTTTGAACATTGGCAATGAGTCATTGGGAGATTGAGCTGTGAGCTGCCATCTCACAGTTTGATGAAGTGTCTGAGTGAAGCTCCAGCTCCCTCTAATGGAGGTACAAGATTTACAGAACTCATTGATCTGTACCTGTGCTGGACACACGGCAGAATCATCCATGCCCACTGGTGTCAGGCATGCTGGGCAGCGTGAGCAGACAATATGGCGAGAAAGGCAAGATTCGGTTTCACGACATCGTCAAACCAGTTTGCGATCATCTGCTCAACACGACGATGGCAGGCCACGTCTCTCGCCATCAGATGTCGGGAACCTCATTGTAATACATCAGCATTTCATTATAAGGCCAGCCCTCCGGACTTATTTCCCGCACCCCCCTCCTCAGCCCACGCTGGATCATCTCTCCACGTCTGTGTGATTGCATGCCAATGTGTTTCACAACAGCATATGTAAGGCAGGCTGCTCTTTGAGGGGAACTCAAAGCTGAGTTGCACAACGAATTGCCCAGGTAGCATTGGACTTCAAGGCTGAGGCGCGTTGGAGATGTGGGGGCAAGGTCCGCCCTGCAGCAGACGTGACTTGGGGGTGGTGGACAAGGGGGGTTGAAGGTAGTGCACAAGCACATGTGGAATTGGGAGGAGGGAAGCGACCATGCAGTGGAGAAGTGACAATTCCTCTCTAACTGAGACTGTCCAGATGTGGACATATTGACATGCGTGGAGTCGGGCCTCTAACTTACCTGTCACTCAAGCAGCGCAGAGGCACGAAAGTGCCACCAAGTGCTCCAGAGCTTTTCACCCCTCAGGCACAGACTGCAAAATAATGAACGTTTTAGTGCACTGCGGAACAGTTGGATGACTGTGCACATTGTACAATCTCCTCGCTAAAACTGGCCGTGGAGCAGTCACTGGTGCAGGTGCTCACAGCCCCTTGCAAAGTCATCATCCCGGTTTGGACCAGTCTCCCCCATGGTTCAAGCTAACAGTGCAGCCTTGCAGCATGGGTTAGGAGAATGCCTGTGCCTGAGCTGAGAGCACAGCATGCAGTCCAGTGGGCAAAGCTACCGCCAATCGGTCAGGTGGCTGGGGTTTTGGGCAGCCATGAAGTGCACTAAACTGGCCATCAGCGTGGTGGCCAGACCTCTCTGGGATGCATTAAGGAACCTTCAGACTTTATCAAGAGAGGTTCTTAGTATACCCGTGATTACCCATTTGTCTCTTTCTCTTTCATCTCACAAGAGGAGTACGTCAGCAACATGGAGCCCAGTGAACTAGCTGTATGCCTTGTGGCATACAGAGAGCAGAGATGACAGAGGAGAGACTGACTGAGGCACCTGGCTGCGCAGAGGGAGGAGCAGCATCCTCAGGAAGAAAGGGGCTGCTGGGGCTCCTGCACATGCTGCTGAATAGCCACAATGAGTTTTCATTATACAGCGCCTAGCTAGATCCAGGGTCTATAGACGCTGCCTTTCATTCCTACAGGTGACCAAGAACCAGTGCCGCTGTGTAGGGAACTGGTTGGTCATATCTGCCAACTACTGCAGGATTTGGTACCACGGACACATAAAGAGCGTCCACTGCCAGTGGCCTTGAAACTGACCGCGGCGCTCAATTTTTCAGGGCTCCACGGGTGACCTCTATGGGATATCACAAAACCTCCACCCACAAATTCATCCTTGAGGTCACGGATGCCATTTTTGTGAGGGCACACAGCTTTGTACATTTTGCCCAGGAACAAGAGAGCCAGGATGCAAGAATAATTGGGTTTGCCCAGGTCTTGGGTTTCCCACAGGTGCAGTGTGTGATCAACTACACTCATGTGGTGCTCAGATCTCCATTACAACAAGGGGTCAACTACGTCAACCGCAAGGCCTTCCATTCCCTGAATGCGCAGTTGGTGTATGACCACCACAAACGCATCCGGCAGGTGTGCGCACAGTTTCCAAGGACCGTCCATGACTCCTACATCCTCAGTTGGTCACAGATTCCTGACATCTTCCAGGGTCCACCGGCTTCTAGGGGACAGGGGCTACTCGCACAGGACGTGGCTGATGACACATGTGCAATAGCCTCAGACTGCAGCAGAGCGACAGTATAATGAGGCTCATGCTGCAACTCACAACTTGGTGGAGCAAACCATCAGAATGCTGAAAATGATGTTCCGGTGCCTGGACCGGTCTGATGGAGCTCTGCAATATAGTCCACAGAGGGTGTCATGCATCGTTGTCACCTGCTGCGCCTTTTACAACCTGGCACTGCTATGGGAAGAGGGGCTGGCAGAGGAGGAGGTGCAGGAGCTGGAAGTCTCGTCCCATGAGGAGCATGTTAATGGGGATATGGGTGAGGAGGTCTTCAAAGGCGATGATGATGGCGAGGAGGCTCTCGCACTGGCCAGACGAGGCAGGCACACTTGGGAGGTCCTCAAAGCTCCTAGATTTGTGGAGGATGATGACAACATGCAATGAGGAGACACCATAGATCCTCACATTGCATCTAGGAACATTTGACTCCAGTCTGGCTTATGGCACGCAAGTACCCTCCGTGATAATGCTCCTGTCATGGAGACGCAGTGGAGACCCTAATAGTCGTTTGATTGGGGGAGGATGATGACCACATGTAGTGATCCAAAGACTCCAAAGATCTTCACATAACCTCTGAGAATGTCTGACTCCTGTCTAGCCAAGGGCAGCTCACTTGGGCTCTGTGATCAGGGTCATATCATAGAGACGCAGCCGTGAAATTTTAGAAGCATCTGATCCTTTGTCTGCCTTCAGCACCTGGAACACAGCGTCACTGGTCACAGATGCTGAAGAGATGGAGGCCAGCCAAACCTTAAAGGTGCTGAGAGCACACAGAGAGAATGACAGAACTCTGTGGTGCCTGCCCACTACATTCTGGCAGCAATGACCAGCACTACCAAGGTGCAGGTATCAATAATGTTTCCAGGGAGTGGGAGGCCAGACTATCACTTTGGTCTGAAGGCTGCACAGAGCACAGGGAAGAGGCCCTGGACTGAGACACCTGCCTTTATCTTGTGCAGAAAGGTTTCACTTCTGAGTGACACGAATTCTGCTCATCAGAACAAGGAGCCACAGGCAGGGTGACAACCTTGGGAGTTTATTGAACATTATGTACAAGCGTTTAACACCCATGCCCAGGCTGTGCAACTAAATCTTCTTAACCTTCCTAACCCTGCCACTATCTTGGTGCTCCCCAGACATCCACAGCAGAGGTGGAGGCAGCCTGCTGACTGCAATGCCCTGTCTGTGAAGACCTTGGCCGGTGTCCCCTGGAGGGCTGAGACCTGGAAGGCCCCGGCCTGCTTTCGGTGTCCTGCTGTGTGGACCTGGAGGGCCCCGGCCTGCTTTCGGTGTCCTGCTGTGTGGCAGTGGCACCCTCCTTGGCCTGTGGAGCTGGAGCTGCTGAGGTCACAGGAAGAGGGGATTCGGAAGAGCCGGACACTCCCAGAGTCACCTGGGTGGATGGCCCCAGGGTTTGCACCTACTGATCCTCCTCCCTATGGTTGTCCGATGGACCCTGGCTGACTCCATGAGCAGAATGGGTAGCTGGAGTGAGATCGAGCTGCCTAGCACCCCTCTCACATACAGACTGTTGGAGGCCAACTATGATCAGCGATGGAGTTCAACCCGTGCAGCAATGCAGGAGTGACGTCCTGGACCAACGTCTCCATGGCAGCCACCATCCTACTAGTGTTGACCTCAGTGCGTTGGGATGCCGGCACTATCAACTCAACCTGAAGGCCGATAGACTCCTCCTTTGTGCCTTGCAATCTGAGGTGTGCGGTGGACATCCTTTCCTGATGTTCCCGAGCTTGCATTTGCAGATCCAGCAACTGTGACATGACCGAGTCCGGAAGCTCGTCATCTGGCTCGGACTCAGCAGATTCCTGGTCTCCAGCAGCTCTCTGAATGCTGGACTCTTGGGAAGTCCCTGCCGGTGCCTGCTGTGGATTAGAAAGTGCAATGCGCTCACCGGATGGTGATCCTGAGGCTACTCTAAAGCAAGGTCCCACTGAGTTGTGTGTCTCTGCGCTGGTGGATGGTGTGGGTCAGCGCTGTGATGGAACTTCAGGGAAGGTTTCAGCGGATTCCTAAATGCACTGTGGGTGTACCTACACCACATGGACTGCAGCGGTTCAAGAAGGCAGCTCACTACCACCATCTCAAGGGCAACTAGGGATAGGCAATAAAAATGCTGGCCCAGCCAGCAAAGACCACATCCCATGAATAAAAAAAAATCCTCTTCTGAGCTTCCCTCCTTGATTGGAGGCCCTGGGTCATAGACTCTGTGGGCTGCTTCCCAGATGTGCCTGCGAAAGCAGGAAGAGATAATTAGTGCATGGCCGTGACCTGTGAAAGAGGACACATCATTCACGGCATGGTTGTCTGATGGATGTTGCACTGCTGGATCCTCACTTGGTAGAGCACTGGTGACCTCACCGTCAGCACAGGACCGGCCCCGATTCTCACCGGCCAGCTGGATGGCTCTGTTTTCAAAGTCCGTGAGGACTTTGATTTCAGGCATTCCTCCACCGGTCTGCGACATCTCCCTATTGTTGTGTACCAGCTTGTCCTGCATGAATAGAGATGGAAAGAGTGTAAGCGGGATGCCTGCCAGGCCAGTTAAGTATGCTTGGCCTGTGTGGGTGGTGTGTGGTCCCATGGACAGGATGAGGACAATGGTGGTGAGTGTGAAAGAGTGAATGGTGATGCCCCTT
This sequence comes from Carcharodon carcharias, assembly GCF_017639515.1. Lineage (NCBI taxonomy): Eukaryota > Metazoa > Chordata > Chondrichthyes > Lamniformes > Lamnidae > Carcharodon > Carcharodon carcharias. The sequence continues at coordinate 38,607,139 of NC_054476.1, read as the reverse complement.
GAACTAGCAGTGAGTGAGGGCCCTGTGGATGTGTGATGGGTTTATGGGTGTATGGGTTGAGAGTGATGAGAAAAGTGACTTACCCACGCGGAACAGAAGAGATCATTCATCTTCTTGTGACACTGGGCGGCTGTCCTCTTTTGCAGGGCGTTGACACTGAGCACTGCTGCCTCCACCTCCCAAGCCGGATTAGTGATGTTGCTGCCCATCCTGCGGCCAGGGTGGGGGTAGAGGACATCACGGTGGCCTCCGCTGTGTCCAAAAGGCATTCAAGTTATGCATCATTGAACCTGGGGGCTGCAGTCTTCTTTCCTTTCAGGGCCATGTCTTCTCTGTAGCCGTCGTAGGCTGGAAGCACTGACAGGTTGTTGTGCAGCTGCACTTTAAATATGGCGCCCGGCATGATGAAGCAGCGAGGTGTTGGCGTGGCGGGCGAATGAGAACCCACCGGCCATGGAAACGGCGTGTTTCCCAGGAATGCATAATCAATGCGGTGGGTTTGGGATGATACGGCATGGGAAAATGCAATTGCGGCCAGCGGGTAAAACATCATTTTACCCGCCCACTACCACACTTAGTGCAAATCTGGGATGGTTTCTTACATAAAATCTCCTTGTCGCCTTTATTGCTTTGCTATAAGGAAAGATTAATAGGTTAGCATGTGTTTCTATAGTAACCACTTGTGTCACTATAAAGCTCCACTACTGCTAATTGAGAATGAAGTTTTTGACAACAGCAGAAGTTTGTGAAACTCCTGGTGCTAGGTGATTGTTTCCTCACTCTCCCTGAATTGTATAAAATGTGCTTATTCTACAACTCCTAACTTTGTCCTTTCCAACTGCCTATTCATAATGAGGAATTTTTGAGACTAAGTGTGGTGGCGTGATGCTTTTCCCACGGTCAGAGTAATGGGAAATCACACTTGATTCAGCGCTTGGAAGTTCAGTGCTTCTGCACAGATGAGTATCTCTCCGAATCACCTGGTGGGTCAGGAGCTGATTTGACTTCCCTGCCGTTATGTGATGAGGTAGAAGGTCTGGGCACCATATTTAAATGCCATCTGAGCATACTTATCTCACTCTCTCCATCCCAGTTGTCTCCAGGACACACACACAGATGCCTGGGAACCAGATGAAGAAGTCTGCAAGCCACAAGAAGAAGGCTGTGCCCAACTTCTGCCCCGATGCCCTCAAGGTCTGGATTCAAGGAGTGTGGGAGCATAAGGATGTGCTGTACCTGAGGGATGGCTTCCAAAAGCACACCAGTCTCACCTCTCTGGCTGCAGTGCAGTGGGCACCCACAATGCCACCCAGTGCAAGAAGAGGATGAATAATCTAATCTGCTCTGCCAGGGTAATTCATTCTTCAACTCCCTCCAATATCCAACTCTCATTGTGGTATCATGTACTCAGAGAGCTACTTTCTTCAGGATCTCACACAACCATTAGCAGGGGACACATATCACCACTGTCTCATGGAAAGTTTCACATCACCACCATCTCATCTATTATGCTGCTCACACTCCATCCTCAACCTCTCCTGGGGAGGGCTCACCGCACACAGGGGCCATGCATGTGCCCCAACCTCACCTCCATCCCTCCTCATCACATTCTTATCTTTTGTTGTCATCCAGGACAAGCTAGCCCACAACAGATGGAAAGGATCCCAGACCAGGGGAAGGGCAGAAAACCTCACCCAGTTTGAGGAGGATACCATTGAGCTGGCTGTGGAGGACAGGGATCGCTCCTGCGGGGCAGGGGAGATAGGCCTTTCCAAGCAACCTAGTATGGATGACACCCCCATGAGTTCACCACATCCTGCCATTCACAGTGAGTGACATGCAATCTTGTAATCTGGCTGTTCTTGAGCTTAAACTCTCTTCTTTCTATTATAGGCACCAGCAGATCCAGGGAGACAAGGATGGCCAACATAAGCCCCAGGCCCTAAAACACCTTGGATGAGGAAGATGAGGAAGCCACTAAGGAAGAACCGTCACTGCGGTCACCAGCACAGGAACACACACCTCATTGGGGCATAGCTCTGGATTAGGCTCAGGCTTACCTATTGGAGAACACCTGACTGACATATCCCTGCAGCAGTCGGATGCAGGGACTGCCCAGATCTCCAGCACTTGGGGGGGCTGCTGGAGACCAGCCACCCGCTGAGTCCGAGTCAGATGAATATCTGCGAGCGGTCGCCAACTCAGTAATGGAGGTACAATGACCAGTGACAGAACATCAGATAGAGATGCATCCAGTCACTCAGCTGACTGGAGCGAAGGATGGAGGAGTCCCTCCACGTTTTGCCTGATGTCGTGGTTCCGACATACGAGCGCCTTGAGGTCACCATGGGAAGGTTGGCGACTAGCATGGAGACCTTGGTCCAGCAGGTTTTAATGGATTTGCGTTCGGCACTAGACTCCATAGTCACACACACTGGTGGGCAGCATCAGTGAGAGGGAGACAAGGCACCTTGACCTCTCTCTAGGTGCCCCTTCTCCTCAAGGAGTCGGGGAGGAGCCCTGGGGAATCCACAGGGAGGATGAACATCAGCTGCACACCACAGTGGCCTCCACTCAGGATGCTCCAAGGGTGTCCAGCCGCTGAGGATTCCCTCTGCCTGTGACCCCATCCACACCAGCTGCTTAGGCAGAGGAAGGTGCATCTGCCAATAAGCACAAGACCCTTATTAGGCCGGGGCCCTCCAGGCCTCGGGCCACCAGAGGACGTCCATAAAGGTCATCACACGTCAGGACGTAGCAGTCAGCAGGTGCCTCTACCTCTGCTGTGGATGTCGGTGCTGCACCCAGGCATAGTGTTAGGGTTAGGAAAATGATGAATATTGAAATCACCTTTGGGTCATGAGTGTACAATCACTGTAAAAATATTGCACTTTTGTTAATACATTTGATGTTTCTGCGAATGGTTTGGTCAACAGAAGGCATTGTGGTTGATTACAAATAAATTCTCTTATTTTGAGGTTTAGCCATTCCCCCGCTCAGTAATAGTCTCCCTTTGTGGGATTCATATTCATGTGATGTCAACCTCACTAGGGTTGTTTCTGCACCCTTGTGTGATATTGTGGAGATGTGTTAAAATCTTTATTGGAGGTGTATGCTTAATGTGCTTGTAACCCTTTTTTGTTCACAACACACTGTTGTGTGAGGACAGCTCAGCAGCCTTGAGGGATTAGCGGCAGTTGTGTCTCCTCAGTGGAAGTGCCAAAGGACAAGGCTTGGACGAGAGGATGATATCCCTAACCATGCCCTCATCTCACTGGCCATTGTAGTTTCTCTTTAATGTGGCAACGACTGAATCAAGTAAGTCAGCGCAGCCTTCTCACTGTTGTCGACTTTCACTTCACAGAGCGAGCGCATACAGGGTTCACCACTGACCTTCTTAGAGATTATGAGGCTAGAAGGTGCATGTCTGAATGCTGAACTTGCTCTCGATGTGACTCGTTGGACATCTCTTTCAATGCCATGGAATGGCAGGAAGGGACAGGAGAAATGTGGCCATCTCCCGTTGCCTTCACTTTACTCCTCCTGAACCTGGTAGCAATTAAAGTGGCACAGGCATGTCTTCCATGGTTCCTCGATGGTGTCATCCCATGTGAGCTGACCCTCACCACTCTCTTCAGGTTCCTGGCCCTTCTACTCTTCATCCTCCAAGTAGCTCTCATCCTCCTCCATTTCTACCTCTGGCAAGGGATCACCCTTTTGCAGTGCCAGTTTGTGAAGGGCGCAACACACAACGATGATGTGGTATACCCTATCTGGAGTGTACTGCAGTGCCCCACCTGAGTGGCCCAAACAATGGAACCACATTTTCAGAATGCCAGTGGTCTGCTTGGTGGGGTCCATGTGGAGCTGTGAGCTGTGTTGTACCTCTCCTCTGAAGCACTCTGAAGCTGCGCACGGTTATCATGAACCAGTGTTTCAGTGGGTAACGTTTTTGCCCAAGCAGCCATCCCTGTAAGGCAGGCAGGAACTTTGAATATCTGAGGCAGCTGGGAGTGACTGAGAATGCATGAGTCATGGCAGCTCCCAGGGTACCTGGCACAACCGTGCATTATGTGCTTCTGATGATCGCACAACAGTTGCACATTGACGGAATTTTAGCCTTTACAGTTGATAAACATTAGTGGCTGATGCTAGAGCACTTAAAGCTACACAGGTGCTGCCTAATGCACCCTGCACTTTTGAGAAGCCTGAGATAGTAAATCTCGCAGCTTGGCTACCTTCATCAAATGTAACCTCATACAGTGATGTGCCTTGTTGTAGAGGGCATCTGTGATCTCCTTGATGTACCTCTGTGTGACAGATTGTGAGAAGCTACACAGGTCCCCTGTGGACCCCTGGAATGATCTGCAGGCAAAAAAATTGAGTCCAGCGATCATCTTCAAGGCGACTGGCAAGAGATAGCCTCTGACTCTATGGGGTGTTAGTTCCTCATGCAGAATGGGACAGATGTGATCTACCAGTGCTTGGGATAAGTGCAGATGCGCATGGCATTTCCTCTTGTTCATCTATAAATAGGAGCGTTTTCTTCAGTATATCATAGATCTAGTGAGTTGCCTCCGTGATCTGGGTCTCTCCTCCTGATCCTCATGTTCTTGCTGTGGCTTCCCTGTACCTTGGACTTCAGGCAGGGCCTCCTCCTGAAACTGTGCTCGGTGTCACCTGTCCCTTCTACTCCTTCGCCATTGCATTAGAACCCTCAAAAAGGAAGCATTTAGCCCTGATCCATAATTGTTTTAACCTCTCTGAAATGATAGGTTGAATAGATTAATGATTCACCATAGTGAAGCTGACAATCTTGAACCAATAGCAAACGTTACAGTCTATAGTGGCTCCTGCTCTACCAGCCTCTTCACTGATGCAGCTTTGCATCTGAGGTTCTAACAGATACATCGAGTTGACCAAGATGCCATTCCTAAGACTTAACATCTGAATCTCATAGTGGTTGGAGAAGGTGTGAATGATATGTGTGACCTGACCTAGCTCAGTGCTCCAAGCTCAGGTCTGGCATGCTGATTAACAATAAGTTGCTCATGATTAATAACTGGATTTCCTTTGGCCTGTTATGAATGCCAATTCTGAAACTGCATGAGAGTCTTCTATTGATGGGATGGCATATATTCATCACCTTTGCCTCCTTAATGGTTGCCTGCATTCCCAAATTCCACATCCCTGTGTGTTAATGTTGAAATGCAGCGAATGTGATGTTAAACCAGCAACATTTCCCTGTTACAGCGTGGCAAAGGCTGTTCTAATGATTACCTTCTCAAGGAGCTCTTCCCCCTTTCTCTCAGCTTTGACTCCATTTTAATCTTGTGATACCAACAAGTTAGAGGGTGCCCCCAGAAAAGGCCCTTAGTCCAGCAGTGCACTCTGCCCAGACTGCATCAGACCCCTCCCAAGCAGGTTCGCTTCTACTTTCAATTTATAACTTGCCATTAGTTTGAGAGTGCAAGATGGTGGTTCTCCACTATTACTTCAAGACCAACTTTGAACTCACTCTCTCACTATCCGCGTCTCAGAAATTTACCTGGAACCTCACGATGTGAAGAGCTCCCTCCTGTTATTCCCCAGCCTCCCCCAGTAATACTGGATCGCATTGTTGTTGTGGTCGACATTCCTACCCTCACCCCTGAGCCCATCACTGTTTAATTGCAAACTGCTTTCACACCTGTGGAATTCCAATTTTTTGGTTCCCGCTATATTCTCTGTTCTCACCTGCCATGAAACCCAGGATGGGAAAATTCCTCCCATAGTGTCCTACATTCATTATCTATCAATTTTAGAGAGTTTTAGTAAATGTTTAGCGACAGTCACCAGTTCTGTAGTGCACCTAACCATTACAGCTCAGTCACTACATCACCATCTAAAGATAACTATGGATGGGCAATAAATGGAATAAACACTCATCCGAAGGAGAAATACAAGTTTGAAAGTCAGGTGAGTGTAGAGTAGGACTGGATAAATCAAAGCCTTTCTTTTGTTATTCTTTTATGGGCTTTGGGCATCGCTGGAAAGGCCAGCATTTGTTGCCCATCTCTAATTGCTGAGTAGTTTGCTCAGCCAATTCAGAGTCAACCACGTTCTGTGGAACTGGAGTCATATGAAAGCCAGCCCAGGTAAGGATGGCAGATTTCCTTCCCTAAAGGACTTTAGTGAACCAGATGGGTTTTTATGACAATGGATAATAGCTCCACAGTCATCATTACTGGCTAGCTTTCAATTCCAGGATTATCATTAAATTGAAGTAAAATTCCAAGAGCAGCCATTGTGGGAAATGAACCCACACGCCAATAGCATTAGTCTGGGCCTCTGGATTACTCATCCAGCAGCATTTACACAATGCCATCCTCTCCCCACTCCATCCATGTTGGATGTAGCTAACTCCTCCTGCATCCCCCTAATTGTGAGGGCAATTATTTTTCACCCGGTTGACTGTTCCATCAATGACAGGTGGAAATGCAATAATGGGATTGTGGTGACAAATGTTTAAATATGTTGTCCTTGTAACAGGAGCAAGAAACACATCGATGGACTCTTCACCAGTGAATGCAGCAAGTTTCAAAACAAAATCACTTCCGAATGTTGTGATTGGTGGCCGAGTTAGTACTATTGATAGAGTTGATCTGCGGATACTTCTTAGGTGAAAACTTTTAGTTTATTTACAAGGTTCTTAGCAGCAACCACATGTGTGCTTTCTACTCAAACTCTATCTCTACACAACTCTACCACTGACTACTGACCACTGAGGTGGACTGTGCTACTCTCCTATTGGATACCAAATGTCATGTGATCTTCCTTAACAAGTATTACTCTTAAAGGCATATTACACACTAAATAAAACCACAATTATCACACTGAAAGTTCTTAGAAGAAGTATTAGGACCCATGGGCACCCGGCAGTCTGCAGGCCAGATGCTGCTCCCGAAGTGATTCAATGAGGCCCTCAGAGACGGTTTTCAAAATGCAGGTAAGTGGAATGGAAGATCCTTAGAGGAACTGTTTCTCCAACCATTGGCCGTTCCTTTCACTATCCTCCTCAAAGTTCACAATTCCAAGTTTTGTGTCATCTGCAAATTTTGAAATTGTATCCTACGCACCCAACTCTAGGTCATTAATGTATATCAAGAAAAGAAAGGATCCTAACACCAACCCCTGGGGAATCCCACTGTATGCCTTCTTCCAGTCCAAATAACAACCATTCACACTACATGCGGAACTCACTACCACATGGAGTGGTTGAAGCATTTGAGGGGAACTAGATAAGCATATGAGGGAGATGGAAATAGATAGGATTAACCATTGCCTCATGTGGCCTCAGAATGCAGCAGAGCGACGCTATAATGAGGCTCATGCAGCAGCTCGCAACTTGGTGGAGCAGACCTTCGGGATGCTGAAGATGTGGTCCTGATGCCTGGACCGGTCTGGTGGAGCCCTGCAAAGCAGTCCGCAGAGGGTGCCACACATTGTCATTGTCTGCTACGCCCTTTACAACCTGGTGCTGTAACGGGGAGACGAGCTGGCTGAGGAGGAGATGGAGGAGCTGCATGTCTCCTCTGATGAGGAGGATGCTGATGGGGATGAGGGTGAGGGAGTCCGCGGTGGTGACGACGATGGGGATAAGGCTTTCGCACTGGCTAAATGAGGCATGCGCACTCAGGAGGCCCTCAAAGCTGCCAGATTTGTGGAGGATAATGATGACATGCAGTGAAGCATCCATAGATCCTCACATCACAGTTGTGAATGTTTGACCCTATCTGGCTTAACTCAGCGGTAATACCCTCTGAGAGAATGCTCTTGTCGTGGAGATGCAATGGGGGCCCTAATAGTCGCTCAGTCAGAGGAGGATGATAACAACATGCAGCGAGGACACTCCATAAATCTTCACATAGCCTCTAAGAACGTTAGACTCCTATCTGGCCAAGGGCAGCTTGCTTGCGCTCCATGATCAGGGCCATCTCAGAGATGCAGCCATGAAAATTTAGACGCACCTTGACGCTGTGTCCGCCTTCAGCACCTCAGCCCTTCAGGAGCTGTTGCACAGCATCACTGGTCACAGATGCTGGTGTGATGGGGGCCAGCCCCACCTTAAAGATGCTGAGAGTACACAGAGAGTATGAGGGAACTCTGTGGCATCTGCCCACTACATTCTGGCAGCAATGACCAGCACTGCCAAGGTGCAGGCATCAGTAATGTTTCCAGGGAGTGTGAGGCTGGACCATTACTGTGGTCTGAAGGCCGCACAGAGCACAGGGAAGAGACCCTAGACTGAGATATCTGCCTTTTATCTTGTGCAGAAAGGTTTCACATCTGAATGACAAGAACACTGCTCATCAGAACAAGGAGCCAGGGAGATATTCTTGGGAGTTTATTGGCAATTGTGAACATTATGTACAAGTGATTAACACCCGTGCCCAGGCTGTGCAATTAATTCTCCTTAACTGTCCTAACCCTGCCGCTATGTCTTGGTGCTCTTCGGACATCCAAAGCGGAGGTGGAGGCAGCCTGCTGACTGCAACACCATGTCTGTGATGACTTTGGTAGGAGCCTCTGGAGGGCCGAGACTTGGTGGGCCCTGATCTGCTTTCGGGGTCCTGCTGTGTGGCAGTGTTACCCTCCTCGGCCTGTGAAGCTGGGTCTGCAGAGGTCACAGGAAGAGAAGATGGGCTGGACACTCCCTGAGTCACCTGGGTGAATGGCTCCAGAATGTGCACCTGCTGATCCTCCTCCCTGTGGGTGCTTGAGGGCCCCTGGCTGACTCCTTGAGTGGAAGAGGTAGCTGGAGTGAGATCGAGCTGCCCGGCACCCCTGTTGCATGCACACTGTTGGAGGCCAACTATGGCATCAGCAATGGAGTTGAGCCCGTGCAGCAGTGCAGGACTGACATCCTGGACCAAGGTCTCCATGGCGGCTGCCATCTTGCCAGTGTTGACCTCAGCGCATTGCAATGCCAATGCTATCACCTCAGCCTGAAGATGGACGGACACCTCCATCGTGCCTTTCAATCTGAGGAGTGCAGCAGCCATCCCCTCCTGATGTTCCTGAGCTTGCCTTTGCAGCTCCATAACTGTGACATGACCAAGTCCAGAAGCTCATCATCTGACTCAGATTCAGCAACTCTCTGGCCTCCAGCAGTCCTCCGAGTGCCAGGGACCTGGGAAGTCCCTGCCGACTGCTGTGGCTCAGACAGTGTGAAGTGCTTACCAGATTGTGATCCCGAAGCTACTCTAAAGCTAGGCCCCACCGAAGTGTGTGTCTTGCGCTGGTGGAGGGTGTGGGCGAGCGCTGTGACCGGACTTCAGGGAGGGTGCCTTCAAATTCCTCTTCAGAGGTTTCTTCAGAGTTTTCTTGGGGGCTCTAAGTTGTGAACTCCATTGGCTGCTTCCCAGATAAGCCTGCGAAAGCAAGGGGAGATAATTAGTGCCTGTGAAAGAGGACACATCATTCACAGCTTGGTTGTCTGATGAATGTTGCACTGCTGGATCCTCACATGGTAGAGCAGCACCAACCTCACCGTCAGCGCAAGACTGGTCCCGGTCACTGGCAGTTGGTTGGATGGCTCTGTTTTTGAATTCTGTCAGAACTTTGATTTCCAGTATCCCTCCACCTGTCTGCAACCTTTCCCTCCTGTTCTGAGCCAGTTTTTCCTAAATGAATAGAGATGGGGGGAGTGTATCAGCATGCCTGCTGGGCCAGATGATAAGTGTGCCTGACCTGTGTGGGTGGTGAGTGGTCCCATGGACTGGGTGAGGACAATGACGGTGTGTGTGAAAGAGTGAATGGTGATGACCCTTGCACTAGCAGTGATCTAGGGCCCTGTGGATGTGTGATGGGTTTGTGAGTGTGTGAGTTGGGAGTGATGAGAAGAATGACTTACCCTGGCAGAACAGAGGAGATCATTCATCCTTTTGTGGCACTGGGTGGCTGTTCTCTGCGTTGACGCTGACCACCGCTGCCACTGCCTCCCAAGCTGGGTTGGTGACGTTGCTACTCATCCTGCGGCCAGAGCAGGGTAGAGCAGGTGGGCCTCCACGGCATCCAACAGTCGCTCAAGGGACCCATCATTGAAGTGGGGGCTGCAGTCTCTTTGCCTTTGTAGCCCATGTCTCCCGGGCAGTGGTGGTGAGCTCGTGGCAATGAGTGCTTTGTTGGCAGCTGCCTTTTAAAGATGGCAGCCGGTGTGATGCAACGGGGTGATGGGGGGCGGGCGATTAAGACCCACCCACCATGGAAACGGCATGTTTCGTCGGAGTGAATATATCATGAGGCAGGCTCAGGAAGATAAAGCGTGAAAACCCGCCATTTTCATCAGCGGGTAAGACTCCATTTTATCCACCCGCGACTGCACTTAGTGCAATTCTGGGTAATTCAGCCATAGAAATTAAATAGACACCAAGCAAAGCACATTTTATCTTATGGGCAGAATTTTATGGCTCCGTTTCGGTGGGGACAGGGCCATAAAATGCGGCGAGCCGTTATAAACCACATTGATGACCACAGGAACGTAAAATCCCACTGTCATAAAATTCTGCCCTATGAATTCAAAATAAGGTCCCTTTCAATTTGTTTCCTTTGCAGACAGTTGTAGGCTTACAGGCTTAGATCTCACATGCCTCTGACTTCCACACACAAAACTCTTCTGTATATACCTGTATATTCCCTTTGAATGTAAATTCTCATTGTATCACCAGGCCCTTTGAACTGCACCTCTTCTAACAATAAAACCCCTTTCATAGAACCAATTTTATTAGTAGTATAAATATATTGCTTGTTGTCTCCTAGCTAGATTCAAAAATTCACCACCAGTCTTTGAATGGTTTATTCAACAAAATGCAAACCCTTTACCTTACTGTTTATATCTCAAAACTACTATACATCAAAGCACCCAGACTAGCTGGCTTTAATCCAGTTAACACACACACACTCACAGACACAGACCCTACTACAAGTCCAATTTAGAATAATTTCCAATAAGATTATATACATTAATATCTCTTCATGACAGTCTGCATAGCAATAAGTTTGGCTTGCATCAAAACAAACAAAACTCTCATGACTATGACACTGGGTGGCTTCCACCTGTGCTGCAATGGTAGCTAAGGCATTTGCCAGCAGTCATTGCATCATGGTTGGATCCTCAAGTGTTGCTGTGGCGCTAGCTGCCACTTCCTTGTTAGAAAGGAGGGGTTCCAAGCTTTGCGCAAAGCCCTGCACCTGGCGGTCTCACTCTGCTCCCATGTCACAGCATGCTCCCCATCCACGTCTGGGTACCAATCATTTGTATACTCTTGTCTTGACCATTCTCCACATGGAAAGTAATTACAAACTGTACAGTTCACCAGATGCAAAAGCAACAGAGGCTCCTGTTTGAAGCTAAAAAAGATTGACAGGCTGGGGCTCTTCTCCCTTAAATAAAAAGGCTGAGGCGGTGACCTAATAGATGCCTTTAAAATTATAGAGAATTTTGATAGAGTGGACACAGAGAGAATGTTTCCTCTTGTGAGAAAGAGCATATCTAGAGGTCATCAATATAAGAACATCACCAAGAAATCCAATAGGGAAGTCAGAAGAAACCTCATTACCCAAAGAATGGTGAGAATGTGGAACCTGCTACCACAGGGAGTGATTAAAGCAAATAATATAGATGCATTTAAGGAGAAGCTAGACAAGTATTTGAGGGAGAAGGGAACAGAGGGTTACAATAGAAATTTAGATGAGAAAAGATGTGAGGTGAGTCAAGTGGAGCATAAACACTGGCATGGATTGATTGGGCCAAGTGGCCAGTTTCTGTGTCCTATATCCTATGTAATCCTATGTACAGCAATTGTGGTATAACGTTATTTTTATTGTCATATTACCCTCCATTTCTGTTGTAAAATAAGTTCCGCAAAAGCCCAGCAACTTTAATGATTCTTTTGTGGACCCCATGGAAAGTTTCTATGGATGCCCAGTGGTCTGTGGACCCCAATTTGAGAACTGCTTGCTCCTGGGACCTTGCTATACTCAACTTGTCTGCCATATTTCCCACATTTCCACATAAAGTGCTTATTTTGTAGAATACTTTATGGGTTGTAAACAGTATTGCAGCATCCTGAGATCATGAAAAGCGCTATATAAATGCAATTTCTTTTTTTCTTTTTCGCTCTTTCTTTCTGTTTCTCTCCCTCTTTCTCTGGGCATCACTGGCAAGGCCAGCATTTATTGCAAATTCCTTTTTGCCCGTGAGAAGATGGTGACAAACTGATTACTCGAACTGCTGCAGTCTATGTGATGTAGGTACACTCACAGTGCTATTGGGGACGGGTTCCAGGATTCAGTCAGTGACAGTGAAGGATACATTTTAAAGCCAGAATGAAGTGTGATTTGGAGGGAAATTTTCTCATGCATCTGCTGCCATCATCTTTCTAGGTGGGCGATGTTATGGGTTTGGAAGGTGCTGTCAAAGGGTTCCTCTATTTAACAATGACAACAGGCTCCATGACAGGCCTGCCAATGTGCCCAGCATCTTGGAGTTCATGCCCATCAGCCTTTTTCTTTACACCTCCCCATCAAGGTCTTCATCTTAGTCCCCTGCTGCAGAATTTGTCTGTGTTCTCAACCTTTGGTGAGCTAACAGATGAACCATTTTATTTCCCCCAGGCCTGGCTACAGCCTGCTACTGCATAGTGACTCAAGTACCCAAGAACCGTCATCTGGCAGGCCAGTGCAGTCTCACAAAGAGGGGCTTGACCTATACCAAACATTTGATGAAGGATCACCAACACTTGATCTGATCATCCCCCCCTCCCTCCCCCCCCATAACTCTTTCTCCGGTACATCGATGACTGCTTCAGTGCTGCTTCATGCTCTCGTCTGGACCGCGAAAACTTTATTAATTTTGCTTCCAATTTCCACCCCTCCATCATTTTCACATAGTCCGTCTCTGACACTTCCCTTCCCTTCCTTGACCTCTCTGTCTCAATTTCTGGTGATAGACTGTTCACCAATATTCATTACAAGTCTACCGACTCCCACAGCTACCTTGACTACAGCTCCTCACACCCTGCTTCCTGTAAGGACTCCATCCCATTCTTTCAGTTCCTTCGCCTCCATCGCATCTGTTCTGATGATGCCACTTTCCAAAACAGTTCCTCTGACATGTCTTCCTTCTTCCTTAACCGAGGTTTTCCACCCACGGTGGTTGACAGGGCCCTCAACCGTATCCGGCCCATCTCCCGCGCATCCGCCCTCACACCTTCCTCTCCTTCCCAGAAACATGATAGGGACCCCCTTGTTCTCACTTATCACCCCACCAGCCTCCGCATTCAAAGGATCATCCTCTGCCATTTCCGCCAACTCCAGCATGATGCCACCACCAAACACATCTTCCCTTCACCCCCCTCCCCCCCTCCCCCAGCGGCATTCTGCAGGGATCGTACCCTCCGGGACACCCTGGTCCACTTCACCATCACCCCCTACTCCTCAACCCCCTCCGAAGGCACCTTCCCATGCAACCACAGAAGGTGCAACACCTGCCCCTTTACTTCCCCTCTCCTCCTCACCGTACAAGGGCCCAAGCACTCCTTCTTAGTGAAGCAACATTTCACTTGCACTTCCCTCAACTTAGTCTACTGCATTCGTTGCTCCCAATGCGGTTTCCTCTACATTAGAGAGACCAAACGCAGACTGGGTGACTGCTTTGCAGAACACCTTCGGTCTGTCCATAAGCATGACCCAGACCTCCCTGTCGCTTACCATTTCAACACTCCACTCTGCTCTCATGCCCATATGTCCGTCCTTGGCCTGCTGCATTGTTCCAGTGAAGCACAATGCAAACTGGAGGAACAGCACCTCATCTTCCGACTAGGCACTTTACAGTCTTCCGGACTGAATATTGAGTTCAGCAATTTTAGATCATGAACTCTCTCCCCCATCCCCAACCCCTTTTTTTTCCAATAATTTATATAGATTTTTCTTTTCCCACCTATTTCCATTATTTTTAAATGTATTTCCATCCATTGTTTTATCTCTATCTTTTAGCCTATTTTGATTCTTTCACCCCACCCCACCCCCACTAGGGCTATCTGTACCTTGCTTGTCCTGCTTTCTACCCTTAATTAGCACATTCCTTAGCTAATATCACCACCTTCAACATCACTTTGTCCTTTTGTCTAAGACATCTTTATTAATCTCCACCTATCACTGGCCCTCTATCCAGCCCCACCTGTCCCACTCCCCTTTAAACCAGCTTATATTTCTCCTCTTTTGTACTTTTACTTAGTTCTGTTGAAGAGTCATATGGACTCCAAACGTTAACTCTATTCCTCTCCGCAGATGCTGGCCAGACCAACTGAGTTTTTCCAGGTATTTTTATTTTTGTTTTGGATTTCCAGCATCCAGAGTTTTTTGCTTTTACCTTGATCTGACATTCGCAGCCACTAGCTCAGATACTGGTCTGAACTTTAGAGGGTAGTATAGAGTTGAGAACAGCACTTAAGTCAGCCGCTATGCAGTAGCAGGCTGTAGCCAACAGAAAGATGCCCGAACCAGGAGGGTCTCCTTATCCTCCAGCGTGCTACAAGGCTGCTGGGGTTCGCAAGGCCTTACCATGTGGCAAGGGCACCCCGTTGTTGGTGACTTTCACTGGTGGAGGGAGTAGGTTCTTAAGTGGCTATTTATTGGCTGCCTGCCAGCCTTCTCCCGGGTTTCGGGGGCGGGGGGAGGCGGAGGCGGGGTCGGGAGTTGTTTAAGTTCTCCCCATGGAAACAATATACACTGCACAAGTTTGAGGTCAGTCAAGGGAGAAGATCCCGCTTCTGGTGAGATATTGGATACTTTGACCTGAGGAATATATCAGGAATGTATGAGGAAATGTACTTTGAGGTCTGTTGACTGATGGGAAAAGCGTTTCGCAACGTCTTGAACAGAGAATGAAATCTCATTACCCTTTAACCAGCAGCGTCGTGTCAAAGAGAGATGCAAAACTTGCAATCAGCTTTTATGATTTTCCGTTTGACTTTATTACTGACCTGCGATTGGATAAGCAGGTCAGTAATAAAGTGATTAGGACATGAATCAAAGGTTGGGATGACAAGGTGGTTAGCACAAACACCCGCTTCCTTCAGAACATTTAGATTCGGTTCCTTCCAACGCATTAACAGAAAAAGCAGTTGAGGCTGGGATGGTTTGGGTTCAGTAACCGGGGACAGTTGATTCTTTAGTTAGAGAACTGAGGGGAGAATTTTCAGTGTTTGTGAGATAATGGATTCAGGCCTCACGTTTTCTGTCCTTCGCCACTTGCTGTTCATCCTGTTAGCAGCCCTTCAGCTGAATGGCGCTGCTGGGGCAATATGCTCTGTCAATCACGGTAAGCTGTATTTTTCACATAACATGTGAACAATTGTTTTCTTTGTAAGTTATTTGCAGTAAAAGGTTATTTCGCTCTTTCTTCAGCTTGCTGTGTTCCAGAAAAATATATACGTGTCGAGGAGAATAACCCAGTAAACTTTGTCATCAGTAATATAACAGTACGGGAGCATCCTGTTATGATATCGAACCAGCATGATCTACCTTATGTTGCTGTAGTCGGGGACACACTGCAGCTCACAAAATCGATTGACTTTGAGGTAATTAACTGACAGTAAAAAAATCATTAGTTTAGTTGTAACTATTTCTGACCCTGAGTGAGAAGATGCAGAGCTCGAATCCCAACCCAGACATCCCAGGGAGATAAAAACTTCAGGCTGTCCCAGGGAGACAGGAGCCCCAGACAGTCCCATAGAATCAGGTCTGCAGACAGTCTCAGGTAGACTGGGCTCCAGACAGTGTTGGTGAGTGAATTCTGTGTTTGCATCCAAATGGCTCCCTACATCTCCTGGAGTTATTGACTCCCTCTGTGATCTGGTCCTAGAAGCGCAGCCTGACTCTCCTGAAGGTGCTGTGTAACAATGATGTAGAGGTGACAGACAATTGCATGTCACAGTTGTGTGTTATAGCCAAATGTGACATGAGATTCTGCTCATTTTATTTAAAGAATTGCAAGGAGTACGATTGAACTCTGAGTCCCTCAACAAATGTCTAGTTTCTGGAATACATAGCTGACACATGGGGCCCAATGAGCTCCCAGTCTCTGCCAGTGGTCAATGATTGAAGCTGAGGGGTTTGAGAGTGTTTCTGTTGGAACAGAGGAGATTGGATGGTGTGACAGAGAAGTTTAAAATAATGCTGAGGTGGAACAGAGTAGAGAGAAACAGACTGTTTTCAGTGATTGAGAATTCTACAATGAGTGGACGTAGGTGTGAAATTCAATCTAAGACTTTCAAGAAAACGTGCTCCACCAGGCAGTGTCAGGCCCTAAATGGTTTCCCAATCTCCTAATATGATGGCCAGAAAGCACATCCCCTCCTCAATATTGATGGATGCACTGGTGTCTGGAGAGTGCAGAAACATTTAAGAACATGAGCAATAAGAGCAGGTGGAGTCAATGCAGCCCCTTGAGGCAGCTCTGCTATTCAATAAGATCATGATTGATCTTATACCTCAACTCCACTTCCCTGCCTTATAGCCCTATTCCTTCATTCCCTTCATGCCCAAAGATCTACCAACCTTTGTCTTGAATATACTCAATGACCAAGAATCCACAGCCCTTTGGATAGAGAATGCCAAAGATTCACAAGCCCCTGAGAGAAGAAAGTTTTCCTCAGCTCAGTCCCAAAGTGATAACATTAAATGAATGGGGAAAACTGTGGCAAATAGATTTCAGTTTTGGCAAATGTGAATCATCCGCTTTGGACCTAAACAGGATAAAACAGGCGACTTTCTAAATGGTGAAAAGCTAGAAACAGTGGAGGTATAGAGACTTGGGGATCCAGGTACATATAGATCATTAAAATGTCATAAACAGGTACAGAAAATAATCAAAAATACTAATGAAATGCTGCCCTTTTTATCCTGAAGACTAGAATACAGGGGGAGGGGGGGGGGGGAGGTGGGGGCGGGGGGAGAGATCCTGCTTCAGCAATACAAAGCCCTGATTAGATCACACATGGAGAACTGTGAGAAAATGTGGGCACCACACCTTAGGAAGGACTTATTTGGATGGGGTGCAGTGCAGATTCATCAGAATGATACTGGGCTCTAACTCTTAAATTAGAAGGCACAATTACAAAATCTAGGGCTTTATTTTCTGATTTAGAAGGTTTAGGAATGATTTGATCGAAGTTTTCAAGATAGACTAGAGAGAAGTTATTTCTGATGACTGGGGAGTCTAGGACTAGGGGACATATTATAAAGATCAGAACCAGAGCTATCAGGGGTGAAATTAGAAAAGCCTTCTACACACGAAGGATGGTAGAAGTTTGGACCTCTCTCCACAAATGACAATTGATGCAGGATCAACGGTTAATTTTAAACCTGAAATTGAGAGATTTTTATTAACCAAAAGTGTTAAAGGATATGGGGCAAGGGCAAGTGTATGGAGTTAGGTTGCAGATCAGCCATGATCTCATTGAATAGTAGAAAAGGTTCGAGGGACTAAATTGCCTCCTCCTGTTCCTAACCTCTTATCCTGAGACTACGAACCCTAGTTTTAGATTGTTCAGCCATCAGAAACATCCTCTGTGATTATCCTGTCAAGCCCTCACAGAATCTTATAGATTTTATAACTTAGTTCGACGTGAGATTTCTGTTCATTCTGCTAAACTGCAAAAAAAGAGGCCCGTTCTATTAGTTTTTTCCTCATATAACCAGCCTCTCATCGCAGGGAAAAATCCTTTATTGCATTCCCTCTTGGGTAAGTTTATCCTTCCTTAAGTAAGAAGATCAAAACTGTACACAGTACTCCAGGTGTTGTCTCACCAAAACAAAAACAGAATTACCTGGAAAAACTCAGCAGGTCTGGCAGCATCGGCGGAGAAGAAAAGAGTTGACGTTTCGAGTCCTCGTGACCCTTCGACAGAACTTGAGTGAGTCCAAGAAAGGGGTGTTGTCTCACCAAAGCTCTGTATCATAGCAGCAAGCCTTCTTTACTCTTTTACACCAACTCCATTGTAATAAGAGCTAACATGCTCTTTACCTATTAAATAGACTGTTATTTTTTTCAAATTAGAGTATGACACATTCTCAACCAGTGTTAATCTCACTCAACACACTGAGGGCAGGCTTTGTAACTGGCAGGAAAGGCACCTTCACACCACCCTTTCCCAATCAGCAACCTTTCCTGCTGCCTTCCTGTGCCGTCCCCATCCCCCGAACCCCCAAATGTCCTTTTGCTCTCCCTCTGAAAATGGTTGCCTTTCGAAGATGGAAATTTCTGTGCCCACTGGTGTCAGGCGTATTCAACAGCGTGAATGGACAATATGCTGAGAATGCCAAAAATCATCATGAAACCAGTTTGCAATCGTCCACTTTGCCTGTCAATGGCGGGCTGCGTTTTCTGCCAACCGAAGTCGGGTACCTCATTGAAATACATCTGCATATCATTATAAGGCCAGCCAACTGGAATCATCCCCCCACGCTGGATCATCCACTCATGTTGGCAGGAAAATACACCAGTGCAGAATACGTCGTGACCAGTGTGATGTGCAAAAGTTGGGACTTACCACCAGGACCTTGCTCACATTGCAGACATCCGAGGAGTGGAAGGTGCTGGAGCCAGACAGCAACAGCACACTGGAGGAACGTCCATGGTATGCTGGGTGGATTCTGATGGACATGACTCAGCTGTGAAGCAGCTCGTGGAAGGTGGAAAGTCACCATTGAGAGTCTGCTTACAACAGATGATCATCGAGGAGGTGGAGAAGAAGGTCCAGTTGTGTTTTGGAGAGGAAAATATACCAGGGGTCGGAGAGGAAAACTTGGGTTCCACTGGGATAGGAAGGTGTGTCGGAGTTGGGAGGGGGGAAATGAAGGTGTCGGCGGAGGTGAGGTTGGTGGGGGAATGAAGATGTCAGAGGGGTTGAGCTTGGGAGGGGGGATGAAGGTGTCGGGGGAGGTGAGTTTGGGAGGGGGAATGAAGGTGTTGGGGGTGAGTTGGGGGTGAAACAAAGATGCCAGGGGGTGATCAGGTTGGGAGGGAGGAATGCAGGTGTCAGGATGGGGCAAGCCTGGGAGGGGGGAAACGAATGTGCCAGGGAGTTGAGGTTGGGGGAGCAGGGAGTACAGGAGGGAGAAGGGGATAACAGGGAGAAGATGGCAACTGGGGAAGTAGTTGTAAGAGGGGAAGAAGGCATAAGGGAAGGGGAAGGAGTTCGGAGGGGTGCAGAACTTTAGGTGGAGGAAGGAGCTCGGAAGGAGGCAGGACTTCTGGGGGAGGATGGAGTTCTCGGGGGGGGGGCGAAGGGGTTCTGAGGGGGAAGGAGTTCCAAGTGGGGAGGGAATTCCGAGGTGGGAAGGAGTTCCAAGAGGGGAATGAGTCCAGAGGGGGCAATGTCCCAGTGAACGTGCAGGGGAAGCATCTGTTGATTCCATGACTGATTTCTGGGGAGTGTACTGAGGGTGGGCGTGGTAAGAGGGAATGGTGAGAATGACCAAGGGCAGAGAGAGGTGGGAGGGTGAGGGTGCGACGGTATCAGTAGAAGGAACGGAAGGGGTGGTTGGTGGGGTCTTGGCAACAGATATGGACCCTTGGGGGTGGGAAGAACGAGGTCAGGAGGTGAATGTGGCTGGGGGTGGGGTTTTTGGGAAGAAGTGAATGTACACGTTCACCTGGACATCCTTGATGGAAAAGGGCTGTGGCTGGTAGGTGACGCTGGGGAGGTGGAGGGTGATACCGGGGCTGGTGGGGGATGGGGGGTTGTCGACAGTGATGGGGGAAAGAAAATGGGTGACTGGGGGAGGGGAAAGAACAGGGGAGTGCACGAAAAATGTTAGCCACACCATGCTAGCTAAATCAAAAGTGAAACGAGAGGTGTGGTGGGTGAGAACAGGTGCTGCATGGGAGTGTGATCAGTGGATGGGCAGAGATGCAGCTCAGCTCAGATGGACAACTGGAAGTGAATCCCAGCAGGCAGCATTGAAAATGCTCAGGACATTGAGATGAGTGTGATACGGGAAGGATCCACATGCGTGGGAGAGTGCTTGCCCGAGGCTCTAAAGGCCCTCCTACACACACAATTCTCCCTCTAGAATCACTTGTGGCCTGGTTGTATGCAGCTGAACTGCTACTGGGAGGATGCAGGGAGAGTACTTACGCAGCATGTCTGAAAGACACCATTACGTATTATTCAGGAAAAGTGAATATATTTTCAGATTGTAAAGTGACAAATTCTGTTCACCCATGCAAGCACGTATGACCAGAATTTCTCAGCTTTTGAACTCTTAGACTTTAGTGGCTGCTCTGACATCTGCATCAGGGGTGGAGACAGCCTGTGTGATGGTTGGCCCTGTTGCCTCTGATAACTTCGGATTGGCCCTCTGGAGATCCGAGGCCTTGGGGGCTCGGCTTGCTTTGGCTGTCCTCCCATGGGCTGGCTGCTCCCTCTGTGGTGATAGAGGATGAGGTTGGGGGGCTCATAGGCAAAGGGGACTCAGAGGGAGTGGACAGCCTCTAAAGTTCCTGAATGGATGACCCAGAGATGTCCAGCTGCCCCTCTGCCTCCTTTCAGGTGCCTCAGTGCCGCAGCCTGATTCCTTGAGGGGAGTGAGCAGGTGGAGGGATGATGAGGTGCCCCATTTCCCTCTTGTGTTGCCACTGCAGGTACTCACCCATGGCTCCCGTGATGGAGTGCAGGTCTGCACATATCTCCACATTCTGCTGGACCAGGGTCTCCATGGTGTCCATCATCCTCCCCATAGTGAGCTCCAAATCTGCACATGTGGCACCACTTCAGAGAGCAGGTGGACGTACTCCTCTAACTTGTGTACCTTCCAAAAGCTCTGCATGATGTTTCCTTACCATCTGCTGACTCTCCACAACAAGCTGGAAGGCCAAAGCAAGAGGCTCACCAACTGACTCAGACCTGACAGATGCCTCTTCCCCAGCAGTCCTCTGAGTGCTAGGGAGCTTGGCTGAACTTACCTCCTCCTGCTGTGGATACGTGTCCATGAGGTGACCACCTGATTGTGAACCCGAGCCTGCTCTAGATCAAGATCCCACCGAAGTGTGGAGTGTGTGGGTAAGCGCTGTGACGGGTCTTCCAGGCTGCTTATTTCCAGCTCTTCAATGAAGGAGGTGTCCTCTAGGCTGGAGGTGAGGACCTGGATGGAGCTCAGGGACTGGCTGGCTGAGGGTGTTGGTCGCTTGGCAGAGCTCCCTGTGAACCAAAGTAGAGATTATTAGTGCATGGCAGCAGAGTCAAAAGCAGGAGAGAGAGCATTGCACTGAGAGATGGATGCTGTGGTGCAGGGTCCTCATGAGGGTGTTCACTGCTGACCTCACCATCATCGCTGGCACGGCCCATGTCCTCACCAGTCAGCACGATGGCACACTCCTCAAAGTAAGTGAGGGGTCTAATGTGGGCCATTCCACCTCCTGGGACCTCTTCCTGCTGTTGTGAGCCTGCTTGAATTCAGATGGGGAGAGTGTGAGCAGGACACATGGCACTGCATGGAATGTATGTGTGGTGAGCAGAGCCATGGATGGGATGAGGACGTCAGCTCCAGAGGATGTGAGCCCGATGGAGATGTGAGGATGTGTGAGAGTTAGTGCTGTTGCCCTTGATGTGAGAGATCTCTGTTGGTGTGTGATGGGTTTGAGAGTGTGTGAGTTGAGAGTGATGAGAAGGGTGACTTACCCTGGTGGAGCGGAGGAGATCATTCATCCTCTTTAGACACTGGGTGGCTGTCCTCTTTTGCAGGGTGTTGACACTTAACGCTGCTATCACGCATCCCAAACCAGGTTGGTGATGTTGCTGCCTATCCTGCGGCCAGAGCAGGGGTAGAAGACATCAAGTGGGCCTCCACTGTGTCTAAAAAGGTGTTCGAGGGTCGCATCGTTAAACCTGAGGACTGCAGTTTTCTTGCCTTTTGGGGCCATGTCTTTCATGCTGCAGACCTGGGCTAGAAGCATTGAGAGGTGTGTGCGCAGCTGCACTTTAAATATGGCGTCCAGTGTGAGGAAGCGGCGAGGTGATGGCATGTTGAGTGAATGAGAGTCTGTCCACCAGGGAAATGGCGTATTTCCCAGGAATGTATAATTAATACAGCAGGAATGCGACAATACAGCGTGAAAAGTCACCATTGCAGCCAGCAGGTAATATGTCATTTTTCTGCTCGCTACCGCATTTAGTGCAAATTTGGGATGATTCCGCCCAAGATGTTTTGGAATGTGAAACAATGAACAAGCCACATAGGACTTGTTGCTCAGCATCTCACGCAAGTAGAACAAGGAGCAACAGCAAGGATTTGCACAATGTTAGAGAGGGGACAAAGGATGGTTCCCTCTTTTTCCACCTCTCGACTGGAAAAATGTGTTTTAACCCCTTGAGCACTAACTGTTCTTCAGTTCTCTGCCCAAAGTCAGGTCCACCCACGGTGCCACAATCTCCACCGTGGTTAAGGCAAGCAGACAGGATTGAACCCCATGCCATTGGCACAATCTGATCCATACCAGCCATCTAGCCAACTGACCCCCATCATACACTTTTACATGCATGTTGTAGTTTGGAGCTATGGATAGTGATAGTAGAGACTTCAATTTCTTTCCATTGCATGGTTAACCAGAAATCTCTTCTGTTCTTACCACCTGCCATTGGTGTATTTTGGAAGGAATTACAAGTTGATACCCAACCTGTTTGGCCACATTATGAATTCACCTTCCTTGGCCATCATGTTCTGGAATGGGACTTGAACCTAGAGCTTCTGCCTCAAGAGGCAGGGATGCTACAACTGTGCCACAAGAGGTCCTCACTATAATTGTTAAGAACAGACATATGACAGGTTTTCTCATAAATTTTACAAAAGGGATAAATGTTTAATACTCAACGCCTGAAATGTATTCACAACCAACCAAACACACACACACAGACACACACACATACACACACACACACACACACACACACACACACAAAGAGGATGATTACAAAAGAGGTAACATGCACCTAAGTCTTAAAAGTCCAAAAGTTCACTGCCACACTTGTTTTTCCCGAGATGACGTCTTGAAACATTGCAGGCCTTTATGGTCTGCTGAAGAAATAGTCTGGAGGTTGTTGAAGATAGGTTTGCAGTGGTTTACTGCTTGTGTGTAGCAGAACTATGTAGCAGATTTCTCTTGTTTCACTCCAGTGAAGTTGCAGTCAAACACCTGAAAACCTGGTTTGATTCTTCAAATAACTAGGTAACCTGAATTCTCTGCCACTGATGGATCTTAGGCAGAGTCCTGTCCATTTGCTGGTCCAGATCTTTCTTCCCTCTGCTCCCAAAAATATGACTTATTAAATGTCCTTATCTAAAAACCTGGTTTTTGTTATGTGACCGTAGTATCTGCTATCTGCTTTTCATTGTCCTCATAAATGGTCTCTGATGACTTGGCTATTGTCAGACAATGCACTCCGAGTTTCACCTGTTTACATATCGGTTTGATAGAATAGGGGTATTTTCACACCCATTGTTTGGAATTCCACTCCGCAGCTGAAAAGTCTGCCAGAAGTATTGTGAACTAATTTATTTAATTATCTGGATAAGGGCAGTCCCTAACCATGGGAATAGTTTGAGCCATTTTAGTGACTTCTCAATGAGATATCCCTAACATCTGTTTGCATTTTAATGTCATGTCCCGACATGAAGGTTAGTTCCAGAGCCTTGTGTAGTTCCATGTACATTTATCAGCAAAGAAAAGGTCACCTGACCTCACAACATGATTTTGATTTTTAAAAATTGACCATTCTCAATTCTGTTTTAAGATAAAGTGTTCATTTCGAATTTATACTCCATGAATCCATAAGTCTATATTGTGTGAGCATGTTTTCATGTGAATGTTCCATGACTATGCTCTTGAACATATTGTGGACACTCTCTCTGTGAAAACATTTCTCTCAAATGGACAGCACCACCTGGAAGTTCCCCTCCAAGTCACTCACCATCCTGACTTGGAAATATATCGCCATTTCTTCACTGTCGCTGGGTCAAAATCCTGGAACACTCTCCCTAACAGCACTGTCGGTGTATTTATACCACAAGGACTGCAGAGGTTCAAGAAAGCCGCTCACCGCAACCTTCTCAAGGGCAATTAAGGATGGCTTAGCCAACGATGCCTGCATCCCATGAATGAATTTTTTAAAAAGTAACCACTTTTTTTAGTAATTATATATAAAGTTAAGAGTGACAAAAGGGCACTATTTATTGTTTGATATTGATATGTACAATGTTGTCTGGCAGAATCTAACGAGTCGTGTTATGATCGTCACATTAGCCTGTGGACCGATGTTGGTAAGTTAAATGCCTCCATTAGCTACTTAAAATCTGTTTGAATTCTGTGCAAAATGCAAGCACTCTGCAGTCACCTAGACCAATATGACTATAATAAATATTTTTATTATCATAGAATGATATACCATTCAGCCCATTATGCTCATACCAGCTCTTTGAAAGAGCTAACCAATATGACCCACTCCTGTTCTTTCCCGACGGCCTTGCAAATGCTTCCTTTTCAAGTATTTATCCAATTCTCTGTTGAAAGTTACTACTGAATCTCCTTCCAGTGGCCTTTCAGGCAGCACGTTCCAGACCATAACAACTCGCTGTGTAAAAACGTTTTCTCAATTTGCAGCTGGTTCTTTTGCCAATCATCTTAAGTCTGTGCCCTCTAGTTACTGACTGTCTTGCTACAGGAACCAATTTCTATATATATATATATATAATATATATATATATATTATATATAATACACACCCTATCAAAATAGCTCATAATTTTGAACACCTCTATCAAAATTCCTCTTAACCAGCTTCTCCAGTCTCTAAACATAACTGAAGCTCTTCATCCCTGGTACCATTCTAGTAAATTTTCTCTGCAACCTCTTCAAGACCTTATCATCCTTCCTAAAGTGCGGCGCCCAGAATTGAACACAATACTCTAGCTGAGGGCGAACCAGTCTTTTATAAAGTTTAACACAATTCCCTTGTTTTTATACTCTATGTCTCTATTTATAAAGCCAAAGATCCAGTATGCTTTTTTTGACAGCCTTCTCTACTTGTCTTGTCACCTTGGCCTTTCTTTTCCTGCACCCCCTTTAAAATCAAACCGTAATGATATATGTTGCATATGAACATCTGGGTTACAAGCTTTAATTATCCAGTTAATGTCAAGCATTTAAAAGATTATTATTGACAAGAAACATATTAAATATCGAAACCTTTGATTGATGCGATTTTATAATTAGCTCTCATTTATAGGAAACTTTAAGACTAAATATTGAGATCGTCAACGTCAATGACAATCCTGCCACGTTCCCGCAGGATGTATTGAATTTAACCATTAGTGAGGTAAGATGACTATTTCATTTCTTTTTCCATTCGCTCTAATGTAATATTTGCACATGGTCAATGTAATGTCCAGTATGGTGAGCAAGGTGCACTCATTCTGTCCGTATCCCTGGAACCATTCTCACAAATCTTTTCTGTGCCCTCTCTAAAGCTTTCACCTCTTTCCTAAAGTGCAGTGTCCAGAATTGGACAAGATTCAGTTGAGGCCGAAGCAGTGTTTTAAAAGGTCATTGTAACTTCCTTGCTTATGGATGTATTCATAAAATCCAGGATGCTCTATGCTTTGTTAAATGCTTTCTCAGCTGGCCACCTTCAATGATTTGGGTACATGTACCCCCAGGGCCCTCTGCTCCTACAGCCACTTTTAATTGTATCCTTTAGTGTATACCGTCGCTCCTTGTTCTTCTACCAAGATGTATCACTTCACCTAAGAAAGGGTATACTTGCCATAAAGGGAGTGCAGCGAAGGTTCACCAGACTGACTCCTGGGATGGCAGGATTGTTGTATGAGGAGAGATTGGTCTGTATTCTTCTGAGATTAGAAGAATGAGAGGGGGTCTCATTGAAACGTATAAAATACTGTCAGGGATGGACAAACTGGATGCAGGGAGGATGTTTCCTCTAGCTGGGGGAGCTAGAACAAGGAGTCACTGTCTCAGGATACGGGGTAGACCATTTAGCACTGAGATGAGGGGGAATTTCTTCACTCAGAGGGTGGCGAACCTATGGAATTGTCTACCACAGAAGGCTATGGAGGCCAAGTTACTGACTATATTTAAGGAGGAAATAGATTCCTGGACTCCAAAGGTGTAAAGGGATATGGGGACAGCGCAAGAGTATGGCGTTGAGATACAGGAACAGCCATGAACATATTGAATGCTGGAGCAGGCTTGAAGGCCCAAATGACCTACTCTTGCTACTCTTTTCTACCTTGCTATGTTTCATACATCTCTGCATTAAATTTAATCTCCCATGTGTCTGCCCATTCCACCAGCCTGTCTCTATTCTCTTGAAGTCTATCAATAGCCTTCTCACGGTTCACAATACTTTCAAGTTCTGCATCAAATTTTGAAAGCGTGCCCTGTATACTCAAATCTATGTTATTAATACATACATGTATCAAGATAAGCAGGGCGCCTAATACCAATTCCTGGAGATCCCCACTACATATATTCCTCCAGTCCAAAAAACAGCCATTCACCACGACTATAAAAACAAAAAACTGCGGATGCTGGAAATCCAAAACAAAACAGAAATACCTGGAAAAACTCAGCAGGTCTGGCAGCCCTGTTCTGTTGAAGGGTCATGAGGACTCGAAACGTCAACTTTGCTCTTTTCCGCCGATGCTGCCAGACCTGCTGAGTTTTTCCAGGTAATTCTGTTTTTGTTTTCATTCACCACGACTCTTTGTTTCCTGTCAATAAGTCAACTTTAAATCAATGCTACCATTGTACCTGTTATTCCATGGGTTTCAACTTTGCTGACAAGGCTTTAATGTGGCACTTCATCTAAAGTGTTTTGTAAGTTCATGCACATGAGCTGCATTACCCTCATCAACTGCCACCAGTTTGTAGGGCAGGGCACCAGGGGAAGGGCCCAGTCCCACGAGGCACCAGGGGAAGGGCCCAGTCCCACGAGGCACCAGGGGAAGGGCCCAGTCCCACGGGGGGGCAGGGGAAGGGCCCAGTCCCACGGGGGGGCAGGGGAAGGGCCCTGTCCCAAGAGGCACCAGGGGAAGGGCCCAGTCCCACGAGGCACCAGGGGAAGGGCCCAGTCCCACGGGGCACCAGGGGAAGGGCCCAGTCCCACGGGGCACCAGGGGAAGGGCCCAGTCCCACGAGGCACCAGGGGAAGGGCCCAGTCCCACGAGGCACCAGGGGAAGGGCCCAGTCCCACGAGGCACCAGGGGAAGGGCCCAGTCCCACGAGGCACCAGGGGAAGGGCCCAGTCCCACGGGGCACGAGGGGAAGGGCCCAGTCCCACGGGGGTCCAGGGGGAAGGGCCCAGTCCCACGGTGGAGGCAGGACACCAGGGGAAGGACCCAGTTCCACAAGAAAAAGGGGAATGGCCCAGTCTCTCAGGGCTGGGCACAGGTCCACAGGATAGGCATTAACATTGAGAAGAGAGATTAATCAGGAAGTCTGACCAGGTGATCCCAAACCTGAGTTTTAAAAGCCTTTAGGTTTTGTGAGGCTTAAAAGCTGAGGAAGGAGAAGCATAGCCTAGTATTTTTTGGGAAATTAATGAATTTGTGTGAGTGCTTGTACGATGTGTCTAGATTTCATCAGAATGAGTGAGGATGGGAAGAGGCTCTGAGATCAATAGATTCATAATTTGTACAATGGCGGGGGCAAAAAGGGTTGATCCACATCAACCGTGCTCAAATTGAATGGCAGACCAGGTGGATGGGCAGAATGGCCTCCTCCTGTTCCTGTGTCCCACAGTGAATTTGGAACTTACGATGAACAAGAGGGGGTTATTACTAAATTAGTTTACCCTTGATATAAAGACCACTCCTTGCTATTTATGCAGCGATTTATGACCCCTTGTTTTCTCTCTCTGCTGAAGCTCTTCCCTGTGAATAAAACCTGGATAACAGAAGACGCAATCGATTCTGATAACAACCAAATCTTCTACAGTCTGGATCAAAACACAGTAAGTGCTGACTCCCAGCTCAGGGGCCACCTCTATTCACCGCGCTATATACAGTATTGTACCATCTCTGAACTCAATTAGTCTACCTATTATGTGCTTTTTGTAGGATGGAGCAGAGTACTTCCGCTTAAAGACCAGAAACACACCGGAGATTATTCTCAAGAAGGCATTAGATTATGAAAAGACCAAGACTTTGCAGCTGATTTTATCTGCTGATGTGAGATTTTGATACATATCTAATAATGATATTTTGGAGGATTTGTGAGATCCTAAGTTGCCTATATGATTGGAATTTGCATATTATGTTATGTCAGCTGTGCCTGGCACTCTCACCACTGAGTCAGAGGTTTGCAACTTCAAGCTCCACTCCAGAGGCTTGAGCACATAATCCATTGATGCTCCCTGTTCAGTACTGACAGAGTGCTACATTTTCTGAGGGGCAGTATTGAGGGAGTGCTGCACCGTTAGGGGGAAAGTAGTAAGGGAATGCTGCACTATCAGATGGTCAGTACTGAGGGAGAACTGTAATGTCAGAGGGTCAGTACTGAGGGAGCACTGCACGGTCAGATGGTCAGCACTGAGGGAGCGCTGCACCATCAAGGGCCAGTACTGAGGGGTGCTGCGCTTTTGGAGGACCGGTACTGAAGGAGTGCTGCACCGTTTCAGGGGCATTACTGAGGGTGTGTTGCCCTATAGGAAGGGCAATACTGAGGGAATGCTGCATTGTTGGAGGGTCAGTGCTGAGATAGTGCAAATTAGCTGTCACATTTCCTATATTACAGCAGTGGTTACAATTCAGAAGTATTTCCTTGGTTGTGAGGTAACAATGGTTGTAAACTTTCTTTAATACTCTCTCTTCCCAAGCCCTGTACTCACATGTTTCTCTAGTTTCTCCTCATTTCCCCTCATTCCCTCTCTGAGCTCATCTTGTCCAAGAGACCCACCTCACGTTTCCTCGATCCTATTCCCATTATACTATTGATCACCTAACTTTCCCTCCTGACTCCTATATTATCCAATATTGTAAATGGTTCTCTCTCTTTTAAATCTGCCATCATCACCAACCCCTCAGAAAAACAGTCCTTGACTCCACCATCCTTGTGCTTGAACGTGCTTTTGCCTCCGAAATCTAATCCCTTCTTTCTGCCAACTCCATGTTTGAACCCCTCCAATCAGGTTTCCACCCTTGCCAAAGTGCCAAAACAGCTCTTATCAAAGTCACAACTAGCATTCTATGTGACTGTGATTAAGGTAAACTTCCCCTCCTTGCATTTCTTGACCTGTATATACAGCCTTTAACATGGTTGACCACAACATCCTCCTCCAATGCCTCTCCAGTGTCATCCAGCTGGGTGGGATTGCTCTCACCAGGTTCCATTCTTATCTATCTAACTGTAGCCAGAGAATTACTCATAATTCCTCTGATGTCCCCCAAGGATCTATCCTGGGCTAAAAACAGAAAATGTTGGATTAATGTCTTCAGAGTCATACAGGCTTGAAACATTAACATTGTTTCTCTCTCCACAGATGCTACCAGACTTGCTGCATTTTCCAGTATTTTCTGTTTTTATTTCAGATTTGCAGCATCCACAGCATTTTGCTTTGATCTATCCTGGGCCCCCTGCTATTTCTCATCTACGTGCTGTCCCCTGCCGACTTCATTCAAAAGCACGGTGTTAGTTTTCATATGTTCACTGATGACACCCACTGACTCTACCTCAATTCCACCTCTCTTGACTCCTCCACCGTTCATAATTTATCGGACTGCTTATCTGACATCCAGTACTGGATGAGCAGAAGTTTCCTCCAATTAAATATCGGGAAGACAGAAGCAATTGTTTTCCATTCCCACTCTTTCCTAACTACCAACTCGGTCCCTCTCCCTGGCAATCTAAAATTCAACCAGCCTGATTGCAATCTTGATGTCACACTTGATCCTGAGATGAGTTTCTGAGCTTATATTTCCACCATTACTAAAATTGCTTATTTCCACCTCTGTAACATTGCCCTCTTCACACCTGTCTTAGCTCATCTGCTGCTGAAACCCTCATCTGTTCCTTCGTTACCTCAACATTCGACTTTGCCAATGTACTCTTGTTTGGTTTCCCCCATTCTACCCTCTGTAAACTTGAAGGCATCTAAACTCTGTTGTCTGTATCTTAATTCGCAGTATGTCCTATTCTCCTATCACACCGGTACTCACTGTCCTGTCTTGATTTTAAAATTCTTACCCTTCTTTTCAAATGCCTCCATTACCTCCCTCCTCCAAATCTCTGTAATCTCCACCAACTCCAAAACCCTCCAAGATATTTGCACTCATCTAATTCTGGGCTTTTGAATGTCCCTGATTTCAATTGCTTCACCATTGGTGGCCGTGTCTTCAACTGTCTAGGCCCCAAGCCCTGGAATTCACTCCCTAAATCTCTCTATTCTCTAACATAAAAGCAAAATACTGCAGACGCGGGAAATCTGAAACAAAAACAAAAATTGCTGGAAAAGCTCAGCAGGCCTGACAGCATCTGTGGAAAGAAAGACAGAGTTAACATTTCAGAACTAAAGAGAAGTAAAAATATGGTGAAGTATATACTGTTTAAGGGGGTGGGACAGGTGAAGCTGGATAGAAGGCTGGCCATAGGTGGAGGCAAAGGAGAGATTGCAAAATATGTCATAAACAAAAGGTCGAAGGGGTGTTGATGGTGGTGATACTGTCTAAAGGAGGTGCTAATGGTGACATTAAGAGTAGAAAGCAGGATGAGCAAGTGACAGATGGCCCTAGTGGGGATGGGGTGGGGTGGGGGGAGGGGAAGGTGTGAGAAAAAAGGTGGGGATAAAACAATGAATGGAAATAAATTTAAATAATAATAATAAAAATAGATGGGGAAAATATATATATATAAATTTTAAATATATGTATTTGAAAATAGGGAATCAAAAAGTCTTCCGGACTTAATATTGAGTTCAACAACTTTAGATCATGAACTCTCTCCTCCATCAAAAAGGGGGTGGGGATGGAGGAGAGAGTTCATGATCTAAAGTTGTGAACTCAATATTAAGTCCGGAAGACCTTTTGATCCCTTTTTTCAAATATATATATTTTAAATTTTTATATATATGTTTTTTCCCCATCTATTATTATTTTCTAAAATTTAATTGCTTTATCCCCACCTTTTAGCCTATTTCAATCTTCTCTCCAACACCGTCCCCACCCCACCCCAACTAGGCCATCTGCCACTTGCTCATTCTGTTTTCTACTCTTGTCACCATTAGCATCTCCTTTAGCTAATATCAACACCCCTTTGACCTTTTGTTTATGACATCTTTTGCAATCGCTTTTTTATCTCCACCCATCGCTGGCCTTCTATCCAGCTTCACCTGTCCCACCCCCCCTTATACAGTATATATTTCACCACATTTCTACTT
The DNA here is from genome assembly GCF_017639515.1 of Carcharodon carcharias. NCBI lineage: Eukaryota > Metazoa > Chordata > Chondrichthyes > Lamniformes > Lamnidae > Carcharodon > Carcharodon carcharias. The sequence goes on along the minus strand of NC_054476.1, from coordinate 38,575,646 downwards.
TTCTTTAGTTCCGAAGAAGAGTCATACAGACTCAGAACGTTAACTCTGTCTTTCGCTCCACAGATGCTGTCAGGCCTGCTGAGTTTTTCCAGCAATTTTTGTTTTTGTTTCTTTCCATTTTCTACCTAGCTTTCTTCCTTTTAAGACATTCATTAAAACCTACGTAGCTCTCCGTGTCATACTTTCTTCCATAATGCACCTGTTGAGTGCCTTGGCACGTTACATTACAGTAAAGGTGCTATATAAATGCAGGTTGTTGTTATTGTTGCAACATGCTATGTTGAGTGAGAGGTGTTATAAATAAAATGAAGGCTTTTCTATGTTCTCATCATTACAGGACAATTCAGATAGTACTAATTCGACCAAAGCATTACTGACCATTAACATCAGTGTCCTGGATGAAGATAACAAGCCTCCAGTGTTTGAACCCTGCTCTCCCATTCCTAACTCCAATGCAAATATCTGCCTCAATGCAGCCTATGTGGGAACTATCACACAAAACAAGACTGAGGTAGCATTCTGTCACTTGGAACTTTCTAAGCTGTATTCTGTAGCTCACATTTCTCACATCTCATTAACTTCTCCCTCTTTATTTATTGCAGACTGGCCCGTTGCGACTGCATCCTCAGCAGATTCAAGCTGTTGATGGTGATAAAGGAATCAATACAGCGATTCAATATAGAATAATAGGCGGTGAGTTAGCAGGAAGAGGTCCATCATCAATCGTGTTATAGATTTAATTCATTATCTGCATTCGGTCCAATTTTAAAGAGGGTGCAGGAAGAAGGAGATCTGGGTGTGTACACAAATGTTGAAAGGTGACAGGATACATTGACAAGGCACAACCCCATGCCCACGCAAAAGATGCAACACCTGCCCCTTCACTTCCTCTCTCCTCACCGTCCAAGGGCCCAAACACTCCTTTCAAGTGAAGCAGCATTTCACTTGCATTTCCCCCAACTTAGTCTACTGCATTCGTTGCTCCCAATGTGGTCTCCTCTACATTGGAGAGACCAAACGTAAACTGGGCGACCGCTTTGCAGAACACCTGCGGTCTGTCCGCAAGAATGACCCAAACCTCCCTGTCGCTTGCCATTTTAACACTCCACCCTGCTCTCTTGCCCATATGTCTGTCCTTGGCTTGCTGCATTGTTCCAGTGAAGCCCAACGTAAACTGGAGGAACAACACCTCATCTTCCGACTAGGCACTTTACAGCCTTCCGGACTGAATATTGAATTCAACAACTTTAGGTCGTGAGCTCCCTCCCCCATCCCCACCCCCTTTCTGTTTCCCCCTTTTTTTTTTCCAATAAATTATAAAGATTTTCCTTTTCCCACCTATTTCCATTATCAAAAAAACCCCACTAGAGCTATACCTTGAGTGCCCTACCATCCATTCTTAATTAGCACATTCGTTTAGATAATATTACCAACTTTAACTTTAACACCTATGTGTTCTATTGTACTATTGTCGTTGACATCTTTTGATGATCTGCTTCTATCACCTGTTCTGTCGAAGGGTCATGAGGACTCGAAACGTCAACTCTTTTCTTCTCCGCCGATGCTGCCAGACCTGCTGAGTTTTTCCAGGTAATTCTGTTTTTGTTTTGCTTCTATCACTGCTTGTTTGTCCCTACAACCACACCGCCCCCCACCTCTCTGTCTCTCTATCTCTCTGCCCCCCACACACATACCTTAAACCAGCTTATATTTCAGCTCTTTCCTGGATTCGAACTCAAGTTCTGTCGAAGGGTCATGAGGACTCGAAACGTCAACTCTTTTCTTCTCCGCCGATGCTGCCAGACCTGCTGAGTTTTTCCAGGTAATTCTGTTTTTGTTTTGTTTAAAAAGCATATGGAATTCTTGGCTTTATTAGTATTAACACAGTGTACAAAAGCAAGGATGCTATAGTAAACCTTTATAAAACAATGGTGGGGCCTCAGCTGGAGTATTGGAAGTAAATGCCTGCACCCTCCCCACCCAATGCATGCTCGGAGGTAGTGAAGTTTCTAAATGAGGCGGGAAGGTGGTAGGCGGGGACCTCAGCACCTTTCTTCCTCTGCCCCAATTTAGTCAGGGAGGGAAGGCGCATGGTCAGCCTTCTCACCCTGCCACTAATTGAGGCCCTTAAGCAGGCAGTTGGTATGCTGGATCACCATGCAGGGAGCCTGAAAAGCTAAACCTGTCATGCTTATTTGCAAACTCCCAGGAATTCCTATTGTCAGGCCTGATGGGGCTCCTGGCATCAGGAAGTGGGGAGGGGCCCACTGAGAGCCACCACCTGCCATTGTCTTGGCTGCCGACCTCCCACCCCCCTTCTCCCGTGACCCCTGCCCCACGACCCATATCCTCACTCACCTGTAGTCTGGGGGTTTCCATGATCCTGGGCATTAACACAGGCTGTATCACCAACAGCTGCTTTGCTCCACTGGCACTGCATGCAACTGGCGGGCTCTAATTAGCTGGCAGCTCTAGGGCTGGCAAGATTTCTGCCCCCTTGATTCCAGGGAAGGCCTGCCACTGGCCACTTAAGCCCCTGATAAGCACTTAATAGCAACAGGATTTCCCAAAGCAGGCGATGGCAGGGGGGCTCTCCAGCCAGTGGGTAAGCCCCCTGTCATCTGCATTAAATACTGCCCATTGTGTCCAATTCTGGGCATCACACAATTAGGAAGGAGGTTGAGGCCTTTGAGAGTGTAGAGCAAATTTACTGGAATGAGGGATGAGTTGTTCACAGCTAGTTTTTTGACTGGCAAAGACACAATAGCTAAGTGGCCTCTTCCTGTGTCATAAACTTTCTCTGATTCTATTCTATTCTTAGAGATTTCAGTTGCATGAAGAGATAAGAGTCATGGAGTCATCAAATCATAGATGCATTACATCACGGTGTTATGATCCCTGTAAAGAACAATAATGTTTAAAAGAAATTTAAAGTTCCGGATAATAGCTGAAAAGGATGACATGACAAGTTTTCGTGTTTCAAGATTTTTACTGTAACAAATGACTAAAAGCCCTATTAACTAAATGCTATTTTTGTAGGCAATTTATACCCTTTTATACTTATGACACATCACTCTCTCCACAGAGGGAAAAATTCTCTCCCCATTTGGGGGGGAGATGTTCAGGAGCAGGCGCATGCGGGCGCGCTTCCGATCAGGGGCATGCCGCCATTTTACCTCAGTTAAGGCCCTCCCAGTGTGACGTCCACCAGGAAGCGCTATGCATTCCCTGTGCGGGTGGGGGGTGGATTCCCTAAGCCAAGAGCGTGCTCTATCACGGGTACACATGAAAGAGCACACCCATCTCCCTGAGGCTAAGTGCTGCCTCAGGGAGATTGGTGCCAAATTCAAAAATTCAGCAATAGAAAAATAAAATTTCCCTGACGAGTCCATCACTTTTAATTAAACTTTTATTAAATTTTTAAAAACATACATGAAACCTCATCCTGCCCGTGGATGAGGTTTCATGCTTTTTCTGAAGCTTGCCAGGGCTCCCAGCCTGCTTGCCAACATTAAGATTGGACGGGCAGGTCCTTTAAGTGTTTCAATTAGTTTTTAAATGGCCTCAATTGGCCGTTGACAGGTCGGTGGGTGCACAGCTGATTCAGCTGCACCCCCGCCAACCTGAAAATTGAAATGACGTGGGGTGACATTGGGAGTTCCACCTGACGACATCCCACGTCATTTTATGCGTTGGCAAGTGGGCCCCGCCCACCCCCCCCCGCTCGCCGAACTCAATATCCTGCCCAGAATTACTGTCCTTACTGCAGTCAACAGTCACTTCCAGTTTCCAATAGGTTCATGTTTTCCTGTCTCACTGAGTCGTAGACTGCTTCCAGGCACTTCTCTCAGTATTCGGAGAGTTCTTAAATCCACTACCAGTAGCTCCCTTGATTCTCCTTTCCCTATGGCCAAGCCAGGATGAATCTCCAGGATTTCTAAGATGGCTGTGGAATGTATCATTTCAAATAGAGACCATCTCCCTCCTGCATCCGGTTTTGGTAACTTGCAGCTGCAGCCTCTACTCTCTGCTAACCAAACCAACAGCTTCTCTTTTCCTCCCTCTCATTCTTCTGCCCAAATGCTTGCTGTTTTTATCTCTGTGTTTAATTGACTGCCACTTCTCTTCAAGAAATGCCTACCTTGAAGAAGTTTTGTTCCACTCTCTGTCAGGATTTTTGTATCTCTACATCTTTTGGTTATCTCCTTCTATCATTGCTTGCTTGTCCCAACAACCACTGCAACCCCCCCCTCCTTCCCCCACCCTCCCCACCCACCCACCCCCCCACCCACCCACCCCCCACCCACCCACCCCCCCACCCCCCCCCACCACCACCTCCCCTTAAACCAGCTTATATTTCACTCCTCTCCTACTTTTACTTAGTTCTGTTGAAGGGTCATGAGGACTCGAAATGTCAACTGTACTCTTCTCCGCCGATGCTGCCAGACCTGCTGAGTTTTCCCAGGTATTTTTTATTTTTTGTCTTGGAATCCACAAGTCTATTTACAGTTAGCACAGCTGCCCTTGCCTTTCTCCCCCAGGTGTCAGAATTTCACACCTTATCAGCCAGTCCCTCAACTAGCCAGGCTTGTTGTCAGGCAGACTTCGGAAAGCCACATCACCCCTTTCATTTTAACCTAAAATTAAAGACACACAGTACAAACCATAATAATGTCATAAAGTTCATAATTATAACAATTGAAAGAGCCATTGAGCCCATGATGGCTCTCTGTGGAGCAATCCAGTCAGCCTCATTTTCCTGCTCTACTCACACAGCCTTGCAAGTTTATTTCCCTCAATTGCCCACGCAATTTCTTTTTGAAATCATTGATCACCTCTGCTTCCATCATGATGAGTTAGGACAAGGGCAGCAGAGTTTTGGGTGAGTTTAAGCTTCTGAAAGACAGAAGATAAAAGGCCAGCCAGGAAAGCATTGGAATAGTGAAGTCTTGAGTTACCAAAGACAACTAGAGGGGAGGTGAGAAATTTATTATACAGCATGTTGTTGCGATCTGCAATGTTCTGCCTGAAAGGACGGTGAAAGCAGATTCAATAGTAACTTTAAAAAGAGAATTGGTGAATACTTGAACAGCAAATATTTGCATGGCCTTGGGGAATAGAACTAATGGATAGCTCTTTCAAAGAGCTGGCACAAGCACAATGGCCAAATGGCCTCCTTCTGTGCTATATGATTCTATCAGTCTCTGTTAATGAGTCCCATCACTTTTAACCATGTTGTATTACTCTCAAATATCATGCATTGCCCTCAATCTTTGTCAATCACTCTCAAATAATGCCTATCAGTCTCACATATCATCCATCACCCTCAACCATTGTCCTTCACTCTCAAAATTTCCCATCAATCTCAACCATTGTCCATAACCTTGAACCATTGTCCATTGTTCTCAAATATTATCCAGTACTCTCAATCATTATTATCCTCAACCATTGCCCGTCATGCTCGCGCATTGCCTATTACCTTCAACAACTGTGCATCACTCACAATCATTTCAAGCGGGCAGGCCAATTAAGGCCCGCCCTGCATGGATCATGAGCGGTAGCACTGAGCGTTGTTTGTGTGGTCAGAGGGAGGAGGGAGAGCCGGGTCTAAAGCACAGCTCATGCATGTGCATGAAAGAGCGCTTCAATCTCCCTGAGGCACGGAGCTGCCTCAGGGAGATTGAAGTACTTTTTATAAAAATTAATAATGACGTTAAAAATTTAATGACTGTGTCGTATGAGATGGGACATATTTTTAATGTCAAAAGCAAGCTTTTATTTAATTTGTATTAACTTTAGGAAACCTCATCCCGCTCGTGGATGAGGTTTCCTAAAAAATACAAAGGCCACTTGGTCTTTTCGCCTGCCCGCCAACCATTAGGTTGGACAGGCAGTGTAAAATTCAACTTAATTACCTTGTTAATAGCCTTAAAAGGTCTTTTCAATTATCGCCGCTGCACAGCCAATTCTGGCTAGCGCCCGCCGAACAAAATATCACACGAGTTCATGATGGGACGCACACCCGACGTCATCACGCATCACTTTACATTCTAGCATGTGGGGCGCACGCCTGCACGCTAAAGGGAAAATCCTGGCCCATGTTTATTTGCAAAGGTACTCAGCAGCAACTAAATGTGTGCTTTCACTTCAAACCCTATCTCCATACTACTGACAACTAATCACAGAGGTAGCCCGCACTACTATTCTATTGGTTACTCAAAATCATGTGATCTTCCTTAACAGCATTCTTCTTAAAGGTATATTACACATTAGATAAGACCATAATTACCACAAGCAGAAACTGAGCTTCCATCTTTTTCTGTTTTGTAATCTTCCTTTATCGTAAAATTATATATATTTTACAGCACTGTAATAATTTGGTCCCTCACTCCCATTCTCTCTGCTTTGTGTTTTAATTTATATAATATATAAATTTAACCATTTCCCTTTTCAAAGACATTCTAGGTCTGCTTCCCCCATTCTTTCTGGATGGATATTTCACATACATGTACTCTCCATATAAACATAATGATTACCTTTCCTTCATTATTTGATGATGATCTGAAATTATTCCTTGAATTTCCAACCCACCAAACAATGTAAGTTGTCCCTCCTGATTAACTTTTTAAAAACCCCTCAGAATTTTCATCCTCACTGTCAGATCTCCTCTCAGTCAAATAATTATTTGGAAGACCAAAACCATTGTTATCGCTCCCTGCCGGAATCTCTGTTCCCAAGCTACCAGCTTCAATCCTCTTACCTTGCAAATGTCTGAGGCTGAACCAGACTGTTCGCAGCCTTTGTGTCATGTTTGGCTCCAAGATGAGTTTCCAATCGCTTATCTGTACCATCACTGAGACCGCCTATTCTAATCTCCGTGACATCACCCGACTTTTCCCCAGCCTCAGCTCATCTGCTACTGAAACCCTCATCCCTGCTCTTGTTGCCTCTAGACTCTACTATTCTAGTGCACTCTTGGCTGGCCTCTCATGTTCCACCCTCTGTAAACTTGAGGCTATCCAAAATTCTGCTCCCAATATACCAACTCCCAGAAAGTTCCATTCACCCACCACCCCTGTGGTCACTGACTTACATTGGTTCCTGGTTAAGCAAGGCAGTAACTTTAAAATTTCCGTCCTTGTTTTCAAATCCCTCCATGAGCTTACCCCTCCCTATCTCTGTAACCTTTTCCAACCCTAAAACCCTTCAAGATTTCTACACACCTCTTGAACATCCCTGATTTTAATCACTCCACCATTGGTGACCACACCTTCAGCTGCCTGGGTCCTAAGATCTGGAATTCTCTCCAAAAACCTCTCAACCTCACCTCTCTCCTTCTTTAAGATGCTCCTTTAAATCTACATCATTGATCACCTCTCCTAATATCTCTTTATGCCGCTTGGTATCATTTTTTGTTTTGTATTGCTCCTGTGAAACACCTTGGGAATTTCATTATGTTATAGACAGTATATAAATATAAGCTGTTGTTATGAAAAGAACCCCAGTTTCTCTTGTCTCTCCTTGTAACTAGCTCCTGTCATCCCTGGGTCACCTTGGTGTATCACTTTCAGACCCTTAGAAAGGCCTTGATGTGCTGTGCCAGAAACTGAACGCAATATTCCAACTGTGGCCTAACCAGTAGTTTGTACAGACTTAACATTTTCAGTTTTCTGTTGCATTCTGTGCCCCTATTTATAAAACTTAAGATCCCATCTACTTTGGCCCCTGGGCCTCTTACTTTTAAAGATTAAAGCTGACCCAGTTTTTTCCCATGATGCTGATCCATTTGGTATTCTCCCAGGTTTCCATAGACTGATTATTGTTGGACAATTTTTTCCATGCTTGTTCCTCTCTGTCTATCAGGAAACAATGACTTTTGCTGCTGTAGATCCCAGAAGTCCTTGGACTTGGTGGACTTGGTGATGTCTAATATTGGATGGTGACATGTTGGTTAACTTGTCCATGAGCTACGTTTTCATTCACTGATTTTTATTTTGTAGGGGATCACACGAACGCTTTTAAAATTAATTCAAACACTGGAGATATAACGATGATTAAAGCTGTAACCAGTACAAATCCAATTGTACTAACAGTCATGGTATGTACACCACCCCTTAATCTTCAAGTTCAAAGAGCATTTTTAATTACTAAATTTGCAATAATATAACGTGAAAGTTAGTTCCTTTCACGCACAATCACTCAGTGAAGCCATTTTCATGATTTAAAGAGACAAACTCTATACTTTCCTTGTAAAATTCCTTTGAAGAGAGTGTTCACAACCTTAGACTAACTTTTCCAGCTGGTCCTTTGCTGCAGAGATTGCATTTAAATCCATTCATTGGGTGTGAAGGATTCAGCATGATGCAGACAAACACAATGGGTTGGTGTAGGATAACCTGATGAAAACTCATTCTTGGTAAGGAGCCAATCTCACTCAAATCCCACTCAAAGGGAATACTGACTGTGCTCCCTAAGATTTTCCGTCTGATGGGTGAATAAAGGTCATGGTACATTTTGAGAAGTTCTATTCTCACCACAAAGCCTTGCTTAGTGGAAATATAGATTGGAGAATTAGACATGCAGGTTAATTTTCTCAATTGCATGTCTTTGAATTTTTTTTTGATTACTTTTAGTGACTAAAAGTTAGGGAGTGCCAACTTCTACACCCAGTCCTTGATCTACACTCCTATTGGGTATTGGATAGACCCATGCAAAACTGTTCCTGAAACAACAGAAATGAACAGCTATGCTGGATATGAAAATACCTACTGGCCCATCCAGCCATATATTTGTGATGTCTTGTTTAATCAGATTCAAATATCTCTATCGAACAGACCAACATAATGTCCTGGGAGAGATGAAGAAAACAGGCAAACAACTAGGCCAATTAGTAGGGAAAAATTCAGAAAACCCTTCTTCAACCCCTTTTAAGTGTTCAAAACTCATCCAAGAGATTACAAGTAACCTGAAGGATGCCACTGGCCCCAAGAGACCCCACTGATCATGAGGGTTCTTACCCTGAGAGAGCCCCCCCTTGACCCCGAGAGACCCCCCCTTGACCCCGATAGACCCCCCTGACCCTGAGAGATCTCACTGAATCTGGGAGACTGCAGCGTTGAGTGTGACTGTCTAAGATAATAATCACCTGATTTTACCCCACAGGCTTACCAGGAAAATGATCATTACAAATACACCACAACCAATGTTGCTCTCAATGTCTTGACAAGAAACAGCTGTCAACCAAAGTTTGCAAAGGCAACCTATAATGGAAATATACAACAAAATTCGGAACCTGGAAGTATTGTCATAGAACAAGGTACAATCGCAAGACCTCTACGAGTTCAGGCTGAGGATTGTGACTTTCCTAATGTAAGTAAAAGAAAGTAGTGGGTTTATTTGGGGAACACACTCAAAATTCTTCATGTGATTATTCTGCACAACCTAACACAGTCTGGGACTCAGAAATACTGACCATTCCTGTGGTACCCCTCTCTGTTCATTCAATACCCCCTGTCTGTTCATTCAATACCCCCTCTCTGTTCATTCAATACCCCCTCTCTGTTCATCAATACTCACTCTCTGTTCATCAATGCCCCCTCTGTTATGTTATTGCTTTCTGCTTCAGAGTATCACTGTTTCCTCCATTGATCCTCATCCTCCTCCCACTCCTAATCCTGATCCTAATTACGATCCTAATCCAATTTCCACTGTCAGAAAGTGAAATTGAATATTAGATCAGGGATGGATCATGATTGGCTATGTATGTTGACTTATGCAATTTTATAATCTGATATAACATATTACTTATTTTGTTTAATTATCAAATCTATTTTACAGAATATTAACCCTTCAATAACATATGAAATTGCACCAAATGCTAATTTTGCTATAAGCAGAGATGGACTTATCTTTACTGAGACTGAACTCCCAACTCTGCACAACCTCATTGAGTTAACGGTAAGACTGCCCATCCTTCACTGACGATTATAGTACAGTGTACAATAATTGACCATTAATCTAGCCAGTGCTTTTGATCAGTGTAGATCCCAATAGGTAGTTGAAGGTGTCTGGTGTTCCCATTCCCAATTTGAACTGGGGCTGGTCTGGATAGTGCAATTTGTCACAGCACCATTGGGCAGTGAAGGGAAACAGCAGCCAGCAGGGTCCACACCACCCCCCCCCCCCCACCCCCCCTTGCATGAAGGATGGATGCTCTGGCACGTAGCACTTCAGGACAGAGCAGGCAAAGGAAAAACTTGGTTAAAAACTAACTTTCTTTTCACTCAGGAAAATGTTTCACTCAAACCACATAACACAGGTCATAGAGAGGAAGAAAAAATGATGGAGGAAGTTTGCACTTGTAGCAGGAGGGTAAGCTGAGGGACTCTGGTAGTCATTAGAGCAACAAAGGAGTTGGGAGTAGGAGACAGTATGACAGCCATAGAATGGGTACTGGCAGCTCGAGCAGATGCTGCCAAACAGGCAACACTGGCTTCTGGTAGCATGGTAACCTGCCAATCACACAGTGCCCTGTAATATATACTTACTGGGATTGGGATGGTTCCAAAGAACCTGCTGGTATTGGCACTTTTCAGATAGAGGTCTCTGGGATTCTGATTGGCTTTAGATAAAGGAGATTCCATCAACACAAAATGGAGTATGCCATCATTCACTTACAGATATTGAGTGGAGATTTCAGTGAAAGGACACAGCACCCTCCCTTGCAGCCTGACATCTCTTCTGCTCCATTCTCTCTGCACTACCTCCTCCAACCTCCCTCTCCCCTCCTCCTCCTCCTCCTTCCTCCTCGCTCTTCCTACTCCTCCCTCCTCCTATTCACACCAATCCTCCTTGCTTCTCCCACCCTCCCTCCTCTCTCCTTCTCACTGTGCTCCCTCCTCTTCCACCTCAACAAAATTATACTTAAATTTTATCACTGATTGGGCCTCAGAAGAAGTTGTGTTCTGTTCTGGACACCATACAATCGAGGCCTTGGAAAGGGCACAGAGAAGATTTACAAGTCATGAGGTATTTCAGTTATGTGGACAGATTAGATAACTTGGGATTGTTCTCCTTAGAGCAGAGGAGGTTGAGGAGAAATTTAATAGAGGTGTTCACAAGTAGCTCACATCCTTTCAAAAAAATATTATCAACTATCAACTCCACCTTAAGCAATTTTATTAGATTGCCCATTAATCTTATATTGAAGGAAATGTAAGTCTAGTTTTTGCAAACTGCCTTGGTATTTTAACCATTTTAACTCCTGTATCATTCTGGTAAATCTGCACTGCACTTCCTCCAAGGCCATTATGTCTTTCCTAAGGTATTCGGCTCAAAGTTGAATGCAGTTATTTCAGGTGGGGTCCAACCAGAACGATGCACAACTGTATAATCAGTTCCATCACTTTGTATTCCATCCATAGAACCAAAGAACACTATAGCACAGAAAACAGGCCATTCAGCCCTTCTAGTCTGTACCAAAATATTACTCCGCTAGTCCCATTGACCTGCACCTAGTCTTTAAGATGAAAACTAATAATCCGTTTAGTTCTTCAATTTTTTTTAGACCTGCCCAATTGCCGTTATTGATTCCTGTACATGGGGTGGTGGCATTGTGATATTATCACTGAACTAGTAATCCAGAGAGACACAGGATAATGTTCTGGGGAACCAGGTTCAAATCCCACCATGGCAGACGGTAGAATTCAAATCCAATAAAAATCTGGAATTAAAAGTCTGGTCTGCATATGACTTCAGATCCATCTCTGAAATGGCCTAGCAAGCTACTTAGTTGTAATAAACTGATAAAAGGCCTAAAAGGAATGAAACAGAATGAACCACCTGGCATCGACCTAGGCTATGGAAACGACAATAGCAAACTCAGCCCTGTCGACTCTGCAAAGTCCTCCTTACTACCATCTGGGGGCTAGTGCCAAAATTGGGAGAGCTGTCTCACAGACTAGTCAAGCAACAGCCTGACATAGTCATCCTCACGGAGTCATACCTTACAAATGATGTCCCAGACACCATTGTCATCATACCTGGGTGTGTCCTGTCCTATCAACTGGACAGACCCAGAAGAGGTGGCAGCACAGTGGTATGCATTCAGGAGGAAGTTGCCCTGGGAGTCCTCAACATTGACTCTGGACCCCATGAGGTCTCATGGCATCAGGTAAAAATGGGCAAGGAATCCTCCTGCTGATTGCCACCTACCACCCCCCACCCCTCAGCTATTGAATCAGTACCCCTCCATGTTGAACACTCCTTGGAGGAAGCACTGGAGGAAGAGGCTCCACAAATATTCCCACCCTCAATCATAGGGGTGCCCAGCACATCAGTGCAAAAGATAGGGCAGAAGCACTTGCAACAATCTTCAGCCAGAAGTGTCGAGTGGATGATTCACCTCGGTCTCTTCCAGAGATCCCCACCATGACAGATTCAATTTGATTCACTACACGTGATATCAAGAGGCAGCTGAAGGCACTGGATTCTACAAAGGCCATGGGCCTCAACAATATTCCAGCAATAATACTGAAGACTTGTGCTCTAGAACTTGCTGCGCCCCTAGCCAAGCTGTTCCAGTGCAGCTACAACACTGGCATCTACCTGGCTATGTGGAAAATTGCCCAGATGTGTCCTGTACACAAAAAGAAGTGCAAATCCAACCTGACCAATTACTGCCCCATCAGTCCACTCTTTATCATCAGTAAAATGATGGAAGGTGTCATCAGCATTGCTATCAAGCAGCATTTGTTCACTGATGCTCAGTTTGAGTTCCACCAGGGACTCTCAGCTCCTGGCCTCATTACAGCCTTGGTTCAAACATAAGCAAAGAGCTGAACTCAAAAGGTGAGGTGAGAGTGACTGTCCTTGACATCAAGGCAGCATTTGACCGAGTGTGGCATCTTGGACCCCTAGCAAAACTGGAATCAGTAGGAATCGGGGGAAAACTCTCCACTGGTTGGAGTCATACCTAGCACAAAGGAAGATGGTTGTGGTTGTTGGAGGTCAATCATCTTAGTTCTAGGACATCAGTGTAGGAGTTCCTCAGGGTAAAGTCCTAAGACCAACCATCTTCAGCTACTTCATCAATGACCCTCCTTCCATCATGAGTTTAGAAGTGGGGATTTCGCTGATGATTGCACAATGTTCAGCGCCATTTGCAACTCTTCAGATACTGAAGCATCCATGTCCAAATGCAGCAAGACCTGGACAATATCCAGGCTTGGGCTGACAAGTGACAAGTAACATTCAGGTGACACAAGTGCCAGGCAATGACCATCTCCAACAAGCAAGAATCTAATCATCGCTCCTTGACATTCAATGGCATTACCATCACTGAATCCCCCACTATCAAAACCCTGAAGGTTACCATTGACAAGAAACTGAACTGGGTTAGCCATATAAATACTGTGGCTACAAGAGCAGGTCAGAGACTATGAATCCTGCGACAAGTAACTCACCTCCTGACTTCCCAAACCTTGTCCACCATCTACAAGGCACAAGTCAGGAGGGCAAATGGAATGTTCTCCACTTGCCTGGATGAGTGCAGCTTCAACAAAACTCAGGAAGCTCGACACCATCCATGGTAAAGCAGCCCCCTTTATTGGCACCCCATCCATAAACATTTACTCCCTCCACCACCAATGCATAGTGGCAGCAGTGTGTAGCATCTACAAGATGCACAGCAGGTACTCACCAAGGTTACCTAGACAGCACCTTCCAAACCCATGAATACTACCATCTAGAACGACAAGGGCAGCAGACACATGGGAATACCCTCCAAGCCACTCGCCATCATGACTTGGAAATATATCGTCATTCATTCACTGTCATGGATCAAAATCCTGAAACTCCCTCCCTAACAGCATTGTGGGTGTCCCTACATTCCCCAGTGGTTCAAGAAAGCTGCTCACCACCACTTTCTCAAGGGACATTAGGGGTAGGCAATAAATGCTGGCCTAGCCACTGACTCCCTCATCCCATGAATGAATAAAAAATACATGGATCCCTCAGCCCTTCTGCTCCTCTGCAGTTCCTAGCATTACACTATTTAGAAATACTCCTATCAATCTTTCCCAGAGCCAAATTGGATGACCTCATACTTCCCCACATTGAACTCCATCAGCCACAGTTTCACCAGTCGCATAATCTATCAATGTTCCTTTGCAACACCCTCGTCCCGTCTACACTAGTAATGCCCTTCCACATTAGTGTTACGATCATGTATAATGATATACAGCTCGAAGATTATGGAGCATATCTCTCGATTAGTTGTAGTTTATCACTGTGAAGGTGTTACTCATTTCACCTGATTAGTAGAATGATAATCTCTCACGTTATGGCACCCAGTGTTAATGTGTGATCTCTACCTGTTTACCTGGACAGATAACAGCGACAGATAATGAAAATCAAGAGACTGCAAAAACGGAGGTCAAAGTGCAAGTCATCAGCAGTAATGGTAGGAGCATTTAGTTATATTCAGACATCTGGTGTATTAGATTGAAGTGGGTTCATCTGGAAGGGCAGTGCAATCATGTAATGGGACAGTTCTAGATCCCAGGTTTTCCTGTGACATTAGTTACAGATATGATTTGAGCATTTAAAATCCTTAATACTTCTCCAGCGGGTTGCCACAGTGACGGGGCACATCTATTATGTAATGACGGTGATTTCCTGAGTTTTTATTCCTGGGGAGCATCCTAATCTGCTGGGACTGAGTAGAGGAAAATGTAGGCCAGTCATTTTAGCATCGATATTAGGAACAATAATAGAAACCCTACTAAAGGAGGGAATAGAAGATCAGCTAGAAACAAAAATATCTAATAATGAATATTCAACATGAATTTCAAAAGGGAAAATTTTACTTCAACAACCTTATTGAAATCTTTTGAGGAGGTAACAGAGAGAGTTGACAATGGTAATACAATGGGAATAATCTAAGGTGGCAAGAAGGTGTTCCACAAGGATCAGTGGTGGGACCACTGCTGTTCACAATTTACATTAATGATTTGGACTTTGGAATGTAAAACATAATTTCTAAATTTGAAGATGGCACAAAATTGGTGTGGTGGATGGGTGGATAGTCAATACTGAGGAGGACTGCAACAAATTACAGGAGGACATGAATAAATTTGCAGAATGGGCAAATAATTGGCAAATTGGCAATATGTGAGGTAACACATTTTGGTAGGAAAAAGTAGGGTGGTCACTTATTACATAGGAGGTGTGAGTCTAGGCGGGGTAGAGGTACAAAGAACTCCTGAAGTACAAATGTACCAATCACTATAAGTTGAGCCACAGGTTTGCAAAGCCATAAAAAATGCAAACCAGGGGATAGGATTGAAAAGTAGAGAGGTTATGCTAAACCTGGATCGAACTTTGATTAGCCCACACTGCATGCAGTTCTGACCACCATATTATACAAAGGATACAGATGCACTGGAGAGGGTGCAGAGAAGATTTACAAGGATCACACAAGGCTGCACTTCCCAGATGAACAGGCTGAGTCTCTTTTCTGTTGAAATAAGAAGGCTGAGGATGACCTAATAGGGGGCTTGAAAATTGTGAAAGATCTTGGTATAGTGGATGTAGAGTGAATGGCTTGAATTTTCACTCCTGGGTCAGGAGGGCAGAGTCGGGAGAATTCCGGGCTCCTTGAGCCCAATTCCTGAAAAACAGCCCCGGAAGTTCAGATTTTCATTCCAGGGTCAAGGTATTGACAGTCATTGGACAGAACTTTA
Organism: Carcharodon carcharias; assembly: GCF_017639515.1. Lineage (NCBI taxonomy): Eukaryota > Metazoa > Chordata > Chondrichthyes > Lamniformes > Lamnidae > Carcharodon > Carcharodon carcharias. The sequence goes on along the minus strand of NC_054476.1, from coordinate 38,559,903 downwards.
ACTGCTGAGGGGGTGGCATTCTGGTAAGGGAGGAGGGTTAAAGCCCCAAAAACTGGTGTGTCGGGTCAGAAAACCGACATGATCTCAAGTTAGCAGGTGAAAGGGAAACCCCTGTGGAGTTGTCAGGTAAGTCATTTAAATATAGAAGTAGGCAATAACCCAGGATTCTGGCTATAATAGCCAGTGGACAGGTTTCCCAAGCTGTGTGAAACTCATCAGGGTCAAGGAAGTGAGAGCACAGCTGGGAGACAAGGTCAATAAAACTGATCGGCTGAAAAGCTTCTAAAGAGTGCAAAAAGAAAGACTTGCATTTATATAGCACCTTTCATGAACACTAGATGTCTCAAAGCACTTTACAGGCAATGAAGTGTAGTTGCTGTTGTAATATGTCTTTAAGGTACAGCAGCATGACATCACTCAGAGTGAAGTGTGTCGTGCAATCCAGTTTTTGCTTCACTTTTACTTGTGAGTAGAACACAAAATAGTACTGATGTCTTCAGGCTTTCTATCCAAGTCTATCTATTCTCATGTGCCTAGTCTTAATATATGAACCTACAACATGCATACCCAATCTCTAAAGCTTTTGTATCATTTTAACAACACAACATGGGTGTTCAGCATGGTCAAACAGAATGGCAGCAAGATTAAGTGACGGTACAACATGGTGTACAGCCTTAGATTGTGCTACGTGGCATGAGATGACCCTTGACATTTCGATCAGATCTCAACTTGGTGCAGCATCGGAGAGTGCTGAAATTTCAGTGTGCCGACTGCGCAGAAAAGCTTTGAAGAAATAAAGAGCTGGCAAGCAGATGGATCCCTCATGGTGAGATTGTAGTGCGTAGCCTGTTAATCCAATGAATGGCACAGCACATCAAGACCAATGCTGGGTTAGCTCAGTCTGGAAAGGTGAGTGACAAGGTGTGGGCCTGATCGATAGCAAGCAAGGCAGAGTCAAACAAAAAAAAAATCAAATAAAACATTCATAAAAATCAGGCCAGAAAAGGTTAAGATAATTTTTTTTATTGATCATCCATGGGATGTGGGCTTCGCTGGCTGGGCCAGCATTTATTGCCCATCCCTAATTGCCCTTGAGAAGGCGGTGGTGAGCTGCCCTATTAAATCACTGCAGTCCATGTGGTATAGGTACAGTGCTGTTAGGGAGGGAGTTCCAGGATTTTGATCCAGCAACAGTGCAGGAACAGTGATATATATCCAAGTCAGGATGGTGAGTGACTTGCAGGGGAAAACCCAACAAGGTAAAAATCCTGCCCCAAGAGAAGAAGACCAACATGCATGATAAAAAGGTGGACACAGAATTGCCAGAACAACAAGTTTGCATCCAGAATCCCACAGAAGGCACATGGCAACCAGCCGAGGTGACAATTTTTTTCAGAACCTAGGTCCTGTGAGTCATTACACATAAAGACACAATGGTGAGGCTTAACTGAGGACAAATCAGATCCATTCCAGCTCCTCAACCATCGTGCAGTCCTATTGCATCAAGGACTGGACTCCAAATGCAAACAGGACAACATCCAAGAATGACAATCCCACAGATCGCTCTGAGCAATTAAAGAAACCTCCAGACAAGGATACCATTACAAAATCTGATGAGTGATGAAGTTGAAGAATATCAGGTCTTAAGCATTCCTGTATGATGACCTGCCTGCCTTTAAAAATGACTTCTTGGAAGATACCTATCTCATCTTGGTAAGGACAAAATGCTCTTTAAAAAGAGGATGTTATAATGTGTCTTTAATGTACAGCAGCAAGACATCACTAGAAGGGAAATGTGTCATACAACCCAGTTTTAGTTACACTTTTGCCTATGAGCAGAACACAGATGGCTCTGCTGCTGATGTCTTCAATCTTTCTATCCATGCATATCTGTTCTCATATGCCTAATCTTAATAAATGAACCCACAACATGTCTACCCAATCTGTTATGACTGATTGGTGCCTTTATATCATTAAAACAATGACTGTCATGTTGTTATAATGTAGGAAACGTGGCAGCCAGGTTGTGCAAAGCAAGCTTCCACATAAAGCAATGACCAGATAATCTGTTTTTTGTGATGTTGATTGAGTAATAAATATTGGGAGGAATCCCTTGGTCTCCTTTTGAAATAGTGCCATGGAGTCTTTTACATCCACCCAAGCAGGCAGATGGGGTCTTGGTTTAAGATCTCATCTGAAAACCTACACCTCCAACAGTGCAGCACTCCCCCAGAACTGCACTGGACCTTGACTTTTATGTCCAAGCCCTGGGCCAGGAATTTCCTTTCAGCGATTTGGGGGCGGGGCCCGCTCACTGAGGGGAAAATGACGCAGGATAACGTCGGGAGGAATCCCTGATGTCATCCTGGTAACTTTAAATATTCACGAAGGCGGGGAGACAGTGAAATCAGCTGTCTGCCCACTGACCTGTCAATGGCCAATTGAGACCATTGACAGGCTAATTAACCCCAGTAAACACCCTGCCCCGCCAATCTTAAGGCTGGTGGGCAGGCCAGGAGCCCCAGCGAGCTGCAGATTATTAATGAAACTTCATCCACTGGCAGGATGAAGTTTCATGTCCGTTTTTAAAAAATTTAATAAATTTTTATGTATTTATTATTGTGTCTCATCTCGTGTGACATTGTCACATGAGGGGGACATGTTAATTTTAATATTTATCTATTTTTAGAGTTTACTTACCTCTCACAAATCTCCCTGAGACAGGACTTTTCCACGTGCGTGCGCGAAAGAACACACTTTGACAGATGGGGATTCCCTCCACCCCCTGCACAGGAAGCGCATTGCCCACCCACTCAAAATGGCGGCAGGCCCCGTTTCGGCTGCAGGGTTCAGCCACCCATCGAGGTAAGAATTCTGCCCCTGGAGTGGGATTTGAACCCAGAATCTTGCAATTCAGTGGTGAGAATGCTACCAACTAAATTGACACTAAATTGGTGGGGTAAAACTACATATCTGCTGGCCTTGGTTATGACACAGCAGTTTGTAAAGACTGAGTTATTTAAAATTCCAGAGGGAAACTTTAAACAACTGTCATAACCTATATTTTCAATTGATGATATGTTTTGAGCTGCAGCTCTAAATTCAAGAATAAGACCACCAGCTCTTGAGAGGTTTTTATATCAAACTAAATGAGACATTTATTAACTTACAACAAATTAAACACATACACAAGGCTACAAATTACTACTATCATAACTTTTAACAAGTTCCCAAATTAGCCTCCTCTAGTGCAACAATAACCAATAGACTTAAACAGACACCAGGCAAAGCATTTTTGCCTTATGAATTCAAAATGTGATCCCTTTGCAGACAGTTGTAGGCTTACAGGCTTAGGTATTACATGCCTTTGACCTGCACACACAAACTCCTTTCCTTACCCAGTCTTTCTCTTTGAATGTAAATTCTCATTATGTCACCAGGCCATTTGAACTCCACCTCTTCTAACAATAAAACCCCTTTCATGGTACCAATTTTACTGGTAATATGAACATATTGCTTGGTGTCACCTAGCTAGGTGCAAGATTCACTCCCACTCTCAAATGCTTTATTCAACAAAATGCAAATATCCCCTCTACCTACTGTTTACACCTCAAAACTACTATACATCAAAGACACAAAGACTTCCATCCCAGACTAACTGGCTTTAATCCAATTAACACACATACAGACTAAACCGCTATTTTAAAAAATAATAATTTCCAATAACATTATATATATTAATATCTCATCCTGACAGCCTGCCTATGTGAAAGGTTTGTGCTCAATGGACATCTTCTGAAAGCATAATTTCACTGCTTTTAAGTTGCTTTCCAGCTTTTTGAGCTGAACATCCTGCTGCCAGCCCTCACTGCAGCATAGCCGCTACTCATGCAGCTCTTCCTTGCACATCCAATGAGCAGCAATGCCAATACCAAAAGCTCCAGGTGCAGTAGGAGCAATACCAACAGCAGATTGACAAGGAGATCCAGATCCAAAGAAATGAGACCCCAATACAGGGTCTACAGTCTCTCGATGTGTGTAAGCACCACTGCCTCAGGTGGCTCAGTCTCTCACAGCAGGTCACGGCTGAAATCTGCATCCTCCTGGAACGAGAGCTCCTTTGCTGTGGACTGGTGGGCACACTTTGCCAGTGGCCATGAAGGTGACTACCAACTGAGGGCCAGCCCCCAGTTCTCTGTCTCTCTCTGGAGTTCTTTCCCTTCTGCAAGGAGAGGAAGCAGAGCGTTATAAGTGTGAGAGATGGATTGTGTGAGGAGGGCAGGATGGCCCTAATTGAGATGGTTGTCTGTGAGGCATGGCTGGGAGGTCAGTACGACAAGGGTGAGCATGTGTGCTACATGTTCAAATGGGGGTGGGAGGAGGTGACTAGAGAGAGAAGAATAAGTGGATATGTAATGTGTGCTGTCTGAGGTCTATGTGCATGAGAATGCTGGGAGAGTCAGAGTGTGGGGCTTGGCAAGTTGGTTTTCTGCCACTCACCTATCCCACTCTTCTGAGGTCCTGGATCATCTCAGTGTACCATCTCCAGGTTAGAGGGAACACATCCCTGGTGCTGACCTCCTCAGGTCTGTTTGGGTTATGAAGCTCTTCCATCCTTGGAAAGTAGTGCTTCACTGCAATCCCCTGAAACAGTGGCTGCAGGTAGAGAGAGAGAGATCGGGAAGGGGTGTGTGCGGTGTTGGGGCAGCATTGGGAGAAAGCCTTCTCATGTGGTCGTTGCTGCCTCAGGAATCAATGAACAGTTGAACCTTTCTGACCCCTGTTGGGGTCCCTTTAAGTAGAGATCCATTTGTTGATAGGTCTGCGTTGTCAGCTCTTCCATGCATCGCTGACGAGGAACAAGAGCAGCAGTAATACCAACACCGAAATCGCCAGGAAAAGCCTACTTCATTGACAGCTTCCCTAGTCCCTACCGCCTACCCAACCTCCCCCGCTGCAAACAGCTCTCTTTAGGTTAAATTCCTCCTGTAGTGTGGGACTGGAGCCACATGTGGCTCAGACTGGCTCGAAGGATGGCAGCATTCCCTCCTTGTGAAGGGTATTAGTGAACCAATTGAGCTTTTGCAATAACCGAACATACTTCATGGTCACTTTTACCTGATGCCAACCCAGAAATCACCAAGTTTATTACATTCATTTTCATCCATTGCCCTGTTTGGGCTTTGAACTCCCAGCCTTTGTATCATGGAGTTTACTCTCCAATAATTTGCAGCATTCTGTTTATATTGGATGTGGTTTAATTTACTCCGGGCTAATGATTTACAAAGGAAAAAAAAGCAAAGCAATAAAAATTCACTTATTTCATAAGCAGAGTGATGACCTATGTCTTCATTGCACCAGTAAAACGGGTTGATGGTGACCATCACAGTAGTGGAGAGGGGTGGAGATTTGAAAACTCTTTACTTGTCTACATATCTACCAAGAAAATAATTTTAAATCTCAGATTGGAAAATTTAGAAAGCGAACAGTCTAAATTCCCACTGGCAAGGTGCTTAATTTGGAGAGGGAACAGGATTCCGGTGTGTTGGCCTTTTGATGAGCATTCATGATGTGCAAATAGTGTTCCCGACATAGCTCCGCGGGACAATCCTGCCTCTAAGCTGCCAGAGAACAAGATTCCAAACTAACTTCCTACCTTCGGGAGACTGAATTTTGGCCGCTCATCAAATCTTGCTGCCCCGCCCGCCACGATTCCTGCTACTGGCAGGAGCAGAAAATACTGCCCCATGATCTGCCCCATGGAATGGAGGAACAGGCTCAAAAGCCCCCAGCTCTTCCTCTGTTCTTAAAGTGTCAGACGCCACAACGAGCTAAACAATGTGTTGTGATCTGGAATGCGTTTCCTGAAAGGGCGGTGGAAGCACACTCAATGGTAATTTTCAGAAATGAATTGGATAAATACTTCATAGGATGACACAACACAGAAGGAGAGGCTATTTGGCCCATTGTGTCTGTAAATCTCTTTACAGTTACTCAATTAATCCTACCCCCCTGTCTTTCCCCATAACCCTGTAAAATTTTCCCTGATCTTTTCCTTAAGTCTTTATCCGGGAAGCGATGAGAACTTGGAACTCCTTTTAACAGGTTTACCCACAATTAATCCCAGTTATATAACAAAACTGTTCTCAACATTGATTCAGTATCCATAATTCATTGATATTATATTTCACGGTCCAATACATAAATTACATAAATTTATATTATTTATTGATAAATTTTCTGAATAAATTTCTAACTTTTTATTATTCATTTTGGGGCATGTGAGCGTCATTGGCAAGTTCAGCATTTATTAGCCACCCCTAGCAACCCTCAGAAGGTGGTGGTGAGCAGTCTTCCTGAATGGCTGCAGGGTGATTGCAATGGTGAAAGAGGTAAAATACTGCAGATGTGGGAAGTTTGAAATAAAAGCAGAAAATGCTGGAAAAACTCAGCTGGTCTGGCAGCACCTGTGGAGAGACGAACAGAGTTAACATTTTGAGCCCGTATGACTCTTCTTTGGAACTCCAGTTCCAAAAGAGAGGCTCATGGTGAAGCTGCAGATGCTGGTAGCTCACGGCTGTCGGTGGTGTGTGACAGAGGGAGAGCAAGAAGGAATAGAATAGAAGATACATTGAATAAAGGGGGAAGCGTATAAACACAGCGAGGCTGTAATTTAAAGTGTAGCCTGAGCCTCGTGCTGCAGCTGAGTACAGGTCCCTGTCAGGAGCATAAGCTCATAAATTCATCCCTCAGTAAGTCTAGTCACAGCCTATATCAGCCCCACAGTTCCCCTGTGTCCGACAGTGACCTCCAGCATTGAAGCCCTGGTTAGAGATTGCGGGTCAGCAGGTGGAATTGGCAAGAGAGCATGCATGGGGGCAGGGAGCTGGAAGTATCATTTTTGTCAGGACCCCAGTGCACGTGGAATCTTGTGCACCCATCCAACCAGTGCCGGGAGTTGGGATGGGATTGTTTCCCAGCATTCCCCTGCTCTAATCTACCTCTAAAACAGTGCTTGTGGGTGGGAGTGGGATGGGGGAGGTCTATGCCAGGCTTGAGTCTTATCATTGGGGCACATATGGAGCCTTTTACAGCCCGGTATGCCTCTCATTACTGAGCACATCAGCATTATCTGGATCCCTTTTCTGGGACCAGGACAAAGAGCGCCAAGATTAAATGGTCCCCTCATTATGCATTTCATGTGGAATGGAATAAAAGTTTTGCCCTTTTAGAGGCAGTTCAGAAATTCTGGGAAATGGTGGTTCCAAAATAATCATTCTCTGCTGTTCCTGTGGATGTTCCTCCTTGGCAGAGTTACTTAGAGGGACAGTCAGGCTCCCTCATTGCTGTTATAAATTGCTTACTATTATCCATACTTTAACTGTCGCAACTAATTAATTTTTAATCCAGCACCAATTACTATGACAACAACAGCTCAAGGAACTGGACCAACGAAACCATCGACTAACCCTGCAGGGACAGGGTCAACCACCATTGAGGTGAAGACTTCAACAAAGGCCCAGCCAACAGGTACACAAAGTAGCACCAGCCACTCACTGGCGCATCAACAAAGGCAAAGCGTCCTTGTGGTAAAAAAAAATATAGTTCACCTTTTGCCAATGATTTCATTATCTCTGTAATCTCCTTCAGCTCAACCACCCTCTGTTATTTCTGCACTCCTCCAATTCTGGCCTCTTGCCCATCCCTGATTTTAATCACTCCAGCATTGGCCTGGGGCCTCCACCCTGAAACCTCTCCACCTCTCTATTTTTCTCTCTCCTCCTTGAAGACACCCTTTAAAACTTACCTCTTTGACAAAGTTTTCCTGTCCTATCATCTCCTTATGTGGCTCAGTGTCAATTGTAGTTTATTCTCCAGTGAGATGTTATACTACGTTAGACGTGCTGAATATATGCAAATCGTTGTTGCTATTTTGAGATTGACCTGAAGATTTTGTGTAATTTTGAGTTTTTGATTTTATGCAATATTTTGACATTTGTTGTGCTCTGGGCTATTGTAGCATGACAAACACCTACTTCGAAACAGAGAGAGGTCGTTAGCAGAGTCCTGAGTGGAAACCCATCCTTTAAACAGCAATACATTAATTGATTACTGAACCGTTTAAATGCCTTGCATCCTTTAAAAAGTACCTGGATGAGCACTTAGCACGTCATAACATTCAAGGCTATGGGCCAAGTGCTGGTAAATGGGATTAGGTAGGTAGGTCAGGTGTTTCTCACATGTCGGTGCAGACTCGATGGGCCGAAGGGCCTCTTTTGTGTGAGTCTGTGATTCTGTGAATGGTCTGATCATTTAAAATTATGTTCAAATACTTTTCTTTTCCTGACCGTTTAAATGAGCTAATTTTTAACCCAGTGCCAACAACTGTGACGCCAACAACAACAACAACCCATGGAAGTGGAACACCAAAGCCACCGACTAAACTTCCCTGGACTGGGCCAACCACCACTAGTGCATCCATTCCTTCAAAGACCCCTCCTGGACCCTCAGGATCCACAACAGCAAAGTCCCCCATAACCGGGACTGGGCATGTCACAGGTAGGATGATGGGGCCTAGCATTGCAAGCATCCAACCAATTCTCCAACAGTCACAGCAAAAGTATCCACCAAACCTTGTGTTACTGGACTGATAACTACAACAAACCCTGGGGGGGGTGTTATTCTGGCAGAAGCCATGCCTTCCTCTCTGGTGCTGCGAAGAGCAGGAATTGCCAACCTCTGATTGGCTGGCAGCTCTTGGAAGGTGGGAAGTCGTCTTCTGGGGGCCCTCAGTCTGGAGGAAGGCCCGCTGCTGTCCACTTAACTGCCTGCTGGGCAGGAGGAATAGCAGACCTTCCTCCTCAGAGTCAGTGTGAGTGTCTTGCCACTTTTTCAAACAGCAAGGAAGGCACCACCAAATTTCATATCCCACGTCTCTGCCCACTCCACTAACCTATCTATGTCCTTTTGAAGTTTAACATCCACCTCACAGTTTACAATACTTCCAAGTTTCATGATACATATTTTGTAGCTAAAAAACTTGAGATGATAATTTGTTAATTTTGAATGCAATATCAATAGACTTTGTTATCCAAAGATATTAAGGGATATGGGGCAAACTGGGTGTACATGGTGTTGGGTCACAAATCAACCATGAACTCACTGAATGGCAAAACAGGTTCAAAGGCCTTCTCTTATTTTAATGTTGCTATAATGGTAATGTTTAGAGTACGGAAAGCTTTGCAACACGGTGGTGGTTGAGGAAAAGACTGCATCTTTTAAGAGAAAGTTGAATAAACATTTGAAATAGCGAAAGGAGGAAAATGGGCAGTGGGATTAGTTTACGATTTGTACAGGGCTATGGAAAAGTGAGGCAGTGGGGTTAGTTTGGAATTGATGCAGGGCTATGGAGTGAAGGTGGGGCAGTGAGATTAGTTTGGGATTGATACAGGGCTATGGAGTGACGGTGGGGTAGTAGGATTAGTTTGGAATTGCTATAGCAATGTGTTGGCATGCACATGATGGACTGAATGGCCTGCCCTTTGCTCCACTCTTTTATGGTTCATTGGAGAGACAGGGGTCCAGGGTGGAGTGGGTGAGGAAGATCTGGAATTATGATGCCGATCCTGGAGGTAAAAATTTGCGTGAACTCTTTGTGCTTGGAGTTTGAAGTGAGTGTAGAGTGGATGGTGACTGGGAAGTGCGTTTACGGAGATAATTGATTGTGGAAGAATTGAGGCAAGATTTGAGCCAATTCACAGGATGTTCCTGGAGTAGGCGGATTTGGCTGTGGAGAGTGATGCATGGTGATGCTTGATGTGGCCAGACACCCCAATTAATACTTCACTAGCTTTGTGCCAAATACCTCGAGTTTGCCCCCACCATTCCTTCTCGGAGCAGCTAAACGGACAACAATCTCGACCTTGCCCCTTGCCAGCATTGCCAACCTCCTGAGATAATAGACACAGCAAAAGCAGCACACTTCCCAATCCTGAAGTCTAGTCCCACAGCTCCCACTGGCAGAATGGACCAAATATGTTGATCATGATTAGCAATGTCACCAAATTACTAACAGTAAACAGCCTGACAGACAACAGTAACAATTCTCCTGGGTACTTGTACCTGATTCTATGGTTACAGTATGCAATCATTCTGTAGTCTTGCTCATTACGTTTACAGGTGTTATTATCGACAAGCCTTGCAGGGAAGAGTGTTGAGGAAATTGCAGACACATTGTGAACACCTGTATGATAAACCTATCTGATCTGGTAACTGTTAGGTATCAGATCCTATCTGACCTTCTGCCCATTGCTGAGACCGAAGTCCATGCAACACTTTCTCACAGTTCAATCCGTCATTAAAGAAAGATTCCCATTGTGCTTTTCTCAACCTCAGGGCTTCACAAAGCACTTTACACCACCTGAGAGAGCAAAAGATGCCTCAGACTCATTTCTAATCTAAAAGGTAGCATTTCCAAGAATGCAGAACACCCTCAGTACTGACCCTCTGACAGTGCAGCACTCCCTCAGTACTGACCATCTGACAGTGCAGCACTCCACCTGTAATGACCCTCCGATAGTGCAGTTTCTTCCTTAGTGCTGACCGTTTAACAGTACAGCACTCCTTCAATATTGCACCAAAAGTGTAAACCTGGATTTTTTTGCTCAAGTGGAGCTCTGGAATGGGTTTTAAATCCTGGCTTAGAGGCAAAAGTGACACCCACTGTGTCACAACTGATAATCACAATTGTAAAATGATGCCATGGGAATGTCATCACTTCTAAGTTTCCCTGCCAATCACTCACCATCCTGACTTGGAAATATATCCGCCGTTCCTTCACTGTCACTGGGTTAAAATCCTGGAACTCTCTCCCTACCAGCACTGTGGGTGTACCTACATTATATGGTCTGCAACACTTCAGGAGGGCAGCTCACCACCACCTTCTCAAGGGCAATCAGAGATGGGCAATAAATGCTGGCATTACCAGTGACTCCCATAACCTGAGGATAATTTTTTAAAATCTACCCACTTATTCCCCCTATATATCTGACAAATCTTCTCCTCTCTGAATCTTGGCAAGTATCCATTTGAAAGGACTGTATAGTGTTCTTGTCCTCAGCGATATCCAACTCATGTTGGAGCAGGACACTTCATTCTCATGTCTTATTCTTCCTCATATTTCATCCAATATTCACCAGCTTCTACTTGGAAATTTGAATCTTTATTAGTAACCCTCCTGTACCCCACAGAAGCTTTACGCTTTCTTGTATCTGGGATTACTGAGCAATCTCTGCACTGGGTGTACTTTGAACACAGATCAGCTGAACCTTGTTAAGAGAAAGATCCACTGCTTTGTTTGAAGTATTTCTTTGTTGGCTGCTCCTAAAGCTTTGAGCAGCTTGTGTGAAACTGAAGTAGCAATGCCTATTGGACAATAACCTTGATGTAAACCTTCTGATAAGCTGCCAAGGGTCAAAGCTTACTGAAGTGTTTCAGCTGTAAAAGTCACACCCTTGTTTTATATTAACTGCAAATAGTTCAACTAACTAGAAGCATCTTACATTTTCAGGAAGAATTTACTCCCAGAGGTATGGAGGAGATTTGGTTGAAAGGTTAGAAAAGGCTAAGTTTACTTCAGGTTTTAAATATGCTGCCCGCTTTTTCACTGAGTCTAAGTCATTGGTTACAAGCTTCCTTGCTGGTGATACCAGTTTTATCAATCCCACTGTAAAAGGAATGATGGTTCAGAGTGAATTGGGTCCTTATCCTGAGTGACCCCCTAACCTGAGTTTCAAGGTTGTTGTTAACACTGGTGACGAGGCCACAGGTCAGCATTTGGGTTCCAGTCCCACTTCCCAATTCCTGTTTAAACTCTTCACCCTCCCACCTGTGTCACAAATAATTTTGGAAAGCAGATGTTTGACCAGTTGTCCAGGAAGTAAGGGGAATAATCTGGGGCATGAGAAACTGAAAAGAGGAAATTAGAGATAAAATTAAAGCTGATCTCTGAGCCTCAAGTGAATTTTGATTTTGCCACATATGTACCAATCACACTGGGGATTGTGCAAGCTGCCAATCAAATTCCATAACAGCCCAGAGGTTCAAAAATAGTTTCCCTCCACCAGGATCAAGCAGCTAACAGGTTAATGTTTGCCAAGATCCCGCCTTGTCCCCCGCCCTGCTCCTCCCCCCGCACCCCCCCACCCCCCCCCCACCCCCAGCACTGACCAACACTCCCAGCCCTGCCTTGCCCCACCCTGTGGTCTGGGCATGTTATTTCTATTAATTCAAGGGGTATGGGCTTCGCTGGCTAGGCCAGCATTTATTGCCCATCCCTAATTCCCTAATTGCCCTTGAGAAGATGGTGGTGAGCTGCCTACTTGAACCGCTGCAATCCATGTGGTTTTAGGTACACCCACAGTGCTGTTAGGGAGGGAGTTTCAGGATTTTGACCCAGTGACAGTGAAGGAATGGCGATATATTTCCAAATAAGGATGGTGAGTGACTTGGAGGGAAATTGCAGGTGGTGGTGTTCCCATCTATCTGCTGTCCTTGTCCTTCTAGATGGTAGCGGTCGTGGGTTTGGAAGGTGCTGTCTAAGGAACCTTGGTGAGTTTCTGCAGTGAATCTTGTGGATGGTACTGGGCAGAACTTTACCCTTGGCGAGCGTGCGCCTGACACACCTGTATGTGAAATAAAGCACGTTGACATCAGATGAGCGTCCCAACGTCAACGTACACTCTCGCAATATTTCGCTAGGCGGATGCACGATAAAGACAGAGGCGCGCCTGCCATTAATTAAGTGGCCAGTTAAGGCCCTTGTGAGACTAATTGACTCCCAAGTTTACATAGCCCATGCGATTTTCAGGCCATCACAATGGCAAAACGGGCAGGCGGGCAGGCCACAATTTGCAAAACCTCATCCAAGGGCGGGATAAGAGGGGTCAGTGGCCTTGTCAAAGCGATTAGTGAGGAGTGCGGGATATCACTTGCTGCTGGTTGTAATTGGGAACAGGACAGCTTTATTTCACTTCAGAGCTGCATTCAGAGATTTCAGAGGCTTCAGTCCAGGACTCAGTGTTGTTTTCCAGGCCCCTGGAGGATTCACACCGTGTGGGGCCTTCCAGGTATCAGACAGCTTCCCTCACCCTGGTAATGGGGATTGTGGTCTCCACTGGAGGCACCTCCTCTGAGGAGGACGAGAGGGCCAGAAGGGGGAGGAGGCCAGGTGTCTCTATTCAGCTTCCAGGGGAGCGACCTGTGGGAGGAGGGGCGCAGGCACAAGAAGTGCAGAGCCAACAGGTAGTCCAAGATGGAAGGGGCTGCAGGAGACACCACTATCCGGCTGCCAGGGTTTACAGGCGGCGATGCAGCTTTCTCAGTATGTCTGAGGTGCAATGCCGGTGGAGGCTCCATCTCCCACTGGAGACAGTGACCTCCACCTGTTAGAGGATCGGCCCTGAGATCAGCTCCGACTGTGTGGGTGGACACCTCATGCCTGTGGCTCTGAAGGTCATGGTGGCCCTCAACTTCTATACCTCCGGCTCTTTCCAGGGCTCAGGGGGGATCTGTGTGGAGTCTCCCAATCAGCTGTCCACAATGCTCTGTTCATGCGTGCACTGACTTTCATTCATTACCATATGGATGAGGCCAGCCAGGCTGAGTGAGCCAGAGGCTTCGCAGCAATTGCTGAGTTCCCCCATGTCCAGGGTGCAGTCAACTACTCACATGTGGCCATCAAGGTGCCAGCGGGTGAGCTGGGAGCCTTCATCAACAGGAAGTGATTCCACTCTGTGAACGTGCAGATAGTGTGTGATCACAGGATGCAGATTCTGCAAGTCTGTGCAAGGTACCCAGGCAGTTCCCATGACGCTTACATCCTGAGACACTCCAAGGTGCCGAGGCTCTTCAGTGCCCCAGCCTGGATGGATGGCTGGCTACTGGGTGACAAGGGCTATCCCCTCAAAAGGTGGCTCATGACGCCTCTCCGCCATCCAAGAACAGAGACCAAGCAGCGGTACAATAGGAGCCACACCTCCACAAGGGCTGTGGTAGACAGAACCATTGGTCTTCTCAAGATGAACTTCCGATGCTTGGTCCGTTCAGGGGAGTACGGCAATACCCACCAGATCAGGCATCACTAATAGTGGTTGCATGCTATGCTGTCCACAATCTGGCACTGGAAAGGGGGGGGTGGGGGTGGTGCACTGGAGGAAGAAAATTTTGACGCAGCTGCACAAGCAACAGATAATGAGTCCAGTAATGGGTCCAAGGACGAGCACGGTGAGGAGAATGCTGAGGCTAACCTCCACAGAGGCAGGGACATTCGGGATGCTTTGATCCTATGCTCCTCCAGCTAGCCTGCCAAATAAGAACCACCAGCACATGCCACAGCTGCAGGCTCCATACTCAATTCCTGATAGGACCAGTTCCTTGGTCAATGTGCCTTTGCAATAAAGTTTCAGGAGACACACGTCCATCATAACATAATGGCCTACCGTGCACCTACAGAACAAATGAAGCATCCAGAGACCAGTTGCAAAAAAAATCTCATTTATTTCTGAGTGACAAACATAGCAGAAGATAATATTCACCAGTGCTTTACATCACACCATTAAAAGAAAACAGAAAAATGGGGCAAACAAATATCACCCGTGATAAGGCCGTGTTGTGCTTAAGGTGCTTTAAGCTTTCACTTGCGAGTGTTCCGTCTAGGTGCTCCCCCCTCGCTGGCACCGGCATTGAAGACAGCTTGCTCACTCTGCTGTCTTGTTGGCCTTGATGACCTTGGCTGGCGCCCTCTGGCCTGTGGAGCCTGTGCTGGCCCCGCCTGGGAGGGAGTGGCCAGTGCCACGGTTGGCATTTCCCCAGTCGCTGCAGTCTCATCGGATGCCACGGGTCACTGGCAGAGGGGCAGAGGAGCTGTTGTCGTCATCCGGAGCACCCTGCGAGGAGCCCACAGAGACAACAGGCAGCACGTGAGCCAACGTCAGGTCGCTCTGGACGTCCCTGCTCATTGATGGATGGGCACCTAGCTGGGATACTGGGTGTCCAATCCATCTCCCACACTGACACTGACCAGCTGAGGTCATTGCCGGTGTGAGGGTTTGCAGCTCTGAGCACATCCCCAGGAACCCCTGATTGAGTCCCTGGAGGAGCCTCTCCATGAGAGTCGCCACTATCTCCATGGAGGAAGCATTGTGCAGTGGTCAACTCAGTGCTTAGGCTCCATATGGACTCCTCCATCACAGAGATTATGGCACACATTCCCTCATGTATCTCTGCCAGATCCTCCCACACACTCTGCTGGACAACCAGCATCTGCTGCCTCAGGGACGACTCCAAAGGTTCATCATCAGCCATCGACTGAGCATGTTCCTGGTCCAAACATTGCTCCGACTGCCGGCACCCTGGGCACTCTCAACCTCCGCCTATACCTCAGTCAAGTGTGAAGTGCCCTCACCAATGTGCACCGAGATGCTAGATGCCGATCTTATCCCCACTGAGGTGCTGGCATTGCGCTGGTGCCTGCTTGACAGAGAGGATGTGACGTGGGTGCGTGCTCAACATTGTGGTCCTGAGGGGTCAGGGGTTGGTCTTCAAGCTTCTCACAACGCGGGGCTGCTGGTGAACCTAAAAGGGAGAAGAAGGACATGTCATTAGTTTACGTCATTAGACTGTCACTGTGCATGCCTGGCACCTGGTGAGACAGAGATCTGCATCTTGGTGCCCTCGTCTTTCCATTATCAACGGGCTTTCCAGGTTCAAGGCTCACATCGATATACGGACTACACTGCAATGGTTGCAAAAAGCCACAATTTCACCTCAGTGCACTGCACTCTTACCTCCCTCTGGTATCCCAACCTCATCGCAGCCGCTTGACCAAGGTGCATGGCACCTCTCCAGCTCCAGAGCCTCCTGCTCATATCACTTGAGGATGAGGAGGTGTGAGGGTCCCCCTCCAGTCCGTGACCTCTCTGCATTGTTATGGGATGCTTTCTCCTGAAAGGGCAGAGGAGCATTGATTAGTTCACTCTCTACCTCCAGCGCCATTGCTGCCTGGCCAATCCCACCTGAGGAGCACCTTGCATGGCTCAGCTGACTCGTGACCCTGGAGCCACTTGGCACTCAGTCCAAGCAGCCAGGGCTCATCCCCCTGGCCAGATCCTGCCTCATTGACATTTCCACTCACAAATACCAACACTTGCATTTCTCCAGCCGCTTTAACAAAATAAGACATCCCATGGACTATAATCAGCCAAGTATTTACCCCAAGTCAAAGTAGGAGCAATTCAAACAGGTGATTAAAAGTCTGGTGAAGGAGGTACTGTTTATGGTACACACTACCGCCACTGTCCACTGACAGTGGAGGGACAGTATGTTTAGGGTGGTGGATGGGTTCTGATCAAATGGGCTGCCTCTGAGGTCCACGGTGGGGGGGGGGGGCGGGTGGGCAGCTCTTACCTGTTCTGCAAAGTGACCCATGCCAACACGGTGCTCACCCTTCCCGATCGCAAGAGATCGTTAAAGTGCTTCTGGCACTGGACCCAAGAGCGTCTCACCGTGTTGTGGCTGCTGACCCTGGATGCCAGCTCCTCCCAGGCCTTTTCGGTGAGGTCGGGGGGCCTCCTCCTCCCACCCCTGGGGGCAGGTCTTTCCATCCTCACTGCCACCCCCTCCAGGAGGGCACTGAGGCACTTGTCCAAAAAATGCGGGGCCAAATACCCCGTCAACCTGTCCTCCCTCCTGCCGTGTCCACCCGCTGCGGCACCCATGCACACAACTCCCGCGTCCTTCAGTGGCAGCCTTCCAGGGGCTGCCGAGGCCGCATTTGAATCGTCTGCCGGGACACCACTGGACCCGGAGGACATTAAGCCCCCGCCTGCCCCCTCGTGCTCACTGAAAGGCCACATCTCACGCTGAGCAGTCCTTAATTGGCCCGCTGAATATAATCATGGTGCGCTGCCAATCATGGGCAGCGGTCGGCTTCCCGACCATCCCCGCCCACCCCCACCGAGCCGGCATACCGAGGGTAAAATTCTGCCCACTGCTGCCACCATGCATCAGTGGCGTAGGGAGTGAATGTTTGTGGATGAGGTGCCAGTCAAGTGGGCTGCTGTGTCCTGGATGGTGTCAAACTTGTTGAGTGCTGTCGGAGTTGCACTCATCCAGGCAAAGGGAGAGTATTCCATCACACTCCTGACTTGTGCCTTGTAGATGGTGGACAGGCTTTGGGGAGTCAGAAGGTGAGTTACTCGCCAGAGGATACCTAGCCTCTGTCCTGCTCTTGTAGCCACAGTATTTATATGGCTAATCCAGTTTAGCCTCTGGTCAATGGTAATCCCCAGGGCATTGATAGTGGGGGATTCAGTGATGATAATGCCATTGAATGTCAGGGGATGATGGTTAGATCCTCTCCTGTTGGAGATGATAATTGCCTGGCACTTGTCTGGTGTGAATGTTACTTGTCACTTGTCAGCCCAAGCCAGGATATCGTCCAGACTTTGCTGCATTTGGACATGGACTGCTTCAGTATCTGAGGAGTCGCAAATGGTGCTGAACATTGTGCAATCATCAGTGAACATCCTCACTTTTGACCTTATGATGGAAGGAAGGATTATCAGTTTCTTCAAGTATCCTTATGGTTCCTGTTTAACCCCTCACTACTTGGCCTCTCATATTCTGTAAATTAGCCAATAGAAGCATAGCAGCCTCACTGAGAAGTTGCTTCCCTCCTGAACAATGCTTATCAGCTTTAACATGGAAAACAGTCATTAATGATGTCCTAAATGGAACAACTCGTAATGATTTGTACGTTAATTGATTACTGAATGTTAAGTTTACTTTACTATCTGTTCAATCATTCTCTCAGCAATTAAGTGAGGGACCTCAATTATGTGGAGAGACTGCAGAAGCTGGGTTTGTTCATGTTAAGGCAGGAGAGTTAAGAGTTGATTTGAACAGTGTTCAAGATCATGAAGGATTTTGATGGAGTAAAGAAGCAGAAACTGTTTCCATTGGCAGGAGGGTTGGTTACCAAAGGAAACAGATATGAAGCAATTGAGATGAGAAAGATCTAGCGCAGAGATGAGAATTTTTATTTTACACAGTGAGTTGTTGTGATCTGGAATGCATTGCCTAGAAAAGTTGGAAGAAGCAGACTCAATAGTAACCATCAAAAGGGAATTGGGTAAATGCTTCAAAAGGAAAAATTTACAGGCCTGTGGGGAAGACCTGGGGAGTGGAATTAATTATATCACTCTTTCAAAGAGTCAGCTAGGCATAATGGGCTGAATGGCCTCCTTCTATGAGATTCTATGATTCTGTGATTTCCTGGCTGCTAAAATGAGCTAATTTTTAACCCAGCACCGACAACAGTGAAAGCAACAACAACCCATGGAACAGGAACATCAAAACCACCAACTAAACCTCCCGGGACTGCGCCAACCACCATTAAGGCATCGACTCCACCAAAGGCCCCTCCTGGGACTCCAGGATCCACAACAGTAAGGCCGCCCGGACCAGGGCCTACAACCAACAAACCTCACGCCACTGGATCAATAACTACAAATAATCCTCAGCCTCCAGGGTCAATAACCCCATCCAGAAATCCACCCGATGGATCAGGAACTGGGCCAACAAGTAAGCCAGCTCGTCTCTCACCATGTTGACTCCCACCTCATCACCGGCACTTACTGATCACCCCTGATCACGCTGAAAAACCTGTGCATTGATTTTAATTCTTGTCTACTTTCTCATCTTACTGTTCCCTGCCTCTCACTTCTTTGGTGCAGAAGAAATTTACCAAAATGGTACCAGTGATGAAGGATTTTAGCTACAATGTTAGGTTGAAGAAGCTGTGATTGTTCTCCTTGGAGCCAAGGAGATTGAGGGAAGATTTGATAGAGATGTACAAGATTATGACAGTTGGAAAAGGTGGACCAAAAAAGGCATTTCCCATTAACTAGTGGCACAGGACTAGGGGGCACAGATTTAAGGCCTTTGGGAAAGTGACACAGTGTGAGTATGAGCAGAAAAGTTTTTACACAGTAAGTGGTAAGGCTCTGGACATAGCTGCCTACAAGTATGGTGGAAGCGGAGATGATGAATGATTTCAAAAGGAAATTGGATGAGCATTTGAGGGTGATGGAGATAGAGTGGTGGGTGGGGATGGAACTGGCTGGATTGCTCTACAGAAAGCCAGCATGGGGTTGATGGGCCAAATGTCCTCCATTCTGTGCCATATTGACTCTAGGACTCTATGATAGAAGTTTTTAATCAAAGGTAATAAGAGATACGGGGCAAAGGCGGGGATATTAGGTCACAGATCAACTATGATCTGATTGAATGGAAGAACAGATTTGAGGAGCTAAATGACCCATTCCTTCTATACTCTCTTCATTTCCTTATTAATCAGCATTATGTTTTCCCACTGAGCTTTGATAACCTTAATGCTTACATGTTTCTATTCTATTTTAATCTTTAAATTCTGTGGGTGCATGTCTGGTTTACAATAGAAATTAACGTCAGTTCTGATGTTACTGTTGCTGACTGTCTCATTCCAATTTTATGTAACGCTAAGAATGACTGAGAAAGAGGTTCTATATTTGCCCCACCATCCAGGACAAGGCAGCCCATTTTATCAGACCCCACCCACCACCCTAATCATTCTGTCCCTCCACCATCGGTGGAAAGTAGCTGCAGTGTGTACCATAAACAGTACCTCCTTCACCAGACTTTTAATCACTTGTTTGAACAGCTCCTTCTTTGACTCGGGGTAAATATTTGGCTGATTATAGTCCATGGGATGTTTTATTTTGTTAAAGGTATTGTAGAAATGCAAGTGTTGGTATTTTCCCAAGGCCCTGTCCTTACCACTGTTCCCTGATTCCAAGTTCTCAGTCATGTGGGATTAATTGGAGCGCTCTCCCAAAGAGACAGCACTGCACAATGGGCCAAATGGCCTCTTACTGTATGATGTGGTTGATGGAACAAATGGTTCTTTCTTCCCCTCATAACTTGCTGCAGAGGAAATTATTGGAGGCTGTAAGAAGTGACTGAAGAGTTCAGGACAAGGAGACTTCGGGAGGAGAGAGAGTCTGAGAGCTAAGATGGATCATAAAAGTGATGGGGGAAGGCCATTCAGCCCATCTTAAATCATCATTTTGAGGGATTCTGATCTCCCAGTTGCAGCATCCAATTGCTTCTTGAATGATTCTAGAATCCCTGCCTTTAGTTCTTGATCTGGGAGTTTAATACACACATTGATCACTCTATGTCAATTTATTAATTACTTTTCACCAGTTGAACTTGTGCTACTCCCATACATTAAAGTAAAATTCCAGCTTAGCTTTTACTTTATCCTTAACAATCATATATTCCTCTGTAAGATCACCTCTCTGACTTCATCCCATTTTCCAATCTTTATAGCCCAAATCTCTCCAGTCTTTCCTCAATAGCTCAAACTTCTGACATTGAAAATCAGACACACAGCTTCCCTCTGCACTGTCTGCAGGAGTGGAAATCTCCCTTGTTTCATGGTGACCAGAAATGGAGCCAGAGCTGTGATCTGATCGGAGCCTTGTACAGTTTGATCATTATCCCTCCTGAAATTTGTTCCACCATTCTGGCTGTACTTTAACCTCTGGTTGGCACTGCTTGTTACTTAGGAAATGTTTTTCAGAGTGAGATGAAACTTTGAGAGTTCAGTTTGGATTGTGAAGATCCAATGTTTATAGATAGTCACTGTCTGCTGTCATTTTGAGTTTCATTGCTTAGCATAAACAGGAAGTGCCAAAGTGCAGAAGGTGCTTGTGATTGGCTGATCAGGAAACTAGCACACAACCTTACACTAAACCTCCAGAGTATCCTGTCTTTTTCTAACTTTGCTCTCCACTCCACCAGCCTTTTAGCAGCATTGCATAGATCACCTGGATGAATTGACTGTGAAACTATTGCCAGCCAATCAGCTAGAAAGAATTGCACTTGATGTATCCACAAGTTCTTCTTGCTGATTGGACTGTCAGGGCTGGTATGGCTGTCGTTAAAATGCATTCTCACTTCTCTGGAATAGTGCTGGTGCCCCTTTCTAACAAGACCACCAGGGAATGAGCTACCCATTCTGCCTCCCAGGAATCAATATCATTCCCCTCAAGGCTGCTAGCTACAGTGAGCATCCAAAATAATGGCTGAAAACTTCTTTCAAACATCTGTCCCCCAACTTCGATTAAAATCGTATTTAGGAAGTGGTCAGTTTTTAGACAGCATTCACACCTCTGGCATAAGGTATTATAAGACTTCTTCCCATGGTAAGTCATAGAAAGAATACAACTTGCATTCATACAACGCCTTTCACAATCTCAAGACATGTCAAGGTACTATATAACCAACAACGTGCTTGTGAAACAGTCACTGTTGTAATGTAGGAAACACAGGGCAACCAATTTACATACAGCAAGCTCCCATAAACAGCAAAGTTGTAAACGACCAGATAAGCTCTTTAGCTGTTGGATTGAGGGATAAATATTGTCCCAGGACACCTGGGAAAACTCTCCTGCTCTTCTCTGAACGGTGGCAATGGGATCTTTCACATCCACCTAGGAGGGCAGAGAGGGCCTCAGTTTAATGTCTCATCTGAAAGATATTTATGGTAACTTGCAGTGATATCAGATGAGAAGACAGAGTTCTCTGATCTCATCCTCCCAGAATCCCAGCCTGTCAGACTTTCATAAATGTGCTTAGTATCCAGGTCTCAGCTGGCCTGCCTGACAACATTCAACTAAATCCTCAAAGGAAGAAGAATTTGCATGGCTATGGGGAAGGAGCAGAGTGGCGGGATGGGGGAGGTGGTGAGTTTTGTGGGGGCAGGAGGGTAACCAAGCTCTTTCAAAGAGTCGACGCAGACACAATTGGGTGAATGGCCTCTTTCTGTGTGATTCTATGATTCTGTGATTTTCTGGCTGCTAAAATGAGTTAATTTTTAACCCAGCGCCAACAACTATGAAAACGACAACAACCCATGGAACAGGAACACCAAAACCACCGACTAAACCTCCCAGGACTGGGCCAACCACGACTAGGGGATCGACTCCATCAAAGGCCCCTCCTGGGCCTGCAGGATCCACAACAGTAAGGCCGCCCGGACCTGGGCCTACAACTAACAAACCTCACGCCACTGGATCAATAACTACAAATAATCCTCAGCCTCCAGGGTCAATAACCCCATCCAGAAATCCACCCGACGGATCAGGAACTGGGCCAACAAGTAAGCCAGCTCGTCTCTCACCATGTTGACTCCCACCCCTTCACCGTCACTTATTGATCATCTGTGATTGCACTGAATGTGCGAGCTGTTGTTTTAGGACCTCTTAACCTGAACTGGGGCAAATGTCCTGGTGAACTGAATAACTGGGATAATAGGTGGAATTTAAAACTAAAAAGGGAGGAGGCAGAGGTTTCAAACTGAGGGTAAATTTATAAACCTAAAGGGAAGTATGAAGACCACAGAACAGTGATACAATTTGGGTAAGTATAATCAGCATGTGATAAGAAAGAATAAAAGGTTTAATACCAATAGTGTGTCAGTGAATAAGGTCAAATCAGGGGATAATTGTAGAAAGAAAAATGAAAGGCACTTTGTTGAATGCACGAAGCATTTGTAGCAAGATGGACAAAATTAATAGCACAAGTTGAGACCGATGGGTTTAATTAACAGCCACTACAGAGACATGGGGGAGAATTTTTCGCTTGTCCATCAGGCACGCGCCTGACCCGACCCGACCAATCGCAAGATAACGGGCGATGACATTGCGTGAGTGTCCCAATATCATCGCGCACTCGCACGATATTTCGGTCAGAGTCGGCAGCGCGCCAGCCGACAATTAAAAAGCCTGTTAAGGCCATTAAAAGGTTAATTGAATGAGACTTTTCGCTTGCGGTTGGCGGGCGGGCGAAAAGGCCAAGCAGCCTTTGCATCATTTTAGGAAACCTCAACCACAAGCAAGATGAGTTTTCCAGCAGCAATAAAAACAAAATAAAAATGTTAAAATTTTAAATAATAACATGTCCACGCTCATGCGACAGAGTCCCATGAGGGGACATGTTTTATGACATTTTAGAAATCTTTATTTTTAATATTTTAAATTGATCCTCTCCCTGAGGCAGCTCTGTGCCTCAGGGAGATTTTCACGTTTCACGCTGACGGGCCTTAACTGGCCTGTCCACCCCCGCCCACTGCTACAGAGCCCGCCCGATGAGGGATAAATCCTTCCCATGGGACTGGATTTAATGCAGCCCATTGCAGAGTGAACCATGGTCGTCGGGCCCACTCAGTCACGGGAAAGGTCCCGTGTCAGTCCCATGGCAGCTGGAGAACCTCCCCAGTTAAGCTGGAGGACAAAGTGGGCTGGCGCAGAATTTCTGGCTTGGCCAGCGGCATCCCGGGTGGAGGGAATCCCTTGATATTGGACAACCTATGCCTGCGGGGACTCGACATCAGGAAGTGGGGGTGGGGCCACTGAAAGCCATTCCCCTGCCCCTGCCTCCGATTCACTGCCCCCGGCCTCCCGCAGCTCCCCTCTGAAGTCCCACCAAGAGTTGCTGGCCAACCAGGGGCCGGCAGCTACTTGTCACTGCCAGCGCCAGTGGAAGCGGTGGCTGCTGACGGCACTGCAGCCACCAGAGGTCCAGGAATGTTATGGGACCTCAGATCAAAGGTGAGCGAGGGTGGGATGGGGGTCATCCTGATTTCCTGTTATGAGTTCCTGCCACTTGACATTCTACTGAATAAAATGTAGTTCATTCAATAATTATCAGAGGTGAGTAAGAGCAAACTGAACCAAGCTAGCCTGTGAAAGGTGTAATCTTGTCAACTGATGTGATATATTGGGCAGCTTTTGCTAGGAGACTTTTGATGATTATATTCTCCTGTCCTGCACTCTCAGTCTCCGATGCCACAAGCTACACTCGGCCATGAATGGTATCCATAAACTGGAGAAAGCCAGAGTTTACTTTCTACTTCCTTTCTTCACCGTATCTCTAGATGTGGACCAAGAATGGGATCTTGTGCAGGGATTCCTGGCAATTGAACCATATCAATAACAACAACAACTTGCATTTAGATAGCACCTCTTAGATTGTAAATACCCCTAATGTATTATCAGCCAAAACTTGCCATGGAATGACATGAAATTTTAGGACAGGTGGTCAAAAGCTTGGCTAAAGAGGCAGATTTTATGGAGTGTCATAATGGAGGGGGGGAGAGATGGAGAGATTTAGAAAGAGAATTCCAGAACTTAGGGCCTGGGCAACTGAAGGCATGGCTGCCAATGTTGGAGCAATTAAAATTGGGATGCTAAAAAGACCAGAATTAGAGAAGTGCAGAAATCTCAGAGGGCTGATTTTAAAATTCTCATTCCCTTCATGGCTTCATCCCTCTCTATCTCTATTACCTGCTCCAGCCCCACAACTCTTTGACAAATCTGTGCTGTTCTGATTCTGGCATCTGCACTATCTCCAATTTTATTCATTCCACCATTGCTGTCCATTGGTTCAGCTGCCTAGGCCCTAAACTCTGGAATTCCCTCCCTGAAACTCTCCACCTTTCTAACTCTTCCTCCTCCTTTAAGACGCTCCTTAAATCACATTTTTGGCCAAGCTTGTGCCAATCTGACTTAATGGGTGGAATCTTGTGCCCTCCCCTATGATGAGTTTGGTGGTGGGGGTGCATTTAATTGAGTGGGAAGACAATGGGTAGGACCACTTCATCTTTACAATTCCACCTTGATTAAATCCATGGCAGCTCCTCAGGCCATTGTCCTCGGTCCAACCATCTTCAGCTACTTCATCAATGACCTTCATTCCATCATAAGGTCAGAAGTGGGGATGTTCGCTGATGATTGCACAATGTTCAGCACCATTTGCAACTCCTCAGATACTGAAGCAGTCCATGTCCAAATGCAGCAAGGTCTGGACAGTATCTGGGCTGATGAGTGGCAAGTAACATTTGTACTGCACAAGTGCCAGGCAATGACCATCTCCAACAAGAGAGAATCTAACCATCGCCCCTTGACATTCAATGGCATTACCATCGCTGAATGCCCCACTATCAACATCATTGGGGTCACCATTGACCAGAAATTGAACTGGACTAGCCTTATAAATACTGTGGCTGCAAGAGCAGGTCAGAGGCTAGGAATCCTGCGACGAGTAACACATCTCCTGTCTCCCCAAAGTCTGTCCACCATCTACAAGATACAAGTCAGGATCGTGATGGAATATTCTCCACTTGCCTGGAAGAGTGCAGCTCCCACAACACTCAAGAAACTTGACACCATTCAGGACAAAGCAGTCTGCTTGTTTGGCACCCCATCCACAAACATTCACTCATTACACCACCGATGAACAGTAGCAGCTGTGTGTACCATCTACAAGGTGCATTGCAGAAGCTCACCAAGGCTCCTTTGACAGCACCTTCCAAACTCATGACCACAACATCTAGAAGGACAGGGCAGCAGATAGCTGGGAACACAACCACCTGGGAGTTCCTCTATCGCCATTCTTTTACTGTCGCTGGGTCAAAATCTTGGAACTCCCTCCCTAACAGCACTGTGGGTGTACCTGCACCACATGGACTGCAGCAATTTAAGAAGGCAGCTCACCACCACCTTGTCAAGGGCAATTAGGGATGGGCAATAAATGCTGGCCTAGCTAGCAATGGCCACATCCCATGAATGAATTTTAAAAAGCAAGTCCCATGGACAGCCTTTCCACCCCACCACCGATTGAAGCCCTTAACTGGGCAATTAATGCCCACTTAAGGATCTCATCCCACCGCTACTGCTACTAACAAAGCAATGGGCTGGCAGTCGCTATGCGGGGAGCTTGCATGTTCCAGGGTTTGGGGGCTCCCTCATTCAAAGGCACTCAGTGCCTGATCGGGGGACCTGGCGTTGGGAAGCGGTGGGGGGAAGGGGTGCTTCCCTATGACTCACTGCCTGCCATCACTCAGCTGTGCTTGGGTCCCTCCTCGATCTGAGGTCAAAGGTGGGTGTAGCACCGGACGCAGCCACTGCCACCCCTGTGGTGCTGCTGAGTACATAAGAGCTGCTCACGTCTGATTGGCTGAGCTCTTGATGGGCGTGAGGTCTGTCCCTGAGGTCTTTGATCCGAGGGGAATGCCTGATAAGTACCTGTTTGGCCACAGGATGCAATGTGCCATCTCGAAAAGAGGCGAATGCTGGGGTTTTCACTGGGTCTCCAGCTGGCAGTTGATACCCCCATTGCTTCCACAATGCTCCGCCCAGTATCTCCTCATGTGACTCGGTGTAAAATTTTGATTTAGTGTGTACCTGTGAAGCACTTTGGGATATTTTATTAAAGATGTGATATAAATACAAGTTGTTGCTGTTGTTGTTGACTGTGGAGCTGGAGGAGATTATAGGGGTGAAAACATGGAGGGATTTGAACACAAAGGTTAGAGTTTTCAATTAGATGGGTTTCTGGACTGGAAGCTCGTGTAGGTCCACAAGCATAGAGAGTATATTCTGCCTCTGTGGACTATAGGACTGAAAGAAGAGGAAACTAATTAATGTTTTTGAATAATTAATGTCATAGAGATTCAATGAACTACCTGTTTAAATAAAATGTTGTTTTCCAGGTTTGCCAGTAAACAGCGCAGTAAACCCAAGGCTAATATATGAAGCCAAACACATGGCAGCCCTCGGAGTCCCACTAGGCATTCTGCTCTTCATCTCTCTCGTTATCATCGGAATTCTTCTCCACAAAATCTACCTGAGGAAAATAGATTGGGAAAAAATGGATGACGGATCAGTGACAAAGATAAAAGCTGTGAGTGATCGAACCCAGAGATACTCGAACAGAGAAACCTATCTGTAGGGTTGGGCAAAACTTGAAATAAGGCAGACCCAGAGGTAGAGATGAGATTTTGTATATAATGGTGACTGGGACTTGGGCATCATTTCAAAGGTTGCAGATGATCTGAATCTCGGAAATGTGGTAAACCATGAGAAGAATAGTAACTGACTTGAGGAGGACCTAGACAGAGTGGTAAAATGAACAGATGGCAGATGCAATTTAACGCAGAAAGGTGTGAACTTGTACATTTTGGTAGGAAGAATGAGGAGAAACAATATAAAATAAATGGTACAATTTTAAAGGGTGTGCAGGAACAGAGAGACCCAAATCTTTGAAGGCGGCAAACAAGTTGAGAAGGCTGTTGAAAAAGAAAATGCACCCTTGGCTTTATAAATAGAGGCATAAAGTACAAAAGCAAGGAAGATAGAGTGAACCTTTATAAAACACTGGTTTGACCTCAGCTGGAATATTGTTTCCAATTCTGGGCACCACACTTTCGGAAGGTTGCCAAGGCCTTGAGAGGATGCAGAGTAGATTCACTAGAATGGTACCAAGGATGAGGGACTTCAGTTACATAGTGAGGCTGGAGAATCTGGGATTGTTCACCTTAAAGCAAAGAAAATTATGAGGAGATTTCAAAGAGGTGTTCAAAATCATGGACAGTTTTGATAGAGTAAATAAGGAATAATTGTTTCCACTGGCAGGAGGAGACAGATTTAAGGTGATTGGCTAAAGGACCAAAGGTGACATGAGGAAATATTTAGCTTACACAGTGGATTGCTGTAATCGGGAACACGTTGCCTGAAAGGGCAATATTCAATAATATGATTCAATAATAACTTTCAAAAGTTAATTATTTAATACTTGAAGGGAAAATATTTACAGGGCTATATGTAGTGAAGTGAGACTAGTTAGAAAGCTCATTCAAAAAACCTACATTGGCATGATGAGCCAATTGGCTGCCTTCTGTGATTCTACAATATGCAGTCACTGGGGGAGATGGGCTGTAGCAATAAATGCACAGTTCTCATCGCAGTTTCATCCTCCTAATTCTCATCTACTTGATGCTCCTCAGCGACTTCTTCCAAAGTCATGGCACCTACTTCTACATGTATACGGCTACATCCAGTTCTACCTCACCACTGCCTCTCGCAAAGGAACAGACAAGGCCATTCAGCCCCTCAAGCTTATTGCACTATTCCATAAAATCAGGGCTGACCTGTGCCTCAACTCCATTTGCTCCATGTTATTTAATACCCTTGCCCGAGACAAAAAAATTAGCGATCCTTTCAGGGGAAGGGTGCCAGATTTGCCCTGTCCACGGGTGCTGTTTCCAACTGTCCACAGGATTTATAGAGCAGTACTTTCCTTCCCCTCACTTAACTATTCTATCACAATGGGAATAACCCGTAATATTCATAAAGATCTAACAGTTATGACATCGTACTGCAATGAGTAACTCACTTGCTGACTCCCCAAAGCACAAGTCAGGAGTGTGATGGAACACTCTCCACTTGCCTGGATGAGTGCAGCTCCAACAACACTCAAGAAGTTTGGCACAATCCAGGACAAAGCAGCCCGCTTGATTAGCAGCACATCCACAAACATTCATTCCCTCCACCACCGATGCGGTGGCAGCAGTGTGTACCATCTACAAGAGGCACTGCAGGAATTCACCAAGCCTGCTTAGACAGCACCTTCCAAACCCACAACCAGTACCATCTAGAAGGACAAGTGCAGCAGATAGATGGGAACACCACCACTTGGAAGTTCCCCTCCAAGCCACTCACCATCCTAACTTGGAAATATATCGCCGTTGCTTCACTGTCACTGGGTCAAAATCCTGGAACTCCCTCCCTAACAGCACTGTGTGTGTACCTACACCACAGGGACTGCAGTGGTTCAAGAAGGCAGCTCACCACCACCTTCTCATGGGCAATTAGGGATGGGCAATAAATGCTGGCCGAACCAGTGATGCCCACATCTCATGAATTAATTTAAAAAATGTATTCTTTATGCACTAGTGGAATTGATTTGAACAATTGACACTTCCTTCATTCTTTATCAACAAATGGTATTAAATAATTCCAAGAAACCGCTTTTCTCCATTGCAGGTATCCAAAGGTTTAGTTTCTTCAGGAAGTGACAAGATGCAGTTTACAAATGAAGGCTACCTGGAGGAAGTAACATCCGAAAGAATCCAGAAATCCAGTTGGCCAGCGCTGAAGAATCCCCACATCATAGAATCCACTGCTCTGGCTGCTGTCCTCAACTCAACCCTGGAAAACAACAATCTAACAGGATCTTCGGGAAACCAAACTGACCCCATATCCCAAAGGACCAATGCTGCTCCCACAACCCAGAAGGATGACAAAGCATCTAGCTCCTTAGACGAGACCGATAATGACACGGAGGTTAAATCCATCCTCACCAAAGAGAGGAAGTCTGATGAAGGTTACAAGTCTGTGTGGTTTAAGGAAGATATTGAGCCAGAAGCGAATGAAGAGCATGTAATAGAGGGGCATGATGATGAAGAAAATAACCTTGATCATGGTGACAGAGATGGGTTGTTTTTACAGTTCAGGCACGATGATAAATCTTCTATTGACCTTTAGGTCCATAAAAAGCTGACCCTCCACAAAATAATGAATCACAATTATTTTTGTAAATCAATGCATATTATGAGCTGTGTTTTCCAGAGCCGGTATCTGTGACATGCTATAGGCATCTTAAAGAACATGCTGCCCACAGCAAGTTGCTGCGCACTGTACAATCCAAGTACCCTCATGTACCCACAGTTATTAACCCTGATTCTCTTCACTCAGTTTCTCTATGAAGTTGTCAGTGTTGTGTCCATAATCCAAACTCACAGGAACAATGATTACCCTCCACTGTGTTAAATCCAAATTTCAGCAAGAGCTTACTTGTAGATTAATTAGGCAGCAATTTTCACAAATAAAACTTTAGCAACATCTGCTGATTAATTGCCAGAGAAATCCCAAACTAATCCCACTTCCCCGTGGCTTCCCATAGCCCTGTATGAATCCCAAATGAATCCCACTGCCCCACTCCCTTACCATTGCCCTGTGTATTCTCCTGCTTCAAAGATTCATCCCCTTTTTCCCCTGAAAGATATAGTGGCCTAAAGGAAAATTAGAGGTCAGCAATAAGTACTGGCCTCGCCAGTGGGTTTGCATCCCAAGAATGAATTAAAAAATGTCTGTTTTTCCAGCACTCCCTGTGGTAAAGAATTCTGTGCTCCAACAACCCCCTGTGTTTTCTCCTAATCAATCTCCTCACTCTTTTACTGACAATCAATGCCCCCTCATCCCTGTTTCCCCAGCCAGAAGACATCTAACCACATGTAACCCTCCTCCACACCGAACAACACCCATTCACCCAATTGCTGTGCTTCCTCTCGATCACCAATATTCTGTGTTTTTTAAAAAAAGAAAGACATGCATTTCTATAGCACTTTTTATGACTGTACAGTCAATGAAGTACTTCTCAAATTGAAATGCAGCTGTAATGAAAAAAACGCAGCAACCGATTTTCACACAGCAAGTTCCCACAAACAACAAGGTGATAATGACCAGATAATCTGTTTTTAGAGATTTGACTGAGGGATAAATATTAGGCAGGACACCAGAGCGATCTCCCCTATTCTTCTTCAAGATAATGCCATTGGATCATTTACGTCCACCTTTGAGGCTGAACATTTTATTTGAAAGACAGTACCTTCAACAGTGCAGATCTCCCTCGGTACTACACTGGAGGGCCAAGGTCAACCTAGATTTTTGCATTCAGGTCCTGGAGTGAGTTGACAAAGATCTTAATTTTAACTCGGTCTGAGGGGTTGGGTGGAGGGTCATGGAGGAACTAGGGTGAGTGACAACCTTATACATTGAGGCCCAGGGAGATTCTGACCCTAGACATCATCCCAGATTCTGTCTCCAAGTCCCCCCCAATTCTCATAGCAACAGGCCCTGGCAGCCAGATGACAGGAGGCAGGTCCCGAGGTGATTGCAATCGGTTTGAGAGCAGGGGGCTGGTGTGGTTTGAGCATAAGTTGGCTGCCACATCCCATACGTTACAACAATGACTACGAAAAGTACTTCATTGGCTGTAAAATGCTTTGGGATATCCTTAGACTGTGAAAGTTGCTATAAAAATGCAAGTTCTCTGTTATGAGGGAAAGATATTAATGGCTCCCTGGGAGGAACAATAAGGAAGTAATCTATCAGTGAACTCCAATAACATCATGAATCATGGGGAATTTATAAATGTCATCTAATTGCTTGAGGTTAGATTAGAGACTTGTTGTTTTTCCTGATGGAATTTTCCAGCTTTATTCAGCTCGGGGTAAATATTTTACGGTGGACAACGTCTCTGGGTGTGGCTATGAATTATTGTTTTACTAGAAACCTTAATGGACATGATGTCATAACCACAAGAGGTTTTTAGTAAACTCAGGAAATTTCTGGGCTGGTAAGTCTTTGTGAGGTAGAGAAGACAGAATACAGCAATCAGGGCTCACTTAATCCATCAGCAGCTAACCCATCTCATCTCATTGCAGCGTAAAAGGTCTAGGATGCATATATATTGTTCAGCCACTGGAGGGACTGAGCTGCTTGTCTCAAAACACTTAGCTCATCGACAAGAAAAAATTGAAAAGAAATTTGAAGTCCAGAAAGGTACAAAGGGTAACAGGGGAGAGAAAGAGATAGAGAGAGGGAGAGAGAGATCCATCCCTCATCTCCTTCTGTGCTCATTGGTCCATTTGATAAGATCATCTCATAAATCCCCACCCTGTTCCCATGGATCAATAGCCCTAATTCCTAGGATAGGGGAAAAAAGGGAAGAGCCCAGGCCTATTCCAAGAAAAATTCTCTCGGACACTTCCTGCTGGTTCCCTAAGGCAGACTGCGTGAGACAGCAGTATCTGAATTTCAGCAAGAGACACTTTGAGGGTGATTTCCCCTGTGTCGGGTGAATCAACCTTCCTGGGGCAGAGGTAAAAGCAAAATACTGCGGATGCTGGAAATCTAGAACAAAAACAAAAATACCTGGAAAAACTCAGCATGTCTGACAGCATCTGCGGAGAGGAATACAGTTGACGATTCAAGTCCGTATGACTCTTTACTCTGTAAACAATGGGAAAGTACCATATGATTGTCTGATGTCTCTATATTTAATAGAAATTGCTTTGTTACATTGTTGTTGAATATTGTAATTTTAATTTGTACTCAAAAATTGTATCTATTTATTTACTAAAGTTCCCAATTAACAAAATGTGTTCCTCCTGAAATATTGATGTAGTAACATTACAGATTAATTTAAATCACATTGCAGTTTGTGGGGGCTTGTTGTGTACAAATTGGCTGTTATGTTTTCCATATTAAAACAATGATAGCACTTACATATTTCATTGGCTGTGAAGCACTTTGGGTATCCTGAGTTTGTAAAAGGGGCAATAGAAATGCATGTCTTTCTTTCTCACTAAATTTTTGGATGTCATAAACACAGAAATATTGAATTGGTTGAGTTCATACTGAACACAAAGCAACAAAGAGACATTAGAGTTCAAAGTGATATTTATTATCTTGTACAAATGGTAAATCCATTCTTGGTTACTAATGGAGAGGGAATAGGGGCACAAATCTTTACATTGAAAGAAGACAGTGGAAGCATTTTTCTTTGGCCTTGAACCTGGAATGAGCTGAACTTTCTGTCGACGGTTTGAGGGCTTCTGATGCCATCAAGAATGTTTTGTTAAGCAACTCCAAGTACCAGCATTGGATTTCCCTTGTTTTCAATGTTAATGAGGGCCGGGGGCGGGGGGGCGTGGGGGGGGTGGTTGGTGGGGGTGGGGTGGTGTGTGGAGTGTGGAGCTGTGAAGGTTTGGATGATAAAAGAGTGAAGCAGCATTTGGGAAGACAACACCCAGGATATTACCCCTTTCACAAACTTAGAGGCCATACAGGCCCTACACCCAGTAGGCAGCTCTGTGTTAGAAGGATTGTCTTCATCAACGATGGGAGCTGCAGGCTCCTGCAGGAAGATCCACAACTAAATTCACCTGCCCGTGCCCGGAAAATGAACAACTCCACTCACTTTCCGTGCTGCTCGCTCATTTCAAGCAGAATGGTGGATCTGTGTAATATTGTACATGGGGCTGATTGGTGCCTGACACTGAGGGTTGGGGACTTCATCCAGTTTGGTATTAAAACATGGCTAATTCAGTTTTATTGTATAATTGACTTTCTCAAAATGAAAGGTGGTAGTAGACATCCAGCACTGCAAGCTCCTCCAATGAATTGCTTCCTGGTGACAGCTTTTATTTATTGAATACAGTTTCCTAACTTTTCCCATTGGGATGTGAACTCGTGACCTCAGCATCACTGATCCATTACCAGCACCAGGAGACTACAAGTAACCACAAAATCAGTCTAACACCATGATTCCCTGGGTGACTCTGCCTTTCTTCCACCTATTCTAATGCCCCTCTCAGTTTACAACCCCTTATTCTCGACTTCATGCCCACCAGAGGGAATAGATTCCCTCTATAAACCCTAAAAAAACCCTTTCAACTTTATTAAAAACATCAAATAAATCACCTCCTCAACCTTCTAAACTCAAGGAAAGACATGTCAAGTTGAGAGAACTTTGTCCTTTAACCCTTTAAGCCCCTGTATCACTTTGGTGATTCTGTGCATTGGTTCCTCTCTACTCGTTTTATATTAGACTGAGTTGACCCATCAGGTTTCGGAAAGGTAGCTGTCAACACCATCACTGGGGAAAGTATTTGTTCAAGGGTCAAGGTAACATCTGGAAAGGACTAGATACAGCAGAATCTGTGACTGGAGTGAGCCGCAACTTGCTTACAAGATTTTGGAACAAAGGATGAGATGTGGAAAAGATGAGCAGTGCTGCTGCTGTGATACAAGAAGTGGTGCAATTAAATGGCACCATTTTAAAGGTGGTGCAGGATCAGAGAGACATGTGGTGCTTTATGTACATAAATCTTTGAAAGGGGTAGGATAAGTTAAGACGGCTGTTTAATTGAGGATTAGAGTACAAAAGCAAGGCCATTATGCTAAACCTGTGAGTGAGTGAGTAGCCATTCTTCCATCTACAAGAGATGATGGACATGCAGCAAACAATCCCTTTAGGTGGGCTGACTTCATTTGGTGCACCTGTGCTGATAGCTGTGAAGGCCAATCCTTGTCCTTCTAGCTGGTAGTGGTCATGGGTTTGGAAGGTGCTCTCTAAGGAGCCTTGGTGAGTTCCTGCAGTGCATCTTGTAGATGGTACACTTTGCTACCACTGTGCGTCAGTAGTGGAGGGAGTGAATGTTTGTGGATGGGATGTCAATCAAGCAGGCTGCTTTGTCCTGGACGGTGTCAAGCTTCTTGAATGCTGCTGGAATTGCACTCATCCAGGCAAGTGGGGAGTATTCCATCACACCCCTGACTTATGCCTTATAGATGGTGGTCAGACTTTGGGGAGTCAGGAAGTGAATTACTCGCTGCAGAATTCCTCGTATCTGAAACCCATGATTCAATTTTTAAAAATCAACATTAATAAAACAAATTATCTGGTTATCATCACATTGTGGCTTTTTCCTTTGTGAAAATTTTCTGTCTCGTTTCCTTCATTACAACAGTGATTACAATTCTAAAGTATTTTATTACAATTTCTAAAGTAAAGTGCTCAGAGTAATCAGTAGGTTCTGAAGGCTGTGCATAAATGCAAGTCTGTCTTTCTTTTCATAAAAACTTGTTCAAATTGGCTCTAAAGAGGTTTGGGATGTTGTGATGCTGTGAAAGTGCTATAGAAAAGCAAGCCTTTCTTTTCATTTTATGAAGATGACTTATTTCTGACACAGTCATCGAAGACCTCCCTCCCTGCTCATGCTTCACACTGCCTGGTAGTTACTGTGTATCTCACTGTTTCAGTTCCTACTGAACTGTCAGTGCCTTGTCAATATTAGAAAGTGAAATTCTGCTTCGTTCACACTTACTTAAAACTAAATGGAGCTTCAGACACTCTGAGGGACACAAGAATTCCAGACCGACCCGGAGGCACAAGAACTTCAGACAGACTTGGAACACAGGAACTCCAGAGAGACTGGGGAGACAGGAACTCCAGTCAAACCCGTGGAGACAGGAATTACAACAGACCCAGGGAGACAGGAACTCCAGACAGATCCGGGAAGACAGGAACTCAAAACAGACCCAGGGAACAGGAACTCCTGAAAGATCCAGAGAGACAGGAGTTCCAGACAGGCCCGGGGACTCAGGAACTCCAGGCAGACCCAGGGAGGTAGGAAATTCAGACATTCGTGGAGACACAGGTACTCGAGACAGTCCCAGGGAGATGTCAAAGAATAAATCAGCAACTGCAGGTTACTTCAGGAAAAAGTACAATTTATTTAGCACTAAACAGTACAATGGCCATTGGGAGTAAGTCACAATAAATCTGCTCAACGATAAAACATTCAATAAGCAATATTTATACAGTGACTCCAGCATCTTCACACAGTGATCCTATTAACTTGAGTGATCTTATTAACTTGTGTGATCTTATTAACTTGCCCTTCTTTATTCTCTTATAATTATATCTATGTTAGCTAATTGATCTTGTTTACCCAAACAGTTTCTTGATTGTCCCTTAGCTCTTCTAACAATGTGCTATTCATAAATAATGATAAAAACAAAAAACTGCGGATGCTGGAAATCCAAAACAAAAACAGAATTACCTGGAAAAACTCAGCAGGTCTGGCAGCATCGGCGGAGAAGAAAAGAGTTGACGTTTCGAGTCCTCATGACCCTTCAACAGACAGCCAATGCTGCCAGACCTGCTGAGTTTTTCCAGGTAATTCTGTTTTGGTAATGTACTATTCATTCCATGAGACAACATCTGATCCTTTTTATCTGAGTCATAATCATGTAACAATCGGGCAGTTATAAATCAACCGTTATCAGTGCATGCAGTTATACCTCACAATAGGTTAGGTAATCGGTAAGTTAACTAAGTAATTACATCAGATGCAAGACAGACGGTTTTACAAATACAGACAGTTTACAAGACGTTGCATCAAATTAGAACACAATCAACAGCCTACGAGACATAGAATACAAAGAACAGGGAAGTTAAAAAAGTTAACAAGTTAAAAAGTTAAAAAAAACAAGCTGGCCAGCATACTTATGTAATTAATCATGCACAAAGTTCATTTTATTCTGGCTATGCTCTAAGAATACTTTCCTGGTTTTCCCACAAAAATTTCATTTTAACGTTTATCTGCACGCACATAAGGTACAAGTTAAACATGGTCAGAACATTTCATGACTTCCTGCTTTGTGTCTGTTGTGGGTTTTGGTAGGCAACAGGACAACTGGCTATTTTCCTGGCTTACTTCCCCTTCTCTATTTCCTCTCCTGAAATATTTTCTTTCTCAGAGACAAGAGCTTCTGGCAGGCCCGAGGAGACAGGAACTCCAGGCAGACCCCGGGACACAGGAAGTCCAGACTGACACGGAGACACAGGAAATCCAGGCTGTCCCAGCAACACAGGAACTTCAGGCAGGTTGGGGACACAAGAACACCAAATAGACTGGTGACACAGGAAATGCAAACAGGCCCGGCGAGACAGGTACTCCAGACAGTCCCGGGGGCACAGGAACTACAGACAGTCTTGGGGATGGAGAGACTCCAGACAGGCCTGGGGGCAAAGGAAACCCAGACAGAACCGAGAACACAGGAACTGCAAACAGTCCCGAGGAGACAGGAGCATCAGGCAGACCTGGAGAGACAGGAACTCTGGACAGACCAGGGACACAAAAACTCCAGAAACATCTGAGGAGACAGGATCGCCTGACAGATCTGGGGAGAGGGAAACTCCAGAAGACTGGGGAAATGGGAACTCCAGACAGACTGAGGATACAGGATCTCCAGACCGACGTGGGGACGCAGGAAATCTGAACAGGCCCGGTGAGACAGGCACTCCAGACAGAACCAGGTGCACAGGAATTACAGACAGACCCAGAGGCACAGGAACTACAGACAGTCCCGGGGAGACAGGAGCCTCAGGCAGACCCAGAAAGACAGGAAATCCGGGCAGATCTGGGGAGAGAGGAACCCCAGACAGATTGGGGAGACAGGAACTCGAGGCAGTCCCGGGGAGACAGGAGCTCCAGACAGAACCAGGGACACAGGAAATTCAAACAGATCGAGGGGAAAAGGAACTCCTGAAAGATCTGGGGAGGCAGGAACTTCAGACTGACCCAGGGACACAGGAACACCAGACAGACTGGGGACAAAGGAACTCAAGACAAATTGGGAACACAGGGACTCCAGGCAGTCCCGGTACACAGGAACTCCAGAATGATCGGGGACACAGGAACTCCAAGCAGACTGGGGATACAGGAAATCCAGACAGACTGGGGACACAGGGACTCCAGACAGTCCCAGGGAGACAGGAACTCCAGACAAACTCGGAACACAGGAGCTTCAGACAGACTGGGGACACATGAACTCCAGACAGACTGGGGATACAGGAACTCCAGGCAGACTGGGAACACAGGAACTCCAGTTAGAGTGGGAACAGAGGAACTCCAAGCAGACTGGGGATACAGGAAATCCAGACAGACTGGGGACACAGGGACTCCAGACAGTCCCAGGGAGACAGGAACTCCAGACAAACTCGGAACACAGGAGCTTCAGACAGACTGGGGACACAGTAACTCCAGACAGACTGGGGATACTGGAACTCCAGGCAGACTGGGAACACAGGAACTCCAGTTAGATTGGGAACACAGGAACTCCAGGCAAATTAGGGGCTTAGGAACTCCAGACAGTCCAGGGACACAAGTACTCCAGACAGTCCCGGGGGCACAGGAACTGCAGACAGTCTCGGGGACAAAGGAACTCCAGACAGACTGGGGGCAAAGGAACCCCAGACAGATCCGAGAACACAGGGACTACAGACAGTCCCGAGGAGACAGGAGCATCAGGCAGACCCGGAGAGACAGGAACTCCGGTCAGACCAGGGATACAAGAACTCCAGACAGATCCGAGAAGACAGGATCACCTGACAGATCTAGGGAGAGGGGAACTCCAAAAGACTGGGGACATGGGAACTCCAGACAGACTGAGGACACAGGATGTGCAGAATGATGCGGGGAAATCCAAACAGGCCCGGTGAGACAGGAACTCCAGACAGACCCGGGTGCACAGGAATTACAGACAGACCCGGGGGCACAGGAACCACAGACAGTCCTGGGGAGACAGGAGCCTCAGGCAGACCCGGAGAGACAGGAAATCCAAATAGATCCGGGGGAAAGGAACTCCTGAAAGATCTGGGAAGACAGGAACTCTAGACTGACCCGGGGACACAGGAACACCAGACAGTCCTGGGGACAGAGGAACTTCAGACAGGCCAGAGAGACAAGAACTCCAGACAAACTTGGGATGACAAGAACTCCAGACAGACTCAGGGACACAGGAACTCCAGGCAGACCCAGGGAAACAGGAAATCCAAACAGACCCGGGGGAAAGGAACTCCTGAAAGATCTGGGGAGACAGGAACTCCAGACTGACCTGGGGACACAGGGACACCAGACAGACTGGGGCACAGGAATTCAAGACAAACTGGAAACACAGGGACTCCAGGCAGTCCCGGTACACAGGAACTCCAGAATGATCGGGGACACAGGAACTCCAGACAGACTGAGGACACAGGATGTCCAGACCGATGAGGGGATACAGGAAATCCGAACAGTCCCAAGACAGACAGACCCAAGTGCACAGGAATTACAGACAGACCCGGGGGCACAGGAACTACGGATAGTCCCGGGGAGACAGGAGCCTCCCGGAGAGACAGGAAATCCGGGCAGATCTGTGGAGAAGGAACTCCAGACATACTGGGGAGACAGGAACTCCAGACGGGCCCAGAGAGACAAGAACTCCAGACAAACCCAGGGTGACAGGAGCTTCAGACAGAACCAGTGAGACAGGGACTCCAGACTGACCCGGGGACACAGGAACACCAGACAGACTGGGGACACAGGGACTCCAGGCAGTCCTGGTACACAGGTACTCCAGAATGATCAGGGACACAGGAATGCCAGGCAAACTGGGGATACAGGAAATCCAGTTAGACTGGGGACACAGGAATGCCAGGGAGTGCCAGGGACACAGGGACTCCAGACAGTTCCCAAGGACACAGGAACTCCAGACAAGCTCGGGACACGGGAACCTCAGACAGACTGGGGATACAGAAACTCCAGACAGATTTGGGGAGGAAGGTACTCCTGAAAGATCTGGGGGCACAGGAACTCCAGACAGACTGGGGACACATGATCTCAAGACAAACAGAGGATACAGGAACACAAGTCAGTCCCGGGGTCATAGGAGCTCCAGACTGTCCCAGGGAGGCAGGGACTCCAGAATTATCATGAACTCTAGACATATCATGGGAGACAGGAATGTCTGAAATAGTAGGGGAGAGAAAAACTCCAGACAGACTGGGGACACAGTAACTCCAGACAGTACTTGGGACACAGGAGCTCCAGAGAGACTGTGGACACAGGAACTTCAGACAGGCCCGGGGACACAGGAACTCCAGACAGCCCCTGGGACACAGGAGCTCCAGGCACACTGGGCACATAGAACTCCAGAAAGACTGTGAACACAGGAACTCCAGACAGACCTGGGGATACAGGAACTCCAGAAAGACCTGGAGAGATGCGAACTCCAGACAGACCTGAGGGCAGACGACATCCAGATAGACTGGGGATATAGGAACACAAAACAGTCCCAGTAGAGACAGGAACTCCAGACAGACTGGGGACTTAGGAACACCAGACAGACTGTGGACACAGGAACTCCAAACAGGCCTGGGAAGACGCGAAGTCCAGACAGATGTGGGGACACAGTGACTCCAAACTGGGGATACAGGACACAGGAACTCCAAGCAGACTGTGGACATATGAACTCCAAACAGGCCTGGGGAGACTGGAACCCCAGACAGTTCCGGGGACACAGTAACTCCAGACAAACTGGGGATAAAATCAGACAGACTGCGGACACAGGAACTCCGGGCAGTCCCTGGGAGAC
This sequence comes from Carcharodon carcharias, assembly GCF_017639515.1. NCBI lineage: Eukaryota > Metazoa > Chordata > Chondrichthyes > Lamniformes > Lamnidae > Carcharodon > Carcharodon carcharias. The sequence continues at coordinate 38,519,911 of NC_054476.1, read as the reverse complement.
AAGAACTCCAAACAAACCTGGGGTGACAGGAACCCCAGACAGTCCTGGGGACAGAGGAACTTCAGACAGATTGGGGTCCTAGGGATTCCAGACAGACCCAGAGAGACAGGAGCTCCAGACAGAAGTGGGGACACAGGAAATTCAAACAAGCCCAGCGAGACAGGAAATCCAGTCCCGGGGACACAGGAACTCCAGACAGATTTGTGGAGGAAGGAACTCCTGAAAGATCTGGGGGCACAGGAACTCCAGACAGACTTGGGACACAGGATCTCAAGACAAACAGAGGACACAGGAACACAAGTCAGTCCCGGGACACAGGAGCTCCAGACAGTCCTGGGGATACAGGAGCTCCAGAATAAACAGGAACACAGGAATTCCAGACATACCTTGGGAGACAGGAATGTCTGAAATATTAGGGGAGAGAGGAACTCCAGACAGACTGGGGACACAAGGACTCCAGACAGACCGGGGGATACAGGAACTCCAGGACGTCCCGGGGACACAACAACTCCAGACAGTTCCCAGGGGCACAGAAACTCCAGACAGTCCCGGAACCACAGGGACTCCAGAATGATCGTCAACACAGTAACTCCAGACAGTCCTGGAAACACAGGAACTCCAGAGAGACTGTGGACACAGGAACTCCAGAGAGACAGTAGACACAGGAACTCCAGACGGCCTCTGGACACGGTAACTCCAGACAGTCCTGGGAACATAGGAGCTCCAGACAGACCCGGAGAGACAGGAACTCCAGATAGTCCTGGGGAGACAGGAGCTTCAGAGAGACCTAGGGAGACAGAAACTCCAGACAGACCTGAGAATACAGGAACTCCAGACAGACTGTGGACACAGGAACTCCAGACATTCCTGGGGACACAGGAGCTCCAGACGGACCCGGAGAGACAGGAACTCCAGACAGTCCCAGGGATACAGGAACTCCAGATAGTCCTGGGGAGACGGGAGCTTCAGAGAGACCTAGGGAGATAGAAACTCCAGACAGACCTGAGAATACAGGAACTCCAGACAGACTGTGGACACAGGAACTCCAGACAGCCCTGGGGACACAGGAGCTCCAGACAGTCCCAGAGAGACAGGAACTCCAGACAGTCCCAGGGACACAGGAACTCCAGATAGTCCTGGGGAGACAGGAGCTTCAGAGAGACCTAGGGAGACAGAAACTCCAGACAAACCTGAGAATACAGGAACTCCAGAAGGACTGTGGACACAGGAATTCCAGACAGTCCCGGAAACACAGGAGTTCCATATAGACCTGGAGAGATGGGAACTCCAGACAGACCTGAGGGCAGAGGACATCCAGACAGACTGGGGATATAGGAACACCAGGCATTCCCAGTAGAGACAGGAACTCCAGACAGACTGAGGACACAGGAACTCCAAACAGGCCTGGGGAGACTCGAAGTCCAGACAGTTGTGGGGACACATAACTCCAAACAAACTGGGGATACAGGACACAGGAACTCCAGACAGACTGTGGACACAGGAACTCCAAACAGGCCTGGGGAGACTCGAAGTCCAGACAGTTGTGGGGACACAGTAACTCCACATAAACTGGGGATACAGGACACAGGAACTCCAGGCAGGCTGTGGACATAGGAACTCCAAACAGGCCTGAGGAGACTGGAACTCTAGACGGTTCCGGGGACACAGTAACGCCACACAAACTGGGGATACAGGAACCCCAGACAGTCTGGGGGATACAGGAACTCCAGGACGTCCCGAGGACACAGCAACTCCAGACAGTTCCCAGGGGCACAGAAACTCCAGACAGTCGCGGAAACACAGGAACTCCAGACAGTCCTGGTGATATAGGAACTCCAGACAGACTGTGGACACAGGAACTCCAAACAGCCCCGGAGACACAGGAACTCCAGACACACTGGGGACACAGGAACTCCAGAGCGGCTGTGGACACAGGAACTCCAGAGAGACTGTGGACACAGGAACTCCAGATAGCCTGTGGAGACATGAACTCCAGACAGTCCTGGGGACACAGGAGCTCCAGACAGACCCGGAGAGACAGGAACTCGAGACAGTCCCAGGGATACAGGAACTCCAGAAAATCCTGGGGAGACAGGAGCTTCAGAGAGACCTAGGGAGACAGAAACTCCAGACAGACCTGAGAATACAGGAACTCCAGACAGACTGTGGACACAGGAACCCCAGACAGTCCTGGGGACAGACGAATTTCAGACAGATTGGGGTCTCAGGGATTCCAGTCAGACCCAGAGAGACAGGAGCTCCAGACAGAAGTGGGGACACAGGAAATCCAAACAAGCCCAGCGAGACAGGAAATCCAGTCCCGGGGACACAGGAACTCCAGACAGATTTGTGGAGGAAGGAACACCTGAAAGATCTGGGGGCACAGGAACTCCAGACAGACTTGGGACACAGGATCTCAAGACAAACAGAGGACACAGGAACATAAGTCAGTCCCGGGGACACAGGAGCTCCAGACAGTCCTGGGGATACAGGAGCTCCAGAATGATCAGGAACACAGGAACTCCATACATATCTTGGGAGACAGGAATGTCTGAAATATCAGGGGAGACAGGAACTCCAGACAGACTGGGGACACAGGGACTCCAGACAGACCTAGGGATGCAGGAACTCCAGACAGTCCCGGAAACACAGGAACTCTAGAATGATCGGGGACACAGGGACTCCAAACAGACCCAAGGGCACAGGAATTTCAGAGAGTCCCTGGACACAGGAACTTCAGATAGACCCAGGAAGAAAGGAACTCCAATGTGGAATTTTGGGTTGACCTCCAAACTTCTCCCCAAGACTGTCTTGAAGTCCTGTCTCTCCATGATTGTCTGAACCCCCATCTTGCCCATTGTATCTCCCTGGGACAGTCCAATTGTGGTCGGAATATCCCGACTGAGCCAGAGGATCCTGATTATGATGTTAAATCATTGGATCCTAGAGTTTGGTGGGTGTAGGTGACACCACCCTCTCCAACCTCATCTTATAAAATTTTTTACACTGTATACAACTAACCCCTTATTGGCTGGGGGCAAGATTGTTATCGTCAAGGAGGGAAGGGGCTTCTTCTGTTCCTGTGCAACAGTCTTGAGGAGCTAAATGACCCCCTCCTGTTTCTAAGTACAAACAATAATTCAGTATTTGAAAGAAATTATGGATGGCCTGAATTAAATATCAACTCCCCTGACAAGAATAAATTAATAATCCTTTAAGTTGAATAAATAACTAAGTCCCTGTCAGGAGATGTGATCATGCACTTTTGTTAAGAAGTAGTCATTTGTCTGACTAAATAAGCAATAAAATCTGCAAGAGGTAAATTGCTAGAACACTCAGGGGTTCACATTCAGCTGCGTGTCTAATTCATTCTCCTTTTAGTAGTCAGTTCCCTCTCATCTAACTGCTAATCAAAGTTAGCTCGTGACTGCTCGCTGAATCCCACCTGGGGGAGGGGTTTTGCAGCATTTCCCCTGCCTGTGGCTTCCTGGTTCTGTTCTTACTGGCTCTCCACCTCTTTGTGATGCTCAAAACCTCCTTCCCAACAGATCCTGGACTGGATTTTACCAGCCTGTCTCTGGACTGGGCTGGATATATGAGGGAAAGCGGGGGATGGAGCACGCATCATCTTCCCACTACCATGTCATCATGCCAGTGGTGGGGAAGGTGACAAACAGTCCTCCCATCTAACGGCCAAATGAGCCATCTAAGAGGGCAGTTAAGGGCCTCTTCCTGCCACCGCTGGCATTTTACAAGCAGTGGGTGGGCCCTCCACTATGTAGTGAAGCCACTTGGAGAACCATGCTCATCTCCCAGCAGGCTCGGGCAGGGGATAACAATTATGCATTGCACTAGGACTAACACATACCCCTGAGTGTTGATGAAGCTGCACTCATCCAGGCAAGTAGAGCGTATTCCATCACACTCCTGACTTGTGCCTTGTAGATGGTGGACAGGCTTTGGAGAGTCAGGACGTGAGTTACTCATTGCACATTTCCTAGCCTCTGACCTGCCCTTGTAGCCACAGTGTTTATATGGCTGGTCTAGTTCAGTTTCTGGTCAATGGCAACCCCCAGGATGTTGATAGTGGGGGATTCAGTGATGGTAATGCAATAGACTGTCAAAGGGTAATAGTTAGATTCTTTCATGTTGGAGATGGCCATTGCCTGACACTTGTGTGGCATGAATGTTACTTGCCACTTGTCAGCCCAAGCCTGGATATTGTCCAGGTCTTGCTGAGGAGTTGTGAATGGTGCTGAACATTGTGCAATCATCAGCGAACATCGCCTCTTCTGACCTTTTGATGGAAGGAAGGTCACTGATGAAGCAGCAGAAGATGGTTGGGCCTAGGACACTACCCTGAGGAACTCCTGCAGTGATGTCATGGAACTGAGATTATGGACCTCCGCCAACCACAACCACCTTCCTTTGTGCTAGGTATGACTCCAGCCAGCAGAGAGCTTTCCCCCTGATTTCCATTGATTTCCATTTTGCTAGGGCTCCTTGATGACACATTCTATCAAATGTTGCATTGATGTCAAGGGCAGTCACTCTCACCTCACCTTTTGGCCATGTTTGAACCAAGGCTGTAATGAGGTTAGGAGATGAATGACCCTGGTGGAACACAAACAAAGTGTCAATGAGCAGGTTACTGCTAAGCAAGTGCTGTTGATCACACTGTTAATGACGCCTTCCTTGCCACAAGGAGGCAGTCTTGTACACATTATAGACTGTTATTCTGGGAGTGTGTTCAGGCATTGAGGTAACTGCAGAACACCGAGCAGTCTTTTCAATCTATATTAGCCTTACCTAATGGTTATGAGTGAGGGGTGGAGCACAGTCTAGATAGAGAGTGTTTTGATGCTAAATAAATGAACTAAACAATAACTAAATATCAATGATATAGTATTTATTAGTTATATTTAATGCATCAAGATCACAATATTTTAGCACTTCAGACTGCCCATTTCAGCCTCGCCCCAAACACAAACACACACACACACACACACACACATTCAGAGTCAGAGTCATAGGTCACGCCTTCTCGTGTGAAACTTTATATTAAAGCTGGAGCATTTCTGAATTTTTTTCCAGAATAGACACTTTGTAATAAATCTCTGCCTTTGAACTGAATTCATTTAATTTCCTTTCTAGTGTATGTGCTTAGTAGGCTCAGAAACTAGGGCAGTACTGAGGGACTGTCAGTTCTGAGGGAGTGCTGCACTGTCAGAGGTGTCAGTTCTGAGGGGGTGCTGCACTGTCGGAGTTGTCAGTTCCGAGGGAGTGTTACGCTGTCGGAGGTGTCAGTTCTGAGGGAGCACTGCACTGCCGGAGGTGTCAGTACTAAAGGATTGCTGCACTGTCAGAGCTGTCAGTACTGAGGAAATGCTGCACTGTCGGAGGTGTCAGTACTGAGGGAGTGCTGCGCTGTCAGAGCTGTCAGTACTGAGGAAATGCTGCACTTCGGAGGTGTCAGTTCTGAGGGAGTGCTGCACCATCAGAGCTGTCAATACTGAGGGAGTGCTGCACTGTCTGAGGTGTCAGTACTGAGGGAGCGCTGCACTGTCTGAGGTATCAGTACTGAGGGAGTGCTGCACCCAAGTTAAAATCAGGCAGTTTTCACATTGATGTTGGTAGGATCTTGCTGTACACAAATTGGCAGACTCATTTCCTAAATTAAAATGGTAACTAAGCTTCAGAAAGTACTTCATTGGTTTTGAGGAACTTTAGGATGTCCTGACTTTGTGAAAGATGCTATAGAAATGCAAGGTTTTTCTTCTGGCAGGGATTTTGGGAAAGCGCACTCTCTGTTAATCCAAGCAATGCTTGGGAGTGATGGTGTAAATCTGGAATCAGTGCCCAAGCGACGTGTATATCTCTGCCCAGGGAATCCCATTTATTCTTCTTCATTCTCAGGATGTGTGTCCCTGGCTGCCCTGTGCTGAGTGCCTCGCTGAACCTCGCCAGAGGGAAGCTGATGGTCAACCAAGTGGAACTGGAGTTACAGATAGACCAGACCAAGTAAGGACAGCAAGTTTCCTTCCCTAAAGGACATCAGTAAACCAGTTGGGTTTACTTCAAGGTAACTCCAGGCTTACATTGCAACTCCCTAGTGTCAAAATGCTGTCTTTAAGGTGTGAGTTTTAGTGTTGAATAGTGAGATGAAGTTTATTTTTACAAAGGCTTGAGCTTGCGATCTACCTTCCAGTACCCCAAACTAAAGCAGGTTTATAAGCAGCAACATAAATCTCAATAACACAATAATTCCTGTGAACCCAGGAGGAAATTAACATTTATAAATCTCTGGAAATTGCATTTCATTAATTTAATTTTACTTCTTATTACAAACTTACAGAAACTTTAACTGATTAAGCCTGTGCTGCTGGTTCAAGGGAATTTTATCTGGGATGAATCTGACTGAAATGTTTCCTGCCCTCAATTCCTCAGTGTTCCGAGAGTGAGCTGTTTGCTTGTCATAAGGGTGACCTTTATTTTGATGCAAGTGATCTAAGTTTGAATGCTCTTTTATCTATTCATGAGATGTGAACATCGCTGGGTAGGCCAGCATTTACTATTCATCCCTAATTTTTTTTTTATTCATTCACGGGATGTGGGCTTTGCTGGCTGGGCCAACATTTATTGCCCATCCCTAGTTGCCCTTGAGAAGGTGGTGGTGAGCTGCCTTCTTGAACCGCTGCAGTCCATGTGGTGTAGATACACCCACTGTGCTGTTAGGAAGGGAGTTCCAGAATTTTGACCCAGCGACAGTGAAGGAACGGCGATATATTTCCAAGTCAGGATGGTGAGTGACTTGCAGGGGAGCTTCCAGGTGGTGGTTTTCCCATCTATCTGCTGCCCTTGTCCTTCTAGATAGTAGTGGTCGTGGGTTTGGAAGGTGCTGTCGAAGGAGCCTTGGTGAATTCCTGCACTGCATCTTGTAGATGGCACACACTGCTACTACTGTGTGTTGGTGGTGGAGGGAGTGAATTTTTGTGGATGTGGTGCCAATCAAGTGGGCTGCTTTGTCCTGATGATGTCAAGCTTCTTAAATGCTGTGGGAGCTGCACTCATCCAGGCAAGTGGGGAGTATTCCCTCACACTCCTGACTTGTGCCTTGTAGATGGTGGACAGGTTTTGGAGAGTCAGAAGGTGAGTTACTCATCGCAGGATTCCTAGCCTCTGACCTGCTCTTGTAGCCACAGTATTTATATGGCTATTCCAGCTCAGTTTCTGGTCAAAAGTATCCCCACAGGATGTTGATAGTGGGGGATTCAGTGATGGTAATGCCATTGAAAATCAAGGGGCAATTGTTGAATTCTCTTTTGTTGGAAATGGTCATTGCCGGCACTTGTGTGGTGCGAATGTTACTTGCCACCTGTCAGTCCAAGCCTGGATAGTGTCCAGGTCTTGCTGCATTTGGACATAGACCGCTTCAGTATCTGAGGAATTGCAAATGGTGCTGAACATTGTGCAATCATCAGCGAACATCCCCATTCTGACCTTATAATGCAAGGCAGGTCATTGATGAAGCAGCTGAAGATGGTTGGGCCGAGGACACTGCCCTGAGGAACTCCTGCAGTGATGTCTTGGAGCTGAGATGATTGACCTCCAATAACCACAATTATCTCTCTTTGTGCTAGACTCCAACCAGGGGTGAGGTTTCCCCCTGATTCCATTGACTCCAGTTTTGCTAGGGCTCCTTGATGCCACACTCTGTCAAATGCTGTCTTGATGTCAAGGGCAGTCACTCTCATCTCACTTCGGGAGTTCAGCTTTTTTGACTATGTTTGTACCAAGGCTATAATGAGGTCAGGAGCTGAGTGACCCTGGCAGAACCTAAACTGGGCTTCAGTAAGCAGGTTATTGCTAAGCAAGTGCTGCTTGATAGCACAGTTGATGACCCCTTCCATTACTTTACTGATGATTGAGAGTAGGCCGATGGGGCAGTAATTGGCCAGCTTGGATTTGTCCTCCTTTTGCTGTACAGGACATACCTGGACAATTTTCCACATAGCCAGGTAGATGCCGGTGTTGTAGCTGCACTGGAGCAGCTTGGCTGGAACACCTGTACTGGAATAGCTTGACTGGAACACCATGAGAAGGTGGTGGTGAGCTGTCTTCTTGAATTTCTGCAGTCCCTGTGGTCTAGGTACACCCACAAAGCTGTTAGGGAGGGAACTCCAGGATTTTGACCTAGTGACATTGAAGGAACAGTGATATAGTCCTAAGTTAGAACAGTGAGTGGTTTGGAGGAGAACCAGCAGGTGGTGGTGTTCCCTTGTGCCTGCTGCCATTGTCCTTCTAGGTGGTAGAGGTTGTGGGTTTGGAAGGTGCTGTCGACGGAGCCTTGGCATGTTGCTGTATCACATAGATAGTACACACAGCTGCAACTGTGCACTAATGGCCAAGGGAGCGAATGTCAATGAATCAAACACACTTAAGAAAGCTTTATCCATATTGATCCTGTCACTAGAATTCCAATTGGGATTCTGCCCATGACTTCCTGCTCTTTCAACCTGCATTGAATGTGTGAACAATGATGGACAGAACCTGTGCAAACTTCCTGTTCCTACTCCCAGTAAATTAGGATTCTTCCCAGGAATACAAACTCAGGAAATCATCCGCATTACTTAATAGTCTTGTCCTGTCACTGTGATGGCTCGCTGGAAAGGAATTAAAAGTTTTCAAAGTTAAAATCATATCTGGAACTAATGTCAATGGGAAAACTGGGGACTGGAATGGTCCCATCACCTTGCATATTGCCCTATCAGACTAATGGGCTTTAACCTGCTGCAGTTGGCCTTCTAGTTGGTGGAGAGTACAGGTTCAGCTGGAACTGGCGCTGAAACAGCATCCTGCTGTGATATCAGTTTGTGGATCATTTCTTCCTCACTATTACATAACCACTGTCAACAATCAGCAACTGATGCAAATCAAAACCTTTGAACATGACGTGTTTAAGAACAAATGTCCCAATTCTCTCTCTGAATTCTGCTTTCCTGGAAAAGAACTCTAAATATTGTTTATGAACTATAATTATTGAGCTGTGCTTTCATTCATCTGAAAAGAGAACTGAGCATTTTCAAACCCCAATTGATTATTTCAGGATGGGTGGGGGACTGTTGGGGTGGGGGTGGGGGTGGGGGGGGTGAGGTTGGGCGGGGGGGGTGATGGGCAGCGGTGGTGGGCAAGTGAGTGATTTATAGAAGCGGTAATATTTACCACAAGAGAATAATTTTAAAAGACTCAGTAAAGAGTGATGTGAATTTTCTTTCTTTGAATAACAAAGGACGTAAGAATAATTGCTTAGAAACTCCAAAGCAATCTTATTGCCATAATTTCGCCATGTGCCCGACTCTGTCACTGTGTCACAGCTCCCAAATTCTGTCTCAGGGCAGAATCATCCAGTCCAGGTTGATGGCGGGTGTCATGGCGGGCGTGAGCGGACATTATGGCGAGAAGGCCGAAAACCAGTTTTATGCTGTCATGAAACCAGTTTGTGATCATTCACTCCGCCCGTCAATGGCGGGCCGCATTTCCCATCACCACATGGCAGGAATTTAATTTCAATACTTTAGCATCTCATTACAAGCCCTGCTCACCGGAATCATCCACTCACGCTGGATCATCTGGGCATGTCGGCATGATCACAACTGTACATAAGTGACGTGCACCTAGTGAGCTGCACGTCACTCGGAACTTCGAGGTTTGTTTGCCACCTGGCATCGGGCAGCGCTCACAGTCATCAGCGCCAGGCTTTGCAGGCAGCACCACATCATTTTTAGGGGGGCTCAAGAGCAGGTCTCTACCTACCAGGCCAGCCATAAGGTGGGGGTGGCTTTTCAACAGCTGCAGAGCTAGGACTTGCTTAGGAAAGGGGGAGAAGTGGCCACAGGAAAGGGAAGGAGGTGTGGGGCGAGGGCTGTACTGGGGAAGAGGGATATACCAGGGTGTGTGTGGGGACACATGTTGAACTGTGCAAGTGGCCTCAAGATGGTGAGGGCTGAGGAGGTGGTCTCCAGAGGAGATGAGGCCAGATGTGAGGGTGTGTATTAGAGAGTGAGTGCTGATGTCCCTTGAGCTGGCAGTGAGTGAGATGTCAGGAAATGTGTGATGGCTTTGTGAGTGTGAGAGTTTAGAGTGATAAGGTGATTGACTTACCCTGGCAGCACAGATGAAATCATTCATCTGTTTACTGCGCTGGATGGCCAACATCTTGTGTGCAGCATTGGCACTGACCACCCCTGCACTGCCTCCCAAGCCAGAGTGGTGAGACTGATGGGCCTCCTGCGGCCAGACTGGGGGTAGAAGACATCCCGGCGGACCTCCACAGTGTCCAGAAGGCGTCCCAGGGATGAGTCACTGAATTGCGGTGAGGGGGGGCGGGGGGCTGCATTCTTCTTGGCTTTTGGGGCCATGTCTTCACTGGAGCAGTCCTGGGCTGCAAGACTGAGAACTGTGCATGTAGCTGCAGTTTAAATATGGCATCTGGCATGAGGAAGCAGCGAGGTAGTGGCGTGGTGGAGAAATCAGAGGCCGCCCGCCAGCCAGACGGCGTGTTTCCTGTGGCTGCATAGATGGGAAGGGGACAATACAACGGGGGAAAACCCGTCATTGTGGCCAGTGGGTAAAACCTCCCTTTTCACGCCAGCTACCACACTTATTGCAAATCTGGGAAAATTCTGCCCTCAGTGTCTGATGGTCTTGTACTTTTATTGTTTCAACACATATCTAATAGCAGGTTGAAAAATCAGGCATGTGGATCTTTTGACCACACTGTCACTCACTGCAGGCTTCTGTGGTCAGATAAAGGGGAAGTAGCTTCCTTCAAATGTCATATCTATTTAATTACAATCCCTCGCCCAATTTGATTATTCTGAGCAGGTTTCTGTCCCCAGGACCCATTTTATGTATTAAAGGTGCATGACAGGGCTGATCTGCTTTGTAATAAAGATTTCTGAGCTTATGTCAATGTTGTCATCGCCTGCACCTCCTGTCTTGTGTTTGCTTTTCATGTGTGCCTACAATTTTTGCTAAACTCCCTCCCTAGCAACACTGTGGGTGTACCTACACCACATGGACTGCAGCAATTCAAGAAGGCAATTAGGGATGAGCAATAAAAAATGCTGGCCGAGCCGGAGATGCCCACATCCTGTGAAACAATATTAAAAAAATGCAGCAGTAGGAGTCAGACCAGCATTCCATTTCCAGGACAGGGCTATTTTACCTAGTTTAAATTCCAAAAACCCTACAACAGACCTGGTTGCAAAATAAAAACAGAATTACCTGGAAAAACTCAGTAGGTCTGGCAGCATTGGCGGAGAAGAAAAGAGTTGACGTTTCGAGTCCTCATGACCCTTCAACAGAACTAGGTGAATCCAAGCTTCACCTAGTTCTGTTGAAGTGTCATGAGGACTCGAAACATCAACTCTTTTCTTCTCCGCCGATGCTGCCAGACCTGCTGAGTTTTTCCAGGTAATTCTGTTTTTGTCTTGGATTTCCAGCATCCGCAGTTTTTTGTTTTTATCTCTGGTTGCAAAATATGTGGACATTTGATTTGGAAATCAGTAATGCTTGCCAGGCCTGTGGTATTTCTGTTAAAGTTAAAGTCAATCTGAAAATTATTTGAAAAACAAGAACACAAAACAAAAATGAAGAATTTTGGGATTATAACACTGTGAGCTACTGCAGCTATTTCAGGAATTCCCAATAGGACAGGAAGTTCTCGCTTCTTTTATTCATTCATGGGATGTAAACATCTCTAACAAGCCCAACATTTATTACTCATTCTTAATTGTCCTTGTGAAAGCCTTGATACTTTAAGACCATAAGACCATAAGACATAGGAGCAGAAATTAGCCATTCGGTCCATCGAGTCTGCTCCGCTATTCAATCATGCCTGATAAGTTTCTCAACCCCATTCTCCCGCCTTCTCTCCGTAACCTTTGATCCCCTTACCAATCAAGAACCTATATATCTCTGTCTTAAATACACTCAATGACCTGGCCTCCACAGCCTTCTGTGGCAATGAATTCCATAGATTCACCACTCTCTGGCTAAAGAAGTTTCTCATCATCTCTGTTCTAAAAGGTCTTCCCTTTACTCTGAGGCTGTGCCCTCATGTCCCAGTCTCTCCTACTAATGGAAACATCTTCCCCACGTCCACTCTATCTAGGCCTTTCAGTATCCTGTAAGTTTCAATCAGATCTCCCCTCATCCTTCTAAACTCCATTGAGTATAGACCCAGAGTCCTCAAACGTTCCTCATATGTTAAGCCTTGCATTCCTGGGATTGTTCTCGTGAACCTCCTCTGGACCCTCTCCAGGGCCAGAACATCCTTCCTGAGATACGGAGCCCAAAATTGCTCACAATATTCTAAATGTGGTCTGACCAGACCCCTATAAAGCCTCAGCAGCACATCTCTGCTTTTATATTCTAGTCCTCTTGAAATAAATGCCAACATTGCATTTGCCTTCCTAACTACCGACTCAACCTGCAAATTAACCTTAAGAGAATCCTGGACTAGGACTCCCAAGTCCATTTGAACTCCACATTTCAGAATTCTCACCCCATTTAGAAAATAATCTATGCCTCTATTCTTCCTACCAAAGTGCATGACCTCACACTTCCCCACATTGTATTCCATCTGCCACTTCTTTACCCATTCTCCTAACCTGTCCAAATCCTTCTGCAGCCTCCCCGCCTTCTCAATACTACCTGTCCCTCCACCTATCTTTGTATCATCTGCAAACTTAGCCAGGATGCCCTCAGTTCCTTCATCTAGATCATTAATGTATAAAGTGAAAAGTTGTGGACCCAACATTGACCCCTGCGGAACTCCACTAGTCACCAGCCGCTATCCTGAGAAGGACCCCCTTATCCCCACTCTCTGCCTCCTGTCAGACAGCCAATCTTCTATCCATGCTAGTACCTTGCCTCTAACACCATGGGCTCTTATCTTACTGAGCAGCCTCCTGTGCGGCACCTTGTCAAAGGCCTTCTGGAAGTCCAAGTAGATAACATCCATTGGCTCTCCTTTGTCTAACCTACTTGTTGCCTCCTAAGGTAGAGAAATAAAAAAAGACTGGATTCTTTGCTGGAAGGGAGAGGCGAGCAGATGGTAAGTGGGAACAGGAATGGGCTCAGCTTTGATATTGCCCAAATGATTGAATATCCTGCCAACACTGAACGCACATCCTTGCACATTGAAAAATATTCACGTTCGGTGGAGGTGGTGCAGTGATCAATTTCACCAACTTACATCAACAGGGAGTCAACACCTTCGAGAGGGGAGAAATTAGCAGAAAAAAGAGAAAGGGGAAAAAAAGCAATTGTGAGACTCAGACATCTGTTCTATTCTTCAGCACAGGAAGATGTTAGGAATACATACATCTGGGAACATATAAAGCAAGATCACAAAAAATTTCAGCAGGGATAAGAGTCAATTAAATCCCCTTTATTTCTGCAGATTTCAATTTCCCTTGGTCTTTGCAAAACAGAATTTTATTTAAAAGCAAAGATGTTTCAAGTAAAGCTATCATTTAATAAGTTTAAAGAATACGGTAGCATTTATTCTTTAGATTCTAATTCTGGCCTAAATTCTTAGAAAACTGCCTGCTTTATAAAGGATAGTGCTTTTATTAAAAATTATTTGAATATACATGTGTTCCCTGCCCACCCAGCTCCATTCCCCTCCTCTTTTGGAAGTGCAGTTTGGTACTGTATCTTACTCCACCCTTGGAAATAGCAACACAAGTCAAATCAAGCTAGCCCCTGTGCCTATCAGCCTCAGTGGCTTTATATTTGCTGTTCTTTATAAATCTTCCAAACTATCAGGTGGAAAAAACTACAGCAGCCAAGTTAAAAACTGTACAGAGAGAATATTTGCGTTTTATAATGCAATGCATGCACCACAAAGGGTTAGCAGCATGGAGAGCAGTGCCTCTATTTCAGAAACCTCACACAAAGCCGTATTGGCAAATAAGAAAGTGGCCTCAATCAGGGCTGGCACTGGACACACCATAGCTTTCTGAGCACTGCATGATTCAAATTGGCAGCTCTTATGATACAACAGCATTGTTACTCAATGGAGATCATTTTACAAACCATATGCAAATTTACCATTCAACAGGTAGTAAAATAAGATTCCAATATCTTCAATCCCAAGCTTGACTGACCGGTAAGGTTTGATTTTGAGTTGCAAGTTTCTTAGGCAAAATCCTCACAAATAGTATGGTTTACTAGATAAACAGCACTGACTGGTCTAGTATTGACCTACACAGATGAGGAATGCCCAACATTCAGTCCCTAATCTACAAAGTGTAAACGCTGAGCTGGGTAACAGTGATGTAATAAATGGCCACACACCTTACACTAACAGGGGCATGGGAAAAATCAAGTGTTTCTGCTCTGAACAATCTATGTGGTTCCTGTGTGCAGCTAACACATCTGTTGGATCATTGAAGTACAGGGACCTCAGTGAGGACTGGATGCATGGCTCAGACTTGTGCAGCTGTCCCCTGGATGAGTCATAAAAGCAAAATACCGCAGATGCTGGAGATCTGAAATGAAAACAAAGTGCTGGAAAAGCTCAGCAGGTCTGTGGAGAGAAAAACAGAGACTCTCAAAACATTAACTGCTTCTCTCTCCACAAACGGCTCCAAGCCTGCTGAGTTTTTTCCAGCACTTTCTGTTTTTATCCCTGAATGACTCAGCAAGTTTGGAGGGGAAAGATTTATTTCTCCTCAGTGGCTGCCACTCAAATACACTCATTTCCTTAGAAGCAACAGTGTAGTTCCAATCCTATGAGCAGTTTCTGTTTTAAATAAACTGAACTTGCATCCTAAAAATCGCCCAATATGATGATCAAGTTCTGCATTAGTTTCACATCCTAAAAGATAACTGCGCTAACTGTGTGAAAACACAAGAACAAAATCATATACTTACCAGCAGCAGCCATGTGCAAAATTAGTTTTGAAACAGCAAAGATTTCCAATGGTGTCTATTTCACACTGACTATTACAAATATCCATTCAGTATTGTGACAGTCCATTCAAAAATAAAATCATCACACCTGGAACTGATCTTCAGTTATATTTCAAATATCATTAAACAGTAACAATTGCGTCATTAAATAAACTCCAAATTAAATATCTAAGATCTACAGTATGTGGAGACAAGAGCAGGCTGAAGTTAGAACATCACTTACACTGAAAATGCCAGGTAAAGCTCTGATCAGATCATCTCACCTCAAAAAAGAATTGTAATATTAGGAGTTTTGCTAATCATAAGAAAAGGACTTGCTTTTACATAACACCTTTTGAAGATAAGCTAAAAGATTTTACATCCAATTAAGTACTTCTTTTGAAGTGTAATGTAGGAATTACAGCAGTGATTTGCATACAGCAAGGTCCCACAAACAGCATATATATATATATATATTTATATATAATATATTTATATATATATATATCTTCCACTCGAGGGAGGAGATTGGGCCTCTGTTTAATACTGCATCTGAAAAGCAACACCTTGGACAGTACAGCGCTCACTCCCTCAGTACTGCAAGTACCAACCTAAGCTTTGTGCTCGCATCTTTGATAACTATTTACATGAAAATAAAACTTAGGTTTTATTCCAAGAGTTTAGAGAAGCTCGAGTATGATGGGAGAGAGACAGCAATAAAAATTGCTTCTGAACATGTGAAAGCAATTGCTAAAAATAACTCCTACTTTGCAAAAGTCCACGCAGACAAGAATTTTCTAAGTACAAGTGCACTTAGCTGACCTAGTCAACAGTTCTGGTCAGTCTGTTCACAACACAAAACTATGTGCATCAGAGTTTTCATCGCTAGGTACAGCCAGGATTCACTTATGACACCACTAACAAGAGAGGTCTATGAATATCACTTCAGCCCCTCTAATCGGAGAAAAGAGCAATCTACTCAGACTGCAGAGTGCAAGATTCATCACAGAGACAATTCAGTTAAGAAAAAACACAGCCTACAATAAAGCAGGCAGTATTTTGCACTTTGTATTGAAGAACTATAAGATGAGGCATACTATTTTGTCCTTATAGAAGGCTGTGGTCGGGCCTCACTTGGAATACCATGTCCAGTTTTGGTTGTCTCACATTTGTGGGTGATATTCAGGCTTTGGAAAAGAGTTAATACTCCCAGTGTAAATCATTTTAGTTATCAAGTTAGGCTTAAAGAGTTGGGACTCAACAAGATGGAGAAGTGTAGACAAATAGATTATTTGATTGAGTTTTAAAAGACAATGAAGGGAACTGATTATGTTCCAATTAAATAGGTTGGGGAGAACCAGGGTTCCAAATTAAAGTTGTATAAGGCCACACTAGATAAGATGACAGGTGGTGGTTCTTTTCCTGGGACTTAATGGATCTCCAGATCAGACTGCCATCTCATGCTATGGATGTTTATATACTGAATTCCTTTAAGTAAGAGCTAAATCCGTTTTTGGATGAAGCAGACATCTCCTCGTACAAAAGATAAGTACTTCAGGGACAGAAGGATCTCCTGGGCTAGTTTAGATTGCCTCGATGGGCGATGAGAATTACCCAGGTTTTTCTTCCCCCAAATTGACCTAGGTTTTAATCTGGATTTTCAGATCTCCCAGGAAATCACCTGGTCTTGGATGGGGTGGGGAGTAATTGTATTGGAATGCACCTATCCATCATCGTTTCTCCATAACCCACAATTTTTTATACATGCACACTTCATTTTAAATCATCCATCTCAACTTAATTGATATTTAAGCAGTGTAATAATGATTTATTCATGCTCATATGGACAATTTTAAATTAGAGACTGTAAGGCTCTGGCACTAGACAAACACTGCACAACATTTAACCTATTTTTGACTATGGTAATCTTAGGTTACAAACTAATACAGTTTTGTCTTAGCTTGTTGGCATGGTTCCATATCTTCAAAAGTAAACATTCTTCTTCATTTCTTAAATTACAAGTAAGATAAGCATTTGATCTCAAGGAAAAGGATTTAGGGAAAAAAAACACATTCTTGGGTAAGTGTCCATAATAAGCCCAGCCTCATGTTATACAACTCAACATACATAGCCAAAGCAAGGCTTTGCTTTTCATAACACCAGTCACTATCAGTACAGAAACATCAAACTTACTCTCAGGATTCAGAGGAAACTCCAAATCTTCTCAAAATATTTCCACAGGTGAGGCTATAAGGACAGCTTAAAAGTGCCTGAAGCAGCTCATGTTAGTACTCTGAATATTCAGTGAAATTAAGAGCCAAGGAAACAGTTGTGATTCAGAGATTCCATGTGTGCAAGCACAGTTTGCTTTACAAGGTTACAATAAGTGCGTTATAAAGCTGGTGGAGGAAAGTCCATGCACATTAGGTGTACCCACATTGCTGGATGGGACAGAAAGGCTGCCATTGCCTGATGAAAGATGGCCAGCAATATTTCAGTGCTTATGCTTCAGCACTGGGGCACCTCCCCGTCCTGGGGTAAATGAGAAGCCACCTCCTAAGCTAATTCAGCAGCAGTTGCATTACTGCTTTTAGCTGCTGCCATTGGCAGCAGTGATGTAATATAAAACGGAGTAAAGTGCAATATTAATCAACCACCGAAAGCTGTTGGACATGATGTAAAAAGAAAGAAAGGCTTGCATTCCTATACCTTTCATGACCTCAGTGTGTCCTAAATTGTTTTACAGCCTATGAAGTATTTTTTCACGTGTAGTCACTTTTGTAATGTAGGAAATATGGCAGCCAATTTGTGCATAACAGGCATAACAAATAGCAATGTGATAATGACCAGGTAATCTGTTTTTGTGATGTTGGTTGAAGGATACTGGCCCCAGGACGTGGGAGAGAACCTCTTTTCCCTTCTTTGAAATAATGCCACGTGATCTTTTGACTCACCTGAGAGGATAGATAGGGCCTCTAGCAGTGCAGCGCTCCCTCAGCGCTGGTCCTCCAACTGTGCAGCATTCCTTCAATACAGGCCCTCTGACAATGCTGCTCTCAGTATTGTCCCTCCAATGGTGCAGCGCTCCATCTGTACTGCCTCTATGACAATGTAGCACTCCATCAGTGTTGCTGACCTATTAAATGTGAATTAGCTCTTAGTTTCGGTAGCAAGAGTTCCTTTAACATAATGACTCACCTGTGGCAAATACCGATTTGATTTTTTCAATCACCTGTTCAGCAAAGTGTTCCACCTGCGGTTTTACCTGTGCAATCACAGAGGAACGTAGCTTAAAATAACTCAAGGTATTATAATAATTCATTTCACGCATGATTCCCTTTTAACAAAGATGTGTTTATAGCTTTTCATCAGTAGCTTTAGCAAAACACCAAATAGCCAAAGGTTTAGTAATTGTCAGAACATTTTCCGATAGGAAGCAGCTCCCTCAGATTCCAAGAATTGCTGCAAGTAATTGATTCCATTCAAACAACAGCAAAGGA
Source organism: Carcharodon carcharias (assembly GCF_017639515.1). NCBI lineage: Eukaryota > Metazoa > Chordata > Chondrichthyes > Lamniformes > Lamnidae > Carcharodon > Carcharodon carcharias. The sequence continues at coordinate 38,501,447 of NC_054476.1, read as the reverse complement.
GGCTCTTTCTGCAAAGCACGTAAATCATGAGGAAGCAGTGAGGGAGCAAGCAATACAGTATTCCAACAAACTGTAGTAATTATGATTTTATTTAGTGTGTAAAGTACCTTTAAGAATAATATTTGTCAAGGAAGATCACATGAGCTGCAGTAACCAATAGCAGAGTGGCTCGGGCTACCTCCAGCAGTGAGCGTAGAGATAGAGTTGGAGTTGAAAGCACATGTGTAGTTGCTGCTGAGTATATTATAAATAAACTTGATGTTTCCACCCAAGAAGAGTCTGCAGATCAACTCTATCAATAGTAGCACTTGGCCACCCTTACAACAAACTGGCAACAAGGATAAAACAGGATTGAACAGAAGAAATCGAGTTAAAAAGAAACCAGCACTGTACCTCGCCCAGTGATTATAAGTATCAAGCTCTGCTAGAATCGAAGAAGTATCCCCTCTAAAACTTCCACAATTTGGGAGAATTGATCCTTTTGAACCAGGCAGAGACGATTGGTCTCATTACATAGAACGCCTCACTTCTTTTTCAAGCGAGCGAGATTACAGGGGAAGAGAAGAGGCGAGTGTTCTTTTTGAGTACTTGTGGGAACAAAACCCACAGTCTGATTCAAAGTTTCACGGCACTCAGTGCCCCAGATTCGAAGAATTTTGATGAATTGGTAGACCTCATGAAGGGTCATTTTCAACCAAATCCCTCAGTCACGATATAAAGGTTCAGGTTTAATTCATGAAATAGAGCCTCGGGTGAGACAATTGCATGCTATGTGGAAAGCCTGAAGCAGCTAACAGAATATTGTGAGTTCAGTACGATTCTGATTGACATGTTCAGAGATTGTTTAGAGTGTGGTGTGAAAGAGGACTCTATTCAGAAAAGGTTATTGTCCGAAGTGAATCTGGATTTCAAGGAGGCGCTAGAGATAGCATTGGCCATGGAAAGCACAGTAAGAGATTCAAAAGCAATACAGGTTGCGCAAAATGGCACTGTCCTCCACATCAGGTGGGAAACCTCAGCCGAGAAGGGCACAAAAATGCAAGACTCTGCCAAGAAGCGGGAAACAGCCCCCACTAGTGAAAGAATAAAGAAAAATAGCCTTGCAGCAAAATCGAAAAATAATTTTAATAGAGATGGAAACAAGCAGTCTTTTAGCGATTGACAGTTGCAAAAAATCGAACACTACTTTTGTCACAGAAATGAACATATAATGAGGCAATGCAAGGAAAGATTTAAGCGGGGTTGTGAACAAAAGAGGAAGCCCAATGAAATCTACAATGTAGAAGAACCTGAAACAACAAATTCAGATATTTACTCATTGCTTAACCTGCAAGTTGGATAGAACCAATTTTTGTCACGGTGAAAGTAAATGGCAAACCTGTTAGAATGGAAGTGGACACAGGAGCTTCCACTGCAGTAATTGGGGAACACACCTTCAGGTATTTGAATAATAATTCAGTTTAGAAGAAACAGCTGCCAAGCTCAAAACATACATGGGTGAAGACATTCAAGGAAAAGGCATAAGCAGGGTAAGTGTCCGTTATGGGAGCCAATCGGCAAAGCTGCCCTTGATGGTGGTATCAGGTAAAGGGCCAAGTCTCCTGGGGTGAAATTGGTTGAAGTAGATTAAGTTAGAATGGGTTGAAATTTTCCAGTTGAGAGCAAGTGGGCTACCAGAGCTACTTGGAAAGTATGCCAGTCTTCAAGGACAAACTGGAGAAAATCCAGGGCCCACAGGCCAAGATTCATGTGGATTCAGAAGCAACCCCTCGCTTTATGAAGGCAAAGTGCCATTCGCACTTTGAGAAAAAGTCAACACTGAACTGAACAGGCTAGAGAAACTGGGCGTTATAGAACCTGTTCAGTTCTCAGAATGGGCAGCACCCTAGTCCACGTCCTTAAACCTGACCAAAGTGTCCGAATTTGTGGAGACTACAAACTGAGAGTCAATAAAGTAGCTAAGCTAGACAGGCATCCTATTCCAAAAATCCAAAACCTGTATGCCAAGCTGGCAGGAGGGACAACGTACACAAAGCTTGACATGAGTCATGCTTAACAGCAACTAGAGTTCAATAATGCCTCCTAGGAATTTGTCACAATTGAAAGGGTTGTACAATATACATGATTGCCTTTCGGTGTCTCCTCAGCTTAAGCCATCTTACAGAGAACAATGGAAAGCTTACTGCAGATTTTAGTCTATTTAGACGATGTATTGGTGACAAGATTCACTGAAAAAGAGCATTTGGCAAACTTAGAAAAAGTCTTAAAACATTTCTTGCAAGCTGGAGTGCATTTTGAAAAAGAAAAGCGCACGTTCTGAACAAGGAAGGTAATCTACCTGGGTCACCAGGTAGATTCCTAATACGTGAAAGTGGAAGATCAAGTCATACAGAGCCGTGTGGATCACATAAGAAGGGGAGAAACAAAATACCCAGAAATGATTCCACCAGTGTTCGTGACTGGTCAACGTCTCCTGTTGAAAGTACTCAACCGAGTACAGATGTGTCTGAAGGGCCAACTGTACCTGAAAGAGTCAAAGAAACAGATTTGCAGGTATCTACTGAGGAATCAGATGCTCAGACAACTACAGTAAAGGAGGCTCTGGATATAACTTCAAAAGCTGTAGAGCTGAGACGTTCTACACGCATAAGGAAACCCCCAGAATTATTGTAATTTATTGATCTGCGTGAATAATTTGATTGTAAATAAATTGGAAAATGTATTTCTGAATAAAGGGGGAGGGATGTAGTAATCTGATGTGTAATATATAGAATCTCCAGACTATTTCTTCATACCAGATTTGAACATCTGAACTGCTCTCTCAGCCAGTCCATTTGAAGAAGGGTGGTATGGTGAAGTTCTCATGAATGATACCATTGAGGCTTATAAATTGGTGAAATTCAGCACTCGTGAATACTGTCCCATTGAATGATATGAGCACTTCAGGTAGTCCATTGATTGCAAAACCTTGTCATAGCTTGTCTATTGTAGCGGAAGATGTCAGCGACCTCACTTCATATATGTCTATCCATTTTGAATGTGCATCGATGATAAAAAGAAACATTGTGCCCATAAAAGGGCCCACATAGTCGATGTGTACTCACACCCATGGCCTTCCTGGCCAATCCCAGCGGTGTAATGGAGCTGTTGCATTTTGTACTTGTTGACACTGCATTTAACTTCTTACTAAGTTTCCTCTTTCTCCATCCATTCCCAGCCACCACATATAGCTACGAGCTCTTGCCTTCATTTTGGAAATTCTGGGATGTGCACTGTGAAGTTCAGATAACAATGGCTTTCGTCCTTTGGAGGAACAATCACTCCAGCTCCCCACAATAAAACACCTTCTTGGCTGGTTGTCTCATATCTTCTCTGGAAATACCGTTTCATTTCATCAGATTTTTGTTTTTGTGACCAACTATGAAGAACATGATTTCTCACTTTGGATAAGACTGTGTCTCGATTTGCCCAACCTCTAACCTGTCTAGCACACATCGGTGATGAGTCCAGGACGTTCAATAATAAAATGAATTCTTGAGGACTTGGAACATCGTCACCTTTTACTCGCATGGGCAAATGACTGAGCTCATCTGCGTTTGCAATTTGACTTCCAGGTCCATGAATAAAAGTATACGCATATGCTGCCAAGATCAACGCCCATCTTTGTACTCTTGCTGAGGTTATAGATGATATAGCCTTGTCTTCACCAAATAGCCCTAACAATGGCTTGTGGTCCATTATGATAGTAAAATTACAACTGTGTACATATTGATGAAACTTCTTAACAACGTAAATGATTGCCAGGCCCACTTTTTCAATTAGTGAATACTTTTTCTCTGCAGTACTGAGTGTTCTCGATATCCTATAGGTCATTCTGATCCATTATCCATTCGATGGGAAATCGCTGTTCCCACTCCATAGGGTGATGCGTCACACATTAATACCAGCTCTTTTTTTGGGTCAAAATGTCCTAGAGGTGTAGATGATTGTAACAACTGTTTCACTTTTGTGAAAGCTTCTTCCTGTGGTGTTTGCCAAGACCATCTCTGGTTTTTCTTGAGCAAGCAATACAGTAGTGCCAGTTCAGTCAACAAATTAGGCAAGAAGCTTCCATAGTAATTGATCATTCCAAGAATGAATTCAGTTCAGATGTATTCTTTGTCTCTGGAGCTTCTTTAACGGCTTTCACTTTTTCTTCAACTGGATGTAGGCCTTGTGAATCCACCTTGTGACCTGGGTAAGTTACCTCTTTTGCTTGGAACGTGCATGTTTTCTTTTTCAATTTCACTCCAACCTGTGAAAAACATTTTGGAACTTCTTCCAAGTTCATCAAATGTTCCTTTTCAGTGAGTCCAGTCACGAGAATGTCATCCAAATAAACTACAACGCGGGGCAGTCCCCGTAGTAAACTTTCCATGGTTCTTTGGAATATGATGCAAGCAAAAGATATGCCAAATGGTAAACGGATGTATTGGTACAATTCCTTATGTGTATTTATAGTGACAAGCTTACAGGATGCCTTCTCTAATTCCAATTGTTGGTAGGTCTGACTCATATCTAACTTTGTGTAAGCCATCCCATCTGCCAGTTGAGCATATAAATCTTCAGTTTTAGGTATGGGATGTCTATCCAATTTTTCCACTTTATTATATGTTAATTTGTAATCCCCATATGTTCAAATGCTTCAGTCAGGTTTGAGAACAGGTACAACTGGAGCTGCGCACTCTGAAAATAATACTGGTTATATTACTCCCAATTTTTCTAATCTGTTCAGTTTGACCATATCCCACATTGCTGGTCTTGCCTTCGTGAATCATGGTGTTGCCTCTGGATCTACATGAATTTTTGCTTGTAACCCTTCAATTTTTCCAAGCTCGTCCTTGAAAACTGAGGCATATTTTTGTAGTAGCTCTGATAGCCCATTAGCTCTCAGCTGGAAGATTTCAGTCCATTCAAATTTAATTTCTTTCAGCCAGTTTCTTCCGAGGGAACTAGGTCCCTCACCTGTTACTACCATCAAGGGTAATCTCACTGTTTGAGCTCTGTAGTGCACTGTGACTTTACATATGCACTTGACTTGTATGTCTTCTCCAATGTAATTTTTAGTTTGACATCAGTTTCTTCCTAATATAGTTTACGTTCTTCATGATTCAGGTATTTAAAAGTATACTCAACATACTGTAGTGTAGCTGTAGTGGCTGCACCAATGTCCACCTCCATTATGACAGGCTTCTCATTCACTCTCATGGTTACATAGATAGGCTCTGTTCTTCCTACCTTTAAATTATATAATGAATAGATATCAAAACCTATTTCTTCAGGCTTTCCAATGCTACTTATCTCATTGAATCTGCCTGATTCTATCTTTACAATGTCTCATGAGGTGTCCGTTTCAATGGCAGAAGAAACATTCAATCTTTTTATACTGTGATTCATTACAAGGTTGTCTGCTTCTGCCTCTGTAACTATTATGCCAGGTTTTGCTGCTAAGTTATGACTCTTAATTTGTCTGCTGACAGTGGCTGCTTCCCACTTCTGAGTAAAGCTCTGCACTTTCGTGCTCTTTTTGGTTGAGGCTCCCCACCCAACTTGGAGGACGGCACCATTTTGCACTCCTCATATGGCTTCTGGGTCCCGCACTGTACCTTCCATTGACAGAGCGATTTCCAATGCCTTCTGAAAATCTAAATTTATTTCAGCCAATAATCATTTCCTAATCGCACTTTTGTTTATACTGCACACCAAACGATCTCTAAGCACATCATCGATAGATGTACCAAACTCGCAATATTTAGTTAATTGCTTCAGACTTGCCACAGAAGAAACAACTGTTTTCCCCACAGCTTTATTTTTTGAGTTACTTTCAGAGAAAAGAATTTCCCTCCATTTAACTTTCAAATCCATTTATCATTTTAAACAGCTAAATGTCACTCTTCCATCACTCCACATCTCAGCTCCAAAGAACGCAGAACCTCACACCTTCTCACATTGAATTCCCTCTGTCACAGTTTTGTTGACTCACTCACTCTGTCTATGCTACTTCCTGCTCCCATATGCTTTTACAATTCATTCCCGAGATACCGGCATTGCTGGCAAGGCTGGCACTTATTGCCCATCCCTAGTTGCCCCTTACGAGGGTGACGATGGGTCCTCTTGAACTGTCGCAGTCCGTGTGGTGAAGTTTCTCCCACAATGCTGTCAGACAGAGATCGGAGAAGATGCTGCTATTATTCTGGGTCTGGTGTTTCATAATCCTGGAGGGTTGCATGATTTCTTTACATTATTATTTAACAGACAGGAAGTGCATGAAATTTCACTCTTTACCAGCAAATCTTCACTGGCAATGTTCCCTGCTGAGTTGGAGAATATAATGTTTTCTAATAAGCAGATCTTACCAAGAAAGTGTGACAGCAGAAAGTGTCACAGGAAGCGTTATTACTCCTACAGGGAATGCAAGACTTCTGAGAAAGATGGTTAATAGATTTCCTATTTTCAAAATTGTCATCAAACTGGAATGAACCAGTTCAAGCAGTTCAATTTCCTGTTGACATGCATGAGTGTTTCATTCTGTATCTAGGTAATGTTTTGTTACACTGCTGAATTTAGCAGAGTGTTTGGTGACTCCTAGGACATTTTGTGACAAAGAGCGACATACCTTGCTTGAGAGTTTGTATTTCTGAGATATGAGATGACCTTCGTTTGTGGAGCAAACATAGATTTCAGCTGTGGCTCAGTGAATGGCACTCTCATTCCTAGCTAAAAAATCCAATACCCATAGGTATTGGGAACATAATCTTCCTGAACCTGTGATTGACAATCCTTTTGATTTAGAATTTTAGGGATATATTGTCAAATTAAGATGATAATGATGGAAATTGTACACTTATATCAGAACAAGCTTGTGATGCACTGTCCCCACCAGGAAAACTTTCTCCAATGATGCAGGGACCTAAATCACAAATATCTCCTGCATTTAGACAGCTGACAAATAGGATTCAGTCACCTTCAAAAGAATGTCATTTTATCTGAAGACTGGGGAGAGAATTCTTTGACCACCAGCTCTTACTGTGGAATATCATTCATACCCTATAAATAAGCAATACAATGAGGTCAGTGACTGGGAATCACAATATGAGGGGTGTAATGGGGATCAGTGACTGGGAATCACCATGTGAGGGTGTAACGGGGATCACTGACTGGGACTCGCAATGAGAGAGGTGTAATGAGGATCAGTGACTGGGAATCACAATGTGAGAGGTGTAATCAGAATCAGTGACTGGGAATCGTAATGTGAGGGTGTATTGAGGATCAGTGACTGGGAATCATAATGTGAGGGTGTAATGAGGATCATTGACTGAGAAAAGCAATGTGTGGAATGCAATAGGGATCAGTGACTGGGAATCACAATGGCAGGGGTGTAATAGGGATCAGTGACTGGGGATTGCAATCTGAGGGGTGTAATGAGGATCAGTGAATTCTTTGATCACCAGCTCTTACTGTGGAATATCATTCATACCCTATAAGTAAGCAATATGATGAGGATCAGTGACTGGGAATCGCAATGTGAGGGGTGTGATGGGGATCAGTGACTGGGAATCACCATGTGAGGGTGTAACGGGGATCACTGACTGGGACTCGCAATGAGAGAGGTGTAATGAGGATCAGTGACTGGGAATCACAATGTGAGGGGTGTAATCAGAATCAGTGACTGGGAATCGTAATGTGAGGGTGTATTGAGGATCAGTGACTGGGAATCATAATGTGAGGGTGTAATGAGGATCAGTGACTGAGAAAAGCAATGTGTGGAATGCAATAGGGATCAGTGACTGGGAATCACAATGGCAGGGGTGTAATAGGGATCAGTGACTGGGGATTGCAATCTGAGGGGTGTAATGAGGATCAGTGAATTCTTTGATCACCAGCTCTTACTGTGGAATATCATTCATACCCTATAAGTAAGCAATATGATGAGGATCAGTGACGGGAATCGCAATGTGAGGAATGTAACAGGGATCAGTGACTGGAAACAGCAATGTGAGAGTGTAATGAGGATCAGTGACTGGGAATCGCAATGTAAGGAATGTAATAGGGATCAGTAACTGGAAACAGCAATGTGAGGGCACAATGAAGATCAGTGACTGGGATTTGCAATGCGAGGGGCATAATGGGAATCAGTGACTGGGAATCACAATGTGAGGGTATAATGAGGATCACTGACTGGGAATCTCAATTTGAGGGATGTAATGAGGATCAGTGATTAGGAATAGCCGTGTGAGGGATGTAATAGGGATCAGTGACTGGGAATAGCAATGTGAGGGTGTAATGAGGATCAGTGACTGGGAATCACAATGTGAGGGTGTAATGAGGATCAGTGACTGGGAATCACAATGTGAGGGTGTAATGGGGATCAGTGACTGGGACTTGCAATGAGAGAGGTTTGATGAGGATCAGTGACAGAAAATTGCAATGTGAGGAGTCTAATGAGGATCAGTGACTGGGAATAGCAATATGAGGAGTGTAATGAGGATCAGTGACTGGGAATCACAATGTGAGGGATGTAACAAGGATCAGTGACTGGGAATTGCAATGTGAGGTGTTTAATGAGGATCAGTGAATTCTGTGATCACCAGCTCTTTCTGTGGAATATCATTCATAGCCTATAAATAAGCAACATGATGAGGATCAGTGACTGGGTATCGCAATGTGAGGAATGTAATAGAGATCAGTGACTGGAAACAGCAATGTGAAAGCATAATGAGGATCAGTGACTGGGATTTGCAATGCAAGGGGTGTAATGAGGATCAGTGACTAGGAATCGCAATGTGAGGGTGTAATGATGATCACTGACTGGGAATCTCAATTTGAGGGATGTAATGAGGATCAGTGATTAAGAATAGCCATGTGAGGGATGTAATAGGGATCAGTGACTGGGAATAGCAATGCAATGAGTCTAATGAGGATCATTGACTGGGAATCACAATATGGGGGTGTAATGGGGATCAGTGACTGGGACTCGCAATGTGGGGGTGTGTAATGAGGATCATTGACTGGGAATAGCAATTTGATGAGTCTAATGAGGATCAGTGTCTGGGAATCACAACGTGAGGGTGTAACGGGGATCACTGACTGGGACTCGCAATGAGAGAGGTGTAATGAGGATCAGTGACTGGGAATCACAATGTGAGGGGTGTAATCAGAATCAATGACTGGGAATCACAATATGGGGGTGTAATGGGGATCAGTGACTGGAACTCGCAATGTGGGGGTGTGTAATGAGGATCATTGACTGGGAATAGCAATTTGATGAGTCTAATGAGGATCAGTGTCTGGGAATCACAACGTGAGGGTGTAACGGGGATCACTGACTGGGACTCGCAATGAGAGAGGTGTAATGAGGATCAGTGACTGGGAATCACAATGTGAGGGGTGTAATCAGAATCAGTGACTGGGAATCGCAATGTGAGGGTGTAATGGAGATCAGTGACTGGGAGTTGCAATGAGAGAGGTATAATGAGGATCATGACTGGCAATAGCAATATGAGGAGCGTAATGAGGATCAGTGTCTGGGAATCGCTATGTGAGGGTGTAATGAGAATCAGTGACTGGGAATCGCAATTTGAGGGGTGTAATGAGGATCACTGACTGGGAATTGCAATGTGAGCAGTCTATTGAGGATCAATGACTAGGACTAGCAATGTGAGAAGTGTAATGAGGATCAGTAATTGGAAGTGGTCCTTCTTCCTGGAGATCTCCTCATTTGGTATTTACATTGTTTTTCCTGTAATGGCAGCTAATTGTGACATTGACCCGAATTCTTCGTTTGTCGGGCACGTATAATCGGCGGGCCCGAGAGCGGCCAGGAAATGAACCCCTGACCACAACTTCATACTGGCTGGTCAATTAACAGCCAGCTAGCGTGAAACATCCACTGGAAAGTTCAACACTGCCAGGGTGGGGGTGGGATGAGGGCAGGCAATGACGTCACCGCGGGCATGGGTGAGCACTGCGAGAGAGCTCCCTGAAGACAGACAGCTGCCACGGGGAACTGCAGACCTGGAAATAATGAATAAAGCTGTAAAAAGCTGCAAATAAAAATGCACATGCATCACAATCAAGCGCCTCGAAGCAAACCTCATAAAAATGCTGACCCCAGACATTTATTTTTATTTTATTTCCTAACGGAAATTTCATCCCGACCTTGGATGAGGTTTGATGAAAAATGTAAAGGCCACCTGGCCGATTTGCCCGTCTGCCAACTGTAAGGTTGGACGAGCCACGAAAAATCATAGACAATTGTGCCGTTATTATCTCAATTGCAAGGGGGCTCCTTTCTTTAATCTTCAAAAATGTCAATATTTGCCTGATGCTAGAAATTGGATTAATGTGAAGAAATTAAATGCAAATAGCATGCTGTGAGGTCATCTTGCATTGGACTCTCACATCTTTGTGTGATCTAGACAAAGCATTAATGTCATGCATTGGACTGGTAATCCAGACACATGGGGTAATCCTCTGGGGACCAGGGTTCAAATCCCGTCACGGCAGATGGTGGAATTTGAATTAATAAAAATGTGGAATTAAAATTGTAATGATGACCATGAAGCCATTGTGGATTGTTGTAAAAACTCATCTGGTTCACTAATGTCCTTCCGGGAAGGAAATCTGTCATCCTTACCTGGTCTGGCCTACATGTGACTCAGGCCCACAGCAATGTGGTTGACTCTTAAATGCCCTCTGAATTAGCCCAGCAAGACACTAAGTGTATCAAACCACTACAAAATCACAAAAAGGAATGAAACCGGACGGACCACCCAGCATCGACCTAGGCACAGGAAACGATGACAGCAATCTCAGCCCTGTCGACACTGCAAAGTCCTCCTTGCTAACATCTGGAAGCTAGTGTCAAAATTGGGAGAGCTGTCTCACAGACTAGTCAAGCAACAGCCTGACATAGTCATCCTCACGGAATCATATCTTACAGATAATGTCCCAGATCCCACCAACACCATCCCTGGGTATGTCCTGTCCCATCAGCAGGACAGACCCAGCAGAGGTGGCGGCACAGTGATATACAGTCAGGGGGGAGTTGCCCTGGGACCCCTCAACATTGACTCCGGACCCCATGAAGTTTCATGGTTTCAGGTCAAACATGGGCCGGGAAATGTCCTGTTGATTATCACATACCACCCTCTTTCAGCTGATGAATCAGTGCTTCTCCATGTTGGACACCATTTGGAGGAAGCACTGAGGGAGGCAAGGGTGCAGAGTGTACTCTGGGTGGAGGACTTCAATGTCCATCACCAAGAGTGGCTCGGTAGCACCACTACTGATTGAGCTGGCCAAGTCCTGAAGGACATAGCTTCTAGTCTGGGTCTGCAGCAGGTGATGAGGGAAAATCATACTTGACCTCATCCTTACCAACCTGCCTGCATGCAGATGTATCTGTCCATAACAGTATCAGTAGGAGTGACCACTGTACAGTCATTGTGGAGATGAAGTCCTGCCTTCACATCGAGGATACTCTCCAACATGTTACGTGGCACAATCACAGTGCTAAACGGGATAGATTTCGAACAGGTCTAGCAATTCAATACTGGGCATCCGTGAGGCACTGTGGACAATCGGCAGCAGCAGAATTGTACTCAAACACAATCTGTAACCTCATGGCCCAGCATATTCCCCCCACTCTACTATTACCATCAAGCCCGGAGGTCAACCCTGGTTCAATGAAGAGTGCAGGTGGGCATGCCAGGAGCAGCACCAGGCATATCTAAACTTGAAGTGTCAACCTGGTGAAGCTATAACACAGGACTACTTGTGTGTCAAACAGCATAAGCAGCAAGTGAAAGACAGAGCTAAGCAATCCCACAACCGACTGATCAAATCTAAGCTCTGCAGTCCTGCCACTTCCAGTCATGAATGGTGGTGGACAACTGAACAACTCACTGTAGGAGGAGGCTCCTCAAATATCCCCATCATCAATGATGGAGGACTCCGGCACATCAGTGCAAAAAATAAGGCTGAAGCATTTGCAACAATCTTCAGCCAGAAGTGTCAAGTGGATGATCCATCTCAGTCTGCTCTGGAAGTCCCCACATCACAGATGCCAGTCTTCAGCCAATTCAATTCACTACACGTGATATCAGAAATGTCTGAAGGCACTGGATCCTGCAAAGGCTATGGGGACTGACAACGTTCTGGCAATAGTACTGAAGATTTGTGCTCCAGAACCTGCTGCGCCTATAGCTAAGCTGTTTCAGTACAGTTACAACACTCGCATCTGCCCGGCCATGTAGGAAATTGCCCAGGTATGTCCTGTACATAAAAAGCAGGACAAATCCAAGCCAGCCAATTACTGCCCCATCAGTCTACTCTCCATCATCTGTAAGGTAATGGAAGGGTCAACAACAGTGCTATCTAGAGGCACTTGCTGAGCAATAACCTGCTCACAGACGCCTAGCTTGGGTTCCGCCAGGACCACTCAGCTCTTGACCACATTACAGCCTTGGTTCAAACATGGTCAAAAGAGCTGAACTGCCGAGGTGAGGTGAGAGTGACTGCCCTTGACATCAAGGCCACATTTGATTAAGTTTGGAATCAAGGAGCCCGAGCAAAACGAGTCAATGGGAATCAGGTGGGAAACTCTCCGCTGGTTGGAGTCATACCTAGAACAAAGGAAGATGGTTGTGCTGTTGGAGGTCAGTCATCTCAGCTCCAAGACATCACTGCAGGAGTTCCTCAGGGTAGTGTCCTCGGCCCAATCATCTTCAGCTGCTTCATCAATGACTTCCCTTCCATCATAAGGTCAGAAGTGGGGATATTCATTGATGATTGCACAATGTTCAGCACCATTCGCGATTCCTCAGCTCCTGAAGCAGCCCATGTCCAAATGCAGCAAGACCTAGACAATATCCAGGCTTGGGCTGACAGGTGGCAAGTAACATTCATGCCACACGAGTGCCATGTAATGACAATCTCCAACCAGACAGAATCTAACCATCGCCCCTTGACATTCAATGGCATTTCCATCACTGAATCCCCCACTATCAACATCCTGGAGGTTACCTTTGACCAGAAACTGAACTGTAGCCATATAAATACTGTGGTTTCAAAAGCAGGTCAGAGGCTAGGAATCATGCAATGAGTAACTCACCTCCTGACTCCCCAAAGCCTGTCCACCATTTACAAGGAACAAATCAGGAGTGTGATGGAATACTCCCCACTTGCCTGGATGAGTGCAGCTCCCACAACATTGAAGAAGCTTAACAGCGTCCAACCCATCAAGCAGCCCACTTGATTGGCACCACATCCACAAACATTCACTCCCTCCACATTGATGCAGAGTGGCAGCACTGTGTGCCATCTACAAGATGTACTGCAGGAATTCACCAAGGCTCCTTCGACAGCATCTTCCAAACCCGCGACCACTACCATCTAGAAGGACAAGGGCAGCAGATATATGGGAACACCACCACCTGGAAGTTCCCCTCCAAGTCACTCACCATCCTGACTTGGAAATATATCGCCGTTCCTTCACTGTCACTGGGTCAAAATCCTGGAGCTCCCTTCCTAACAGCACTGTGGGTGTACCTACACCACATGGGCTGCAGCCGTTCAAGAAGGCAGCTCACCACCACCTTCTCAAGGGCAACTAGGGAATAGATGCTGGCCTAGCTAGTGAAGCCCACATCCTGTGAATGAATAAAGAAAAACTCTGTGCCCTCACTGTAAGAGCACAACAGCCTTATCCTTTACTTGAGTCAGTGAGACAGGATGTGGGCACATTAAACAAGATGCCAACTGACTTCCGTGAGTCAGCCCCATCTGTCGGTGCATTTAAAATCAGAGCAGAAAATCTTGGAAATGCTCAGGAGGTCAGGCAGCCGAGAGAAACAGACATTTCAGGTCTGTGACCTTACGACAGAACTGGGAAAAAGTTAGAGATGCAACAAGTTTTGAGCAAATTCAGAAGGGGAGAAAATGGGAGGCACGGCCTGAGATGGGGTGAAGACAGGAGAGATTAAATGTCAAAAGGGATGATTGTGAAGGACAAAAAAACCCCTAAGATTTGTATTTATATAGCACCTTTTACAGCCTCAGGATGTAATCATGGATGGTTAGTATTTTTAGTATATTTTTGTAAATAGCCATTATTGTATTTAGTTTGTTTGACCTGTCACTACTCGGTTTGACTGGTGAAACACAGCCTTTCAGCTAACATGCCCCCTAACTTTCACATATGCTGATGAGGTAATTCTGTGGAAAATAAAGTCAAGGTCAAAATAAACATTACCTAAATGACAGGGGTCAGATTGAATAGGAACACCACGAGGGCTTTTGAAGAGGAGTGAAATTGCAAAGGGACTTTTGGTAATTCATTTTAAAAGATACATTCAAATTTTAAAAGTACCACTGTAATTTCCCTTCTTTTTTTATATTCATTCACGGGATGTGGACTTCGCTGGCTGGGCTAGCATTTATTGCCCATCCCTAGTTGCCCTTGAGAAGGTGGTGGTGAGCTGCCTCCTTGAACTGCTGCAGTCCATGTGGTGCAGGTACACCCACAGCGCTGTTAGGGAGGGAGTTCCAGGATTTTGAAGGAATGGCGATATATTTCCAAGTCAGGATGGTGTGCGGCTTGGTGGGGAACTTCCAGGTGGTGGTTCTCCCATCTGTATGTTGCCCTTTCCCTCTAAATGGTAGTGGTCATGGGTTTGGAAAGTGCTGTCGAAGGAGCCTTGGTGAATTCCAGCAGTGCTTCTTGTAGATGGTACACACTGCTGCTACTGGGCATTGGTGATGGAGGGAATAAATGTTTTTGGTTGTGCTGCCAATCAAGTGGGCAGCTTTGTCCTGGATGGTGTCAAGCTTCTTGAGGATTGTGGGAGCTGCACTCATCCAGGCAAGTGAGGAGTATTCTATCACACTCCTGACTTGCGCCTTGTAGATGGTGGACAGGCTTTGGGGAGTCAGAAAGTGAGTTAATTGTTGCACTATTCCTAGCCTCTGACCTGCTCTTGTAGCCACAGTATTTATATGGCTAATCCAGTTCAGTTTCTGACCAATGGTAACTCCCCAGGATGTTGATAGTGGGGGATTCAGCGATGGTAATGCCATTGACTATTAAAGGGTGATGGTTAGATTCTCTTTGGTTGGAGATGGCCATTGCCTGACACTTGTGTGGTGCAAATATTACTTGCCACTTGTCAGCCCAAGCCTGGTTATTGTCCAGGTCTTGCAGCATTTGGACATGGACTGCTTCAGTATCTGAGGAGACGCAAATGGTGCTGAACATTGTGCAATCATCAGCGAACATCCACACTTTTGACCTTATGATGGAAGGAAGGTCATTGATGAAACAGCTGAAGATGATTGGGCTGAAGACACTACCCTGAGGAAGTCCTGCAGTGGTGCCCTGAAACTGAGATGACTGATCTCCAACAACCACAACCATCTTCCTTTGTTCTAGGTATGACTCCAACCAGTGGAGAGTTTTCCCCCGATTCCCATTGACTCCAGTTTTGCTGGGGCTCCTTGATGCCACACTGAGTCAAATGCAGCCTTGATGTCAAAGGGCAGTCACTCTCACCTCACCTTGGGATTTCAGCTCTTTTGTCCATGTTTGAAGATTACAAGATGATATAATAAGATTGTGCCAAGTCCTCAAAACGCCTGGCTATTAAAGACAGCAAATGGCCAGGCATTCGATTCTAATCCCCAGAGGGAAGCAAGGAGAGAAGGGTATCACCATGTTCCTGCTCCTGGTCATTCTCTGGCTGGACATTGTTGTGCTGCATGAGGGCAGAACTGGGTTCAATTGCAATGTTTCCATGATTAGAAAGAAAGAAAGACTTGCATTTATTTAGCCATTTTCACAACCACCAGATGTTTCAAAGTGCTTTACAGCATTGAAGTACCTTTTGAAGTGTCGTCACAGTTGTAATGTAGGAAACTAGGCAACCAGTTTGTGCTCAGCAAACTCCCACAAACAACAATGTGAAAATGGGCAGATAATTGTTACTTTATGATGATTCCTGCGTGGATTACCACCTTGATCTGGTGGAGAGAGACGGGTGCTCTGTTGATGCCTCGGGCATGCCATCAGGAGCTTCTTGCCCATGGTAGGGTCCCAGACAAAAAGTGGTCCAAAAGGTCTTCAGCAGCAAAACAGGCGAAGGAAGACTGTGCGTCTCACCAGCTGCAATAGCGGAAGAAAGCTGCAGCAGAAAGGTGGAAGCTAAAAGCAAAAAACTGCAGATGCTGGAAATCCAAAACAAAAATAAAAATACCTGGAAAAACTTAGCAGGTCTGACATAGTATAGAAAGGTAGCAGAAAGGTGGTCCCGGTTATTGTGGTTCAACGCTCACCGAAACCTGACTAGCAACCTGTCAATGACGGTGCCCCAAGGTTCCCATATTAAATTGTAATCACCTTCAAGAAGGGAGGTAAATCATGCTGTGTAAAATACAGAGGCATTTCCCTGTTGTCCAAAGCAGGGAAATCCTGACACGTATTCTCCTGACTTGCCTACTTCCTGTGGCTGAGGAAATTCTCCCAGAGGCATAGTTTTGCTTTAGGTCTTCCAGAAGAAACTCTGACATGGTCTTTGTAGACAAATCCAGAAAAAGTGTTGAGAATGACACCAGAAACTCTTCACTGCGTTCATTGACCTGTCCAAAATATTTAAACTACATGGCTCTGTGGCTTGTGCTCCAAAGATTTGGATGTTTAAGAAAATTAATCTCAACCCTGCAATTGCTTCATGATGATATGGTGATACTGTCTTGCGTGGAGATCAGAAACAGTCCTTGTCAAAACCTGAAGTGGGTCAAGCAAGGCTGTATGTGAGCCCCATACTATTTACAATCCTGACAGTAGCTATTCACTTCAAGGATCAACTGCCCTCTGGTGTCAGTATTAAATACCGCCTAAATGGAAAACTCTAACCTCAGTCGTCTCTGTGCAATAATAATCATATAGCTATACATGATCTACAGTGTGCAGTTGACTGCAGTGTCAATGGCCACTATGCAACAGATTTACAAGCCACTCTCGGTCTCTTCAACTTTGCATAAAAGAAATCCAGCCTGTCCTTGAATGTTTCCAAAACAAAACTCATATATCAACCCACACTTGGTCAGCCAAATATTCGATTTCCCCTATGTTGGAGGGTCTCTGGAATACGTTGAGCATTTCCCATATCTTGGCAGCCACCTCTCTCAAAAGCCCATAATCGACAAGGAGACCCAACACCGGATCAGCTTTGCCAGCTCAGCCTCCCACAAACTATGGCAGAAAGTGTTTGACAACAAAAACCTCCACAAATAAACAGAAGTCCTAATGTACAGAGCAGTTGTTGTCACCACACTCTTGTACTGCAGTGAGACCTGGACTGTGTATCATTGTAGCCATCTTCAGTATCTTCTCCTCCTGTGTATCCTTTCCCATGTGCATCCTCCCTCCCACATAGCCTCTCTCTCGCATATCCTCCCTGCAGCATATCCTCCTTCCTATGTATCCTCCCTCTCACGTATCCCATCCCTCCAGTGTATTCTCTCCCCTGTATATCCTCCTTCCTACATAACCACCCTCCAGTGTACCCTCTCTCTAGTGTATTCTCACTCCAGTGTAGCCTCACACTCACATACTATCACTCCAGTGTATCCCCCTCCTACATATCCTCCCTCCCTCATATTTTCCATCATGCATATCCACCATCCAATGAATTGTCCCATCTACATTTCCTCTTTTGTGTATCCTCCCTCCTGCATTTTCTCTCTCCTGCATATCCTCCCTCCAATGTATCCATCATTAGTGTATCCATCTTCAGCATCTCCTCCTCCTGCATATCCTCCCTCCTGTGTAACCCCCTTCCTAGTAGATTGCTCCCTCGTGTACTTCTGTCGCTTATCCTCTCACTATGTATTCTCCCTCCCATATATCTCTCTCTTCTGAGTATCCTCCTCCTGTAATCCTCTCACCCTGGTCTACTGCCTTCCGTGTATACCCCTTCTGGGTATCCTCCTGCAGTGTATCTTCTCTTTAGACACAGTCACAGCCTGTGGAATGCAATGGTGAAAGATATAAAATATTGTCTGGTAAAACAGGCATGTGATAAAATGAAATCTTGTCAAATGCTTTGTCAGTTCATATTCTTGATTCTTTTTCCCTTTGGAAACACAATCTGTGCCTTGTGGAGGAAGTCACATTGTAAATTTTAAATTTAGATCCTTCTACGATGGCATCACGCCAATTTCATTGATGCTGTCTGCCTCAACCGTTCCTTGTGGCAGTAAGTTCCACATTCTTACCACTCTCAGTGGAAACTAATTTCTCCTAAATCCTTTATTCGTTCTAGATGAGTTTCTATTTCTGCTCCTAGTTCTGAACTTACACACCAGTGGAAACATTCTCTCCACATCTACCCTGTCGAAATGTTTCCTAATTTTAAAGTCCTCAGGTCTCCACCCAGCCTTCTCTTTTTCCAGAGTTAAGAATCTCAGCCTGTTCAATCATAGAGTCATTTAATGCACAGAAGGAGGCCATTTGCTCTTTCAAGTCCAGCTCTCTGCAGCAACCCAGTCAATCCCAGTATCCCGCTCTATCCCTGTCACCCTGCAAGTTAATTTGCTTCAAGTTCTCATCCAATATCCTTTTGAAATCATTGATCATCTCCAACTCCAAGCACCCTGGTTGGCAGCAAGTTCCAGTTAGTTTCCAGTTAGCTGATTCCTCTGAGCAATCTTCCTGACACTGCTCCCCCTCCCCAGTTGCTGCCAGCAACATATTTCCAAATTTTCCATTTAATGTGTGATCAGAACACTCAGATAAATGAACATGGATCTTCTCTGCCACTGTACCTCCTGCTTCATTTATTCTGATTCTTTCAAACACAGCCATTTCCTCCTTTTTCTTTCTTGATACTTTAATGCACTGTCCATTACATGCTGCTCAGGTAACCATTGATTTAGCCTCCAAATCACTGCTCAGTTCCCATTATTCCTGACCCAGACTGAGATCTTGCTGAGCTTTAGTGAATGCTAATATGATACCGGCAGTGGTGGAACAGGTTTCAGTATCTCTGCGTCGTTATTAAACAAATTTCTCATCCGAAACATCACCTCAGGGGCATTGCAATCTCATGTGTTCATTTCCTGTGGTACCTTTATTCTTTTGTTTTGGAAGCTTCTCTCTTAGTCACTTAGTAACGTAGAACTACCTATGGTGCAAGATGAAAAGCTTTGACATGTCTCTTTCTAGCAATACTCGACTTTCTCTCTGTTCATCATTTCAATCTTTTCCCTTTTCAGTGTATGACTCATGAGGTAATTGTGAGTTTAAGACAGTATTAAATGGGTGATATTACATCTGCAGCCCTTTGTACATGTCTTCTGACTGAAGTTACTGGAAATGAGAATTGGGGATAATGTAGAATGGGGCAGCTGAATCAACGTTGCCTGGTTTACAATATCACCCTGTCATGATTGTTGGCATAACCTTTCCTGCTGCCTTTATTTGTCACGTGATTGTACTGACGAATGAACCCTAAGCGTGGGTAATCTTAGGGGCGGAGCTTTCTAGTCGCGGACCTGATTCAAGCATATAGCTTCTAAACGAGCTCTGTAATAAAATTATCTGTTTCAAGTAAGAAATCTGTCCGGTGCCTCAAGTTCATTACGTTTGGCGACGAGTGTGAAATAGCTCTGACGCTGCACCTTGCCATTTGAATGTGAGTACATCACTCCTTTAGGAAAGAAAGAAAGAAAAGTATATACTCACCAGTCATGTCACTTTCCAGAAGAATCGATTCTTATGACTCGTCCATGGAAGACTGGAGCCAGTACATAAGGTGCCTAAGTTTTTATTTTGTGGTGAATGAAATAACAGCGAAGGAGAAGCGGAAAGCAATTCTTTTAAGTGTCTGCGGTATCAAGACATATAACCTCATCCGTAGTCTGACAACCCCGAAAGAGTCCAATTCTAACTCTTTCAACAAATTAGTAGACTTCCTGAAGCCGCATTTTCAGCCGAAGCCATCAGTAATAATGTAGAGATTTAAGTTTAACTCCAGAGTTAGGGCCCCGGGAGAGTCCATCATAACTTATATAGTGAAGTTGAAGCAGTTGACTGAACACTTCAGCTTCAGAGATACACTCAATGACATGTTGCAGGCCGGCTGGTTTGTGGTGTTCATGACGACCCCATTCAGCACTGTTTACTTGCAGTAGTTAACATTGATTTGAAGCGCACCATGGAAATAGCGCTGGCAATAGAGAGTGCAGCAAGGAATTCGCAGGCTTTACAGAGTGTGCAACATGCAGCCATTTTTCAGTTGGAGCAGGAACCTACCACCGGGTGTGGTGCAAAAACCAGAGAGACAACCGCAAAGTGGGAAACAGTCTCTACAGCTGGAAAAATAAAAAGACATAGTGGAAGCATTATAGCAGCAATTCAGAAATTAATCTGTTACAGATGTGGGGGTAACCATGTACCAGAAACCTGCAGATTTAAAGAGGCAGAATGCCATTCCTGCCACAAAAAAGGGCATGTAATAAAGCATTGAAGGGCGAACTTGAGAGAACCAATCAATCAGGAGACCAAGATGATTGATGTGCACAACGTAGCTGACCCAGAATCTGCTGATACTGACATCTATTCCCTACACAATGTCAAAGCAGTAAAAACTGAACCAGTAACGGTCAGCCTTCAAGTGAATGGAAAACCTCTAGTTATGGAGGTAGACACGGTAGCCTTGGCCACAGTGGTTGGAGAACACACATTTAAATACCTAAATGAAGGTACCCAGCCACTGAATCTGGAGCAAACAACAGCTCAATTGAAGACATACACTGGAGACTCAATACAGGTAAAGGGCATCGCCACAGTACCTGTGTCCTATAGGCAACAGGCAGCCCAGCTTCCAGTGATCATTATGACAGGTGAAGGAATTAATCTTCTGGGCCATGATTGATTCCAAAAAATTAAGCGCAACTGGTCAGAAATATTTCAAGTGAGAACAGGAAGAGTTCCTAAGTTGATAAGGGAATGTGACAATGTATTTCGGAATGAGTTAGGAGAATCGAAAGGCCTTCACAGGATTCAATGGCCCTTCAGGTCAGAATTAATTCCAGTGGAAAAACATGAAAAAAAATAAATAAATTTAGTGCCACTTTGAAGAAACATTTGGCAGAGAAGACTCAACAATGTGCATTGTTCCAGAAGGAAGCCAAAAAGTACAAGAAGGAGACAGAAGGGCTGAAGAATCAACTGATTGAAACAAAAGAGGCATTGGAAGGAAAAATTGTGGAACTTTCCAAGATGTGAGTGGGTAGCGAAGCCACGAGTAGCTCAACCATCAAACTGAATCAAGTTAAGGTTTCGCCAGGGAGAAATTTGTCCGACTGTGTAATCAAAACGAAGGACAAGACAAAACTCTGTGGCATACAGAAATAGAAAAGACAGAAATCAAATCAGAAATGCCAATAGGCCATGTCCCCAGAACCCTCTCTGCAGCTGAAAAGGGTTATTCGCAACTTAGAAAGAAAGGTTTATCAGTAATACTTGGAGTGAAGAGATTCCATCAGTATCTGCATGGTCGACATTTCACCACAGTGCCAGACCATAAACCATGAATGGGTTTATTTAGTGCAGATAAAGCCATTCCACGAATAGCCTCAGCAAGATTTCAATGTTGGGCTTTGATATTACCGACATTTGAGTACACCTTTCTACACCTTCTTGTGTGTATATTGCAAATGCAGATGCACTGAGTCAACTTCCATTACCAGATAGCATTGTACATGTTCCAGTGCTACATGAAGTTCTGCTTGTGTTGAATTTCTTGGACTCTTTCCCAGTTTGTGCAAAGCAAATAAGGAATTGGACAAACAGAGATCCAGTTTTGTCAAAAGTCTGAGACCTTGTATTGCAAGGACAGTCAAATTCACCAATGTCTGAAGAGATAAGACCATTCCATGCCCATAGAACACAGTTAATTTGTCAAGATGGAATCTTGATATGGGGATCGAGAGCAAAGAAGAGAACCACTCTTGACAGAGTTTCACAATGTGCATCCAGGCATATCGAAGATGAAGATGCTTGTGTGATGCTATGTCTAGTGGCCAGGCATTGACAGTGATTTTGAAAGCATGGTCAAGCACTGTCGCTAGTGTCAGCAACAACCAATGTTGCCCGTTTCAGCCCCACTGCATCCAAGGGTGTGGCCTGGTCGACCCTGGGGTATACTACATATAGACTATGTAGGCCTATTTTTAGGTACCATGTCTCTTTTGATCATTGATGCACATTCTAAGTGAATGGATGTGTATGAAGTTAGGTCACCAACGTTGTGTGCAACTATTGAAAAGCTGCACCAATATTTTGGTGTACATGGCCTACCAGAAGCCATTGTTTCGGATATCGGTAGTGAATTCACTAGTACAGAATTTCAGAGATTCATGAGTTTAAATGGAATTAAACATATTAAAATAGCACCATATCATCCCACATCAAATGGGTTAGCTGAAAGAGCAGTGCAAACTTTCAAATCAGGAATGAAGAGGTTATCTGAAGGTACTTTAGAAACATGACTTTCACATTTTCTTCTCAATTATCGGACGACTCCTCTTGCAACTGTGTGTTCAATGCTAGCTGAATTACTGGTGAAACACCGCCTACATACATTGTTAAGTTTGCTGTTTCCAAACTTAGAGAGGAAGGTAGAGAAGAACCAGCGTAGTCAGAAAGTGAATCACGATATTCATGGCAAAGCTGGAAAATTTACTGTGGGGATACAGTTTTGGTGCAGAATTTTGGAACTGGACCTAGTTGGGTTCCTGGCATAATTGTCTCTGAAACTGGACCTTTGTCATTCCAAGTGGAAGTGGAAGGCCGGATTGTTTGAAAACACATGGATCATCTAAGGAGTAGAGTGACACTCCAACAATCTGCTTTTCCGCCTGTAATTGATGTCAAACCTTTAATCCCTGAGGTGACAGATCGACCTAGAATAGATATACCTGATGTCTCTCTTGAATTGCCTAATCCTGAACAGCCACTGTCTAAGAGTGTCCCCGATGCTGCAGTTCCTGATTATGTCAATCCAGTGAGACAATCTCAAATGGTAAAGCTACACCGCTCTAACTGAATTAGAAAACCACCTCAGAGACTTAGGGCAGAATTTTCTGCCTGTCAGGCGGGCGGGCCCAACCCAATCCCCGGAGGGCGGGGAGCCGAGCCCCACCGGAGAAGCGGGCCCTGTCACCATTTTATGTGGGCGGGCTAATTAAGGCCCACCCAGCGTGACATCCGACAGGAAGCACTATGTGCTTCCTATGCGTGCAGGGGGGGCGGTTTCCCTGAAAATGAATGTGCGCCCTTTCACGCACGCGCACGAAAGAGCTCACATCTCCCTGAGGCGAAATGCTGCCTCAGGGAGATCGCTTACACTTTTAAAAATATTAAAAATAGGAAAAAAAAATTTCCTAACATGCCCCCCTCATGTGACAATGTCACATGAGATGGGACGTGTTCATAATTTACATAATAAGTTTATTAAACTTTTTAAAACACCACATGAAACCTCATCCCGCCGGTGGATGAGGCTTCATGTTTTTTCTATTAATAATATTGTTTTGTTTTAAGTTATACAAAGATTCTTAGTAACCATTTATACATGTAGACATCAAAATTTCAAGACCCTTCACTTTCCCCTCGGTAACTACTTTCTAGGGCTCCTGGCCTGCCCACCAACCTTTAATTGTATAATTGATCTGTCAATGGCCTCAATTGGCCATTGACAGGTTGGCGGGCGCGCAGCTGATTTTGCTGCATTCCCACCTTCCGGAAAATTTAAATGGGGCAGGGTGATGTCAGGGGTTCCACCCCCTGCTCGCCAACGGCAAAATTCTGCCCTTAATCACAAGGCCTGTGCATATATGTTTATGTTGTGGATTAAAATATTCTTTGTAAATAGGAAATGTAAAAAAGCTAAAGGTGGAGGAAATGTAGTGATTGTTGGTATAACCTTTCCTACTGCCTTCATTGATCACGTGATTTTACTGACGAATGAGCCCTAAGCGCGGGTAGTCCTAGGGGGGGAGCTTTATAGTCGTGGACCTGGTTCAAGCATGTAACTTTAAAAGAGCTCTGTAATAAAGCTCCTCACACCCCACTTCCTGTAAGGACTCCATCTCATTCTCTCAGTTCCTTCACCTCCATCGCATCTGTTCTGTTGATGCTACCTTCAAAAACAGTTCCTCTGACATGTCCTCCTTCCTTAACCGAGGCTTTCCACCCACGGTCGTTGACAGAGCCCTCAACCATGTCCGGCCCATCTCCCGCGCATCCGCCCTCACGCCTTCTCCTCCCTCCCAGAAACATGATAGAGTCCCCCTTGTCCTCACTTATCACCCCACCAGCCTCCGCATTCAAAGGATCATCCTCCACCATTTCTGCCAACTCCATCATGATGCCACCCACCAAACACATCTTCCCTTCACCCCCCCGGTGGCATTCCGTAGGGATCATTCCCTCTGGGACACCCTGGTCCACTCCTCCATTACCCCCTACTCCTCAACCCCCACCTATGGTACCTCCCCATGCCCACGCAAAAGATGCAACACCTGCCCCTTCACTTCCTCTCTCCTCACTGTCCAAGGGTCCAAATACTCCTTTCAAGTGAAGCAGCATTTCACTTGCACTTCCCCCAACTTAGTCTACTGCATTTGTTGCTTCCAATGCGGTCTCCTCTACATTGGAGAGACCAAACGTAAACTGGGCGACCGCTTTGCAGAACACCTGCGGTCTGTCCGCAGCAAAGACCCAAACCTCCCTGTCGCTTGCCATTTTAACACTCCACCCTGCTCTCTTGCCCACATGCCTGTCCTTGGCTTGCTGCATTGTTCCAGTGAAGCCCAACGCAAACTGGAGGAACAGCACCTCATCTTCCGACTAGGCACTTTACAGCCTTCCGGACTGAATATTGAATTCAACAACTTTAGATCTTGAACTCCCTCCTCCATCCCCACCCCCTTTCCATTTCTTCCCCCTTCCTTTTGTTTTTTCCAATAATTTGTACAGATTTTTCTTTTCCCACCTATTTCCATTATTTTTAAATCTTGTATGCCCTGCTAGTCTTTCCACCCCACCCCCACTAGAGCTGTACCTTGTGTATCCTGCCATCCATTCTTAATTAGCACATTCGTTAAGACAATATCACCACCTTCAGTACCTCTTTGTTCCTTTGTCTGTGACATCTTTTGATTATCTGCTTCTATCACTGCTTGCTTGTCCCTACAACCACACCACCCTCCCCCACTTCTCTTCCCCCCCCCCACCACCCACCTTGAACCAGCTTATATTTCACCCCAGTTCTAATATTCACTCAATTCTGTTGAAGGGTCATGAGGACTCGAAACGTCAACTCTTTTCTTCTCCGCCGATGCTGCCAGACCTGCTGAGTTTTTCCAGGTAATTCTGTTTTTGTTTTGGATTTCCAGCATCCACAGTTTTTTTGTTTTTATCTCTGTAATAAAGTTCTCTGTTTCAAGTAAGAAACCTGCCTGGGACCTCAAGTTCATTACACCCCCCCCACCAAATTGAACACTGCCCTCATTGAGTGCCAATCAGAGCCCTCAGACTGAAAATAACAGAATGGGCATGTTCCTCAAACACTATTCACTGCCCCGTAACGTCCAGCCAGCAATTCCAGGTTTCAGCATCTGAAAGAGAAAACTCAGGCTTAAAAAATAACAATGCTGGAAGCGAATCGCAGGCCAGGCAACCTCTGAGGGAAGGTTCATGCTTCGGGTGTACATCAGTTATAAAAATTGGAGGATATTGCTGGTACAAACAAATAAACACAAGGAGGCATTCGGCTCTTTGAGCCTGTTTCCCACCTTCAATTATATCATGTATCTTGACTCCATTTGCCCACCTTGGTTCTGTATTCCTTAAGACCCTTACCCAACAAAATTCTATGAGTCCTGCTATTGATATTTTCAATTGAGCCCCAGACACATCAGCTTTTTGGGGAAGAGCATTCCAGATTTCCATGACCCTTTTGTGTGAAGAAGTGCTTCCTGACATCACCCCTGAACGGCCTGGCTCTAATTTTAAGGTTAGGCACCCATTTTTATCACACTAACTGCTGTTTGATAAGTTTAAATGTCCAGTCTGAATGTTAGTGAATGGGGGAGTGAGTGAATGGGGAGGTGGGTAGGTGGGTAAGATGGGCAAAAGGTGGGTAGGTAGGTGAGGTGGGTAAGTGTGTAAGAGGGGCACATAGGTAAGATCGTTAGGTGGGTCATTAGGTGAGGTGGGTAAAGTGGGTAAGTGGTTAATGTGAGTTAAGTTGTTAAGGGGGGTAAGTGGGTAAGGTAGGTGGGGTGGATAGATGGCTTACATGGCAGGTGGGTAAGGAAGTATGTGGGTAAGGCGGGTTGTGTTGTAGGGAGGTAAGTGGGTGAGGTCCTTAGGTGGATGAGGTGGGTAAGTGGGTAGTTGGGTAGGAGGGTAAGGTGGGCAGGTGGTTAAGGTGAGTAGGTGGGTATGTGGGTGAGGTGGCAGGTCAGTGGGGGGGTAGTGAGATCTGGTTGGGGGGGATTGGTGGGGTAGTCGAGTCAGGTTTGGTAGGTAGTCAGGTCAGGTCGGGGGGCAGTCAGATCAGGTCAGAGTAATAGTTGGGGGGGGCAGTCAGGGGGTGAGGGCAATAGTCAGGGTTCAGGGGAGTTTGGGATCAGGAGGGGTGATTTAAGGGGTTAATTGTGTAGTTACCCAGCAGTTAGACTAGGATTAATCTGTCTAACATTTCCTGGGCAACTATCCAGGGTAAGTCCCACAGAACTGCCCAAAGTCTCCAACTCGAGCTCAGAGTCAGGGACCTTCATGGATACCCCCGGGGAGCAGGGGAATTTGCCATTCGGAAGTTGAAACTTCCTGTGCAATTCCCATAGGTTAGCATGTCAGGACTTCCACAGGGGCCCCAATGCGCATTTTTGGTCATACATCATCAGGAGACTGGAAGATTTGGCCCATCCTTCCTGAGGTGCAGTGTGCAGCACTTAACACAGATGAACAACGGATAAAAAGAAAGAGACAAAGAGAAGGATGTAGGAAAAACACCTGCCTGCACTCTGCTGCTCCCTGACCTACTGAGTGTTTCCAGGGAGGTTAAAGTTCTGGACTTCAATATGACCATCCAATAATATTAATCTATATCTAGCACGTGCCTGTTATATTTCCCAGGTGTCACCCTTGGAAATACAAAATACACACTTGAACCAGATTGGCTGAAATGTTACAGCAACAAGTCACAACTGAACAAGATGGGAAGGAGGCCAATGATCAGGGAATAATTGAGAAAGAAACCTCACCAGTAAAACAAAAGGACATACACTAACTGATGCTCAGCAAACAGACAATATAACAATGAGCAAGGAGAAGTGGAATCAATAAAATCATTCAAACTCATTTAAACAATCCTTTCAGCCATTATTTTGTGTGGTGACAGAACCAAACCTCACTAAAAATAATTAAGTGTTGTGGTACAGCAATTTCACAATGTTTATAATTCACACCAAAATAATGAATGTTGCTCACAACTCTTGTCCTTTCTGCAACAGGAGTTCATGTTGCTTCTTAAAAACACTGGGTTAGCTGTTTAAAGAAGTTCTATTAACTGCAGACTAAAATGCACAGTGTGTATGCTTAAACCTCTATTTTTTCTTAGTTGAAGCAGGACAAACAGGCCTCACAGTACAGAGGAACGAGAGACAGAGCAGCAACAACTTGCATTTCTGCAGCACCGTTAATATAGGCAGAAAGAGCAGAGGGTGGTGATGATATCACTGGGCTAGTAATCCAGAGGCCTAGGCTAATGCTCTGGGGGTACAGGTTCTAATCCCACCATGATCGCTGGTGGCATTTAAGCTTAATTCGATTAATTAATCAAAAAAGATTGAAATGATCTCCAGGGTTAATAATTGTGACCATGAAACCATTATTTTTTTAAAAAATATGTTCCTATAGACAGATTTTTGATCGACAAGGGAGTTAAGGATCATGGGGGGCAGACGGCAAAGTGGAGTTGAGACCACAACCAGATCAGCCATGATCTTATTGAATGGCAGAGCAGGCTCGAAGGGTTGAATGGGTTACTCCTGCTCCTAAGTCCTATGTTCCTCTGCTCCAAGGTGTTTCACAGTTGGGTTATCAAACAGGACTTGACACCAAGCTACATAAGGAGATATTAAGGCAAGTGGCCAAAAGCTTGGTCAAAGAGATATGTTTAAAGGAGAATTTTAAAGGAAGAGAGAGAGAGAGGGAGAGAAATTTAGGGAGGGAATTCCAGAGCTCAGGACACATTAAGACTGGCCAGTCACAGAGTGTGCCAGTACTTGCTACCTGTAGCTACCTGCATTGCTGACTGGGTTACTGTATTGGAAAGGAGTCTGATGAGGATCAAATGTGAAAGAACAGCCACTGGTGTTGAGGCTGTGTGGCTATCATTCAGTTCTGCCTGCACAATGAATTTAACGATTAAGATAGTCAGGGGATTTTGAGAGTCAGACAACATTTTTTCCATCATGTGAAAGGGAACTAACAAATAAATGTCAGCAATATTGACATATCCTGTTGGCGGGCAGACACTCTGTACGTAGAAAGCACTGTACTTTCTACACAAGCCTCAGCAGAGGAAGTTTGGAAATCATTTACATTCAAGGCAATTCAAATCCATAAGTTTGTCATGTTAACATGACAAAATGAGCATTCATGAGGCACTGTGGGCTATCAGCAGCAGCAGGATTGTATTCAACTGCAACTTGTAGCCTCATGGTAAGCATATCCCCACTCCATCATTACCATCAAGCCAGGGGATCAACCCTGGTTCGATGAGGAATACATGAGATCATGTCAGGAGCAGCACTGGGAATATCTGAAAATGAGGTCTCAACCTGGTGAGACGTTTAGCTACATGCATGCTAAACAGCATACTATAGACAAAGCTAACTGATCCCATAATAAACGGATCAGATCAAAGCTCTGCAACCTTGCCACATCCAGTCAAGAATGGTGTTGGGCAATTAAACGACTAACGAAGGAGGAGGAGGCTCCACGAACATCCCATCCTCAATGAGGGTAGAGTCCAGCACAACCGTTCAAAAGACAAGGCTGAAACATTTGCAACCACTTTCAGCTAGAAGTGCAAAATAGGTGATCCATCTCAGCCTTCTCCCTGAGGTCCACAGGATTGAATTCCAAAGGCAAGGTGACAGTAACAGTCCCTGACACTAAGGCAACATTTGACTGAGTGTGGCATCAGGGCCAGAATTTTGAGATCGATGGGTGGGCGCGATCAGCAGGCCCGGGAGCAGCCAGGAAATGGCCCACCACCTGTGATCAGCCCCCAATCATGATTTCATGGTGGTGGGCCAATTAAGGCCCACCGAGCGTGAATGGTGGCTCCCCGATGGCTGGGAAGGGGCGGGTGGGAGCAGGGGCATGGGCAAGGGCCGGTCGGCCGCTGGGTCCAATGACAGCCAGCACAGTCAGGCCCTGGAAGGCTGCCGGCAACTAAGATATCTCAGGTATTGTCAGCAGAAGAGTAAAAATCATGGATACAAATACAGCTGCAGACACTAGGTGGGAGGGCAGGTCGGGTGGGCACCCTGATGAGTGCCTTGCAGTCCTCCTGGAAGAGGCGGCTGCCAGGAGGGACAAGCTTGTCCCAGGGATAGAAGGAGGAGGCCACCGCACCTTACAAAAAGAGCTTGGGAGGAAGTAGCAGCGCTCACCAGCAGCTGTGATGTTGTGCGGCACACCTGGGTCCAGTGCCACAAGGGGTTTAAGGACCTGCTGCGCTCAGAAAGGGTGAGTACAGTGTTGGCATGGATCCGTGTGTTGAAGTGTTAAGGGCTGGCTATCCCCCCGTGGAGCTCAGGAGTTAGAGTCTGAGTGCTAATTGTCAATGATGCTGGAGCTGGCCAAGAGGGTGAGCCCTGGCTGCTTGGATTGAGTGCTTTGCAGCTCGAGGGCCATGACTCAGATGTGCCCTGCTCCTCAGGAATGTGGTCCTCAGATGGGGTTGGCCAAGCTACAATGGCGCTGCAGGTGAAGAGTGGATTAAACAATGCTCCTCCTTTCAGGGGAAGACGGCCCATAACAACATTGAAAGGTCACGGACAAGCGGAGGCCCCCCCAGACCTCATAATCCTAACCAGATATGAGCAGGATGCCTTGGAGCTGGACAGCCAACACGCACCTCGGTCAACCGGCCGTGGAGAAGCTGGGCTGTCAGACGAAGGTAAGAGTGCAGTGCACGGAGGTGAGTGTTTCGGATGGTGCGAGCATTCTTGCTCATCATTGATGGGAGTCTCATTCATCATTAAAAGATGATGGCACCATAATGCAGATCCCCATGGTCTCACCAGGGTGCCTGGCATGCGCAGTGACAGTGTGATGATTTAAACTAATGACACGTCATTGTCCTCCCTTAGGTTTGCCACAATGCACCCAATCGCAGGATCCCGAAGAGCCACCCCTGATGCCAAGGACCACCAGGCTCCAGATGCACCTGTGCCATAGCTGCTCTCTGAACCAGGCACCAGCACAGATACCAGCACCTCAGTGGGCATTTGATCTTTGGCTAGAATGTCAGTGCACAGAGGTGAGGGAACTTCAGGTGCAGGCGGAGGCAGAGAGTGCCCAGGGCGCCAGCAGTCAGAGGACTGCTGGAGGCCAGGACAATGCTCAGTCGAAGGCAGATGATGAGCCTTTGGAGTCATCTAATAGGTGGCAGATGCTGGATGCCCAGTGAGATGTGCGGGACGATCTGGCGGAAATCCACGAGCATATGCATGCCTTGGTCTCCATTATAGAGGAATCCATGTGGAGCATCAGCACTGCTTTGACCCTCATGGCCGAACATACTGCTTCCTCCATTGAGAGAGTGGCGACTCATTGAGAGGCAGCTCCAGGAACAGAATCAGGGGTTCCTGGAATTGCGCTCGGACCTGCAAGCCCTTACATAGGCACTGACCTCAGGTGGTCAGTGACCGTGTGGGAGATGGATGAGGCACCCAATATCCCAGCTAGGTGCCCTCTGCCAGTGACCATGGTATCTGATGAGACTGCGGTGACTGGAGAGATGTCAGCCATGGAAATGGCTGCTCCCTCCCAGGCAGGGCCAGCACAGCGCCTAATGGCCAGAAGATGACCGCCAAGGGCTTTAGGTTTCTGGGGTATTGGGACCATTTCTGGGGGCAGTGGGACCTGTACAAGGTGGATAGGTTGCACCTGAACTGGAATGGGACCAACATCCTTGTGGGGAGGTTTGCTAGTGCTGTTGGGGAGGGTTTAAACTAGCTTGGTAGG
This sequence comes from Carcharodon carcharias, assembly GCF_017639515.1. Lineage (NCBI taxonomy): Eukaryota > Metazoa > Chordata > Chondrichthyes > Lamniformes > Lamnidae > Carcharodon > Carcharodon carcharias. Next base: position 38,470,072 of record NC_054476.1, on the reverse strand, counting down.
GGAATGGGATCCTGAGAGGAGGTTCAGCAGGAGGAGATGCACAGCCAAAATTAGAAGAGAGAGCAAGTGAGTCTGGAAGGCAGAGAAGTTATAGGCCAGTTAAGGCACAAGGGAGTTTGGCAAGGTTGAATGGCATTTATTTTAATGCAAGGAGTTTGATGAATAAGGCAGATGAGCTGAGGGCACAAATTAACACATGGAAGTATGATGTCATTGCTGTCACAGACATGGTTGAGAGGGGCAAGATTGGTAGCTCAATTTTCCAGGATATAGGGTCTTCAGGTGAGACAGGGAAGGAGGTAAAAAAGGAGGGGGTATCGCAATATTGATTAAGGAATCAATTACAGCAGTAAGGAGGGATGACATCTTAGAAGGCTCCTCAAGTGAAGCCATATGGGCAGAACTTAAAAACAAAAAAGGAGCAATCACATTGTTGGGAGTGTACTATCAGCCCCCAAACAGTCAGAGAGAAATAGAGGGGCAGATTTGTAGGCATATTTTGGAGAAGTGTAAAAGTAGTAGGGTAATAATAGTGGGGGATTTCAACTTCCCCAACATTAACTGGATTAGTCATAGTGTGATAGGTTTAGAGGGAGCAGAATTCTTAAAATGCATCCAGGAGAGCTTTTTAAGCCAGTACGTAGAAGGTCCTATAAGAGAGGGGGCTGTCCTGGACTTAATTTTAGGGAATGAAGCCGGGCAAGTGGTAGAGGTATCAGTGGGGGAGCATTTTGCAGATAGTGATCATAGCTCTGTTAGATTCAAGATTGTTATGGAAAAGAACAAGAATGAGCCAGAAATCAGAGTTCTAAATTGGGGGAAGGCCTATTTTAATAAGATCAGATATGATTTGGCCAGAGTGGGCTGGGAGCAGCTACTTTTAGGTAAATCTGCTTCAGAGCCGTGGGACTCATTCTAGAAGGAAATAGGGAGAGTACAGGGCCAACATATTCCAGTAAAGATAAAGGGTGGGACCGACAAATCCAGGGAACCCTGGATGTGGAGGGATATACAGGATTGAATAAATAGAAAAAGGGAGGCTTATGGCAGATACCGAGGGCTCAAAACATTGGAAGCCCTAGAGGAGTATATATAGGGGGGAACTTAAAAAGGAAATTAGGAGAGCAAAGGGGTGAATGAAAAAACGCTTCAGGTAAAATAAAGGGAAATCCAAAGTTATTTTACAAGTACATTAAGAGTGAGAGGATAACTAGGGAAAGAGTAGGGCCCATTAAGGACCAAAGTGGTAATTTATGTGTGGAGCCGGAAGACATAGATAGGGTTCTAAATGGATACTTTGTGTCGGTGTTCACAAGTGAGAGGGATGACGTGGGTATGGAAATCAGGCAGAAGGACTGTGATATAATTAAAGAAATTAGCATAGAAAGGGTGGAGGTTCTAAGTGGTCTGGCAGGCTTAAAAGTAGATACATCTCCAGGCTGTTGAGTGAGGCAAGGGAGTAGATAGCAGGGGTGCTGGCAATAATTTTCAATACCTCTCTGGCCACAGGAGAGGTGCCAGAGGACTGGAGGACAGTCAATATGGTACTGTTATTCAAGAAGGGAGGAAGGGATGAATCAGGGAATTACAGGCCAGTCAGTGTAACCTCAGTGGTGGGGAAACTATTGGAAGCAATTCTGAGGGACAGAATTAATCTACACTTGGAGAGGTAAGGATTAATCAAGAACAGTCAACATGGTTTTGTTAAGGGGAGGTCATGTCTGACCAATTTGATTGAATTTTCCAAAGAGGTAACCGGGTGTGTAGATGAGGGCAATGCATTTGACGTAGTCTACTTGGACTTCAGCAAGGCTTTTGATAAGGTCACATGGGAGACTGATAACGAAGGTAAGAGCCCATGGGATCCAAGGCAATTTGGCAAATTGGATCCAGAATTGGCTGAGTAGCAGGAAGCAGAGGGTGATGGTCAAGGGGTGTTTTTGTGACTGGATGATTGTGTCCAGTGGGGTTCCATAGTGATCGGTGTTGAGTCCCTTGCTGTTTGGGGTATATATAAATGATTTAGACTTGAATGTAGGAGGGTTGATCAGTAAGTTCGCGGATGACACGACAATTGGTGGGGTGGTAAATAGTGAGGTGGATAGCCTTAGATTACAGGAGGGTATAGATGGGCTGGTCAGATGGGCTGATCAGTGGCAAATGGAATTTAATCTGGATAAGTGTGAGGCAATGCACTTGGGCAGGACAAACACGACATGGGAATACACGATGAATGATAGGACCCTGGGAAGTACCGAGAATCAGAGGGACCTTGGTGTGCATGTCCACTGGTCCCTTAAGGTAGCAGGACAGTTAGATGAAGTGGATAAGAAGGCATATGGAATACTTGCATAGAATATAAGAGCAGGGAGGTTATGCTGGAACTGTATAAAACGCTGGCTAGGCCGCAGCTAGAGTATTGCGTACAGTTCTGGAATCCGCATTATAGGAAGGATGTGATTGCACTAGAGAGAGTGCAGAGGAAATTTACCAGGATGTTGCCTGGGCTGGAGAATTTTAGTTATGAGGAGAGATTGGATAGACTGGGGTTATTTTCCCTGGAGCAGAGGAGATTGAGGGGGGACATGATTGAGGTGTATAAAATTATGAGGGACATAGGGTAGACAGGAAGGAATTTTTCCCCTTGGTGGAGGGATTAATAACCAGGGGGCATAGATTTAGAGGCAGGAGGCTTAGAGGGGCTGTGAGGAAGAATTTTTTCACCCAGAGGCTGGTGGGAATCTGGAACTCACTGCCTGAAAGGGTGGTAGAGGCAGAAACCCTCATAACATTTAAGAAGTATTTAAATGTGCACTTGCGTTGCCATGGCATACAAGGCTATGGGCTAGTGCTGGAAAATGGGATTAGAATAGTTAGGTACTTGTTTGACCGACGCACTCGATGGGCCGAAGGGCCTTTTTCTGTGCTGTAGACCTCTATGACCATGTGACTCTAAGGTCATCAAGGCCAACAGGACAGCAAACCAAGCAGGCTGTCTCTAATGCCGGTGCCAGCGCGGGGAGAGCGCCAAGACGTAGCACTCGCAAATGTAAGTTTAAGGCACTATGAGCACAAGAGCGACTGATCACGGGTGATCTCCTACTGTGCAATGTTTTGTTTAATTTAACTGGATTGGTGTTTAAGATCAGAGAAGGTTCTGTTAATTTGTCTTGACTGTCAACATGATACAATTTTTTTTTGTCGTAATGGCCTGAGTACACTTCTTTATCTAATGTGGTGCAAGGTACACCAGTATGTAATGTTGGACATAGGTGGCTCAAAATTTTAGGCACTGAATGGACTTTGGGGTCAAAGGAAAGGGTCATTTCAGACATCTGGGATTGAGGCGGCAGCCCTGGCTTGAGGTGGTAGTGCTTATTTGGCAGCCTAGCTGAAGAAGTGTTGGATCAAGGCACCCCTGGTGTCCCTGTCTCCTTGCAAGTTACAGAGGTCTGCCTCCATACCCTCAGCATTCTCCTCACTGTGCTCCTCTTCTGACTCACTACTGGACTCCTCATCTGTGGCCTGTGCAACCGCATCAACATCCTTTTCCTCCAGTGGGTCTCCCCTTGCCAATGCTCTCCTCCCCTTGAGGAGAGCGCAGCATGCAACCTCTATCAGTGACACCTACTCTGGGTGGTATTATAGTGCTCCCCCTGAACAGTCCAGGCGTCAGAAGCGAATCTTCAGAAGGCCTATGGTCCTCTCTATCGCCACCCTTATGGAGGTATGGCTCCTGTTATACCGCTGCTCTACCTCTGTGCTTGGGTGGCAGAGAGTTGTCATAAGCCAACTTTTCAAGGGATAGCCCTTGTCATCCAGCAGCCATCATCCAGTCGGGCTGGAGCACTGAAGACCTTCACCACCTGGGTGTGTCCTAAGATGTACTCTTCATGGGAGTTGCCAGGGTGCCTTGCACAGACTTGCAGAATATGCATCCTGTGGTCACACACTATCTGCAGGTTCATGGAATGGAATCCCTTCCTGTTGATGAAGGCACCAGTTGACTTTAGGATGCCTTTTGGCCACATGTGTGCTGTCAATTGCACCCTGTACACTGGGGAACCCAGCAATCACTGCGAAGCCTCTGGCTCGCTCAGTCTGGCAGGCCTTGTCCGTACGGTAGCGAATTAAAGTCAATACCCACTTGAACAGAATTTCTATCACCAGCTTGACAAAACTATGGACAGCTGATTGGAGACTTCACACAAATTCCCCACTGACCCCTGGAAAGTGCGGAGGCATAGAAGCTGAGGGCTACTGTGACCTTCAGAGCCACTGGCATGGGATGTCCACCCACACAGTCGGAGCTGATCTCAGAGCCTATCATCTGACATATGGAGGTCATTATCTCCCTCAAGAGTCGGGGCCTCCTTCGACATTGCACCTCGGACATATTGAGGTAGCTGCATTGCTGCCTGTAAACCCTGGCAGCAGGATAGTGGCATCTTCTGCGGCCGCTTCTGTCTTGACTTCCTGCTGGCCTTGCACCCCTTATGCCTGCACCACCTCTCCCATAGGTCCCTCCCCTGGAAGCTGCATAGGGACACGTGGCCTCTTTTCCCTTCTGCCCCTCTCTTCTTCTTCAGAGAAAGTGCCACCAGTGGAGACACAAACCGCATTACTTGGGTAACAGAAGGCTGTCTGATGCCTGGAAGGGTCCACACGGTCTGAATTTGCCGGGGTCCTTGGAGACACCAAGGAAGCCTGGAAGTGCTAACAATGAACTCCTCAACAGAGATGAAACTGCCAAGTGCCAGTAAGTCACCAGCAGCAAACTATGTACCAAACTCCTCACTACTCACACTGGCAATGCTGCTGCCTCTTTTTATCTCATCCTAGGATGAGGTTTTTGAAATTGTCAGCTGGCCGCCTGCCCGTTCTGCCTGTGCGATGAGCGCAAAATCGCATGGGCAACATAAAATCGGCATCAATTGACTTTTCAATGGCCTTAACTGGCCTCTTAATTAATGGCGGGCACGGCTCCAGCACCCGCTTACGCCTGCCGACCAAAATATCGCGCGAGTGGGCACTGACAACGGGACGCTCACCCAACCTCATTGCACATTACTTTACGCTCGAGCGTGTCGGTCACACGGCCACACATCAAGGGAAAAATTCTGCCCCAGGAGTCCCAGCAAAACTGAAGTCAATGGAAATCAGGGGGAAAACTCCCTACTGGCCAGATTTGCATTTATTAGTGACAAATATATAAGAAGATTTGCGACTAATCACAAAGAATAGCTAGACGGCCCTTCCCCTTAATCACCCTGTTGTGTGGCAGGCTTACAGGATGGCGGCTCTCAGAGACACCGACTCTGATGGCAGGAATAAGGTGGTCAAGATGAGCCAAGGTGGGAATCAGAATGGATTCACAGGATCATGTAATTGACAAGAACAGACATTGTAATTCAGTCCATGTCGCCACTTCCCCTAAATTCCAAGAAGAAACAAATGCCTTTTGCTAGTTCTGGCCAATTGCCAAATCAGCACAAAGAGTAAATTCTGCTTGCTCCATTGTCGTTGTGGTCAGTCCTGTGTCTGCTCTGGCCACTGTTTGCAAGTTGGCTGGAAGAAAATCATCACGCAGGATTTCATCAGATAAGGCACTGGGGCTGAACAATTCCACGCCTGCTGGAAAAAAGCAACAACTTACATTTAACCAGTAAAGCACCCAAGATGCTTCACAGGAGCACTATCAAACAAAATTGATATTGAAGACATAAAGAGTGGTTGGGCAGATGGTCGAACAGGTAGGGTTTAATGAGAGTCTTAAAGGAGGAGAAAGAGATAGAGCAGTGGAGAGGTGTAGGGGAGGGAATTCCAGGTCTTAGGGCCTAGGAAATTGGAGGCATAGCCTGCACCAATGGTGGAGCAGTTAAAATCAGGGATGCTTGAGAGGCAAGGATTACAGAGGCACAGATATCTTGGAGATTTTTGTGCCTGGGACAGATTCAGAGACAGAGAGGGGCAAGCCATGGAGGGATTTGAAAACAAGGATGAGAATTTTAAAATGGAGATTTTCTTGGGCAAAGAGCCATTGTAGAGCAGCAGGTGAACAGGACTTGGTGCAACGTCTGCCAAGCTCTCGATTCAACCAGATACATCTGCATGTTGTTAATTATTTTGAGTAGGGCAAACAAACCATACTGAGTATTGTCCTGAATTTTTGGCTTTCACAGAAACATTATCCCTTCTATTAATTCACAAGATGTGTGTGCCACTGGCCACACCATCATTTATTGCCCATCTCTGGTGGTCCCTTCAGAAGGTGATGATGACATTTCTTCTTGAACTTTTGGACTTCAATATAACTTCCAGAGGGTCAGTACTGAGGGAGCGCTGCATTGTCAGAGGGGGAAGTACTGAAGGAGTGCTGCACTGTAGGAGGGGCAGTACTGAGGGAGTGCTGCATTGTCAGAGGAGGCAATACTGAAGGAATGCTGCACTGTCAGAGGGACTGTACTGAGGGAGTGCTGCACTGTCAGGAAAGGTAGTGCTGAAAGATTGCTGCACTTTTGAAGGGGGAGTACTGAGGAAGTGCAGCACTGTCAGGAAGGCTAGTACTGAGGGAGGGGGCGATACTGAAGGAGTGCTGCACTATCAGAGTGTCAGTACTGAGGAAGTCCAGCACTGTCGGAGGGGCAGCACTGAGGGAGTGTGGCACTGTCAGAGGGGCAGTACTGAGGAACTCTGGCATTGTCAGAGGAGTAGTACTGAAGGAGTGCAGCATTGTCAGAGTGTGAGTACTTAGGGATTGCTGCATTGTGGAGGTGAGGGCCCATCCTCCCCATCAGGTGAACATAATTGGTGGATAATGTTCAAAGACAAGCGGTGGAGTTCTCCCCAGTGTCCTGGACCAATATTTATCCCTCAGCTAACATCAGTGAAAAGCAGATTATCTAATCATTAGCTCATTGTAACTCTTTCAAGTACAAACCCGTTTCCGATGAAGTTACATTGTTTGCCATTATGAGATTTGAACTCTTGATTTTGGGGTTACAAACCCAGTACCATAACCACTTGGCTATTTAGGCCAAGCTCCATTAGCTCATTGTAGTTGGAGCCATCTTGATGTGTGCAAATTAGCTGCTGCATTTCCTACACAACAGTGACTACACTTTGAAAATAGCACTTCATTGGTTCTAAAACGGTTTGGGATGTCATGAATGGATAAAAGGTTCTATATATATGCATGCTCTTTCTTCAATTCTCACTGGAAATTCCACCTTGAACTAATAGCTACATTGAGTGTTATTGCACTGCTTATCTAGGTCTGCTCTCTCCCTGTTACCATGGCTTTTGCTTAAACAGTTGACACAGAACGACTGAGTCACTCAGTGCCAAGCCCTTTGACCTTTGGGACTAAGTTAAAATATAAGTGGTCACTGTCTAGGGAATTCTGCCTCTGCTTCATATAATTACATTGCATTATGCAATATTTTGCAGATTGTCAAACCGAAAGATTGATTGAGGAATCACCCTGTTTGCAAGTGCACAATAGGCCAGCATTCAATATGGCAGACAGCATACTGCCATCTTGATAAAAGCAGGATGAGTTGTCCAGTGCCTGTACCTCTCTCCACAAGGGAAAAAATAAACTTTATCCCATTTGAGGCCAACTCTCTGTAAACTCAGACAGAGCTAGGTTGTCTATGATCAGGAAAGATTTGATTATATAAGGCTAACCTAACAGGCACCACTGCAGTTCACCCACTGTGGGTGGATTTGTTAAGAACACTCATCTGAAGGAGGAGCTGGAAAGTCAGGAGTGAAATTCCTCACCCTATGCTATTCTGAAGACCATTGTTAGTCCCCGCTCCATGTGATTGCATCTCTACACCACCCCCCCAAAGCTGATTGCCCCTTTTTTCTTGAGCTCCCTCATTCCGGAGCTCCATCCCACAGGAGCTTTCCGAGTGCCGTTACAAGTGATGAAACATTCTGAAATATAATGTCGGCTTTTGTCTGAGTTAAGCTGCAGAGAAGGTCACAGCTCACCTTAACTGAGTCCCGAGGGCTAATATCATGTGTACTCTAGGTTACCCAGCCTCTGTTCAACTAGAACAAATTCCTAGATCCTGATGTCATGTTAATCATTAGTCCAGCAGTAAATATGATATTATACCCACCTGACCGTGTATGTTGTCTACATGCTCACTCCAAAAAGACTAAAGCTGGATAACTGTGCTCACTAACACATATAGTAAAGGGAAAACAGCATTGTAAATTGGTTAAGGTGTTAGTTGTAAACCACATTAGTTTCTATACAGGAATTAGGATGTCAATCCTTCACAAAATCCTTAAGCAGTTTGAGTAAAGACTTTATACTGCGAGCAATGAACTACAAACAGCTTTGCAAGCATGATTAGATCAGTAGCTATGGAGATTATGCGCACATCGAAGGAATTTAAAATCACTTGGGGCAGGATTTTACATCTGTCGGGACTGCACTTGCCCAATTGGGTGTAAAATCTCACGCAATGACATCGAGCGAGCATTCTGGCATCATCGTGCACTCGCACGATATTTCAGTCAGCGGGCGTGGGTGAGAGTCGGCAGTGTGCCTGCCAACAATTATGATGCCTATTAAGGCCCTAAGTCAAATAATTGAAAAGTATTTTACGCTGCCCATCCAAGCTTACAGTTGGCAGGAGGGCCAATCGGCCAGGCGGGCTTTATATTTTTTATGAAACCTCATCCACAGACAGGATGAGGTTTCCAGCAGTAATTAAGAAAAAATTACAAAAATTTTCAGCATCATTTTTAACATGTCCCTCTTCATGTGATTGAGTCACACATGGGGACATGTTTATATCATTTGTAAAATCTTTATTAGTCACTGTCCAATTCTTCAGCTCCCTCAGGCAGCTCTGTGCCCTCAGGGAGCTGCCAGCGAGTGCTCCCCCGTCATGTGCAGTTTTCCACGCTCGCCCTCCTCCTGCCCCCACCCTTGCAGCACTGAGTGTTTCAGCGTGCCTTTCACACTGGCTGGCTGTTAATTGGCCAGCCAGCGTTAAATCGCAGTCAGGGCCCGATTGTAGGTGGTGGTCCATTTCGTGGCCATTCTCAGCCCTGCCCGCCTGACAAAGGGAAAATCCTGCCCTTGGGTGTAAATGGAAACCTCAGCATGAGGTGTAGAACTTATGAATGATTTCAATGTAATAGATAGGGAGAGCCTGCTTCCAGTCACAGGAGGGTCGGTAACCACAGGGCACAGAGGTAAAGTCATTGGCAAAAGAGCCAGAGGCAGCATGAATTAGCAGAAATTTGTTTACTCACACAGCGAGTTGTTGTGTTCTGGAATGCACTACCTGAAAGAACGGTGAAAGCAGACTCTATACTTACTTTCAAAACAGGATTAGATGAATACTTGAAGGGAAAATCATACAGGGATATGAGAAAAGAGCGGGAGTGGGAGACTAATTGCATGTTCTTTCAAATAGCTAGCACAGGTGTCATGGGCTGAATGGCCTCCTTCTGCACTGTATCATTCTATGAGCAGTCTATGGGTGTTGGAAGTGCAACTGTGTATTTAGATGGTAAGTGACTGATGACAGAGCATTCAGATCCAGTGCCCATACTGGGAATGTCCCTGCAGAGTGGGCAATTGTGATCTACATGAGTACTTGAAAAGGGAAAGGAAGCATTGACACTTAAAGTGGAGTAGACCTTTTATTCACTGTCAAACTGACAAGAGAGTGTGTCCAATAGACACAAATCTTGTCACAGCTAAATGTACAGGTGTATCAGGACCCTATTGGTTACCTGATACCAGATACCTTTATAACAGCATTGAATTACATTTAATTATCAGGAGAAGTTGCTTCTATAAAGAAGAAAGCTGAGGTGGTGACCTGATTGAGGTCTTTAAGGTCATGAAGTGGTTTGTTAGCGCAGAAGTAGAGAAAATGTTTCCATTTGTCAGCAAGACCAGAACTAAGAGCCATAACGATAGTCACTAATAAATCCACTAGGGAATTCAATAGAATCCTCTTTACCCAAAGAGTGGATCTCACTACAGGGAGTGGTTGAGGTGTAAAGCATAGATGCATTTATGGGAAGCTAGATAAATACATGAGGGAGAAAGGAATCGAAGAATATGCTGATAGAATAGGGGTGGGAGGAAGCCCATGGAGAGCATAAACACCTGCATGGACCATTTGGGCTGAATGGCCTGTCCCTGTGCTGTACATTCTATGGAATTGCCTAAATGTCATAGGTACAACACTCTGAAATGCTGCCTTCTTTATTAAGAATACAGCCTGCCGGTCTAAGGCAGTCTCTTGCACACACATAACACAGTCCAACACACATATTAAAGATCTGTCAAACACCATGGAGAGGGGGATGTCAATGAGCTCCATCTGAACTCTGCTTGTCCTGAATCAATAATAGTATCAATGAATTAAAGTGGTCCTGTACTTGGCTTCTACTTTCCCTCTGATGCTGTGTCGGGTAATGAGAAACAGTTTTATTGGCTTCAGAGAGGGTCAGAAAGGTAGAGTTAGTGCAGTGACAGGATTCATTTTGAAGGTGACATCGCTCATAAGAAAAGGTATTTGTTAAAAGACAAAACACGCTCCACAAGATAAGCATACGACAAACCTGCAGAAGAGAAAACGTTCTTTTTTTTTGCCAGTACTTTGAGGGTGCAGTAGTTTCTCCTCAAGGCAGGTGGGAACCTGTAAAGAAGTGTCTAGCAATGACACTGAGCCAGTGACTCACACATATGTTATTTTGATCCCAAGCCTGAACAACCTGCATCATTCCGCAAGTCACGTCAGAACATAACAATGGGCCACTCATCCTCTCGAGCCTATTCTGTCATTCTGTAGGATCATGTCTCATCTTAACTCAATTCACCCACCTGAGCTCCATATCCCTTAATCCCCTCCACCAACAAAAATCTATCAATCTCAGTCATTCTTATCAATCTAATAGCCAGAAAATCATTTGCAATGGCTTCTTTTCCTCTTCCCACACCATTACCTCCATTACCTCTGTGTTCCCCAAGGATCTACTCTTGGCCGTCTCCTATTTGTCATCTATATGCTGTCCCTCAGTGACATCAGCTGAAGGTGAAATGTTCGTTTTCACATGTAAGCTAACAACACTCAGATCTACCTCGCCAACACTTCTCTTGACTCTCCCACTGTTACTAAGTTATTAAAAACAAAAACAGAATTACCTGGAAAAACTCAGCAGGTCTGGCAGCATCGGCAGAGAAGAAAAGAGTTGACATTTCGAGTCCTCATGACCCTTCGACAGAACTAGGTGAATCCCAGGAAGGGTTGAAATATAAGCGGTTTAAGGTGGTGGTGTTGGTGGTGGTGGTGGTGGGGTGGGGGGAGAGAGAGAGAGAGAAAGAGAGAGACAGAGAGAGAGAGAGAGAAGTGGAGGGGGTGGTGTGGTTGTAGGCAAAAGCAGTGATAGAAGCAGATCATCAAAAGATGTCACAGACGGCAGAACAAAAGAACACATAGGTGTCGAAGTTGGTGATATTATCTAAACGAATGTGCTAATTAAGAATGGATGGTAGGGCGCTCAAGGTATAGCTCTAGTGGGGGTGGGGGGAGCATAAAAGATTTAAAAATATTTAAAAATAATGGAAATAGGAGGGAAAAAGAAAAATCTATATAATTTATTGGAAAAAAACAAAAGGAAGGGGGAAGAAACAGAAGGGGGTGGGGATGGAGGAGGGAGGTCAAGACCTAAAGTTGTTGAATTCAATATTCAGTCCGGAAGGCTGTAAAGTGCCTAGTCGGAAGATGAGGTGTTGTTCCTCCAGTTTGCGTTGGGCTTTACTGGAACAATGCAGCAAGCAAAGGACAGACATGTGGGCAAGAGAGCAGGGTGGAGTGTTGAAATGGCAAGCGACAGGGAGGTTTGGGTCATTCTTGCGGACAGACCACAGGTATTCTTTTCTTTTCTTCTCCGCCGATGCTGCCAGACCTGCTGAGTTTTTCCAGGTAATTCTGTTTTTGTTTTGGATTTTCAGCATCCGCAGTTTTTTGTTTTTATCTTGTTACTAAGTTATTACTTATCTTACATCCAGTATTGGATGAGCAGAAATTTCCTCCAATTAAATATTGGGGAGATTGAAGCAACTGTTTTATATCACTCTCCAAGCTCTGTTCCTTAGTTAGTGATTCCATCCCTTTCCCTGGCAACAGCCTGAGATTAAACCAGTCTGTTTGCAACCTTAGTGTTGCATTTGATTCTGAGGCATGACATTCTGATTCCATCACTAAGACTGCCTGTTTCCACCTCTCTAAAATTGCCCAACTGCACCCCATCTCAGCTCATTTGCTGCTGAAACACCCATTCTTGCCTTCATTACCTCTAGACTTGGCTATTTCAACCTACTCGTGGCTGATCTCCCACATTCAACCCTTGATAAACTTGAGGACATCCAAAACTCTACTGTCTTAAATCACAGCAACTTTCGTTCCCTTATCATCCCTGTGCTCGCTGGCTTGCAGTGTCTTCTGACCAAGCAACATCTTGACTTTAAAATTCTCATTCTTATTTTCATATCCCTCAATGGCCTTGCAGCCCCTTACTCTCCTCCTAGCCCATACCCCTCTGATATATCCGTGCTCCTCTAATTGTGGCCTATTGGGCATTTCCGATCATAATTGCTCTACCACTGGTGGCCATGCCTTCAGTTCCCTAAGCCCAAATCTCTGGAGTACCAATCCTAACCCTCTCCAACTCTCTACCTCACTTTCCTCCTTTAAGACACAAGCTTTTGGTCATCTGACCTAATGGCGTAACTCCGCCGGCCATTTAAATCCCCACTCAGTTCGGTGGGGCTGTAATGTCCCGTCGGCCGGGAGAGACAGTGAAATCCTGGCCAAATTCTCCTTATGTGGCTCAATGTCATACCGTGTTTTACAACGCTCCTGTGATGTGCCTTGAGACATTGCATTACATTAAAGGCGCTATATAAATATAAGCTAATGTTGTGTTTGTTGTTGAAAGCTCTAGTTGCCCCCCACACTCAATTGTTTTTTGGGGGGAGAGAGTTCCAAGCTTCCACGAAATTTCACATGAGGAAGCGCTTGCAGACATCACCTCTGAATGGCCTGGCTCTAACTTTAAGGTTATGCCCCCCTGTTCTGGACTCTCCCACCATTTTAAACACCTCGATCAGATAACGCCTGAATTTTCTAATAGGAATGCAAATTTAAGCAACCTGTCCTGATAATTAAATGTAATTCAATGCCATTATAAAGGTATCTTGTATCAGGTAACCAATAGGGTCCTGATACACCTGTACATTTAGCTGTGACAAGATTTGTGTCTATTGGACACACTCTCTTGTCAGTTTGACAGTGAATAAAAGGTCTACTCCACTTTAAGTGTCAATACTTCTTTTCCCTTTTCAAGTACTCATGTAGATCACAATTGCCCACTCTCCAGGGACATTCCCAGTATGGGCACTGGGTTTGAATGCTCTGTCATCAGTCACTTGCCATCTAAATACACAGTTGCACTTCCAACACCCATAGACTGCTCATAGAATGATACAGCGCAGAAGGAGGCCATTCAGCCCATCACATCTGTGCTAGCTATTTGAAAGAACATGCAATTAGTCTCCCACTCCCGCTCTTTTCTCATATCCCTGTATGATTTTCCCTTCAAGTATTCATCTATTCCTGTTTTGAAAGTAAGTATAGAGTCTGCTTTCACCATTTTTTCAGGTAGTGCATTCCAGAACACAACAACTCGCTGTGTGAGTAAACAAATTTCTGCTAATTCATGCTGCCTCTGGCTCTTTTGCCAATGACTTTACCTCTGTGCCCTGTGGTTACCGACCCTCCTGTGACTGGAAGCAGGCTCTCCCTATCTATTACATTGAAATCATTCATAAGTCCTACACCTCATGCTGAGGTTTCCATTTACACCCAAGGGCAGGATTTTCCCTTTGTCAGGCGGGCGGGGCTGGGAATGGCCGCGAAATGGACCACCACCTACAATCGGGCCCTGACTGCGATTTAACGCTGGCTGGCCAATTAACAGCCAGCCAGTGTGAAAGGCACGCTGAAACACTCAGTGCTGCAAGGGTGGGGGCAGGAGGAGGGCGAGCGTGGAAAACTGCACATGACGGGGGAGCACTTGCTGGCAGCTCCCTGAGGGCACAGAGCTGCCTGAGGGAGCTGAAGAATTGGACATTCTTCATAAAGATTTTACAAATGATATAAACATGTCCCCATGTGTGACTCAGTCACATGAAGAGGGACATGTTAAAAATGATGTTGAAAATTTTTGTAATTTTTTTCTTAATTACTGCTGGAAAACTCATCCTGTCCGTGGATGAGGTTTCATAAAAAATATAAAGCCCGCCTGGCCGATTGGCCCTCCTGCCAACTGTAAGCTTGGATGGGCAGCGTAAAATACTTTTCAATTATTTGATTTAGGGCCTTAATAGGCATCATAATTGTTGGCAGGCACACTGCCGACTCTCACCCACGCCCGCTGACTGAAATATCGTGCGAGTGCATGATGATGCCAGAATGCTCGCTCGATGTCATTGCGTGAGATTTTACACCCAATTGGGCAAGCGCCGTCCCGACAGATGTAAGATCCTGCCCCAAGTGATTTTAAATTCCTTCGATGTGCGCATAATCTCCATAGCTACTGATCTAATCATGCTTGCAAAGCTGTTTGTAGTTCATTGCTCGCAGTATAAAGTCTGACATGTTTTTTCAAGTGGACTTTACTCAAACTGTTGAGGGATTTTGTGAAGGATTAACATCCTAATTCCTGTATAGAAACTAATGTGGTCTACAACTAACACCTTAACTACTTTACAGCCTTAACAATGCTGTTTTCCCTTTACTATATGTGTTAGTGAGCACAGTTATCCAGCTTTAGTATTTTTGGAGTGAGCACGTAGACAATGTACAGTCAGGTGGATATAATATCAGGTTTACTGCTTGACTAATGATTAACATCACATTTCAATCATCAGAATCTAGGAATGTGTTCTAGTTGAGCAGAGGCTGGGTAACCTAGAGTACACCTGATATTAGCTCTCGGGACTCAGTTAAATGTGGCAGGTGAGCTATGACCTCCTCTGCAACTTAACTCTGACAAAAGCCGACATTGTATTTCAGAATGTTTCATCACTTGTAACGGCACTCGGAGAGCTCCTGTGGGATGGAGCTCCGGAGTGAGAGAGCTCAAGAAAAAAGGGGCAATTGGCTTTGGGGTGGTGGAGTAGAGATGACAATCAGACTGAGTGGGGAACAACAATGGTCTTCAGAACAGCATTGGGTGAGGAATTTCTCTCCTGACTTTCCAGCTCCTCTTTCAGATGAGTGTTCTTAACAAATCCACCCACAGTAGGTGAGCTGCAGTGGTGCCTTTTAGGTAAGTAAACCAGTAATTACAGGCCAATGAGCCTGACGTCAGTAGTAGGTAAATTATTGGAAGGTATTCTGAGAGATCGGATATATAATTATTTGGACAGCCACAGAGGAAGTGGCTGATGACACCCGTGTGGCAGCCTCAGACAGCAGCAGAGAGGAAGTATAACAAGGCTCATGCTGCAACTCGCACCTTGGTGGAGTAAACCATTGGGATGTTGAAAATGAGCTTTCAATCCTGGGCCGGTCTGGTGGAGCCCTGCAATACAGTCCACAGAGGGTGTCACACATCATCGTTGCCTGCTGTGCCCTTTACAACCTGGCACTGCAATGGAGAGAGGAGCTGACTGAGGAACAGATGGAGGAGCTGCACGTATCCTCTGATAAGGAGGACATCGACAGGGATGAGGGTGTTGAGGTCCTCGAAGGTGAGGGTGACAGTACGAGATCGCATTGTCCAGATGAGGAAGGCATGCTCAGGAGGCCCTCATACCTGCTCGATTCATGGAGGATAATGATGCTATGCAGTGACAAGACACCCTAGATCCTCACATTGCATCTGTGAACGTTTGACTCCAGTCTGGCTGATGGCAGTGCACATACCCTCTGTGGTAAGGCTCCTGACATGGTGATGCAGCAGATGCCCATAGTCCCTACATTCCAGGAGGATGATGACAATATGCAGTGGGGTCACTCCATAGATCCTCACATAGCTTATGTGAATGCCTGACTCCTGTCTGGCTGATGGCACATCGCTTGCACTCTGTGAACAGGGTCATATCATAGACATGCAGAGGGGAAACTTAAACTTCTCTTGATCCTATGGCATCCTTCATGAGCTGACCCCTTCAGGACCACACTATCACCGGACACAAATGCTGATGAGATGGTGGTGCCAGCCGCACCTCAAAGATACTGAGAGCCCACAGAGAGAATGATGGAACTCTGTGCTGCTGGCCCAGGACATTTTGGCAGCATTGATAAGTCCCATTGAGATGCAGGCATGACTGATGTACCCGGTGACTGTGAAGGTCACCATCAGTGTGCTAGAAAGGTTGCACACAGCACAGGGAAGAGGCCCTGGACTGAGACAACTGCCTTTATCTTGTGCAGGAACCAAGCTTTCACTTCAGACTGACACAAACACTGCTCATCTTAACAAGGAGCCATCGACAGAGTGACATCCCCGGACATCCACAGTGGAGGTGGAGGCAGCCCACTAACTGCTACACCCTGTCTGTGATGACCTTGGCGGGTGTCCTCTGGAGTTCTGAGACCTGGAGGGCCCCGGCCTGCTTTCAGGGTCCTGCTGTGTGGCAGGGGCTCCCCCCTCGGCCTGTGGAGACGAAGCTGCTGGGGTCACAGGAAGAGGGGATTTGGATGGGTCGGACACTCCCAGGGTCACCTGGATGGCCCCGGGGTATGCACCTGCCGATATTACTCCTTGTGGGTGCCTGAGGGCCCCAGGATGACTGCTTGAGGAGAAGGGGAAGCTGCAGTAAGATTGAACTGCCCCACATCCCTCTCGCGTTAACACTATTGGAGGCCAACTATGGCATCAGCAATGGAATTCAGCCTGCGCAGCTGTACAGGACCAATGACCTGGACCTAGGTCTCCATGGCGGCAGCCATCCTACCACTGTTGACCTCAGTGCATTAGCACGCTAGCGCTATCACCTCAGACTGAAGGTGGACAGGCTCCTCCATCATGCCTTGCAATCTGAAGAGCGTAGCAGGCATCCCTTCCTAATGTTCCTGAGCTTGCCTTTGCAGCAACTGAGGTATAACTGAGTCCAGAGGCTTGTCTTCTGACTTGGACTCAACAGGCTCCTGGCCTCTAGTAGTCGTCCGACTGTCAGAAACCTAGGAAGTCCCTGCCGCTGCCTGCTGTGGATCAGACAGTGTGATGTGCTTACCAGGTTGTGACCCTGGGGCTACTCTAGAGGTAGATCACACTGAGGTGTGTGTCTCTGCTCTGGTGGAGGGTGTGGCTGAGCACTGTGATGGGACTTCAGGGAGGATGTGATCAGATTCTTCTACTGAATTGTCTTCGGTGTTTGAGTCAAGGACCTGGCTCAGTGGACTCCATCGGCTGTTTCCCAGATGTGCCTGTGGAAGCAAGGAGAGATAATTAGTGCATGGCAGTGGCCTGTGAAACTGGACACATCACTCACAGCATGGTTGTCTGATGGATGTTGCACTGCTGGATCCTCACTTTGTTGACCATCACCGACCTCACCGTCAGCACAGGAATAGTCCAGATCACCGCCGGCCAGCTAGATGACTCTGTTTTCAAAATCTGTGAGGACCTTGATGTCAGGCATTTCTCCACTGGTCTGCCACCTCTCCCTCTTGTTGTGTGCCAGCTTGCCCTGCATGAATACAGATGGAGAGAATGTAAGTTGGACGTCTGCCAGGCTAGATGAGAAGGGTGCCTGGCATGTGTGGGTGGTGAGTGGTGCCATGGACAGAATGAGGACATAGTCCACAAGGCAAATGAATGTGGATGCGAGAGAGTGAATGTCCCTTGAACCGACAGTGAGTGAGATCCCTGTGGATGTGTGATGGGTTTGCGAGTGTATGAGCTGAGAGTGAAGAGAACAGTAACTTACCCTGGTGGAACAGTGGAGATCATTCATCCTCTTGTGGCACTCAGTGGCTGTCCTCTTTTGCACAGGACTGGTGCTGACCACCGCAGCCACCGCCTCCCATGCTGGATTGGTGACCTTGCTTGCTGGTCTTCGCCCAGAGCCGGGGGGGGGCGCGGTAGAGGACTTTGCGATAGGCCTCTACTGTGTCCAGTAGGTGCTCAATGAATCAATGGAGGCATTGCTAAATTTAGGGGCAGCATGTTTCCTCCCTTTGGTAGCCATGACTTTGCAGCAGCTTCTGGTGCCTTAGAGAGAGCTGGCTCTGTGCAGGGGTACCCTTTAAATATGGCTCAAGTTTGCTGTGGGGTTAATAGAAATTGGATCACACCAATACTGAGGGGTTGGGAAGTATGCACAGCTTACGAAGGGGGCAAATCAAAATCAAAACACTGTTCTATTTACAGATGGGTGGTGAAAAGAGAAATCAGGGCTGTTTAAATTAAACCACCCACCCTCGCACCATACCCCCAACTGCCCATAACATGGCAAACAATAATGTGGTCAAGAGGGGTGGATCCAGGAGTAGAGTTCATTGGGCGTCCTCATTCCTGAGCCTTAGTCAATGCCTAACAGAGTCTTGGAGGGAATGGTTACACCCTCTCAGTACTACATACTGGGGTCTCTAAGTGGCTGGCTGCCTCAGGATTGTTCACTATATTAAAATGTATCATCTACACATTGTTCAGTTTTATTCACTTTAGTCTCCTGACATGAGCATTGCTTTCATTATTTGTCCATCCCTAACTGCCCCTTTAGAAGATGACAATGTTTTTTTTTCTTGAAAGGCTCCAGTCCATGTGGTTTAGATATACCCACAGTGCTGTTAGGGAAGGAAGAAGTTTTGATCCAGTGACAGTGAAGGAACAGCAATAGATCTCCAGGTAAAAGTGGTGTGTGACTTGGAGTGGAACTTGTGAGTGGTGATGTTCCCGTGCATTTACTGCCCTTATTCTTCAAGGTGGTAGGGTTTGCAGGTTTGCAGAGTGCTGTCGAAGGAGGCTTGGTGAGTTACTGCAGTAGATCTTGTAGATGGGGTACACACTGCTGCTACTCTGTACCACTGATGGAGGGAGTGCCATGCCCCCACCCTTCCTAAACTTTACTGCAGCCTTTTCCGGTGGACAGGCTGTCAATCAGGCTGGAAAACTTACAAAAAATAATTCAAACACAGGGAAAACTCCTCCATCCCACTCTGAGATCACACCAGAATAAATATCAGGGCCAATGATTCAGTGATTCAGTAAAGTATACCTATAGACTTGGGCAGGCTCTGAGAGTTTGACTGGGACCAGGGTATTTTGAGATGAGTTTCAAATGAGTACTTTGGCTTAGTTCATTTACTTCGCACCTTTGCGTCTATCTTTACCAAGGAAGACATTGCTGCCAAATTCATAGTGAAAGAGGAGGTAGTTGGGACGTTAGACTGGTTAAAAATTAATAAATGGGAAGTATTAGACAGGCTACTGTACTTAAAATTAATAAGTTACCTGGTCCAGATCAAATGAATCCATGGATTCTGAGGGAAGTAAGACTGACAATTGCGGAGGAACTGGCCATAATCTTCCAATCCTTCTTAGATACAGGGATGGTGCCAGGGGCCTGGAGAATCGCAAATATTACACCCTAATTCAAAAAAGGCCATAAGGATAAACCCAGCAATTAAAAGCCTGCTGGTTTAACCTCACTGGCGGGAAAGCTTATAGAAATAATAATGCAGGACAAAATTAACAATCACTTGGACAAATATGGATCAGTTAAGGAAAGCCAGCATGACTTTGTGGCAGATTTTGTTTAACTAATTCAATTGAGTTTTTTTTGATGAAGGAACAGAGAGGGCTGATGAGGACAATAAAGTTGATGTGGTTTGTAAGTGTTGCAAAAGGCATTTGATAAGTTGCCACATAACAGGCTTCCTACAAAGTTGAAACCCTTGAAATAAAAGGTACGGTGGTAGCATGAATACAAAGTTGGGTGTGCTACAAGAAACAGAGTAGAGGTGAATGGTTGTTTTTCTGACTGAAGGAAGGTACACAGTGGGATTCCCTAGAAGTTGGTATACGTTTTCATGACATGTTATTCACCCAGACTTGGGTTGAAAAGGTCACAATTTCAAAATTTACAGATGGCTCAAAATTTAGAAGCATTGTGATCTGTGAGATGGATAGTGATAGACTTCAAGAGGACATTGGCTGGTGAAATGGGCGGATATGTGACAAATTAAATTTAATGTAGAGAATTGTGAACTAATACATTTTGGTAGGAAGAACAAGGAGAGGCACAGAATACAAAAATAAAACGGTTATAATAAACTTGCATAAAACTTTGGTTTGGCCTCATCTGGAATATTGTATACAATTCTGGGCACCACATTTTAGGAAGGATGTGAAGGCATTACAGAGGGTGCAGAAAAGATTCACGAGAATGTTTCCAGGGATGAGGGATTTGTGTTACAAGGATAGATTGGCAAAGCTAGGGTTGCTCTTTTTAGAGAAGAGGATGTTGAAAGGAGATTTGAAGCAGCAGGTAGTTAGGATCTGGAATGCACTGCCTAACAGTGTGTTGGAGGCAAATTCAATCATGGGTTTCAAAAGGGAACTTTATAATTATCTGAAAAGAAAAATATTGTAGGTATACATGGAAAAGACGGGGGAGTGGGAATAATATGAGAGTCAACATGGACACAATGGGCTGAATAGCCTTCTCCTGTGCTGTTACCATTCTCGTGATTCTGTTTCGTTCACCACCTCTGTACCTTCCAACTTGCTTTACAGCCAATGCAGTGTAGTCCCTAATATTGACTTGGTGGGTTGTACAGGCTCAAGGAGTTTTGCTCAGGAATTCCAGAACACCGGGTTTCCCCATGTTTTGCTATTTTTGACTCCAGAGTGTGCATTCTTTTATTCAGCAGGTTCCCTGCTTCATTGACAGGCTTGGCTCCCTGTCAGATAGGAGATTCTCAAGAACAGGATGCAAGCCAGGAGCCTGCAGCTGGCTTAGTGGCAACATAGGGGTGGTTCAGGATCTTGGAGGGATCAAATCCCTGATCCATGGCTGCATGGCTGAGACCCATGTCCAGTCTAAATGACGTTTGATCCTGAGGCGAGGGAGAGTGAGTGGATCATAGCTGAGAGTGATCAATGATCCCTGGAGAAGATTCAGATACCTGGGGGATGTTGGTGAGGTGCACTGATCACGGTGGGGGGAGGCATATTTTTGGATCAGGATGGGTCTGCTGGCAAATTGTGGAGAAGGTAAGCTTGCTGGGTTGGGGGAAACACTCCTGCTTTAATTGGCCCTCAAGCCTTGCTATAAAGAGACATACCTTTTCCAGTCTTCACCATGCTTTAGCTTCAGGGATAAACTGAGAGACAGGTTAAATATGAGGCACACACCTCAGTATAATATTTAAAGGGCCAACCTGCTCCCTGGAGGCAGATTCATTGCTCAAATATCATACCTCTGTTAAAACCAGGAGTGGACAGGTTGAAGTTGGGTTGAGATCTCGGGCAATGAATTCCAGGTTTCCACCAGCCTATGTGTGAAAACATTTCTCCCCAGCTCCCCTCTAACCCCCCTCCCAATAACTTTAAATTTATACTCTAGTTATTTACTTCTCTGCTAATGGATCCACCATACTTCAGCCCCTCTTAATTTTATACGCCTCAAAAATCTCCTCTCAGCATCCTCTGTTCCAAAGGAAACAACCCCAGCCTATCTAATCTTTCCTGAAAATTCTCTATTTCTGGCAACATTCTTATAAATCTCCTCTGTGTCCTCTCTGGTGTGATCACATTCTTGCTATCATGCAGGGGCCAGAACTGTGCTTAGTATTGCAGCTACAATCTAGCTAATATTTCTTACAGTTCTAACATAACCCCCTGCTCTTATATTCTACATCTAGGCCAATAAGGGAATACATCCAATATGCTGTCTTAACCATTATATCTTCAATTTGAATTCCATTTGCCACTTTTCTGCCCACCTGACCAGTCCATTATATCTCCCTGGAGTCCACAGCTTTCTTCCTCACTGTCAACCAGAGGAATTTTCAGATCACCTGCAAACTTCTTAATCATGCCTCCTACATTTAAGTCTCAATAATTGATATATATCACAAATTGCAAGGGCCCTGCAGAACCCCACTGGAAACAGCCTTCCAGTCACAAAAATACCATTCTGCCATTACTCTTTCCTGCCACTGAACCAATTTTGGATCCAACTTGCCACATACCTTGGATCCAATCATCTTTTAATTTCTGGCCTCTCTGCTATGCGGTACCTTGTCAAAAGCCTTGCTAACATCCAATAGGCTACATCAAATGGACTACCCTCATTGACCCTCCTTGTTATCTCTTCAAAAATTCAATTAAGTTAGCAAGGCATGACCTTCCCTTAAATCAATGTTGACTATTAAAGCATGCTTTAATTGCAGCATTTAATCCAATTCTTATAATGCCTTCACCACCCAATGTTTGCCTAGCTCCACATTGAACTAAAAGCCACATCATGTTTTTACCTGACTGTAAAAAGGTATTTACAGACATGCAATTTGGAAGATTCAGCCTTGGGTGGTGTTTTGGTAGCAATTACTGGCAGAGAGAAGTCAGGGTAGAATGAAAAAAGGTTCTTGTCAAATTATACACAACAACACCATTGTTTATGCGTTGGAGGAACATCTGAGGCCATTTGATATAGGGCACAGGGCCAAGAGCAGTACTCCCTGTGAGCAATGAGTAATGTGCTTTTATTTATTGACCATGGGTTCCTAACCAAAAGGCCTTGCTTATGTGTTCAAATGCCCACTAGCAGTGAATAGTTCTCCAACTATGAGGGTCCATCCGTTGATCACATTAAGCAGAGAAGGGCAGAGTGTAACCTTTTTTGCCTGGCAGAAATGGCACGGGCAGTTGGTTAGAGTGTTAGTTTGGCAATTGCCACTGCATTTCTGACACATTTCTGCTCAACATCATTTTATCTACAGGTGGAGACCTGTTCACATTTAAAATTCTGGGTCCAATGATATCATTTGGAACCCAACACAATTTTTATTGAAGATTATTGCTGATGACATTGGGTAATGGGCACTGACACTGGACAGTGGCACTGGGTACAGATAATGGTGCTGGGCACAGTTATTGAAACTGGACACTGAACTCTGGACACTAGGCACTGATACTGGGCACTGCAACTGGGCACTGACACTGGGCAATAGGTACTTACACTAGATGATGACACTGGCAGTGACAGTAGGTGCTGGGCATGGACATGGGCACTCACACTGGGCAATAGGCACTTACACTGGATAATGACATTGGCAATGACACTGGGTACTGGGCATGGATATGTGCACTGACACTAGGCACTGACACTGGGTATTGGGCACTGACACTTAGCATTGACATTGGGCACTGGCATTGGGTGTAAAGGAATTCCTGTATCGACAGGAAACTCCTGTCAGTGTAATTCTCCTTTACTTCATTGCAACAATATTCACCCAATCTACTTTCTCTGCTATGGCGCTTAAAATATAAATGACAAGGAAATGAAAGTAATCCCTGTTTGTCTCAGCTGCAACAGAAAATTCATTTGTTCACTCACTGTGTTTAGTCTTATAAACTGTAGTGTTAGAGAGTGTGCAACATAGTGTTGATTCAGAGTGACAGAGTGATAGTGTCTCTGTGAAAGGATGAAAGAAAACTCACATTTCAATAGCTCCTTTCATGACCACTGGATGTCTCAAAGAGCTTTACAGCCAATGAAGTACTTTTTAAAATGTAGTCACTATTATAATGCAGGAAATGCAGCAGCCAATTTATGTACAATAAGATCCCACAAGCAGCATTCTGATAATGACCAGCTAATCCATTTTTCTGATGTTGATTGAGGAATAAGTGTTAACCAGGACACTGGGGAGATCTCCCCTGTTCTTCTTTCAAATAGTGCCACTGGATCTTTTCTGCCCTCCAGAGACGACACTCAGGGCCTTGGTTTAATATCTCATCCGAAAGACAGCACCTCTGACAGTGCAGCATGCCCTCAGTACTGCCCCACTGACAATGGAGCATTCCCTCAGTACTGCCCCTCGGACAGTGCTGCACTCCCTCAGTACGGCACCTCCGAAAGTGCAGCACTCCTTCAGTACTGACCCTGCAACACTGCAGTGCTCCCTTGGTACTGCACTGGAGTGTAGCCTAGATTGTTGTGCTCAAGCCCTGGAGTGGAACTGAAACTCTCAACCTTCTGACTGAGAGTTAAGAAAGAGTGCCACCGCCTGAGACACATCTTGCAAGCTTTGTTTTACTCATTCCTGGGATGTAAGTGTCACTGGCGAGGCCAGCATTTGTTGCCCATCACCAACTGCCCTTGAGAATGGTGAACTGCCTTCTTGAACTGCTGCAGACCAGTCATATTGTGTAAGTACCTGTTAGGAAGGGAATTCCAAGATTTTGACCCAGCAACAGGAAAGGAACAGCGATATAGTTCCAAGCCAGGATGTTATCTGGCTCAGAGGGAAACTTGCAGATGATGATGTTCCCATGCATCTGCTGCCCTTGCCCTTCTTGATAGTAGAGGTTGTAGGTTTGGGTTGTGGAAGGTGATGTCAAAGGAGCCTTAGAAAGTTGCTGCAGTGCATCATGCAGATGGTACACACTGCTATCACTGTGCGCTGGATTGTGAAGGGGGTGAATGTTTAAGGTATAGAATGGGATACCAATCAAGTGGTCTGCTTTTTCCTGGATGTTGTTGAGACTCATGTGTGTTGTGGGAGCTGCACTCATCCCGGAAAGCGCAGAGTATTCCATCACAGTCCTGACTTGTGCCTTGTAAATGGTGAACAGGCTTTTGGGAGTCAGGAGGTGAGTTACTCGCTGCAGAATTCTCAGCCTCTGAACTACCCTTGTAGCTACAGTGTTTATATGGTTCACCCAGTTAAGTTACTGGTCAATGGTAACCCCCGGGATATTAATGGTGGGGGATTTAACAATGGTGTTGCTGTTAAAAGTCAAGATGTTAGGTTTCATCGTGTTGGAGATGGTCATTGCCTAGCACTTGTGTTGTGTGAGACATTTATCAGTCCAAGCCTGAATGTTGTCCATGTCTTGGTGCATATGAACATGGAGTTCTCCAGTATCTGAGGAGTCGCGAACGATGCTGAACATTGTGCAACCATCACTGAACATCCCCACTTCTGACCTTATGATGGAGGGAAGTTCATTGAGGAAGCAGATGAAGAAAGCTGAGCTTGGGACACTGAGGAACTCCTGCACTGATGTTCTGTGACTGAGATAATTGGCCTCCAACAACCACAACCATCTTCCTTTTGCTAGGTATGACTCTAGCCACTGGAGAGTTTTCTCCCTGATTCCCATTTGACTCCAATTTTGCTCGGGTTCCTTGATGCCATATTCTCTCAAACGCTTCCTTAATGCCAAGGGCAAGGGGATGGGGTACGAAGTCTGTATGTAAGGATGGGGAGTGGATGGGGTACAGTGTGTTCGTGAAACGGTGGGAAGGATGGGTGTCAACGGGAGGATTTTGGGACAGGAGTTGCGTATCAATGATCTTTGAATTATTTGCCAGTAATGTTTGCTAATTGACAAACAAAAATTCCCAAGCTTTGCGTTGTGAAAAATTAAAATGTTTTTTTTTCTGAACATTCCCTTCCTTATCAGTATTTGGAATATTACATGCCTGTTAAACAAGATGCTGCTTAACGATTTTTTTCCGGGCCTCCAGAACGAATAAATGCACCAATTTCTTTTTGGATTAACCAGTGCAACAATAGAAAGCGAAACTTAAAAATAAATAAAGCTGCAAACTCAAATCGAGCCCATGTGATTTCTGAGAAAGGAAACTGCATTGCCATATTTGGACAGATAGAGTTCCCGCCCCCAGTATTTGGGTAAAAGCTGGTGTGAAGCTGCTTGGCTTGAGGTGAGCTGATGAAACCACAAACCGGCGAGAGTCAACTCCTCCTCCTGGGGGTTTTACAGCTCGGCTGGTGTTTCTGTTAGCATGTGATGTAACTGTGACTGCTCTAGCCTTCCTTATATAACAGACTGGAGCCTCGGGCTGCCTTTGAATTGAATTGAAAGCAGACTGTCGTGTCGTTTGAACTGACTGCAATGGGCAAACAGAGGTGACTCACTTATCTTGCAGTCATAAAGTATTTGCTGGGGGAAAGTCTTGATTCTGACCTGCACTTTGTGCCATTGGAAAACTCAATGCCTTCATTTGATCTGCTTCCGTGCGTTTAAAACATAACCCCCTGTCCTTATCACTTTACTATTTGCAGAATGAATAACCAGAAACCGCAGTTCCGAACCTGGCTAATTGAACAAATTAACAGTGGCCGTTACCACGGGCTGTGTTGGCTGGACCCAGACCAGACGATATTCCGAATTCCCTGGAAACACGCTGGCAGGCAGGACCTCTGTGAGGATGATTACAGCATCTTCAAGGTAGGGACCTTGGCTGCAGAGGATAAATGTTTGCTAGGCTTAGCCCCCTTATCCCTGGAAGTATTGACATAGCTGAGAGACAGTGTCTGAATCTGAATGTCCATGAACCGTGTCTGTAATGAGAGCGCGCTGCATTGTCGGAGGGGCAGCACTGAGGGAGTGCTGCGCTGCCAGAGGGGCAGTGCTGAGGGAGTGCTGGACTGTCGGATGGACAGTACTGAGAGGGGCGCTGCACTGCCAGAGGGGCGGTACTGAGGGAGCGCTGCACTGCCAGAGGGGCGGTACTGAGGGAGCGCTGCACTGCCAGAGGGGCGGTACTGAGGGAGCGCTGCACTGCCAGAGGGGCGGTACTGAGGGAGCGCTGCACTGCCAGAGGGGCGGTACTGAGGGAGCGCTGCACTGCCAGAGGGGCGGTACTGAGGGAGCGCTGCACTGCCAGAGGGGCGGTACTGAGGGAGCGCTGCACTGCCAGAGGGGCGGTACTGAGGGAGCGCTGCACTGCCAGAGGGGCGGTACTGAGGGAGCGCTGCACTGCCAGAGGGGCGGTACTGAGGGAGCGCTGCACTGCCAGAGGGGCGGTACTGAGGGAGCGCTGCACTGCCAGAGGGGCGGTACTGAGGGAGCGCTGCACTGCCAGAGGGGCGGTACTGAGGGAGCGCTGCACTGCCAGAGGGGCGGTACTGAGGGAGCGCTGCACTGCCAGAGGGGCGGTACTGAGGGAGCGCTGCACTGCCAGAGGGGCGGTACTGAGGGAGCGCTGCACTGCCAGAGGGGCGGTACTGAGGGAGCGCTGCACTGCCAGAGGGGCGGTACTGAGGGAGCGCTGTACTGTTGGAGGGTCAGTACAGAGAGAGCCTGCACTGTCAGAGGGGTAGCCTTCCAGTTGAGATGCTGAACTGAGGCATCCTCTGGTGGATGTAAAGATCCTATGGCATTGATTTGAAGAAGAGCAGGAGAGTATGCCATGGTGTCTTGGCCAATATATATATATCCAACAGTTTAGAAGAGATTTTCTGATATCTAATCTCACTGTTGTTTGTGGGAGTTTGCTGTGCACAGACAGGCTACTATGTTTACTGTACCTGTATTACTGACTTCAAAAGTACTTCATTGGCTGTAAGGCACTGTGAGATATAAAAATTATGCTGTCCCCACCCCCACTAGAGCTATACCTTGAGTGCCCTACCATCCATTCTTAATTAGCACATTCATTTAGATAATATCACCAACTTTAACTTTAACACCTATGTGTTCTTTTGTACTATTGTTGTTGACATCTTTTGATGATCTGCTTCTATCACTGCTTGTTTGTCCCTACAACCACACCCCCACTCCACTTCTCTCTCTCTCTCCGCCCCGCCACACACACACCTTAAACCAGCTTATATTTCAACTCTTTCTTGGACTCGAACTCAAGTTCTGTCGAAGGGTCATGAGGACTCGACACGTCAACTCTTTTCTTCTCCGCCGATGCTGCCAGACCTGCTGAGTTTTTCCAGGTAATTCTGTTTTTGTTTTTGTTTTGGATTTCCAGCATCTGCAGTTTTTTTTTGTTTTTATCACTGTGAGATATCTGGTGGTCATAGAAGATGCTGTATAAATGCAAGAATTCATACGTTGAGTCTATTTTCTTAGGATTTCCTGTTTGAATTGTCTGGGTTTTGAAAGTGCGCACTGATGGTTAAGCTGTGTTTAGTTGAATTCCAACTTCGATTGGGAGCCTCTTGTTCTCAGTGAATGTTGTTTCAATGTTGTTGTGAAACATGGAAAGTGAGTGGATTAGCTTCAGCACTAAAGTGAGACCAACCAGAAAATCTCAGTGGGGACTGTTCTGTGAATTCTGTTGAATGAATGGACTCCACAGCACAATTTGAAAATGCTGCCTTACTGGAGTGCTTCAAATAAAAACTTTCCGCTGCTGCTGCCTGGCCCATACTTGGTGTCTGCCTGAAGTGCATGCACCAGGCAGATTGAAGGGATGGCCCCTCCGCTGGGGAAGTGGGAAGCGGCAGTGGCCCCTGTCCATTGAACTGTGAGCTTCAGACAGGAGGTATATCAAGACCCCTCCCTAGGATCGCTCAGCGCTGTTGTGTGTAGGGCAGCTAAGGACCAGGGTCTTCTGGGGTAGTGATGAGCAGCCAGCACCCACACCCTGGACAATGGCCAGTTAGTTGAGGAATCAGTGAGTAGTTGACACCTGTGGCACAGAGTGTGCCAACACCAGTCTGCGCCTCGACAGAGGAGGAAATCAGTGGGGAGATTTAAAATAACAGAGCACCTGTTTTCCCATCCATCAGCTCAAGAGGACTTTCAAAAATGAATATGTTTGAAATCTCCTCCCACCAGGTTTTGTGGGTTAGTTGAAACTGATTTATCTGCTCAATAACCTCCCAGTGCTCTAATTAATTTTACAAATTGGCCTTCCATAATCAGCAGTCCAGCATCTGTTAACTGGGTTCCATTAAAAATCCAATTGTGTGTCAGCTAGGGATCCTCCCATGTTTATGTATCCAGTTTCTAAGTGATGATTTGTCAGTTGATTTTATCCAAAAACTAGAATTGAAATCTCAAAAAGCAGACTTTCTTGAGTTACCACTGTCCGACTGTGTTGTTAACCTGCTAGTGTTGCTGTGCTGCCCTGTGGTTAGCAGCTTATGAGGTGGGTGGAGTATTCAGAGGATTGCTGCATGCTAGCTCACCCAAAACCCTGACGCAGCTGCCAGTGGCTTCAATATCCACTCACGTGGGAGGTATTTCAGGATAAATC
This sequence comes from Carcharodon carcharias, assembly GCF_017639515.1. Lineage (NCBI taxonomy): Eukaryota > Metazoa > Chordata > Chondrichthyes > Lamniformes > Lamnidae > Carcharodon > Carcharodon carcharias. The sequence continues at coordinate 38,440,815 of NC_054476.1, read as the reverse complement.
AATGGTTTAACACTCCCAGCACGGAGGCTCATACAACAGGAGGGCAGTGTGCTCAAAATGCATAGAAATTTAGCATGGTTTAGTGTGATCTGGATCTGTAATAACTAACATGGAAATGCTAATCATGACCCAACACTGTTCCAAAACAGTACAGCTCAATACTTGTACCCTCCCACCATTCCCCACTCCTAACATCAATCTTGATCCCATGATTAAATAGAGCATTCCTGTAGCATCTTTCCCATCCTCAGCACATGCATTGCACATCACAACCAGTATAGCACTTGTTCACTTATGTAAGCAGCTAATATGTATACTGAAAGATCACACAAACAGCAGTGAGATAATGACCAGGTATTATGGTATAAATATAAATGGATAAATATTGGGTGCAACATCCTAACTTTACTGCTTTCCTTTGAATAGTGCCATAGGATCTTTTATCTCCACCTGAGAGGCAGACAGGGCCTCTTTTTAACATCATACAATGTCCAGTTTTAGCTCTCTCGGGATTTGGGCACATAATCTTAGCTGACATTCTGAGTGCAAGGAATCTTAGCTGACATTCTGAGTGCAAGGGAGTGCTGCACCATCTGAGGGGTAGTTCAGAGGAAGCACTGCACTGTTGGAGGGAGTGCTGCACTGCCAGAGGCACAGTACTGAAGGAGTGCTGAACTGTCAGGGACACAGTAGTAAGGGAATTGCTGCAATGTTGAAGGGATAGTACAGAGGGAACTGTACTTTTAAAAAATTCATGCACAGGGCTTGGGCATCGCTGGCTAGGCGAGCATTTATTGCCCATTCCTAATTGCCCTTGAGAAGCTGCAAGGCCTGTTGGGCCTTTTAAGAGGCAGCCACATTATTTTGGATCCAGAATCACATGTAGGACAGCAGCTTTCATAGGGCAATAGTGAACCAGGTGAATTTTTAATCATGATCATCATTAGATTTTTAATTCCAGATTTTCGACCATTTGGTGGTGGGATTTGAACTCAGGTCTCCAGAGCATTACCCAGGGTCTATGGATTATTAGTCCAATGACAAAACCACTACGCTACTGCCTCCCCTACTGTCAGAGGGGCATAATGGATGGTGTGCTTAATTGTCTCCATACTGGTATCCTTCACTGCTGCTGATTAGTAAGAATTTTGCCCTTGTTTTTCAGGGTTGGGCCATAACGAGTGGGAAATTCACTGAAGGCCCTCCCAAATGGAAAACTAACTTCCGATGTGCCCTCAACACTAATGAAGCGTTCACTTTGGTGGAGGACAACTCAAAAGATTCCTCGGACCCACATAAAATCTACGCCATCACCAACCGGAAGGCCAATCCAGCTCCTAGTATGTATCACTCGTATGCTTATGTCTTAACTGTTCCATTTCACAGAAAAGCACTGAGATGCCTGGAGTTCAGTGACAGATCAGCCAAGTTCTCATTGAATAGCAGAACAGGCTACAGAGGCTAAAAGGCCTCCCTTTGTTCCTATGCATGCCTGTCGTGCATGTTTTTGAAAATCATCATCTTGTTGATCTAGCAATAAAAATTTTCTGCATTCTTTTACTGCTGTGTGTTACAATTTATTGCAACTACAATCTGTTCCATCATCTTCAGATAGATAAATAGCAGCAGCAACGTGGAACTACGCTGCTCTGATAGTTAATCTCCTGGACACTGCTGAAAAATCACTGGGACAGGATTCAAGTTTTAAAAATGAAATCTTGGCAAATATTTTTATTTTATTAGTTAAAAAGATGTTGGACCTGGAGGAGGGGGAAGCTGTTTGACGTTGTATTTGCTCTTGAGATATGGGTATCACTGGCAAGGCCAAATTTATTGTCCATCCCTTGTTGTGGTGGTGAGCTGCCACCTTGAACCACTGCAATCTGGGTGATGTCAGTCACAAATTATCCAATTGGCTGACCAAGAGTCAGTTCACTTTCCGATTGCCTGTGGGGCTCAAGTGTTGGGTGACCAATGATGGGACTAAGAAAATGCTGGAAAAACTCAGCAGGTCTGGCAGCATCTGTGGAGAGAGAAACAGAGTTAATGTTTCGAGTCCATATGACTCTTCTTCAGAGTTGCTAGTTATTAGTTACATCCCAACTGGAGTATTCAGACTTCAGTTCATGTGGAGAGATTGGAGAAGCTAGAGTTGTTCACCTTAGAACAGAGGTTAAGAGGAGATTCAATTGAAGTGCTAAAAGTTATGAATTGTTTTGATAGAATAAATAAGGAGGAACTGTTTCCAGTAGCAGAAGAGTTAGTAACCAAATGACAGAGATTTAAGGCGATTGGAAAAAGAACCAGAGGGAAGATGAGAATAATTCATGCAGCTGTTTGCTATGATCCAGATTGCGCCGTCTCAAAAGGTGGCGGAAGCAGATTCAATAGTAACTTTCAAAGGGAATTGCATAAATACTTGAAAAGGAGTAATTTGAAGGACTATGGGGAAAGGGCTGGGAAGTGGGACTAATTGGATAACTCTTTCAAAGAGCCAGCACAGGCACAATGGGCTGAATGGCCTTCTTCTGTGCTGCAACATTCTTCGATTCTAGGTAATTGTAAAAACATTCTAAACAAAAGGTTTGGTATTGAAATTTTTTTTTTTTGATGCTGTGATTTCAGATGCTCTGCAGGAAGATGACAATCTAGAATCAAGACTGTACATCAGTCCTGAGCCTAACCCAGCCTGCCCCAACTTCACCCTCCACAACCCCCAGCAGTCCTTTGCGGCGTTTCATCTTCAGGTATGTTGGGATCCAAGAGTCTATTGTACTGAGCTTTCAACCATCAGGAGACCTATTAAACAGAGATAACAGGATTACACAAAGTTAGAAATCTGGACATGGAGCAGGAAGCAGTGATCCTTAAGTAGGCGTATTGAGGGCTCTAGATAACACTAGTCAGCTGCATTCCACTTCTCAGTAAATATCTCTCTTGTAAATGATTTTGGATCCATGACATCTGGGGAAAATTCTGCACTCTTAGAATCTTAGACTGTCAAACTGTTTTATTTCAGGATACACCTTTAAACTGGCTTAGCTTGATTTGTGACATGCTGCTTCCTTGTTCTGGATTCCTCAACTGAATGAACAAAGGCATTCTCGATCTACCCTGTTATGATTTTAAAACCCCTTGACCAGCTCAACCCATAACTTCCTAATCTCCAACAAGCATAAAATAATCTGACCCAGTTGCTCATCACTGTGTTCTCAACCATGGCTCAAAGGGGACATCTCTCTCACCTCTGAAACGGATCGTTGTGGGTTCAAGTCCCACTGCAGAAATCTGAGCACTGAATCCAGGTAGACACTCCTGGGCAGTTCTGTGGGAGTGCCACACTGTTGGAAGGGCAGCACTGAGGAAGCACCACACTGTCAGGGAGGGCAGTACTGAGGGAGCACTGCGCTGTATGAGGTACTGTCTTTCTGTTGAAATGCTAAACTGAGGCCCTATGTGCCCTCTCAGATGGATGTAAAAGAGTCCATGGCATTATTTTGAAGAACAGCAGAGTGTTCTCCCCAGTGTCCTGGCAAACATTTATCCCTCAACTAACATTACTAAAAAACAGAATATCCATTCAATTATCATATTGCAGTATGTGGGACCTTGCTGTGCAAAAGAATTGCTGCTGCAATTCCTACATTACAACAGTGACTACATTTCAATAAGTTATCCAATGCTTTGGGTCATCCTGTGGCTGTGAAAAGCACTATAGAAATTCACGTCTTACTTTATATTACACACTAAGTGTGGCAGTACGCGACAGGTTAAAACCAATAATCAGACTTATTTGCAAAGAAGACAATTACACCACAGTAGAAAGAAACAGCAAATGTACATGACAAAGGATTGCAATCAATGAACTGTTTCAAAAGAAAAAGAATTCAAACACTTTAGTTATTTTTGTAGCTTTCCAATGAATCCTGCTGTATGTTATATGGGATATCGACCTTTGTCGGGAGCTGCTGTTAGCTCCCCCATGTTGAGGCAAAATAAGTAACTAGGGTCTGCAGTCCTGTTTGTCGCTGATATATGATGTTAACGGAAGCCCACTTGCTGATAAATTAATTCATGTCAATCCCAGTCAATTAAGACACTAGCCATATCTAGTAGTTAATCAGCTAATGGAAGGCTTCTGGCATGTGAGGGTTGATAGAATCTTTGAAACGGGACATCTCCTGGAATTAAAACTCTTGACAGCTCAGCAAGATGAAATAATACTTTCCATCGACTTTCTTCAGCCTCCCCACACCTTTAAGTTGAGTGTCTGGTCGGCGAGCCGCCTTTTTTGCAGCAATACCGTATTCACAAAGTGGCATTAATCAAAAAGTTGCAGCTGGAGTTCTGTGATCATGTTTGTGTAGTAGCAATAGGGAGCAGCTAGCTGGAGCCAATATTAATTTATTTACCCTATTTGATGTTAAAAAAGTAAAAAGCTTTCTACTTGATCAGATATCTCTATAAAGCAAATTAATTATCTTTCCAAATGAATGAACAATATATTTTGCAGTTCTCCAATTATAACCCATAATGGAAAAATTGGTACTGCCTGTCTGGGTGATGTGCTCAAGTCTCTTGAGTGGAACTTGAACTCACAACCTTCTGACTCAAGTGAGAGAGAGAGAAAAAGAGTGGGTGGGTGCTACTCACTAAGACATGGCTAACACCTTACATCATCCCTTATAACAAAAGAATTAGTGAAATTTCCACCTAGGCAGTGATTATAAACTGCTTGGTAAACGTGTTCATTAAAGACAATGTGAGTGTAATCACTTTCTGAATTAAATGTGACAGGGACTGATGAACAGCTTGGTGATTGGAGATTGTGAACAAATTGAAATACAGATGTTCCCTTTTGTTTCTGTTGAATTAGGAACAGCTAGATGAATGTATTCCAGATTTTGGATTAATGAATCTTTCGGACAGTGCTGCAGGTTAGTGTTATTCTCGTCAATGTTATCTTGGTGAAGCTGGGCTACATGAAATCCTGGAGTGGAGAATCCAGCGAGATACACAATTAGATATTCCTTAGCTAAAGGGAGGTGAAGACTGCTTGGAGTGGAAACTAAATGTCTTGACAGTGCAGCCTGTGGGCCAGAGTGCTTCCACCCATCCTTCGCTTCCCACCCCCTGGCAAAGCTTCACCCTTTTTCTACCCCCTGCCCCCAACACCCTTCCATACAATGGCCCCATTAAAAAGGGTCAGGAACCCTGCCAAAACCCCAGGGCTGTGGATTGGACCTGTCTCCTACGGTGTGCTTCCCCCACCCAACTGGAATGTCACATTGAGCTCCAGCCAGGGAGAAAAAACTCATGGTGTGGAATTAAAACTGCACCCCAAGAAACGCAGACTTCCCAACTGAAACTCTGTTCCCCCAGAAACTCCCCTATCTGTCTACACAATCCTAACTGGTTAAATTCCAGGCTGTTTCCTTAGGTCCCCAATTCCCGGTTTCTACCCCAAAGTAACACTGCAGTTATAGAGAGCTTTGGTCAGACCCCATGAGGAGCACTGTGTTAACAGCTGGAGCTCAGGAAGGATAGCTTGACCTCGTAGGGAGCGCGATGCAGATTCACCAGAATGATGCAGCGGCTAGAGGTTTGTGGGCATTTGCTGTGTGCAAATTGGAAGAGCGATTACATTTCAGAAGTGCTTCACTGACTGTAATGTGCTTTGGAATGTTGTGAAATACGATTTTGAAAAATTAATCTTCCTTTATTGTTTCCTTGAAGACCAAATTGCTCCTTGCCTGTTAAATCCAGCAAACTTCTTTAACCCAGTAATGAACGGACACAGTAATCTACAGGTGCCTCTGGGCACTCCTCCCCAGGAAGCTCTCGGTGTGTCCCCAGCCCAGGTCGTGCCCACTGGTGAGTAAAGAAATCTACTGATGTCAGACAGTAACACAGGTAATTGCTGGAGCCAGAACCAGGGAATTGGGTAGTGGCCAGAGGGAGTTTGATAAAAATTCAATTGTGATTCACCTGCCACCTGAGCTTCAACCTGTAAGTAAAGGCTGTGATTATTACCATAAACTCCCCTCCTGTCCCCAGATACGGGCCTTTTCCTGGATACGTGGACAAAATTGTAACCACTGCTGTTGCACACTGGGGCCTTTTCTCTGACTGCTCCCAGTCCTAGCTGGGTATAATACCCTGGAGGGTAAGAGGGAGTCCACTGGTCTTTACCACTTCTGATCCAATCCCCCAAAAAGATACGCAAGGTGCAGAATGGTTGCCATTTCTGCACAGATGAGAGATATGAGGCAGAAACATGCTCTTTGTCCTTGTCACCGGGCAGCTCATGACTTGGGCTTTGTTGTTGCAGAAACCACATTCCAACAGGGGGAAGCTCCAGAGATCCCAAGGCTGGATGGTTGATGGGATGTCAACACCCACTTCCTGAGGCTCAGCCCTTTCACCAAGCCAGTAAACATGAAGCAGAGTGTGTTAGTTATTATTACTTAGCATACCAGAAACACAGCACTGAGCCCAACAGAAACAGTGATCTCTTGTTTGGCTTGTGATACTGGGTTTGATGCTCTGTCCAGCAAAACAGTGAGGCTGTGAATTGTGAGTGCTTTGACCTCAAATCCCAAACCAACCCGTCTGACAGAGTAATTTTCTTCTGATCGCACCCCCAGGTCCATTTCCCATTGACATTCGCTTGAGTTCCACTTGGGGTCTCTCCCATGAAACATTATTTAGAGAGAGTACTGTAACCTTTACATGTTAAGTTGACTTGTTTAAACAATAAGAATCACTGTTTTTATGTTTGAAATATTAGACCAACGGTGGGAGCCTTTGCTTGTCCCAAGATCCTATATGATGGAGAATGTGGCCCACGAAATGCCAGTACAGATTCCTGCTCCAGATCTCTCTCCCAATCCGATTCCAGAAGCACAGATCGTAACTGCAGCCGCTTCGCAACTCTTCCAACAATGTATGTTAAGTGGAATAACAGCTGAACTCTTGTGTCAGCTAGTACTGTCTTTGCCTTTTCTATTTAAATATGTTAACAGAGTTTTTAGACAGAACTTTCTTTAGAAAGACTTCCATTTCTATAGTGCCCTTTAGAACATCAACACCCAAAGCACATTACATCCAATTAACTAATTTTGAAGTGGAATAACTGTTGTAATGTATGAAATTGGGCAATCAGTTTGCACACAGCAAAATACCACAAACAGCAATGCGATATTGACCAGATAATCTATTTTTCATGATGTTGTGGAGGGAAAATATTGGACAAGACATTGGGGAGAACTCCCCTGCTATTCTTCTATTAAAGCCACAAGATCTTCTATATCTGCTGAGAGGGTAGATGGGGCCTTGGTTTTGATGTCTCATTCAAAACGTTGCATCCTCCGGCAGTGCAGCCCTCCCTCGGTACTGACGCTCCGGCAGTGCAGCCCTCCCTCGGTACTGACCCTCCGGCAGTGCAGCCCTCCCTCGGTACTGACCCTCCGGCAGTGCAGCCCTCCCTCGGTACTGACCCTCCGGCAGTGCAGCCCTCCCTCGGTACTGACCCTCCGGCAGTGCAGCCCTCCCTCGGTACTGACCCTCCGACAGTGCAGCCCTCCCTCGGTACTGACCCTCCGACAGTGCAGCCCTCCCTCGGTACTGACCCTCCGACAGTGCAGCCCTCCCTCGGTACTGACCCTCCAACAGTGCAGCCCTCCCTCGGTACTGCAGTGGGAGTGTCATCTTGGATTATCGACTGACATTTCTGGAGTGTTTTCTGAGTAAAGAAAAACTGGGTATGAACTGGGTGAAATGATTGGTCTGTTCTGCTGTAACATTCTGTCTCTAGATCTTGGTTCAATAACATGCTGAGCATCGTAGAACCATAGCAAAGTTACAGTGCAGAAAGAGGCCATTCAACCCATCATATCTTCACCGGCCAAAAAAGAGAAAAAAGGAAGCTAGCTGCTCATTTTTAGTCCCACTTTTCAGCACCTGGCCCATAACTTGCAGGTTACAGCACTTCAGATGCAGATCCAGGTACCTTTTAAATGAGTTGAGTGCTTCAGTCTTAACCACCAACTTACGCTGTGAATTCCAGACACCCATCACCCTCTGAGTGAAAAAGTTTTTCTTCATGTCCCCTCTAATTCTTCTACCTTAAATCTATGCCCCCAGGTAACTGACCCCTCAGCTAGGAGAAACAGGCCTTTCCTGTCCACCCTACCTAGGCCCCTCATAATTTTGTACACCTCAATTAGGTCACGCCTCAACCTCCTTTGTTCTAAGGAAAACAACAAAGAACAAGAACAAAGAAAAGTACAGCACAGGAACAGGCCCTTCGGCCCTCCAAGCCTGCGCCGATCATATTGCCCGTCAACTAAAACATTTTGCACTTCTGGGGTCCGTATACCTCTATTCCCATCCTATTCATGTATTTGTCAAGTTGCCTCTTAAACACCACTATCGTACCTGCTTCCAGCACCTCCTCTGGCAGCGAATTCCAGACACTCACTACCCTCTGCGTAAAAAAACTTGCCACGCACATCTCCTCTATAGTTTTCTCCTCTCACCTTAAATCTATGTCCCCTAGTAATTGACTCTTCCACCCTGGGAAAAAGCTTCTGACTATCTACTCTGTCCATGCCACTCATAATTTTGTAAACTTCTATCAAGTCGCCCCTCAATCTCCGTCACTCTAGTGAGAACAAACCGAGTTTCTCCAACCTCTCCTCATAGCTAATAACCTCCAGACCAGGCAGCATCCTGGTAAACCTTCTCTGCACCCTCTCCAGTGCCTCCATATCCATCTGGTAATGTGGTGACCAGAATTGCACGCAATATTCCAAGTGTGGCCTAACAAAGGTTCTATACAACTGCAGCATGACTTCCCAGCTTTTATACTCAGTACTCCTGCCGATGAAAGCAAGCATGCCATATGCCTTCCTGACTACCTTATCCACCTGCGTTGCCACTTTCAGTGATCTGTGGACCTGTACACCCAGATCCCTCTGCCCGTCAATGCACTTAAGTGTTCTGCCATTTATTGTATAATTCCTGCCTGTATTAGACCTTCCAAAATACATTACCTTGCATTTGTCTGGATTAAACTCCATCTGCCATTTCTCCGCCCAAGTCTCCAACTGATCTATATCCCGTTGTATCCTTTGACAATCCTCTTCACTATCTGCAACTCCTCCAACCTTGGTGTCATCTGCAAACTTAGTAATTAGCCCAGTTACATTTTTCTCCAAATCATTTATGTATACTACAAACAGCAAAAGTGCCAGCACTGATCCCTGCAGAACTCCACTAGTCACAGCTCTCCATTCAGAAAAGCACCCTTCCACTGCTACCCTCTGTCTTCTATGACCAAGCCAATTCTGTATCCATCTTGCCAGCTCACCTCTGATCCCATGCGACTTTACCTTCTGTACCAGTCTGCCATGAGGGATCTTGTCAAAGGCCTTACTGAAATCCATGTATATAACATCCACTGCCCTTCCAACGTTGATCATCTTTGTCACTTCCTCAAAAAACTCAATCAAGTTAGTGAGACATGACCTCCCTTTCACAAAACCATGCTGCCTCTCACTAATATGCCCATTTGCTTCCAAATGGTAGTAAATCCTGTCACAAAGAATCTTCTCCAATAATTTCCCTACCTCTGATGTAAGGCTCACCAGCCTGTAATTTCCTGGATTATCCCTGCTACCCTTCGTAAACAATGGAACAACATTGGCCATTCTCCAGTCCTTTGGGACCTTACCCGTAGCCAGTGAGGTTGCAAAGATTTCTGTCAAGGCCCCAGCAATCTCCTCCCTTGCCTCCCTCAGTACTCTGGGATAGATCCCATCTGGTCCAGGGGACTTATCCACCTTAATATTCTTCAAGACACCTAACACCTCTAATTTTTTGATCTCAACATGATCCAGGCTATACACACACTCTTCCTTAGACAAATCAACCGCTAAATCCTTCTCTTTGGTGAATACTGATGAGAAGTATTCATTTAGTATCTCTCCCATTTCTTCTGGCTCCACACACAGATTCCCATCTCTGTCCCAGAGCGGGCCTACCCTTTCCCTGGCTACCCTCTTGCTTTTTACATATGTATAAAAGGCCTTGGGATTTTCCTTAATCCTGGTTGCCAGTGACTTTTCATGACCCCTTTTAGCCCTCCTGACTCCTTGCTTAAGTTTCTTCCTACTTTCTTTATATTCTCCACGGGCTTCATCTGTTCCCAGCCTTCTAGCCCTTACGAATGCTTCCTTTTTCTCTTTGACTAACCTTAATCTATCCAATTTTTCTTCATAGCTGCAATTTTCAAGCACTGGCAACATTCTTGAAAATCTCCTCTGCATTTTCTCTAGGGCAATTATGCCCTTCCTGTAATGTGATGACCAGAACTGTACACAAAATTCCAGCTGTGACCTAACTGGCATTTAAACAGTTCCATCATTACATCCCTGCTTTTGTATTCAATACCTCGTCCAATAAGGATTTACCACCTTGACCATCTGTCCTGCCACCTTCAGGGACCTGTGGACATGCACTCCAAAGTCTCCCACTTCCTCAACCACTCTCAATATCATCCTGTTTATTGAGTTTTCCCTTGCTTTTTTTGCTAGCCCAAATGCATTACCTCACACTTTTCTGGATTAAATTCCATCTGCCACTTTTCCTCCCACTCAACCAAACCATTGATATAATTTTGGAGACAACAGCAATCCTCTTCACCATCAACTACACAAACAATTTTTGTGTCATCTGCAAATTTCCCAATCATGCCTTTCACATTTAAGTCCAAACCATTAACATATATGGCAAACAGAAGGCACCAACACTGAGCCCTGTGGAATGCCACTGGAAACTGCTTTCCATTTGCAAAAACATCCATCAACATTAATTACCCTTTGTTTCCTGTTGCTGAGCCAATTTTGGATCCAACATGCCATCTTCCCCTGTATTGCATGGGATCTCACTCTTCTGACCTGTCTGCCATCTGGGACCTTGTCAAATGCTTTGCTAAAATCCATGTAGACAACATCCACTGCACTACCCTCATCAATCCTTCTTGTTACTTCCTCAAAACATTCTTTTAAGTCAGTAAGACATGATCTTTCATGATCAGTCTCAAGACCAAGCCTTTCCAGTGCAGAATCATCCACTTTCCTCACCTGTCAGAGGTAGTTTAGCAATTAAGCCCACCTTTGTACTGTAGTCCAGCCTTAAATGGTTTGGGGGTGTGTGCAAACTCTCTTCCTGTATCCTCTCAAAGCCAGCACATGGATCATTAAAACCAGCTGCCTTTTGTTTGAAACAAATGAACAGCTGGAGGCCATTCAGCCCCTGGAACCTATTCTGCCATTAGATCATGGCTGATCTGTATCTTAATTCCATTGAGTTGTCTTGGTTCCATATTGTTGTAAAGGCTGTTTTTAGTTCTCACAAAGAGGTTCAGAGGCTTGCAGTGTTTATTAACAACACATAATTATATACATAGTGTACAAAGTATAGCCCAGACTAGGAGGTAACTTCATGCCTACTTCTGCCAGACTCGGTCAGTCTACTGTCATGTGACTCTGTACATAATAATGTGGGTGGTACTATTTCCTCAATGCCACCTTAACACTTGCTATGCCAAACACCTTTATACTACGCCTCCCCCCCCAAAGTCTTTACCTAATATATTACAATACAATCTTTACGTGCTTTACCACCGCCCCCCCACTCCCCTACCCCATCCAAGTCTCTGACTTTATAAATTCAGATGGTCTGAAGGCTTTACCATTTTTCTATATCTCGTTCTTGTCATGTTTGGAGGAATGGTAGTCTCAGATGCTTTAGCCTAACTTTGTTGGGTTGGAGTTGGAATTTCAGTATTTGGTGTTTCAGGTGCTTGGGTGTCTTCATCTGATTTACTTAAATGTTTAGTAGGAGATTCCCCTTGAGGGATAAGGAGAAGATGTCTCCTGTTCTGCCTGATTGTACCTTCTAGGGTTTGTGTCAGGTAAGACCATGGTTGATCTTCATCCCTCCAGACAATAATGCTCACTCTGTCAAGGTCTCTGATCCAAACCTTGTCACCCTTGTGTAACCTGGACAAGTTTCTAGTGCGGTACCTCCTATTGTAAGCAGAAGCTTGTCTCTGTCTGTAGGACTATTCTTTGTCCTGAACCTTCTGATTGTCCCCGACTGCCAACCCTAAGATGAATTTCTTCAGTAGCATGGGAAGTTGAGTGTGAAGTTTTCTGCCTATCAGGAGCTCTGATGGGGCAAATCCACATTGCAGCGGGTGGTTCCATATGTTAGAAGTGCCATTGGAAAGCCTTGTCTTTCTTCAAAATGGTCTTAATGGTGCGGACATCCCTTTGAGCTTCACCGTTAGATTGTGGATACCTTGGGGAGCTGGGAAGGTGTTGAAATCCATAAATTATCGCAAATTGAATGAAGCCATAATTCATTAACGAATTGCGGGCCGTTATCGGACATACCTGGTCTGCAATGCCTTGGCTCGAAAACACTTCCTTCAATGAGCTAATGACAGCCTCTGTGGCCATTGTGTGTAATTTCTTCCTTCTGCCCTTCAGCCTCCACATCTGTAATAGAAGCATTTAGGTGATCTCCGGTTGTGTGTTCAAATTAAGTCAGGTCAGGCTGTGGTTTCTTTAGTTTTTCATGCCTTGGGATTTCAGGGTCCTTTAGCAGCTGCTACCATGTGTAAGTGTTGTTAGTAGGTCTCTGAGGTTCAGAGCTTGTAACGTTGAATATTGAGTGTTTATTGGTAACACCTAACTATATAATATGTACTAAGTATAGCCCAGACTAGGAGCTAACTTCATGCCGACTTCTATTAGACTTTCTCCATTTGCCGCCCAATATCATGTGACTCTGTACATCATCATGTGGGCGGTATTGTTTCCCCAGTCCCACTCTAACCCTTGTTATGCCGAACACCCTCATATTATGCATATCCTTTAATATTCTTATCTAAAAAAATCTATCATTCTCGGTTTCTACTTATCAGTTGACCACCACCCTCAACAGCTTTTTGGAGGAGAGAGTTCCAGATTTCCACTTCCCCTTTTGTGATGAAGTGCTTCCTGACATCAGCCCTGAAAGTCCTTACTCTATTTTTAAGGTTATGCCCCCTTGTTCTGGACTCACCCATCAAAGGAAATAGTTTCTCTCTATCTACCCTATCAAATCCTTTAAACATTTCAATTAGATTGTCCTTTAATCTGCTATACTCAAGGGAATACAAGCCCAATATATGCAACCTGTTCTCATAATTAAACCCTTTTAGCCCTGATATCACCCTGATTACTGAATCTGCTTAATCTTCACTCTGAAGCAAATTATCGCAGGATAAAATCAAAGTCATTTGCTGATTAAGCCTCTTCCTCTTTGTGCAGTTCCAAGAGATTTTGACATTACCATTTACTACCGTGGCAAAGAAGTCCTTCAGAGCACGGTTAGCAACACTCCAGGTTGTCGCCTGTATTATGATGAAGAGAATGAGAAATTTGCTCAGCTGCAGCATGTCAAGTTCCCAAGTACAGAGGAGATAAGTGATCACCAACAGAAAAGGTTCACCAATTGTCTCTTGTCAAACATGGCAGGAGGTCTCCTCCTGGAGTATAAAAACGGAGATCTTTTCGGCAGGAGACTGGGGAAGTGCCAAGTCTTTTGGGCTCGTTTGGAAACATCTGAGAATGAGGATTCGCAGAAGCTGAACCGAGATGAGGAGGTCAAATTGTTCAGCCTGAAAGATTTCATAACAGGTGAGTTTCCTGCCATTTGTTTTCAGTTGCAGAACCTTCAGTGGCCCTGGCTTCCCTTTTAACTCCCAACTGTTGAAGAGATGATCCAATCTCCCACCCTCCCCTTGGAGAGTAGACCCTGCTCTCATCTCCTCCCACTTTCCTCCTCAGTGATGTGACCAAGGTTAATACCTTCGCACCACGTGCACTGACACACATTCTGCTACGACAGCACTGCCCTATTGCCACTGTCTGTGACTTTCACTTGTGTTTTTAACATCCCATTCAATGTTCTTTAATAACCACATGGTTTACGCAGTCAGAGACTTGCTTTTCAGAGGGACTGTGCTTGCTGAGGGTTACCCATGTGTGTTTTTATTGCCTTCCTCATTCCCTGAGGATATTGTATGAAAACAACAGGCTCAGTGCTTCAGAAAACTGCTCCTCAAATTAGAGAAAAGCCTTTTAAAAAATCATTTGAAAAAAAATTCCATGTGGATCAGACCTTTGGCTCAGTTCTGGGGAGATGGGAGCCACACATGGTCCCTGGGCAGGGAGATGGGAGCCCATCAAACCCTCCCATTGTATATGACAATTCTATTAGATGGGATAATGGATGTGTTCACATGGCAGCCTGTCAGGCCATGACTGAGGTTAGCTTTCAATTCCAAATTTATTAATTTAGTTTAAATTCTACCAGCTGCAATGGCAAGATTTGAACCCATGTCACTAGAGCATTAGCCTGGGCCTCGGGATTGCTAATTCAATGAAATTACCGCTACACCACCTCCCCTTAAATCTTCTGATCCACTTGGCCACAATCTGTTTGGGATGAGATTGAATTGCATTCTGGATTTACACCATGACCAACTCCTCATGGAGACTAAAATTGGGCAGGGTGTGTGAATCCAGCATTGTTCCCAATTCCATGGGTGTCTCACTGGTCAGTAACGTTAAAATTTCCCCTGAAAACTTGCCCCCTGAATGTCAGCCCATGGTTTAAAAATTGAACGATTAAAATATGGCATCTTCTTGAGAACATAAGAACTAGGAGCAGGAGTAGGCAATTCAACTCCTTGACCCTGCCCCGCCATTCAATACGATCATGGCTGATCTAATTTCGCCCTCAACTCCAAATTCCCGCCCTCTCCCCATAACCTTTCAATCCGTTACTAATTAAAAATCTGTCTATCTCCTTAAATTTATTCAGTGTCCTGGTGTCCACTGCACTCTGAAGAAGTGAATTCCACAGATTCATGACCCTTTGAGAACAGTAATTCCTCCTCATCTCTGATTTAAATCTACCACCCCTTAGCCTAAAACTATGGTCCCTCATTCTAGAACGCCCCACAAGAGGAAACATCCGCTCCACGCCTACTTTGTCTATCCCCTTTAGCATCTTATATACCTCAATTAGATCTCCCCTCATCCTTCTAAACTCTAGCGAGTATAGGCCTAAACTGCTCAATCTCTCCTCATGAGACAAGCCCCGCATCTCTGGAATCAATCTAGTGAACCTCCTCTGAACCATCACCAATGCAACTACATCCTTCCTCAAGTAAGGGGACTAAAACTGTGCACAGTACTCCAGGTGTGGTCTCACCAATACCTTTTACAGTTGCAACAACACTTCCCTATTTTTATACTCTATTCCTTTAGCAATAAATGCCAAAATTTCATTTGCCTTCCTTATTGCCTGCTGTACTTGCATTCTAACTTTCAGCGATTCATGCACGAGGAAACCTAGATCCCTCTGCACTGAAGCATTCTGAAGTTTCTCTCCATTTAAATAATAAGTTGCCTTTTTTCTTCAGAATTCATTGAGTTCACGCAGCAGAAACGCGGGGTGCCACAATGCTCCATCTTGCTGTGCTTTGGACAACAATTCCAGGTGGGAAATGAGAAGAAGAAACTCATCCTGGTCGAGGTGAGAGTCTTCAGCAATCCAACAGGGAATTCTGGAGATACCTCTTTAAAGAGAGACTTGCATTTTATGTAGTGCTATTCACAACCTCAATGTCCCAAAGCGCTTTACAACAAATAGAACACTGTTTGGAATGTAGTCACTGTTGCAATTTAGGAGTCAATTTGCACACAAGAAGATCCTACAAACAGGAATGTGATAAAAGTCTAGATAATCTTATCCAGAAACTGCTTAGAATGTGGAACTTACTACTACAAGGAGTAGTTGAGACAAAAAGTATAGATGATATTTAACTAGCTTCCCTTAGATAAGTGAGGAAGAGGGATAGAAAGTTATGTTGATAGGGTGAGATGAAGTAGAGTGAGAGAAAGCTCACGTATAAACACTCGTGTGGACCATTTGGGCCGAATAGCCTGTATCTGTGCTGGACGTTGTATATAATTCTACGCTTTTCATAAGGTGAAGGTTTTAAACTGATAAATATTAAAGTGATAACAGCATCGAGCATTCATCTACCCCCCTCCTTAAATGGCCTGTCCCATGATTTTTCTTGGGCTGTTTCTTCTGGTTTGGTTTTCAAAATTTATATTAAAATAAAACTGAAATTGTTCCCTGTGGGTATATTACTTTCCGGCAGGAGTTACAACAGATTCCTGCCCGCAGCAGTGCGAGGTCATGGTTTTTAAGCTCTTTCAAAGTCTTAATTGCTGGCTGACTTCCCATCCTGAATGGATTCTACCTCCGTGCCTTCCAAACCCACAACCTCAATCACCTAGGGCAGCAGATGCACGGGAACACCATTAACTGCAAGCTCTCTCCAAGTCTCTCACCATTCTGACTTCGAACTATATCAGAGTCTGAACCCCCAAAGATTTAAGGCCAGATTTTTGAAAATTGTTATTCAAAACATGGGCCCCCTTTTAGAAGTCACTGGTTTGACCTCAGTTGGAGTATTGTACCCGGTTCTGGGCACCAGGCTTTAACAAGGCGAGAAGACCTTGGAGAGGGAGCAGAGGAGATTTATTAGAATGTTACCAGAGATGAGGGAGTGTCATTCAATTGGTGAACCTGATTTCAGTGGTGTGGAGAGACTGGAGAAGCTGGGAATGTTCTCCTTAGAGTGGAGAAGGGTAAAGGTAGATTTAATTGAGGCATTCAAAATCATGAAGGGCATTCATAAGAGGAAATAAGGAGAAACTGTTTCCATTAGCAGGAGGATCGGTAACCTGAGGACACAGGCTTAAAGTAAATGGCAAAAGAACTGGAGGAGAATTGTTTTTATTTTACACAGCGAGTTGTTATGATCTGGAAGGCGCTGACTGAAGGGGAGTGGAAGCTGATTCAATTGTAACTTTCAAACAGAAATTCACTAAATATTCACAGGGGAAAGTTTTGCAGGGCTCTGGGGAGAAAAACGAGGGAGTAGGTTTAATTGGATACTCCCTCAAAGAGCTGGGTCAGGCACAATGGGCCGAATAGCCTCTTTCTGTGCTGTATCATTCTGTGATTCTGGGAGGAGGGGAATCCGAGACCCTCCAGTCTGCCCTTTTGCTAACATACCCACTCCCACCCAGGCTGTTCGGTCTGAGAAGTAGAAATAGTTAATGGCCTATGAACCTAGGCACCTGTGACAACTTTACTGAAAAACATGAGCCTAATAATTTTCGCCATTGGCAGAATTTGAAAGCATTTGGTTCTCCTTTGAGCAGCTGAACCTCGTTCCTTCAATGTCTTAATCTTTCTTCTTTTTCCAACCCTTAGATTGTTCCTAAAGTCTGTATCTGGCTGATTGAAAAGGCTCATCAAGATGGAGTATCCTCACTAACCAGTGAGAATGTCAGTCTGCAGATCTCCCACAGCTCCAACTCACCCTCCCTCGAGAACTTCCTGGCTTTAATCAGTGAATTGGATAGCATGGAATGGGGTTAGTATAGCTTGAGCACTGGTCCCAAGAAATGGGCTCCAAGTATCAACACTGTCAACCTGTCACAAAGGCTTCCCACCTCAACGCATAGCTAAAAATATTCTGACCCAATTCCTACAATGCTTATCCAGAAGAATTTTCTAGGACTCGTCATTGTATTTTAATCTTCATTACTTTGAACTCTGAGTGAACCTTAAGCTTCACCTTTTAGACGTCGAAGGAATGCTTATTGCACCTTACTTCTTTCTAGTTACTAGCCAATGTATTTGGACTGTTCGCAAAGTGTTCGAGAAGCTGGATCAGAAGTTGCTTCTCTCTCATCTGGTTCTTGCTGATAAAGGAAAGCAACATTCGGAAGATAAAACTTCAAACCCATTTGCAGTTCTCCACATTAAAGGCAAGAAGAAGCAGAAACTACTCTTGAAAAAGAAAGACACACTAAACTGTACTGTGTTGCTCAAGTGGGAAACTGGAAACAAAGATAAAAACAACTTGCATTTGTGTAGCTTCTTTCTACAACTTCAGGATATTCCAAAATGCTTTATAGCCAATTAAGTACTTCTAAAGTCTAGTCACTGTTGTAATGTAGGAAATGTGGCAGCTAATTTTTGTTCAGCAAGATCCCACAAACAGTACTGCCCAAATAAAGCACACTGTACAGAAATGGGCCCATAGATTAGACCTGTTTGGCACAGAGCAACATTTTGAAATTATTTTTGCTCACCAGCATGCCTTGAGGCTTTGTTATACAAAATACTGAAAATAAGTATTCCTAAAGAATTGAGGTTTTTATTTATAAACTATTTTTGTAAATTTAGAAGTCCCATATTTTTTTGGCCCTAGTGCTGTTGGAGATTTTGTCCCAGTGACAATGAAGGAACAGTGATATAGTTCCAAGTACGGTTTGGAGGGGAACTTGCAGGAGGTGCTGCCCCCAAGTGTCTCGGTCTTGTTCTTCTAGGTAGTAGAGGTCTGGGATAGGGAGGTGCTACCAAAAAAAATCAGCAAAATAAATTGCTAAATGGCTTTTTATTCCCACAAAAGAAAACCCTCGTAACCATAAAATTCCTCAAAAGACTGAATCCATTTTCAGAACGATGGCAAAGGGCTCAGATGAATCTTCCTGATTGGAGAGTGCAGAGTGAAGTTAATGGTCAGATGAGATCTGGTCCCACACAGCTGCAGTCAAACAATTTCTTTCACAACGGATTCATTCTCAGGTACAAAACTAACTTCAACTTGTTTATTTGTTTCAAATTTAGAAGGGTTGAAACAAACTTTTTAAGTTTCTATGATTTGTGGCACTGAGGCTCTGTCACAGGAACACAAGAAAATCTATGTTTTATATTTCTGGTTAACTTAAGTTTAAGTTACACGACTGCTGGAACTGCCTGCGGTTCCACAGCACCAACAGTGTCAGGGTTAATGGAGTTCCCAACTTTCCAGGATTGTCCTGCTCCAGGAATTAATGATTAATTTTGGCCAGTTGCTTTAAAATATATTGGAGATAAGTTTTGGGGATCACCCTGTTGTTAGATCAAGGGTAGGAACTAGCTGGAAAGCTTCTGGAATGACGAAGTCTCCTCCTTATACTTTGTACACTTAAGAAAAATTAATTTTTATTAATGTCCTTCAGCCCCATTCCTGGGAAAGAATAATCACACATTCGTACTCACACGCACGCACACACACACAATTCCCACATGGATTCATTCCAGTCCACCATCTTGTAACATCATTAATTGTTATAAACACTGACACACTTACAATTGGGGATTAAAATGGGGAGGGAGAGTGACTGCAAATTCTGGAAATCTTAAAAAAAAAATTCTAGAGCCCTCAGAAGGTCATCAGTGCCTGTTTTTTTTTATATAAAAGAAGTATGTCATTGTTTTGGGTGGAGATGTTCTGTGGCTATTTGATTAACTCCCGGTCTGCGAATCTCACTCTGTTCAGGGTCTGTAGTAAGGGAGGAGGAAGAATTTACACAGCACGCCTTGAAAACCACCTCTTCAAGTATGAGTTTCTAAAGTCTTGAGTATCTTACTATGAAGTAGGCATGGATGCGAAGGGCTAAATGGTGCTTTATGCTGCCCTATTCAATGATAAATTCCTTTATCTGCCCTAAACAGAGGGAATGAGCCTTTATCATAATGAGGTGATGTCTGTTAAAGTTTCTCACAAACACATGAAACATCTATAGGCTAATACTCAAAAAAAATAATAATTTCAAGATAGAATCCATCCTGCAAGAAGAACAGTCAGGAAGTGTGAAACAACCTTCAAGCTTGATAACTATTTATTTTTTAATTTAGTTTAATATTTTTATTGCTGCTGCCTTTTATGAGAATTTCAACCCCTTTGTGAGTTGATGTGCTTTTTTTAAATTTGAAACAGAAGTTAAAGCAGAAAACCTGACCATCCATCTCATCAATGAGGGCTTCCCTGATGCTGCTCATTGATGGCTTGAATTCAGGCACGGTAACCGCACTCCTGAGTTGCCAGAGAGTGACGGTTACAGAGAGTCAAAAGTCCTCAGGTAGGGCCGAGTTAGAAATGTTTACAACAAATGATTTAAGGGCTTCCATATGAACTGTGAATTTGGACCATCTTGTGTTGATCTGATCAGCGCTGTGTGATGGGGTAAACATCAGTCTAGAGAATATTAATTATATTAATCATGAATTTCAGTGATTCCTAGATGAGAGTTTTCACAAATATCAAGATCTAATTTCACAGATTGCTGATATTTTAGAACTGCCTGTATAATAGGCCTCTCCCCACGCTTGATTTTATCTTTCAGTGATAGTGCATCAATCATTCATTATGCAACTCACCCCATTTCCCTCCCTGTTGACCGGGGTGGGGAGAGGTGGTGTGTGGGGTAGGGGTGACAGGAGGCGGGAATACCATTCCTGCTGATCAACTGGCATGTTGTATGCCAGTTTTCTATTCAAGACACCAGCGGATCTTTAACGCAGACGTCACTTAAAAATCAGGTCAGGAACAGGCCGATTGGATTCCATTTAAGCTTGTTGCTCATTGGTCAGAACAGGATCTGCCCTCGGTTATCTTCAGGGAACTGGCAGATGCTAGTGATTTGGTTAAATGGTCACTCTTAAAATCAATCTGATCAGGGTTCCCAGATCAGCTTTGGGAATGGAGCTGGTGCTCATTAATGGAAATAGAAATTGTTCTACATTCAATCATGGGATCATAGATCCCAAAACAAGCTAACTTGTTCTACCAGATATTGGTAGCAGATACACAATTATTCTATTTCCCAATGAACTATTTTGGGAAGGAGTTTATTGAGCTGTGAGGAGATCAGGGCATTGATGAATTTCTAAACTGAATTCTCGAAGTATCCAATACGCCACTCATGCTGTGTTATGCACTTCAGGATCAGAATGGCTCTTGGTTTTGGTGCAAGGTAATCTGCATTAAATCCACATTCAGCACTGATTATAATCCAGGTCCCGGTGTCTCCTAGGGGAAAAAGGTGCATGATGTGCCTTCAAGACACCTGCTGACTGGATTGAGCAGCACCTGAATATAAAGAGGGTGGAGAGAGAGCAGAATGAAGAAGGTGTACATTCCAAATAGCATTTGTTGTCTCACTGACCACAAGGAGACAGCACATGCAGGCAGATGTCCCCTACCACCCAAACCCCTTCAATCTCTGAACTTGAAAAAACCCTTTTCTCAGCCCAGCATAGCTTGAACAGTCTTATTGAGGTTTGAAGGGTGAAGTGTATATATTCCTCTGTCTACATCTGAATATTTGATAACTTCATTGCTGTTTAAAATTTTATGAAAAGTTTATTAAAAGAGAGAAAAATTGCAAGTCTTGTGTTTTCTTGAATACAGTAGTTGTTTTTAGTAACACTTTTTGCATCATTTAAGCTGCAATGTTTGTGCTTCAAGCACTTATTTACAGAAACTAGAACAGTGCCCAATCTTTCGGGGGTGTGGCCGGTACTCTGGGGGCGTGTGCAGTGGGTTTCGACAGACTCTGGATTTCATACCCTCAGGATATCCCAAAGCTGTTTTGAATTGTTGTTACTGTTACAATTTGTTTTAAAAATGGAGGCCAGTTGGTGAACAGCAAGATTCCACAAACAGTCATGAGACAAAACACTTGTAAATCCAGCTACACTTGTTCTATATATCTCTAAAGAGTGCCATGGAAGCTTTGGTCACTTTGGTTTAATATTACATTTGAAAGCTGGCACAACTCCCTCAGTAGTACCCCTCTGACAGAGCAGCACTCCCTCAGTACTGCTCCTCTGACAGTGCAGAGCTCCCTCAGTACTGCCCCTCTGACAACGCAGCCCTCCCTCGGTACTGACCTTCTGATTGCATAGTTTCTTCAGTGCTACACAGGGGCATGTTGACCTTGACTCAACAACATCTGCTTGTATTTTTGTATTATCTTTTACACAAATCGTTCCATGGTGCTTTACAGGAACGTTATAAAGCAAAACCAAAGGGCACAGCTTTAAGATAACTGGCAAAAAAAAAAGCAATGGTGATTTGAGGAAAAGCTTTCTCATGCAGCAATATGCCGGGATCTTGAATACACTGCTAAGAGGGTTGTGGAGGCAGGTTTCATCATGACTCTCAGGAGAGAGTTGGATTATTAATGGGAAAGGGAGAATCTGCAGGGCTAGGGGGTGGGGGGGACAGGTGGCAAGGGAGTGATACTAGGTGTGTTGCTCCTTCAGAGATCCAGCACAGACACAATGGGCTAAATGGTCTGCTGTGCAGTAACCAATCTATAATCAGATGCGGAGAGGTGTAGGGAGGGAATTAAGAGGGCAATTAAGCTCATTAATGGCACAATTGTGTCTGATTTTTTTTGTGGCTCGTCCACCCTTACAGTTGGTGGACAGGCCAATCGGCCTTTACGTTTTTCATCAAACCACATCCAAGGGCAGGATGAAATCTCCATTATGAAATAAAATTAAAATAAATATCTGTGGACAGCATTTTTATCAGCTATATTTTCAGGTGCTTGGTTGTGAAGCATGGATGTGTTTTTGAAGCATTTTAAACCTTTGAGCATTTTCAGGTCTGCAGCTGTCTGCCTTCAGGGAGGTTTCCTGCAGAGCTCACCTGCACCGGCCCTCTGCCCACCTCCGCTCTGGCAGTGCCGAGCTTTTCAACCAGCTTTCCATGCTGGCTGCCTGTTAATTGGCCAGTCAGGGGCCCATTTCCCAACTGCTCCCAAGCCTGCCTATCGCATGAACCAAAGGTAAAATTCAGGCTGATGACTCCAAATGAATGTGGCTTATTAGCAGCTGTGTGAAGTGGCTGAGCAAGCCCATCTGTTGTGTCAAACTGCTAGAGGTTCACAATAGCTCTACCAAAGACACAATGGGCTGTACTATTCTGCAGTACCATTTTCTCAATAGGGGCTGGGGATAGTGACACCCATTGCCCTCCAGAACACACACACCCCATGAGAACTATCATAGGGGTAATAAGGAAAACAATGTGTTTTTTCCATTTTCTTTCAATATTTTAGTTCTTTTGTAGTTAATTTATCAGAATTGGGAGAAAAGACTGTACCCAGGTCGAGGAACGGACAGGCTCAAAAAGTCAAAAATCTTGACATAGGACCTGCCCACTGAACTCTTGACTTCTGTATTCTGACCCCTGACCCTACACATCGGTTTAATTTGGGCTTGTATTTGAACAATAATGGTGTTGGTTTGACACTGGACCCTCACCATTCTCCTGTTTTCACAGTGTCAGCACTCGCTTTGTTATGGAACAACTAAAATCCCATTTTTTTAAACATTAACCCTTCCAGCACCCCACCTTCTCCCAACTGACAGAAGTCAAAATATCAAAAGACCGCAGTGCCACCTGGTGAGATAAGTCATTTCTTTATTCAGAGTCTTCCCTCATTATTATTACACAAACCCGAGAGAACAGTTCATGGGCAGAGACATTTATTCGTAAAACATTTTCCCAATGCTCAGTAATCTCCTGCACGAGATAGGGCTTGGCCCTAAATCCCAGTCTAAAGCTTCCTGCTGTCACAGTGCAGGTGCCATGAGCATGTTTGCAAAGATACTGAACCAACAGGCACTGACTAAACAAAAGGCAGAATTTTCCATCCCAAGGGCAGGTGCGCGCCCGGCCCAATCGGGAGTAAAATAGTCCGTGATGACATCGGGCGGGCATCCCAACGTCATCACGTGCTCGCGCGATATTTCGGTCGGCGGGCGCATGCGAGAGCGGGCAATGCACCCGCCAACAATGAAGAGGCCTATTAAGGCCCTTAAGCAAGTAACTGAAAGCTATTTTTCGCTGCCTGCCCAACCTGGGCGAATAGGCCAGGCGGCTTTTGCATTTTTTTTACGAAACTTCGAAACTTCATCCACGGGCGGGATGACAGTAAATTTAAAAACAAAAAATTTTAACAACATTTTTAACATGTCCCTCTTTGTGTGACTGAGTCACATGGGGGGACACGTTTATATTATTTGTAAAATCTTAATTGGCCGGCCAGCGTGAAATCGCGGACAGAGCCCGATTGCGGGAGGCAGTCCATTTCGCGACTGTTCCCAGGCCCGCCCATCCGATGAAGGGAAAATCCTGCCCAAAGAGTTGAAAAAAAAATTGATGGCAGCAAGAAATATATAGTCGACATTATTCGAACAAGGTGACGTTAAATCAGCAAGTTCACTGAAACAGCCGGGGGTGGGGGGGTGGGGGGGGATTGATTCCTAACAGTGAGAGTGAAATATCTGTCTCAGGTGATAACAAATCAGGACCCATTCTACATCAGGATAGGCACCATCATTCATTTTGAGTCGTTGCACAACAATAACATCAATGTGCTTTTATATAGTGTCTTTAACAGAGTAAACTGTCCTGAGGTGCTTCATAAGAGCGTTATAAAGTAAAATTGCATACTCAAGCTACATCAGCCAATATTAGGACTGATGGCCAAAAGCTGGGTCAAAGAGATAGGTTCTAAAGAGTGCCTTAAAGAGTGAGGAAGGGGTAGAGAAGTGGAGAAGTTTAGGGACGGAATTCCAGAGTTTGGGGCCCAGGTAGAGAAGGTGCTGGTGAAGTAGTTAAAATCAGGGACGCTGAGGAGGCCAAAATTAGAGAGTTGTACAGCGGAGGGGGTTACAGAGAAAGGGAGGGGCAAGGCATGGAGACATTGAACAACAAGGATGAGAATTTTTTAAAAATTGAGGCTGTTGTCAGACTGGGAGTCAATTCATGTCAGTGAGCACAGGATGAATTTCATCCCCCCCCCCCGCCCTTGTCTCGTAAGAAAAACACAATATTCGGATCACTTGGCTCCTCCTTCATTGCAAAACAATTATATCACACTGCTGACAACTGCAAGCGACTGGCTGAAAGTGTACTGCAAGTTGTGAATTGGTTATGAGTCACAGGAAACAGGAGAGACTATGAAGACAGCAATGTGACAGAGTGCCACAATCTGAGCTTCAACATGATTCACCATCCATGACCATGACTGAAAGATTGAAAGCAGGATACCCATCTTTCCAGGAACCTCGGAGTGCAGTTCCAGTGACGTGTAATACTTTAGCAAAGTCGTAGAGGTCATAGGAGGAATTTTAACGCCCAAAAAAAAAACAGGCGTGTTTGTTTGACAGGTGGAAAGTTAAAAAAAAATCCAACGTGCCAACAAACTGCCCAGTTCCGGTTTGAACAGAGGTGGGGCTGGGAATGGGTACCAGGAGGTGGTCACTCATTTAAACATTATAATGAAACATTGTTCCTCAGTTTGAATCTCATTTCCAGCTTTAATGATGGCTGGCCTTGTTAAACAGGCCTCGGGAAACCTGATTAGCTGACATGAGGTGAAAACTGCTGCACAGGATGGGTTAATGACATTGCCAGCAATGTATGGGGGCTAGGAGGGTTATGACTGCTTTCCCCTAATCCCCCAAGATAATTTATAACTGCCCCAGTGATCGGCATCCTCACAGAGTTCAAATATCTACCCCTGCAATCAGGCCCATCCACCCCCCCCCAACCCCAACCACCCACCCCCCCACCCCCGGCCCCCCCCACCCAACCCCCCCACTCGCTTTGATCATACCATGTGATCAAAACTCCAGGAATATGTCCTGCAGGATTTCACAACCCTCAGCATGTTAGTTAAGAGTTAATTGCCCTAGCAAATCAGGAAGGAGCTGGGTTTGAATCTGGGACAACTCAGGTAACATATCACATGGACCAATGCCTAACTGACTCAGATCATGTGCTTGGTGCCACAATCAGAAGAATAAGGGATAAAAGCCCAAGCAAATGGTGCAGATACAGAGTGAGTTTGACCTGTATTAACACAATGGGCAGAGTCACGCAACCGGCATTTGATAATCAAATCAAATGCTGAATTGTAGGATGGGAACTTGGTGTACAGGGGCATGCAAACCACCCTGATATTTTACACAGAAAGCTGTCCTCTCTCCCAGAGTTTGTCGTGCAGTGCTGCTTACTTGCTGTTCAGTAAAGCAACAGCAATGTTTCTCATGCCAAGTATTTAACTTCTCTTGTACTATTTTATAACATATTTTTACTCCAAGCTCCCTAGGCTGTACATCATTCTCCATTTAGTAGGTCATGCTGCCTGTGTATTCGCTGTTCTTTTTCTGTCCTCTTCTTTCTATCCATCTCTCTCTCTCTCTCTCTCTTGCAAGCTGCCAGTGGGGAGAGATGTGACTACAGTCCAAGGTTGAACCTTGATTCTCTACCTTTTGCTGTAGGGCAAGTACCAGGCCCAGCCTTGTACTAAGATTGAACTCACGTTATGGGGGATTAGAAATGGAGACTGTGCTTCAACAGCTGCCCACACTGTTACCTGAAGCAGTTCCTACCCCTCACACCTACCCCCATCTTGGTTTGTGATGATTGATTTTTCTTCCCTCCACTGAAAGTGCTGATACTCAGTGGGGTACAGTTTCCATGGACGCTGCACCATGGGCACTGATCATGGAGTCTGGGCTTCCCCGTGGGTTTTTGGACACTGACTTGCAATGGATTCCACAGGTGTTAACTATCGGTGGATTTGGGTTCCATGGGCACTGAGCTTCAGTGGGGTGTGAGCTCCGAGGGGCTAACTGGCAGAGTGGTACAGATCTTGCAAGTACTGACTGCCCATTCATACCTCACCTAAGTGACCATTATTCTGGGTGACTTTAGGCAGCAAGTGTTTACAGATTGACAATAGACATTACAGATGTAGCACATCCAGGTCCAATCCTGGGTACGTTAGTGCAGTGGTTATGTGAGTGGACTGGTGATCCTGAGGTTTGCATTAATAATTTGCCAGCACATGAAATCCATGGTAGCTGGTGAATATGAAATAATTTAAAAATGTGATAATTAACAAGTTCATACAAATAAAAAGAGCTGTGAAGCTGTTGGGTGTTCTTCCCTTTTGGGAAGTAAGCTTGCCATTCTAACATGATCTAGCCAATATACGATGCACCCCAGTGTGGTTCACCTTTAACTGCCTTCTGCATTCAAGCTGTTAAAACAAATAGGAATAAAACCTAAAAGACGGGGGCACATTCTCAGGATAAGGGGCCAATCATTTAGACCTGAGCTGAGGAGAAATTTCTTCACTCAAAGGGTTGTGAATCTTTGGAGCTTTCTACCTCAGAGGGTTGTGGGTGCTCCATTAATGAATACTTGTAAGGCTGAAATAGACAGATTTTTAGTCATTCAGGGAACTACAGGAAATGGGGAATGGGCAGCAAAATGGAGCTGAAGCCCAAGATCGTCCATGATCGTATTGAATGTTGCAGAAGGCTCTATGGGCTGTGTGGTCTCCCCCTGCTATTTCTTATATTCTTATGTTAAGCTGGCCAAGTCATGTAGGCTCTCTGTAATTCAGCAGGGAACAGATGGGCCTGGATTAAGCACTATGGTACGAGAGCAATATCACAGAACTCTGCCTAGGAATAAGGGAAAACACGCTTGGTTGCTCCAATTCTATTAATATTTGACTTCCAGCTCCAGGAATGGATAAATGTTACCATCGCTCTCTCTGGGAATGGTTAAGAGTCATGATGGAATTCCTGTGGAGACAGAATATTTTATTTTATTAGGCTTCAAACTGCCTAGTTTACAAATAAATACAAATATCTCCAAAATGGATTATAATCATTCCACAGGTAATTTGTATTTTTATAGCCAGAAAAGCCGTATATCTAGCATGCATTTTCTGTCACTTTTTCTGACACTTTCTGTCACTTCTGTGTCACACTTAAAAATAAAAGTAATTTGATACAGGAGCCAGACACTTGTCTAAAAAGCTTGGGAAATTGAATAGGCAATGAGTTCAATCACACTCTTCATGTGTAGCCAGATTTAAATCCAGCTCAGACGAGTTTGAAAGAATCCCTATTTCTTTTTACAAATTTTTTGGATGGTCTGATCCTCAACCTTATTTAAAGAGAGCACCAAGACTGATAGTGTGAAGTGAAAATAGCACACAGAAGCAATCTGCTGCGGATTAATGTGCAGCATCAGAGTGGCGTAGAGCTAGGGCCACTCACCAGGTGGCCTGTTCCATACCTGCCCCTGAAGAATTCTACCCCAAAGAACCATAGAAAAGTTACAGTGCAGAAAGAGGCCATTCAGCTGATCGTGTCTGCAACAGCCAAAAAAAGAGATAAAAAAAAAACTAGCCACTCATTTTTAATCCCATTTTCTAGCACCTGTCTGTAGCCTTGCAAGCTACAGCACTTCAGATACAGATCCAGGTACCTTTTAAATGAGTTGAGTATTTCAGTCTCAATCACCAACTTAGGCAGTGAATTCCAGATGTCCACTACCCTCTGGGTGAAAAAGTTTTTCCTCATGCCCCCTCTAAGCCTTCTATCAATCACTTTAAATCTATGCCTCCTGGTAATTGACCCCTCAACTAGAGGAAACAAGTCTTTCCTGTCTACCCCAACTAGGCCCCTCATAAATTTGTACACCTCAATTAGGTCACCCCTCAGCCTCCTCTGTTCTAAGGAAGACAACCCTAACCTATCTAATCTCTTCATAGCTGCAATTTTCCAGTCCTAGAGACATCCTCTGCACTCTCTCTAGAGCAATAATGTCCTTCCTGTAATGTGGTGACCAGAACTGTATACAAAAATTCCAGCAGTCGCCTAACCAGTGTTTTATACAGTTTCATCATTACATCCCTGCTTTAAAATTCATTGCCTCGCCCAATAAAGGAAAGCATTCCATCTGCTTTCTTTACAACCTTATCCACCAGTCCTGCCACCTTCAGGGACCTGTGGACATGCACTTCATGGTCACTCACTTCCTCAACCCTTCTCAATACCCTCCCATTTCTTGAGTATCCTCTTGCTTTGTTTGCCCTCCCCACATGCATTACCTCACACTTTTCTGGGTTGAATTCCATTTGCCACTTCTCTGCCCACTCAACCAAATCATTGATATAATTCTGGAGACAACAGCTATCCTCTTCATAATCAACTACACGGCAAATTTTTGCATCATCTCTAAATTTCCCAATCATAATCATTAATATATACATCAAACATCAAGGGCCCCAACACTGACGCCTGTGGAATGTCACCGGAAACCGCTTTCCATTTGCAAATACATCCATCGACCATTACCCTTTGTTTCCTGTCACTGAGACAATTTAGAATCCAAATCATCACCGTCCCCTGTATCCCATGGGATTTCGCTTTTCTGACCAGAATGCCATATAGAACCTAGTCAAATCCCTTACTAAAATCCATGTAGACAACGTTCACTGCACTACCCTCATCAATCCTCCTTGTTACTTCCTCAAAAATTCTATGATGTTAGTAAGACACAATCTTCCCCTAACAAAACCATGCTGGCTATTCTTGACCAATCCGTGCCTTTCTAAGTGACAGTTTATCCTGTTTCTCAGAATTGTTTCTAGTAATTTGCCCACCACTGAAGTCAGACTGACTGGCCTATAATTTTCTGGCCTATCCCTTGCACCCTTTTTAAATAACGGTACAACATTCGCAGACCTCCAATTCTCTGGGACCTCACCTGTATCTTGTGAGGATTGGAAAATGATCCTCAGAGCATCCGCTATTTCTACCCTGGCTTCCTTTAACAACCTGGGATACAATCCATGCAGCCCTGGTGATTTATCCACCTTCATGGATGCCAGTCTCTCCAATACTTCCTCTCTCATTATGCTTATTGTATCTAATATTTCACAACCCTCCTCCTTAACTAGGATGTCTGCATCATCCCTCTTCTTAGTGAAGACAGAGACAAAGTACTGATTGAGATCCCTGCCCACATCTTCAGCATCAATGCACAAGTTACCATGTACATCTCTGATAGGCCCTCCCTTTTCCTGAGTTATTCTCTTGCTCTTAATGTACTGGTAAAACATCTTTGGGTTTTCTTTGATTTTACCCACCAATATTTTGTCGTATCCTCTTTTTGCTTTCTTAATTTGCTTTTTTACTTCACCCTTGTACTTTTTGTACTCCTCTAGGCTTTCTACAAGATTAAGCTTCTTGTGACTGTCATAAGATTTTTCTTCTTCTGCTTTATCTTACCCTATGTGCTTCTGGATAACCAGGAGTCTCTAGATTTGGCAAAACCACCCTTTTTCTATGTGGGGACATGTCTACACTGTGCCCATAGAATCTCACTTTTGAATACCTCCCACTGATTTGACGCTGTTTCCCCTTGTGATAGCTGTATCCAGTCCACTTTCACCAGTTCACCTCTCAGCTTTGTAAAATTTTTCTTCCCCCAATTTAGAACTTTTACTCCTGTCCTATCTTCGTCCTTTTCCGAAATGATGCTAAACCTAACTGTATTATGGTCACTTTGTTCAAAATGGTCCCCTACCGCCAATCCTGGAAGCAGCTTGTCACCCTCAAGCACTGCTATCTCTTATCGAATAAGGCAAATCTCACCAGCAGAATATACAATAGGAGCATTGGTATTATGCCATTGCAGGAACGCAGTCTGGAGTGTGAGATAACAGCCCAAAGATGATCATCAGTAGGTGATGCTAATGGCTATCACTGACTCCCATGTGACATTCTTCACCACATGTCTATAATTTAGCAGAGATGTCCAACTATTCAAGGTAAGTGTGTCAAGCGTGCGTCGAAACAGTGACCAGGGTAATATCACACTATCACACTTCGTCTCCGGGCTCACTTCTTTGTCCTCTCCCCATTCAATGGATCCTTTCACCCACCTCCAATATTCTCCCTCCACCTGGACCCCTCCCTCTGGATTCTTACCTTCTCTTGATCTTTTCACTGAGAACTGTCGGCGCGACATTAGTTGTCTCAATTTCTCTGCTCCTCTCACCCATTCTAATCTCTCTCTCTCTGAACTTACTGCACTCCATTCTCTCAGGTCCAACCCTGACATTGTCATCAAACCCGCTGACAAGGGTGGTGCTGTTGTTGTCTGGCGCACTGACCTCTACCTCGCGGAGGCTGAGCATCAACTCGCAGACACTTCCTCCTACCTCTCCCTGGACCATGACCCCACCACTGAACATCTAGCCATTGTTTCCAGGACTGTCACTGACCTCATTTCCTCTGGGGATCTTCCTTCCACAGCTTCCAACCTGATAGTCGCCCAACTTCGGATGGCCCGCTTCTATCTCCTACCCAAAATCCACAAACAGAACTGCCCCGGTAGACCGATCGTCTCAGCTTGCTCCTGCCCCACAGAACTCATTTCTCGTTATCTTGACTCCCTTCTCTCTCCCCTTGTCCAGTCCCTTCCCACCTACATCCGTGATTCCTCTGACACCTTATGTCACAGCAACAATTTCCAGTTCCCTGGCCCCAACCGCTTCCTCTTCACTATGGACGTCCAATCCCTCTACACCTCCATCCCCCTCCAGGATGGTCTGAGGGCCCTTGGCTTCTTCCT
The DNA here is from genome assembly GCF_017639515.1 of Carcharodon carcharias. NCBI lineage: Eukaryota > Metazoa > Chordata > Chondrichthyes > Lamniformes > Lamnidae > Carcharodon > Carcharodon carcharias. The sequence goes on along the minus strand of NC_054476.1, from coordinate 38,409,305 downwards.
CGAACAGAGGCCCGAACAATCCTAATCCACCACTACTCTCCTCCGTCTGGCTGAACTTGTTCTCACGCTGAACAATTTCTCCTTCAACTCCTCTCACTTCCTCCAAATAAAAGGTGTGGCTATGGGTACCCGCATGGGCCCCAGCTATGCCTGTCTCTTTATGGGGTATGTGGAACATTCCTTGTTCCAGTCCTACTCCGGCCCCCTTCCACAACACTTTCTCCGGTACATCGATGATTACTTCGGTGCTGCTTCATGCTCTCATCGGGACTTGGAAAAATTTATTAAATTTGCTTCCAATCTCCACCCTGCCATCATTTTCACGTGGTCCATCTCTGACACTTCCCTTCCCTTCCTTGACCTCTCTGTCTCAATCTCTGGTGACAGACTGTCCACCAATATCCATTACAAACCCACCGACTCCCACAGCAACCTCGACTACAGCTCCTCACACCCCGCTTCCTGTAAGGACTCCATCTCATTCTCTCAGTTCCTTCGCCTCCGTCGCATCTGTTCCGATGATGCTACCTTCAAAAACAGTTCCTCTGACATGTCCTCCTTCTTCCTTAACCGAGGTTTTCCACCCACGGTCGTTGACAGGGCCCTCAACCGTGTTCAGCCCATCTCCCGCGCATCCGCCCTCACGCCTTCTCCTCCCTCCCAGAAACATGATAGGGTCCCCCTTGTCCTCACTTATCACCCCACCAGCCTCCGCATTCAAAGGATCATCCTCCGCCATATCCACCAACTCCAGCATGATGCTACCACCAAACACATCTTCCCTTCACCCCCCCTATCGGCATTCCGTAGGGATCGCTCCCTCCGGGACACCCTGGTCCACTCCTCCATCACCCCCTACTCCTCAACCCCCTCCTATGGCACCACCCCATGCCCACGCAAAAGATGCAACACCTGCCCCTTCACTTCCTCTCTCCTCACCGTCCAAGGGCCCAAACACTCCTTTCAAGTGAAGCAGCATTTCACTTGCATTTCCCCCAACTTAGTCTACTGCATTCGTTGCTCCCAATGTGGTCTCCTCTACATTGGAGAGACCAAACGTAAACTGGGCGACCGCTTTGCAGAACACCTGCGGTCTGTCCGCAAGAATGACCCAAACCTCCCTGTCGCTTGCCATTTTAACACTCCACCCTGCTCTCTTGCCTACACGTCTGTCCTTGGCTTGCTGCATTGTTCCAGTGAAGCCCAACGCAAACTGGAGGAACAACACCTCATCTTCCGACTAGGCACTTTACAGCCTTCCGGACTGAATATTGAATTCAACAACTTTAGGTCTTGAGCTCCCTCCCCCATCCCCACCCCCTTTCTGCTTCCCCCTTCCTTTTGTTTTTTTCCAATAAATTATATAGATTTTTCTTTTCCCACCTATTTCCATTATTTTTAAATATTTTTAAATCTTTTATGCTCTCCCCACCCCCACTAGAGCTATACCTTGAGTGCCCTATCATCCATTCTTAATTAGCACATTCGTTTAGATAATATCACCAACTTTAACACCTATGTTAAAAACAAAAAAACTGCGGATGCTGGAAATCCAAAACAAAAACAGAATTACCTGGAAAAACTCAGCAGGTCTGGCAGCATCGGCGGAGAAGAAAAGAGTTGACGTTTCGAGTCCTCATGACCTTCGAGTTCTGTCGAAGGGTCATGAGGACTCGAAACGTCAACTCTTTTCTTCTCCGCCGATGCTGCCAGACCTGCTGAGTTTTTCCAGGTAATTCTGTTTTTGTTTTTAACACCTATGTGTTCTTTTGTTCTATTGTTGGTGACATCTTTTGATGATCTGCTTCTATCACTGCTTGTTTGTCCCTACAACCACACCAACCCCCTCCACTTCTCTCTCTCTCTCTCTCTCTCTCTGCCCCCCCCCACACACCTTAAACCAGCTTATATTTCAACTCTTTCTTGGACTCGAACTCAAGTTCTGTCGAAGGGTCATGAGGACTTGAAATGTCAACTCTTTTCTTCTCCGCCGATGCTGCCAGACCTGCTCAGTTTTTCCAGGTAATTCTGTTTTTGTTTTTAATATCACACTAATCCATTAAGCATCCATTAGGTCTGGGTTAACCAGCTGAATATGATGGTGTGAGGCATTAGGTAAAGCAAAGATTTTTGTTAGTGCCGATTGCAGAGTTCTCCGACAGACATGGACCTCAATGTGCCGGGCCTGAGAAGCAGATTTGCAATAACATTTCGTTGGAACATTCCAGCATTTCATTCAGACAGAGTTCCCTCACTACCAAATTGATAGATTTACCTGTTCCTCTATGTTCACTGTACAGGAGCCACTGACAAAGTTCCCGGTGACGTGGTAAGTGTTTTGGATATTCTGTTGAGCCACGGAGTTCTTTGCAGCTGTAAAATCAAAGGCAATTAACTTTATCCCAAGAACTGGAAGAATATGGAGTCAGGAGATACTTATGGATTAGGAAAATCATTTGGCCCATTTAATTCATCTAGAATAACCCTACACTTCCCCATTAAACTAGGCACCCACTACTCCAAATACTCCCCACCCTCCCCTAACCAGACTACATAGCCCAAACCAACCCTCCCCCACCACAGTCCCTACAACGCTCCCCCCAACATCCGCATACTCCACATGCAACAACCATCAATCCATTACCACACTTCCCACAACACCCCCACACTGCACCCCCCAAAAATCCCCCACTCCACCAGCACAGTCACTCACTCCACCAGCGCACTCCCCCCAACACACACCTGGTCCACCCCCAAAAGCCCCTGATACAGACCCCAACACCCCCAACTATTCTAGTCCCCACACAAGGGAGAAAGGAATAGAAGGATATGCTGACAGGGTGAAGAGGGGTGGGCAGAGGCTCGTGTGGGGACACGGACCAATGGGGCCTTATGTTTTTTCTGTGCTGTAGACTCAATGTACCTATATCGGCTCTTTGAAAGAGCTTTCCAATGCAACCCACTTCTCTGCTCCTTCTCCACAGTCTCACAGACCCTCCCACCACATAAACTCCATATCAATACTAAAGTCCATCCACTGTCCTGTTCATGATATCAGGCTAAACCAGATTGCTCTCAATCTTGGCTTCTGATTTCATACAATCATAGAAGCTTACAGCATGGAAGGAGGCCATTCAGCCCATCATCTCAGCACCAGCCAACAGGGAGTCATCAATCTAATCCCGTTTTCTGGCTTCTGAGCTGTAACTTTGTGTTACAACACTTCAAGTGCATATCTGCTGCACTGTCGGACGGTCAGTCCTGAGGGAGTGACGCATTGTCGGTGGGTCAGTCCTGAGAAAGAGCTGCACTGTTGGAGGGCCAGTCTTGAGGGAGTGCTGCACTGTCGAAACGGCAGTGCTGAGGGATTGCTGCACTGTTAGAAGGTCCGTTCTAAGGGAGCACTGCACTGTCAGCGGGTGAGTACCGACTGAGTGCTGCACCATCGATTGATCAATACTGTAGGAGTGCTGCATCATTAATGGATCAATACTGTAGGAGTGCTGCATCATCGACTGATCAATACTAAGGGAGTGCTGCACCAGTGATGGATCAATACTGTGGGAGTGCAGCATCATCAATGGATCAATACTGAGGGAGTGCTGCATCATCAACAGATCAATACTGTAGGAGTGCTGCATCATCGATGGATCAATACTGTGGGAGTGCTGCATCATCGATGGATCAATACTGAGGGAGTGCTGCATCATCAACAGATCAATACTGTAGGAGTGCTGCATCATCAATGGATCAATACTGTGGGAGTGCTGCATCATCGATGGATCAATACTGTGGGAGTGCTGCATCATCGATGGATTAATACTGTGGGAGTACTGCATCATCGATGGATCAATACTATGGGAGTGCTGCATCATCGATGGATCAGTACTGTGGGAGTGCTGCATCATCGATGGATCAGCACTGAGGGAGTGCTGCACCATCGCTGAATCAATTCTGAGGGAGTGCTGCACCATCGCTGAATCAATACTGTGGTAGTGCTGCATCATCAATGGATCAGCACTGAGGGAGTGCTGCACTGTTGGAGCAGCTGTCTTTCAGGTGAGGTTTTCAGTTGAGGCCCTGTCTGCCATCTTAGGTAGATGTAAAAGATTCCATGGCACTTTGCAAAGAAGAGCAGGGAGTTTTCTCTAGTATCCTAGGATACTGGTCATTATTTATACTTCAACCAACATCACTTAAGCAGATTTTCTGGTCACTTGGAAAAACTTTCAGGGCAATGTAGTAAGAGTGGGGTGTGGGATGAATTGGATAGCTCTTTCAATGAACAAGCACAGAAATGATGGGTCGAATGGCTTCCTTTAGTGCTGTGTGATGATCTGAGCTCATTGCTATTTGTGGAACCTTGCTGTGTGCAGTTTGGCAAGTGTAATTCCTACACTACAACATTGACTACACTTTAAAAATGCTTCGATTTGTAAAGGGCTTTGAGATGTCTCAGGATCATGAAAAGTGCAAAACGTAACAAAACAATGTGCAGAGAGGGAAAGCAGAATGCATGCATTTTAATACAGCATCTCTCAGGAATGCTAGGAGACTATCACCAACCTTCAGTCATCCCATTCACACTCCGCGATCCTTGATCCATGTAGAACAAGAGCTCTGTCGGGAAATTTCTACCACAATTTTCACAGGTCTTTATTGTCTCTTCTGACATCTGCTTACTGTTAACAACAACAACATGCATATATATAGCACTTTTAACATAGTAAAACGCCCCAAGGTGCTTCACAGTTGCATTATCAAACAAAATTTGACACCAAGGCTCATAAGGAGATATTAGGACAGGTGGCCAAAAGCTTGGTTAAAATGGTAGGTTTAAGGAGAATTTTACAGGAGGAGAGAGAGAGGTAGAGAGGCGTAGGGAGGACAGTCTCAAGCTAAGAGCCCAGGAAGCTGAAGGCACAGCCACCAATGGTGAAGCAATTAAAATTGGAGATACACAGGAGGCCAGAATTGGAAGAGTGCAGAGATCTTAGCAATGGAGAAGATTACAGAGATATGGAGGGATGAGACCGTGGGGGGATTTGAAAACAAGGATGAAAATTTTAAATTCATTGCTTGACCAGGAGCCAATGTAGGTCAGTGAGTGCAGGGGTGATAGGGAAGTTAAGAGGCAGGCAATAGAGTTTTGGATGACCTTAAGTTTACTGAAGGTAGAATGCGGGAGAGGGATGCATTGGAATAGTCAAGTCTAGAGGTAACAAAGACATCTATAAGAGTTTCAGCCACAGGTGAGCTAAGGCCGGGGTGGAGTCAGGTGATGTTCCATTGTCAGAAATAGGCAGTCATTGTGATGGCACAAATATATGATCGGAAGCTCATCTCATGGTCAAATACAGAGGTTGTGAACAGTCCTGTTCAGCCTCAGAGCTGCCAGGGAGAGGAATAGAGTCTGTAGCTGAGGAATAAAATCCCTAGCCTTTGTCAGATACAAACACTTCATATCAGGGTGCTCTTTGCAAACAAAGACCCAAGGTTCTCAGCAGGATGGGGGAGTGGGATCACAGTAACAATCCGCTGCCTCCTACAACAATGCATTCTTTATGTCTGCCCTATTACAGGAACTGGCTTTACAACCCAATCTAATAATCTGACAAATATTACAGAAAATTACCACCTGGAATGCCAGGTCATGACCAACTGCCTCATTGTGCTAAATGGCACAGATATGATGGGCTGAATGGCAGCCCTTAAGATATAGATATTATATGAATATCTTTATCAACTTATCATCAAAATTCCAGTCATTTTCTGTAGAAAAATAACAGTTTTATTTCCTTTTAAACCTCTCCCCTTGCTGCACTGATTTGCGTGGAGTACAGTTTCACAGTCTAATTCCTCCATACCCTCATTCTAATGACCACAGTTCATGTGCCAGCCTGGAGTGGACACATTGGCAATGATTTGGCCCGAGTAACTGCTCCTAAACAGACATCGACACAAATGGATCTCCAGCAATCAGCATCATGAATTTGGTTGACTGTTTCCCTCTCACTGTCCTGACTTCCCAGAGCCTGTCCACCATCCAGAAGACACAAGTCAGGAGTGTGATGGAATTCGCCCCAATTGCCTGGATGAGTGCAGCTCCCACAACAATCAAGCAGCTCAGCAACATCCAGCACAAACCAGCCGACCTGATCGGTAACCCATCCACCACATTAAACATTCATTCCCTCTACCACTGGTGCACTGTAGCAACAGTTCTGTATCATCTACAAGATGCACTGCAGCAAATTGCCAAAGCTCCTTGGATAGCACTTCCAAACCTGCGACCTCCACCATCAAGAAGGATAAGGGCAGTAGATGCATGGGGACATCCTGGCTTGAAACTATTTCACTGTTCCTTCATCACTGCTGGGTCAAAATCCTGGAACTCCCTCCCTAACAGCACTGTGGTTGTACCTATACCACATGAACTGCAGTGATTCAAGAAGGCAGCTCACCACCACCTTCTCAAGGGCAATTAGGGATGGGCAATAAATGCTGGCCCAACCAGCGAAGCCCACACCCCGTGAATGAATCAAAAAAAGTTCACACTTACCCATATTATATTCTATCTGCCACCTTGATGCCTACTCACTTAATCTGCCTATATCTCTTTGCAGCCTCTTTGTATCATCAACAAACTTAGATACATTACTCTCTGTCTCTTTGCCTAAGTCATTAATATAGATTATAAATAGCTGAGGCCCCAGTATTGATCCTTGTGGCACTCTGCTAGTGTAAGAAACTGGAGTCTTGAATAAACATATTTTCTACATAATGTAACACCCCCTAAAAAACTTTCTAAAAAGGCAACAATTTTAAACAGTCCATAGAAATAGGCAATGTCACTTGGTTCATGTTGTCATTCCTAAATGAAGATGGCATCTTCTGTGCCCCCTTATCAATGCAATTGTTTAAGAAGGACCAGGATATGACCCTCAGCAAGATGTAAACTAAAAAGCTGGCTCAAAATTGGGTGACGCACATGGGAGGGGGCTGGTAACCACCCTGATGTTTTGAGTACCTGTCTTATTTCTATTGGTCAGGATAGTTAGATAGAAGATTGACACTTAGGTAAGCTACCAGCCCCCCCAAAAAGGGTATTTAGATTGATGTCATACTGGTGAGGGGCTAAGGTACTGCTGAGGTGGCAGTGCTGGTTGGACAGCTGCCTTATTCAGATGGAAGATGGGCCAGAGGAGGAGGAGGAAGGTTGAGAGATTGAGGAAAGAGTTTCCTAACACTTTAACTAGATGTCTTTTACATTTCTCTGTCTAATTAGTTAATGTATCATATCTAAACTGTTGCTTCTTTATAAACTCAATAAACTATCTTAAAATTACATACGAATAGTTGACTGCTTATTTAGGTATCTGTGGTCACGAACCCAGAAATCTTACAATTGGTATCAGGAGTGGGATCCATGGTAGTCAGGACTTGGCTTGGAATTTGAGAAGCAACAGTCTTAGATTGGATAAAAGCAAAAAACTACGGATGCTGGAAATCCAAAACAAAAATAAAAATACCTGGAAAAACTCAGCAGGTCTGGCAGCATCTGCGGAGAGGAACACAGTTAACGTTTTAAGTCCTTCAACAGTCTTAGATTGGAGTTAAGTATGTAGAATCACAATGGCATACGCTAGGGAACAAGGGATTGGGAGCCTGAATGTGAAAACAAGTGAGCCTGGAGTAAGGGTGGTACTGGGATTTGATGGGCTTTCTAAAAAAGTTCAGAAAGGAAAGGTGTAGTTTAAAAAGGTCCAGAATAAATTGGTCTACACTGCATGTGTGTGTTGCCTTACAGCTTAATAAAAAGTACAAGGAGTTAAGGGAATAGGTCAGTAAATTAAAAAAGGGATTGGCCCGCCCGATCAGTTCTGCTGCGAACAGGAAACACACGACAGAGTACGTTATACAAGGTGAAAAATTAGACCAAACGTTGGAACCCAGGATTGAAGTAGCTCCGGAGAAGCCATGTGAATCTTTCTTTTCAGAGTTAAAAAGGGACCAGGAAGGTTCCGAAGCAGATTTAGAGAGCGATAATTTTAAACAGATCATCCTACCCGCAGGCTCCTGAGGATGAAAACAAGAGATGGACTGGTACTCTCACAAGGTCCTAGTTAGCATCAAACAGCTCCCCACCAAAAGCCCGAGTATATCTGACAGATCTGACTCCTACACAGTCATCACATACGACCCTTACTCCGACACTATGAAGTTGGCAGCGATTTGCCCAGCTGAGAGTATGCTTACTGTCTGTGAATATATGGTTATATATTACCCCCAACTCCATGAGCCCTTATCTTGTGTTTTAACCTTTTGTGTGGCACCATATCGAATGCCTTTTGGAAATCCAAGTATAGGACTTCTATTTTATCTATCTTATATCTTTATCTAAAGGTTTCCTTTTTTCTGCCCTACCAGTTACATCTTCAAAAACTTGTCAAACATAATTTCTCTTTCGTAAAATCATCAGTGAGGGATATGCCGGGCCATGAGGTTACAGATTTTGTTGGATACAATTCTGCTGCTCCTGTTGGCACACTGCGCCTCATGGTTACCTAGTCTTGAGTTACTATATCTGTTCGAAATCCATCCCATTTAGCACGGTGGTAGTGCCACACAACACGATGGAGGGTATCCTCAATGTGAAGGCGGGACTTTATCTCCACAAGGACTGTGTGGTAGTCACTCCTACTAATGCTGTGATGGACAGATGCATCTGCAACAGGTAGGTTGGTGAGGATGAATACAAGTAGGTTTTTCCTTCTTGTTGTTTCCCTCGCCACCTGACACAGGCCCAATCTAGCAGCTATCTCCTTCATGACTTGGCCAGCTCGGTCAGTATCAGTGCTACCGAGCAACTATTACTCATAAGCATTGAAGTCCCCTCCGCAGAGTGCACTCTGTGCACTTGCCACCCTCAGTGCTTCTTCCAATTGGTGTTCAACATGGGGGAGTACTTATTCAGCAGCTGAGAAGGGGGAGGGGGAGGGGGTCAGCAGCAGTAGCTGGTAGTCAGCAGGAGGTTTCCTTGCCCATGTTTGCCCTGATGCCATGAGACTTCATGGAGTCTGGGATCAGTGTTGAGGACTCCCAGGGCAACTCCCTCCCTACTTTATACCACTGCACCGCCACCTCTGCTGGGTCTGTCCTGCCAGTGGGATAGAACATACCTAGGGATGGTGATGGAAGAATCTAGGGCATCGGCTGTAGGGTATGATTTGGCGAGTAAGACTTTGTCAGGCTGTTGCTTGATTGTGGGTTGCAGGGTTGACTGGGCTGGGTGTGTCATTATTGCTTCCAGCACCTTGATCAATGCTTAGAAAGCCGTCGGATCTTACTTTTATTATACTTTGTCAAAGGTTTGATACATCTGAGCAATTTGCACGGCCATTTCTGAGGGAAGTTAAGAATCAACCGCATTGCTGTGGATCCTTATAGAGTCAGAGAGTCAGAGGGCTGGATTTTCACCAACTTGGGATAACTCGGGAGCCCTTTAAAGATGGTGGACATATCCCGAATCCAGGATTCCTGACCCCACTCTCGGAGCTTCCGATTTTTGGGAGTGCCTTTTAAGGGTGTGGCTGGTTTGGGTGGCGAGCCTGCACCCTGCACCCCCAACCTGGCCGGCTCCATTGCGGGGATAGGCATGCTCTGGTCCTCGCAATTTTCATGGAATTGGGGCCAGCTTTTCAGAGTCATAGTTCACGGCCCCTCTGTGGTGTCGTGGACCATAGTCTAAATGAGGAAACCATTTGAAAGATATGACCACCCCCACACACCCCCCTATTGTCCCTCATGACCCCATGTCAAGGTATGTCACCCCAAATAACCCCTACGGCCCCTTATGCCCCCCCTATGTCATGGTAAGACCCCCAAACAATACCTATGGCCCCTCACGGGCAGGCCAAGCCAGGAATTTTCCCAACTCCTGCTATATGCCTCAGAGATGAAAATCCAGCCCATAGGCCAGACCAGGTAAGGATGGCAGATTTTCTTCCCCACAGGCATTAGTGAACCAGCTGGATTTTTAATATAATCTGGTAGTTTCATGGTCACCATGACTAATGCTGGCTTTTTAATTCTAGATTCACTCACTCACTTTTCCAGAACCACTTCATCCAACTCAGTATCACAGGAAGTTGGAGCCTATCCCAACAGGCAATGGGCACTAAGCGGGGTACACCCAGGACAGGACGCCAGTCCATCACAGGGCGCACGCACATGCATAATGGGGACAAATTTACCGTAGCCAATCCACCTAACCAGCAAGTCTTTGGACAGTGGGAGGAAACCAGAGTACCTGGTGGAAACCCAGGCAGACATGGGCAGCATATGCAAATTCCAAACAGGCAGACACCTGAGGTCAGGATTGAACCCGAGTCCCTGGAGCTGTGAGGCAGCAGCACTAGCCTCCGTGCCGCCCCTAGTTTCAATTAATTGACTTTAAATTTCTCCACTTGCTGGGTGGGATTTGAACTCACATCTCCAGATCGGTGTTCAACTTTCTGGACTGTTACTCCTGTAACATAATCACTATTCCACTGCCCATGAGGGCAGAGGGTCCTAAAGTGCCCAATAGAAAGAGGAGATGCTGTGGTTTGAGTTTGCATTGAGCTTCAATAGAACAACATTGGAGATCAAAGACAGGGGGGTCAGAGTGGGAGGTTTTAATGGGGAATGTCTGTGCAGAGTTACTGGAAAAGACCAGCAGAGCCATAAATGCTCCCGAAGTTCAACTTTACTGTCATGAGAGCAGGTCTAAGAAGCATCAATGCCTTAGGTCAGAGTTCAAATCAAACTGTAGGCTCCTCTTGCTGAGATTGTACCCCAGTTCTGCTCCCACTAGCTTAGAATTTAGAAACTATAGCCAAGCAGGATGCCATTCAGCCCATAATACAGATCTGGTGCTAGTTCTGCAGCTGAAGTTATCTACTCCAATCCCATTTCCCTATCCATTCCTCTTTTACATTCTTGCTTCCCAAATACTTAGAGAAACTTACAGCAAAAAGGAAAGCTATTTGGCCCATTCTGCCTGTGCTGGCTCTTTGAAAGAATTATCTAATTAGCCTCATACCCCTTGTTCTTTCTCCATAACCCTGTACATTTTCTCATTCAAGTATTCATCTAATTCCCTTTTGAAAGTTACTAATGAATCTACTTGCACCGCCTTTTCAGGTAGCACATTCCAGGTCACAACAACTTGCTGAATAAACTATATTCTCCAAATCTCCTCTCTTTTGTTAATTATCTTAAATCTGTGACCTCTGGTTACTGACTCTCCTGCCACTGGAAGCAATTTCTCCTTATTTACTCTATCAAAACCCCTCATGATTTTGAACACCTCAATTAAACCTCCTCTTAACCTGTTCTGCTCTAAGGAGAAGAACCTCAACTTTTGCAGTCTCTCCATGTAAAATCCCTGATTACCATTCTAGTCAATCTTCTCTGCACCCTCTTCAAGGGCTTGACATTTTTCCTAAAGTGTGGTGCCCAGAATTAGACACAATGGTCCAGCTGGGGCCTAACCAGGGATTTCTAAAGATGTAGCTTAACTTTCTTCGCTATTGTACTCTCTGTCTCTAGAAAGCTGAGGTTCATTTTTCTTCTAGGATAACAGGAAGCCCTGGACTGGGAAAGCCCCTCCAGCTGATCTGAGTCATCAGTGCCTGGGCAATACCATATCCCATCAATCGTCTCACACCAACCTTGTGTATCTCTCCAGGTACTTTGCAACTGTTTTTTTTATTCTTTCATGGGATGTGGGTATTGCTGGCAAGGCCAGCATTCATTGCACATCCCTAATTGCCCTTGAAATGAGTGGCTTGCTAGGCCATTTCAGAGGGCAGTTAAGGGTCAACCGCATTGCTGTGGATCTGGAGTCACATGTAGGCCGGGCCAGGCAAAGACAGCGGATTTCCTTCCCTAAAGCACATTAGTGAACCAGATGGGTTTTCACAATAATCAATGATAGTTGTCATGAGCACCATTATTGAGACTAGTTTTATAATTCCAGTTTTATTAAATTAACTTAACTTCTTATTTACTGATTCACAATGTTCACTGCCTTTCCAAGCCATTCCATGTTATGATCTCTGTTGCAATTCTCCCATCTGATAACACATTCTAATGACCAATCATTGGAAACACTCATCTGAGGTATTCAGGTAAGCAAGGTCACTGAGATGGAAACTTACATGTCCTCATCCGGCCAGTCAAAGTAAAGCTCACACTTAGGGTTTCTGCATGGTGTTTTCAGTGAGTAATGGAGACCCGGCCACTCTTCTATCACTTTCTTCATTCTCTGAATGGCCATCATAAGCAGGCACCATCGCCCCTCAAAATCTGAAATGGCAAAAAATGGAAAAGAATTTGAATTGTGACAAAAGGTCATCAACCTTAAACATTAGCTCGGATTCTCACTCCAGAGATGCTGCCTGACCCTGTTGAGTATTTTCAGCATTTTTGGTTTTTATCTGATTTCCAGCTCCCACAGCATTTTACTTTTGTAAGAGATTGTCAGTGTTTGAAAATCAGTTTCTCTGTCCCTCTGTCCATCTGTCTCTCTCTTTGTCTCTGTCTGTCTGTCTGTCTCTCTCTCTGTCACTCTCTATCTCTCTTTATCTCCCCTTGTTTCTCTTTCTTTCTCTCTGTTTCTCTATCTCTTTCTCTGTCTCTATCAATGTCTGTCTCTTTCTTTGTCAGTGTCTCTCTCTAGTCTCTCCTGTATCTCTCTCAGTTTCTCTGTCTCCCATTGTGACTCTCTGTCTCTATCTCTATCTGTTTCTGTCTATTTCTATCTCTCTCTGTCAGTTTCTGTATCTCTTTCTTTCTCGGACTCTCTCTGTCTCCCTCTCTCTGTGTCTCTGTCTCTGTGTCTTTATTTCCCTTTGTATCTGCCTCTCTGTTTCTTGCTGCTTCTGTCACTCTCTGCATCTCTTTCTCTCAGCCTCTGTTTTGCTCTCTGTCCCTCTGTCTCTGTTTGTCTTTCTCTCAGTCTCACTCTCTCAGTCTGTTTGTCTCTCTGTCGCTCTCTATTATCTATTTGTGGTTGTATCTCTCTTTCTCTCTATGTGTCTATCTCTCTCTCTGTCTCTGTCTCTCTCTGTGAACACAGGAACAGGAGGGTGCCATTTAGTACCTCCACCTTATTTCACTGTTCAATGAGATCATGACCAACCTGCGACTTAACTCCATATACCCCATCTTTGCCCCTTATCTCTTAATACCTTGGGTAAACAAAAATCTATCAATCTCAAATTTAAAATATACAGTTAATCTAGCATCAACTGATACTTGCAGAAGAGAGTTCCAAACCTCCCCCATCCTTCAGGCAGAATATTTCGCTTGGTGTGTGCTCGAGTGTAAAATGACGAGCGATGACATCGGGCAAGCGTCCCAGCGTCATCGTGAACTTGCGCGATATTTCGGTCAGTGGGCACGGTCAGCCTGGCGTCTACATCTGCGTTTGAAGCCATGTCCTTACAGCAACTCCCTGGGACCACCTGCGCCGTTTTTGAACCAGCAGCCGGGCCGCCATGGGACTCGGCGGCCAACAGGCCCCTGCCCCCGCCCGTCCGCCCCTTCTTGAACATTCTGCAGCCGGCATTCACACTCGGCGGGCCTTAATTGGCCAGCCAGCGTGAAAGCGCGGCCAAAACCCGATTGCGGGCAGTGGTCTGTTTCACAGCTGCTCCCGCTTGCCTCCACTGAGCCCACCTGATGACTGGAAAATTCTGGCCTTTGTGCGTAGAACTGTTTCCTAGTTTCACTGCTGGAAGCTCTGGCTCTAAACTATGCCCCCTAATGTAGGACTCCCCACTAGAGGAAATAACTGCTCTCTATCTACCCTAAATATCTTGAAAACTGTGATGAAATTACTCCTTAATCTTCTAAATTCCAAGGAATATAAACCCAGTTGTGTTATCTCTCCTTGTTAATTAACGCTTGGAGTCCAATCTGGTAAACCTATGCTGCACTCCCTCCGAGGCTAATATATCTGTCCTGAAATATGGTTTGCACTGCTTACAACATCGCTTATCTTTGCATCATCAGCAAATATGGGTAAGTGATTTTCTATTGAATCATTTAAGTCATCAGCAAATATGGTGTATAGTTAAGGTCTCAACATGGATCATTTTGGGACACCACTTGCCAATTAGAGTAGTTGCTATTAACCCTACTCTCTGTCCTACTCAGCTAATTTCCTAACCTGGGTCAAATAATTTGTCTTCAATTCCATGGGCTTCAACTTCAGCTAACAGTCTCTTATGAGGGACTTTATCAAATGCAGGCAAATGCAGTTAAGATACAGATCAGCCATGATCTAATTGAATGGGTGAGCTGCTCAAGGGGCTGAATGGCCTCCTCCTGTCCCTGTGTCAAATGATGAGCAGCTGAATGTGTGCTTCACAACATGTTCATAGTCAAACAATGAGTATACAAGGAATAAAGGCTCCAACAGTCAAAGTCAGTCAGAAAGCTGGCTCCAGTGGGTAATTTTTGGAAATGATGACCCGGCACTATGCAGATGGAGCTGCTCTTCAAGGCTGGGGGTTAAGGCACAGAGTGAGGAAGCTGCACTCTGCAGCTGCTCAGGATGGTGCTGACACCGAGTGTAAAAGAAGCATTTGAACCTGAAATTTACGGAATGTGTATGTTTCTGTCAAAATTGTTAAGAAAAAGCTGACAAGCAAATTCTAAAATAAAATGAGGAACTCCTGCCAGCTGTATGACCTGGGGTCAAAGTGAGAGCATGTGACATCAGGTTGAGTCTCTTCCCCTTACGCTTCTGGCTGTTGTAGGACAGAGTGCTGGAACAGCTCACATATTGTACAACGAGTGACTTCACCATCCCTACTGCTACTATAACAAACTCTCCACGACCTAATGATCACTGATACAGAGGCATAGACACAACAGCAGCAACAACAACTTGTATTTGTTCGGTACCTTTAACATAGTAAAATGTACCAAAGTGCTTCACAGGAACATTATCAAACAAAATTTGACACTTGATTCACATGAGGAGATATTAGGTAGATTACCAAGGGCTTGGTCAAAGAGGGAGGTTTTAAGGAGGGTCTTAGAGGAAAAAGAGAGTTAGGGAGACCGGGAGGTTTTGGGATGTAATTCCAGAGTTTAGGATCCAGGCAGCTAAAGACACGGCCACCAATGACGGAGTGGTTAAAATCAGCGATGCTCAAGAGGCCTCCTGTTCCCTCAAACCTATTCCCATCAAACTGCTGACCACTCAACTTTCCTTCCTGGCCCCCATCTTAGTCCATATTGTTAACAGTTCTTCCTCTTCAGATAGCGTCAGGCTCCACTTCAAATCTTCTTCCATCACCCTCTCCTCAAAAAGCCCGCCCTTGACCTCCTCACCATGTTAATTATGGTTAAAAGTGTGGCATTAATGCAAGTTCTTGTTCCAATTCTGGCACCTTGTGCAGTCCCAATTTTCATCACCCTATAGTTGGTGGCTGTGCCTTCAGCTGCCTGGGCCCTAAGCTCTGGAAATCCATCCCTAAACTTCTCCACCTCTCTCTCTCCTCTCGGTTTCTCATTGAAGCCTATCGCTTTCACCTGCCCTAATATTTCCTTTTGTGGCTCGGTGTCTAATTTTGACCCATAAAGGCCAGAATTTGATGCTCGCCCACCACTGGGTTTTTAGGCGGGAGGGGTTGCGAGTGTGAAATTGAAGGGACGGGATTCCCTCCAGGTTCCTGTCCGCTGCAACCGCACAGCGATTTTACGCTGGGGTGGGCAAGGCCTTGGACGAGAAGCCCGCCCTCGCCCCAGTTGAGGCCCTTAAGTGGTCACATGGACTGCAGCGGTTCAACACCACCTCATCAAGAACAACTAGGGATGGGCAATAAATGCGGGCCTAGCCAGCGAAGCCCATATCCCGTGAATTAATTTTTAAAAAAATTAGCGGCCACTTAAGGGCCGTTTCCCGCCCAGCCTAAGTTTTCAGGCTGACAGAAAGATTGAACCTCTGTGGGGGAAAGCCCGAAATAAAACAAAAGTTAGATCTCTGGCGGGGAGAGGGGGGCTTGGTGCCTAATTCAAAAGTCCCCACCCCCGCTTGAGGTCCGGTGGCCTCTCTCCCACCCAGACTCTACCCAAAAATCCCAATCACCCGCTTCGTGCAACCCCCAGGCCTTCCCTAGCCTCCCCACCCTGGTTACCGGGCCTAGGGCGGAATCGTCCCAGATTTCCGGCAGCGGGTGGGAAAACGAACGTTAAACCTGTCGGCCACAATGGCGGCTTTTCACGCCGTATTGTCCCATTCCCGGCGTGTCCCATCTCATTAATCATTCACTCCTGAGAAACACGGCGGGTCGCTGGCAGGGCGGCCGCCATCAGCTCAGGCCTTCAGTAAACAGGGCGCCATATTTAAAGGCCCCCCCCTGCACAGAGCTAGCGCTTCTCAAGGAATAGGAAGCCGCTGGGAACTGGTGGCTGCCAATGGGAGGAAAGATGTTCCCCCAAATTTAGAGAAACCTACCTCTAGTGCTGACTAGACACAGTGGAGGGCCATTGTGAAGTCCTCTAACCTCATTCTGGGAAAAAAACTAGCAAGCAAGGTCACCAATCCAGCATGGGAGGCGGCGACAGTGGTGGTCAGTGTCAATTCCCTGCTTAAGGGGACAGCCACCCAATGCTGAAAGAGCATGAACAACCTCCTCCATTTCACCAGGGGAAGTCACTCTTCTCATCACTCTCAGCTCACACACACACACAAACCCATCACACATCCACAGGGATCTCACTCACTGCCAATTCAGGGGACATCACCGTTCACTCTCTCACACACACCTTCATCTGCCCAGCGGATCGTGTCCTCATCCCATCCATGGCACCACTCACCACCCGCACATACCAGGCATCCTTGTTATTTGGCCTAGCATGTATCCTGCTTATACTCCCTCCATCTGTATTCATGCACGACAAGCTGACACACAACAAACAGGGAGAGGTCACAGACCGGGTGGAGGAATGCCTGAAATCAAGGACCTCGCAGACTTTGAAAATAGAGTCATCAAGCTGGCCGGCGACAAGCTGGACCGGCCCTGTGCTGACGGTGAGGTCGGCAGCACTCTACCAAGTGAGGATCCAGCAGTGCAACATCCATTAGACAACCATGTTATGAGTCGCTTCCGCTGTTCCATAGTCCCCTGCCATGAACTAATTATCTCTCCCATACCCTCCACCAGCACAGAGACACATACCTCGGTGGGACCTAGCTTTAGAGTAGCCTCAGGGTCACATTCTGGTGAGCACTTTGCACTGTCTGATCCACAGCAGGGACTTCCCAGGTATCTGGCACTCATAGGATGCTGGAGGCCAGAAATTTGCTGAGTCCAAGTCAGTGAGCTTCTACACTCAATCATGTCACAGTTGCTGGATCTGCAAAGGCAAGTTAGGGAACATCAGGAAGGGATCTCCACTGCACTCCTCAGATTGCAAGGTATGATGGAGGAGTTGGTCCGCCTTCAGCCTGAGGTGATAGCGCCGGCATGTCAATGCACTGAGGTCAACACTGGTAGGATGGCGGCAGCCATTGAGACCTTTGTCTAGGACTTTGCTCCTGCACTGCTGCACGGGTTCAACTCCATCACTGATGCCATAGTGGGCCTCCAACATGGGAGGGATGTTGGGCAGCTTGATCTCACTCCAGCTACCCCTTCTCCTCAATAAGTCAGCCTGGGGCCCTCGGGCACCCATAGGAAGGAGGATCAACAGGTGCACACCCCAGGGCCGTCCATCCAGGTGACTTTGGGAGTGTCCAGCCAATCCGAATCCCCTCTTCCTGTGACCTCAACAGCTCCAGCTCCATAGGCTGAGGAGGGAGCTACTGCCACACAGCAGGACCCTGAAAGCAGGCTGGGGGCTCCCAAGATCTTGGCCCTCCAGAGGACACTTGCCAAGGTCATCACAGACAGGGCATTGCAGTCAGCAGGCTGCCTCCACCTCTGCTGTGGATGCCCGGAGAGCACCATGATGTAGTGGCAGGGTTAGGAAAGTTAAGAAGAATTAGTTACACAGCCTGGGCACGGGTATTAATCACTTGTATATAATGTTCACTATTGTCAATAAACTCCCAAGAGTGTCTCCCTGCTTATGGCTCCTTGTTCTGATGAGCAGTGTTCCTGTCACTCAGAAGTGAAACCTTTCTGCACAAGACAAAGGCAGGTGTCTCAGTCCAGGGCCTCTTTCCTTAGCTTTGTACAGCCTTCAGACCAAAGTGATGGTCCAGCCTCGCACCCACTGGAAACATTACTGATGCCAGCACCTCAACAGTGCTGGTCATTGCTGTCAGAATGTAGTGGGCAGACACTAAGAGTTCCTTCATTCTCTCTGTTTGCTCTCAGCACCTTTAAGGAGGGGCTGACCCCCATCTCTTCAGCATCTCTGACCAGTAATGCTGTGCTTCTGAAGGGCTCAGGTGCTGAAGGTGGACAAAGGATCAGATGTTTCTAAAGTTCCATGGCTGTGCCTCCATGATATGACCCTGATCACAGAGCACAAGTGAGCTGCCCTCAGCCAGATAGGAGTCAGATATTCTCAGAGACTTTGTGAAGATTTATGGAGTGTCCTCACTGCATGTTGTCATCATCCTCCTTCAATTGAGTGACTATTAGGGCCTCCACTGTGTCTCCATGACAGGTGCATTCTCATCATGGATATTCACGCTGCCTTAAGCCAGATGTGAAACCTTGGTTCCTGCACAAGATAAAGGCAGGTGTCTCATTCCAGGGCCTCTTCCCTGTGCAGTGCGCAACCTTCCCAGTCACTGGACACACCAGTCATGTCTGCACCTTGATGGGGCTTATCATTGTTGCTAGAATGTCCTGGACCAGCAGCACAGAGTTCCCTCATTCTCCCTGTGTGCTGCCAGCGCCTTTGAGGTGCAGCTGACCCCCATCTCATCAGCACCTGTGTCCGGTGACAGTGTGGTCCTGAAGGGTTCAGCTCATGAAGAATGCCATAGGATCAGGAGAAGTTAAAGTTTCCCTGCTGCATGTCCATGATAGGACCCTGTTCACAGAGTGCAAGTGAAGTGCCATCAGCCAGACAGGAGTCAGGCATTCACATAAGCTATGTGAGGATCTATGGAGTGTCCCCACTACATGTCAGCATCATCCTCCTGGACTGTAGGGACTATGGGCATCTGCTGCGTCTCCATGACAGGAGCCTTATCACAGAGGGTATGTGCACTGCTAACAGCCAGACAGGAGTAAAACATTCACAGATGCAATGTGAGGATCTATGGCGTATCCCCACTCCATGTCATCATCATCCTACACGAATATAGCAGCTATGAGGGCCTCCGGAGCACGCCTGCCTCGCCTGGCCAGTTTGATGGTCTCATCACCATAATCCTGACATTTGGAGACGTCAACATCATCACCCCCTTCGACGTCCTCCTCATTGGAGGAGACCTCCAGCTCCTCCATCTTCTCCTCAGCCAGCTCCTCTCTCCATTGCAGTGCCAGGTTGTTAAGGGCACAGCAGGCGGCGATGATGTGTGACACCCTCTGTGGACTGTATTGCAGGGCTCCACCAGACCGGTCCGGGCATCGGAAGCTCATTTTCAACATCCCAATGGTTTACTCCACCAAGGTGCGAGCTGCAGCATAAACCTCGTTGTACCTTCTTTCTGCTGAAGTCTGAGGCTGTTGCATGGGCATCATCAACCATGTCCTCTGCAGGTAGCCCTTGCCCCCGAGGAGCCATCCCTGCAACCATTGTGGACCCTGGAAGATGCCAGGGAAACCTACCAGGAATGAAGGAGTCATGGACACTCCCTGGGAATTGTGCGCAGAACTGCAGGATGCATTTGTGGTGGTCGCACACCAGCTGAACTTTCTGGTTGACATGGTTGACTGCTTGTTGCCATGGAGATCTGAGCGCCACGTAGGTGCAGTCAATGGCACCCTGCACCTGTGGGAAACCCAAGATGTGGACAAATCCCAGCTCTCTTGCATCCTGGCTTTCCTGATTCCAGGCGAAATGCACAAAGTTGTGTGCCTTCTCAAATATGGCTTCCGTGACCTCCTGGATACACTTGTGTGTGGAGGCTTGCGATATCCCAAGAGGTCACCTTTGGAGCCCTGAAAGGAGCCAATGGTGTAAAAATTGAGCATTGGGTCACCTTTGTGGCCACTGGCAGTGGTTGCCGTCTATGTCCCCATGGTGCCAAATCCTGCAGTAGCTAGCAGATGTGACCGACCAGTTCACTGAACATGCATAGCGTTCGGCGATTCTGGCTCTCGGTCATCTGTGTGAATGGCAGGTGCCATCAGTACACCATGTGTCTAGCTTGGCGCCGACCAGCTTGCTGTGGCTCTTCAATGGCGTGTGCACAAATCCTAGTCGACATCTTCTTGAGGGTGCAGCTCCTCCCTCTACACAGCCAGGCGCCTCTGTTGCTCTCTTCTCCGTTGTCTCCGCTCTCTGTAAGCCATGAGGCATACAGCTAGTTCACCAGGCTCCATGCTCCTGATGTACTCCTGCTGCAGAATGAAAGAGATGCATTAATTAGCATGAGTGTACTAAGAACCTCTCTTGGTTAAGCCCAAAGGCCCCTTAGCGCATGCTGGAGAGGGCTGGCCACCACTTGGATGGCCAGAGTTTAGTGCGCTGCATGGCTGCCTGAGACCCCACCCACCTCCACCCCCCTGCACCTGACCGATTGGTAGCATCTTCAGCCACTGCATGCTGTGTCCTCAGCTCAGGCACAGACATTCTCATGTGTGCAAGTCTGCGCTGTTAACTTGAACCATGGGGGAGACTGATCCAAACCAGGATGCTGGCATTGCAAGGGGCTGTGAGCACCTCCACCAGTGACTGTTCCATGTCCAGCTTTAGTAAGGAGATTGTACAACTTGCCCAGTCGTCCAACTGTTCTGCAGTCCACGAAAACATTCATTAGTTTGCAATCTGTGCCCAAGTGTCCAAGTGGAGCATTTGGCGGCACTTTCATGCCTCTGCGTTGCTTGAGTGGGCATATAAGCTAGAGGCCTGACTCCAAACACGTCAACATAGCTGTGTCTGAACTGTCTCAGCTACAGAGGAACGGTCACTTTATACAAAGTTTCCCTAATGCGTGGCTGCTTCCCTCCCCCACTCTCCCCAGCATGTGTTTGTGCTCTACCATCAAATTGTGCTGCCTCGCGGCCTCCCCCAACTAGCCCAACCACAGGGCAGACCTTATCCCAGCACCGCACTGTCAGCCAGCTGGGAAACGGCCACTTTCCTGTGCCCTCGCCTGAATGTGCGGTGCCTCTTCCTTGAAGTCGAATGGGCGACCCTCTCGAGTGCTGTGTTACTGTGCGCTCACCTCCGAGTTTCCCTCATAGTTCAGCTCGCCAGGTGCATGCCTCTTAAATGCTGCAGTGTGCAATCATGTTGACATGCCCGGGTGGTCCAAGGTGGGAGGGCGATTCTGGCGAGCAGGACTTATAATTATATGCAGAAGTATTAAAATGACGTTCCCAACATCAGCGGTGGGAAACACGGCCCGTCAGTGACAGGCGGAGTGGACGATTGCAAACTGGCTTCACGACATCGTGATTTTTGGCCTTCTCACCATATTACCTGCTCACGCCCACCATGACACCCAACGCCAACAGGGGTGGTAAAGCCCAGCCCTAATCTCCGATATCTTCTTGAGTTTCTTCTTTGGTCCGCTGCAGCGCGGTTTCTGCAGGGACTGGGGAGCTGCTAGCCAATCAGCAGCTCTCTAAGGCGGGACTTCCTCTCAAGTGAGGGGCAGAAATCCTGCCTGTAGCCAATCAACGATCATTGGAGCTTAAATTGGCTGCGGGCAGCCAACTCTTCAGATGGTGGGAAACAAGACCCCGCCATCCGAAACATTCAAGTCAAGGTTCCTGTGAAGCACCTTGGAACATTTCACTTTGTTAAAGGCACGATGTAAATGCAAGTGGTTGTCGTTGTGATCAATGAATACTGAAGCTGCCTTGTCATCTAGCATTTTCACACCAGCCTTATTCAGCTGAAGACGGTGGGCGGGATTTTCTGCTCCCCCAACCCCCAGGGTCGTCTGGTCCCACCGAAAGTAAATGAACTTTTGGCTTGGCCGCCGCATCCAGCATGGCGGGTCCCACCACTGCGGTGCTGGCAAAACCCGGCCAGTGAGGGTTGGTGTGAATTTCCTTTGCTATTTTAACTGAAATTTTACCCAGCTTAAAATAAACAGAATGGCACATCAGTTTGTAAGGCTTAATTGTAGCAGTCTCGTCAATTCACAAAAGGGCAGCCAAACAGCTGAAGGATGTGGCCAGACCTACCTTTCTCCTTTCCATTTCCCTTGCAGCGGAATTCAATATAACTGTTGGCTTCTTCATTGTGTTCCTTCAAGAGGAGTTTCCTCCCATTACTCACCACCAGGCATCGCTCTTTTCCAAGCCAGTGAGAATAAATAAAATTACACAGTTTAATTGTTACCCTGTGAAATGCAGAGATGGGAATTAGGAAGAGGATTCTTACTGACACATGCCAAGAGTGAATTGTTTTTCAACAACAATAAAAACAGCTGTATTTATAAAGCATCCTTAACATCGTAAGGCTCAACCATCCTCAGCTGCTTCATCAATGACTTTCCTTCCATCATAAGGTCAGAAGTGGCATGTTCGCTGATCATTGCACAATGTTCAGTACCATTTGCAACTCCTCAGATACTGAAGCAGTCCGTGTCCAAATGCAACAAGACCTGGACAATATCCAGGCTTGGGCTGACAAGTGGCATTTAACATTCACGCTACACAAGTGCCAGGCAATGACCATCACCAACAAGAGAGAATCTAACCATTGCCTCTTGACACTCAAAGGCATTACCAACGCTGAATTCCCCACTATCATGTGGGATTACCATTGACCAGAAACTGAACTGGACTAGCCATATAAATACTGTGGCTAAGAATCCTGCAGTGAGTAACTCACCTCCTGTCTCCCTAAAGCCTGTCCACCATCTACAAGGCACAAGCCAGGAGTGTGATGGAATACTCTCCCTTTGCCTGGATGAATGCAGCTCCAACAACACTCAAGAAATTTGACACCATCCAGGACAAAGCAGCCTGCTTGATTGGCATCCCCTCCACAAACATTCACTCCCTCCACCAACGAACAGTGGCAGTAGTGTGTACCATCTACAAGATGCACTGCAGGAACTCACCAAGGGTCCTTAGGCCACAAACCCATAACTGCTACCATCTTGAAACAAACAGAATGGCACATCAAGGGCAGTGGACATATGGGAACACCACCAGTTGGAAGTTCCGCTCCAAGCCACACACATCCTGACTTGGAAATATATCGCCGTTCCTTCACTGACGCTGGGTCAGAATCCTGGAACTCCCTCCCTAACAGCACGGTGAGTGTACCTACACCACATGGACTGCAGCGGTTCAAGAAGTCAGCTCACCATCATCGTCTCAAGGGCAACTAGGGATGGACAATAAATGCTGCAGCAGCCAGCGATGCCCATATCCCGTAAATGAATTTAAAAATTGCCAAGGCACTTCACAGGAGAAATAGTCAATAAAATTTGACACCGAGCCACAGAAGGAGAAATCAGACAGGTGACAAAAGCTTGATGAAAGAGGTATGTTTAAAGGAGTTTGATAAAGGAGGAGAGAGAGAGAGAGAGAGACAGAGAAGCTTAGGGAAGGAATTCTACAGCTTAGGGCCCAGGCAGCTGAAGGCATGGCTGCCAATGGTGGAGCAATTAAAAAGGTGGGTGTTCAATAGGCAAGAATTGCACAGTGCAGAGACTATAGAGGGGCTGGAGCAGGTTCCAGAGTTAGGGAGGGATGAGGTCACGGAGGGATCTGAAAATAAGGGTGAGAATTTTAAAATTGAGGCGTATGATTTATGCAACATTACTTTAACAAATTTATTTTCAATATGGCTGCAATGGTGTTTTATTTATTAAAACAAGTCCAATTATATTAAGAGAAAATTGATTTGAAAAGCGATTTAAATTTTTGCATGTGAACTTGATAAGAAGCCAAACTGCAGATACTGAAGATACACATAACTTCCGAAAAAGAAGTTAGTTCATGATAGAGCTGTCATGTTAACATGGTGAAATGGGGTAAATGGCCTAGTCCAGTTCCTTTTCTCAGTTTTCCTAACCCCATCACCTAAATTCATACAAAGTGGGCAAGATACCGAACAGGCCTGTTCCTCATGGACCCTTGTCACAGGACCCGTCAGCTTTCAACAGAGAATGGAAAAAACTTACGGAAAATATGTTGGGAACAGCAATACCTGTGGAAGAATCCTTGTGGAATTTCAGGCAAGAAGAAAGCTCGGATGTGTAGA
The DNA here is from genome assembly GCF_017639515.1 of Carcharodon carcharias. Classification (NCBI taxonomy): domain Eukaryota; kingdom Metazoa; phylum Chordata; class Chondrichthyes; order Lamniformes; family Lamnidae; genus Carcharodon; species Carcharodon carcharias. Next base: position 38,384,942 of record NC_054476.1, on the reverse strand, counting down.
TCCTCTTTACTCTCTTCTTTCCATTGTTCTGATACCACTTTTGCATCAGTCAAGTAACTTGGGAATAAGTAGGTGAGAGGGGGAGCACTACCTGACGATGGCCACGGGGAGCCTGGCTGGAACACATGTGCATCAGGATTTAAGGCCTGCGATTTTGAAGAAAGACAAATACCAAAATATTCCAATATTTGGAATAGTTTGCCATTCCCGTTCTCATCTCCAAGCATGTCCTCTGCCATTTCATGCAGATCTGCATTGCCTTTGAGCTGATGCTTGACCAGGATCATTATGGCTTTGTGATGTAGAGTTGCTTTAGTCTGAAAGTCAGTGATCCATTTTTGCTGGTCTGGTTTAACAGCCGATTCCTTCTTCAGTGTTTTGGCCGGGATATTGTTCAGTTGAATCAACAGATCATGGCGGACAATCATCTGAAATAACAAAGAACTTAAATGGAAAGAGGTTCCCAGTTGACAGAACTTTTGAGTTTCACCTTCCTATTACTCAATGGCATCTGTATTGAAGCATTTCTATTTGTGTTTGTTATTATCATTCACATTATTTCACATATTCAAAATCCTCCTAGGAACAAACAACACAGCAAGATTTCTATAGTACAAAAGCGAAATACTGAGGATGCTGGAAATCTGAAATAAAAACTGCAGTGCTGGAAATAATCAGCATGTCTGGCAGCATCTGTGGAGGGAGAAACAGAGTTAATGTTTCAGCTCAGTGACTTTTCCCAGTTCTGATGAAATATCACAGACCTGAAACATTCTCTTCACAGATGCTGCCAGACATGCTGATTATTTCCAGCGTTTTCTGTTTTTAATCCAGATTTCTACAAGAGCCTTTCCCAACCTTAGAATGTCCCAAAGCACTTTATAGCCAATGAAGTACTTTTGAACTAGGTAACTGGTCTAAAATGCAGCAGCCAAGTTACAAACAGCAAGATCCCACAGAAAACAATAATAAGCAGATAATCTGTTTTTAGTGATGGTGGTTGAGGGATAAACATTGGCCAGGATGCTGGGGTAACTCCCCTGCTCTTCTTCCAATAGTGGCATGGGATCTCTTCAATCACCTGACAGAGTAGATGGGGCCTCACTTTAACACCTCACTCAAGACAGTGCAGTGTTCCTTCCATACTTCCTGCTCTAACAAAGCAGCGCTCCCTTAATACTGCCCCTCCAGCTGTGCAGCACTCCCTCACTACTGACCCTCTGACAGTGCAACAGTCCCTCAGTACTGCCACTTCAACAGTGTAGCACTCCATTAGTACTGCCTCGCCAACAGTGCGATGCTGCCTTGGTACTGCCCCTCCAGCAGTGCAGCACCCTTCAGTACTGACCCTCCAACAGTGCAGCACTCCCCCAGTACTGACCCTCCAACAGTGCAGCACTCCCTCAGTACTGTCCCTCCTTCACACAGCTGGTATATCCTCTATATTCCTTTACAAAGCTGGCATCCCCTCTTTCTCTCAGGCAAAGACATCTGCACCGCAGATACTAAAGGATCACAGAAGTATGATCAGTTCAGTTTTTTTGTGGATTATTCGATGTTATGTTGCATAAGGTTGGTATTGAAATAGGTGTTTTGTGGTGGCTTTTATTTTGACAAGGTGGTCAAAATGACGCAGTGATGGTCAGTAACTGAGGGACAGTGAGGTGGGGAACCATTGGACAACATAGATCTGGCATTGTACTTAGAGGGGCTGGCATAGGTCAGGCACAAAGCAGGCTGCTCAGCTAGAATGTGCCTGTCCTCTGCCTCCTCCTCCTGGGGTCATTACCCAGTCTGTGGTGGCAAGGACTGTGCCCTCAGGATTGTGGAGGGTGAGACAAATCCTGATTCAGGATACCCACTTTGGTGAGTAATGGAGCGTACCGCCAAGTGATCCAGACAGCACCACAATCGTATACTCTATAACGTTCCTCATTGCAGCTTGACTCCCATAATACGAATGTAGGTCACATGTGGTTGGGTTGCGGAGAGGAGTCATCAGCTGAGTGAACAGCAGAGAGCCTTTTTCACCTCGCAATCACCCTTTGGTTTTATGTGGTGGCTGGAAGGTTGCTGGCACAGTGGACTGGCACAAAATGAATGACTGCTTCCCAGGATAGCAGGCATTCAGCAACTTGGATGTGGTCACACACCAACTGTACATTCAGCAAGTGGTAATCTTCACGATTATGGTACATCTCAGAGAAGAGGTGTGGCAGTGTGCAGTCAATGGCACTATGCACCATGGGGAAGCCTGCTATCCTGACAAAGCCATATGTCCACGCAACTGCCTCTCTTTGTTTAGAGAGAAGCCAATGAATTCCCCCTCCGGTGTACAGAGCCACTGTGATGCTCCAGATGTAGCGATCAACAGTGAGCGGCAAGATGTTTGCACCATTGCCTGTTCCAACCTGGAAGGACACGTAGAAGTTGAGGGCCATGGTCACCTTCGCCCGCACTGGGCAGCACCACCCTCACCTTGCTCTGTGGCTGCAGGCTTGGTCCCAAAATGTGGCAGAGCGACCGACCCTTTGGTGAATTGCAGCTACTGAACACAGCGCTCCTAGTTTGGGGCAGGGAGGGGAAATGTTCCCTGAAGACCCTCGGTAGTAAAACCTTGATGAGCAGCTTGTCTCCTCTGCTGCCTCTGCTCCAATCCCCTCTGATCCTGCAGGCCAAAGGGGATTGCACCAAAACACTATGACAGGGGGCAGGTGTTGTACTCAGGACCCTTTGCAGCTACGAGCAGTGGTCTCAGCAGCCTTCATCAACTTTTCACAATTCTTCCAAACAGCTGGTATTTTCAAAGGACCCAACAAGAATCAGTGGACAGTAATCATCAACTAAACTGCAAGTTTGATTGATGATGATTTTAAATATCACTGTTGAGAGGGTGGAAAAGGGGGGGAGGTGAGTGCCTCGTGCTGCTGAACATGTTCAGTTGTGCCTGCTTAAGGGAAGGCATTAACCGGGATGGCAAGATCCAAAGTGGCCTATCAGGCATCAAATCAGCATTAAACAGGATCGGCCCACTCAGAGGGTTGGTGTGGGGCGGGGGAGGCACAGATATTTGATGGTGGCAGGGCAACCTGTTAAGAAACTACATGGGATGCTTGACTTTGTAAATAGGGTCAAAAACAAGGAAGCTATCTTCAACCTTTATGAACACTGGTTAGGCACCAGCCAGTGTTGTAGTAAAAACAGGAAATGCTGGAAATACCTAGCAGTGCAGGCGGCATGTGTGAGAAAGTGAGGAAGGTGAAAGAGAGGAAAAGGTGGGGGGGTCTGTGGTAGGTTGGAAGGCAGGGGAGATTAAATGACCAAAGGGAGGTAGTGGCAAGGTCGAAGGGACAGGCGATAGCACGAGTAAAGAAACAAAAGATGCGTCTAGAAGAGGTGTAAATGGCAGGATCCTAAACAGCCATCATAAGAAAAGGAACAAAATGGAGGCAGCTGAGACCCATTGTAGGTACCACACTTTAGAAAGGCAGGCAAGGCCTTGGAGAGGGTGCAGAAGAGGGACTTCAGATATATGGAGTGACTGGAGAAGCTATGATTGTTCTCCTATGAGTAGAGAAGGGTATTTACCAGAGAGGTTCAAAATCATGAAGGGTTTCGATAAAGTAAATGGAGAGAAAATTTCCCCCGGCTACTGGGCCAGTAACCAGAGGGCGGACACTTAAATATTTGGCAAAGTAACTAGAGGAAAACGAGGAGTTATTTCTTCACGCTGCAAGTTATTAAGATCCACATCACATTCCCAGAAAGTGTGTGGGAGTAGATTCCATTGGAATTTGAGCGGGCAATTGGACATGTAGTTAAAGAAGAAAAAAATTACAAAGTTATGCGGAAAAATGAGGGGCTGAAATTAATTGGACAGTTCTTTCAAAAAACTGGCACAGACAGGATCGACACAATGGCCTCCATCTGTGCTTTAAGTTTCTATGATTTTATGAATGATGAAATGAGGCAGTGATCCCAGACTGACACTCATCTTAAACAAGGTGAAAACAGGAACATTCCCAGACTGACACTCATCTTAAACAAGGTGAAAACAGGAACATTCCCAGACTGACACTCATCTTAAACAAGGTGAAAACAGGAACATTCCCAGACTGACACTCATCTTAAACAAGGTGAAAACAGGAACATTCCCAGACTGACACTCATCTTAAACAAGGTGAAAACAGGAACATTCCCAGACTGACACTCATCTTAAACAAGGTGAAAACAGGAACATTCCCAGACTGACACTTATCTTAAACAAGGTGAAAACAGGAGAGATCCCAGACTGACACTCACCTTAAACAAGATGAAAACAGGAGTGATCCCAGACTGACACTCACCTAAACAAGGTGAAAACAGGAGAGATCCCAGGCTGGCACTCAATTTAAACAAGATGTAAACAGGAGTGATCCTAAACTGACACTTACTTTAAATAAGGTGATCAGAAATGATGGCTTAAGGAACACTGTTCCTTCCAGGGTCTGCACCTCCTGGTACCAGACAATTAACCCAATCCGATGCAAGTAACTCAGAATGTATTTCAGCTGTTCCCTGTCAATGTTTTGGAGATTTATCATCGTCAGTAATTCATCTAGAGGCACAGTTCCTGTTGAAAAAAACATGAAATTGAGAGTCAGTGACTGTGGAACCCATACTCCAGTGAGAGTCAGTGTCTGTGGAACCCATATCCCAGTGAGAGTCAGTGTCTGTGGAACCTGTATCCCAATGAGAGTCAGTGTCTGTGGAACCCGTATCCCAGTGAGAGTCAGTGTCTGTGGAACCCGTATCCCAGTGAGAGTCAGTGTCTGTGGAACCCGTACCCCAGTGAGAGTCAGTGTGTGTGGAACCCGTATCCCAGTGAGAGTCAGTGTCTGTGGAACTCGTATCCCAGTGAGAGTTAGTATCTGTGGATCTGAACCTCAGGGAGAGTCAGTATCTGTGGAACTGTACCTCAGTGAGAGTCAGTACCTCTGGAACTGTACCCTAGTGAGAGTCAGTATCTGTGGGACTGTACCTCAGTGAGAGTCAGTGTATCTGGAACAGTACCCCGGTGAGAGTCAGTATCTGTGGAACTGTACCTCAGTGAGAGTCAGTGTCTCTGGAACTGTACCCCGGTGAGAGTCAGTATCTTTGGGACTGTACCTCAGTGAGAGTCAGTGTATCTGTAACTGTACCCCAGTGAGAGTCAGTATCTGTGGATCTGTACCTCAGTGAGAGTCAGTGTCTCTGGAACTGTACACCGGTGAGAGTCAGTATCTGTGGGACTGTACCTCAGTGAGAGTCAGTGTCTCTGGAACTGTACCCTGGTGAGAGTCAGTATCTGTGGGACTGTACCTCAGTGAGAGTCAGTATCTGTCTGAGGCTGTATTTCCAGGTGTGTGGAGGGGGCTGGGGAGAAGTGGAAGAAAAATGAGGGAAAAAGCAGAAACTGGTTAATATGCTCTAACCCATTTAGGACTGAGATGAGGAGGAATTTCTTCAAAGGATTGGGAATCTTTGGAATTCTCTGTCCTAGAGTGCAGTGGATGCTCAGTCATTTGTCAATTGATTTTTGGTTACTAAGGGAATTAAGAGACATGGAGGGGGAGTGGGATATTTTAGAATGTGTAGCTGAGGTAGAAGAGACATAATCTCAATGAATGGCGGTGCAGGCTTAAAGGGCTGAATGGTCTATGCCTGCTGCTATTTCTTATGTTATGATAACACTGTAGCCAGCAGGGTGAGACTGGACTCAGTGCTGTGTAAAACGATTTATCCTTACCATGTACTGGAACTTCTTGTGTTTCAATTAGTTCCATAATAGCTTTTTCTACCATCTTGTAAGTGACTGGAAGTTTCCGGATTACATTTGGGAAAATATCCGTATTCCGAATTAATTGCAGAATCTGCAGCCAAGCCTCGATTATGGCATCATATTGAGTGCAATCGACGGGAATAAGGTCCAAAACCTGCAGGGCAAAAGTCACCCATTTTAGCTCAACTTTGCTTAAACTCTCATTGGTTTATATCTGGGAAGGGAGGGTGGGGGGGGGCGGTGTGAAAGAGAAATGGAGAAAGGAAATGAGTGAAAGGGAGGGATGGAAAGATGGAAAGGATGGGAAGAAGAGAAGAAAGGAGGGAGGGAGGGATAGAAGGAAGGAAGGGAACGAGAGAGGGAACCAAGAACTGAGAAAAGGAAGGCAAGGTGGGAGGGAAGGTAAGAGAAAGGGAAGGAGGAGGAGGGTAAAGTTATGGGGAATAGCTGTATAGTATCTGTGTTGCAGACCAGTAAACCAGAGGTTGTGACTTTAAACCCCACCCTAAAATGTACAGTAATGTTTAATAAATGTGGTAATTTGTAGCTAGTACCAGGGCAATAACCAGGTCTGTTGTTGGATTGTTGTAACCTCTGTCTGCCCTTTGCAAAGCAAATTGGTAAGGGAATGAAGATAGAGTCTGACACTTCCTAATCCAGGGGTTCCCAATCCATAGGTTTGGGCAGGACGTGACATATCTTTGGAAGATGTCACATCTGCTGAGGCAGATGGTGGGGCCAGGGACCATGGTAAAATAAAGAGGGCCAAATATTGTTTAAATTAAAAGACCAGCCCTTCCTGTCACCCCTCCTCCTGTTCCTCCCAAGGTCAGGCAGGGCCAGGAATGATCCTTGCCACTGCGTGTCCCCTGCCAACGTTTGTCCACCCCTGATTCCCCAAACTCCAATGGGGTCAGTGCCAATGGTCCCAAACCCGCTTTGCAAACATCTCACATTTCATTGCCATATTTAAACCAGGTGGATTTTGATATATGTATCCACATAGCAGCAAGATCCTGATGGCAGAAACAGCCTGGAGTAACAGGTTATTCACATCAGAACAGAGGAGCAACTATGCAGGTATATTACATTACCATGGCAATGACCTTGCACCTTTGACTGTACAGCCACTAGAGCTGGTGAATGTCACCTGCCAGCACATCGGAGAACCTAGCACCAGGGTGCAAAGAGATTTACCAGCAAGGCACAACAGCTACATCCCAAAGGTGGATCTAGGGAGCATGTGTGTGTGTGTGTTTTTTTAAATAACTGTCCAAACCAAATCTGTAATTATATGATTTTTGGTTCTGGCCTATTTCACATTGTGTGCATAAGTGAAACAAGGCAGTGCCCCTTTAAATGGTCAGTGTATCCAACATGAACCCTATCCTACTCTACAGAGTCAGTTTTATCTTCACCTTTAAACTGTATTTGGCTAAATCGTACAGTTTATTCACTTGATCACTGTATAATTCACACTGTGGTTTCTCCTTTAGCTTCACCAGACGCTGATTCAAGTTCTCCTTTCTCTCAGTCAGCATCTCCTGGATCTTCTCCTCAATGTCCTTCTTCTTCCTCTGGACCTCCTCCTTATCACACATGTCTACATGACTCCCAATAGGAAGTACAATGGAATCTGGGACTCTCATTAAAACATTGTTGATCCAAAAACCAACCAGCTCCTTGAAGGAATCCTTGTCTTCCACCTTATACCTGGAGAAAGATAACCATCATCACTTAAAGACAAAGAAAAACATTGAATGAGAACCAATTATGCAAGTCATCAAGCTCACTCCTTTCACATATATGGTCTACTCTATCATAAACACTGCCTCTGCTATTAACTTCCTGATAGGGTTATTATCCCCACAGAGTAAACAAAGAAACCTCCAGAATATTCATCCAACCTCACAGCTTCACTATTCAACCTTTTTACAATCAATATTCACACCCTTGTCATTGCCCAGACCCTGGTATTCGATGTGCTGGGGATTATTTGATTTTCCAGGTCTGTGGCTGTCCCTTTGATTGCCACTCTCTGTCCAAGCCTGAGATTTATCCAGACTCTTTCTGAAAAGTTTAGCCATGTTTGGATTGAAATGCAAGCATGTACTAAAGGTCCTATCTGGCTTGCCATAGTCAGCTGACCTCTGCCAAGAGGCACTGATCGCAAGCAGCCTTGTTACATTCAGTTCTAATAAAAACAGAGTAAAAGAAGCACTGTTCTCATTGAGTTCACAACATGGTGTCAGAAGTGGAGCTGAGATTGAGTTTGAAGAGCTGTGTAGAAGCATGATTATTAAAAGAGGAACACCAGAAATGTTCAGAGCTGCTGAAAGCTTCCAAAAAAAGCCATTGAAAGGCACTGTAAAGGAAAAATAAATAAAAGAAGCAGACTGCAATTGAAGGGTGAGACACAATGGCTGTGAATTTTCCTCTCCTGGTATCTGTCAAAATGAAAGGTGATATGTGGCAGAACTGGCAGTTTTTTCGACTTGCAATGGCAAAACTACGAGATTGCAACAAATATGAGTCACACCACTTTGAACTCTGTTCAGAGTAGACTGCTACAAATTGTATTCCACCCTAAATCACTCTAAAGAACAGAAAGAACAGACTGCAGATATTTTGAAAGCCTTGAAGGTATGCTTTACCTAACTTATGAATGGTATGGGTTCAGCAATAGGGCTCAAGGTAAAAAAATCTATTGATCAATATGTCACTGAAGTAACACAGCTTGCAGCGTCTTATAAATTTGAGCAATTAAGAGATGATCTAATTAAAGATAGGATTGTCTTAGGCAGAAGAGATCCTGGAGTGAGAGCATGTCCACCAAGAGAGGAGCAACATACTCTCAAGAAAGCGTTCAACATGTGCAGAAGCACTGAGGTTGTACATCATATGCTAGAGCTTATTCATGGCAGAACAGACCAGGCTATGCATAATGCTGATAGACATTCCAGGCCGAAAGAGCCTGAAGGATCACAAAAAAAGGGCAGGATGCAAATACTGAAGACAGGAAAGGAAAAGAAGGATTTTCCAGCATGGGGAAAGCAGTATTCTAAGAAGCTGAATCATTTTGCACACCAGTGTTTGGCTAGAAAGACTCAAAATAAGAAGGCCACTGGAGAGGTATCAGCCGAAGATTCTGATGAATCACTACACACCATACAGAAGGTTGGCTGTATCAGGTCTATAGGTGACAAGTGATTTATGACCATTAGAATGATGACCACATAAGGAGAGCATCAAGTGAACAAGAAGTGTCAGATAGACACTGGTGTATCATGCAACAGCATGACTGTCGCAGACCTGTGCAAAGTAGCTCAACGTGGTGATCCAAAACTGAAGCCCTTGAAAGTAAGGTTGAGGCTATATGATGGCACGATACTCATGCCGAGAGGGCAAATTAATCTGAGAGCCCAATGCAATGGCAAAATAAAGATCTGGAGTTCCAGCTCATAGACGCTGAGCAACAGCCACTCATCTTAGCCGGAACAAGTCTAAAGCTTGTATTGGTAGCCCTAAACATCCCAAAAGAGTTATCATCTGGACATGACATACAAACAAGGGAAACAGATGTACATTGCTGACCTGTTGTCGAGGGCAGCACTACCTCTGAAGACCGTTGAGGATACTCAAACTGAATGTGAAATCTTACAGATTCAACGGGAAACAGCAGCTTGACATGCTCTGGAAGATATCAAACCTGTAGAGACATTGAATCTGACAGACAAATGCCTTGCTCAAATCAAGCAAACTAGCCACAAGATGCAACTCTCTTAGTGCCGCAAGAAGCAGTGATGAAAGAATGAGAACTTCAGGCCTGAGAACATCAAGGGCACACCTGTGGTCACAAGAGCATATTGGGCATACAGAGATGAACTGACAACCCACAATGGCATCCTATACAAAGGAAATAGAGTCATTATCCCTAAGGAGGTTTCAAGAGAGATGTTGAAGTGCATCCATACAAGCCATCAAGGAATTGATTCAAGTCTGAGGAAGGCAAGAGAATTACTCTACTGGCCAAACATGAGCAATGAAATTAAAGACCACATCAGCCAGTGTGGCACTTGTAACGAGTACCAAGCTAAGTAAGCTAGAGAGCCACTGATGATGCATGACATCCCAGACCATGGATGAAGCTAGGTGTAGTTCTCTTCACTCTAGCAGGAACTGATTATCTTGTGACCGTGGACTACCATTCTGTCTACTGGGAGTTAGACCAGCTGGCTTCAACAACTACCGGTGAGATTGCAGAATGCCTGAAAGCACAATTCAGTCATTATGGCGTTCCAGACATTGTGATGAGTGACTGTGGTCCTCAGTTCATGAGTGAAGAGTTTAGCTGCTTCATAAAAGTTGGGGAAATTCAACACGATACATCATCTCCATACTATCCCCAATTGAATGGAAAGGCTGAGGCAGCAGTGAAAATTGCCAAAGGAAACATCAAGAAATTGAGCAAATCTAGCACAGATGTATACAAGGCAATCCTTGAGTGGAGAAACACACCAAACTGAAGGCATGGAAAGTTGTCCAGTCCAAGGACTAAAGTCACGTCGCACACAAACTACTCTTCCAATAGCAACAATGCTACTGAAGCCAGGGGTAGTAACAGGTGTGAGTGAAAAAATCAAAGTGAAACAGCAGAAAGACAAATTCTAATTTTGACAAAGCTACCAAACCATTGCCAGAGTTGAGTATTTGAGAGCCAGTCAGGGTACAAACCTTCGATGCTCTCAACAGGAGTCATCCCATATGGGACATGCAAAGAGCAGGTGTCACCTCGATCGTATGCAGTGGATGTGAATGCAAATATACTGGCACAACCGCAGGCATATACACACAACTAGAGAAGCTGTTCTTTCACTGCAGGCAGCTGATCAGGAAGATGGGATCTCACCAAAGTACAGAACGAACATCCGTCTCAAAGATCCACCGATCCCCAACAATGGAAATGGAACAACAAGTTACCATGGGAAAAACATGTGCATGGGAACGACACTCCCCAGAGAAGGAATATCACCCATCAGCACAGCCAATGATAACATGCATGTGCACCATTAAGAGACCTGCATGATTTAACGACTACGTATGCAATGCATTTGCAGAGACTGACTAGAATAACAAACAGTTTGGTAATGCATGAGAACAGTTGTTATATAGTGGGTAACTTGGGCATCTCACAGTTACACATGATAGTGCATGCAATATTGTCTTTTGTTTGTTATGAAAAGGGGGATGTTTGGATTGAAATGCAATCATGTACTAAAGGCCCTACCAGGCTTGCTTTGGTCAGATGATCTCTGCCATGAGGCACTGAGTGGAAGCAGCCATACTACGTTCAGTTCTAACAAAGACAGAGTACAAGAAGCACTGTACTCATTGAGCCTGTAACAAGCCAGTAGCAGCTGTTAGTGAGTGACAGCAAATCACCTGAAAATTAACTTATTGGGACAAAAGTTTTTCTATCACAAAAGTATCTCTGAGCGAGGGCCAGGGTTCACTTTTTGGGTGAGAGTTTTGATGGAACATACAGGATTCATAACTTGTCTGAAACCCAATGAAAACATTTACTAATAACAAGGCCTACCTTCCTGGGAGTCAGAGCAGAAAGGAGCTGCGGGAGACAGTCGGGAGCTGAGGAGCACCTATAAATACAGACCGGGGATAGCAGAGCAACATACCTTGCTGGGAGTCGGAGCGGAGTGGACCTGCGGGAGACAGTCGGGAGCTGAGGAGCGCCTATAAATACAGACCGGGGATAGCAGAGCAACATACCTTGCTGGGAGTCGGAGCGGAGCGGACCTGCGGGAGACAGTCGGGAGCTGAGGAGCGCACTGTTTTGCTGTTTCAGTTGCCGTGAGGCAGCCGTCCAGGAAAAAGGAGAAAAAAGTAACTGTGATGTCACAGGAAGCTAGTAAGCTGATTGGCTGGTAAGTGCTCAGTCTAAGGGACAGTGTGTGAGAAACCAGCTTAGGACAGGCGAGTTCAGGTAGATCTATAAATAAAAAGAACTAAAACTTAAAAATAATAAACCAAAATTTGAAAACTTTAAAAATAAAATAAAACGATAAGGATAAAAAAGCAAAGAAAATGAAGTAATTTAAACAAACATCTAAAGCACATACCTTATGGTTAAGAAGCACATAACCTTTAGTTGTCAGTAGTACTAGTATTTAATAAACACAATAAATTGTAGCATACATGGAAGAAAGTAATTAAAGTAGATTAACTAAATAACATAAGTTAGAATGGCGGGACAGGTGTTATGTTGCAGCTGTGAAATGTGGGTTCTTTAGGACGCCATGGTGATCCATGACAAACACGTCTGCAGGAAGTGTAAGCAGCTTGAGGAATTCTGGATCAGGATTATTGATCTGGAACCTGAAATGCAGACATTGCGCAAGATAAGGGAGGGAGAGAAATACCTGGATATTTTGTTCCAGAAGACAGTCACATCTCTTAGAAGAGGGTCATCTGCTTTGGTCAGCAGTGAGGGACAGGAGGGTGTGACTGTCGTGAGGCAGGTAATGGGACCGAGCAGACAGTAGTGGAGGAGCCTCAGGCTTTGCAATTGTCAAACAGGTTTGAGGTGCTCACAACCTGTGTGGATGTTAAAGTGAAGTCTGCAAGGTGGATGAGCAGGCTGGTCATGGCACTGTGGTACAGGAAGCCATTCAAGCAGGGGGAAGCAAAAAGGAATGTAGTGGAAGTAGGGGATAGTATAGTGAGGGGGATTGACATTGTTCTCTGCAGCAAAGAGATGAGAGTCCAGGTGGCTATGTTGCCTGCCCAGTGCCAGGGTTTGGGACATCTGCTCAGGGCTGGAGAGGAACTTGCAGTGGGAGGGGGAGGATCCAATTGTTGTGATCCATGTAGGTACCAATGACATAGGTAGAACTAGGAACGAGGCTCTGCAAAGTCAGTATGAGGAGATAGGTACCAAATTATGAAGCAGAACCTCAAAGGTAATAATCTCTGGATTATGCAAATTGGCATAGAGCACATAAGATTAGAGAGATGAATTCATGGCTCAGAGACTGGTCTGGGAGAAGGGTGTTCAGTTTGTGGGCCACTGGCATCAGTACTAGGGAAAGTGGGGGCTGTACCATTGGGGCGGCTTACACTGAACCATGTTGGGACGAGTGTCCTTGTAAATCGCATAACTAGGGAAGTAGGGGGGGGCTTCAAACTAAACAAGAGGGATGAGGTATCAAGCTTGGGTAGAGATTCAACGTTTAGAATCAAGACAGGAGAGCAAAATAGTAATATGAGAAATGAGGGTCAGAGGATGACAGGAAGGGACAGAGAGAAAAAACCTAAGAATCCATCAACAGTCAAGACTAGATGGTACAAAGGTAACAAAAAGACAAAACTGAAGGCTGTCTATCTGAATGCATGTAGCATTGCTAACAAAGTAAGTGAATTGATGGGCCACATTGAAGTAAATAAATATGATCTGACAGCAATTACGGATTGCTGTCTGATAGCACAGATGACAAAGATTGGGTCTTTAATATTGAGGGGTACATCACATTCAAGAAGAATAAAAAGCTAGGTAAAGGTGAAGGGTTAGCACTGTTAATCAAAGATGACATTAGTGCAATAGTTGGAGATGACCTTGGTTCAGGAGATTATGATGCAGAATCGAATTGGTCAGACATAAGGAATAGTAGGGGGAAAAAGTAATTAGTGGAAATGGTCTACAGGCTCCCTAACAGTAGCCACTGTGTAAGACAAAGCATTCAAGAGGAAATATTGTGTGCCTGTGATAAAGGGACAGCGATAATCATGGGTGATTTTAATCTACACATAAACTAGAAAAATCAGATTGGCAGTAATAGCCTGGATGAGGAGTTCATATAATGCTTTCGAAATAGTTTTTTTAGAGCAGTATGTTCTGGAACCAACCTGAAAGCCGGTTATATTAGACTTGGTATTATGTAATGAGACAGGATTAATTAAAGATTAAAGGCACCGCTAGGTAGCAGCAACCACAATATGATTGAATTTTACATCCATTTTGAAAGGGAGAAAAGCGGGTCTTAGACTAGTATCTTAAACTTAAATAAGGGCAACTATGTGGGGATGAAAGCTGAGGCTAGCTGAAGTGAACTGGGAAACTAAGCTAGAGGATAGATCAATAGAGAAGCTTGGCAGACATTTAAGGGGATATTTCAGAATGTTCAGAAGTATATTCCTACTGTAAAGAAAATTTCTAAGGGGAGGACACACCATCCGTAGTTAATGAAAGAAGTTCGAAAGCATCAAACTTAAGGAAAAAGCATACAACTCCGCAAAGTTGAGTAGCACAACAGATGATTGGTCAGAATATAAAGAACGGCAGAGAATGACTAAAAGGTTAATCAGGAGAAAGAAATTAAAGTACAAGAGGAAGCTAACTAGAAATGTAAAAACGGATGGCAAGAGTTTCTACAAGTACTAAAAAAGGAAATGAGTAAGTAAAGTGAGTGTTGGTCCTCTAGAGAGTGATAGTGGAGAGTTATTAGTAGGTAATACGAAAATGGTAGTAGAAATGAATTAAATATTTTGCTTCTGTGTTCACTATAGAGGATACAAAAAACATTCCAGTAACAGCTGCAGATCAGGTGAATGGGAGAAAGGAACTTAGTGAAATTTAAATCACTAGGGAAATGGTACTGAGCAAATTGATGGAACTGTGGGCTGGCAAGTCTCCAGGTCCCAATGGACTACATCCTAGGATCTTAAAAAAGGCGGCTAATGAGGTAGTGGATGCTGGTATTAATTTTCCAAAACTCGCTAGATTCTGGAAAGGTTCCATCAGGTTGGAAAGTAGCAAATATGACCCCTCTACTCAAGAAGGGAAGGAGGCAGAAAACAGGAAACTATAAGCCAGTTAGCTTGGCAGCTGTCATGGGGACGTTATTAGAATTGATCATTAAGGAGGTTATAGCTGGACACTTAGAAGAGCTCAAAGCAATCGGGAAGAGTCAACATGGTTTTGTGAAAGGAAAATCATGTTTAACCAATTTACTGGAGTTTATGAAGGAGTAATATACACAGTGGATAAAGGGGAGCCCAAAAATGTACTGGACTTGGATTTCCAGAAGGCATTTGACAAGGTACCACATCAAAGATTATTACATAAAATAAAAGTGCATGGTATAGTGGGCACATATTAGCATGGATAGAAGATTGACTGACTGGCAGAAAGCAGGAAGTATGCATAAATGGGTCTTTTTCTGATTGGCAGGAGGTGACAAGTGGAGTCCCACAGGGGTCTACACTGGGGCCTCAACATTTTACAATTTGCATCAATGACTTAGTGAAGACTAAGACTGGTAGTTAAATTTGCAGATGACACAAAGACAGGTAGGAAAATATGTTGTGAAGAGGACATGAGGGGGTTGCAGATGGATGTAGATAGGTAGAGTGAGTGGGTAAAGATCTGGCAAATAGAGTTTAATGTGGGAAAATGTGAAGTTCACTTTGGCAAGAAGAACAAAAAGTAGAATATTACTTAAATGAAGAGCGGCTGCATAATATTGAAGTGCAGAGGGATCTAGGTGTTCTCGTACATGAGTCCCAAAAAGTTAGTGTGCAGGTACAGCAAGCAATTAAGAAGACTAATGGAATGCTATCCTTTATTACGAGAGGGATTGAACATAAAAGTAAGGATGTTATGCTTCAGTTACACAGGGCATTAGTGAGATCGTACCTTGAATACTGTGTGCAGTTTTGGTCTCCTTATTTAAGGAAGGATATAAATGCACTGGAGGCTGTTCAAAGGCGATTTACTAGATTGATACCTGGAATGAGTGGGTTGTCTTATGAGGAAAGGTTGGACAGGCTGGGCTTATTTCCAATGTTGTTTAGACAAGTGAGGGGTGATTTGATTGAAGTATATAAGATCCTGAACGGTCTTGACAAGGTGGACATGGAAAGGATGTTTCCTCTTGTGGGTGAGTCCAGAACTAGGGGGCATTTTTTAAAATTAGGGGTCTCCCTTTTAGGAGAGAGATAAGGAGAATTCTTTTTTCTCAGATGGTTGTGTGACTTTGGAACTCTCTGCCTCAGAAGGTGATGGAGGCGTGGTCATTGAATATTTTTAAGGCAGAGGTAGATAGGTTCTTGTTAGACAAGGGAATCAAAGGTTTTCAGGGTTAGCTGGGAATGTGAAAATTGAAACACAAGATCAGCCATGATCCTATTGAATGGCGGAGCAGGTTTGAGGGGCTGAATGGTCTACTCCTGTTCCTATTTCTTATGTTCTTATGATGGCATTATGAAAGATGGTTTTTGCAACTTGTACATGTTGTATCACACTGCACTGGAACACTGATATTGAGACACTGTAATATTGTAGCACAGGAACAATCTGACATTGGCACTCTTACACTAAGACACTGGAACATTTTGACACTGGCATTTGGACTCTGAACGTTGTGACACTGGGTCACTGTAACATTGGAACACCGTGCTGAGACTTTGACACTGGAACATGGCTATCAAAAATACGAATAGCACATGAGCAAAGGATTGAAATGGGATTTGCTCATCTTATTTGAGACAAGAGAGAAGAGAATGAGGGAAACAATGAGAGGAATGCAATGAGAGATAGAGGAATAGAATGAAAGTAAAACAAGTAGAGAAAATACTGAAGATACGAAAAAAGCAAGGGAATTAGAGGCTGTCAGGAAGAGATATTAATGTATATAATGTTGGAAATTATTTATTTAAAATAGAGGTTTAGTCTGTCAATGTATTAATTGGATTAAAGCCAGCTAGTCTGGGTGCTTTGATGTATAGTAGTTTTGAGGTTTAAACAGTACGTATAGATACATTTGTATTTTGTTGAATAGAGCATACAAGAGTGGGAATGAAATCTTGCACCTAGCTAGGAGAGACCAAGCAATGTTTATATTAGTAATAAAATTGGTGCTGTGAAAGGGGTTCAAAGGGCCTGGTGATACAATGAAAATTTACATTAAAGGGGAAGGCTGGGTTATAATAGAAAGAAGTTTTGTGTGTACAGGTCAGAGGCATGTAAGATCTAAGCCTGTAAGCCTACAACTGTCTGCAAAGGAACCAAATTGAAAGGAATCTCATTTTGAATTTGTAAGGTGAAAATGCTTTGCCTGGTGTCTGGTTAAGTCTATTGGTTATTGTTGCCTTAGTGGAGATTAATTTGGGAATTTGTTAAAAGTTATGATAGTAGTAATTTGTAGCCATGTGTATGTTGTTTAATTTGTTGTAAATTAATAAATGTCTCATTTAGTTTGATATAAAAACCTCTTGAGACCTGTTGGTCTTATTCCTGAATTTAGAGCTGCAGCTCAAAACATACCAATTGAAAATATAGGTTATGACAGATGTTTAAAGTTTTCCTCTGGGATTTTAAATAACTCAGCCTTTACAAACTGCTGTGTCATAACAAGGTGAAGTGAAGGAGGGAAGCGAACAAGGAGAGAGGGAGAGGCATGAAGGCATGTAAAGATAAAGAAGGCAAATGCACATGGGATACAGGGTAATTTGATAAGGTGGATTCAAGATTGGCTTAGTTGTAGGAGACAGACGGTGATGACAGCTTTAGTGACTGGAAGCCAGTGTCCAGTGGTGTACCACAGGGATCTGTGCTGGGTCCCCTATTATTCGTCATTTATATAAACGACATAGATGACAATGTGGGGGGTAGGATTAGTAAGTTTGTGGATGACACAAAGATTGTCCAGGTGGTTAACAGTGAGGTTGAGTGTCTTGGGCTATAGGAAGATATAGACGGGATGGTCAAATGGGCATATAAGTGACAGATGGAAAGTGTGAGGTGATACACTTTGGAAGGAATAATTTGACAAGGAAGTTTTCAATGAATGGCATGACACTACGAAGTTCTGAGGAACAAAGGGACCTTGACGTGTATGTCCATAGATCGCTGAAGGCGGAGGGGCATGTTAGTGGGGTGGTGAAAAAGACATATGGGACACTTGCCTTTATCAATTGAGGCGTAGATTACAAAAGTAGGAAGGTCATGTTGGAGTTGTATAGAACGTTGGTGAGGCCACAGCTGGAGTACTGTGTGCAGTTCTGGTCGCCACATTATAGGAAGGATGTGATTGCACTAGAGGGGGTGCAGAGGAGATTCACCAGGATGTTGCCTGGGATGAAACATTTAAGTTATGAAGAGAGGTTGGATAGACTTGGGTTGTTTTCATTGAAGCAGAGAAGACTGAGGGGTGACCTGATCGAGGTGCATAAGATTATGTGAGGCATGGACAGGGTGGATAGGGAGCAGCTGTTCCCCTTAGTTGAAGGGTCAGTCACAAGGGGACATAAGTTCAAGGTGAGGGGCAGGAGGTTTAGGGGGGTGCGAGGAAAAACCTTTTTACCCAGAGGGTGGTGACGGTCTGGAATGCGCTGCCTGGGAGGGTGCTGGAGGCGGGTTGCCTCATATCCTTTAAAAAGTACCTGGATGAGCACTTGGCACATGATAACATTCAAGACTATGGGCCAAGTGCTGATAAATGGGATTAGGTAGATAGGTCAGGTGTTTCTCACATATTGGTGCAGACTCAATGGGCCGAAGGGCCTCTTCAGCACTCTGTGATTCTGTGATGATATAGCAAGAGAGAGAAAGGGATGAAAGGGAAGATAAGGAGTAGGAATAATGGCCAGGGGTCACTGGAGACTGATTAACATCAGGAGATTTAGCTGATCTACTCCCCCTAGCTCAAGTGATTCAGTTAATTGAATTTCTCAGATGGACCTGAAGCATTCCTGGTTTTTGATGCTTGGTGTCATGCAGTGAGCTGTGTTCACTCAGTGAAATATTGGGCTGCAGGAAAATGTAATTTATAAAAGAATTATTGTGATTAAATATAATGCACGGTGCTTGGTGCAAATCAGGCATCTGGTGATCTCTCAAAGTCCTCAACCCTGGCTGTCAGCTCACCTGTGCAAGTCAATGACTAATATAACCAAGGCCTGTGGTGTGATGAAGACATGGTGAGTCAGATAATACTCCAGCTGTCCTGCAAAATCCCAGCACAAGAAGGAGAAGTCTTCAGTTTGAAACTCATTGATCTCAATCCCAATTGTCCTGTCGTTCTCAGCAATTGTCACCAATTCCTGTTTGGTCAAACTTTTACACAGCGTTGACTTTCCCGCCATGGATGCTCCAAGAAACATGGTTTTGACCCGCTTGTCCTCCAGGGACTCGTTGGTCTGGAGTTGTTTGAAATAACTGCGGATCTGCTGCAGCCCACCAGCACAGACCTCATCAGGAGGCTCCCTCAGGGGGTTTGCCCGAGCGATAAACTTCCTCAGAGCCCCAATGTCAAACAGCGCGCACGGGAGTTCACACAATTTGTTGTTCTCAATGTAAAATTCCTCCAGTTTTCCTAGTGTGGCAATTGTTTTCGGAATTTTCTTTATAACGTTGTGAGACAGGTTAAGATACTGCAGCTCCTTGCAACAGATGAGATCTCCCGGGAAGTCAGTCAGACGATTGTTGTTAAGTTTAAGCTGCTTCAGGAGAGGGAGGCGGGGGAGAATTCCCTCTGGGATTTGCTGGATTCTGTTCTGGTTTAAATGTAGTTTTTCAAGATACTGTAGTGAGCCAATCTCTGGAAAATCTACCAGTTCATTCTTAGACAGAATGAGGGTCTTCAGCTTGGTCAACTTGGAAAGATTTGTGACATTCTTCAGTCTATTGCGATCAAAATTGAGGTGATTGATCTGTGGGTTTTTCAGGATATCTTCGGGTAAAACCTTCAGACGTTCCCTGGACCTGTCCACATTTTGTCCTGTGTTTTGCTCAGCCATCTGTTTTCGGTCTGAGAAACAAACACAGGCACAGCTTAAAATAAGTTCATTCAAAACTGGAGAATTGGAATTTCTCAGTAATATATTTTCATGTCCTGTCTCCCGATTTATTTTAATGACATTTATGAAAGGTTGGCTAGTTATAGTCCCAAAAGAAAAATATAGGGGTACGTTCACTTTCTTGGCTAGAAGAACATTGGGCATTAGGGAATAAACTGTTCATGTATCATCTCAATCTGGTATACTCTTAACTGACAATAATTAGAGGGTGTAAATCAGGGAGCTCAATCGAGGAGATGTAAATCCGGGGGGTGGGAGAGATAAGTCAGGGGTGTAAATCGGGTGTGTAAATTGGGGAGGGTGTAAATAGGGTATAAATCAGGGGTGTAAATCAGGGATTGTACATCGGGGGGTGTAAATCAGGGGTGTGAATCAGGGATTGTACATTGGGGGGTGTAAATCAGGGGGTGTAAATCAGAGGGTGTAAATTGGAGGCTGTAAATTGGGGGGTGTAAATCAGGGGTGTAAATCGGGGGGGTGTAAATGAGGAAGAGTAAATTAGGGGTGTAAATTGGTGGTATAAATCAGGGGATATAAATCAGGGAGTGTAAATCAGGGGTAAATCAGGGGGTATAAATCAGAGGCTATAAATCAGGGAGTGTAAATTAGGGGATATATATTGGGGTGTAAATCAGGTGAGTGTAAATTCAGAATGTGGGAATTGTAAATGGGAAGGATGTAAATAAACTGTCATCCCTCTCATGTTCACTTTTCATCCAGCCGGAAATAGGGATAATTCAGCCCATGTTGTTTAGAGAGATGGAAACATAGAAATTATTAACACAAGAGGAGGCTGTATGCATTGAAAATAAGTCCCTTATGAGGACTAATTTATCACAGGGTAACCTTGCCACTTGCTTGCAGTGTGAATGGGCATGATCCTGAATAGCTGCTGCTGGAAAGCAAAGATAAAGAAATACGAGAGAAACAAGACAGAAGAAACAAAACCTTCACAGAAAAATTAAACAAAACAGAGGCAGAGGTTATGACCTAAAATTATTGAACTCAATGTTGAGTCTAGAAGGCTGTAAAGTACCCACTCAAAAGATGAGGTGCTGTTCCTTGAGCCTGCATTGAGTTTCAGTGGAACACTTCAGCAGGCCAAGGTCAGAAAGGTCAGGGTGGGAGCAAGATAGAGAACTAAAATGACAGGTGACTAGAAGCCCAGGGTCAAGCTTGCGTACTGAACGGAAGTGTGCTGCAAAGCAGTCACCCTGTCTGTATTTGGTCTTCCTAATGTACAGAAGACCACATTAGGAACAGTGAATACAATATATTAAATTGCTGTTTCACTTGGAAGAAGTGCTTGGGGCCTTAGATTGGAGAGAAGGGAGGAGGTAAAACTGCAGGTGTTTCACCTCCTGCGCTTGCAGGGAAAGATGCCTTAGAAATGGGAGGGGGTCTTGAGGGTGATTAAGGATTGGACCAGGATGTCATGGAAAGAACAGTCCCTTCAGAATGCTGAAAGGGGAGGGGAAAGTGTGCTCGGAGGTGGCATCACACTAGAGGTGATGGAAATGATGGAGGGTGATCGATTGAATGGTGGAAGGTGAGAACAAGGGGAACTCTATAGCCACTCTGGAAGGGTGAAAGGAGAAGTATGGGAAATGTGACGGACACCATCAAGAGTCCTGTCAACAATGGTGGGGGCATCCTGGGTTAAGGAAAAAGGAACTCATATTGGAAGTGCTGGTTTGGAAGGTAGCTTCATCAGGACAGATGTGACAGAGGCAGAGGAACTAGGAAAATGGTGCAGGGTGTGAGGAAGTGTAGTCGAGGTAGTTGTGACAGTCAGTGAACTTTATAGTGAATATTGGTTGATAGCCTATCCCCAGAAATGGAGACCAATTGGTCCAAGGGCCCAAACACTCCTTTCAAGTGAAGCAGCATTTCACTTGCACTTCCCTCAATTTAGTCTACTGCATTCGTTGCTCCCAATGCAGTTTCCTCTACATTGGAGATACCAAATACAGACTGGGTGACCGCTTTGCAGAACACCTTCGGTCTGTCCACAAACATAACCCGGATCTCCCTGTCGCTTGCCATTTCAACATTCCACCCTGCTCTCATGCCCACATGTCCGTCCTTGGCCTGCTGTATTGTTCCAGTGAAGCTCAACGCAAACTGGAAGAACAGCACCTCATCTTCCGACTAGGCACACTACAGCCTTCCGGACTGAATATTGAGTTCAACAATTTTAGATCATGAACTCTCTCCTCGCCCCCCCCCACCCCCCCATCTTTTCTCCAATAATTTATATAGATTTTTCTTTTCCCACCTATTTCCATTATTTTTAAATGTATTTCCATCCATTGATTTATTTCTACTTTTTAGCCTATTTCAAACACTACCCTTCACCCCACCCCACCCCCACTAGGGTTATCTGTACCTTGCTTGTCCTGCTTTCTACCCTTAATTAGCACATTCCTTAGATAATATCACCACCTTCAACACTTCTTTGTCCTTTTGTCTGTGACATCTTTTGGCTATCTCCACCTATCACTGGCCCTCTATCCAGCTTTACCTGACCACCCCCCCCCAAACCAGTTTATATTTCACCTCTTTTCTATTTTTACTTAGTTCTATTGAAGAGTCATACGGACTCGAAACATTAACTGTGTTCCTCTCCGCAGATGCTGCCAGACCTGCTGAGTTTTTCCAGGTATATTTATTTTTGTTAAGGGAAGGGAAGAGTCAGAGATGGACCAGGCAAAGATGAGAGAAGAATGGAAATTGGAAACAAAGTGAATGAAATTTTCCAGTTGAAGGCGAGAGCAGGAAGCAGCACTGATACGCCATCAATGCGCCAGAAAAGAGGTCCCTGAGTGGGACTGGAATAAGGAACGTTCTCACATATTCGACAAAGAGTAAGACATGGCTAGGACCTTTGCAACACCTTTTATTTGGAGGGAGTGAGAGGTGTTAAAGGAGAAGTTGTTCAATGCGAGAACAAGTTCAGCCAGGCGGAGGAGGGTGGTGCTGGGTGGAGACCAGCTGGGCTTTCGCTCAAGGAAGGACCCGAGAGCTCTCAGACAATCCTGGAGAGATTGCACTTAAATGCTGAAGATGAGTTAGGGCCAGGAAATTAGCAATTGTTAATGTGATGAAGGGCATTGGAAGAGTCACGAATGTAGGTGGGAAGGGACTGGACAAGGGGAGACAATAGACTCGAGATAGGAAGTAATCAGTTTAGTGAGGCAGGAACAGGCTGAAATGAAAGGTCCAGCGCAGATCTGTTTATGGGAATTTGCACAAGAGAAATAACCCTGGATCTTGGGAAAGGCTGTTTGGGATTGGAAGACAATGAGGTTGGAGGCTGTGAATAATGCTCTTGTGAAGCATCTTGGAATATTTTATTACATTACAGGTGCTATAGAAACACATGCTGTTGTCAGTGTCCATGCTTATAATGGAAACTGCTGAAATAAACTTGTCACACTGTAATACATGCTTCCAACAGTGGTGGCACTGTAGTGCCTCAGTTCTTTATCTCGCAGTTCTTCAGCCCAAACTGCAGTCAAATTCCATCCTAGCTGCAAGAGGAATATTTTTACTAAAAGCCAGGGTAAGGATGTGGAACAGATTACTCTTACAGTTGAGTGAAAATGTGACTGAGTGTTATTAGTCTCAGTTCCTCACCATCATTAAGTGCACACTTTTTTTCATCCCACATCTGTTTCTGTTCAGACTTACAGAGAAGACAGCTTTGGTTCACTTAAAATACCTCTGCTCCCAGTTTCCCATGGCTTTGCCCCAGCCTCCCCCTGCTCTATCTCCCCACTTCCTGTCTCCTCTGCCCTATCTGCTCACTCCCGATCCCCCCCCCACCCTATCTCCCACTCCCTGTCTACCCCTGCCCTGTCCCCGTTTCCCCCTGCTCTATCTCCTCACGTCCTGTCTCCCCCGGCCCTATCTCCCGACTCCCTGTCTCCCCCGGCCCTATCTCTGTCTTCCCTTGCCCCATCTCCCAACTCCCTGTTTCCCTTTGTCCCACCTCCCCACTTCCTGTCCCCCCTGGCCCTATCTCCCCACTTCCTGTCTCCCCCTGCCCCATCTCCCTACTCCCTGCCTCCGCCTGCCATGTCTTCCTGTCTCCCTGTGCTTTCTCTCTCTGCTTTCTCTGTCCTCCACACTCCGGATTCCTCCTGCTCTGTCTCCGCTCTTGACCATTGCCTAAGTTGGTGGTTAAGGCTGAAATGTTCAACTCATTTAAAAGGTACCTGAATCTGCATGTGAAGTGCTGTAACCTGCATGGCTATAGACCAGGCGCCGGAAAGTGGGATTAAAAGGAGCGGCTAGTTTCTTTTTTCTCTTTTTGCTGACACAGACACAATGGGCTGAATGGCCTCTTTCTGCACCATAACTTTCCTATGGTTCTATTCACTGACATAATCAATGAATCACATCCCTCACTCCCTGTCTCCAGAGTCGCCCTTGAGCAACCGGCTCATGGCAAGCAGGAAACTTGACTCAGTTGCCAATATTATAGCTTTCTTGTTGAAGCAATCAGGAAGCAGGAGACTGGGGACAGAGAGGATACCCTGGTTACTCTTTTCCTAAATTACACAGACAGACAGTATCAACACAGAGGGAAAGGGCAGCACACAGACTCAGAATCACATTTCTTCTCTCCTTAGGCAGTGCCTCGGGGTCGAGGATGACTTGCTTCCACACTAAGAATGAGTTCTCAGGTGAAGAGTCCAATGCGTGACCTGCAGCCTCTGTCACGGGTGGGGGCAGACGGTGGTCGGGGGAATGGGTGGGTGGGGTGCCCGGGTTGCCACGCGCTCCTTTCGCTGTCGACGCTTGGCTTCAGCTAGCCCTTGGTGATGAGACTCGAGGTGTTCAGCTCCTTCCCGGATGCTTTCCCTCCATTTCAGACGGTCTTGGGCCAGGGATTCCCAAATGTCGGTGGGGATGTTGCAATTTTTCAAGGAGGCTTTGAGGGTGCCCTAGAAGCATTTCCTCTGCCCTCCTGGGGCTCACTTGCCGTGTCGATGCTCTGGGTAGACCGCTTGTTTTGAAAGTCTCGTGTCAGGCATGCAGACGATGTGGCCCGGCCAGCGGAGCTGATCGAGTGTGGTCAATGCTTCGCTGCTGGGGATGTTGGCCTAAGTGGGAACACTGACGTTGGTGCGCCTATCCTGCCAATGGATTTGCAGGATCTTGCGGCAGCAGCGCTGGTGATACTTCTCCAGAGTTTTGAGGTGCCTGCTGTACATAGTCCACATCTCTGAGCCATATAGGAGGGCGGATAGACCATGTAGACCATGAGCTTGGTGCCAGGTTTGAGGTTCTGGTCTTCAAACACACTCTTCCTCAGCCCAAAGACTGTGCTGGCACAATGAAGGTGGCATTGAACCTTGCCGTCGATGTCTGCCCTATTGACAATAGGTTTCCAAGACATGGAAAGTGGCCCACATTGTCCAGGGCCTCGTTGTGGATTTTGATAACCGGGGAGCAGTGCGGTGTGGGGGGGTGGGGTGCAGATTGGTAGAGGACCTTTGTCTTACGGGTGTTTAGTGTGAGGCCCACAAGCACACAGAATGAGAATCACATATATCACAGAATGAGAATCACAGAGTGAGAATCACATATACAGGCAGTCAGGCCACAGACAGAGACAGGTGGTGAAGCTGCTAGTCGGCTGGCAGACAGGGACAGACACAGATTGCCCCACAAACTGGACCCAGCTCTGAAGAAGTGGTAAGAGGGGAAAGTTTGAGACAATGCGGAACATGACTGACACAAAGCCCTTTGGCTGTAGATCAATGCCCCGACTGACTCAGTTCCCCATCCATCGGCTGCGCTCACTGAGAATGAAGAGCCCTATGGTGCGCAGACCGTCTCCGGTCTCACAGCCGCAACATCCGTGCAGAAAGAGCCGGGGGCTCGGGAAATGAATGGAGCCGAGAGCAGCCAGAGCCAACGAGGGAGAGGGCGTCAATCAGTGGGCGGGGGAGAGAGGGCAAGGGGAGAAGGAGGAAGA
The DNA here is from genome assembly GCF_017639515.1 of Carcharodon carcharias. Taxonomy (NCBI): domain Eukaryota; kingdom Metazoa; phylum Chordata; class Chondrichthyes; order Lamniformes; family Lamnidae; genus Carcharodon; species Carcharodon carcharias. Next base: position 38,359,281 of record NC_054476.1, on the reverse strand, counting down.
CGCTGATTTTTACTCACCCGCTCTCCAGGCCATTCTGCTCTGAATGAAGAAACGAAACTGAAAGGGATTCTGACGCGGCGAAGGAGCCCAGAGTATTAAGGTGGGACGGTAGAGAGTCTGTCCCCAAAGAGGGCAAATCAAGCCTTCCAGAGAGGGTGAAATTATCACATAGGGCAGGTTTGCCCCAGAGAGGGCAATTTTATTACAGAGAGGGGTCTTTCCCAGATCAGGTAAATTTATTACGGATAGAGCAGGCCTGCCCCAAGAGAGGGTAAATTGATCAGAAAGGGCAAGGGTCTCCCCGAGAGGGTAAATTTATCACAGCTACAGCAGACCTGCCCTCCTACTCCTCCATTCACAGAGGCAATTTGCTAATTTGCAGGGCCATGGTGAATAATAATTCCCAACTCCAGATCAAATGACTGGCTTTGTTTTCCTTTTTCTGCTTGTGACACTGGATTAGGCCAGAATTGATATGGCAACTGAACAGGCAGCACAGAGCTGCTGCCTCATGTCAGTGTATAGGAGAACATTGACCCCTTGGACCTTTCACCCGGCCATGGGCACTATCCAACCCAACACCCGAAGATAGGCTCTGCCACATTTCTCTCTGCAGCCTCCTGAAAAACTGAAAGGTCTGAAGGTGGGTAAATCACCTGGACCAGACGGATTACACCCCAGAGTTCTGAAGGAGATAGCTGAAGAGATAGTAGAGGCGTTAGTGGTGATCTTTCAGCGTCCCAGAGGACTGGAAAATTGCTAATGTAACCCCCCTGTTTAAGAATGGAGTGAGGCAAAAGTTGGGAAATTATAGGCCGATTAGCCTGACCTCAGTCATTGGTAAGATTTTAGAGTCCATTATTAAGGATGAGATTTCAGAATACTTGGAAGTGCATGGTAAAATAGGGCAAAGTCAGCATGGTTTCATCAAGGGGAGGTCATGCCTGACAAATCTGTTAGAATTCTTTGAGGAGGTAACGAGCAGGTTAGACAAAGGAGAGCCAATGGATGTTATCTACTTGGACTTCCAGAAGGCCTTTGACAAGGTGCCGCACAGGAGGCTGCTCAGTAAGATAAGAGCCCATGATGTTAGAGGCAAGGTACTAGCATGGATAAAAGATTGGCTGTCTGGCAGGAGGCAGAGAGTGGGGATAAGGGGGTCCTTCTCAGGATGGCAGCCGGTGACTAGTGGAGTTCTGCAAGGGTCAGTGTTGGAACCAAAACTTTTCACTTTATACATTAATGGTCTAGATGAAGGAACTGAGGGCATTCTGGCTAAGTTTGCAGATGATATGAAGATAGGTGGAGGGACAGGTAGTATTGATGAGGCCAGGAGGCTGCAGAAGGATTTGGACAGGTTAGGAGAATGGGCAAAGAAGTGGCAGATGGAATACAACGTGGGGAATTGTGAGGTCATGCACTTTGGTGGGAAGAATAGAGGCATAAACTATTTTCTAAATGGTGAGAGAATTCAGAAATCTGAAATGTAAAGAGACTTGGGAGTCCTAGTCCAAGATTCACTTAAGGTTAACTTGCAGGTTGAGTCCGTAGTTAGGAAGGCAAATGCAATGTTGGCATTTATTTCGAGAGGACTAGAATATAAAAGCAGGGATGTGCTGCTGAGGCTTTATAAGGCTCTGGTCAGACCACATTTGGAATATCATGAGCAATTTTGGGCCCCGTATCTCAGGAAGGATGTGCTGGCCCTGGAGAGAGTTCAGAGGAGGTTCACAAGAATGATCCCGGGAATGAAAGGCTTAACATATGAGGAACATTTGAGGATTCTGGGTCTATACTCGATGGAGTTTAGAAGGATGAGGGGGGATCTGATTGAAACTTACAGAATACTGAAAGGCCTGGATAGAGTGGACGTGGGGAAAATGTTTCCATTAGTAGGAGAGACTAGTACCTGAGGGCACAGCCTCAGAGTAAAGGGAAAATCTTTTAGAACAGAGATGATGAGAAACTTCTTTAGCCAGAGAGTGGTGAATCTATGGAATTCATTGCCACAGAAGGCTGTGGAGGCCAGGTCATTGAGTGTATTTAAGACCAAGATAGATAGCTTCTTGATTGGTAAGGGGATCAAAGGTTACAGGGAGAAGGTGGGAGAATGGGGTTGAGAAACTTATCAGCCATGATTGAATGGCGGAGCAGACTCGATGGGCCAAATGGCCTAATTTCTGCTCCTATGTCTTATGGTCTTATGGCTCCTCCGCTCCCTCCCACCCCCCCCATTCCCGCTAAAGGAATTAATGCTGCAGGGGGCCCATCAAACACTTTGGCACAGATGCCACCATCTTTAAATAATGTACATGTGGATTAATGACCACAGTATAGACAACAAAGACACAACCACCAAAAAAAAAACACATCGCCAGGACCCCTGGGTAATAATAAGGTAATGTTTGACCACCCTCCCCTCCCCTGCACCATGAGGTCCTGGCCATGTAATGTGTAGTATGGTTCTCAAAGTGACATAAATATTTACTGGCATGCCAAAGTTATTCATGTATGAAGTCTCCCCCCTTATACTCTGCATTATAAAGTTGTAGAACATCACCCGGGTCACTGAAAAAAAAATCAGACGTTACTGGCAAGGGATTTGTTGCCCATCCCTAGTTACCCTTAAGGAGGTGATCTGCCTTCTTAAAGCTCTGCAGTCCACGTGGACTAGGTACACCCAAAATGCTGTTAAGAAGAAATTTCAAGGATTTTAACGCAGTGGCAGTGAAGGAACAATGATATAGTTCCAAGTCAGGATAGTGTGTGACATGGAGGGGAACTTGCAAGTGGTGCTGATCCCATATATCTGCTGCACTTGTCCTTGAAGGTGGTATAGGTCACAGGTTTGGAAAGTGCTGTTGACAAAGCCTTGGCAAGTTGCTGAAGAGTATCTTGTAGATGGTAAACAATGCTGCCACTGTGCAACAGTGGTGGAGGGAGTGAATGTTGAAGATGGTGGATGAGGTGCCAATGAAGTGGGCTGCTTTGCCCTGATTGGTATAAGGAAATAGAGATAGTTTAAGTAAATTATATGTGCGTTTGGGTGTGTTAAGAATAAGGTATATCTTTAAGTTTAAGTTTTATTTATTTTTTTCTATTTGTGGGTTAAAAGGTGAAACTTAGGATCTAGTCAGGATAGTGTGTGACATGGAGGGGAACTTGCAAGTGGTGCTGATCCCATGTATCTGCTGCACTTGTCCTTCTAGGTGGTATAGGTCACAGGTTTGGAAAGTGCTGTTGATGAAGCCTTGGCAAGTTGCTTTCATCATCACCATAAACTCTTTTGGGACAGAACTGTCTAAAGAAGACAGAGCAAAACTATTCCCTCATTGTGGAAAACTCTACCCAGAAGATCTTGATCAGTTAGCCAGAGCAGGTCTAAAGCTCTGTTTGTATACCTGCATTTCTAATGAGTTTTACAATTCCTGAAGAGAAGTTAAAGCAAACACTAGAGTAGAAAAAACTATGCTATTGCCTAGCATCAGGGGTCCAGAGAAGGAGACCCACCCACAGAGAAAAACAGCAGTTTAAGTGTACTTGGAAGAAGGTGCCAGGACAGGCAGGACCTGAAAAGGGACAGATAGCAGGTTCCAAACTAAAGAAGAAAGTCCCCAAAATCCAGGGGAGTAGAACAGCAGAAAGTCTGAAGAAGACCTTCTAGTCAAAGGAAGGACAAAAACCTAGAAAAGGTCCTGTTAAGTGAAGTTAAGATTGAGGAGCAGAGGAAGGCCCCAAACTTCAAGCTTAAAGGAAGAAAAGTTGCAGGAATCAGATTTAAAGCGAGAGGTCAGAAGGTCCAAAGAGACCAATGAAGATCTGTAACTCTTTACTATGGGCATGTGAAGCAGTGGTGACCTGTTGGCATGACTCGAGTCAGAGAGTGCATGGAAGAAAGCTTGAGTGCACGTGGTGATCCAGAGGAACATCGAAACCCTGGAGGTGGACCCTTGTGGAAGGCATCTGAGAGAAAGAATCAATTTGGGAGAAGATTTCATAGCAAGTTCTTCGAGAGTAGAGATTGGAAACCCTCACATGAGAGACTGAGTTCAGTGAGAGTGGTTAACTCACGGTGTAACAAGCGCCTGGGGGGAATTGAGAAGAGATCCATTGCATCTGTCTGGGGTGGCATCTGTCACTTGATTTCAGTGTGGTGTGTCTGACCACAAGTCAACTATTTGGTTACATGGACTGTGTACTTACTGTGAACATTTAGTATATGATAGATTTTGTACCATACGTTCTCCTTACAAACATGTATATATCTGTAAATGTATAGTTGTGGGTTGAAGGAGTATTGTAATATAGTTCATCTTTTCTTGTTAAATAAGTGTTTTATTCTTTTGTTAGAAGTTCATCAGCTTATTTCTTAACTCTGTTCAGTAGCCACTCTCCATGTAACTAAACAAAAAAGTTAGGATTTATCAAGCCAGGTTCCACCCTGGGATCAGGCTTGTCCAGTTGTAACATCTGCTGGGATCATAACAGTGGTGTTGAACTTCATACATTATTGCAGTTGCACCCATTCAGGCAAGTGATGAATAGTCCATCGCACTCCTGACTTGTGTGTTGTAGATGGTGGACAGTCTTTGGGGAGTCAGGTAGTACCCACTGCACAATTCCCACCTCTGACCTGCTCTTGTAACTACAGTATTTATAAGGCTGGTCCAGTTGAGTTTATGATCAACGCTGACCCCCAAGACATTAATGGTAGATGACTCAGTGACAATAATGTCCTTGAATATAAAGGGGAGGTGGCTAGACTCTCTCTTACTTGAGATGGTTTTTGCCTGGCACTTATGCAGTGCAAATGTTAGTTGCTATTTATTCACCCAGGTCTTAGTGCATGCAAGCAAGAGGACTTATGAATGAAACTGAAAATGGCTGGGTTTAAGACACTACCATGAGGAACTTATGTAGCAATCTCCTGGGACTAAGATGATTGACCTCCAAAAACCACATCCATCTTCCTTTGTGCTAGGTATGACTCAAGTCAGTGGGGAGCTTTCCCAAATTACCATTTACTTCAATATTACTAGAGGTTGTTGCCTCACTTAGTCAAGTGCTGCTTTGACTCTGACCTGACCACTGGAATTCATCTATTTTGTCCATGTTTAGTCTAAGGCTGTAATGGGGAGTGGAGTGGACAGAACTTACCTGGGCAATTTTCTACTACCTCAGTTAAAATGCCAGCGTTGTACCTTGGCTCAAGATATGACTAGTGCTGGAGTACCAGTCTTCAGCCCTACATCTGGGATGCAGAAACCTTCATGTGATTAGAAGAGATCGGAACTCCACAAAGAATAAATGGAGTCACGCAATGTGTTCCTCCGATGACTAGTAATATCATCCAAACTGGAGTTGTACGCAGACCAGGAAGCTCCCAGCAGCCCAAGATGTGAGATTGCTCCAACAGTCCAGGTGAGTGTTAAACATCCCATCATTTTATTTGAAGATAAGGGAATTCTCTTGATGCTCCAGTACCATTTCTTCCACCCGATAGCAAAAATAAGTCATACAACCATAGAGGTGGTCAATCAGCCCATCATGCCTGTACCAGCTTCTTGAAAGCTATCCAATTAATCCCATCCCCCTGCTTTTCACAGAACCATAGTTTACAGTACAGGAGGCCAATCAGCTTGTCAAGTCTGTGCCAACTCTTTGCAAGAGCAATTTCACTAATCACACTCCGTCCGCCCTTTCCTGGTAGCCCTACAAATTTATGCCCTTCAGGTGCTTAGCTAATTCCCTTTTGAATCTGACTCCACCATCCTCTCAGGCAGCACATTCCAGATCCTATAACCAGTCGCTGCATTAAAAAGTTTTTCATGTCGTTTTTGCCATTCACCTGAAATCTGTGTTCTCTGGTTCTCAACCCTTTGTCAATGGGAACAGTTTCTCCCTAACTAGGTTGCCTAGATGCCTCATGATTTTAAATACCTCTATCATATTTCTGCTCAATCTGCTTTTTGCTGAGAACAACCCCAGCTTTACAATCTATCCACAAAACTGAAGTCCCTCATCTCAATTTGCATAAATCTTTTCTGCATCCTCTTATGCCTTCACATCCTTCCTAAACTGTGATGCCAGAATTGTTATATCATTTTCTTTCCCTTTTCAAGTGATTATCCAGTTCCGTTTGGAAAGTTATTATTGAATCTGCTTTCACCTTTCTTTCAGGCAGAACATTCCAGATCATAACAACTTGTTGCATAAAAAAATTCTACCATCCCAGTTTTTTTGTTGCCAACTATCTTAAATCTGTGTCCTCTGGTTATTGATCCACATACCAATACCCCCCATAATCTCCGCTCTGAGAACAATTCTCCACATAACAGAAGCTCCTTATCCCTGGTCATTATGTTCCCACAAAAAGTGAGATTTAAGTATGCAAGAATACAATGAAATGCAATGACTACAATCCAAAGTTGGTTATTGTTGTGTGAAAGAATACATCCCAAAATATTTCAGTCAGGGGTCTGTGCTCATTTAATTGATCACTGTCATGATGACAATAGGGACACCACAGAGCGCCCCAGCAACCTAGATTAGCAAGGACTTGTTTCTTTATGATGCCATGTTGTGAGGCGTAGAGACGTGAAGCAGGCTCAGCAGTGATGCCTTCCACAGTCAAATAGCCCACCAAAATCATCCAAGCTCAAAAACTTTAAAGTAAGGCAACTTAGATATGTACCCAGCATGAGTAAGTGACTTCAGCTAAAAGGAGAGAAAGTTGTTTCAAATAAATTGCTCCAGCCTCAAAAAAGAGAACAGCACATTTTACATAGAAGTAATGATAAACATAAACACACTGAACTTTGGCTCTAGTCCCCACGTTAGTGAGGATTTTACAGGGTCAGCTGGGTTGGTGTATTTTTGTCCTGTCCGAATTCAATGCCTAGGTCACAGCAGTAGTTGATCTGGTTTGATACCAGAGTGACTTGCTAATTCTCTTCAGAGGTAGTTAGAATGAAGGTTAGTGTGGGACAGGAGTCACATATGGGCCAGGCCAAGGCAGGAGGATTCCCTCTCTAAAGAGCAGGCGTGTTCTGCCCAGTGTCCTGTCTGATAATTATCCCTCAACCAACATCATTAAAACAGATTATCTGGTGATATTTCAATGCTGCTCATGGGATCCTGCTGTGCTGTAAATTCACTTGTCGCATTTCCTACATTCCAACAGTGGCTGCACTTCAAAAGTACTTAGTTGGTAGTAAAACACTTTAGGACATCAGTGAAGCTGTTGAATTATCAGGAACCAGCTATGTTTTTCTGATAATTCAACAGCTTCACTGAGACCAGCTTTTCATCCTTTGGGTTTAAAAAATGAGCCCCTCACCTTAAAAATCACCAATGGGAGAGTCTACAACTCCTGACTGCAAAATCAGATCCCGCTCTTTTAAAAAAAGTTTCAGCTCTTCCAGCAGAATTAAACAGATTCCTCCAACTACCACTGAGAAGCTGATACATCAGAGTATTTAATTAGTTCTGAGCTGTATCAAATTGTGCCACTGCAGCAAGTGTCCTGCAACAACCCTCACTCAGTGCTGGAAATAGCACTGCGAAATCCTGGGACTCTATCCAGTAAGCACTCTCGCTATGACCCAAAGTGAGGTAACAAGCAGACAAAATGGAAGCCTTAAAATGGGAATTTGCAGCAACACAGCAGATCCCAAAGCCTCTGCAATTAATAAATCAGAAAACTCAAATCTCCATTTTGGGTGAAATGAGGTTTGAGTTAGAGGGCAGAAATCTAGTAGTGGAAAGATTAGAAATTATTTTTACTTAAAAAATTATTACAGCACGTGGGGTGGGGTGGGGTGGAGGCATGGTGAAGCACAATCCATTATAGCTTTTTGAAGGAAAATCACAAAATATGAGGATAAGGTAGGGAAATCAGGTTGAATTTGCTCATCTCTTTGACCAAGCTTTTGGACACCTGTCCTAATGTTTCATTATGTAGCTTGGTGTCACAAATCGCTCCTAGGAAGCACCTTGGGATGTTTTACCTTAATAGTACTATATAAATGCAAGTTGCTGTTCTTGTAGGTAGGTAGCTAAAGAAATCTATGTGACTCCAGTCACACATCAACGCAATTGCCTAGCAAGCAACTTGGGTGTGTTAAACTGCTGCACAGCAACAGATCAAGAATGCTCATCATCTTCTCAGGGAAACTAGGGATGGGCAAAAAGAAAAGCTGCTGGCTTTGCCAGCAATGCCCACATCCCGAGACTGAACATGTAAAAAAAAAAACGATGAACCACAATAGGACATAAAGAATTGTAATCGATGTCTGGGTTAACAGCTGTTGGAATTTAAATCAACACTTTCAACATTTTGAAACTCAAACCACTCCTTAACAATGAATCAAAGTAAACGTAGATAATGTTGAAAATTCTACTGAAAGTTTGTTTTCACACACAATGGCCAAGTCCTAAGCAGTGAACGACGAATCTATGTATGCAAAATTATTGGAGGTAAAAATTTTAAATGCCTCAATTGCCCACATTGCGAATTCCCTACACCATGAGTGAAAATAAGAAAGCAAATTCCAGGACTGTTAAGATACTTTGATTCTTTTTCTTTTTCAAACATGTGAAAAAATAGTTTGCAACTCACTCAGAACTGTCTGATCAGACTACTGTTGAAGTCTTTTGCTCCTAGTTCACTACTGTGTGTTCCTGATGTGGGATATTCAGGGACTTAAAATTAAGCAAGCTCGCTAAGGATGGCAATTTTTTTTAAGTGCACAGAGAAAGCTGATAGTCCCAAAACCTCATCACTCGGTGTTGGTAAATCTATAAACAGTAAATTACAGCAACAGAGCTCCCAGCTTCCAAGGACAAGCCAATCTGGTTATTTTTCATAGATCATTTAGCCAACACCAAGGATTAGCCACTTTGTTGCACCATCTCTAAAGTCTTGGCACCCCTTTTACATTCCACTAACCAAAACTGTATACAGTAGCTTCCAACTCAAATGAGAGCACTACACAACTTCAGCGTTTCACCTGGCGGATTTGAACTCAATTGATGGAGCATTTGTAGTAGCTAACTTATCATTGTTTGGAGATGGCAAGTAATCAGCCAACATCCTAGGGTCACCTCATACCTCTCTGTATGTTGAGGGATAGTTCTAAACTCTCCTGTAAGTCTGAAGTGGCCATTCTTCACCAAGAAGATGTCTGTTGGTGGGCTATTCAATCACAGCTGCCTCTGATCCTGTCCTCACCCAGTGATCAAGAGCAGAAACTCAGACCTGCTTATTTCTTTTTCTGCCTGATCAGTGGACACCAACCCTAGCTCTAACTGAGGTCAGCTAACTCTGGACAGGTCAGAAACTGACCCTCCAGTGCTGGGCACCTAGCCATTGTACCGTCAGGTACACAGCATCTTTTAACAGAAAAAAAACCCAATTAGACAAAAGTATATAAGAACTAGTTAAACAGCAAGAGAGTCTTATTAGATGCTTCATCCCACTGAATTCTCCATTAGAAAAATCTCCCAATTACACCTGGATCAAAACCATTTGAATGTGAAAAATTAGAAAATGTAATGCATGCTGAAAACAAATAAATTTCCATAAAATGCAATGCCCACAGTGAGGCAGAGAAGTGTTTTCAGCGGGATTAAAGCCTTCAGTGATCAGTTGAACACAGTAGGTATAATTCAGAGGTTAACCCCAGATAAACAATCAATATTGGGCTTTCTAAAGTAAAATCTTGCTCATTTACTTTGATTTTACATCTCTTTAAAATAATAGACATCTCTTGTTGCCTGACTTATAAGCAATCAGAAAAGATTTGTAAATTTACCTTCACAGTTAAACAGACTAATCTTGTTTTCCCTTAAAAAGATGGAAAATGGCAAAAAGCTCATATTTCGAAACAGAAAATCTCTAGTGTAACAAACGTTCAGCAATGTGGACAATACAATCAATTTCCATTGATAAAGGGCCTTGAATGTAGAAAAATGATCCCAGGCCCTTCACAGAGAAGTGGAAGTAGACACTGAGCAGGCAGTGAGGGAGTTGGTATAGAAGCCCTAAAAAACCTGGTTGTACAACCAACGTGCCAATAGGCATGTCAGAAGTTAGTGCAGAAGAGATGAAAAGAGTAGAATTCTGAACCAGTTAAAGTTTACAGTAGATATAGCTAGCAAAATAAATGTTGGACTTAAATCAACTATTCCATTTGCTTTGTCGATTTTAAATACAAACTAGTAATTTATGGGCTGGCACTCTTAAAATAACCATGAAAAATCCAACTGGTTCACCAATGAGGAAAGGTCATTTGTGAGCAGTCACCAATGTAAGTCATTCCCGAAACATTAACTCTGTTTCTCTCTCTACTGAGCCTGCCAGACCTGCTGAGTATTTCCAGCATTTTGTGCTTTTATTTCAGATTTGCAGCATCTGCAGTACTTTGCTTTGGTTAACTAATGCCCTTCAGGGAAAGGAACCTATCATCCCATAGCTGACACATGACTCCAGTCCCACACAATATGGCTGACAATTAAGCCACTCAGTTGTCAGGGCATGAGTAAAAAATAATGACCACATCCTGAGATAATTTAAAAAATGCTATATTCAGAGAACATGATAAGAGTTGTAGAAATCTGGAAACTCTGTCCCAAAAAGCTGTGGAAGCTGGGCAACAATTTGAGCCTTCAAGACTGAGAGATATGATGTTTTTGGGGTTTGGGTATTGAAGGACTTGAAACAATGGCATGTAAATGGAGTTGAGATCTAGATCAGCCACGAGTGGCTTCATATTCCTGTGTAGCAGGCTTAACGGGCTAAGTGGCCTCTTACTATTTCTGTGTAACAGGCCTGACAGGCTGAACTGCCTCCTTCTGCTCCTGTGTAACAGGCTCAAGGGATGAATCGCCTCCTTCTGTTCCTGTGCGATAAGTCTGAGGGCCTTAATGACCTCCTCCTGTTTCTCAGTAACAGACTTGAGGAGCTGACTGGTCTCCTCTTGTTCCTGTGATTCTAATGTTACGAAAATATGAAGTCCCAGGACCATTTCCTGTTGTGTTAAAGCAACAGGTGACTATTTCCGTTAAGTCGCAAGAAATTTGGGATCAGTGTTTAGCATGGGGTTTCTGTGCATTGTTATTCTAACTTTAGTCAGGGTTTGTGCAAGCACAGGGCAAACAGAAAGAATAAACCCAGGATGAATACCATTTACAGTGCATTTTATCATCACAAACCCATAATTATTCATACTGGAGGGGGGTGGGGGGGCAGGGGGAGGAAAAAAAACACTCCATTTCTCTGACAAATGAATTATTTGAATATTATTTACAGCAATAAAAGATGCAAATATGGCTTTTAAATTATAATTTATGACAAGCAGTTTAGAGCACTGATGATCCTTTTTGCAGATTTTGATAAGCCAAAATATGTTATGATTTACCCAGAAACGAGTAACCTAAAAAATAGAAAGACTGTTTGAAAAAAGTGACCAATGTTTTATAAACCCGAGTTATTTAGACTTTTACCTTTTATAGGCACAATCAGACTGACTAAACGGAGCTTCAAGTATTCAATTGATCTTAAGTAAAGGAACATTATGCTAAAGGCAAACAATGTCTATAAACCGGATTCATGGCAGGATAGACAGTCACAGTGTGAAATTTTGTTCTATTGTACAAAAGAAAAGAGAACAGGCAGGAAGGTTCCAGTTGAAGATCTTCTAGCCTTTTTTTCCTTTCTCCCAGGTGCATTTATACATTGACTGACGATACCATGAAATATAAAGTGTCTCGGTGCTGCAGCCAACATTGCCCTGTTTGAATTGGTCTTGGAGTGTCCTCCACATTCACAGGAGAAACCGTACAATGAACCAAAGTTGGTATTGTCCTTGCAGGTTTCATGCATTTCAGCTTGCTTCCGGCTTTGCCTCTGTTTCTTTGCTGCTTTCTCCCTCTGCTCCTTTCTTGTATTTCCTGATGTGTTTGTATTTCTCTACATAACCTTTCACAAGGTTAGCAACTTTGACCGGGTTAATTTCACCACTCTTGCTGTGGCAGATCTGTAGCATGACATAAAAAAAGGCCACATCTTTCAAATTTTGTGTTAAAACATTCCTTCCAACTCAGTACCCAACATCTTCAACCCTTTCTGTTGCACTAATTTGCCTATTCATTTTCAGTGCACTAACTTGGCTTAGTTGATAGCACTTGCAATTGATTCAAAAATTTGTGAATTCAGGGCTTCAGCCCATAATCTAGACTGGCACTCCGGCGCAGTACTGAGGGAGTGCTCTTTTGGATGCAAGTTAAACGAAGGCTGTCTTTTCCTGCTATTGTAGTGTAAAAGATCCTGTAGCAGCAAAATAGCCCAGAGGGATTTCCCCTTCACCTAGTACCACACGTTAGCTGTTTATGGGGCCTTGCTGTATGTAAATTGTCTACCATGTCATCTCGCATAACAACAGTCACAGCACTTCAAAAATAACTCACTGGCTTAATATGATTGCACATGTGGAATGAAGGACAAAAGTAGCATGGCTTAGAAGCAGAATTCATTTACTGCCCATCCCTAGTTGCCCTAGAAGGTGGTTGTGAGCCTTCTTGAACTGCTGCTGGTTTGATATGACTGAGTGACTTGCTGGGCCACTTCAGAGCACATTTAAGAGTCAACCACGTTGAAGTGGGACTGGAGTCACATACAGGCTGGGTAAGGACGGCGTATTTCCCTAAAGGACATTAATGAAGCAACTGGATTTTTGAGCCAGTTTGATAGCTTCATGGTTACTTTTACTGACACCAGCTTTTAATTTACAAATTCTCAAACTGCCGCAGTGGGATTTGAACTCTAGTTCTCTGGATTATTAAAACAAATTATCAGATTAGTTCAATCTTTTAACAGTGAGCAACCCCCATAGTTCAATTTCTTGATTGTCCTTTGGTTGTTTTTTAATGGCTGGATTCTACATTTAAAAACGGAGCTTCCATTTCAACTCAGCCTTTCTAAAGCAGCCTATTACTACTACACCATATCAGCACACTTGGTTATGAGGTTGCTTTAAAAATTCTATTGTGTCTTTACCTTTTGCACTGCTTTCCGTAGTATCTCTTTGTACTCTTCTTTGGTGATCTCTTTACTCTGGTAATAGGGCTTTAAAGCTAATTTGGCTTCTTCGACAGCCCTCTCCTGCACATGGAGTTTCTTTATATACTGAAATATAAACAAAATAGTTTAATGAACATTTTCTTTCTAACTGGTCATAAAATTGCATTGCAGTCACTATTTATTGTAACCTAAAAGTAACTGTACATTAAACTTACTTCTGGGCTCAGAATGGTCTTGAACGCACAGCACAGAAACAGGCCATTCGGTCGCTGTTTATGCTCCACATGAGTCCTTCCCATTGTATTTACTTAATCTAACTACATTAAATATATCCTTCGATTCCTTGCTCCCACACGTATGTTATCTAGCTTCTCCTCAAGTGTAGCTATACTACTCACCTCAACCACTCCTTGTGGTAGTGAGTTCCACATTCTCATCACTCTCTAGATAAAGAAAACTTTTAACATGCATGTCAGCCATGGCTTAGTTGGTAGCACATTCGCCCCTGAATCACAAGGTTCAAGATTCAAGTCTCACAAAAGCACTACAATCAAGGCTGACATTCAATGCAGTTTTGACGGAGCATTGCATCCTTCGGGCAAGACGTTAGACTGAGGTCCCATCTGCTTGCTCGGGTGGATATAAAAGATCCCATGGCACTACTTCAAAGAAAAGGAAGGGAATTCTCCCTGGTATCAAGCCAGTATTTATCTGTCAATCAACATCACAAAAACAGGTTATCTGATCATTATCATATCTCTGTGGGAGTTTGCTGTGTGCAAATTAACTGCTGTGTTTCCTACATTAGAACAGTGACCACACTTCAAATAGTATTTAATTGGCTGTGAAGTGCTTTGAGATGCCTGGTGGTTGTTAAAAGCATTATAAATGCAAGTCTTTCTTTTTATATTCTAGCCTATAAATTATCCAATTGGCTGACTTTGCATCCCAATGCACTTAGAATTCTGTCTGTGTTACACAGTTGGAAATAGCCATAAAACAGAGAAAAATTCCAAGGAGCTTCCAGACTAGGCCTAAAAGCAAAAAACTGTGGATGCTGGAAATCGAAAACAAAATCAAAAATACCTGGAAAAACTCAGCAGGTCTGGCAGCATCTGTGGAAGGGAGCACAGTTAACATTTCGAGTCCACTTGACTCTTCAACAGAACTAAGGAAAAATAGGAAAACTGTTGAAGAGTCATGCAGACTCGAAACGTTAACTGTGCTCCCTTCCACAGATGCTGCCAGACCTGCTGAGTTTTTCCAGGTATTTTTGTTTTTGTTCCCGACTAGGCCTAATGTTGATGAAAATCACGCGACTAAGGCTTAGTAAACGAACTGGGCCCTAAGGAGATTCTTAATGGTGGAAAGAAAGATGGAGAGCTATCATGACGGAGCTCCAGGGAATAGAACCATAGTGATCTAAGGTTCTGTCATAATCATAAGGTGAACGGAGAGATAGGAGTGGATAATTATCACGTGATGCAGGCAACACCAGCAAACCTGCCCTTTATTGCCCACCTCTGGGTGTCCTTAACTGCTGCGCTCTGTATTTAGTTAAAATACTTCCATAAAACTGCTTGGTAGGGAGTTTTGGGATTTTGACCCAGTGATGATGAAGGGACAGCAATATATGTCATATGCAATGACCATCTGCAACAAGACAGAATCTATCACCCTTCGATATTCAATGGCATTACTAGCGCTGAGTCCCCTACTATGAACATCTTGGGTGTTACCATTGACCAGAAACTGAACTGGACTAGCCATATAAATACTGTGGCTACAAGAGCAGGTCAGAGGCTAGGAATCCTGCAACAAATGACTCAGCTCCCGACGTCCCAAAGCCTGTCCACAATCTACAATGCACACGTCAGGAGTGTGATAGAATACTCTCCCCTTGCCTGGATGAGTACAACTCCAACAACACTCAAGAAGCTTGACACCATCTAGGGCAAAGCAACGTGCTTGATTGGCACTCCATCCACAACCATTCACTCCCTCCACCACCGATGCACGTAGCAGCAGTTTGTACCATCTACAAGATACATTGTAGAAACTCACCAAGGCTCCTTAGACAGCACCTTTCAAAGCCATGATCGCTACCATCTTGAAGGGCAAGGGCAGCAAATACATGGGAACACCACCACTTGGAGGTTCCCCTCCAAGCCACTCACCATCCTGGCTTGGAAATATATCGCCGTTCCTTCACTGTCGCTGGGTCAAAATCCTGGAACTCCCTTCCTAACAGCACTGTGGGTGTACCTACAGCACATGGGCTGTAGCTAGTCAAGAAAGCAGCTCACCACCACCTTCTAAAGGGCAATTAGGGTTGCGCAATAAATGCTGGCTCAGCCAGCGAAGCCCACATCCCTTCAAAGAATAAAAAAAAGGGAACTTGCTGTCAATGATATTGCTCTCGGAATATCAGGATAATTCTGGGATTTAGGAAGAAGGGGGTGACAATAACACTTCACAAAAATGTTTGGAGGCAGGGGAGAGACATAAACTCATCATTCTCCCCCTAAAATGAATAATTAAACTTTCAATTTTGATTTTCACTGACAGAATAATGGAGTAAAGATTAAAGCACAGGGTATTAAAGGGAAAGCAGCGTGAATAGAGAGAAGACTCATGATTAGAAAGCAGAGAGAAAAGAAAAAAATGGATATTCTTGCAGATTATTTAGGTGTGGGTAGTAGTGACTCCTAGGAATCTATGATCAGAAATGTTCCCTCTAAGATAATGGTCACACAGCAACTCAGAATTTCCTATGCAGGCCAAACACAAATCGGCTCCTTTAAAAGGCCATACAAAAAATTTAAAGGGCTCACATACTTAAATAAAAAGGCTGTGCACAACAAAAAAAAACAAGCGGGAATGTTGGTGGTCAGAACTATGTCGTTTGCAAATATTATAAATGATTTGGACACAAATACATGAGGAGTGGTACTGATTTTTTTTTGATACAAAAATAAGAGCATGCAGGAGATTGTAGAACACAAAAAGGTTAGCAAGGTGAACAGATTAGGGGGAAGATTTAGCTTAGAGCAGAGAAAAAATTGGAAATACATTTTGGGATGTAGAATATTGAAAGAAAGACTTGCATTTATATAACATAATTCATGATCTCAGGATCTCCCAAAAACTTGAGCCAATGAAGCACTTTTGAAATGCAGTCATTGTTGTAATGCGAGAAAAGCAGCCAGTTTGTGTACAGTAAACTCCTACAAGCAACAATGAGATAAATGGCTAGGTTGTAATTGTTTTTAGGAATAAATATTGACCAGGATCTCTGCTGCTCTTCTGTGCCATTGGATCTTTTACATCCACCTGAGGGGGCAGATGTGGTCTCAGCATAATGCTTCTTCCAAAAGGCAGCACCCCCTGACAGTGCAGCGCTCCCCTCAGTACTGCACTGGAAGTCTCAGAAGGCAGAGAATGCCATCACTGAGCCAAAGTTCACACTGATATAAATTATTATACCCTAAATGGTAGAAACTTGAGAAATCTGGGGTCTAGGAGGCAGATATATAGATTGTTAAACATGAGAGGACAGATATAAAATGCCACAAAATAGAAAAATTAGATTCCAGGTTTTATAAATAGGGTGCTAAATATCAAAGCAAGGCAGTGATGGTTGAACTTGTGCAGGACATTGATTTGCCCCAAAATGCAGTACGGCCTGCAATTCTGGGCACCTCATTACAGGAAGAACCTGAGAATAAGGGAAGATTCACCAATATGATATTAAAACAAAAATTAAAATCAGAAGACAAATTGTTCACAAATAATTATTAAAAAAGGAACACTTTACCACAAAGCGCCTTCTTTTTAAATTCATTCTTGGGAGATGAGCTCACATTCTCTGTTAGCCATTAATAATCAAGTAGTTTAACTACTATGATGCCAGCTATTGAGACAGAAATTGTAACATAATTTAAAAAGTCGAGCATATGTCAGCTGTTCCTTCAGTGTCGCTGGGTCTGGGTCAAGATCTTGGAACGGCACTGAAGGAGCAGCTTCACCACAAAAACTGCAGCAGTTCAAGGAGGAAGTCCACCTTCATAAAGGGCAACTAAGGGTGGATAATAAATGCTGGCTGTGCCAGCGATGTCCTTATCAATTTAAAAAAGAATTTTGAAACAGCAATGATAGAAGCATAAGGGGTCAAATGTCCTCCTTGGCTGTAATTTCTTCAACTATATAAAGTGCAAAACCATTTTTGGCAATAGTTGAATTCATACATATGGCAAAGGCCAAAATAAGATTGCAGAAACACAAACCAGCAAGCTCCAGAAACAATGAATGTGGTGCAAAAGGAATGTAGACAAAAAAAGAAAATGGAAGACCTGTATTTCTACAGTGCCTTTCACAACCTCAGGAAGTCCTAAAGCACTTTACAGCCAAGTACTGTTCTAAAGTGTAGTCACTGTTGTAATGTGGGAAACAAGGCAGTCACAGCAGGATCCCACAAACAACAAAGTGATAATGATCTGATAATCTGTTTTAGTGATGTTAATTGAGGGAATTGGCCAAAGCATCAGGAGAATTCCCCTGCACTTCTTCAAAATGGTGTAATTAGATTTTTTTTTTACATCCTACGAGGAAAGATCGGGCCTCCGTTTAATGCCTCATCAAGAAAAGAAACCGGTGAGAAAATGCTGATTGCAGTATTTAAAAAAAACATTCAGTATAATGAAATTAAGCAAGCAAGTAGAGGCATTTAAGGGGTACTCGGATAGAGGTGTTTAAGATGATTAAAGGATTTGATAGGGTAGATAGATAGAAACTATATTCTTTGGTGGGAGGAGTATAGAGCAAAAGGGATATGGAATATTGAAAGAAAGACTTGCATTTATATAACATAATTCATGATCTCAAGATCTCCTAACCTGAGCTAACGAAGTACATAATGCTAAAATTAGAGCCAGACCACTTAGGGGTGATGTCAGGAATCACTTCTTCACACAAAGACTAGAGGAAATCTGGAACTCTCTCCCCAAAAAAGGTGCAGATGCTGAAAATTACATAATTGAGATTAAGAGATTTTTTGTTAGGTAAGGGCTTTAACGGTTACAGAATCAAGGGTAAATGGAGTTAAGATACTGATCAGGAATGGTCTAATTGAAAATTTATGACTGAAGTGTAATAGAGCAAAAGAAACAGTAAATTAAACAGAAATTCAGGACCAGTGAAAATCACCGTGACCAGTAGCAGAAATGACAATGGTGATTCTGCTTCAAGCAATGAAATGTTAGGAGCTGGAGGAAGGAGTGAGAAATTATTCTTGAGTCAATGATATTAGAAGCAAATACTGAAATTCTCACTGCAGTGAAAAGAGAATAAAAACTTTGGAAACAGAATTAGATACAGATGCTTAATTATTTATTTATGCAGGAAATTTTTTTAAAAATGTACGAGCAGAGGATACAACTGTCATTTTAAAGACTTAAACAGGTCAAGTGGTACCCAGTTATGTATCCAAAAGATCAGACTGTCTTTGTGTATTAAGAAAAAGACCTATCTTCATTTAGAGGGACATCTTCCACTGTTAAATACGAAAAACTAATTATCTCAGCAGAAACCCAAAGGGCTCTTACACAGGTACACGGTATTTAACAAAACAGTAGAGATGGTGTGTGTGACTAAACAGCATGCAAAAGGATGGCATATTAAAATTCTTGAAACCACAACTGGTGTCATACATATACTTTAAAAATACCATGGGCGGAATCGTCCCATATTTGCACTAAGTATGGTAGTGGGCAGGAAAAAGGATGTTTTATCTGCTGGACGTGATGGTGGCTGTATTGTTCCAACACTGCCTCATTAATAATGCATTCCCGGGAAACATGCCGTTTTGCTGGAGAACAGGCTCTCATTCGGCTGCCAAACCATTATCTCACCGCTCCATCACCGTGGGCGCCAAATTTAAAATGCAGCCGCGAGTACATCTCTCAGTGCTTCCTGACAAGGACTACTGCAAAGACATGGCCCCAAAAGGAAAGAAGACTGCAGCCTCCCAGCTTAATGACGCATCCCTTGAGTGCCTTTTGGAAACAGTGGAGGCCTGCCGTGATGCCCTCTACCCCCACTCTGGCTGCAGGAGGGCAGCAACATCACCAATCCAGCATGAGAGGCAGTGGCAGCAGTGATCAGTGTAAAGAGGACAGCTGCCCAGGCAGAAAGAGGGTGAATGATCTCCATTCTGCCAGGATAAATCACTCTTCTCATCATTCTCAACTCTCACACTCACAAACCCATCACACATCCACAGGGATCTCACTCTCTGCCAGGTCAAGGGACATCACCATTCACTCTTGCACACAAAACTTCATTGTCCTCATCCCATCCATGGGACCACTCACCACCCACACAGGCCAGGCATAATTATCATCTGTCCTGGCAGGTGTCCTGCTTACACTCTCTCCATCTCTATTCATTCATGACAAGCAGGCATACAACAACAGGGAGAGGTCGCAAAATGGTAGAGGAATGCCTGAAATCAAGTTCCTCATGGACTTTGAGGATAGAGCCATCCAGCTGGGGGCGAGGATCTGGTCTGTTCCTGTGCTGATGATGAGGTCAGCTGAGCACAACCAAGTAAGGATCCAGCAGTGCAACATCCATCAGACAACCATGCTGTGTGATGTGTCCTGTTTTACAGGCCACTGCCATGCACCAATTATCTCTCCTTGCTTTCACAAGCACATCTGGGAAACAGCCGAAAGAGTCCTCGACACAGGGCCTCCAATCAAGCCCCGAAGAAACCTCTGAAGAGGAATATGAAGACCCATCACAGCGCTCACTCACACCCTCCACTAGCGCAGAGGCACACACCGCGTTGGGACCAAGCTTTAGGGTAGCCTCGGGATCACAATCCGGTGAACACATCACACTGTCTGATCCACAGGGACTTCCCAGGTCTCCGGCACTAGGAGGACTGTTGGAGGCCAGAAATCTGCAGAGTCCGAGTCAGGTGACGAGCCTTTGGACTTGGTCATGTCTCAGTTGTTGGAGCTGCAAAGGCAAGCATGGGAGGATTGCACTTGGTGGCAACTCATGCCTCTGTGTTGCTTGAATGGGTAGATAAGCTACAAGCCCGACTCCAAGCATGTCAATGTGGCTGCGTCTGAACTGTTTCAGCTGTGGAGGAATGGTCACTTTATACTAGGTTTCCCTATTGTGTGACTGCTTCCCTCCCACCCACGTGCTTGTGCACTGCCATCAACTGCAGTGCAGCCCTTGCCCCCCACCGCCCAAGTTGCCTCAACCGGAGGGCAGCCCTCTTCACAGCACCGCACTGTCAGCCAGCCAGGAAAAAGCGATTCACCTATTCCCTCGCCTGAATGCGCAGCAACTCAACCTTGAAGTCTTGAGGTCCTGGGGGAGGGGAGTTTAAAAAGATGGGTTGACGTTCATTGTTCCAACATTAAACTCAGATGGAAGTATTAGAATTTCTAGTCACTGATCTGAAGGGCTATAAGTTCAGCAGCTTTCATAAATTCATCAGATTCAATTAAAATTTTCAAGTGTTCTTTAACAGATTGAGCTCCCTGTATCCCAGGAATTACAATAGAATCACAGTCAGCTCTATTAATAGTCCACTTTGAAAAGAAAGACCATGGACTTGTTCTGATTTGTGTTAAACTAGTATCTGTTATATAATAATTCTACTGAGCCCTCGCATTCCTGGGGGTACCTCATATTAAGGATGTCAAGGCCTTGGAGATGGCGCTGAAGAGATTTACTAGAATAGCAGAAATACTCAACAGATCAGTTCTCGTGAAAGGCCATCTTGACCTGAAACATTAACTCTGTTTCTCGCCACAGATGCTGCCAGCATTGGCAGTATTTTGCTTTTGTTTTTACTAGAATGGTGTCAGGGATGAGGGACTTTAATTATGTGGAGAGACTGCAGAAGTTGTGATGGTTCTTTTTAGAGCACAGAAGGCTAAGAGAAGGTTTACAGAGGTGCTCAAAATTCTGAATAATGAGAAACTCTCCAATGGCAGAAGGGTCAGTAAATAGAGATTTACAGATTTCAAGTGATTGGCTAAAGAACCTGAGGTGACATATGGTAATGCTTTTTTACACAGTGAGTTATGATGATCTGGAATATTCTGCTATTCTAGTAAATCTCTTCACCATCTCCAAGGCCTTGACATCCTTAATATGAGGTACCCCCAGGAATGCGAGGGCTCAGTAAAATTATTATATAACAGATACTAGTTTAACACTCATCAGAACAAGTCCATGGTCTTTCTTTTCAAAGTGGACTATTAATAGAGCTGACTGTGATTGGTGGAAGCAGATTCAATGGAAAAATTCAACAGGAAACTGGATAAATAATTGAAGGGGAAAAAATACATCGTTATGGGAAACAAATAGGGGAGTGGTTAATTGTATTATAATTCAGATAGCTGTTTCAAAGTGCCGACAGAGGCACAAGGAGCCAAATGGCTTCCTACTGTGCTGCACCATTCTATGATGTGAAGGCTTCAGTGCTACCATTTGGCATTCTTCTAAAGGAGCTACAAGAAAGACCACCCGCAGTTGGATCATTAACCACTGCAGAAAAACATAATTCACACTTGAAAAGGAGGCAGTAGCCATCACATTTGGTCCACAAAAATGGCATTGATAGCAGTAAGGACAGGTTTATTTTGATTATCAATCATTAGCCAATTTCTGTTGACATTGGAGCTAAAGAGTCCAAGTAGCTACAAGACCATGCCTATCAAACTGTTGGTTTATTATTGCAAAAGTAAGCACAGATCCAGTAAACAAAATACAGATGTTAATAAATCACCTCAGTTAGCCCTGAAAGATACAAAATCTGACAGCTGTAATTCTGCACATGAAATCACTGTTTTGAACAGTATGTTACTGGAAGTGTTTGTAACTCAAAGTAATATTCATCAAACTTATAAGGTTATATGTATCAGTTAAGATTGAACAGGCTTATCTCTAGAAAAGAGAAAGCTGAAAGAGGTATTTATGGTTATGAAAGTTTGATAGGGTAGAGAAGATGTTTCCACTTATGGGGGAGACCAGAACTAGGGATCATAAATATAAGATAATCACCAATAAATCCAATAAAAAATTCAGGAGAAATTTCTTCACCAATAGAGTGGTTAGAATGTAGAACTCACTACCGCAGTAAGTAGTATTATGGGGAAGCTAGATAAACACTAGGGAGAAACAAATAAAAGGATATGCTTATAAAGTGAGATGAAAAGAGGTGAGAGGAGATTTGTGTGGAGCATAAACAAAGGCACAGACCAGCCAAGCCAAATTGCTTGTTTCTGTACTGTACATTCGACGCAACTCTATGTAAGTAAAACTCAAACCTTTGTTACACATTATGCATTTACGCTATAAGCATGGTCAGATGTGATAAAATATTATAGAAAAAGAGATGAAGTATAAAGAATTCTAGAGATAAATACAGAGCATTTAGTTTCAGACCCATTTATTGGCATGCCTATGTGAAAATCACACTGCTTAGAGAGGGTGAATTTGCGCTAAAAGCCTTGGCCTCTGTGTTGATGACCAAGTTTGGATTCCAGTGTTGGCCACGTATTACAAGATTGTCTATCCCTTCAAGAGAACTGAACTAAGCAAGTTACAAATCCAGCTAATCACTGAATTTGGCCTTCAAGACAATGGCAACAAATCCAAACTGGCTACTGTGAATGAGAATTTCCTTAAGGTGGTCTGAGGTCACTCATACACCATTCAGAACCATCAACCCCACCAGTGAAATGTTGAGAATTTCCATTATATCTCCTGGGTTTTGCTAGAAAAACTGACTTCAGGCAATGGTAAAATGCAGAATTTATGAAGTGTCGTGGAATACAGACAATCTTATCCTTACCTTGAAATCTCCAAAGACTGAGATGGTGATGAAGATGATTAAATCTATGTCACACATGCTAGTCAGGAGATGCCTTTTTATCCAATGTACTGACGCATGTCACATGGCAGGACCAAGCACACAGTACTGAATCATTGATAGGTAGATAGCTGCATACCCAGTTAGCTGTAGGAAGGTTAACATTACTAGTATCATTCAAAAACATGTTACGCCATTATAATAAAAAGAAATGGCTGAAAAGTGGAGATGCAGTTTTGATTGGTAATGCAGTTCCAATTGGAATACCTGGGCCCTGTGACTTAGACCGTCCAATTTGGAAAAGACAGATTGATCAAAACCGTAATTAGTCAGGGATGAAACGCAGGGGTCATTTGGGAGTGTAACCTTATAATCCATCGAAAGATAGCCAGGCATCAAGTGTACCAGTCTATGGCCCAGATAAGTCACTGGGCAAGGTGATAACCAAATCAGTGACCCTACCAGTGGTAAAATCCAACATCCATCATCAAAAGGTCTGGAAAAAAACTGTTAAGATCAACGCAAGAGAAGAGACATCTTTATCTTTGACATCAGTGAAACATCGTAGGTAGGTTTGAAAGATGTATGGATACAAATGCAACAAGTTAATTTTCAGTATACATGGGGAATATTTTTAAATTGTTTTGGAATGGCAACTGAATTATTGCAATTTAATCTTTGGGTAATTTGCCTTAAGGTGAGGGAAGTTGTGGGCTAAATGATGTTTAATTAGATAAGGAACTGGTTCCATTAAAAGAGGGTGCAGGGTTCTATTTAACCTCTTCATAAGGATTTCCTTACAGTCAGGTTCTTTGTAAAATCATAGAATCTTACAACACATGAGGAGGCCATTCTGCCACTGCCAGCACTTTGAAACAGCCTTTCAATTAGTCCCACTGCACTACTCTTTCCCCTGCAATATTTTTACCCTTTAAGTATTTATCCAATTTTCTTTTGAAAGTTACGATTGAATCTGTTTCTATCACCTTTTCAGGCAGCACATTCCAGATCACAGCAACTTGCTGTGTAAAAAATATTTTCTCATGCTGCCTCTGGTTCTTTGGCTAACTACCTTAAATTTGTGTCCCCTAGTTACCGACTCTCCTACACTGAAGAGTTTCTCCTTATCTACTCCATTCAGGGTTTTGAACACCTCTATTAAATCTGCTCTTAACCTTCCCTGCTCTGGGGTGAACAACGCCCCCAGCTTGTCAAATCTCTCCACGTAACCAAAGTCCCTCATTCTTGGAACCAGTCTTGTAAATCTCCCCTGCATCCTCTGCAAAGCTTTGGCATCCTTCCTAAAATGCAGTGCCGGGACTGAATGCAATACTTCAGCTGGAGCCTAACCATTGTTTCGTAAAGGTTTAGCATAACTTTTTTGCTTCTGTACTCTATCCCTCTACTAATAAGGCCGAGGATGCCAATGTTTTTTTGAATAGCCTTCTCAACTTGTCCTGCTACATTCAAATTTGTGTTCACACACCTCCCAGGTCTCTCAGCTCCTGCTCTCCCCCAGTATTTGGTGCTAGTTCTGTAAGTATGCGTTCTGAGAGGATGGAACAGAAACTCCTGCTTGCAGAACTTGCACTTACTTTCTTACAAAATCACAATACTAACCTAATAAAACAACGCTTGCACTGGAATACATGCAACACAGAACTAGGATGTGCATCATCAGTATAAAGGGAATCACTTCTCGGATACAGCTGACATACCCCAATGTTCTGCAAATTACAAATGAGCAACAGGTTTTAGCCCCCATCAAGGAGATTCTGATGGATGAAAACAAAATTACTGCAACTGTGTTCAAACTCTCTTACATTCTCATTTTGAGCTTTGTCTTCATTGGATTTGTTTTCGGTGTCCAGGTTTCCTTCTGTTTGCACCACTTGTGTTTCAGCAGCCAAATTAGCAGGAACAGGAGTAGCAGTAAGAGTAAGAGCAGAGGCAGGGGCAGGGACAGGGACAGGGGCAGGGACAGGGATAGGGACAGGGACAGGGGCAGGAGCAGCAGTTTGGTAAGTGGGCTGTGGGAGTAATGGAGGCACAGCAGTGGAGCCAATCAGTGGGATATTCCCTTGCACGATGTACGGAACTGTAGGCTGGCTGACTGGTGCATAGGGAGGTGGATGTAGTGGTGGGAAAGGTGGCATAAAAGGTGGTGGTGGCATGTTGACTTGGTTAAATGCCTGCATGGGTGAAAGAAAAAGACTTAGAAATCCACAACAGTAAAATGTTTGTACCAATTACAGAACAGGTAGGCATTCACATAATACTGGGCCATACATAGCACTCAATTTAAAAAACGTGCCCAAGTAGTGACCAAAAATTGGCAGCCATGGATCAGTAGGTAGTACATTTGCATTTGAGTCAGAAGGTTCTCCAATAAACTCCCACTCCAGATATTTAAACAAAGCTGAGGCCAACTCTCCCATTGAAACACTGAGGGAACGCTGCACCATGGGAAGCCCAAGGCAGAGGGAGCGCTGCACCATGGGAAGCCCAGGGCAGAGGGAGCGCTGCGCCATGGGAAGCCCAGGGCAGAGGGAGCGCTGCGCCATGGGAAGCCCAGGGCAGAGGGAGTGCTGCACCATGGGAAGCCCAGGGCAGAGGGAGCGCTGCGCCGTCGGAAGCCCAGGACAGAGGGAGCGCTGCGCCGTCGGAAGCCCAGGGCAGAGGGAGCGCTGCGCCATCGGAGGCCCAGGGCAGAGGGAGCGCTGCGCCGTCGGAGGCCCAGGGCAGAGGCAGCGCTGCGCCGTCGGAGGCCCAGGGCAGAGGGAGCGCTGCGCCGTCGGAGGCCCAGGGCAGAGGGAGCGCTGCGCCTTCGGAGGCCCAGGGCAGAGGGAGCGCTGCACTGTCGGAGGCCCAGGGCAGAGGGAGCGCTGCGCCGTCGGAGGCCCAGGGCAGAGGGAGCGCTGCGCCGTCAGAGGCCCAGGGCAGAGGGAGCGCTGCGCCGTCAGAGGCCCAGGGCAGAGGGAGCGCTGTGCCGTCGGAGGCCCAGGGCAGAGGGAGCGCTGCGCCGACAGAGGGCCAGGGCAGAGGGAGCGCTGCGCCATCAGAGGCCCAGGGCAGAGGGAGCGCTGCGCTGTTGGAGGCCCAGGGCAGGGGGGAGCGCTGCGCCGACAGAGGGGCCAGGGCAGAGGGAGAACTGCATTGTCAGAGGGAACATGCAGAGGGAGTGCTGCACTTTTGGTAGAAAAATACGGCAGGACATTACTGAGGAATCACTGCACCCTGGCAGGGGGAATATACTGACGGAGCACACCTTCAGTGTTGCACTCTAATATCAGTCCACATTAAATGTTAAGATCCTGAAGCGGGGCTTGAACCTATAACCTTCTGACTCGCTCAATATTTGATGCTGGAGTAAGATAACTATTAAAACAGTAAAATTATAAGGATCATATGAATTAGGAGTAATAGTAGGCCATTCAGTTCCTCAAGCCTGTTCAGCTATTCAATATCATGGTTGATCTGATTGTAGCTTTACCTTCACTTTCCTGCCTGCATCCCCATAACCCTCAACTCTGTCGATCAAAAATCTGGTTAACACAGCCTTGAATATATTCAATAGCCTAGCCTCCACTTTTCTTCATGGAAGAGGATTCCAAAGTCTAATGAACCTCAGAGAAAAAAAATCCTCGTCATCTCTGTCTTAAGTGGGACGGCCCTTATTTTTAACAGCTTAAATTGTAATTCAAACCCATTTATGAAGTGTGTCTTCTGCACCAGCTAGTTGGGTGTATTCAGCAGAATGAGGTTTCACAGAATATTTTTACATTTTATTATTCACTTGAGATTAAAAAAATAAATGAATTCAGATTGTGTGGTGAATTTTGCACATTTGGAAATGATGAATACCACAACTGGGAGGGAAGAGCATTGCTCAATTTTAGCATCCAAGTATCAGCATCGAGCGCACAGTAGGTGCAAATGGTGACCCTCTTTCTATTCTGTTCCAGAAATGGTGCTCCCCCCAACCCCAAAACCATAAGAGGGCATCGATGTTACTACAACATCAGCATTATTCCACTTAATACACTGGCTATACTTGCGTGACTGATTTAGCCCAAGTACGTGACAATCACTGGGGTCCCAGCCCAAACCAGTTTGGAAGCTTGTTGGGACTGCCCCTAAAACATATTTCCCACAAAACTCGTTAAGTCACTGGGAAAACAGGATGGGGCAGTGGGTACACGCTCACCATTCCACTTCCTAGGATCTAGGTCCAAAGTCAGCCCAGCCTGATCGGATGAAAATCTCCCGTCTTATGCAAAATGAGTTTCGGACACGCTCAATTCAGCTCCGGCACCCAGCTCACGGCACTAACTGGCAATCTCAGTTAGAGAAGCTAGAGAATGCCCAGGAGTGGAAAACAGAAACAAAAGGTCACACTGATGCAGTCATGGTGCTGGTGTTAAGGCACATGGCTAGAACAAAGTAGAATGACCTTTACATTTCATCTGTGTAACAACATACAATGGGGTGCTTTATATTGACACTGAGTGCCTTAAGTAGGAAAGATTCCAATCCCCAGCACTAAAAAATAATTAAAAACCTCATACAACTGACAGTGAAAAGAGAGATCATAATATGGGTCCCAATGAAACTCCCCAAGGTGAGAAGAGGATGTAATAATTCACTGCACCCTTCCATACATTTTAAATACAACTGGGTTAAAATCTGGCCTTGACTAAAGGAATGAAAGTATCCTCTGTCCACAGGCCTATGATAAGAACACCTGGGCACTTCTGACTTTAGCCCCTTCTGACAATAAAATGAACCTGAAATTTGCAAAGGAATAAATCAATCCTTTCAACCTCAAACACCGCCTAGTGGCCAATTCAAGAAGAAGTGACACTGGTCTGAGAACAACTCTACCCTTTCAGTTAGGGGAACAGTACAATGAGCGGGTGACTAAAAGGGCAGGGGTGAACTAAAATATAGCAAATGGAAGAGAAAGCACATCTGTGAAGTGGCATTCTCAGAGCCATTTATTCTATTCAAAGTATGGTGTTTGATTATCCAAGCATTCTCTTTCTAAAATTCTCAAACCTAAAAGCATCAACACAATGTGATGTTGGCTGGGCATAACCTTATACATGTTGTGAACTTTACTGATCGCATACTTTGAACATTTTATTCATTCATGGGATGTGAGCATCACTGGCTAGGCCAGCATTTATTGCCCATCCCTAATTACCCTTGAGAAAGTGGTGGTTAGCCACTTTCTTGAACAGCTACAGTCCCTGTGTTATCGGTCCAACCACTGTGCTGTTGGGAAGAGAGTTCTAGATTTTTGGCCCAGCAACACTGAAGGAGCAGTGATATAGTTCCAAGTCAGCATGGTGTGTAACTTGGAGGTGGTGGTGTTCCCAATCACCTGCTGCCCTTCTCCTTCTGGTCAACAGTGGTCATGGATTTGGAAAGTGCTGCTTTTCACATCAGTTCAACTTGTGTTTTAGTTTCGATTTATCACAGAACAGGAGGCTGCCATTCGGTCCAATAGACCTGTTGTATTGCTTTCTAACAGCTATCCATTAGTTCCACGTCCTTTTCCTTTTCAAATGTTTATCCAATTTCCTTTTGAAAGTTATTGAATTTGTTTTCACTGCCATTTTAGACAGTGAATTCCAGACCACAACTCACTGCATAAAAAATTCTCGCTCCCCCTGTGTCATTTGCCAATTCACAGAATCACAGAGTGCAGAAGATGCCCTTCGGCCCATTGAGTCTGCACCGACACGTGAGAAACCCCAGACCTACCTACCTATTCCCATTTACCAGCACTTGGCCCACAGCTTTGAATGTTATGACATGCCAAGTGCTCATCCAGTTACTTTTTAAAGGATGTGAGGCAACCTGCCTCCACGCCCTCCCAGGCAGCACATTCCAGACTGTCACCACCCTCTGGGTAAAAAAGATTTTCCTCACATCCCCCCTAAACCTCCTGTCCCTCACCTTGACCTTGTGTCCCCTCGTGACTGATCCTTCAACTAAGGGGAACAGCTGCTCCCTATCCACCCTGTCCATGCCCCTCATAATCTTGTACACTTCAATCAGGTCGCCCCTCAGTCTTGTTTGCTCCAACAAAAACAATCCAAGTCTATCCAACCTCTCTTCATAACTTAAATGTTTCATCCCAGGCAACATCCTGGTGAATCTCCTCTGCAGCCCCTCCAATGCAATCACATCCTTTTCTTAAATCTGTGCCCTTTGGTTACTGCCCCTGCTGCCATATATCCAAGAGGAACCCACTTGTATCTATATATAGATTTTCAGTGACAATCCTCACAAGCAATCTAATTATTTGCTACAACAGATTAACAAAAACATCTCATTTGCATTGTTTAAAGCAGATTGACAAACAACAATAAAACTTCAATTCAACACTCCTGCATTGCAACTGTTATAGAATCGATAGGTTTTTGCTAGCCAAGGGTATTTAAGACATAGAGCCAAGTGGGTTGGATGGAGTTAGGGCACAGATCAGCCATGATCTCACTGACTGGCAGAACAAGCTTGAGGGGCTGAATGGTTTCATCTTGTTCCTATACACATTTTCTCAAACTCACATGAAAGGGAATTTGATAAGTGCAATTTGTTTAGAAAAAAATTAAGAAGTTTGCTTTTGGTAAGAACCCCTAACCGCTATAATCACTGGAGAAGCAGAAAAACAACAGGACACTATCTGCAAGATCGAGCGGTGACACTAACCTGAGGTGGAAACAGACCAGGAAAAATTGGAGGAGGAATCATAAAATTTGCTGCTGGAGGCTGGAACATCGGCACCTGATTTGGTGGTTGACTTGTTTCTGGAGCTTTCCAGATGCTTTCTTTGTTAAATCTCTGTGTCCTGTAGAATGGAGTCCCTGTGAAAAAAAGGATAGCTTTAAACCCAAAGCCAAATGTTACAACATCTAATCTGAACAGGATCTTTACCATACTTAACATGTTAATATGCAACAGGTTCAAACCAGCATGTGTGGTCTTAATTAGCCTTTTACGTTTACGCAACAATTCTCAAGCTAGCATACCGTAATGTCTGCAATAGGTATTTGCGCTGAGTAATCATCTCCCTTCAAGATCTGGTGCTGGATATCATCAGTGTTGACAGGGATTGGATGCACAGCAAGACAAAATTCAGTTTCTGTCCAGAAGGTATAGGGGAGGTTTCATAACCTGACTTTGTGCTTCCAGTTATGCTCCCTAGCCCTATCCTACCCAACCAACATAGTTTCCCTTTATCTACCCTATCTGTTTATCTTACTATCTTGAAAGTTTCAATCAAATCACCCCATAACCATCTAATTCCAGGGAATACAACCCTAGTTTGTGTAATAAAAATGGAAAGCGCTGTAAACACTCAGCAGGTCTGGCAGCATCTACAGAGAGAGAAACAGAGTTTCTATGACCTTTCATCAGAACTGATGGATGACGGCCATATACCCAAAGACCTTCTATATGGTAAACTGGCCACTGGGTCTTGACCTGCTGGACATCCATACCTCAGCTACAAGGATACCTGCAGGTGAGCTATGAAGATGGTGGACATCAACATTCACAACTAAAAGACATCGATCAACAGCCAGGACCTCACATCAATAGCCTGGAATCAGAAACTCAAAGCAAAGTTATCAAATATTCAATAATGCCAGGCGGGCATTAGGAGGGGCAGAGAGATTGAATGAGGCAGCTCTGAAATTATAGAATGAGCTGGATAAAAGATATAAAGTCAGCAGAACAGTGGGTGATGAAACATAATGCAAGGAAAGCCAAGATACTACACTTGGGATGGACAAAAAAGAGTGAATCACTCATGCCCTGTGAATGGAGCTGCAAGAGACCCTCCTGTCACAATAAACTAAGCACGAAGCATGTCAACCAGTGCAGAGCAGCAATTAACATGGTATTGAACTATAGCCAGAATGGTGGAACATATGCCAGGAGAAGTAATGATCAGACTGTACAGAGTTCTCATCAGACCATGACTGGAGCACTGAGGCTATTTCTGGCCACCATGAAGTAAAGGAGATACTTCACTGATTGAGGCAATACAGAGAGAAGCCATAAGACTGATTTTCAGTGTCAGAAGTCTGAGGGATTGAGGAAAAACCGGAGAGACTTGGGCTATAAAAATTGGAAAGGGGGAGTTCAGGAAGACGATCTTACAGACAGATATACGATTGTTAAGGGTGTAGAAAAAATTAACCTTCAATATTACATTAGAGCTAGGAGACACAACATGCATGTATGTAGCTACTTTAATGTTGTAAAAATGCTCCAAGGCACTTCATAGGACTATTAGCAGACAAAATTTGACACAAGCCATAGAAAGAGATATTAGGACAAAAACTAAATAAAAACAAAATTCTGGAAATACTCTGCGGATCAGACAGCATCTGCTGGAGAGAGAAACAGAGTTAATGATTCAGGGCAATGTCCTTTGGTCAGAATTGATGCTCCCTGACTTGCTGGGTATTTGCAGCATTTTCTGTAATAAAAGAAATATTAGGTCAGGTGACCAAAACCTTGGTCAAAGTGATAAATTTTGAGGAATGACTTAAAGGAGGAGAGAGGTTGACAGAGATTCAAACTAGAGAAGGGCACTTTGAAGAGTGATATCAGGAAATTTTTCTTTGCACACAGAGTGATTGACCTGTTAGGGTAGTGGAGGCAAAAACCCTGGATGCCAAAAATGGGTGGAGGGGAGTGGTGTGGTGGAGGTGAGTGGGGGTGGTTGTAAGCAATGGGCCAAATGGCCTTTCTCACTCAGAATTATGTGAGAGTTGGTGTACAAGAGGCAGCAGTTGCTTGTGCAGGGTATCTCAGAACATGCCCATGTCCATCTACATCCAGGTGCCTCCAATATAGGAAGGATGAACTGAATATTATGCCTCAGTTGCAAAACCCAATGTCTGAGCCAGGGGATTGAGGTCTGGCTTTAATTAAGAGTGGGCAAAATTGAATCGGAAGCATGGCCATAACTGCCGGTCTCAACTTAAGCAGCAAGGCATGAGACTGTCAAAGGTAACATGTTGGAATGACATACTGTACTCCTTACAAAGTAAAGAAGAAACTGAAATGCTAGCTATGAGCTCTGCTGTGTTAGAGAGTTATAAATCACAAATATATTTTATTAAGCCATTTTACATTTTGATTGTCTGGTGCATTGATATGTCCAGGTTTTGTTTTATTCTTTCATGGGATGTAAGCATCGCTGGCAAGGCCAACATTTGTCGCTTAACTCTAATTGCCATCGAGAAGCTGGTGTTGATCTGACTTATTGAACCACTGCAGTCCATGTGGTGTAGATGCAACAGTGTTATTAGAAAGGGAGTTCCAGGATTTTGACCCAATGGCACTGAAGGAACGGTGATATAGTTTCACATCAGAATGATGTGCGACTTGGAGAGGAGCTTGCAGGTGGTGGTATTCCCATGTGTCTGCTGCCCTTGACCTTCTAAGTGATAGAGGTCGTGGGTTTGGAAGGTGGTGTCGAAGGAGTTGCTACAGTGCATTTTGTATATGTTCACACTGCTGCCACTGTGCATCAGTGATAGAGGAAGTGAGTGTTTACGGTGGATGAGGTGTGATCAAGTGTGCTTTTTCCTGGATGGTGTCGAGCTTTTTCAGTACTGTTGGAGCCACACTCATCCAGGCAACTGGGGAGTATTCCATCACACTCCTGACTTGTGCCTGGTAGATAGTGACAGACTTTGGGGTGCCAGGGGCGAGTTACTCGCCACAGAATTCCCAGCTTCTGGCCTGCTCTTGTAGCCACAGTGTTTATATGGCTAGTCCAGTTCAGTTTCTGGTCAATGGTAACTCCCAGGATGTTGAAGGTGAGAGATTCAGCAATGGTAATGCTGTTGAATGTCAGGGGGTGATGATTAGATTCTCTCTAGTTGGAGATGCTCATTGTCTGGCACGTACGTCACGATTGTTACTCGACTCATTCCTGGGATGAAGGGCTTATCTTATGAAGAAAGGTTGAACAGGTTAGGTCTATACCCATTGGAGTTTAGAAGAATGAGAGATGATTTTATTGAAACATACAAGACCTTGAGAGGGCTGGATAAGGCGGATACCAGATGGTTGTTCCTTCTTGAGGGGGAAACTAGAACTCGGGAGATAGTTTATGAATAAGTGGTCTCCCTTTTAAGACGGATGAGGAAATTATTTTCTTTCAGAGGGTCATTAGAGTTGAATTCTCTTTCTCAGCAGGTAGTGGAGGCTGGGTCTTTAAATTTAATCAAGGCTGAGTTAGATAAATTTTTGTTAGAAAAAGGATTCAAAAGTTATGGAGCAGACAGGAAAAGTGGAGCTGAGACCACAACCCCAAATCAGCCAAGATCTTACTAAACAGTGAAGCAGGCTCAAATGGCCAAACGGCCTACTCCTGGTCCTAAATCCCATGTTTCTAGGTTGGCACTTATCAGTCCAAACCTGAATGTTGTCTAGGTCTCGCTGCATATGGACAAAGACTGATTCAGTACCTAAGGAGTCATGAATGGCATTGAACATTGTGAAATTATTAGCATACATCCCTTTTTTTGACCTAATGATCAAGGGAAGGTTATTGATGATGTAGGTGAAGATAAATAGGCCTAGGACCTTATCCTGACGAATTCCTTCAGCGATATCCTGGGGCTGAGATAAGTGGTTTCCAACAAGCATAACCATTTTCCTTTGTGCTAGGTATGAATCCAACTAGTGGAGAATTTTCCCCCGTCTCCCACTGACTTGAATTTTGTTAGAAATCCTTGATGCCACATTTGGTCAAATGTTGCCTTGATGTCAAGGGCAATCACTCTCACCTCACCTCTGAAGTGCAGCTCTTTTGTCCAAGTTTGGACCAAAGCTGTAATGAGGTCAGGAGCCGATTGGCCCTGACGGAACCCTAACTGCACGTCGCTAAGCAAGTTATTGCTATGTGAGTGGCATTTGATAGCACTGTCGACAGTACCTTCCAACAATTTGATGGGCAATTTTCCACATTGTCAGGGAGGTGCCAGTATTGTAGCTGTACTGGAACAGCTTGGCTAGGGGCTCAGCTAGCTCTGGAGTGTAAGTCTTCAGCACTACAGCTGGGATGTTGTTAGTGCCTATAGCCTATGCTGTATGTAGTGCCTTCAGCCATTTCTTGATATCACATGGAGTGAATCGAATCAGCTGAAGACTGGCATCTATGATCCTGGGCACCTCAGGAGGAGGCCAAGACGGACCATCTACTTGTCACTTCTGACTGAAGGAGATTGCAAATGCTTCAGTCTCGTCTTTAATACTGATGTGCTAGGCTCCCAGCTAAAAGCAAAACAGGTCTACATTGAGGTAACTTAGAAGATTATAGCACATCATGCCCTTATTGGCTCTTTGAAAGAGCTATCCAATTCATTCCAATTACCGCTCTTTCCCACAGTCATGTAAGAATTTCCCCTTCAAGTGTTTATGCAATACTCTTTCAAGCAGAGCAATCAAGATCAAAAAATTTTTATTTCCCCCCCCCCGCTCCCACTACCCTGCCACCCACTGGTTCTTTTGACAATTATTTTAAATCTATGTCCCCAATGCAGCACGTGGCAGAGAAGTGAGTAACAGACTGCAACTTCAGAATTTTCATGTTAATCTGCACTTGCAGACTGCTGAAATTGCAGTCAGATTCAGAGTTAATGATGGTGAACACTGACATTTCAGTGTCCAAAACCCCCTCAAAAACTGGCAGTGTTTCTGAATGGAATATAAAATCATGCTGACAAACTCACTTCTAGCAAAAAGAAGTTATCAAAACTAACAAAAACCTTTTGTCTAGCTTCATAATGCTGCATTGGTAAAGAACACACCTCATAGTAAACACTGCAATCCTTCTCAACATTGCATTTTCTATTACCAGGATAGTGTTAACATGCGGTCCTATAATATTTGATCGAATCTTGGCCTTTAGTGCAATCTGCCAAAAAGGGAGACAATCTGCTATTCGTCTGTGCAGCCAAAATTCAAAGGGTACAATACAATGAGAAATAATTGTACTCACTTGCAGGCTTCCCAGAGGTAGTCTCATCCTTCTCCTCTGTCTCCAGGTTCCAAGTCACTCTCTTGACAAGGGGTTTGGTTTTCACCACAGTGCTTTGTAAACCTGTTTCACTCTCAGTCTTGGCTTTCATAGGCTCTGTTGATTCCAGGAGGGGGATTTCCTCACACTCCCTATTGCTCTCTGTTTTCATCGATTCTAGCTTTCTCTCTGATGAGTCATTTCCAATCACGTCACTTTGTGTTTCTTCTTGCTTATTTGCACTGTTTGAACCAAGGCCAGCTGACACAGTCTCATGGGTTGGTTCATCCTTCTGGGGGCATGTATCTGTTGCACAGCTCTCTGGATGTTCGTTCTTAAATAAAGCCACTGCCTCATTAACCGGAGTGCTGGAGCTTTGTGGTTCCTCAACCGTACTCGTGTCCACAGATTCTTCTTGATCTTCCACTGGTACCACTGAATCAGCAGTGGTTGAACTCTCAATAATAGGTAAAAGTGTGTCAGATTTAGCTGGTGAATGTACTTGAAAAGGTTCAGCTTCAGGTTCCAAAGCTACTTCTTCATTTACTGACAAAAGTGGGATCTCCTCCTGTTTGCCCAGGCATATTAGGGGAATAGAAACCTCATCTGAAACAGCAGGCTCTTGGTAACAAGGACTTTTGATATGGAGACACTCAGGCACAACACTGGGACTTTTTATTATTGTTTTGGCCGGGTTTGTGCTGGAGTCATTACTTTCCCAAATGTGGTCAACTCCAACAAAAACATCAGGAATATCTTCTCCTAAGCCCTCACTTTTGCAGTTGGAGTCCTTGTCCTGCTCAAAAAGTTCTTTCTGGTTTGCTTCTTCCTGTACTTTGTCAATGTATGGTGTTGATTCCTCTTTAATGGTTACTGAACAAGATGTGCTCTGAACAACTGGTATAAAGTTACCTTCCTGCAAGCTTTGAGAACTACAAGAAATAAGCAGTTTCTTTACTGAGGCTTCCCTCTCCAAAGGCTCATAATTTCTGTAAGTTGAAGCTTTCTTTTGCTCTTGATCCTTCTCACCAAATTTAACTTTTTCTTGAAAGAAAGTTTGTTTCCTCTCTAATTCTGTGAATTGCCATTTGGATTGCGAGCACCTATCTCTTGATCTTGATCTACTCTGGTCTTTGGACCTTGAACGGGTTCTTGATCGAGTTCTTGGTTTTCTTCTTTCCCTGGATCTAGATCGAGTCCTTGATCTTCTCTTTTCCCTAGCCCTGGCTGACTTTCTCTTCTCTCTGGAACTTGACCTCGTTCGCGACCTTCTCTTGTCCCGAGAGCTAGATCTAGACCATGATCTCCTTTCTCTTGAACTAGATCGGGACCAGGACCTTATCTTCTCCCTAGATCTAGGCCAAATTTTTTTCCTATCTCTGGATCTAGACCATGATCTCGAACGTCTTCTCTCCCTGGACCAGGAGGTCGATCTTCTGCTCCGTCTATCATACAATTCCCGGCTTTGCTCCCGTCGGTACTGCTTTCTTTTTCCTTTCTCACTGTTGCTCCAAAAGTGCCTGGAGGAGCCTTTGTGGTCCCTTGATCCTGAAATTTTCCTTCTTCTCTTGTGACTGTCTGTAGACGCACCAGAGGAAGAACTGCCCGACCTCCTTTCTCGAGATCTTGATCTGGAACGTCGTCTTCTTTTTTCCTTGCTCCTATCCAGTTTAGGTTTCCGTCTTTTAAACTTCTCGGAGCTGCTGGAGCGAGACCTTGACCTAGATTTTGATCTCCGTCGTTCTCTTGAGCGTGACCTCAACTTCTTCCGTTCCTTTGATCTTGATCTTGATCTGTAGCCCTTGAGTTCTTCGGATACTGAGCTCTTGCATTTGTGGTGGCTGTGGGAACTTGATCTCGATCGTGACCTTGAGCGAACCTTTGATTTAGTGTGGAGCTTTTTATTCACTGTTTTTCTTAGTTCATTTTCTGATGAAGTATCTGCATCAGTTCTCACACAAGTGGGAACAATCTTGTTGACAGCTTGCAAAGTGCCCCCATCAGAGTATACACAAGAAATAATAACATCACTGTCTGTATTTACTGTCTGCTGTTCAGGCTTGGGTTTGTCTTCAGAAGATGTTGGAAAGCTGCAACATGCTCGGTTTGTGTGTGTATTGTCCCACTTCCTCGCATCAGGTTCTACACCCAATTTCATATCCTCGTCTTCAATATTAGCCTGAGGTTCAATAATAGCTTCTGCCTCAGAGAACAGAGATTTACAACCATCAGAACTGTCAGTTGGTTTTTCTGTTGTCAGAGCTTCAGATTTGATTTTACAATGCTCTGTTTGCTGTGCGCAAGACAGCTGTACAGTATCAGCATTAAAGTAATGATTTAACGTATTAGTTACCTGCTCATCGCCTTCAGAAATGTCATTACCAGGGCTGGGCAACGGAGATTCACCCTCAGATCTTAACTCATTCCTATCAGGAGTGGAACTAGATGAAGACGGGTCAGAACCAGTGGGATCAAAAGGATCATATATCTCATCTATTTCTTTTTTTATAGTGAGTTGCAATCGTGAAATATTCTTGTCTCTTTTGCTACAATGTTGAACTTCGTCATCCGTGGGTTCAAATGGGTCATAGGCATCCAACTTAGGCAACCTAGTTAAATGACCAGTGCTACTTGTCACTTTTGTACAGCCCTGTCCAGACGTGCTGGATACTAAGTCTTGAGCTCGGAGTTTTTCTTGGAAAGTACTGGAACAGCCAGCTGAACCTGTAGTGGTAGAAGATTGATGTCTCTGCTGGACAGGTCTCTCAATATTCTTTTCGCTATTTCCAAATTCCATAGGATTTATGGTCTGGCTATCCTGTTCATTGCCTGCGAGTCTGTTTGTACAGGCTCGAGATATTCCATTGTTTTGTTTGTTACCAGTTTGCAACCCTAAACTACCAGTTTGGTTCTTGATCTTTGGTATCCTAGGAAATTCTGATATATCAAGTCTCCTAATAGGTGGCTTGGGTGGAACTCTATTCAGTGTGCCCATATTGTTTTTGAAATGCAAATTGGAGACACTATTTAACCATTTGAAAGGTGTAAAGCCACTGGTGCTCTTCTGACCATCCCCAACATTTTTATTAAATGCTCCCGTCCGTTGTGTATTGAGCAAAGACACAGATTCACCTGGCCTGGGGCCAATTGATATTTCAGGCATTGGAGTAAATGTTCCCGAAAAGGCAGGTCTTGGATTGCTGGATGCTGTTTGTTGCCTCGGCTTAGATGTTAAACCAGATGTAGATGGCAATGTACCCAAGACATGTTTTGCAGGTGTAGTGAGGCCAGCAGTTTCCTGATCCTCTTTCAAGGTGCTTACAGAGTTCCCTGAGATGCAAGCACTTGTCGATGAACATCTACCAGAAGTCTCACCAGTTCTGCTACTACTTGACGTCAATTTTGCAGGTTGCCCTGATGCAAAAACAGAAAGGAAATTGTAAAATTAATACGTTACACAAGACATGCATATGAATTGCACTTCTGGGCATCATACTTTAGGAAGGATGTCAAGTCCTTTGAGGGGGACGTAGAGGTTTACCAGGATGATAACAAGATAGATTGGAAAAGCTGGGGTTGTTCTCTTTAGATCAGTGCAGTTGAGGAAGGTTTAATAGAGGTGATCAAGATAATGAGGGGTTTTTTTTACAAAGAAAGCAGGGAGACCAGGAAGGCAGGCTAACATGGACCCTTTGGTTCCAACTAGAAACTGATAGTGAAGCGAGCTCTAATTGAACAACATGGTTGAGACAATGGAGTAGAATGAGGAGAATAGTTCAAGTCCAAACAGATTTTTCCAATAACTTAAAAGAGCTAAGATACATTTGCCATAGAGGGAGTGCAACAAAGGTTCACTAAATTAATTCCTGGGATGGTGGGATTGTCCCATGAGGAAAGGTTAAATTGACTTGGGCATTTATTCTCTGGAGTTTAGAAGAATGAGAGGTGATCTCATTCAAACATAAAAAATTCTTACAGGGCTCGACAGGGTAAATGCAGGAAGGATGTTTCTCTTGGCTGAGGGGTCTAGAGCCAGGAATCACAGTCTCAGGATATGGGTCAAGCCATTTAGGACTGAGATGAGATGGAATTTCTTCACTCAGAGGGTGGTGAATCTTTAGAATTCTTTGCCCAACAGGGCTGTGGAGGCTCAGTCGTTGAGTATGTTCACAGCTGAAACTGATAGATTTCTGCATATTAAGAACATCAAGGGATATGGGGATAGTGCAGGGAAATGGTGTTGAGACAGGAGATCAGCCATGATCTCATTGAATGGTGGAGTGGGCTTGAAGGGCTGAATGGCCTACTCCTACTCCTATTTCTTATGTTCGTAAATGAAATCTGGTGGGCGATTTATGGAGATCATCTCAGTAGGGCAATGAAAGCAATAAATCAGATAACTAGCATGGACTAGAAAGATCACGAAAGCAAATAAGTTGACCAGCATTCTATTACAATATAAAATCTTAAGCTAACTCCTGTTTAAGATAAATAACTTGATGGTCTGTTTTAAAGAATACCTCGATCTTTAGGCTTTAGTGTTCCATCCCTATTGATCACAACATCGGAACTGTCCATCAGTAAGACATCCTGTCCTGCTAGGATACTTCCTAGCACATCTGGTACAGATGTGGCTTCTGGTTCTGCCTCCTGGGCAACAACTGGAAATCTTCCATTCCTGTTACAATGATAAGATGTAATCTCTGTTTAAACATTCTCTGCCATAGGACTAAGGCGCATCTGACCGTTCTGTAAGGCTGACAGCAGAAAGTAGAGATTGTTCTAATTAGAGTTTTCAAGCTATTAGGAGACTCATGTGGCAACACACGTCTTCTAGAAGAACACAGAACTGCAAAGTCACTGCCCATCTACACAGACAGCCAAGTGTTCAATAATGCTGGCAGGATGTTCTTCTTTCAATAACTTTGATTGGGTACGAACTGCCAATGGGCTCCAAGGTCCTCAGTTTGAACACAGGAATTAGGGTTCAATTCACTGAGTCTAAAACTCAACAGATCAAGTCTAATGGCTACTATATGATTCAACATGGTACACCATCAACCCAACCAATCATCACAGACAGATAACAAACAACTTCTAGCTGGAATTATGAAAGGATCTGGTAGAGTAAATCAGAATAAAATAAAAGCAAAATACTGAAAATGCTGAAAATCTGAAATAAAAACAGAACATGCTAGAAAAACTCAGCAGGTCTGGCAGCATCTGTGGAGAGAGAAACAGAGTTAACATTTCAAGTCAAATCTGACATTGCGAAGAGGAGTCGTATTTGACTTGAAATGTTAACTCCGCTTCTCTTTTCACAGATGCTGTCAGACCTGCAGAGTAGATCAGGAGCCAGTTTCTATTGGCAGGAGAGTTGGTAAGCAGAGGGCACAGATTTAAGATAATTGGCAAAAAAGGGCAGAAATGAAAAAAAAAACATTTATACAGCAGATTATGATCTGGAATGCGCTTCCTGAAAAGGTGGCGGAAGCAGATTCACTTATAATTTTTGTTGTGATTATCTAGTTCATAATTCACATGTTTTGGAATATTACTTTTAGTTCCTGGGATATATCTTTCAGGTTGGAGGTTAAAGTATTAAGATGAATGGAAAAAGCCTGGTTAAGAAACTGGTAAACAACCCGAAGAAAGGCAAATCAAAGAAGCCTAGGCTTATCTTACAAGGTCAGAGTTGATGGCGAGAGAAGCCTAAATAGCTGACCCATTTCTGGACCTCTTGGTGGAGCCACGCTGTCTATCATTATCTCCACAAAAGAAGCTATAACTTAGTCTGGATCAATTCTGGGAAAGAGGGTCATAAAACTCTATTAGAGATAGAAATTATTCATTTGGGTTGCAGAATCAAAGAGATATTTTGAATGTAAAATAATTTGTTTGCAGGTGTGCTTGAACCACCCCAAAACATGTTATGGTGCCATAGTGATAGTAATTCAGGGTGGAGCCTTGGTTGGAGGGTATTATTTATCTGTTTAATTTATCTGTATGTGTTTACTGACAGAAGCAAGCAGTTCAGTTTTAGAATAGACAGCAGATGGAGTTTTGCTTTGATATAGACTTTATCACACCAGATTGAAAAAGCCAACAGGAGAAGATAGTCAGTTAGGCCTGCCCCTCAAGCAGAGAAAATACTAACTTCATGGCTTATTGTGTGGAATGCAGGTGGGGCTCTATCTCAGTTTGGGTTATGTGACAGAAAAGCAACTGGAAGATTTGCTCTAGCTTGCAGCTGATGGAAGAAATCTAGTGGTCCCCATAGGGCCTTGTGGCAGAAAGCAGCCAATATAATTAGCTTTAAAAGCTGTGGGAAGGCAGTTGGGTATCTGCTGGCAACCGGAACAAGGAGCTGAAGTATTCACAGATGAGGGGCCTGTAAAGAAAAAGTGGCGGGTCGTGTCCCAAAAAGATTAATGGAAGGATCCCAATAGAATCTTACCTCAGAAGATAGCTGGTACACTGAGGAGAATTAAAGTGAATTCCGGAGATCTGTGGCATATGTTTGTGTTGGTCCCAGGAAAAGTGAATGAACTTTCAAGGTTTCGTAAGATAAGGGTACTCTTATGAGGGTGGGGGAAAGTAAAAAATAGAACTGAGTTTTAGTCTTTATAAGTCTTTATAAGCTATAGTGTTAAGTTAGTGGTGCTTGCTTTGTTTATTTTCTCTTTACATATAATATAGCTTGTCTTTGCTTAAACCCATAAAATCTTTTGGCGTAGTTCTGTCAGTTAATTGCTGGGTGTTTGAATTTCTTCTTTAAATGTTAACGATCCCTAACAGAATCATAACTATTTCAAAAGCTAAGTTGAAAGATACTTTGAAAGGAAAAAAATTCACAGAGCTATGGGGATAGATCAGGGGAGCGGACTAATTGGATAACTCTTCCAAACAGTACAAGCAATTTCCTGTGCTGAATCATTCTATGATATTAAAATTAGGGTTTTTTTTTTCCATTGGGACCACTGCCACCAATTAGACTCCACAAATGGAGCCTAGGGTAACAGTCAACCTTGAATTTAAATATGTAGATACAATATTGTCAAAATATGTGCTGAGATCTGAGGTGATAAATAGAGAGTTGGTTGAGGAGAAGCAGATAGTGCCAACAATACT
This sequence comes from Carcharodon carcharias, assembly GCF_017639515.1. Lineage (NCBI taxonomy): Eukaryota > Metazoa > Chordata > Chondrichthyes > Lamniformes > Lamnidae > Carcharodon > Carcharodon carcharias. The sequence goes on along the minus strand of NC_054476.1, from coordinate 38,317,113 downwards.
GAACATGAATTTTGCTTCAGTATATGCTAAAGTGAAAGATATTGAGAGATAATAAGCAACAGATTAAGTATTAACTGCAATACCATTCTTATTACTGAAACGTGGCTTAAAGGGCAGGCATGGTAGCTCAACATCCCTGGTTATGGGGTTTTCAGATGGGATAGAGATAAGGATAAAAATTGGGGGTATGGGGGCTAAGGCTGTTGCAATATTGGTTAAAGAGACAATGACAGCTATGAGGAGGAATGATATGTTAGAAGCAGAATCAACTGAAACCGTATGGGTTGAACTGAGGAACAAAAAAGGGGGCGATCACACCGATGAAAATATAGTATAGGTCCTCAAACAGAGGCAAATAGAAGCATAAATATGTAGGCAAATTGATGAGAAATGCAGAAACAAAAGGGCAGTAATAGCAGTGGACTTCAGCTATCCTAATATTAACTGGGAAAATTCATTGTAAAATGTATAGAGGGTGCAAAATTCTCAAAATGTATTCAGGAGAACATTTTTAGGATGGTAAAAGCAAGCCCAAAAAGAGAAGGGGCAGTTCTGGGCTTAGGTTTTAGGGAATGAAGCTGGGCAAATGGAAGGGGTATCAGTGAAAGAGCATTTTAGTGGTAGTGAGCATAATTTAGAGTTAGATTTGGAGTTGTTATGGGAAAGGATAAAGGTAGATCAGGAATAAAAGATTGAAATCAGGGAAAGGCCAATTTTAGTAAGCTATAAAGTGATTTGGCCGAAGTGGACTTGAAACAACTACTTGAAGGTAAATAAGTGCCAGAGCAGAGGGAGGGATTCAAGGAGGAGATAAAGAGGGTTCAGACAAATATGTTCCCACAAAAAAAGGGTGGGACTCCCACATCCAGACACCCCTTACATGTAAAAGAGCATAGAGAACAGGATACGGCAAAAATAGGGATGTATATGTCAGATGCCAAGAGCTCAATACCACTGAAAGCCGAGAGGAGTATAGAAAGTACAGGAGTGAAAATAAAAAGGAAATTAGGAAATCAAAGAGAGGGCATGAAAAAAGCATTGGCAAGTTAAATTAAGGAAATCCCAAAGATATTTTATAAACACATAATAAGCAAGATAATAACTAAGGAAAGAGTGAGACCAAAAAGATAAACTTGTGTGTGGAGGTGAAAGACATGAGCATGGTTCTTAATGAATACTTTGGGTCTGTTATCACAAGAGAGGGACAAAGCATAGATTATACTTAAGGGGAAGTGCAAAATATTGGATGGAATAAACAGAGTGAGGGAGAGAATATTAAAATGGTGAGGAACCTTGAAAATGGATAAATCACTAGGTTTGGATTTAATGATCCTAGGCCGTTAAGGGAAGCAAGGGAGGAAAATAACATCATTTTGCAATCCTCTCTGGCTAGAGGTGTGTTGCGGGAGGAAGTTAACATTTTACCATTGTTGCAAAGCAGATTAATTACAGACCAGTCAACCTAACTTCAGTGGTGGGCAAATTATTGGAAAAAAGCTCCGAGAGATGGTATAAAACATCATTTAGAGAGACATAAATTAATCAAGGACAGTCGGTATAGATTTAGGGAACGTCGTACCTGATTAATGATTTCCTTTTTTCAGCAAGTAACTAGGGGGAGGGTCAATGAGGGTAATGTGTTTGATGTAGTCTACATGGGTTTTAGCAAGACTTTTAACAAGGTCCAAAAAGGCAGACTGATCAGTAAGTTAAAAGCTTATGGGATTCAAAGGCAAGTGGCAATCTGAATCCAAAATTAGCTCAGTGACAGGAAGCAAAGGGTTATGGTCGATGAGTGTTTTTGTAACTGGAAGGTTGTTTCCTGTGGGATTCTGCAGGGCTCTCTGCTGTGTCCCTTACTGTTCATGGTATATATGATTGACTTAATGTGCAGATGGTGACTGTGTGGTTGATACTGAGGAAGAAAGCTGTAGACTGCAAGGAGATATTAATGAACTGGTCAGGTAGACAAGAAAGTGGCAAATGGAATTCAATCCAGAGAAATGTGAGGTAAAACATTTGAGAAGATCAGACAAAGCAAGGGAATAACGAATAAATAGTAGGATACTGCAAGTGTAGAGGAACAGAGGAACCTCAGAATATATTTATACTGAACCTGAAGGTAGCAGGACAGATAAATAAGTTGGTGAAGAAGTCATATGGCACAACTTCCTTAATTAGCCAAAACCGAGAGTGGGAGAGCAGGGAGGTTATGCTAGAACTGTATACAACACGTTAGTCGCAGCTAACTTGACATATGTGTTCACACTAGAGACCATACAGAAGACATTTACAAGGATGTGCCAGGAATGGAAAATTTTAGCTATGACAAAAGTTTGGATAGTTGGGGACTGTTTTCTTTGAAAGAGACCAGTAGAGATTTAATTGAGGATATTAAATTATGAGGGGCATATAAAGAGTGGATAGGAAAGATCTATTTTGGTTAGCAGAATAGGTCTGCTAATAAACAGGTGGCATAGGTTTAAAGTAGTTAGCAGAAGGACTAGGGGCAGTTGAGGAGAAATATTTTCACCCAGAGGGCAGTGTGGTCTGGAACTCACTTTATTAAAGTGGAGGCAGGAACCCTCATCACATTAAAAAAACACTTGAATATGCACTTTTGGAGCTGTAACTATGGATCAAGAGAAGATGGAATTTGGCTGGATTGTTCTTTTTGAATAGGCACATAAGTGATGGGCCGAATGGCCCTCTTCAGAGTTGTATATTTTTCTGTGTTACTGTGCAAGTTAGTTACAGGACAGTTTTGAAACCTGACATGATAAATTCAAGGAGCCAGAGGGAAATGGAAGCAGAGACCATAGAATTTATATGCCAAAGGTCTATTGAAGGTAGCTGGAGAATGTCCAACATAAGTCAAACAGTGAGACATGGTTAATCCGAGTAATCACAGGTCAGTTGACTTAATATGTGGGGCAGGAAAAATTTTGAAATCAGTATCGAAAGATGAAATTACTAAATATCCAAAACAAAGAAAATATTGCTGAAAAGAGAGACATATTGTTGAAGCTTTTTGTCTTGCACGCATCAGGAACAAACGCAAGAATACCAAATTTTAAACAATCACAACAATTTATACTAAAGGAGAAAAGAGTGATGACGGCAGTCGACTCTGATTGGCTGAGGTGCTGCCATGGAGAAAGCAACAGCCAAAGGAATGTTTGCTCATAATAAGTAGAATACAGACCATACTCATCCAGCCCGGACTTGCAAAACTCAAAACAAAATATTTACTACTACCTGTGATTCCACAATTGGATAGCACTTGGTGAAAAATCCTGAGTGTGCTGATTGTTACATAACCCATTTAAGATAATCAGTCGAGCTTGTAATGTGGCTCATTTACGCTTGCTGGAAGCAACATGCATTCATATGCAAAGAAAAGGAATATGTTCAAGCCCTGTGCCTTTTTTGAATCACCCAGGAGCTTGGGGAGCCCATTGCTTTCTCCATGGCAACAATGCGACCAGAGTCGACTTGCCAACTAATCAACACCCTTTTCCCCATTAGTATAAATTGTTGCGATCGTTTGAAATTTGGCATTCTTGCATTTGTCCTGACGATTGCAAGATGAAAAGCTTTGGCAACATGTCTCTCTTTACAGCAAGGGAGGGAGTTAAGGGGGATTGTCTAATGTTGGAGGAGAGGATAAGACAGGTTTTTTTAATATTCCTATTCTGAATAACCCTTTAACAAACCTCCAATCACAGTAACAATTCATCAATGGCATTTCCTACCTTGAGATTTTTACAGAGATGGGTCGGGCTACTGGCCGATGAGACCGCAGGGCTGAGCGGGAGAGAATTCTTCTTTTGTTGCTAAGAGGGGACCTGGGACTTGAAGTTTCCCTGTCCAAAGGTTCAGCAGCACTAAAAAGAACATTTATTTCTAAATTATTTAATTTCCTCATGAAGCCTAAAACATTGGTAATTTTACATTTAAAATGATATCCAAATTATAATGTAATTATAATTCTTATGTAAAAGGAAGCCCTGAGGAGCTTCATATAAGAAATAAGAACAGAAGTAGACCATTTGGATCATCAAGCCTGCATCCCTTTCAACACAATCATGGCTGACCTTCTGCCTCAATTCCCTTTCCTGCTTACACCCCATATCTCTAGATTTCCTGAGACACCAAAAACCCGTCCATCTTAGTCTTAAATATACCCAACAAAGGAGCATCCACAACCTTCTGCAGTAGGCAACCTGCCACCAGCAGACTCATCAACAACATCCTCCTCATGTACATATCCATGGTCTTATCCCCACCCTATCTCTTCATCCTCCTGAGACAGAGTCCAAGCACTTCAATTCTTTGACTATGGTCTCCTGAACATTCCCAAAGTTCCTGTGCTTCATTTCCAAATGCATAGCTTTCACCCCTCCTGGTTTTATGATCCCAACTGATGTTATTTCTGGACAAGTCAGATTCCAGGTTGGAACCTGGTTTGCTGGATCCTAACTTTTATTTTTTTTTTGTTTAAAAACGTGCAGAGAGGCAACTGAACAGTCACGGGAGTCAGCTGATGAATTTTTAACAAAAGAAGAAAACATTTATTAAACAAGAAAAGATGAACTACATTACAATACTTCTTCATCCACAACTATACCTTTACAGGTATATTCAGATTCGTAAGGAAAACATAAGTTACAAAAGCTATCTTATACTCTAATGTTCACAGTATGCACACAGTCCATGTAAACCAATAGGCGATCTGTGGTCAGGCACCACTCTCCGAAACCAAGTTTGAGATGCAACACCAAACAGATGCTATGGATCTCTCAGCACCCCGCCACCGCCACCCCGACCCCTGGCTCGTCACACCATGAGCCAACCAGTCTCATTAAACTCCCTCTTTCATATGAGCGTTTCCAATCTCCATTCTCCAAGAACTCGCTTTGGAATCTTTTCCCAAACGACGCTTCCTCTCAGGTGCCTTCCACAAGGATCCACTTCCAGAGTTCAAACTCTCCTTCCGATGTTCCTCTCCCCCCGATCGCCACTTGCATTCAACCTTTGGCTTCCATGCATTCTCTCTCAAATGTTCAGCTGTGCCAACAGAACACCCCACTACTTCATGTACCAATACAATAGAGTTACAGACCTTAGGCTATCTCCTTGGATCTTCTGGCTTCTCGCAAGCCTATTTTGCTTTAAGCCTGCATCCTGTAGCTTTCTCCCTTTAAGCTTAGAGCCTTTCTCTGTTCCTCACTCTTAATTTCACATAACAGGACCCCTCTTCTTCTGTTCTTTGGGGAAACCTGCTTCCTGCAGCTCCCTCCTGTCCAGCTTCTCCTAGCTTCTGTTTCCAACTTTATTTTGGAATTTGCTATCTGTGCGTCTCCTATGATGTTTCTGTTGGCAACTCTTTTTGACTGAACTGAAACTACTTTCCTTGTGTTTCCCTAGTTCTCTGAGGGGGCTTCCTGGTGCTAGGCAACAGCCCAGTGTTTTCTACCTTGTGTTTGTTTTAACTCCTCTTCAAGAGTCATAAAACCTAATTCAAATGTAGGCATCTTTTGAAGTGAAACTAAAAACTCAAGTTCCCCCTTTAACTCAAATTACAGAAACACAAATTAAACTTAAAGATATACCTTATTCCAATCACACACAAATACAAATGTAATTTACTTAAAATATCTCTAACTCCTAACACCCCTCCCCTTGAAAGAAAGAAAGAAAGCTTCACAACAGTGAAGGTTTCTTTACAATGGCCTTACATCCGCTTCATGCAAATTTATCATAAACATCTAACAATAGCTTATTACAGTCTATACAAATGAATTTTCCATCTCATTTTACAACTACACATCACACTGTACAATTACAAAAATATACTTAAAGTCAATAAATTTAACAAGATTAGCAGAATTTGTACATCATAGCATTATCATAACTCAAGTCGTGTGTTTCGTTTTCCTCTTACTCTGTCTTTAACACAGCAAAGAATGTTTCACTTAAGTCCACAGTCCAATTGTCCTTTTCATTAGCTGTAGATGTAATTCCAACCTCATTTTCCAAATTCAAATGTGGTAAATTCTCATTTCGATTTAGCAAAGTTAAAATTTTCTGCATTAACATCTCATTTCTTCCCTGATCAAAATCTCTATTTGCTGTTTCAAAGATATTGAGATTTTTTTGCATTCAGACAAAAGGGTTTTGTACTCCTGCTTGGTTTGATCTTTAAACTTTTTATGATCTCGTTGTTTCGCCCAATCCCGCTTTGAACAGGTCTTTTCCACTTCTTTTTGAGCAATGTCAATCACTTTCTCCCTCTGGAATTTCATAGTTCGTTCCAACCCTTCAATTCTTTTGCATAATTTAAGAACTATAACAGTGCACTCCTCAGCAGGTTTTGAATGGTCTTTTCAAACTATCCACTTGCCTGGATTCCAATTGTTGCATTTTGTGCATTGGCACCGCAAGCACTTGTAAATCAGCGTGTCTGGTCATTGACCTTTCCAGACCATTTCCAATTTCAGTCCTTTTTGTTGACAATTCTTAAGTTCCAATTCTGCATGCACATGAGCTGTTTTCACATTGTCCATTACTAAAGTTGATACATCAGTAACATTACTTGCATCAGTTTTCTGCTCAACTGAACAAGTCGGCAAGAACTTTTTATTCACAGGAACACCTTCAGAACTGTGACCCTCCATACCATACATCTTCTCTAGCATTTTCTCCAGTTTGCTTCAGCGTTCAAGAATCGCATTGCTCTTTTCACAATGATGTTCTAACAGTTCGTTAGTTTATTTTTAATCTGTATTCAATCAATTATTCTGATTTACCAATAATTCCTTTTCTTGTTCAAGGCAATTTCAATTATATTTCATAGAGACTACTGATGCTTGAAGTTCATCAAGTTTTAACTGAATATTGACCTTTGTTAAATTTGCTTCTACAAGTTTATCATTTAGATATCATTTAGACATTCCAAGTCCTCAGTCAAGTATTTTAATTTCTGTGGCTGATCCTCAATTGTTCTCACCAATTCTCTTTTTACATTAGCAAACTCCTCTTTTACTCATGAAATTTGGTTTTCTACATTAATCAGGGTTTCCTTCAATTGCTTGTTATCGGCATAAAGAATTTAATTTTTGACCACAGTAATTGTTGAGATCAGCATGATCAACCGCCTGCTGCAATACATACGTTGCCACATCTCAATCTCCACTAGCCAAATCATTATCCAGAATAAAATTGACCCCTTCAGGAGGTGATCTAGGAATATTCCCACCATAACAATTCCGTTTACAAAGTTACTTTGTAAGTTGACTCTCAGGTTCATCAATTCCATTAATACCCCTTATTAATGCTTTTTCCATTATAAAACTGCCTGGAACACAAATTGTATCATCAGCCACCATCGATGACTGATCTGCCCAAGTATCTCTCAAAATTTTGATCTGTTAACTTATTTTGTTGGAGGAGTAAGGGAACACTTCTCCCTTCGAAACAAAACATCCAAACCTTCTAATAGCCTGACTTCCTTAACCAGTATTCAAAGAAAAATTCTCTGGACTATCCTGAATCATATCCCCCTTTACTGTTAGTTCTCAGGGAATATGTTTCACCTGTACCACTGCTACAGTTTTAACAACCACTTTCTTTTCTGATGCAATCTTTCCTGAGCATTCCTTAGGCTTTCCTACTATGCAATAGGTTTACCATTTAATTTCCAGCAATCTGCCCAAAAATGTCCCACCTTGTTTCAATGGAAACGCTTAGGCCTTTGAATGTCACTGCCACCCTTACCACCTTCCTTTCTGGTCTGAGGAAGAATTTCCTGGGAATTCCCAGCTGTCCCTTCTCTTCCCTGGCTACTTGCTTTCCTTTCACCTTCCCACCTTCTATCCTTCTTGGGTTTGTGGGGATGATGGAAAAAGGCTTTAGATCTATGGACCAGTTTATAATCATCGGCCATCTCTGTTGCTTGTCTAGCTGTTTTAACCCTCTGGTCTTCAACATGGGTTCTAACTACCGAAGGAAGTGGATCTTTAAATTCTTCCAAGAGAATTATTTCCCTAAGAGCTTCATACATTGTCTCTACTTTGATGCCTGTATCCAATGGTCAAAATTATTTTACCCTCTCGAACTCAATATAGGTCTGCCCAGGCTGTTTCCTTGTTTTCTGAAATTTCTGCCTGTATGCCCCAGGGACCAATTCATATGCACTAAGAATAGCCTTTTTCACTACATCATACTCCACAGATACCTCTTCTGACAGCGATGCATTTACCTCATGAGCTCTATACACCAGCCTACTCTGTAAGAACAATGTCCAGATTTCCTTAGGCCACTTCATTTGCTTAGTCACATTTTCAAATGAGATAAAGAATGCCTGTAGATCCCTTTTGTGAAACTTTGGAAGAGATTGTACAAATTTAAACATCTCCCCACTAGGCTTTAGGTTGGAGGTGGTTGTTTCACCATCAGAGCCATCCTCTGCATCTGAGGTCTCTCTTTTTTTAAAAGTCCAGCTTTTTAAGCCAGCATTCCATTTTTCGTTCCTTCTCTCTTTCCTCCATTGCTAACTTCTCCCTCTGGAGGTCAAGTTCTCTTATCCTATCTCGCTCTCTTCCTCTCTCCTGCCTTTCTGCTTGCTCCCTTTGAAACGCACTCCCCTTTTCCTTTTCTTGTGCCTCTAATTCAAGTTTTTTCAGTTGTTTTTCATATTCAAGTTGCTTCATTCGCAACTGGATCTTTGCTAATTCAATTGACTCAACCCCAGAGAACATGGTCTATCTGGCATCCCTTCCAGTTTCAAATGCTGCGCTATTGTCACAACTATGTCTGCTTTCTTCGCCCCTAGGGGTAATTCTAACTCCAGTTTATCTGCCAATTCCATTAACTTACTCTTGGTTAATTTCTGTAAACCAGTCAGGGTTACATTTTCTATCTGTAAAAAAGTCTTAACAACTCCAAAGCCATTTCAAATTCCAACCCATATAATATACCTCACAGCAACACCAATTCCTATGTCCAGTACCTCCACGTAATCGTTTTTTAAGAATTCACAGATCCCACCAAAAATCAAAGATTTCCAATCCCACAAAAGATCCTACTTTTATAACAATAATCCTGGACAAGCCCCCACCATGATCCCAGCTGGTTTACTACTGGACAAGTCAGATCCTAGGGTGGAACCTCGTTTGATAGATCCTAACTTTAATTTTTTGTTTAAAAACGTGGAGGGCAGCTACTGAACAGAGTCACAGGAGTCAGCTGATGAGCTTTTAATAAAAAGAAACATTTATTAAACAAGAAAAGTTGAACTATATTACTATGCTCCTTCACCCACAACTATACCTTTACAGATATATTCAGATTAATAAGGATAACACAAGTTACAAAAGCTATCTTATACTCAAGTGTCCACAGTAAGTACATAGCCCATGTAAACTAATAGGCAAGCTGTGGTCAGGCACCACTCTCTGAAACCAAGTGACAGATGCAACACCAAACAGATGATATGGATCTCTCAGCAACTGCCCCCCCCCAGATGCTTGTCACACCATGAGCCAACCAGTCTCACTGAACTCCCTCTTTCACACGCAGAGAGGTAATTCTGTTTTTGTTTTCCCTCTTTCACACAAATGTTTCCAATCTCCATTCTCCAAGAACTTGCTTTCTTCCAAACTGACGCTTCCTCTCAGGTGCCTTCCACAAGGATCCACCTCCAGTGTTTTGAACTCTCCTTTTGATGTTCCTCTCCCCTGGATTGCCATGTGCATTCAACCTTTGCCTTCCATGCACTCTCTCTCTCTCTCTCTCAAACACTCAGCCATGCCAACAGAACACCATTGCCTCACATGCCCGTAGAATAGAATTACAGATCTTCAGCTGCCTCCTTGGATCTCTGGCTTCTTGAAAGTCTATTTTACCTTAAGCCTGCATCCTGCAGCTTTCTCCCTTTAAGCTTGGAGCCTTTCTCTGCTCCTCACTCTTGACTTCACTTAACAGGACCTTTTCCAGATTCCCGTTCTTTCCCTTTGACTAGAACATCTTCTCACGATATTCCTTCTTCTGTTCTTTGGGGAAATCTGCTTCCTGCAGCTCCCTCTTGCCCAGCTTCTCCTAGCTCCTATTTCCAACTTTAGTTTGGGACTTGCTCTCTGTCCCTCTCCTATGCTGCTTCTGATGGCAACTCTTTTCAACTGAACTGAAGCTACTTTCCCTGTGTTTTCCTTGTCTCTGTGTAGGCCTCCTGATGCTAAGCAACAGCCCAGTTTTTTTCTACTTTCTGTTTGTTTTAACTTCCTTTCAGGAGTCATAAAACCTAATTAAAATTTTAAAGTGAAACTAAAACTCAAGTTCCCCCTTTCTTAACACGCAAATGACAGAAACACAAATTAAACTTAAAGATATACCTTATTCCAACAAATACAAATATATCTTACTTAAACTATCTCTAGTTCATAACACTGGCTGTGCTCTTGAAACCTCTCCCTGCGGCATCAGCCTAGGTTTTGCATTCAAAAGTCGAGAAGCATCTTAGAAGATTCACACCAATGGAAAACTAACCTTTCAAAAGGATCCAGGTCATTGGGATCACCATACACAGATAATGAAGCTGCTCCAATATCTGTTCGCATAGTCCTCAGGGAAGGCTCCAGTGGCCTGTACATGGAAGGAACTGAAATCCCATTTACGGGCTTACCAAGGCCAAGATTCTTTGCAATGCGTGAGCGTGCTGTGACACTTGGTTTAATCTATTTAAAAACACAAAAATGTTACCCGACATTTGACTGAAAACTCAGAACTACAATACAGAACAGCAGCAATGTTGCTCTCACCGCCTTCTTCATTCCCCTCCTTCTCTTCACTTTTCTCCTACGCTTTCGCTTTCCGCTGACCTTAGTTCCAGATGTCAGGCTGGTTTTGCTGAGAGGTTTCTTTGCTCCAAACCTTTTCTTCTTTTTACCTGGAGAGACCCCAGTTAGAACACGTCTCAAGTCAACACTTACAGCTTGCGTGAGTGGCAACTACAAGGCTAGAAATTAGTCTTTACACCAATTTCCATTCTGTGGCATAGAAATGCAGAGTTAGGCACACTTAAAATACACTCTTTTCATACCCATCTCCTGCTCCCTACCACCCTCCCCCTGCTCCCAATCCCATTCCAGGTTATGGACATTAATCTTTCCACATAACCCTTCAGAGAATCTGAGCTTCACTGGCTAGTAAGTTTGGATAGGATAAATAAGAGAAGGCCTCAGTGAAATATCTAAAATATTAAAGAGATATGAATGTCGTACTTGGGAATAATGATCTGCTAAACATTAAGAAGGAGTCAAAGGAAATAAATGAAAATTAGAGAAAATAAATTACACAAGCAAAAAAAGTTTGGAACAATCTATTGTTGGACTGGTTGGGCCAAATACCGATTGTGTTTCTGTGCTGTGTATTCTATGTAATATTGAAACAGAGTAATCAAGACAACAACTTTGGGCATAAATACAGTAAGTAGCAGCTAATGTACACAGTTTGGGCTTTGCTGAGACAATTAATGGCCGAGTGGGACGGGCTTTGACGGGAAAGCCGATGGCCGAGTGGGACGGGCTTTGACAGGAGAGCCGATGGCCAAGTGGGATGGGCTTTGATGGGAAAACCAATGGCCGAGTGGGACGGGCTTTGACGGGAGAGCTGATGGCCGAGTGGGATGGGCTTTGACGGGAGAGCCAATGGCCGAGTGGGATGGGCTTTGACGGGAGAGCCGATGGCCGAGTGGGATGAGCTTTGACAGGAGAGCAGATGGCCGAGTGGGATGGGCTTTGATGGGAAAACCAATGGCCGAGTGGGACGGGCTTTGACGGGAGAGCTGATGGCCGAGTGGGATGGGCTTTGACGGGAGAGCCAATGGCCGAGTGGGATGGGCTTTGACGGGAGAGCCGATGGCCGAGTGGGATGAGCTTTGACAGGAGAGCAGATGGCCGAGTGGGATGGGCTTTGAAGGGAGAGCTGATGGCCGAGAGGGACGGGCTTTGACGGGAGAGCTGATGGCCGAGAGGGACGGGCTTTGACGGGAGAGCTGATGGCTGAGGGACAGGCTTTGAAGGGAGAGCCGATGGCCGAGTGGTATGGGCTTTGATGGGAGAGCCGATGGCCGAGTGGGACGGGCTTTGACGGGAGAGCTGATGGCCGAGTGGGACGGGCTTTGATGGGAGAGCTGATGGCCGAGTGGGATGGGCTTTGATGGGAGAGCCGATGGCCGAGTGGGACGGGCTTTGACGGGAGAGCTGATGGCCGAGTGGGATGGGCTTTGATGGGAGAGCCGTTGGCTAAGTGGGACGGGCTTTGACGGGAGAGTCTATGGCTCTGTTGGGAGAGTTAATGATGGGGAGGAATGGGAATGCTTAAGTGCAGGAGGCACTGGTTTTTTTATTCGTGACATTTTGTATGCATGAAGCTAATCACTATTACCTGTTCTTTTTCTACGTTTCTTTGTGCTTCGAGTTCGTGGAGTGAGGGGCCGATGATACACGGCTGTGTTTAAGCCTGCGACGACTGTTTCAATAGTTTCATCCAGCAGACTCGCATTCATCAGGTACTGTGGTACATGCTGCAGGTAAAAACCAACATAGTAATAACAAAACCCCAAGCACATTTTTATTTTGTATCGCTCAGTGCATCCCAGCAGTTGTAAACAAGCTCATGTCATCATTTTTTTTGGTATGACACAGTGCGACGATTGATAAAGAACATGAACCTCTTGTAAATTCCATGATACCGAGACGCGTATAATAACCTTAATGGGTTTGATCAAAAATAAAGAAGCTTGGATCACTTAGCACAAATCGTGCTTTGCCCCTCTAATAATGCAAGGCTGAAGCATTTCCAACCATGTTCTGCCAGAAGTGTTGAGTTGGCCGATTAATTGGTGAAGACACGATAATTAACTTGCATGGTTGTCTAACCCGGTTAGGGTCAGGAATAGGAGTGGATATCACAGCAATTGTAATTCTCCAGGGTAAACTATGAAGAGGAGTCAGTGATATAAGTGAACCTATGGCCCTGTGTGAGTCACTGCCTTCGAGTAAACTGAATTCAAATACAAAGAAAATAAATTACCATCTCACTTGGAACTCAATACACTGCTGTAATGTCAGGATGAGATATTTGAGGCAACTGAAGTTCTAAGAACTGTCACTATCTAAAAGGATTTTACATGACCAAAGAAATGACAATTATAAAGGTACCTAGTTGGCTTACAAAAGGAACCTATTATAAAGGCCCAGATTTTGCAGTAATAATGACAGCAAAACAGTGTGTTCACCATCATTATTCTTCTAAAACTGACAGCAACTTCTGGAATCCACACATGTGTAGGATAACATGAAAATGCAGAAGCTGCTATCAGTGATTCTACACCTGCTCATAGTGTGAAGGAATCTATGTTTCCAATTTGTTTCTCTGTACTTTCTGTTTAGAGGCCATGCCCTGGTTAAGGAACTACAACTCCCGGCATACCTGGGGCAATGACACAAGCGCACAGTGTGGTGGGGGGCAGGCTGCGCATGCTCGGTTCCAGGTTCCCTTTGATGACTGTGCAGATTGTGTGAAAAGAATGACCAGGGTTTTGGCACAGAAACCCGACCACAGGAACTGGGGGATGCGCAAAAAGGAACCCATGGGACAAGTTTAATCAGAAGCTGAAGAGGCTGCAGAAGGTCTTTAGCTCCGTGCAGCGAAGGCTCAGAAAAGCCCATGGGGTGCTGAGTTCAGAGAACCCCAAGAGCAGTCGATAGTTCCATGTTGTTTGGGGGTTGGGGCTCAGAGAAGCCCAGGAGCAGTTGATAGCTCCGTGCTGTTTGGGGGTTGGGGCTCAGAGAAGCTGTCTGCTCTGTGAAGCTGGAAGTTGGGACAAAGAGAAACCTGTGGTAAGCAGTAGTTGTCTGTTCAGTACAGATAAATAGCTGTGATTGATACAGGATGCAGCATGGATAACCCAATGGGAAGCAGCCTCTGAAGAAGTGATTGAGTGCCTGGAAGGTGAGCAGTTGTTGGGGGTGTCTGAGCTGGAATCCAGTTGCCTGACAACTCAATGCAGGCAGAAGATGCAAGAGGGCTTCAAGGCTGAGTTGGAGTTGCGGTCGAGGGAAATCAGACTAGATTCTGGAAAGAGGGGAGCTGAAATCCCTCATGACGAAGACTAGCTTTAAAGAATTTTTGCAGCTCACAGTAATCATTGGCATCTGGGTGAGCTGCTGAGAAAATGTGCGTGTCTGTCTTAGTCGTATTTACCATTTAATGTGCAGTTTGTGGTGTGTTCGACCTCAGCTTGCCCATTAATTCATGTTTACCTCATGTTAATTTTGGGTGTTGGAGTATAAGCTAGACAGAATTGACTATTTGCTTTGTTGAAAGTTGGTTTGTAAAAAAAATTCTGTTTGTTTAAAACCATGGAATCTTGTGGCTTTATTCTCTTAGTAAGTAACTGGTATTTCAAATTTCATCTACTTTACAACACAAGTTGCTGGTCTCTAACTGGATCAGAGCAGTAGGATATGCAATTGAAGTCCCCAGGCTACAATCAATTAAACATCATTGAAATGACAAGAACTTCCCCTTTTATGCTATAATATCACTATTAAAACGCCCAAAAAGATCTCCCCTTGTTAATGAAGTGAAACTGATATTTTAACGGTGTGCTAAGTCATAACTACAGTTGAAGAAACTATCTGGGCCTATATTTGGATAATATTAAATTTTTCCATTTTGGTAAAAATTCCAAGTTTAAATTTTTTTTTTGAAGTTTATGATATTTCAGCTTCTAATATGTATTTCCCAATCTTTACTTCAGTCTTCGTAAAAGTTAATTAAAAGTGAAAAATAATCAGTCCATTTTACTTCCTGGTTTGCTGTCTGTGAGAATACTTCAAAGTGATTGGCTGCTTATCCTGCTTGATGGCATTAATATTACTATGCGACTGGCAAGCCCCTTAACTTGGCACCAGATTCAAGCATCAAAAAAAGTGAAAACTATGCCACAAAGATTGCTAGATTTTTGTAGGCATCTTTTTTGGACATTAAAGACAAGTGCCATTGTTTTGCTGCTGACCTCAAAACCCAGACCACAAATTCACAACAGCCATAATTTCTTTAATACATCATTACTTGAGTTTCTGGGTTAGGCGATGGCATTATGGTATTGTCGCTAGACTAGTAATCCAGAGGCCCAGGGTAATGCTCTGGGGACTGGGTTTGAATCCCACCAGGGCAGATGGTGGAACTTGAATTCACTGAAAATCTGGAATTAAAAGTCTAATGATGAGCATGAAACCATTGCCAATCATTGCAAAAACCCATCTGGTTCATTAATGTACTTTAGGGAAGGAAATCTGTCATCCTTACCTGGTCTGGTCTACATGTGACTTCAGACCCACAGCAATTTGGTTGACTCTTAAATACCCTCTGAATTAGCCCAGCAAGCCACTTGGTTGTATCAAACCGCTACAAAGTCATAAAAAAAAAATGGAACCCGACAGACCACCCAGCATCAACCTAGGCACCAGAAACGACAACGGTAATCTCAGCCTTGTCAACCCTGTAAACTCCTCCTTACTAACATCTGGGGGCCAGTGCAAAATTGGGAGAGCTGTCTCACAGACTAGGCGAGCAACAGCCTGACATAGTCATACTCATGGAATCCGATCTTAGAGATAATGTCCCAGACACCACCATCACCACTGGCAGGACAGACCCAGCAAAGGTGGCGGCACAGTGGTATACGGTTGGGAGGGAGTTGCCCTGAGCAACATTGACTCCAGACCCTATGAAGTCTCATGGCATCATGTCAAACATGGACAAGGAAACATCCTGCTGATTACCACGTGCTGCCCTCCCGCAGCTGATGAATCAGTGCTCCTCCATGTTGAACACCACTTGGAGGAAGCACTGATGGTAGCAAGGGCGCAGAATGTACTCTGGGCAGGGGACTTCAATGTCCACCACCAAGAATGGCTCGGTAGCACCACTACTGACCGAGCTGGCTGAGTCCTAAATGACATAGCTGCTAAACTGGGTCTGCAGCAGGTGGTGAGGGAACCAAAAAGAGGGAAAAACATATGTGACCTCATCCTTACCAATCTGCCTGCCGCAGATGCATCTGTCCATGACAGTATCAGTAGGAGTGACCACTGCACAGTCATTGTGGAGATAAAGTCCCGCCTTCACATTGAGGATACCCTCCATCGTGTTGTGTGGCACTACCACCATGCTAAATCGGATAGATTTCGAACAGGTGTAGCATCTCAAGGCTGGGCCTTCATGAGGCACTGTGAGCCATCAGCAGCAGCCGAATTGGACTCGAACAGAATCTGTAACATCATGGCCTAGCATATCCCCCACTCTACTATTACCATCAAGCCTGGGGATCAACCCTGGTTCAATGAAGAGTGAAGGAGGGCATGCCAGAAGCAGCACTAGGCATACCTAAAAATTAGGTGTCAACCTGGTGAAATTACAACACAGGACTATTTACATGCCAAACAGCATAAGCAGCAAGTGATAGACAGAGCTAAGCGATCCCACAACCAACGGATCAGATCTAAGCTCCGCAGTCCTGCCACATAGAGTCATGAATGGTGGACAATTAAACAACTCACTGGAGGGGGAAGCTCAACAAATATCCCATCCTCAATAATGGAGGAACCCAGCACATCAGTGCAAAAGATAAGGCTGAAGCATTTGCTACAATCTTCAGTCAGAAGTGCAGAGTGGATGTATCTCGGCCTCCTCTGGAGGTCCCCAGCATCACAGATGCCAGTGTTCAGCCAATTTGATTCACTCCATGTGATATCAAGAAATGGCTAAAGGCACTGGATACAGAAAAGACTATGGGCCCTGACAATATTCCGGCAATAGTGCTGAAGACTAGTGCTCCAGAACTTGCTGCGCCCCTAGCCAAGGTGCTCCAGTACAGCTACAACACTAGCATCTACCTGTCTGTGTGGAAAACTGCCCAGCTACGTCCCATACACAAAAAGCAGGACAAATCCAACCCGGCCAACTACCACCCCATCAGTTTACTCTCCATCATCTGTAAAGTAATGGAAAGGGTCATCAAGAGTGCTATCAAGCGGCACTTGCTTCGCGATAACCTGCTTACTGGTGCTCAGTTTGGGTTCCGCCAGAGCCACTCAGCTCCTGACCTCAGTACAGCCTTGGTTCAAACATGGACAAAAGAGCTGAAATCCTGAGGTGAGGTGAGAGTGACTGCCCTTGACATCAAGGCAGCATTTGGCCAAGCGTGGCATCAAGGGGCTCTAGCAGAACTGAAGGCAATGGGAATCAGGGGGAAAACTCTCCGCTGGTTGGGAGTCATACCTAGCACAAAGGAAGATGGTTGTGGTTATCGGAGGTCAGTCATCTCAGCTCCAGGACATCACAGCAGGAGTTCCTCAGGGTAGTGTCCTCAGCCCAACCATCTTCAGCTGCTTCATCAATGAACTTCCTTCCATCATAAGATCAGAAGTGGGGATGTTCGCTGATGATTGCACAATGCTCAGCACCACTTAAGCAGTCCATGTCCAAATGCAGCAAAATCTGGACACTATCCAGGCTTGGGCTGACAACAGGTAAGTAACATTCACGCCACACAAGTTGGAGATGGTCATTGCCTGACACAAGAGAGAACTCAATCAGAACCCCCTCATGTTCAATGGCATTACCATCACTGAATCCCCCACTATCAACATCCTGTGGTTTACCAATGAACAAAAACTAAACTGGATTAGCCATATAAATACTGTGGCTACAAGCGCAGGTCAGAGGCTAGGAATCCTGCGAGGAGTAATTCACCGCCTGACTCCTCAAAGCCTGTCCACCATCTACAAGGCACAAGTCAGGAATGTGACGGAATACTCTCCAGTTGCCTGGATAAGTGCAGCTCCACAACACTCAAGAAGCTTAACACCATCCAGGACAAAGCAGCCTGTTTGATTGGAACCATATCCACAAACATTCATTCCCTCCACCAGCAACACACAGTAGCAGCAGTGTGTACCATCTACAAGATGCAATGCAGGGATTCATCAAGGCTCCTTTGACAGCATCTTCCAAACCCAGGACCACTACCATCTAGAAAGACAAGGGCAGCAGATACGTGGGAACACCACCACCTGGGAGTTCCCCTCCAAGTCACTCAGCCCCATGACTTTATATTGCTGTTCCTTCACTGTCGCTAGGTCAAAATCCTGGAACTCCTTTCTTAACAGCATTGTGGGTGTACCTATACCACATGGATTGCAGTAGCTCAAGAAGGCAGCTCACCACTACCTTCTCAAGGGCAACTAGGGATGGGCAATATATGCTGGCCCAGCCAGTGAAACCCACATCCAATGAATGAATTAAAAAATAGAACACCCAGTTACATGGCTGTTGATGCAGTCTTAATCAATTACTTCCCAACAGAGACATAACCCTGTAGGAGCTCAGGCATAGACATAC
Source organism: Carcharodon carcharias (assembly GCF_017639515.1). Lineage (NCBI taxonomy): Eukaryota > Metazoa > Chordata > Chondrichthyes > Lamniformes > Lamnidae > Carcharodon > Carcharodon carcharias. The sequence goes on along the minus strand of NC_054476.1, from coordinate 38,298,639 downwards.
CCTAAAGTACATTTGAAAACATCATTGCATCATGACCCCTGTGCTATCTTAGCTTTGTATTGTCCAAGTCTATCTCCAAACCATGTAGTTTTGTATTGTGAAATTCAGCGTACCTCGATTTGATGTGCACGGGTAATCCTGTTCCGGTTTACATTTTCCCGAACCCTTTCACTCTGACGAGTCCTTGCTATAGCACGGGTTCTTCTGGCAGATGGACGTAACCGGGAAGTAGTGGGTTCTTGCGCTGCATCAGCAACAAGGAAGGCAACCTCTTCATCATCAATCTCAACATCTGCAAACAGAGGGAAACAGGGTCAGCAATTCCTCCTGTAACACCATTTCTGATGAGCTTTGTTCCATTCGCAAGTTTTAGTTTAGAGTAAGAAACAAGCCAGTTCGTTGTTCCATAGCCCAATGCACTGGTAGGCCCACCTGAAAGGACCTATATTCAGGCAAATTACATCTTTTAGGCAGGGAAAAGGTTCAAGAGCAATGATCAGTTAACTGGGACACAATCTGAACAACTTATATTTACATTGTTGCTTTACCATAGTCTAAAGCTTCCGGTAGTCTTATTGAGAGTACAATAGCACATTTATGATAAAGAGCATAATGCTACCTTTGTCCATCACAAATCCCACACAAAAAATCTAATGCAGCATAATTCAATACATGAACACCACAGCATCTATTATTCATTAATACAACCGAGTGTGTCGCAACACTTGATTTCTAAACGCATTTAAAAGCCCTTTGTCTAATAGACTAGGCTTGTATTCCCTTGAGTATAGAAAAATAAAGGGTGATTTAATTGAGTTGTTTAAGATGATTAAAGGATATGAAAGAAGATAGACAGAAATTATTTTGTCAGGTTGGAGTGGGGAGCCCTGAACAAGGAGGCAAAATCTTAAAATTAAAGTTAGGCCATTTGGGGGTAAAGAGGAAGCACTTCGTCATCCAAAGGGTGGTGGGAATCTGAAATTCAACCCTCTAGGAAGCTGTTACAGCTGGGAGTCAATTGAACATTTCAAAACGGAAATTGATAGATAAATGGAGTTAAGACATTGATCAACTATGATCTAATTGAATGGTGCAAGAGGCCCAAGGGGCTGAATGGTCTACACCTATATTCTTGTACATCTGAAATGGGAATCCATTAGAAATGCACCTCCATTTAGCTGTCATGTTTGTAAATAGTGATATTATTGGGTTTTCAATAGATAATTTTGCATGACATAGCCCCACTCCAGAGAATTCAGTCCATGATATTGGCTGACGCTGACTTTTAGTGCTAGCCGTGGATCAGTGGGTAGCCCTCTTGTCTGTGACTCAGAAGGTCATATGTTCAAGCCCAACCTCGCAGACATGAGCACAAAATTCAAGGCTGATATTCCAGTGCAGTACTAAGGGAATGCTGCACTGTCTGAAGTGCTGGCTTTCAGATGCAGACTTTAAACCGAGGTCCACTTCTGGTGGACGTAAATATAACAGTACTTTTCAAAGAACACTAATGTTGCCTCCAGTGACCTGACCAATATTTATCCAACAATCGACATCAGTAAAATGGATTATCTAGTCAGTTATCTCAATGTGGACCTTGTGTGTACAATGGCTCCATGTTTCCATACATTATAGCTATGGCCACACTTCAGACATACTTAACTGGCTGTGAAGCACTGTGCTGAAAAGAGCGATATTACTCTCAGTTCTTTCTTTGCTAAAATAGCAGCATAGGCACATGGGGTATATAAAAGGGTTAGATCTACTTGCAATTACAAACTCTGGCCACTGCCAATCACTGTGGAGTAGCATAAATGTGATTCCAGCCAGCTACATAACTGGCAAAGTTTCTAAGTAAAATTAAAATCTTTTACAATTTTGTCCTGTCTGGTGGCTGCTGCCCAAGACTTTCCATTACAACCTCCTCTACTTCTCCGCTCCTTGTCTCCAAACAGCTTCATCCCACAGGCCTCTTCCAGCTGCCTGCAGCCTAACTGCCTCCCCCTGGTAGAATGCTTGCTGCTGCCAGATTGAATGCCCCACCACTGCCAGCTAACTCACGTGTAAGGCTCTGCCACTGCCACCCTCCTCTGCTGACCACCCACCCATCCTTAAAGGTCTGTGACCACTGAACTCCTCCACATTACAGGCTCTCGGACTGTCAGTCCAGCACCACAATCAGTCTAACACTATGGGCAGAATCTTCTGTTCTCCCGACGTCACCGCGCATCATTCCGATCGCACCAGAGTTGGCAACGCGCCTGCCGAACTGTCAAAAGCCTGTAAAGGCCATTAATAAAGTAATTGACCAATCTGACAGGGCTGCCCGTCCAACCTTAAAGCTGGTTGGCAGGTGAGGAGCCCAGGCAGCTTTTGCATTTTTCATGAAACCTCATCCACAGGTGAAATGAAGTTTCATGAACAGTTAATAAATTTTTTTTTTTAACATTTCATAAACATGTCCCAGCTCATGTGACACTATCTCGTGAAGGGACATGTGTAAGTAATTTTCAACTTTCATTATTTTAAACTTTGAACCTGAAGTTAATCTCCCTGAAGCAGCTTCGTGCCTCAGGGAGATTTCTACGCTCTTTTGCGCACATGTGCGAAAGAGAGCAGGCCCTGACTCTCCCTCCTCCCCCCGTCTGCACAGGTAGCACTGAGCACTACTGGGCGCGCAACACATTGTGCGGGCCTTAAATGGCCCGCCCATGTAAAACGGCAGCAGGCAGCTGATCGCGTGTGGTGATCAGCTCCGTGCCTGCCCACGCCCGTGCCCGACCGGCCTGCCCGACGGGGAGAAAATTCTCCCCTATGGGCTGAAACTTCCAACTAGCATTGGAAAGTACGGCCTCGCAGGAATTAGATGAATAAACGTACGCTTAACTGGCCTTGAAAATTACGCTGACCTTTCCATTCGATGGAGCTGCTCGGGGCCTGCATCAAAAGACTCCTCACAGACCCCAGCAAAGTGTAGTTCCAACAGTTTCAATGATGCCACATCCCCTTTTTTACGGCACTTGCTGCCGTAAAGCAGGTAAGTTTAAAGGATCAGCGAAATTGACAGGCCGGGGAGAAATGTCTAAGTGGATAGGATTTGGGGGGTGGGGAGGTGTTGGTGGGGATCGGGGGGGTCCAAAGGTTTTTGGGGGAAGGTGGGGGGATGTCCATGAAGAGGCGGGGGGGGGGGAGGTGTCAGAGCTCAGGGGGGTTGGAGGTCAGTGATCAGAGGTCCAGGTAGGGGAAAGGTGGGGGCATGGGGGGGCAGTGTTGGTGTTGGGGGTTTGGACAAACCCCATAAGGGTCAGGGATGCAGGAAGTCCCGTGGCGTCAGTCTGAGTCTTTACACTAACTAGCCAGAAGTTATAAGAGGTTCTAATTCTTCTAACTTTTTCTGAGTAACTATTGGTGTAAGGCATATATATATATATATATATATATATATAGTGTGCACAGATATCAACTCAGTTATCAAACTTAAAGTACTTAAAAAGGCAATTTTCCCCCAAATATAAATCACATGGCTAATTTTTTTTACCATCTGTGGGATTGTTAACAGCACATTCTGGACAAAACCATTCTTCTACTGGAACAGTATCAAGGGCGGGAGTGAGACAATCCAAATGGTATCTAAAAAAAATGGAGACAGTTTGAATCAGCAAAAAATGCTCATAAGTGAGAACAGTTAAGAAGCAAACACAAAAGCAGAACTTTAAAGAATTAAAATGTAAGCACCAAATGTTTTCCAGCGAGCCTGTTACTTCCAATACAGAGCTATAGAACTTGCTTCCAACAACTTGAAGCTGTTATTATCTATATTCGTCACTGGGGACTCCAATGGAAGAAAGACAGAACTGAACCTACACAATTGTGAAGCCCACTCAATTAGCACTGAAAAACGCAGTGGTTCAAGAATGGCAGTTAGGGATAGGCAATAAATACTGGCCTAGACAGCGACGCCCACATCCCATGAATGAAATAAAAATGATAAAAGGGCCATTTCACCCATCTAGTCCATTCCCCTGAATCGACTCTCCATTCAGGGTACTAAACAAATGGTTAAAATCTCCAGGATGTGACTTGAAGGAGCTGTTATTATTTATATTAATCACTGGGGACTCCAAGGGAAGAAAGACAGAACTGAACCTACATGACTGTGAAGCCCACTCAATTAACACTTTCAGCTTCCAGCTCACCACCTAGGACAAGGGCAGGGGGCACATGGAGACATCATTACCTCCAAGCCACACATCAGCCTGACCATCGCTGGCTCAGAATCCAGAACTGCCTACATGGAAGCACAGTGGAAACACCTTTGCTACAGTCGTTCAAGAAGGCTCTTAACACCACCTTCTCAAAAGAAATTAGAAGGGGCAATAAACACCAGCTTCACCAACAATGTCCACATCCTAAGAATTATTTTTTAAAGACATGATTTGAGTTTAACTAGCAGCATTTAGAAAGTGGTCATCCATCAGCTGAATATAAAACAAATCAGTGTTGGTCATACAGTGTCTGATGAACCATGTCTACAGTTGTCAGGGTGTGAAGGAAAGGAGGCAGTTTTCATAAATCATAAAAAGCAGCCCCCATTAGGCAAGTGTTCCTCAGTGATGTTCAGGCAGATTCTGCAGGCACCTTTCAATCACCCTTTTCCCAGCTGTTACTCTAACTCATTTTAAGACAGGTGATTGTCAGGAGATGATTCCTTTTCCTGGATGAAACTTGGAAAAGGAATCATCAAGATATCAAGAGATATGGAGCAAATGGAGTTGAGGTACAAATCGACCATGATCTAATTGAATGATGAGTGAGGCTTGGAGTTGAATTGCCTCCCCTTTTGGGGTGGGTGAGTGAAGCTTTCACTCCCTAGTCACTTCAGATTTGTTAACTCAAACTCTTAAGTTCTCTTTTTTTGATATAATGCCACATTTTACTAAGATGGGTTATGTTTTGAACTGTCTCTTTAATATATGGTAAAAATGGAGTAATGAAGAGTCACATGATCTGCTTTGAGTTCTGCCCTAAGACTAGAAGACTGGTTACCACGGGGATCAGGGGACCAGGTCGAGTGCTATTGAAATACAAGTGCCAGGTTTTTGTTCTTGTTTTTTCAGACTTTCGGCCTCAGAGACTTAGAACAGGAACAGAGAGAGTGGGGGAGTCCGGGATAGAGACAACAGCAATTGCGAGCAGCAAGGAATAGGCTGTTCTGTGGTAATTACCAGGCAGAATGCTGGTGGCAGCAAGTCTTCTAATCAAGGAGAAGGAACTGGCAGGAAGTTAAGAACTCTGAAAGATTCATCCTGGTGTAGCAGGGAGAAGGAATCATTGAGGTGAGCTGTGCTGCTGGAGGTTAGTTTGGGATTTCTTGGAAAAAGGGCAAGGACCTTTGATGGCCAATGGATGTTACAATTCAGTGAAAGGGGGAGAAGCAAGCCTATTGGAAGCTGGGTGTAACTTTGAACTGGGTCCTGTAAAGACTGTAATCCTGTGGAGGGTATGCCTTAATGTATAACTGCGGTGTGGGGTTATCGGTCAAGTTAAGAAACTGACGAGAGATATGTTTTTGATGCTGCTTTTACTTCGTTTGCTACAGTAAAGATCTTAAAACTTGAAATTTTGTTGTGCAATTCTTTTAGGTCAGTCACTGGGAATTCAAATATCCTTTTCAAAGCTATTGGTCTCTAAAGGGATTGTAATATATTCCACGGTGAAAGCTATTAGCTCCAAATTATCCTTGCCTCTCGTCATGATGCCACCATCTCAATCTATTCCCTAATGAAAAACCAGCCAGTTCTCTCAACTTAACTCTGTTTCACATGTTGAACGATATAATTCTTTGCTCTCGATGAACTCACCCAATGTATTAAAATATGAGTAAACCTCCACAATAACAATACCTTCATTTTAAATTCGTCACTTTATGTCCCCTTTATTTTGCAACTTCAAAGATAAAGTTTTATAAATGTTTGAAGCAAATACAGGGTTCTGAGAGAAAAAGACATACAGTAGCACAAGTTGAGGACTGCTCGAACATTAAACCTGTACAGACTAGATAGGCTGAATGGTGGTCTTCTGTGTGGAAATTCCACTGGTTCCACAATAACTCCTTATATTCAAATTGGTGCACATGTTGGGATTCCCACTGTACTGAATTTCACCCCACCTACATTGCCCCAACTGATTTCACATTACAAATAATAAATGTATGTGCCTGTGCAGAATCTCGCAGCAGTGCAGTGGCCCAAACAACAGTGTTTCCATTATCAGGCAGAGCAGTTTCTCCAGTGTCAGAGAATGCTGACACACAGCATGATAGGGCTGCATGGATAGGTTACATGATCAGACCATTGACATCCAAGAAATGAGGAAAGGGGTATGAATATCTCCTGTCTCTATTCGCAATGCAGTCATGGCAGTGCTGAAATGTAAAAGGATGTTAGACAGAAACATAGAAGATAGGAGCAGAAGTAGGTCATTTGGCCCTTCGAGACTGTTCCACTATTCAACATGATCATAGCTGATCCTCTATCTCAATTCCATACTCTCGCTCTCTTCCCATACCCCTTGATGCCTTTACAGTCTAGAAATCTATTTCCTTCTTAAATATATTCAGTGACCTGGCCGCCACAGCCTTCTGTGGTAGAGAATTCCAAACGTTCGCCACCCTAAGTGAAGAAGTTTCTCATCTCAGTCGTAAATGGCCTACCCTGTATCCTGAGACTCCTCGATCTAGACCCCCTCAGCCAGAGGAAACATCATCCCTACATCCAGTCTGTGCAGCCTTGTCAGAATTTTGTACAGTTCAATGAGACCCCTTCTCATTCTTCTAAATTCCAGTGAATGCGGGCTGAGTTGACCCAATTTGTCCTCGTACAGGAACCCTGCCTTCCGAGGAATCAGTCCGGTGAACCTTTGCTGTACTCCCTCTACAGCAAGTATATCCTTTCTTACGTAAGGAGACCAAAACTGCACACAATACTCCAGGTGTGGTGACACCAAGGCCCTGTACAACTGCAGTAAGACATCCTTGTTCCTGTACTCAAGTCCTCTCACAATTAAGGCCAACATACCGTTTACCTTCTTAACTGCTAGCTGCACCTGTATGCTTGCTTTTAGTGATTTGTTTACAAGGACACCCAGGTCCCTTTGTACATCAACATTTCCCAATCTACCACCATTGAAATAATACTTTGCCATTCTGTTTTTCCTACCAAAGTGGATACTTTCACACTTATCCACATTATACTGCATCTCCCATATATTTGCCCACTCACTCTAAATCGTCTAATTGTCTAAATTGCCTTGAAGCCTCTTAACATCCTCCTCACCACTCATATTCCCACCAAGTTTTGTGTCGTCAGCAAACTTGGAAATATTACATTTGGTTCCCTCATCTAAATCATTGATATATATATATTGTGAATAGCTGGGGCCCAAGCACTGATCCCTGCAGTGCCCCACTAGTCACTGCCTGCCACTCAGAAAAAGACCCATTTATTCCTACACTTTGTTTCCTGCCTGCTAACCAATTCTCAATCCATGCCAATATATTACCCCCAATCCCATGTGCCTTAATTTTGCACACTAAGCTCTTGTGTGGGACTTTATCAAGAGCTTTCTGAATCCGAATGCACCGCATCCACTGGTTCTCCCCAAATCCACTGGTTCTCCCTTATCTACTCTGCTAGTTATATCCTCAAAAATCTTCAGTAGATTTGTCAAACATGATTCCCCTTTCATAAATCCATGTTGACATTTTCTAAGTGCCCTGTTACCACATCCTTTATAACAGACTCGAGCATTTTCCCTACTACAGATGTTAAGCTAACCGGTCTGTAATTCCCTGTTTTCTCCCTCCTTCCTTTTTTAAATAGTGGGGTTACATTTGCCACCCTCCAATCTGTCGGGACTGTTCCAAAATCTACAGAATTTTGGAAGATTACAACTAACGCATCCACTATTCCCATAGCCACCTCCTTTAGTGCTCGGGGATGTAGATTATCAGGCTGTGGGGATTTATTGGCTTTCAGTCCCATTAATTTCTCCAGCACAATTTTTTTAGTAATACTAATTTCCTTCATTTCCTTCTTCTCACTAAACCCTTCGTTCCCTAGAATTTCTGGGAAGTTATTTGTGTCTTTCTCTGTGAAGATATCAAAAATACATTGTGGTTCATTACTTGTCGCTCAGTTCAGTCATTTTCAATTCTCAGAGTTTATCACTGCAAAATATATGGGTGAAATTTTAAGATACTTATAAGACTCCAAAATGAACAGAAGACCAATGATTATAGTTAAAAAGGAAATGCCAAAAAAATACTTTTAACATATAAACCAGGGATTTTCACCATTCATCATTATTGCCATCTCATAACATCAAAAGTTATCTGAAGACACTCAGTTATCCCATTTCTTTTGAGTAAAAATGCTGCATGGTATTTCCCAGATTATTTTCCTCCATTAAAATCTTAAGATGGGGACACTAATTCTCAAACAGCACAAACCTCAACTGAGCAAGCCTCATTTGGAGTACTGCATTCATTTTAGGGTATATTGGTCTTTGAGGAGGTGCGGCATGGATTCTGCAGAACAATAACAGAGCTAAAAGGCTTAACTTACGAAGATAGATTGCTGAAACTGGGCTTGATTCCTTTGAATATGGGAGGTTAAGGAATGATCTAATTGAGGTACATATGATGATTTAAAGGAGTTATAGATCGGAGAGAGGGAGATGATTTTCTCTGGTGGACGAATCCAGAACAAGGCAGCATAACCTTAAAATTAGAGTTCAGACACTCAGGAGTAATGTCAGGAAGCACTTCCTCAAAAGGTAGTGCAAATCTAGGTCTCACTCCAGCAAAAAGGCTTCTGAGGCTCTGGGTCAATTGAAAATTTCAAAACTGCAATCAATAGGTTTTTGTTGAGGCAAGAGTATTAAGAATAAGTGGGTGAAATTTTGAGCTGGGTGAATGGAAATAAAATACATGTCAGCCAAGATCCCAGTGAATAGTGGGTCAAGCTTGACAAGCTAACTGTCCTACGTAACACTTTTTGGACACTATGGGAATCAAGGGAATTGGGGTTAAAGCGGAAAAGTGGAGATAAGGTCGATGATCAGCTGCACTGTATCACCTGTTAAGACACGTCACTATACTGTATCTGCATTACCCTGCTTGACACATCACTTTACTGAATCTGAAACTCAGGCACTCAACTATGCTGTATCTGTGTTACCCTGTTAGATAGGCCACTGTACTGAATCTTTTAGACACATCACTGTACTTTATCTGTGTTACCCTGTAGATACTTAGCTTCAACTTAGTCATTGAATCATAGAATGGTTACAGCACGGATGGTAGCCACTGAACCCCCATCGTGTCCGTGTCGCCTCTCTGCAAGAACTTAACTCGTCCCACTTTCCACCCTTCCCCCATGGCCTTGCAATGTTTCTCTCTTCAGATGCTTATCCAATTGCCTTGAAAGCCTTGATTGAATTGGTCTCTACCACTTAGGGAGAGCACTCCAGATTCTAAGCACATGCTGCAAAAAAAAAAAAAATTTCCTCATGTGTCAAAAGAATTAATGACAGATCACCTTAAATCAGTGTTCTCTGGTTCTTGAACCTTCCTCGAGGGGAAACAGTTTTTCTCCATCTATTCTGACCTAGTACCAACCTCTGGGAAGCTTTACTGTATTACTTTTCTCCAGTCCCAGTCAGCTGTATATTTTGGAAACACTTGAAGGTTTAGCACTCAACAACATCAAATTATTTAAATAGCGCCTTTAACATAATAAAACATCTGAAGGCATTTCACTGAAGCATTATAAAACCAAAAATGCCACCGAACCACATAAGGAGATATTAGGTCGGTTGATCAAAGCTTGGGTATAGTTTAAGAAGTGCTTTAAAAGGAGGAAGGTGAGGTGGAGAGGTTAAGGGAGGGTTTTCCAGAACTTAACCATATGACAACCGAATTTACAACTACTAATGCTGAAGAGACTAATATCAGGGAAGTACAAGAGGCCAGAATTTTAAAATCAAGACACTGCTTGACCGGGAGCCAATGCAGGTCAGCGAGCAGAGGGGTGACAGGGGAATAATACTTGGTGTGAGTGAAGACATGAGCAGCAGAGTTTTGGATGACCTCAAGTTTTCAGAGGGTAGAATATGGAACACCAGCCAGGAGTGCATTGAAATTGTTAAGTTTAGAGGTAATGAAGGCATGAATAAGGGTTTCAACTGCAGATAAGCTGAGACAGAAGGGGGTGAAGTTGGGCAATATTAAGGTGGTGAAAAAGTGAAAGCATGATGAGATCAGAAGCTCATATCAGGGTCAAACGTGACACCAAGATTGTGAAGACTGGTTTAATCTCAGGTAATCACAGGGAAATGGATGAAGTCAGTAGTTAGGGAGCGGAGTTTGGAGTGGGGACTGAAACAATGACTTAATGGTTTAAACAGCAAAATATTTAATTTCAGCGATATTACACATTCACGGGATGCAGGCATTGCTGGTAAGGAAAGCATTTATCGTCTGGCTCTAAGTGCCCTCAAGGTGGTGTTGGTGATCCATCTTCTTGAGTGCAACAGAATAGCTTTCTGGACGATTTTAATGGACAGTTAAGAGATAGAGGGTGGATAGGTCTGGAAAGCACTGCCTGAAAGGGTGGCATTTAAAATGCACTTGGATATACATCTGAAGTGCTGTAACCTGCAGGGCTATGGACCAAGAGCTAGAAAGATGGATTAGGCTGGATTTTCAGTAAGCACTGACACCAAGGATGAATAGCCTCCTTCTGTGTCGTAAATGTTTCTAAGTTTCAACCACAGTGCTTGGATCTGGAGTCACATGTATGCCAGACTGGGGTACAGGTAGCAAGTTGCCTTCCCTTAAGGACATTAATGAACCACATCAGTATTTACAACAATTCAGTAGTTTCATGGTCATCATTACAGGTACGACTTTTTATTGTTTGATAAATTCAATTGAAGTTCCCCAGCTGCCATCGTGGGATTTGAGCTCATTTTCTGAAGCATTAGACATCACCTCTAGATTACTAGACCAGTCTGTTATGATCCTTGGCCAGACCCCCAGGTTTTTGGTAAGATTCAATTAAGGACCAATAATGTTTTGTTTTAAATAGACAAAATATAAAATTCAAGACACTTACTAAGTGAATAAAGCCACAAGATTCCACGGGTTTTGAACAAACAAAAATAAACTTTACTATACAAGGTCATAAATATAAAACAATTTACAATATCTATCTTATTGTATAACATTCAGGATTAATGAGGTGCATTTGAATTAACAGGCAAACTGTAGTTGAACATACCATTCTGTACAATAAATGGCAAATGGGACCAAGGCAGAGTCCATGAATTTCTCAACACCCACCCAGACATCAGTAACGCTGTGAGTCAAACAATCCCACTGAAGCTCTGCTTCTCTCTCTCACGAAGAATTCCAGTTTTCACCTTTGAAGATCTAATCTGGGAATTCTTTCCAAAAGTCACTCCAATTTGGACAGTATCAACAATGGCCCATCTCAGAGGGTTTCAATCTCGTCTCCCAAGATTCCGTTCCCCTGGATTCCCAAGTCTGCACTCAGGCACCAACTCACAAGCACAACTTCAGATCTTCGGCTGCGACGAGCAGAACACCACTGCTCCTCAGGGGTATCTTTGCCCCAGTGGCTCAGAGCATAGAGTCACCAACCTTTGGCTGCCTTCTTGGACCGTCAGGGTTTCTCTTGAACCCTCTTCAATTACCAGGACTTCCCTTGAGCCTTCTTCACTTAAAGTCCGTTACCCACAGCCCTTTCCCTATTTGGAGCCTTTTTCCTCTACTCTTTTTTAACTGAACTGGGACTTCTCCCTGTCCCTCTCCCTTTAGGACCTTTCCCTGTCCCATGCCTGGAACACCACTTTTTGGTGGCACTCCATTCCCGGTCACCTGGCCCAGATTTTCACGCCATTTTTCTACTGGCACTGGCGCACTGGGCCCAAAGAACGTAAAAACACTGTACATGTGTAGCCTGCTCCCTGCCTGCGCATGCAGAGAAGCTCTGAGGCCCATTGGGAGTTGAAGTTCCTGACCTCCACTCTCAACATTTTGGTAAGTTTGACTTTCAAAACAAATCACATAGCCACTATGTTAACATACCCCACCTGGATAATGGATGATAACCCTTGGAAAACTTACTTCCTAAGACAACATCTATTGTAAATTTTCAGCTTCTTTGATAAATCAAATTAACCTCAATATTACATCATATCATATACACAGACAAACACATATACATTATATAGATATTTCTATCACAGAATTGTTTTGCCCATCTTCTTCAAGTTACAGCTTTCCCCATCACTGTATCTGCCATGATCTTGTAGATTATGTTTTCCCCAAAAACATCACAATGAGAAGTCAGAAAGGTTGCACCAGGGTATATTGGCCTCTGTGAAATTACAGAAAAACCTTTCAGTAAACCCTTGCTATAAACTAGTAACTGTTTACATAAAAATATACAGAGGAAGAAAAAAAAAAGTTTGCACATTTTAATTTTTTTGGGGGACAGCAAAACTCAGGCTTTCATCTTATATTTCTAAAAATTATGCAAAACCTCATGCAATTGACAGTTCCCTGCTGTAAAATTGAACCGGCTCACTCCATGTGACAACCTCCCATTCACACACCAATCTATATTGAAAATCATGCACTTGCACACACTTCCTATTGTTTGTTAATTATAAATTCCCATTTTAACTTCCCAAGTACATTTTTATAATGGCACCTGCCCACGTAAACTTATCACACTGTAATCCCTTCTTTTGCCCTCAGTGGACTGAAAATAATCACTCCGCAGAGTGCAATAACAGCATGGCAAGTTTACATAGCAGTTTTCTTTATAAAATGTGTCAGAAGAATTTATCATGAAAATGCCCAAAGGATTGCAGAATTTTTTAAAATGGGGAAACATTATTTTAACTCAAACTATTCCAGATGTAACGACCGCCCTCCCCACTCCAACATCTGACACCACTTCAACTGAAAATTACATTAGGCTTTGAATTTCCATGTATAACGCCATTGCAGATCAACTAATAACCCATTGGAAATCAAATATATCCTGGCATTCCCTAGTGGCAAATTTCCATTCCTGCTGCAACAATTTTAGTCATGCTTCTTAGCTCAACATTGTGACAATGAAAACACTGTAATCAGTCAGAATGAGAATTTCCCATGTAAACAAGTCACGGTGGTACTGTAGTTGCAGGCTGTAGCCAGTAGGGTGGCATTGTTGCCTCAGCACATCATGTTTCATTGCATTCCCTGACCAAGCAGCAACTGACAACCTTCTCATGATTCATGTGTGTGCTTCTAAGGAAAGGGATAATTCAATTGTCTGGTGATCGGCATATTAACTTTTAGCTTATGCCTGTCAAATGGGCTTCAACATTCACTCAGTCAGTGGGAATTAGAACTTACCAGACAAAGACGTTTAGCTGAAAAGGGTTCATTCAGTCACAAGCTTCCTTGTTCTGGCCCCCTAGATCCCTCAGCTGACCTCCCAGGAGACATCTTCCAAGGCCAAGTGAAAACGTCACCTGTAGGGGCCCCTAATTCATTAATCTCTCAGTAACTGTCTCCAGTTGAATGATTTGACAGTTTAATCAAGGTGAAGCTAGTTGGGAAATTATTCTTTTAAAATTATGGTTATCAATGAGCAAGAGCAGCTAATTGAATAAACTGATGCTATGGAACATGTGCATGCTCACATAGCTGGGTTCAGACAGAAGTATAAAAGGATTATTAATTCAATGAGGCCTGATCAGTCACGAACCCTAAGGTCGATAACAGTAATGTGAATTTTCAGGGAGATACCTTGAGAGTTCACCAAAGTGCTGCTAAATTTGTGTGTAATTATTATCAAATAACAATTATCACTATATGTTTAATATTCTGACCAACTATATGTTTAATATTCTGACCATCAGCAATTTGAACCCTATTATTTTGAGGAGGAACTTCTAAGCTTAGAAGAAAGGAATCCCATCCTCTAGCATGTTCACTAGCTGAAGCAGTGCTGCAACAAATACTACACAAAGATAATATAAAGATCAAACAACAGAGAACAGGGAAAAAAGTGGCTCCCCAGAACTAACAGTTGTAGATTTTCTTTCCAATATAGTGCTAATGTTCGGATATGCCAAAGATCAGATAATAGGTTGTCATTATAATAAAAGCAATTTGAATTACCACTGTTTCCAAGCACAGTTTTAGGTTATCACGTTTAGCTGGTTACATACCCCGAATCACAACCATCACAGAGGAGAAGGCTATCTTCCCGGTCACTTCGTCCACACACCTCACAGTTTGTCACATCCTCTTCCTCCTCTTCATTGCCTTTATCAGGGTTCTGGAGTGGAATCTTCAAAAGAAATGTGAGTAGTTAAATGTTTGATGATCTAAAGATACCATCTTTACCTCCTGCTTCAACAACACCAGACATCTGATACCTAGGAAGATTAGGAAGAGCCACGGTGTGATTCCCATTCAATTGAGTTTGGCTGTTAGTGGGCCTGTTCTCAATGCGAGGTCACAGTTGGCAGTAAAAACAAGGAAGTGCATTAGATACTTGCATAATATAAGCAAGGATAGGTTCAACAGGCCTTGCTACCCCAGGGGTCATTGTTAGGCACTTGTGTTAGGTACAGCCAAGCACACCCCTATGCCTGGTAAAGCAGGATCACCTATGATGCCCTCAGGAAATTCACTGTCCAGGATCATATACAGGGAACTGACATTTGTGCAAAGCGTCAGAGGTTCCTGGCACATAGGGCACTGTCAGTAACCCAACCCACCCCCAATTCCTAATCACATCACCCTGATCCCTAGCAGGAGGGGGAAAAAGAAACATCTTCCTGATTTTATGCAAACATACTTATACTACTCTAATGAACAGTTTTCTTTCCAACTCACCTTCTTTAAAACTGTCCCTCCAAAATGTGTGCGAACACAGATGTGTTTGAAGAGGATTCGATCAACAGGGCATGAATTGGCATTCTGTTTGAGAAATAAACATTTTATAAACTATCATTGCAATTCCTTTTTCTTTGCAAAATTGTGAGTTAATCAATCTGCTTTGGAATTTTATGACTGAACTTAACGGTGGCTATCACTATATGGCAGCTGGCTTTAAAAGGGCCTGTCAATATCTGCACTTCCAGCATGTGGGAGGTAAAGTAAGATAGAATTTGCATTTATATAGCTTCTTTTATGACTTCAGAATACCCCAAAGTGCAGTCACTGTTGTAATATAGGAAATGCAGCAGCCAATTTGCACACAGCAAGCTCCCATAAACAGCAATGTGATGATCAGATCATATGCTTTAGCAATGGTGATTGAGGGATAATTATTGGTCACGATAACAGGGGGGAAATCCCCTGCTCTTCTATGAGTTGTGCTGTGGAATTCTGCATCCAGCTGAGGGGACAGGCCCTGTTTAACATCTCATTTGAAAAACCACACGTTTAACAGTGCACTGAAGTGACAGGCTGGTTATGTGCTCAAGCACTGAAGTGGGTAGTGAAACTACAATCTTCTGACTCAGAGGCAAGAGTGCTCCCCACTAAGACATGGCTGACATTCTCAACCCGAAGGGAAATACTACTGCCATATCTCTTTCAAATCATTACGGATACAAAAAAGCAGAGAGCAGTGAAGAACAGTCATTTTTCAGGCTGAAAATAAATATACAGTGCTGCTCACCAGGGCTTCATTTGGGGAACAATGCTCTTTTTGATATATATTAATGGTCAGGACTTGAGTATACAGGGCATGACTTCAAAGTGTGCAGATGACACAAAATCCAAAAATGTATGAGCAATGAGGAGGATAATTAACAACCTCACAGAATATAGATAGAATGTTGAAAAGGCAAACAAAAGGTAAGTGAAATGCAATGCAGAAGTATGTGAAGTTATCTTTTTAACTCTCTCAAGGGATGTGAGCATTGCTGATAAAGCCAGCGTTTATTGCCTATCCTTAATTGCCCTTGTGGTGGTAGTATGCCTCCTTCTTGAACTGTTGCAGTCCATCTGGTGCAGGTACACCCACAGTGCTATTAGAAAGGGGGTTCCAGGATTTTGACTCAGTGACAATGAAGGAACAGTTCAAAGTAGTTCAAAGTAAGGATGATGTGTGGTTTGGAGGGAACTTGCAGACAGTGATGGTCAATGGCAATCCCCAGGATGTTACTGGTTGGGGGGCGGTGTTTGCAATGGTAATGCCAATGAACATCAAGGGCGGTGGCTGAACAAGTTGATAAAATTGTTTTTAAAAAATACAGAAAATTAGGCTTTGTAGAAGAATAGAGTGTAAAAAGCAAGAAAGTTATGCAAAACTTAATAAACACTTGTCAGGCCCCAGCTAGAGTAATGTGCAAAATTCTGGGCACCACAACTTAAGAAGGTCCTGGAGAGAGTGCAGGGATTTAACAGAATAGTGCCAGGTTGAGGACTTTAGTTATTTGGAGAAATTGGGGTTATTCTCTTCAGAGCCAGGAAAGTTACAAGTAAATTCGTTTTTAGAATTATGAGGGGATTTGACAGAGTACATACAAACATACGAATTAAGAGGAGTGACCACTCGGCCTCATGAGCCCGCTCCGCTATTCAATAAGATCACAGCTGATCTGAATAACCTTAACTCCACATTCCCACCTATCCCTGATAACCTTTCACCCCCTTGCTTATCAAGAATCTATCTAGCTCTGCTTTAGAAATATCCAAAGACTCTGCTTCCACCACCTTTTAAGGGAGAGAGTTCCAAAGGCTCATTACCTTCAAAAAAGTAAAAGTCTCCTCATCCCAGTCTTAAATAGGCCACCCCTTATTTTTAAGCAGTGAGCCTTGGTACTAGGTTCTTTCAGAAGAGAAAACATCCTTTCCACATCCACCTTGCCAAGGCTCCTCAGGATCTTATGTATTTCAATCAAGTCACCTCTTACTCTTCTAAATTCCAGCAGATACAAGCTAGCGTGTCCAACCTTTCCCCATAAGACAACTTGCCCATTCCTGGCATTAGTCTCGTAAGCCTTCTCTGAACTGCTTCCAATGCATTTACATCCTTCTTTAAATAAGGAGACCAATACTGTAAACAGTACTCCGGATGTAGTCTCATCAATGCCCTATACAACTGAAGGATAACCTCCCTACTTCTGTATTCAACTTCCCTAGCAATAATCGATAACATTCTATTCATTTTCCTAATTACTTGCTGTGCCTTTTGCAATTCATGTTCTAGGATACCCAGATCCCTCTGCAATCTCTTATCATTTAGACGACATGCTTCTTTTTTATTATTCCTACCAAAATAGACAATTTCACATGTTCCCATATTATACTCCATTTGCCAGGTCTTTGCCCACTCACTTAATCTATCTATATCCTCTTGTAGCCTCATGTCCTCTTCACAACTTACTTTCCTACCCATCGATGTATCATCCACAAATTTAGTGACCATACCTTCAGTCACTTCATCCAAGTCATTTATATAAATTGTAAAAAGTTGAGGCCCCAGCATAATCTCTGGTACTCGTTACATCTTGCCAACCAGAAAATGAGCCATTTATGCCTGTTGTCTATTTCCTGTTAGCTAACCAACCTTCTGTCTATGCTAATATGTTACTCCATTCACCATGGGCTTTTATTTTCTGCAAATGTGATACCTTATCAAATGCCTTATGAAAATCTAAATACAGTACATCCACCAGCTCCCCTTTATCCACAGCACATGCTACTTCTTCAAAGAACTTCAATAAATTGACTAAACACGATTTTCCTCTCACAAAACCATGTTGACTCTGCCTGATTACCGTGAATTTATCTAAATGCCCTGCTCTAACAACTTTAATATTAACTTCTAACATTCTTCCTATGACAGATGTTAAGCTAACTGGCCTGTAATTTCCTGCTTTCTGTCTCCCTTTCTGAATAAAGGAGTTACATTTGCTATCTTCCAATCTAATGGAAGCTTCCCCGAATCTAGGGAATTTTGGAAAATTAAAACCACATCAACTATCTCACCAGCCACTTCTTTTAAGACCCTAGGATGAAGTCCATCAGGACCCGGAGACTTGTCAGCCCGCAGCTCCAACAATTTTCCCAGATAGGAAGCAGTGGGCTGAACAGCCTCCTTCTGTGCAGTATGATTTTATATTCTTCAGCGGTTGTCTCACTGAGGTGCAGTCTCAGTGAAAGCAAATTAGGGATCGATTCATTAATAGTAGAAATTTAAAATCGTTCAATAGACTACAATGCTTTGTTCGCAGCACTCACCTTTGCCCATTCGAGGATACAATCAAGGCAAAAGTAATGTGCACAGCTTTCTGGAGTTCCAATTGCCTGATCCCGGAAAGTATTCAGACAGATCGGGCAGTTTTCAGCCTCCTCATCAGAGTTGCTTCCCCACTTCCCTCCAGAACTGGCCTTCTCTGTGTCGTCTCCTTCAATTGCCCCATCATCATCATCATTGTCTTGGGACAAAAGAAAAATTGATTTTTTTTTCATAAATTCAATGGCATTTCCACTTATCGCCCTCCGCTTGTAAACCCGAATTATAAAAAAGCATGACTGTGGATCAGAGTTTACAATGTAAATTTATATAGTGTCTTTAACATAGTAAATCATGCCAAGGTGCTGCACAGGAGTATTATCAAAACAAATACAAAAGCAAAATAGTGGATGCTGGAAATCTGAACTAAAAACAGAAAATGCTGGAAATACTCAGCAAGTCTTACAACATCTGTGGAGAGAAACAAAGTTAACGTCTCAGGCCTATGGCCATTTATCCTGTCGTTTGTTCTACAGATACTGCCAGACCTGCTGGGTATTTTAGCATTTTCTGCTTTTATTATCAACTCTGAAACTGAGTTATATTACGAGGCTTTAGGGCAATGAGCAAAAGCTTGGTCAAAGAGGTAAGTTTTAAAGAACATTTTAAAACAGGAGAATTAGTTAGGAGAGGTTCAGGGAGGAATTTCAGAGTTTAGGTCCTGGCAGTTGAAGATATGCCCACCAATGGTGGAGCGATGAAAACTGGGGATGAACAAGAGGCCAGAATTGGAAGAATGTGGAGATCTCAGGTTGCTGTAGGGCTTAAGTAAGTTTTTATAGAGATAGGGAGAGGTTAGGCCATGGTATCTGAACGTAAAGATGATCATTTTAAATTCGAGACATTGGCAGGAGCCAATGTAGGGTCAGCGAGCACTGGGCAGTGGATTTATGGGGCTTGGCACAAGTTTGGATGTAAGGCAGCAGAGTTTTACATTAGCTCAAGTTACAGAGGGTGGAAGATGGGAGGCCAGCTAGGAGACCTAGTTGAGTCTAGAGATAATAAACACATGATTGAGGGTTTAATGGGCAGGACTGAACAGCAACATAAGCAAATTACACTGGGATAATGCTACAGGCATTCCAACGTACAGCAGAGAAAAGAAATGCATGTAAAATCCTCCACATTGGAAACATTTCAAAAGGGAA
The DNA here is from genome assembly GCF_017639515.1 of Carcharodon carcharias. Taxonomy (NCBI): domain Eukaryota; kingdom Metazoa; phylum Chordata; class Chondrichthyes; order Lamniformes; family Lamnidae; genus Carcharodon; species Carcharodon carcharias. The sequence goes on along the minus strand of NC_054476.1, from coordinate 38,279,087 downwards.
TTGGATTAAAAACTTAAAAATGAAATCACAGCAAGACAATGTGGAAAGAGCACGGAAATGGAGCTAATTGGATAGTTCTTTCCAAGAGCCAGCATTGGCACAATGGTCTGAACAGCCTCCTTCTGTACAGAATTTACGCTGGGATAATGGAGCAAGATTAGCAATCCATTCAAATAATAGAAATTTAAAAGTGGAAAGTAGTTAAAAGTATAGTATACAGATTCTAGCTTGAAAAAAGACTTAAGAAACTGCAGTAATACCCACAAGAGCAGAAAAGGCTAGGGGGAGATTTAATAAGAGGTTTTTAAGATTGTAAATAGTTTCGATAGAGTGCAAAAGGAAAGTGAGCTTCCTCTAGTTTGTGGTATAAGTAACTTGAAGATGTGTAGTGATGATTGCTCTTGCTTTTGGTGCACTTGATCAAAGTATGAGCTGGTGAGTAAAGACAGCTGTTATTGTAATAAGGTCAGCACTTAAGATGCTACAACTGGCAATTTAGAAATCAAAATGGTTAATTGTTATCAAATTTTTGGCCATTTTAAACATGGATGTTTTATGTGGTAGGGGCTGTCTAGAATAACACGGAATACCGAGGCATTGATTGGCACAATTTCCACCCACTCCATGCTGTAGGGTCCTGCACCATTAAATACCTGGTCTGTGTTATGTTGTCCATTTGCAGCTTGGGTACAACTGGCTTAAGAATCTACAAGTTAGGACAAGGAGGGAGAGAGAGAAAAAAAACATTGCCTAGAGTTCCTGAATCACCACCCAGTGATCTCTACCAGCAGAGGATACCCACATATGGTCACACACAAATAGATAAGCACAGGAACAGGCTTAGTTGTGTTGGTCCTGTTCACTATGCAATTTATATGTAGCAATGGCTATTTAGTTGAAGCACCAAAGGGCACCATTACCAGTGATACCAGTTTTTATAGGAATCTAGCATTCAGGGCGGGAGGACTGAGGAGAAAATTTCCTCTCAAGCTCAGTCATGAGATTTTTTTTAAATGTAGATTTTACAAGAGCAGTAATGCACCTGAACAATGCTTGGTCCTATAGATTTTAAATCTCTTCAGGATTAACAGTTTTTAACTCAGATCAATTATGAAGTAGGCACTAGTGAACTCAACTGGATCAAGTCTTACAAGGTAGTAAACCAATACTATACCTTCCTCTGCCTCCTCATCTTCATCCCCTTCGTCATCCTCGTCACCTTCCTCATCATCTAAGTCATCATCTTCTGCCTCTTCTCCATCTTCATCATCATCATCGTCTGTACCATCCTCATCTACATCATCTTCGCTACCAGATTCCTCTAACAAAAGAACACACGTTCAGAGTTTTAAAAACACGCCTGAGGTTAGACTTTCGCTCCATCCTTCTTTGGGAATGGGGACATGTCATTATCCACTACTTGTGTGAAAACTGCAAAGCTCACTGGCAATACTCAAACCGAAGGATTAAGGCACCTCAAGATTGTAAGCTTAGAACAGGCCATATGTCTAAGAGCCCAGTGGATGGCAAAATATTCCAGTCAGATATTACAGTAAATTTCATACATATTTCAAGTTAGACTCAGTCAATCAATAAAAGCTATAGTGGTCAATGTCATGGATGAGAGACTATAGTTATGAGGACAGGATGATTTACTGAAACCGAAACATTTTACAGCACTAAGAGGCCAATAGGCTCAACAAACATCTTGAGAGTAACAATAAGGGGAGAACAAATGCACTAAATAGTGAAACTTTAAAAAAAAAAGAGCTGTTAGGATGAACTGGTAAAGATATAAAACAAATACTGTATATTTTTGGAATAAAAAAATACTAGAATTGCATGTGCTGAATAATTTCAGATATTTCAGCTTATATTTAAGAAAGTCAACAAGTTATAGGCACAAGGGCAGACCAGGAGGCTATTTAGACTCTCTAGCCTGTTCCACCATTCAATGGGCTCAGGGCTGATCTGCAACCTAGCTCCAAATGCCTTTACCCTATATTATCCCTTACCCGGAACATAGGAACAGGAGTTGGCCATTCAGCCCATCGAGCCTGCTCTGCCATTCAACTAGATCATGGTTAATCGTCTACCTTAATACCTTTGTTAGATTTTTGTTATCCAATCTCAGTTTTAAATTTAACAATTGATCTAGCATCGATTGCCATTTATAGAACAGAATTTCAAATTTCTGCCATGCTTTGCAGATATAAGTTTTCCTAATTTCTCTCCTGAAAGGTTTGGCTCTAACTTATAGATTACACTTTCTAGTCCTAGACTCCCCAACAAGCAGAACCAGTCTCTATCTACCCTATCTGCTCCCATTACTATCTTCAAAACTTCAATCAAAGCAACCCTTAACCTTTTAAATATCAGGGAGTACAATCCTTGTTTGGATCGTCGTTTCTTGTAATTTAATCCTTCGAGTCCAGGTATCATTCTGGTAAAGCTGCACAGCACTCCCTACTAGGCCAATATATCTTTCCGAAGGGGTGGTGCCCATAACTGCTCACTGTATCCAGGTGTGGTCCAACTAGGACTTTCTATTGCTGCAGCCTGACTTTTACTTGCGTTCTAGTCCTTGAGATATAAAGGCCAGCATCCCATTAGCCTTTTTGAATATTTTCTGTACTTGTTCATGACATTTTAATGATCTATGTAGCTGGACCCGAAGTCTCTTTGGACCTCCACTGTTTCTAGCTTTTCACTTAAGAACATAAAAAATAGGAGCAGCAGAGGGCCATATGGCCCCTCAGGCCTTTCTCCAGCATTGAATAAGATCATGGCTATTCTGAGTGTGACCTTAACTCCACCTGCTAATAACCCCTCACTCCCTTGTAGATCAAAACAATGTCTAACTTAGCCTTGAATAGGTTCAATGAGCCAGCATTCACTGCTCTCTGAGGTAGAATAATTCAAGGATCAACCACCCTTAGAGAAGAAATTCCTCACCTCTACCTTTAATAGGAGACCCCTTATTTTTAAAACTGTGCCCCCTAGTTCTAGATTCCCCTATGAGGGAAACATCCTCTCAGCATTTATCCTGTCAAGCCCTCTCAGAATCTTACGTGCTTCAATAAGATTACCTCTCATTCTTCTAAACTCCAGTGAGCAAGGCGCAAACTGCTCAATTTTTCCTTATTACACAACCCCTTCATCTCAGGAATCAACCTAGTGAACCTTCTTTGAATTGCCTCCAACGCAAGTATATTCCCCCTTAAATAACAAGTCCAAAATTGTACGCAATGCTCTGTCTGGTGCCACCAATGCCCTATACAATTGTAGCAAGACTTCCATATTTTTAAAGTCCATCCAGCTTGCAATAAAGGCCACATTCCATTTACATTCCTAATTACTTGCTATACCTGCATGCTCAGTTTTTGTGATTCATATTTACCATTTAGGAAGTACAATGTTCTATCCACTTTAGGTCCAAAGTGGTTGACTTCACAGTTACCTGCCTGAAATCCATTTGCCATAGTATTGTCCATTCACCTAATCTGTCATTATCTCTTTTGCAATGTTATGCTTCCACTGACATTGCTTAAAAAACCACCTAGCTTTGTGTCAACAGCAAATTTAGCTATGAGACTTTCTGTTCCATCAAAGTTGTTAATAAATATATTATGATCATTATTAGATAACTGCTCATGCACCATTAGGCTGTTAACCAAGTCTGGCTCATTATTCAATGCAAAATTTAATTTGCCTCTTGTTGGCTGTAGGACATCTTATTGCAGAAAGTTACCCCAAACAGACACAATACTTCTTTTGAGAAGTGCCAATCTGCTCATCCCAATATTTATGAAAGTTATAACCCCCAATAAAAGCACTCTGTTGTTGCTATCTGCTTGTCAGATCTCTGCTTTTATATAATCTACCATTTCAGAGCTACTATCAGGAGGCCTGTACATAATTCCGACTACAGTTTTAAATTGTTTTATTTTTCTTAATTCTACCCATAAAGTTTCCACTGCCTGCTTACTTCTCATTGTATCATTGTTTGCCATTGAAGTGATTTCATCCTTAATCACCAAGTTAGCACTCCTACCATTTTCCCCATCTTCCCTATGGACCTTAAAACCTGAGCATCTTGCAGACCATCTCAGTAAAGGCTACCATGTCACACCCTCCAAGCTCAATTTCTGCCTGCAATTCAATCAATTTGTTGCATTTACTCTGTTTTTATATAAGAATGCATAGTTGGGCCACCTTTCATTCTGCTCTAATGTTTGACTCATGTTTCTTATTTCTCTATTGTGGATTAATCACTTTACATATTTTAACTTTCCCTTTATCTATAACACCTAAAGCACAATTTCTGACTGTTATTCTATTCTCTTCCTTGATGCTGGTTTTCGATCTATAATTTACACTATCTTTTCCACCCGAGCCCTGCCCTCCATTTAAACTTCTTGTGACCACTATTTATTCTTTCCATTAGGACCTTATTCCCAGCCAAATTTAGGTAGAGCTGGACCCAGCAGCACATTTTCTGGCCCAGTACTGATACCAGTGTCCCATAAAATCAAATATCTCTTTCCAACACCACTCCTTCAGCCACATGCTCACCACCCTAAGCTACTTATCCCCACCTTAATTTGCATGTAGCTCAAGTACACAGAAATTCTTGAGGCAATTCAGCCCTCTGTGTCCGTGTTGACTGAAAAAAAGTCATCCAGTCTAATCCCACCTTCCAGTTCTTGGTCTGTAGCTCTGTAGATCACGGCACCTCAAATTATAATCCAAGGTTATTTTTTAAAAATTTAGCTCCTAATTCCTGGTACCCTCTAAACAGGATCACTTGCCTACCTTATGCTGTTGGTCCCAACATGGATAACAACAAGTGGATTCTACCCCTCCCTCTCCAATATCCTGTCAAGTTGTTTTGAGATGCCCCTCACCCTGGCTGCAGAAAGGTAAAATACAATGTGAGACTCTCAATCCTGCTTATGAAGGATTATATCTGTCCCTTTGCTTATCGAATCTGATTTTTAAGCATGTCCTGCTACATCAGAAACAATGTGATAAAAGGTGTGCACCTAAACAATCAGCTGTAGTGTTTCCTATAGCCAAGTCCAGCTCATTTTTGTGCAATGAGAAGAGCAACAGGTCTAACACTGACCACGGGGAGACTCCTGTTTACAATACTCAAGTCCAAATAATGTCCATTGAGCACCACACACTGTTTTCTGTTCTTTAATCAATTTTCAATATGCTACCATGCTGCCTTTAACACTGTGCCTTAATATAATCAACAAACCTCCAATGTGTCACCTTACCAAAAGCACAACATACACTGTACTTCCTTATATCACTACACTGACATTTCCTCAAATACGTCAGACACGATTTACCTTTTACATAATGGTGCTGGCTCTCCCTACTTAACCCTCGTCTTGCTAAGTGGGTATTAATTAGAGGACGAACTGACAGGTTTATTTTTATTTATTCGATCAGGGATGGGGGCGTCACTGGCTAGGCCAGCATTTATTGCTTATCCCTAATTGCCCTTGAGAAGGTGATGGTGAGCTGCCTTCTTCAACTGTTGCAGTTCATGAGGTGTAGGTACATCCACTGTGCTGTTAGGAAGGTAGTACCAGGATTCTGGCCCATGGACAATGAAGGAACAGCCATATAGTTGCAAGTCAGGGTGGTGTGTAGCTTGAAGAAAAAATTCCAGGCGGTGGTGTTCCCATGCATCTGCTGCCCTTGTCCATCTAGGTGGTAGAAGTTGCAGATTTAGAAGGTGCTGTAAAAGGGCCCTTGGTGAGTTGCTGCAGTGCATCTTGTAGATGGTACACACAGCTGCCACTGTGCGTCGGTGGTGGAGGGAGTGAATGTTTAAGGTGGCGGATGGGGTTTCAATCAAGTGGACTGCTTTGCCCTGGATTGTGTCGAGCTTTTCGAATGTTGTTGGAGCTACACTCATCCAGGCAAGTAGAGAGTATTCCATCACACTCCTGACTTGTGCTTTGTAGATGGTGGACAGGCTTTGGGGAGTCAGGAAGTGAGTTACTCACCGCCGAATTTCTAGCCTCTGACCTTCTCTTATAGTCGCAGTATTCATATAGCTAGTCCAGTTCAGTTTCTGGTCAATGTTAACCCCCAGAATGTTGATAGTGAGGGATTCAGCAATGGTAAAGCTGTTGAATGTCATGGGGAGTTGGTTGGATTCTCTCTTGTTGGAGATGTCATTGCCTGGCATTTGTGTGGCGTGAATGTTACTTGCCATTTATCAGCCCAAGCTTGAATGGTGTCTAGGTCTTGCTGCACATGGACATGGACTGCATCAGTGCCTGAGGAGTCACGAATGGTGCTGAACATTGTGCAATCATCAGCGAACATCCCCTGCTAGGGCTCCTTAATGCCACACTCTGTCAAATGCTGCCTTGATGTCAAGGGCAGTCACTCTCATGTCACCTATGGAGTTCAGCTCTTTTGTCCATGTTTGGACTAAGGCTATAATGAGGTCAGGAGCTGAGTGGCCCTGACTGAACCCAAATTGAGCATCAGTGTACAGGTTATTGCTGCGCAAGTGGTACTTCAATGACTCCTTCCCTCACTTTGCTGATGATCAACCGTAGACTGATGGGGCGGTATTGGCTGGGTTGGATTTGTCCTGCTTTTTGTGGTTGTTCCTTCATGACAGGGAATACCCCAGGCAGTTTTCCACATTGCTGGGTAGATGCCAGTGTTGTAGCTATATTGGAACAGCTTGGTTAGGGGCACGGCTAGTTCTGGAGCACAAGTCTTCAGTACCACTGCCAAAATGTTGTCAAGGCCCAAAGCCTTTGCAGTATCCAGTGTCTTCAGCCGTTTCCTGATATCATGTGGAATGAATCAAACTGGCTGAAGACTGGCATCTGTGATGCTGGGGACCTCAGGAGGTTAGTGGCTCCATTGGCTTTTCTCCTTCAATGGCTGTGAACAATTAAGCACCCGCAGTCCAGAAGCTCTGAGGTTTAGTCCTTGGCCTATGCTGAGCATGCGGGCTCAGGGAAAGAACCCCTGGACTAATGAAGAGAAAGGTCAGCTGGAATGATCCTTCCAGATTATCATCAGTGATCTCCACTCCATTTGCGGATATCAGATGAAGAACAGGATAGGTGATGCCTTCCAAGCTGGAATACAAACAGGAGGCCATTCAGCCCCTCAAATCTATTTCACAATTCAATATCACGACTGATCCGTATCTTAACCCCATCTACCTGCCTTGGCTCCATATCTCAATGCTCTTGACTAGCAAAAATATATTTATCAAACAAGTATTTCCTAACTTCTCTCCTGAATGACCTGGCTTTGATTTTAAATTGATGTCTCCCTGCCGTGGACTGCCCCACCATCTTGTCACCGCACCCTGCCTGTGCCTTCATGTGAAGAATGACAACTTTAGAAAAGTACCAGGTGACTGCCAGTACCTTGGAGCCATACCCCAATAGTGAGCATTTTCTGGAGATAAGGGGAAAGAACATAGAAACAGAAAATGAAAAATTCAGTTTGCTAAATGATTAAATATTTAAAATTCAACTCATCATAAGCCTGTCAGGACCACAGATGTATTAGCACATTTCTGAGGCTAGAGTGTCACTGAAAGCTCCCTTCCCAGAATGCCACCCCTCTTTTGCTGTTCATTGCCTTCAATGTGCATACAGTCCCTTTCAAATATGCACGTCGACCCGAAACAAGAATAGTTTTACCCCATTGGCATGTCCACCATATCCTATCCAGTACCTCATTTTGCTCAAGCTCGCGCTGAACATTACCTTCATCACTGAAAATGGAAACAACTTCTCGCTTTCCTCTTTCTTTTCCCAGTGCTGCATTTACATTAATCAGTTCATCTTGGCTGTCGTCATCCATAGTGTACATTCAGAAATGGAATATCTACAAGAAACAAAGAGGTACCATTAACTAAAACCCAACAGAGGCACAATTTTAAAGAGAACAACCGGATTTGGGGGTCATCAAGTCTGTGATCGCTGTCATTAAAACACAGAATGATACAGCATGGAAGGAGAACATTCAGCCCATCATGCTTGTGCTAACTCTTTAGTAGAGTTACCCAATTATTCATTTCCATAGCTCTGTAATTCTTTTCCTTTTCAAGTGTTTATCGCATTCCATTTTGAAAGTTATTACTGAATCTGCTTCCAGCACTCTTTCAGGGAGTGCATTCGACATTGTGTGTAAAAAAATTCTCATGTCTCAAATTTGTGATCTTTCTGCCAGTGGAAACAGTTTATACTTATTTGCTCTATCAAAATCATGAACAGATTTTGAACACCTCTATTAAATCCCAACCCAACGCCCACCGCCCACCTCCCCTTCGTATCATCCGCAAAATTTAAACTTGTCCCCTGATCACCAAGCTCCAAATTATTAATATGTATCAGGCAAAGCAAGGGTCCCAATACCAACCCCTGGGCAACTCCACTACAAACCTTCCTCCTGCCTGAAAAATATCCATTGACCATTATTCTCTGCTTCCTATTTTTCAGCCAGTTTTGTACCCACGTTGCTACTGTCCCTTTTATTCCATGAGCAATAACCTATCTCACAAGTCTACTGTGTGGCACTGTATTGAATGCCTTTTGAAAGTCCATGTACATCGCATCAACAGCATTACCCTCATTGACCTTTTCTGTCACCTCTTCAAAAAAAAACTCCAGCAAGTTAGTTAAAAACAATTTCCCCTTTAGAAATCCATGCTGGTTCTTCCTTATCACCCATATTTTTCCATGTGGTTACTAATTATATTCTGAAGAATTGTTTCTAGAATCTTGCCAGTCAAACTGACTTGTCTGTAATTGCTGGGCTTATCCTTACAATCTTTTTTGACCAAGGGCCTAATATTTGCAATTCTCCAGTCCTCTGGCACTTCCCCTGAGTCTAGGAAAGACTGAAAAATTATGGCCAGTGCCCCTGCAATTTCCACTCTCATTTCCTTCAACACCCTTGGATGCATCTCATCCAGTCCTGGTGCCTTGTCAACTTTAAATACCGACAGTCTATTCAACACTTCCTCATCAATTTTGAGCCCTTCTAGTGACAGGGTTTCCTAATCTGTCACCATGGCCTGGGTAGTATCTGCCTGCTTGGTAAAGACGGATGCAAAGTATTAATTTAATACCTCAGCCATGGCCCCTTCATCCATGGGTAAACTCTCTTTTAGGTCCCTAATCAGCCCTATTCCTCCTTTTACCATCCTTTTACTATTTATATGCCTATAAAAGACTTTGGGATTCCCCTTTATGTCGGCTGCCAGTCTTTTCTCATAATCCCTCTTCGTTTCTCTAATATATTTTTTCACCTCCCCTCGGAACCTTCTGTATTCCTCTTGTTTTTCAATTGTATTTTCTACCTGAAGCCTGTCATAAGCACACTTTTTCATTTTCAACTTAATTTCTATCTCCTTAATTATCCAGAGAGTTCTGGATTTGTTTGCCATACCTTTCCCTTTCAATGGAATATACCTTGACTGTGCCAGAACCAATTTTTTGAAGATAGCCCAATGTTCAGTTACAATTTTTCCTGCCAATCTTTCATTCCAGTCTATTTGGCTCAGCTCCATTCTGACCCATCGAAGTCAGCTCTCATCCAGTTAGTTATTCTTGCTCTGGATTGCCTATCGTCCTTTTCTATCATCATCCTAAAACATACCATACAATGATCATTGTCTCCTTATATGTTCTCCCACTGACACTTGGGCTACTTGCCCACCTCGTTTCCAAGAACCAGGTCTAACAGTGTATCTTTTCTTGTTAGATTGGACACATACTGCTGTAGAAAATGTTCCTAAACTCAAGCTAGGAACTTTTGCCCCTCTCCACTAATACTGTCCAAGTCTACATTCGGGTAACTAAAGTCACTCAATACAATTACTCTATAATGCTTGCATTTCTCTGCAATTTCCCTGCAGATTTGTTCTTCTATGTCCTTCTCACTAGTTGTCAGTCTATACACTGCACCAAGCAATGTAATTGCACCCTTTTTGTTCTTTAGCACTAGCCAAATTGATTCTGTCCAAGAATCCTCTTTCTCCAGCACTACAGTGCTCTCCTTAACCAATATCGACACCTCTCCTCCTTTCCTATCCTTTCTGAACATCTTGTACCTGGAGATATTTAACATCCAGTTCTGCCCTTCCTTGAGCCAGGTCCCTGTTATCACCACAACATCATATTTTCACATGGCAATCAGTGCCTGTAACTCCCCAATCTTGTTTACTATACTCCATGCATTCACATACATGCGTAGTAACCCTGATATAGATTTTGTTATTTTCTCCCTCACCCCAACTTCACCTATTAACTTAGTATTCTCTATTCTAGTGCTATCTGTCTCTCCCAGTATGTTGTGCACCCTGGTATTCTTAGCAAAATGCCCCACAAGGAACTCGGTTCAGCACTGTTCAGGTGCAACCCATCTGGCTTGTACAGGTGCCATCTCCCCCAGAGGCAGTCCCAGTGTCCCAGGAATCTAAAGCCCTCCCTCCTGCACCATCTTTCCAGCCATGCATTCATATGCCTTATCCTCCTAGTTCTGTACTCACTGGCACGTGGCACTACGAGCAATCCAGAGATTACTACATTTGAGGTCTGCTTGCTAATTTTCTATCTAGCTTCCTAAATTCTGATCGCAGGACCTCATCCACTTTCCTACCTAAGTCATTGGTACCAATGTGGACCACGACTTCTGGCTGTTCACCCTCCCCCAGAAGAATGTCCTGCAGCCACTCTACAACATCCCTGGCCTGGCACCAGGGAAGCAACATACCATCCTGGTGTCACGTCTACCGCCACAGAAATGCCTGTCTGCTCCCCTAACCAACGAATCCCTAATCACTATTGCCCTTCCTCCCCTCCTGTAAAGCCATGGTGCCACAAACTTGGCTCTGACTGCACTCCTCTGAAGAACCAGTGCCCTCACCAGCTTCCAAAATGGAAAACCGATTGGTGGAGCGGGACCCCAAGGGACTCTTGCACTATCTACCTACATCTCTTGGACTACCTGGTTGTCACCCATTCCCTCTCTGTCTCCCGGCTCCTTAAGCTGTGGTGTAACCGCCTCTCTGAGCAAGCTATCCACATAGCTCTCAGCTTCAAGGATGCACCACAGTGACTCTAGTCGCCGCTCAAGCTCTGAAAGCCAGAGCTCAAGTTCCTGCAGCTGGCAGCACTTCCTGCACGTGGTCGTCTAGGACACGGGTAGCGTCCATGAATTCGCAAATATTACAGGACAGGCATTCCACTTGACTGAGCTGCCCTGCCATGTCCTAACTCTATTTCTCTTACATTAACTTTATTCTATTTTAAATTATTTATATTACTTTATTATATTGGCACTAAATTTCCCTTATTCCTGGCGCTTCTCAGTTAAATCGAAGTATAGCTACTTATTTAAAACTATTACACTTTTCTAATTTACTCACCAGGTCTTACTTACCAAGGCTGTCGCTCTTCTTTCTGAGGAAAGATAGAAAAAGAAAGGAGCACCTCCTCCCTCCTCACTGAACTCCCTCAGTCAGCTCTGCTCTTGAACTCTCGCCACTTCTCGTGCTGTTTTTATAGCTCCTCTGCTCTCCTCTAGGTGCTTCTGACTGCCTGTCCCGAGATCCCTCTCGGACTCTCCTCTATCATGCCCTGGAACTGAAATGATTGACCTCCAAAACTACAGTCATCTTCCTTTGTGCTGGGTATGACTCCAACCAGTGAAGAGTTTTCCCCCCGATTCCCATTGACTCCAGTTTTTCTAGGGCTCCTTGATGCCACACTTGGTCAAATGCTGCCTTGATGTCACTCTCACCTCACCTCGGGAGTTCAGCTCTTTTGTCCACATTTGAACCAAGGCTGCAATGAGGTCAGAAGCTGAGTAATCCTGGCAGAATCCAAATTGAGTGTCAGTGAGCAGGATATTAATAAACTAGTGTCACTTGATAACACTGTTGATGACCCCTTCCATCACTTTACTGATAATGGAGAGTAGACTGATGGGGTGATAATTGGCTGGGTTGGATTTGTCCTGCTTTGTGTGTACAGGACATACCTGGGCCATTTTCCACATTGCCAGGTAGACACCAGTTTTGTAGCTGTACTCAAATAGCCTGATTAGGGATGCGGTAAATTCTGGAACACAAGTCTTTAGTACTATTGCTGGAATATTGTCAGGGCCCATAGCCTTTGCAGTATCCAGTGCCTTCAGCCATTTCTTGATATACATGGAGTGTATCAAATTGGCTGAAGGCTGGCATCTGTAATGCTGGGAGGAGGCCGAGATGGATCAACCACTCAGCACTTCTGGCTGAAGATTGTTGCGAACGCTTCAGCATTACTTTTTGCACTGATGTGCTGGGCTCCTCATTGAGGATGGGGGTATTTGTGAAGCCTTCTCCTCCGCTTAGTTGTTTAATTGTCCACCACCATTCACGACTAGATGTGGCAGGAATGCAGAGCATAGATTTGATCTGTTGGTTGTGGAATCGCTTAGCTCTGTCTGTCACTTGCTGCTTATGCTGCTTGGCACGCAAGTGTTGATGTTGTAGCTTCACCAGGTTGTCACCTCATTTTTAGGTATGCCTGGTGCTGCTCCTGGCATGCACTCCTTCACTCTTCATTGAAATAGGGTTGATCCCCAGGCTTGGTGGTAACAGCAGAGTAGGGGATATGCCAGGCCATGAGGTTACAGATTATGGTCGAGCACAATTCTGCTGCTGCTGATGGCCCACAGTGCCTCATGGTTGCCCAGTCTTGAATTACAAGATCTGTTTAAAATCTATCCCATTTAGCATGGTGATTGTGCCTCACAACATAATAGTAGTGCCACACAACACGATGGAGAGTATCCTCAATGTGAAGACGGGACTTCGTCTCCACAAGGACTGTGCAGTGGTCACTCCTACCAACACTGTCATTGACAGATGCATCTGTGGCAGGCAGGTTGGTGAAGATGAGGTCAAGTATGTTTTTCGCTCTTGTTGGTTGCCTCACACTTAGCTGCTAGACTGGGTCTGCGACATGTCCTTTAGGATTCAGCCAGCTCAGTCTGTGATGGGGCTACCGAGCCATTCCTGGTAATGGACATTGAAGTCCCCTATCCAGAGTACATTCTATTCCCTTGCCACCCTCAGTGCTTCCTCCAAGTGGTATTCAACATGGAAGGGCACTGATTCATCAGCTGAGAAGGGGAGGTGGTGGTACGTGGTAATCAGCAGGAGGGTTCCTTGCCCATTTTTGACCTGATGCCATGAGACCTCATGGGGGCCATAGGCAATGTTGAAGACTCCCAGGGCAACTCCCTGCCGACTGTTTACCACTGTGCCACCACCTCTGCTAGGTCTGTCCTGCCGTTGGGACAGGACATACCCAGGGATGGTGATGGTCATGTCTGGGACATTATCTGTAAGGTATGATTAACTGAATATGACTATGTCAGGCTGTTGCTCTCCCAATTTTGGCATAAGCCCCCAGATGTTAGTAAGGGATTTTTGCAGGGTCAACAGGGCTGGATTTGCCATTGCTGTTCCCGGTGCCTAGGTCAATGTTGGGTGGTCTGTCCAGTTTCATTCCCGGTGTCTTGCAAATATTTGCCCACCCTGAGCAACATCACAGAGAAAAAAAATCAGATTATTTGGATGTTCTCACATTGCTGACTGTAGGATCTTGATCTGTACAAATTTCTAAAAGCATCTTCGAATTTCAAGTGACTACACTTCGAAAACACTCACTGGCTGTGAAGTGCTTCGGATTATTCTGAGATCATGGACGCTGACCTAGAAATACAAGTGCGTATTCTGTATCAACACATGGATCATTTTTAGATCAAATACAACATAAATAAATAAAAGGCAAAGAAATCAACAAAGAAAGAACACTACCAAAACCTGACGACATTGCAGATCAAGACAGTAAACAAGGCTGAATCATCTCCAGCTACTCAATTGCTAAGCTTCCCACCATCTTAAGGTTTGATGTGGCCATGCTCGCTGGTGATTACACAGTGCTCAGTTCCATTTGTGACTCCTCAGATACTGAAGCAGTCCATGCCCGGATGCAGCAAGATCTGGACAACACTCAGGTTTGGGCTGATAAATGAGAAGTAACATTTCACAAGTGCCAGGCAATTACCATCTCCAACAAGAGAGAACCTAACCCTCTCCCCCCATGACATTCAATGCCATTACTATTGCTGAATCCCTTACAATCAACATCCTAGGGAATCACCATTGACTAGAAACTTAACTAGACCAGCCACATAAACATTGTGGCCACAAGAGAAGGTCAGAGGCTAGGAATTGTGCCAAGTAACTCAACTCCTAACTCCCCAAAGCCTGTCTATCATCGACCAGGCACAAGTTAAGAGTGTGATAGAGCACTGTCCACTTGCCTGGATGAGTGCATCTTCAACAACACTCAAGAAACTCGACAACATTCAGGACAAAATAGCTCATTTGTTCAGCACCCCATCCACCACCTTAAACATTCACTCCCTCTACCACCAGCACGCAGTGGCAGCAGCATCTACCAGCTACAAGGTACACTGCAATTTGCCAAGGCTCTTCTGACAGCACCTTCCAAACTCATGCCCTCTACCACCTAGATGGACAAGAGCAGCAGAATCATGATTTTTTTTTATTCATTCACGGGATGTGGGCTCCCCTGGCTGGGTCAGCATTTATTGGCCATCCCTAATTGCCCTTGAATTCCGCCACTTGCAAGCTCCCCTCCAACCCCACAGCATCCTGACTTGGAAATATATCACTGTACCTTCACCATCACAGGGTCAAAACCCTGAAACTCGCTTCCTAACAGCACCGTGGGTGCATCACACCATGTGGACTGCAATGGTTTAAGGTGGCTCATCACCACCTTCTCAATGGCAATTGGGGGTCAGCAATAACTGCTGCCTTTGTCAATAAGGTCCACCTCCATGAAAGAAAAAACAGATATTAGAACTGCTGATCATAAGGTTGGTCAAAGAGGTAGGTTTTAGGACTGTTTTAAACAAGAAGAGAGGGGCAAGGATGTTTTAGGACACCGGACTAATGCACTGATATTCCTTGTTAATCAAATGTCACTTTTTACTGGTTAACCTGCAAACATGTCTCAACAGTTTGCACTTATACTGCAGGGCAGGGAGGAGAGAATGAGAAGAGGGATAGCAAGACTGAAGAACCGAGGGCCAGAATGAATATGAATTGTAAGCATATGAAAAAAAAATGTTTACAACATAATCCGCAAGTCCAACATAACAGATAAATATCTTTAATGATGGATTTCATTAAGAAAATAAACTGAGAACAAGGCAGCAAATTCAACATGCTATGCTTTTATCTACAGGTTAAAGAACAGTAAAGTTATACACTTTCAGATCTATTGTGCTGACGTACACTAAAACTCTCAGAGTCTGCCAAATATGAGTAAATCAACACCCAGAGCATTCCATAGTAAATCCACTTCATTTTTTAATCTATTTTCAGATACATCCAGTATATCTAAACATCACATCATTATCAATACATGCACCATAAAAAATGCTTGTATCAAAGCTGAAAATCTCAGATATGAAACATCGCCTCACACAACTAGAGTACAATTGCAGCATTTGGAAACCATTATATTGCTTTATGAATGAAAGAGAATCACTGCTACTTCTACAAAATCTAATTTTAAAAACAACTCAATCAACGTATTATGAACGGAACCAAGATTAATTTCCTATGAATAGTGCACATTCTATAAGATTTAATGCAAAATGCAGTTGACGTGATGTTTGCACCTATGAAGGGTTTTGATAAGATAAATTGAGAAAATATATTTATACTGGTCAGTGGGCTGCTAACTGGAAAGAATAAATATAAAACCATTAGCAAAAGAAGAATGGGAACTTTTTTTTTATTGGTTCCTCCCAGCTGAGGGTTATTAGGACTTTGAATTCCTGACCAAAAACAGCAGTGGATTCAGAATCCACAATAGCTTTTTAAAAAGGAAATGGGTAAATATTTGAAGAGTAAAAATTTGAAAGGGTGCAGGAATAAGTGGATATCTCTTTCAAAGCACAGGTACAATGGGCTGATTTCCTCTTTTTGGGCTGTAAAATTCTATGAATCTAACAGCAAATCTCATACAGTAAAAGAATAACATTTTACGAAAATTGAACAAAAGCATTATTTTAATTAATTATCTATGAACTTAAAAAATGCAATCATTATACTAACACTGTTGTCACAAGTATTTCAGCAATGAGTAATGATGAGCATGTGAATCAAGTAAGGCTTATTTCAGAAAATAACAATTTGGATACATTATATGACTAATGTTGAAACAGGACATTAAGTGTGGCTTGCTCAAGAGGAACCCATGGTTCCCAAAGGCATTTCATAAAGTGCCACATAGTAGACTAGTTAGCAAAGTGGAAGTCCATGGAATTAAAGGGACTTTAATTCGTCGTCCAAGACAAAGAGAGTAGGGGTGAGCGGTTGCTTTTCAGATAGGAGAGTAGTGTTCAGTGGTGTCCTCTAGCAGTCAGTATTAGGGTCACTCCACTTTTTAAAATTTTTTAATGACCTGTACTTGGGTATACAGGGCATCGTTTCAAAGTTTGCCACTGACATAAAACTCAGAAATATAATAGTGAGAAAAACACTAAGGCTTCAGGAGGATACTGGTGGAATGGACAGAAACATGTCGGATGAAATTTAACACACGGAACTATGAAGTGATGCATTTTTGTAAGAAGAACGAAGAGAGATAATATAAAGGAAATGGTCCAATTTTAAAGTGGATGCAGGTACAGAGACCCCTGGGATGTATACACATCTTCAAAGGTGGTAGAACAAGCTGAGAAGCCGTTTAAAAAAAAGACATGGGATCCTTGGCTTTGTTAATAGAGACAAAGAGTATAAAGCAAGGCCATTTTTGCTAAACCTTCATAAATCATTGGTTAGTCCCCAGCTGGCGTATTGTGTTCAATTTTAGGCACCATACTTCAGAAAGCATGTCAAGGTCTTAGGGAGGACACAGAGATCTACCACAATGGTTTCAGGGATAAGTAACTTCAGTTAGCTAGAGACCAGAGACGCTGTTTTTTTTATAAAGAACAGTGCAGGTTAAGGGGTGATTTAACAGGGGTGTTCAAAACTTGGAATGGCTTTGGTCAGAGTACAGAAGGAGAATCTGCTTCAACTGGAAGAAGGGTCAGTAACCAGGGAACACAGGTTTAAGGTGATTGGCATAAGAGGAGGCAAGTTGAAGAGAAGCCTTTTTCACAGAATCACACAGTGCAGAAGAGGCCCTTCAGCCCATCGAGTCTACAATGACACATGAGAAACACCTGACCTAACTACCTAATCCCGTTTACCAGCACTTGGCCCATAGCCTTGAATGTTATGATATGCCAAGTGCTCATTCAAGTAGTTTTTAAAGGATGTGAGGCAACCCAGACCGTCACCACCCTCTGGGTAAAAAAAGTTTTTCCTCACATCCCCCCCTAAACCTCCTGCCCCTCACCTTGAACTTGTGTCCCCTCGTGACTGACCTTTCAACTAAGGGGAACAGCTGCTCCCTATCCACCCTGTCCGTGCCCCTCAATCTTGTACACCTCGATCAGGTCACCTCTCATTCTTCTCTGCTCCAACGAAAACAACCCAAGTCCATCCAACCTCTCTTCATAACTTAAAATGTTTCATCCCAGGCAACATCCTGATGAATGTCCTCTGCAATCACATCCTTCCTATAATGTGGCGACCAGAACTACACACAGTACTCCAGCTGTGGCCTCACCAAGGTTCTATACAACTCCAATATGACCTCCCTACTTTTGTAATCTATGCCTCGATTGACAAAGGCAAGTGTCCCATATGCCTTATTTACCTCTCCACTAACATGCCCCACTGCCTTCAGAGGTCTATGGACAGACACGCCAAGGTCCCTTTATTCCTCAGAACTTCCTAGTAACATGCCGTTCATTGAATACTTCCTTGTCAAATTACTCTTTCCAAAGTGTATCACCTCTCACTTTTCAAGTTAAATTCCATCTGCCCATTTTTCCATCCTGTCTGTATCTTCCTGTAACTCTTTCGAGTACAAACACGTTTCCATCTGTTCCTATTCAGATGAAGTTACATTGTTTCATAGTTTGCCATTGTGAGATTTGAACTCTTGATCTTGGGGTTACAAACCCAGTGCCATAACCACTTGGCTATATAGGCCAAGCTTAAAGCCCAAGACACTCAACCTCACTGTTAACCACCCAGCCAATCTTTGTATCATCCGCAAACTTACTAATCCTACCGCCCACATAGTCATCTATGTCGTTTATATAAATAACGAATAATAGGGGACCCAGCACAGACCCCTGTGGTATGCCACTGGACACTGGCTTCCAGCTTTTTACACAGCAATTTATCATGATCTGGAATGCACTGCCTGAAAGGATGATTGAAGCAGTTTTTATATCTAATTTTCAAAAGAGGAAAATATGCAGGTCTATGGGAAAACAGCAATGATAGCGGGACTAAATTGCAGCTCTTTCAAAGTGACACAAAGACAATGGGCTAAGCGGCCTCCTTCTGTACTATAAAGTTCTATGGTTCCAAGCTCTCTACTACAATGGGGTATGTCTCGCCTCATGTCTGGGTCTATTGTGAGCTAATTGGTAAAGAATGATTGTCTTGATTAAAATACAACTACCAGAATGGTAGGAGAATTAATTGGACCTTGGAATTTTTCGTTCAGCAATGAGGGTGGATTAGACTGAGTGGGGTATTAATGGATTCAGGGAGTGAGAGAAGAGTAGGGTAAGATTGAGTAGGATATTACAGGGTATGGGGAGTGAAAGAAGGGTGGGATTAGGCGGGGCGATATATTAAAAGGTATACTGAGTGAGAAAGAGAGCGGGATTAGACTGCGTAGGATATTAACAGGTATGAGGAATGGGTAGGGTGGGATATTAAAGGGTATGAGGAGTGTGGGAAGAGTGGGATTAGACTAATCCCATAGTGGGATACCAAAGGCTATGGCAGGTGAGTAAACTGGGTGGAATATTAAAGGGTAAGAAGAGCGAGTGGGAATGTGGGGTTTAGGCAGGGTGGGATATTAAAAGTATGGGGGGTGAGGGGTTAGACGCAGTGTTTTATGAAGATGATTCTAATTTCTTTTGTTCAAGTGCAGCAGATAGTGGAACCTTACAATAAAATGTTACTGTGTCCGTTAGAACCACTGCCTTCCAAATGCTGAATTGTGTTCATTTGGCACTCCCACCCGAGAGAGATTATCATCTAGGATAACAGTGCAGTGCAGTACTGAGAGGATGTTACACTGCCATAATTAGTCAACAACTCCATTATTGTTGTATTATGTGACTATAAGGATGGCAGCAGAACCCATATGGATCTTGGGCTTCTTTTCATTCAGGAATTCCTATGTTCCTCTGAGAAACTTTCATTCTGTATCCCTTGGGATGCATCTGGAGACAGCATTGTTATTTAAAGCAAGGACAAACTGATGAAGGGCCTGTCACTAGTAGATACTAGTGGAAGCAATGGTTAAAGCAGCAAGCAAGAGGTGTATCATGGGGCAGTGAATCGAAATGAACTGGCCAGATGACAGTGATCTCATTACTGAGGCAAGTGTTTTTGGGTTCAAACCTCATTCAAGGACTAGACTAAGTAAATAAAACTGGCACTAAGTACAGAATTGTCGGAGATGCTGTCTTTTAGGTGACACATTGAATCAAAGACATTGAATCAAAGCCCATCAAATCAAAGCCCATCTACCAGTTTGATGGGAGATATGACGGTGTCCGACCCAACATGCAACCCACAACAAATATCACCAAAACAAGTAATCTTGTCACTTATTTTGTTTTTTGTGGGGTCATGCTTTGCATAAATTAGCTGCCACATTTCCCTACAATGAGAATGTACCGTGAGTACATTCAAAACTACTTAATTAGCTGTACAACACTGTTGGACATCCTGAAAGGATATAAATGCAGTTTCTTGCTTTCTTTGAAAAGGCCAGGCCAGCATTTATTATCTATCCCTAGTTGCCCCCTAGTTCAGAGGGCATTTAAAAGTCAACCACATTGCTATGGGAGTGACATGTAGGCCAGACCAGGTAAGGATGGCAGATTGCCTTCCCTAAAGGACCAGATGGATTTTTACAACAATCGACAATGGTTTCATGGTCATTATTAGACTTTTAATTCCAGATTTTTATTAATTCAAATTCCACCATCTGCCATGGCAGGATTGGAGCCCAAGTCCCCAAAGCATTACCCTGGATCTCCAAATTACTAGTCCAGCGACAATATCACTATGCCATCGCCACCTCCCCAAAACGCAGGGCAGGTCAGCACTAAAACAAAGCTTGATGTCTAAAGTGTGAAGCCTCCATAAACAGAGCTTGTTGTTTTTAATATATTAGAGACAGCAATACTTGCACTGATATAGCACTTTTTAAAAAATCATTCATGGAATATAGGCATCACTGGCTCAGCCAGCATTTATTGCCCATCCCTAGTTGCCCTTGAGAAGGTGGTGGTGAGCTTCCTTCTTGAACCGCTGCAGGCCATGTGCTGTAGATACACCATTACAATATCAAAACGCCTCAGCAGCAGCTTGAACTCACATTGCACGTTTAATGTAAAAAAAATTCTAAGGTGATTCAATGGAGTAATCAGACAAAAATGGTTACCCAAACAAAGAAGATATTGGGAAGGGTGACAATTGTGAGTTCTTAAGAGGATCTTAAAGTAGAAAAGAGATTTATATAACATCAGACTACTTCACACAATTAATTCCTGGAATGCCAAACTGGTTGCACGAGATGCTCAGGTTTTTGTGTGTAGACACAATGCAGACAGTGAGTTAAAATGTTCTAATCTGTACACTCCAGTATTTGGTAATTACCAAGATAAATATAGATGGAGGAGACTTTGCAGCCCATCTAGTTTATAGTTCCATGAAAAACAACAGTTCACACCATTACAGCTCCCAAGGCAGAAGATCATTGGTTTAAGTTCCTCTTAAGGCTTGAGCACAAAAACTAGACTGACACTTCAGTGCTGTGCCAATGAAGTGTTACACTGTGGGACAGTCAGTTCTGTGGGAGCACTGCAATGTGATGGGGTCGGTACTGAGAGAGCGCTGCAGTGTGGGAGCGGTGGTATTGAGGAGCGCTGCACTGTGAGAGGGGCAGTATTGGGGGAACACTGCACTGTGGGAGTGACAGTACTGAGGGAGCTCTGCAGCATGGGAGGGGCAGTACTGAGGGAGCACTGTAGCGTGGGAGGTGCAGCATTGAGGGAGCACTGCAGTGTGGGAGGAGCAGCACTGAGGGAGCACAGCACCATTGGAGGGGCAGTACTGAGGAATGCTGCACTGCCAGAGGATCCGTACTAAGGAAGCACTGCACTGTTGGAGAGGTAGTACTAAGGAATGCTGCACTGCTAGAGGGTCAGTACTGAGGGAGCGCTGCACTGTTGGAGGGGTAGTACTGAGGAGTGCTGCAATGTTGGAGGATCAGTGCTGAGGGAGCACTACAATATCGGAGGAACAGTACTGAGGGAGCACTGCACTGTTGGAGGGGCAGTACTGAAGGAGCACTGCACCATTGAAGGGGCAGTACTGAGGGAGCACTGCACCATTGAAGGGGCAGTATTGAGAAATGCTGCACTGCTGGAGGGTCAGTACTGAGGGAGCACTGCACTGTTGGAGGGGTAGTACTGAGGAGTGCAGCAATGTTGGAGGATCAGTACTGAGGAAGCACTACAATGTCGGAGGAACAGTGCTGAGGGAGCACTGTTGTAGAGGCAGTATTGAAGGACTGTTGCGGGTAGTACTGATGGTATATCGTTAGTGAGGCAGTGGTGAAAGAGCACCACACTGTTGGAGGTGCCACCTTTCAAATGAGATGTTAAACCAAAGGCCCTTGTGCCCTCTAAGGTGAATGTAAAAGATTCCACAGCACTATTTGAGGAAGAGCTGGGGAGTTCTCCTAGTGCACTGACCAACATCTAACTCTCGACAAACACCTAAAGCAGATTATCTGCTATACTTATTTCACATGCTGTTTGCGTGATCTTGCTATCGGCAAATTAGCTGCCGCATTACAACAACGACCACACTTCAAAACTTCTTTATTGGCTGTAAGTACTTTGGGACATATTTTCATTTGTTCATGGGATGTGAGCATCGTTAGCAAGGACAGCATTTGTTGTTTGTCCGCAAGTGCCCTCGAGTAGATGGTGGTGAGCCTCCTTCTTAAACCAGTGTAGTCCATCATAAGTATTATTAGAAAGGAAGTTCCTGGTTTTTTTACCCAGTGACTGTGAAGGAACTGCGATATGGTTGGGAGGGGAAATTGCAGCAGTGGTGTTCTGGTGGCCTTGTTCTTCCATGTGTTAGAGGGGTTTAGGAGCTGCTGTTGAAGGAGGCTTGGCAAGCTGCTGCAGTGCATCTTGTAGAGGGCGCACACTTCTACCCCTTTGAGCCAGTGGTGGAAGGAGGATATATATATATATATACTATATATATACACTATATATAAGGCGGTGAACGGTGCTGGAAAAATGCAAGTTCTTTCTTTCTTCATTAGCTGTTGCAAAGATCATGCAGGGTGGGAGAAGGCTCAGGTGAGACATAACCATAGACCAGTCAGGCCAAACGGCCTTTTTCCATGCTGTGCTTCAATGTAACATCCCTAGAAGCACTTATCTAACAAAAATCTATTAATCTTAGTTGTGAAAAATTTAGCTGACCACCCACCGCCACAGAAGAGTTCCAAATTTCCACAACAGTGTGGGAAAAGTGCTTTCAGACGTCACCCTGAATAACCAGGTTCCACTTTTAAGATTATGCCCCCGTAATCCCTGATTCCCACAAAAGAGGAAATAGTTTCTCTATCTCCAGTCCCTTAATCATTTTAAATGTCTCAATTACTTCTCAACTTTCTAATCTCAAGACCTTGCAAGCCATGTTCATACAAGCAGTCCTCATAAATTAATCTTTAAATCAGGTATTGTCCTGTTGAATCTACACTGTACCCCTTCCAAAGTCAGCTCATCTTTCATGAGGTTTAATATACAAAACTAAATGCAGTTACTCCAGATGGAGTTTGATCAAAGGTTTGAACAATTGAAGAATCACTTCCTCCCTTTGTATTCCAGCCCCTTAAGATAAAGGATAACATTTCATTAGCCGCTTTGTATCTTGTCATGATTTGTGTACACAGAAACCCAAATCCCTTGGTTCCTCCATACTTCCTAGTAACTCCACCACTTGCAAGTTTCCCTACAAGCCATACAATATCCTGACATGCAACTATATCGCCGGTCCTTCACTGTCACTGGGTCAAAATTCTGGAACTCCCTTCCTAACAGCAGTGGTTGTACCTACACCACATGGACTCCAATATTCAAGCAGGCAGCTCACCTCCACCTTCTCAAGGGCAATTAGGGATAGGCAATAAATGTTGGCCAAGCCAACAACACCCACATCCCATGAAAGAATAAAAAAATCTCTCCAATCAGCCTTCCTCTGAGAGAGATGATAATGGAATTATGATCTGGAACGTACATCTGAAATGGTGGTGAAAGCAGGTTCAACAGTAATTATGAAAGGGCATTGGATAATATGTGAAAAGGAGAAATTTTGCAAGGTTATCTGGGGGAGGAAGGGAAAGGTGGGGATAGTGCAACAGGGAAAGGGACTAATTGGATACATTTTTGTAATGTAAGCTGCTTGACTCAATGGCCTCCTCCTGTGCAGTAATATTCCACCATAAGTTGATTCAATATAGATTATGTAAGCAGGGATAATATATTGTATAGAATATACAGCACAGGAACAGGACATTCAGCCCAATTAGTCCGTGTTGGTGTTTATACTTCTTATGAGTCTCCTCTCATTCCATCTGCCTCATCTCAGCCTTTTAGCATCTCTTGATTTCCTTTTCGCTCATGTTTCTCTCACCTCCAGCTTCCTTTGATTATTTAAAAACAAAAGACACACAGAGAGATGCTTTACTGATCCCACAGACATATATATTACATAGAGACTCCCCACATGTATTTGATAGAGACCCCCAACTGTAGAAAGTCATTTACGGTACAGAAGGAGGCCATTCAGCCTGAGTCCATGCCATCTCTCTATAGAGCAATCCAGTCAGTCCCATTCCACCTCTCTATCCCAATATCCCTGCAATTTTATTTCCCTCAAGGGCCCATCCAATTTCCTCTTAAAATCATTCATTTTCACCATTTCCACTATCCTCCTAGGCCGCGAGTTTCAGGTCATTACTACTCACCAAAATGTTCTTCCTCACATCCTCCCCATATCTCTTGCCCAAAATCTTAAATCTGATTCCCCCTAGTCCTTGCACCATCATCCAAAGGGAACAGATTTTCCTTGTCTACCTTATCCAAACCTGTCATAATCTTGCACATCTTTATTAAATCTCCCTTCAATCTCTTTTGCTCCAAGGAGAATCTCTGCTTCTCAGCCCTAACCTTATAGCCAAAATCCCTAGAACCATTTGGCAAATCTCCTCTGCACCTTCTCAAGGACCTTCACATCCTTCCTTAAGTGTGGTGACCAGAACTGGATGCAATACTCAGGTTGTGGCCTAAACAGAACTTTTAAAAGGTTCAAAATATATTATGTAGACACCACAGAGATATAACTTTAGTGATCCTTTTAAATATATATAGACTCTATACATAAACACTATTTAGAGATTTTATATGGAAACCCCATAAATATGTATTTGAGAGTGGGAAGCATGTGTCTGGGGTCAGTTGCTGCAGGTTGAAGGTTTCCACATACTCTGAGTGCTCTGACAGGGTGAGCAGTGAGGCCTGTTTATTTTGGTGTGAGGTGACAGAGCCTGGGATTTGAGTTCCTGCAGGGTCCCCCTCACAGGGACAGAGGCTGCAGCCCAGAGCTAGGCCTGCACCACGGACTCTCCTTCTCCCGGTCCACGTCTGACCGACACCCCCACAGCGGGGAGCTCCTACCCGACACCCTGGCTCGGGCTGGTGAAGGAGCGATGCCCTGGCACTCTGCTCCCAGGCTTGTTTCCACCTACAGGTCGTTGGCAGTGACCGCGGCCTCTGGATTACTCTGTCACCGAGGCAGTGTAGGCCTCAGGCTGTGCCGTATTAAAACAGCAGACCGGCCGGGCTTTGACTCTCCCCCCACCCCGGCCGATCACCTCTCCCGCTCACCTCTCTTCGTTCCCGGGGTCCTAGGATGGAAGCTCCAGGGGCGCTCACTCCTGTCAGTCAGTCGCCACACGGGCCCCTAAGCGAACGCAGCGCCTCGGCGCCGCACCGAGAACGGGTGGCGAAAATAGCCGAGCGGCTTCGGTGCCCGGGAGCGCGTGGCGGAAATAGCCGAACGGCCTCGGCGCCATGGAACGGGTGCCGTAAAGGCCGAGCGACCTCGTCGCCCGAGCGCCCGGTGGCGGAAAAAGCCGAGCTGCCTCGGTACCCGAGGGCGGGTGGCGGAAACAGCCGAGCGACTAAGGCATCGTCCAGTGAGTGGGGCAATGACGGAAAAAGCCGAGCGCTTGCCGATGCTTCGGTGCGTGCGCCGCCGTGTTGACGTCATTGGGCTAGTCAGGGCTGCTTTGTGTGGAAAGTCAAGCGTTTTGGATTGTTGTGGAGCCTCCTTCGTAGCAGCATAGCAACATATATTTATAAAGCACCTTTAACGTAATGATAGCACAAAACAAAGTAGAACACTGAGCCACATGAGATATTAAACACGTGACTAAAAGTTTGGTCAAAGAGACAGGTTTTGGAAGTGGAAATAGGAGGAAAGTGAGATCGAGGGAGCAGTAGTAAATGTTTCATTTTCAGTTTGGTGTCTAGATGGGGTTTCTTTAGGCGTCATCTGTTACTCTAAGAATGTTACCATAGACTGTTATTTATAAAAAACCGTTCTTGTTTATTTACTGCTCAGTACTCTACACAAGGTCATATTTCTGCTTCCACCAGATCGCAGTCTCTTCATCATGTGACATCACATCAGTAGTTACATCAATATCAGGTGGTCCTGATGTTAACCCTTTACTTTTCTACATCTCCCCCCACCCCGCGTCTTTATCCCAATTTTATACATCCTCCGACATCTCCCCCGAAAGTCTTAGACTTCACAGGGTTGGTCTATGTGGGGCTTTGACCAATCTCCCTGATCTGGTCCTGACTTCATTTTGAGGTTAAGGACGAACTGCACTCTCATTTCGTTTGATAGGAGGGTCTTCCACCTGGATGGTTATAGAGTTTCTACTTGTTTCTGGTTCCTTGTCCCCATCCGGATCTAAATAATATTTTGAGGTTCCATTGGTTTCCTTCCTAATTATATCAAAGCTCTTTGGTCCCTGCTGATATTTCCCTGGTCTGAATCAATTCTATAAGATCTCAGTGATGGAGCTCTTTCTATTATAATGTATCTATACTCTCCTCGGGATAAAGCATTTTCAAGTTTCGTGCTCTATGCTTCAAGTTGAAATTACGAGCTTGATTGCCTCTTTTTACTCCTCACTCTTCCTAACTTTCTCATGATCATCTGAGATAATGTTAGGTTGTAGTGTTTGCTGTACAGCTGGAAGTTATGTTCGCAGCCATCTTCGCATCAATAGTTTTGATGGTGAGAACCCATATTTTAGTAGCAAGGTTCTGTAGTTAAGAAGGACTCAGTTAATATCTTTGTTCTTTTTCATGAATTCCTTGTTGCTCAAATTCCTCTTTCTGCTTCTCCGTCCGACTGAGAATATCGAGGTGAACGTGTCACATGTATGAAACCATATTCCTGCACAAAGTTATGGAACAGTTCGTTAGCAAACTGAGGACCGTTTCTGACCCCATGACATCTGCGTTACCATATGTCACGATTCTTTTTAGTGACATAATAACTGCCTCTGCCATGATGCTGTGCAGTCTACTCACTTCAAACCATCTGGAGTAGTAATCAATGACAATGATGAAAACTTTACCTTTGAACTCAAATAAATCTGTTCCTAGGCACTGCCATTGCCTCGAAGAAAAGTGGAGGGTACCAGTGGTTCGCTCCATTGTTGGCTATTCACTGCATACATAAGGTAGTTCATGATTAACTCTTCAGTGGGGTGACTGATGCCTGTCCACCAGATTGACTGTTCAGCTCTTAGTCAGCATTTCACTATTCCCGAATGACTTTGATGAACTTTCTGGAGAATGTTGAGACAAAGTGTTTTAGGGATGACTAGTCTGTCATTAAAAACTAGATGTGAGATGTTCTCTCTGAAGTATTGGTGATTACTTGGTTGTTAGGAAAATAATCCAGCCATCCATTCTGGCAATGCTCCTTTATTTGGGTGCATTTGTCATCCTTGTTATTGTGCTTGCTTAATCTCTTGTAATCTCTTCTGCAGCTTGTACGTATTTAGTAATGAACAAAGAATATGCTTCCACTTCTTCAATAAAATTTAAAACTTCCAGTTTGACTCCTTCCACTGGTATTCTTGGTAGCACATCTGTTGTGGTCTTGTACTTCTCTTGAATGTACCCAGTAACTGAATCATATCTCATGAGTCTCAGTCTGAAACATTGAATACTTGGCAACATTTTTGCAATTCCTTTAGGTTAAGAAGAGTAACCAAATGTTTGTGGTCAATTTCAATTTTAAGCATTAATCCCATGACATAATCAGAGAACTTCTCCCAGGCCCGGGTGGCTACTAATGCTCCTTTCTCAGTTGTCGCACACCTCTTCTCTGTGTCCATGAGAGATCTCGA
This sequence comes from Carcharodon carcharias, assembly GCF_017639515.1. Lineage (NCBI taxonomy): Eukaryota > Metazoa > Chordata > Chondrichthyes > Lamniformes > Lamnidae > Carcharodon > Carcharodon carcharias. The sequence goes on along the minus strand of NC_054476.1, from coordinate 38,251,305 downwards.
GGCATAATAAACTTGTCTTAGTCCATCCTTTTGAACTTGAAACAACGCTATGCCCAAGTCTGTAGATGGTGCATCCACTGCTACAATTGTTGGAAACACTAAATCGTAATGCATTAGAATTTCTAGTGAAATTAGGAGATTTTTGATTTTGTCTAAAGTATTTTGCTGGTTCATGTTCCAACACCACTGGTGACCTTGTCTCAGCAGCTGCCTTAACGGCTCAATTCCTGCCAAGTTTGGTAGAAACTTGCCTACCTGATTGACCATCCCAAGGAATCTTTGTAATTTTGTGATTTTTTTTTTAGGCAGTGAAAACTCTCTAATGACATTGGTTTTCTGTGGGTTGGTCATAATTCTGGAATAAAGCAGCCCACTTAATTGGCACTCTTTCCACAAACATTCACTCCCTTCACCACTGACGCACTGTGGCTGCAGTGTGTATCATCTACAAGATGCACTGCAGCAATTCAACAAAACTCCTCGGGCAGTACCTTCCAAATCTGACAGCTACCATCTAGAAGGACAAGGGCAGCCGATATATAGGAACAACATCACCTCGAAGACCTCTCCAAGCCACTCACCGTCCTAGCTTGGAAATATATCACTGTTCCTTCACTGTCACTGGTTCAAGTTCCTGGAACTCCCTTCTTAACAGCACCATTGGTGTGCCTACGCCACATGGACTGCAGCAGTTCAAGAAGGCAGTTCACCACCACCTTCTCAAGGGCAATAATGGACAGCAATAAATGCTGACCTAGCCAGCGATGCCCACATCCTGTAAATGAATAAAAGAGAACAACTTGGCATAAGAATGCTATCATAGGCTTTACAAATACACATTTGTCATTCAATGTCAAACCTGCTTCTTGTAGGATTTTGAGGATGTCTCTCACTCAACGGTCATGTTCTTCCTTCGATAAACCATGTACAAGAATGGCATATTACTATTTGGCATAATATGGCATATTACTCCTTCCATGCCTGAGTCATCGTTCTTTGGAATATCTCAGGTACATGAGCAATTCCAAATGGTAACCTTAGAAAAGAAAAAAACAAATAGGGTGATAAAAATAGTTAGCAATCTGGATCTTTTGTCCAGAGGCAACTGCCAAAAGCCGCTATTAGCATCCAGTTTTGTGAAGAGGGTGCTTTTTGCTAAGTTGGCGTGATTTTCATCTACTGATGCCATTGGTGGATCCTGTGCTCTATGACTTGCTCAACTGAGTCAAATCCACACAGATTCTAACTGAATCATTAGCCTTTGGTACTGTGACCATTCCAGAACACCACTTTGACGGTATGTTACAGGAGAGATGACCCCTTGTTGTAATGTGTTCAATATCATTCTTGACTTTGTCTAAGACTGGGTGAAGGACCTTCCTTACTGTGAAGAGACATATTGGCTTTGCATTCTCCCTCAGGGCTACATGATACTCTGTCTTCAGCTTTCCTAAACCTGAAAAAAGGGATGGAAATTCATTTCTGAATACATTACTGGACTACTCATTAGCAATTTCATCAACCATGTAAATCAGCTTCAACTACAAGCATGCTTTTCTGCTCAACAATGATGACTCTTGGTTCTGTGTAACATACAGAGGTTCAATAATTTCTTTATCCTTGTATCTTAATCTCACCAATTAGCCTATTGCTTTCAGTGTAGTCCCTCCTTGACCTTGCAACTGGAAAGAGGATGGTTGTAATGCGATATTTTTAAGCCATTTTACTTCATCCGGTAATACTGAAACACGTGTCCCAGTATCTAGCTTGAATACTGTAGGGTGACCATCAAATTCTAATTGAATGCTCCAACAATTATTTTCTGTTTTGTTAACTTCTCCTAGGAAGCTTATTTGTTTATCCTCTGGCTCTTCTACTTCTTGGATTTCATTTGGCCTTGTGATTTCTTCCTGTGAGCTACTTATATTTTAGATTGGTAGACATTTCTAACTTTCCACAGTTGTGGCACTCTGCTCCCCTGCAGGGTATTTTTCCCACTTGGCCAGGGTTTTCTTGCCACCCTGAGAGCATCTCAAGTTGGTGGTTGGCCTGCTTTTTCCGATGTTGCAGGCTTTTGCTTCACTGCAATTTCTCTTTTCTGTCCAACGTATTGAATGGCTTCACTCATTTTTTTTCCCAAGGGACATCACTTTTCCCACAAACAACCTCTCTGTTTTACTTCCTAAGCTCGGTCTGTCATGCTATTTGCACTGCCTTTGTGAGAGTTAAATCTTGGCAAGAGATCTGATAGGATCCCAACTACTATACATTGGCTTATTAATTAATGTCTGAGGATCCCATTCTCACAATTTTCCACAAACTTGTACAGCTCATTTTGAGTGAATCCATGCATTTATCCAGTTTTTGATTCTTCTCATTAAATTTTGCTCATTCAACGATCAAATTTTTTCGAACACTGAAGTACATATCAAATGCCTGGAGGATTTCATCATATTCGCTTGAAGCCAAATCAACTCCTTGTCTCGCTACTACATCATCTTCAATAGCCCCTACTGCATAGAGGAAAGTACTGACTTGATCATTTTGTTCCTCGTTGTGCAAACATGAAGCTGTTCTGTATTTAGAAAATCTCTTCTTCCAATTGTCCCAATGTTTAGCCTGTTTTGAGCCTTCAGCACTTTGGAAAGGTTCTGGGAATAGCTATGTAAACTCCATGCTTGTCCTAGGCTCTGGATCTTTTGCTGCTTCAGTAGTTTGGCTTGTAGATTGTAATCTGTACTCACTGCTGTCTGGACTCCAGGTCTGTGTGTCTGCCTGTATCTGCAGCACCCATGATGGTTCGTTCTCAGGTGCAATTTCAATCTTTTTTCTTCTTGTTCTTTTTCCAAGGGTTTGTAGGTCTTTCAGGACTGCAGTCTTCTTCTTGGAGTTTTTCAGGGTCTTTTTGCACCGTCCACTGCCCCTATCTTTGGTCTTTGGTCCATGGTCTAGATGGCATTTCTTCAAGGTTTGCCTGTTATCCTAAGAGTACTATCATAGACTGGTATTCGTAAAAAAACATTCTTGTTTATTTACAGGTCAATATGCATCTCAGTTCCCCACATGAGTTTGTACTTCTGCTTCCCACCAGATCTCAGTCTCATATTCATGTAACATTACATCATAGTTACATCAGTCGTTACATCAATATCAGGTGCTCCTGTTGTTAACTGTTTACAGCCAATGAAGGGTCTTCATCAACCTGAAATGTTAACCCACTTTCTCTCTCCACAGATGCTGCCTGATCTGCTGACTGTTTCCTGCATTTTATGTTTTTATTTCAGATTTTGAACATCTGTAGTAATTTTTATGTTGTTGAAGAGAGAAAAAGTGTAGGGATTTCCAGAACTTGGGGCTTAGGCAACTGAAGGAATTGCTACCAATATCCTTCTATTCCTTTTGCCCCAATGTATTTATCTTGCTTCTGCTTAAAAGTATCTAAGATCAGACAAGCCAACTCACATAAAATTATCTTAGCAAATTTAAACATCTTTACTATCAGATGGCTTATCCAACATCCAGTATTGTATGAGCAGAAATTTCTTCCAATTAAATATTGGGATTACTGAAGCCATTGTCATCGGTGCCCCCACAAACTGCATTCCTCTCCCTTGCTAGTGTCTGAGGCTGAATCATACAAAATTTGTGTTGTGTTTAACCCCAAGATCAGGTTCCAATCACAAATTCACATTATCACTAAGACGACTTATTTCCAGCTATATAATCATAGAATTCAAAGATGGGTTACTAGACAACAGGAGGCCATTCAGCCCATTGTGTCTGTGCCTACCCTCTGCAAAAGCAACTCAGCTGGTTCCAATCCCTTGTCTTTTCCCTGTGGCCCTGCAAATCTTTTCTCTTCAGGAAATTATCAAATTCCCTTTTGAAAGGCTTGATTGAGTCTGCGGCCACCATGATCTCAGGCAATACGTTCCAGATCCTAAACAATCGCTGAGTAAAATAGTTTTTTTCTCATGTAGTCATTGCTTCTTTTGCCAATTACCTTAAATCAGTGTCCTTGATTCTTAATGCTTTCACCAATGGGAAGTTTTTCCCTATCTGCCCAGAACTGTCATGATTTTGAACACCTCTATCAAATCACCTCATAACCTTTTCCAAAGAGAACACCCCCAGTTTCTCGAATCTATTCACAGAACTGAAATTCCTCTGTAACATCATTCAACTCCAACTTTGTCTCAGCTCATCTGCTGCTGAAATCAGCATTCATGCTTTTGTTACTTCTACACTTGATTGTTCCAATGCATTCCTAGCCAACCTCCCATGGTCCTCCTTCTGTAAACTTGAGACCATCCAAAACTCTTTCGCCCATTTCCTAACTTGCACTAAGTCCTATTTACCTATCACCCCTGTTCTCATTGACATGCACTGACTTCTAGTCAAACAATGCTTCAATTTTAAAATTCTCATCCATGATTTGCTAAGAACATAAGAAATTGGAGCAGGAGTAGACCATTCGGCCCTTGGAGCCTACTGCACCATTCAATAAGATCATGACTATCTGATTTTCACACTGACTCCTCTCTCCTGCCTGTTCCCCGTAATTCTTGGCTCCCTCATAGATCAAAAATCTGTGTAACTCAGCTTCGAATATATTCAATGACCCAGCCTCCATAGCTCTCTGGGGTAGAGAATTCCAAAGATTAATAATTTCCTCCCTAAACCTCTCTCTCCTTTAAGATGCTCCTTATAACCTACTGCTTTGACTAAGCTTTTGGTCCTAATATCAAATGTCCTAATATCTCCTAATGAGACATGGTGTCAAAATCTACATCATGGGAACATCCCGTTCTTTATCTCAATCTCAAGAGCTTTGAGAAACACGATTAAGATTGAAGTGATGTCATCACTCCAGCCTCTGTTGCCATAGTGCAAGTGACACAATGGCAACAGAGGCAATTCACAGGTGCTTGGGACTAGCTGAATTGCTCTTAAAGAGAGCCAACATGAACAGGAGAGGCTGAATGGACTCCCTCGGTGTTGTAACCATTCAATGATTCTATTACTGATTGCAGCCCGTTCTCTCAAACTTTGAAGTGCCTGTTATTATAAATGACGTTTTACTCTAGTAATACCCAGGCATGATCTCACTCATGATCCACATTTTTATCTAGTTTCCACCATACTCGTTTGCTGAAATACTTCATTTTTTATTTAATATAACTATTTTCCCCTGAAATTTACCTTTTGCTCTTGTAAATAAACTATAAACATCACTAAGTACTAATCCTGGATTGTCTGGTTCCTGTCCTGATGTACGTTCAAGGATTATTAGTAATGGCCAAGCACTCTAGATTTCTTAATCCAATCACTCTCTGACATTAAAGCATGGTTTTTCATGTTAGACCCAAGTGGTTTCCTTGTACTTTGTGATTCTTTTGACCTCCAATAACTCAGGGTCCAGTTAATACCTCAATTTTAAAATCCTCAAGCTTGTTTTCAAACCCCTTCACCACGTACTTTCCCCCTCCCTAGCTCTGTAATTTCCTCCAGGCCCATAACACACCAAGATATCTGCACTCCTCCAATTCTGGCCTCTTGAGCATCCACAATATTATTGCTCCACCATTGGCATTTCAGATTGACAGCATCTGAAGTATTTTGCTTTTTCACAGGTCAGGATGAAATCGAATACAGTTCAGAAGGAGGCAACTCCCACATCGTGCCCATGTTGTCCCGGGAACAGAGAGAGGGAGAGATAGACCATGCGGGCTGGTGACTACAACCAGTGGTGTGAGAGAGTGGTGGTAGCTCTTGAAGTCCGTGGGGCTGTCTCCAAACCGGTGCATGTGCCTTTGCCTAGTGTAGCAGCTTGACCCAGAAATTGTAGCACAGGTTCAGCTATTGGTTTTGGGGGAGAAATTTTGGAGAGATGGGCATTTATTTTAGGGAGAATTCTGGTTGAAGAGAGCAAGGTCCAGTTAATTCCTTGTAGCTGTGTTTATTTTAAAGAGTGGGATTCATCAACACAGAGTACTGAGTGAGACCCATTGAGTCTGGATATCCCACTTTTCTGCAATTTTGGGGACTTAAACCTGCCCAGAGAGCAAAGTTCCTGAAGTGTGAGAGGTGGAGAGCGGGTTTGTACAATGGGTTAGACGTTAATTGTTTACCTTTGGAACATGGGCATTTATCCAATCGAGTTTTTGGAGCCTCTGTTCCTGGTACGGCTGGACTCATATGACAAGCCTGGCATAATTGGCAGTTTACCTTCCTTGATTAGTGTGAGAAATGGTGGGGGACTCATGTGCAATTATTAGGCAGGTTTTTTTTAAAGTTTTTTGTGAGGTACTTTCAGATGCAATAATCTAGTTTTTGTGAAGATCTCTGACATGTTAGAGATTGAATAATCCTCTAATGAGGTTTATAAACCAACTGTCATGTCATTTCATGTTGGTTTATATGTTTATATTTGAAAATAGATTTTAATACCAAATCTCTCAAGTTTTAAGAGTTTGTCCTTGATTTATGAGGCAGTGGGGTTGGCATCTCTGTTGCTTTTTGCCTCAACTACTCCCTGTAGTAGCAAGTTCCTCATTCTCACCACTTCCTGAGTAAAAGCGTTTCTCCTGATGAATAAGGGTTAGGGGTGATTTTATCAAAGTTTTCGAGGTATTAACAAGAACAGATAGGATAGATAGAGAGAGACAGTTTCTGCTGTTTGAGAAATCAAGGACTGGTGGGGTGGCATTGTCTAAAACTTAGAGCCAGACCTTTCAGGAAGCAAATTAGGAAACACCTCTACAAGCAAAGGGTGGTAAAAGTTTGGAACTCTTTTCCCTACTTCTCTCTCCTCCCATGCCAGAAAACTCTCCTTAAAACTTTCCTATTGTCCATGTATCCTCCCACTTTATGCACAAATCCTATCCCTTCAATTATGCCTTCAAGCACCCCTCTCTCAGTTTTCCTATTCCTGCTTGTCTCTCCCTGTGAAGAGCCTTGAAATGGTTTATTATATTCAAGGCACTATGTTAGTGCAGCTTGTACCAATTGTCTCTAATCAAAGGACAAAAGAAAATGCTTTCCACACAAACATATCTGACCATTTCCGCAGTGTGGGACAGTGAGGACAGGAACTGAATGACAAAGAAGACAATCATGCCTGTCCTAGAACTGCACTTTCTGTGACCAACACAAGGTAAATTACCTAATTAATAACCTCAGTCACTCACTATCTTCAACCAACCTGTGCATAACATGGGCACCACCCACGAGAAATAAACATAATGCTATATGCCGCATCAATGAATGAGAAAGACACACTTAAGTATGTACAGAACCACAGTGGGTAGGTGGAGTTAAGATACAGATCAACAATGATCTGATCGAATCAGTGAACAGGCTCGAGAGGCTGAATAGTCTCTTCATGACCCTGTGTTCCTTCCTATAGCCAGAATTTTACGATTGCTGCACTGGTGCACAGTAGACCCAACCCTTCATGAAATGGGGTGCAATGACATCAGCAGGGCGTCCTGACATCATTGCGCCGCCTTGTGATATTTTGGTGGCAGGCGCACATTGAAATCGGAAGCGCGCCTGTCGACAGTTAAAGGGCCAATTAAGCCCATTAAATGCCCAATTGACCAGGATTTAAATGGCCCATGGGCTTTTACTTTCGGTGCATTGGCCAATTAGCCAGGCGGCCTTCACATTTTTCATTCATTCTGCATCCAGGGCGGAATAAAAGGCCCACAGGATGTTGGTAAGGTGGAGAGTTAAGCGTTGTGCTGTGAATTGTTTGTTTTGGGATTAGGGATGGTTTCTGGCATTTTTTTGGTTGTTTTAGATAATTCTTGATTGTTAGACATTTGCAGAGGCTTTCTGCAGAAAGGCCCCTTCAGTGCAGAAACCTGTGCAGCCATCTGGACAAACATGGGGATTGTGTATTCAGCTGGAGGGGCCTCCTCAAAGAGGAGGAGAGGGCCAGAAGGGAGAGGAGGCCAGCTGCCCACAGGCACAATCCCAGCGTCTGCCCTCTGAACCGAGAGGCACAGCCAGAAGGGGTGGAGGGCCAGCAGGAAGGGTCCAGAGAAGGGTCCGGAGAAGGGTCTGGAGATGACGCCAATACCCAATGGGTAGAGTGTATAGACAGCAATCATGCTACCTGGATATAACAGAGATTCAGTGCCAAAGAAGGCTCCGCCTCTCCAGGGACACTGTCACTTCTGTGACAGGATCGGCCCCAAAATAGCCTCCAACTATGTAGGTGGCCACCTAATGCCGGTAGTTCTTGAGGTGACAGTGTCCATTGAACTTCTATGCCTCAGGTTCATTCCAGGGGTCAGTGGGTGATCTCTGTGGAGCCTCGCAATCCACTGCCCACAGCTGCATCAAGGTGGTTATGGATGAACCTTTCCAAAGGTTTATTCACTTCATGGCAGTCAAGGCCAGCCAGGCAGTGCGAGCCAGAAGATTCACTGCAATTGCAGGATTTCCAAGAATTCAGAGAGCCATTGACTGCATGCACGTGCCCATAAAGGCACCAGTGGGGGATTCAGGTGATTGCAGATGATCCCACATTTTAATATTGAAGGGAGAGGTATACATGCACAATTACACACATGTCACAGAATCACAGAATCACAGAATGCAGAAGAGGCCCTTCGACCCGGCTGTACCAACATGTGACAAAACCTGACCTACCTGCCTAATCCCATTTACCAGCACTTGGCCTTGAATGTTATGATGTGCCAAGTGCTCATCCATGTACTTTTTAAAGTATGTGAGGCAACCCGCCTCCACCACCCTCCCAGGCAGCGCATTCCAGACCGTCACCACCCTCTGGGTAAAAAAGTTTTTCCTCACATCCCCCCTAAACCTCCTGCCCCTCACCTTGAACTCGTGTCCCCTCATGACTGACCCTTCAACTAAGGGGAACAACTGCTTCCTATCCACCCTGTCCATGCCCCTCAAAATCTTGTATACCTCGATCAGGTCCCTCAATCAGGTCAATGAAAAATTATTCACCCGTGAGACCCTTTCTGTAATCATAGTGACTTAAATTTTCCCTGCTCCATCTTGGTGCTTTCCCCTCGCTGGAAGTTGCAATGGAGGCAGGCTGCTGACTCTGATGCCCTCTTGACCTTGATGACTTTGGCGGCTGTCCTCTGATCGCCAGGGCCTGTGTAGGCCCTGACAGGGCAGGACAGCCCAGTGCCATGGCTGAGCACTCCTCAGTCTCACGGTGTTCACGAATGCAACAGTCACTGGCAGAGGGGCGGAAGAGCTGCTGCCATCAGCAGGAGCCTGAGAGGATCCAGATGCATGGAGCTGCAGGTCATCTCCCAACATGAGGTTCGTTTGAACCTCCCTGCTCACCAGAGATAGATGGGACTTCAGCAAAGTCACTAGGTGCCTCATCCATCTCTCATATTACCTGCTGAGGGCACTACCAGTGTATGGGCTTGCATTTCTGAATGCAACACCAGAAACCCCTGATTGAGTTCCTAGAGCTCCTTTTCAATGAGAGTCATCACTCTCTCTATGGAGGATGCTGTGCATTCAGAGCTCTGAGCCACGCAGTGCTCACGCTCTGCATGGACTCCTCCAATACAGAGACCGTGGCACACAGACCCTCAGGATCTCTGCCAGATCTTTATGTGCATCCCGCTGGACATCCAGCATCTGCCACCTAATAGATGACTCCAAGGGCTCATCATGTGCCTCAGCCTCAGCATCGTCCTGGTATCCAGCAATCCTCCGACTGCTGGCGCTCTGGGGCCCTCTGACTCCACTAGCTCCTTAGGTAAGTGTGACGTGACTTCCCCAGCGTGTACTGCCATCTGCACCAAAACACACATGCCCACCGGCATGCCTATACCTCACAGGTACATGGTGCAGAGGGAGGATATCATGCAGGTGCATCTGACTGCAGGTCATCCTCTGATGTCAAGGGAGTGTCCCGGGGTCTTTCTGGGGTCTAGAGGATGTTCCATCTGAGGGAGGAAGAAAAAATGTCAGTCTCAAACAGCATTACAAACTCAGAGTGCATGCGTTCTGGTTGCTTTTCAGAATAGACATCGGGCTAAGAAAAGACTTCTGAATGTACAAGCAACAGGGATTAGTGGATTTCACTTGTCAATCTTACTACCACTGCCCTACATCTCTCATACCCTCCCCCAATCTTCCCTGTCCACTGGACTTTTATCCTCCTCTGAGACCCCTGCCTCTCCACGACCAGTGGATCTGGTTCCACGTTCACATGCTATCTCCATTTCTCGCTCCGCCGCCTGATTTAAGATTAGAAGATTAGGGATCATTCACCCTTGCTCCTGCACATTGTGACTCCTCTTCTCCTGTGAGAACAAAAGTGCTTTCAGTTGTCCCCGCTCTACATGCCAGAACATACCAGCCTTCCCCCCAAAGATGCAAGTTGAGGTGCCCATCACATTGCTAGATGTAACCCTTACAAATACTTGCCAGACATCCGAATTAATTACATGTAGCCTTTCAAGATACATTAATATGTGCCAATTGAGGCACAGCATTTCACACCCATGAGCACCAACAAGTGCTGCCACCCACAAACACATCTCTCCATGGTTACAACTGGATTCAGTTGTCATCCTGGCAAAGTGCAGAAGGCCATTGGACCACTTCCTGCACTGGATCCAGGTCTTACACACTATATCATGTGCACAGACCTGACCTGCCACCTCCATCCGTGCCTTCTTTGTTAAGTGTGGTGGCCTCATTTTTCCGACTCATGGCAGCAATATGTCCCATCGAGCACTGACTGGCTCTGGTCATTTCCATCCCACCTGGCATGGACATTGGGTGCAGATGACATATCGCAGACCCAACGGGCAGCACAAGAACTGAGAAAAGTAGTCAGACCCCTGGAAATTCAGAGCAGCTTCCTGAGGTTGTTTTCAATGATTGTCAGCCTTCAGGGAGCTCCATTTAAACTCCCGCCCACACCCTCATTCGTCCCACTGCCCGCCCTCTTCCCATCCCCGCCAGAAGCGCTAAGCCTGTCTAAGTGCATGTTTCAAATTGGCTGTCAGATCATTGGCCAGCCAGCATGAAATTACTGTCAGGAGCCAATCGCAGGCGGGAGTAAATTTCACAACTACTTCCTGGCCCGCCAATTGCACTCCCCCACCAAGCCTAAAATTCAGACCTATGTTTCTAACTATAAGCAATCAACATTTTGGGAATATCTTGCCTATATCGTTAATTCATTCTCATGATGTAAGGTTATCCAAGTCCCAAGGAAGGTACTCTGTTGGAGAGTGGCTGCTGAGTGGAGTGATTGTGTCAATCTAGAGCTAGTTTGAACCTAGCAACATGTTTCAAATGTCTCAAATCATTGAGATATTTTCTGCATTCCTCTGTATGATGTTGAAAAAAACTTTGTGAATTTTCTGCCCTGTAATTTATTTTTCCACAATCCTGAACTTCCTGTGAGCAACTTTGGCTCTCTTTTCTGACTCCCAGTTCCCTGCTGTTTTAAATATTTGCTATCAATGAAATCTTTCTCTGGCTATCACTGCCAAACAACTTTGAAACAGCAAGTGAGCAGAGTTATCACAATCATTAGTCTAGGAGACATGGGGGAGCTGGACAATTCAGTGAGTGGTGTTACATCAGCATTCCCACACGGTGAGACTCAGTGATAGCTCCCAGTCAAGTAAATGGACACTACCAGCACCACCTTCAAACAAATTACAGATTACTTGTAATCATCGAAGAAACAAATAAACAGCAACATGCTGAAGTTAATCTATCTACCGATATTTCACTGTTGGAGCTGTTAATATTCTGCCTTTAATTATCACATGTACAGCTTCAAAAGATTGTTTCAAAGTGGTGTCAACTCTGGCACTATCGGAACAAAATGGAATGATTAGTTTATTCAGATGCTGCTGTTACACTGGGTGGAATTTAATAAGAGGAACGTGGGTCCCGACTGCGGAACGGAAAGTGGGCACCACTTCCACTTGCATGTGGGGAGCCGATGCATACGTAATTAAAATGTAATGAGCTGGTGGCAGGCACATGAAACACATGTGATTACACGGTGGGAGCAGTTTCATTGGTCGTGTCGCCATCAGGTGACAATGCAGCAGGTATACACAAACTATATAAGAGACTTCTGGACATATAACAAGGCTCTGCATCATGGTCACAACTTTTTTGTTGGACCCTGTTGTATCGCTGCTTTATTCAATTTCTTGTTGCCGTTCTCCATCTCTCTCACTCCCTCCCATCACATCCACCACCCCTCCCCCACCCCCAACCCCACAAAAAGTTGACTTAGTGTTCTTCTTCTTCCTGAGTCACATCCAAGCCTCTTCAACTTCACATGTCTCAGCCTAGATAGAGACCGGGCCCCTACTTTAACCACACCCCCCTGTAGATTCTACAGGTTGCCAGGGAAGAGTGGGAGGTGCTCTTCTCCACAGATGGTATCAGAAGGCCTTCCTGCCTGAGTAATGTGGCCTGGATGCAGATTGCAGAGGGGGTGAGCAACTGTGGGGTCCACCAAAGTTCCTGAGTCCAGTGGAGAATAAGGGCCAATGACCTGCTCTGGTCTGCCGGGCTAAGTGAATGCCTATAGTGAATCCACTAAGTTAACCATGTGGAGAAGATAGGCAATGATATGAGCACTGCTGTGCTCCCATCCACTTCCCCCTCCTCCCTGTAGCCTCCTACCTCTTGGACCTGGACTCCTGCCAGCTTGATCATAAGTTTGGAGAATTGGCCAGCACAAAACAAGAATCAGCCTCCCCTCCTGGAATGCCTCTACCCTCCTATTGACACCCTTGAACCTCTCACCATCACCCTTGACCCTGTGACAGAGGACATGCTATCTCTCTTCTTTGATGCTACTACCCCCCCCCCGCCGCCTTGGTCACTAGACATTCCTCCTCTGATACTAGACTCTTCCCCACCCCCCCCACCCCACCCCGCCCCACACCATCATCCTCGACACGTCCTTACAATCCCTTGACCCACCCTCTGAGATCTTCCATTATCCCTACCTTCAATTGGACATTTGCTCGTACCACATCAATGTCCCCCCATAACTGTAGAACTTCCCCATGAGAGACAGCTTCCTCACTTTAACATACAGGACCTAACATTGCACACTATGGAGCCCATCTTTTGGCCACTCATTTTGCATCTCCTGACTGCTCACCCCAACACGACTCCCCTCACCCGACCCACCCAAGATGCCAGGCCTTTCCTGTTGTGCACTTCCACTCCCCAGCGCCACCCAGTTTCCTTCCTCAAAGACCCCTGGCCCTTATAGATAGATGCTACTGACCCAGCTGTTTTGGATAATCCCCAGGATCTGTGGACTCTTTGCATGATTCTTGGTTACTGGTACACATGACCTATCTCCCTCTAGATAGACTATAGCCATATTCTTTAAACTAGTTTATTAATACCACATATATACAGGTTACAGAGTCGGTATGTTGCTCCTGAGCATGGTGTGTTCTATCCTTCTTCTCGAGAGTCTAACACATGACTACAGATGTCAGTAATACATCATCATCTGCATCACTCATTTGCATATCCATTCCATTAACCCATTACCGGACACCAATTGAAAATTATCACCAAATGGTGGATGACACTGGTGAAAGAGGAGGTTTCTGCTGTGGCTTTGGCTCCGGTGGTCGTGGGCAGGTCCGAGGCCGTGGTGGGGATGTGGCAGAGGCTGTGGTGCTTGTGGTGGAAAGGCTGAAGATAAGGAGTGGGTGCCAGTAACTAGGCTTGGGCATTTGGTAAAGGATATGAAGATCAAAACTCTGGAGGAAATTTACCTCTTCTCCCTTCCTATCAAGGAGTCTGAAATCATTGACTTCTTCCTGGGATCGGCCTCAAGATCATGCCTGTACAGAAGCAAACCCGTGCTGGTCAACGCACAAGGTTCAAGGCTTTTGTTGCTATTGGTGACTGTAATGGACATGCTGGATTGGGTGTCAAGTGTTCCAAGGAAGTGGTCACTGCCATTTGTGGAGCTATTATTCTGGCAAAGCTGTCAATCATCCCTGTAAGGAGGGGTTACTGGGTAACAAAATTGATGCAGGGACAGCCCAGGTCTCTGGCACTTGGAGCGTTGCTGGACACCTGCTGAGTCCCAGTCAAATGATGAGCTTCTGCGAGGGGCCTCCGAGGCACTGCTGGAGATGCAACGACAGGCGGTGCAAACATCAGACTGATGTGGCAGTCACTCAGCTCACTGGAGCAAAAGATGGAGGAGTCCCTCCACGTTCTGCCTGATGTAGTGACTCCAACCACCGAGCGCCTCGAGGTCACCAAGGGAAGGTTGGCGACCACCACAGGAGGCCTTGGTCCAGCAGGTTTTGCTGGATTTGCGCTCGGCCCTGGACTTTATAGTCACACACACTGTTGGGCAGCATCAGTGCCTAGGTGAGAGGGAGACAAGGCACCTTGACCTCTCTCCAGGTGCCCCTTTTCCCCAAGGAATCAGGGAGGGGCCCTTGGGAATCCACAGGGAGGATGAACATCAGCTGCACACCACAGTGGCCTCCAAGATGCTTCAAGGGTGTCCAGCCGCTGAGGATTCCCTCTGCCTGTGACCCCATCCACACCAGCTGCTTAGGCAGAGGAAGGTGCATTTGCCAATGAGCACAAGACCCTTATTAGGCCGGGGCCCTCCAGGCCTCGGGCCACCAGAGGACGTCCATAAAGGTCATCACACGTCAGGACGTAGCAGTCAGCAGGTGCCTCTACCTCTGCTGTGGATGTCGGTGCTGCACCCAGGCATAGTGTTAGGGTTAGGAAAATGATGAAATATTGAAATCACCTTTGGGTCATGAGTGTACAATCACTGTAAAAATATTGCACTTTTGTTAATACATTTGATGTTTCTGCGAATGGTTTGGTCAACAGAAGGCATTGTGGTTGATTACATATAAATTCTCTTATTTTGAGGTTTAGCCATTCCCCTGCTCAGTGATAGTCTCCCTTTGTGGGATTCATATTCATGTGATGTCAACCTCACTAAGGTTGTTTCTGCACCCTTGTGTGATATTGTGGAGATGTGTTAAAATCTTTATTGGAGGTGTATGCTTAATGTGCTTGTAACCCTTTTTTGTTCACAACACACTGTTGTGTGAGGACAGCTCAGCAGCCTTGAGGGATTAGCGGCAGTTGTGTCTCCTCAGTGGAAGTGCCAAAGTACAAGGCCGGGACGAGAGGATGATATCCCTAACCATGCCCTCATCTCACTGGCCATTGTAGTTTCTCATTAATGTGGCAACGACTGCATCAAGTAAGTCAGCGCAGCCTTCTCGCTGTTGTCGACTTTCACTTCCCAGAGCGAGTGTATACAGGGTTCACCACTGACCTTCTTAGAGATCTTGAAAGGGGCGAATCATGAGGCTAGAAGGTGCATGTCTGAATGCTGAACTTGCTCTCGATGTGACTCGTTGGACATCTCTTTCAATGCCATGGAATGGCAGGAAGGGACAGGAGAAATGTGGCCATCTCCCGTTGCCTTCACTTTACTCCTCCTGAACCTGGTAGCAATTAAAGTGGCACAGGCATGTCTTCCATGGTTCCTCGATGGTGTCATCCCATGTGAGCTGACCCTCACCACTCTCTTCAGGTTCCTGGCCCTTCTACTCTTCATCCTCCAAGTAGCTCTCATCCTCCTCCATTTCTACCTCTGGCAAGGGGTCACCCCTTTGCAGTGCCAGGTTGTGAAGGGCATAACACACAGCGATGATGTGGTATACCCTATCTGGAGTGTACTGCAGTGCCCCATCTGAGCAGTTCAAACATTGAAAACATCTTCAGAATCCAATGGTCTGCTCGATTAGGGACCACGTGGAGCCATGAGTTGCGTTGTACCTCTTCTCCGAAGCAATCTGAGGCCAACACATGGGTGTCATAAGGCAGTGTTTCAGTGGGTATAACCTTATCCCCAACCAGCCATCCCTGTAGACAGTCAGGCGCTTTGAATATCTGAGACACCTAGGAGTGACTCAGGACATATGAGTCATGGCAAATGCCAGGATAGATGGAACAAGGTGCTTCCGATTGCACACCAGTTGAACATTGATGGAATGATGGCCTTTACGGTTGATAAACATTGGTGGCTGCTGCCATGGAGCCCTTAAAGCCAATTGCACCCTACACTCTTGGGAAGCCTGAGATAGCTGCAAAGCCATTGAATCTCACAGCCTGGCTATCTTCATCTAATGTAAGCCTCATATAGTGATGTGCCTTGCTGTAGACCTCCTTGATGCATCTATGTGCGGTAGACTGTGAGATGTAGCACAGCCCTTATGGATCCCTGGAATGAAGAAATTGAGCCCGGCGGTCATCTTCAAGGCGACTGGCAGGGGATAGCCTCTGATTCTATGGAGTGTTAGTTCCTCACGCAGAATGGGGCAGATGTGATCTACCAGCACTTGGGTTAAGTGCAGATGTGCACAGAAGTGGCTCTCACTCATCTGTAAATAGGAAAGTTTTCTTCAGTATACCATAGGTCTAGTGAGTGATCTGGGTCTCTCCTCCTGATCCTTATGTTCTTGCTGTGGCTCCCCTGCACCCTGGACTTCAGGCAGCGCCTTGAAACTGTGCTCGGTATCACCTGTCCCTTTCAGTCCTCCTCCATTGTACTGGAACCCTCAAAAAGGAACCATTGAACCCTGATCCATAATTGTTTTAGCCTTCTCTCAAAAATAATAGATCGAACAGGTTAATGAATATTGGGTGACCATAGTGAAGCTCATAATCTTGAACCAGTAGCAAATCCCTCCCTAACAGCACTGTGGGTGTACCTACACCACATGGATGCAGCGGTTCAAGAAGGCAGCTCACCACCAGCTTCTCAAGGGCAACTAGGGATGGGCAATAAATGCTGGCCCAGCCAGCGAAGACCACATCCCATCAATGATTAAAAAAATATTATGGTCCATAGTGGCTTCTGTCCCACTCGCCCTGTTGCTGATGCAGCCTTGTATCTGAGATGGTAACAGACATATCAAGGTGACCAAAATGCAATCCCTAAGACTTAACAACATTTGAATTCCACGGTAGTTAGTGAAGGTGTGAATGACATGCACACCCTGACCTAACTCAGTGCTCCAATCTCAGATCTGGCGTGCTGATTAACAATAAATTGCTCATGATTAATAACTGGATGTCCTCTGAATGCCAATTCTGAAAGCACATGAGAGTCTTCCATTGATGGGATGGCATTTATTCAACACCCTTGCCTCCTTAATGGTTGCCTGCATTCCCAAATTTCACATTCCTGCATGTTAATTTGAAATGCAGCAACTGTGTTAAGCTAGTGACTCTTACATTTCCCTGTTACAATGTGGCAAAGGCATGTGTTCCAATGGCTACCTTTTCAAGGAGCTCTTCCTCCTTTGACTCAATTTTAATCTTGTAGTACCAACAAGTTAATGGGTGTGCCCAGAAAGGGCCCCTTAGTCCAGCAGTGCACTCTGCCCAGACTGCATCAGACCCAGATTCACTTCTACTTTCAATTTATAACTTGCCATTAGTTTGAGAGTGCAAGATGGTGGTTCTCCACTATTGCTTCGAGATCAGCTTCAAATTCACTTTCTCATTGTCTGCGTGCCAGAAATTTAGCTGGAGCCTCATGATGTGAAGGTAGAGCTCCCTCCTGTTATTCTCTAGCCTTGCCCAGTAATACTGGATTCCATTGTTGTTGTGGTCAACATTCCTATTCTTTCCCCTGAGCTCATCACTTTTGATGTGCATGTGGATATTTTGCTCCATGTGGACCTCTGCCCTCCCCATCTAGAGGCTGTGTGCATGGTCACCTCCAGAGGAGGACCCCCAGCACCAACCCCCCACCCCCCCCCCCAACTCCACACTTATTATGTTTTCCCCAAATACAGGCTGCAGATGCCTCCCATAACTATTACTACCCCATCTGCAGCCCAGTACAGAGACAGACAAGCCCATGGACAGCGACTGTGAAAAGACCCTGCACATCAAGCTGTGCGTTATCCCAATTGAGTACTCAGCCCTTGATCCTCTTTGGAGCAGGAGTACAATATGCACGCCATGCATAGCCCTTAGCATGGCTGTCTCAACTCTCTTACTCTTGACCGTGAAGCCCACAGAGTCCACTCTCTACTCTCTAGTTTCTGACTCCTGACTGTGAGCCCAATGAGTGTCTCTACTTCCTGACTCCAACCTGCTAGCTCCAGACCAACGATTTTGACTTTCAATGAGTTCCCTGTTACCCTCAGGACTGAGCACTACATCATCTCGCTTCCCAAACACCCCCTTTCTTATGAGTCTCAATGCGACCCATCTCTCTTATGCCACACTAACACACACCCACCCCCTACCCTATTCCAGAGTCTCTGTGCATCCCTTCCCATTCATACATGTGGTATCCCATTCACCCCTTGTTTGTCAGTGTTTCAGTTTCCCTTGTTGGGCTCCAGATTCCCATCCCTCTGTCTCCCCTCTGCCTGCCATCGTTCCACCTCCTTCTCCACTCTTTACAAAGCCTTCCTGCCCCTCTGCCTTTCATCATCCCCCCTCCCCGCAACCCCTTGTAATGCCTTCCTGCTCCTTTTCTGCCCCCCCCCCATGTGTTTCCCCTCCCCCCAACTCTCGCAATGCCTTCCCTGCCC
The DNA here is from genome assembly GCF_017639515.1 of Carcharodon carcharias. Taxonomy (NCBI): domain Eukaryota; kingdom Metazoa; phylum Chordata; class Chondrichthyes; order Lamniformes; family Lamnidae; genus Carcharodon; species Carcharodon carcharias. The sequence goes on along the minus strand of NC_054476.1, from coordinate 38,232,676 downwards.
CTTCTCCTCCATGTGTCCATGACCCTTCCCCCACACCCCCCAGTCGAAATGCTGGCCTCTGTCTGAATGCTCAGCCCTGGCTGAGTACCGCTGCACAGTTGTCTCTTTCTGGACTACGGAGGCACCCACTGGGAGCAAACACCAGCAGTGTGGCATTCCACTGGCATCGCATCGAGACTGGCGCAGCGCTGTGGCAGGTCATCTATGAATGTTGCACTTACTCAAAATCGCGAGTGAAGCAAGGTTCGACTGCGGAAATATTTTTTCCAAATGTGATTCAGACCGATGTGATTTCCCGCTGGCGTGACACAAGATTGAAAGGCGGCACATGACTCCAACCAGCAGCTAATTTAATGAGCTTTCATGAGATTGTGATGAATATACACGGCGTCCATGCCACTCGTCAGCAGGGTACCCGACCCGCCATTAACCCGCCATCAGGTGAACTGTGAACTGTTTTCACAATGGCAAGATGCCGATTTTTTTGCCTCCCGCTAAATTCTCCACTCCCACCAATCACTAAACCTGCCGCAGGCAGGATGAGAAAATTCCACCCTCAGAGTCTGACTGTAGCAGGGATCATTCTGGCCCCACACTAGATATCCCTGGTAAGTGAAGACTGGTTGGAGGTCCAGCTCGGAACACACGTTTGGACAGAGTGACATTTGGCTCGGGATCATATTTCAACCTCAGAGTCAGAAGGGCAGGGATCAAGACCCACTGTGAGAGGTGCATTTTACCCTGGGTTACAGACCACCTAGGAGAAGGTATTCCGTAGATAAAACCATGAGGAAGGTAATGGGAACCACCTCAGCCACTGCTCCCACGTAAATGGCTCATAAAATCTCATGTGAGTTTAATGGACAACAAGGTCTTATGAATGTGCACTAGATGCAGGGCCTTTATACCATATAATAAAAGCAAAATACTGCGGATGCTGGAAATCTGAAACAAAAACAAAGATAGCTGGAAAAACTCAGTAGGTCTGACAGCATCTGCGGAGAGGAACACAGTTAACGTTTCGAGTCCGTATGACTCTTCATCAGAACTAAAGAATTATAGAAACGTGGTGAAATATAAGCTGGTAGAGGGGGATGGGACAGGTAGAGCTGGATAGAGGGCCAGTGATAAGTGGAGGCAAAGAAGAGATTGCAACGATGTTACAGACAAAACGATAAAGGGTTGTTGACGGAGGTGATATTATTTAAGGAATGTGCTAATGGTGACATTAAGGATAGAAAGCAGGACAAACAGGTGGCAGATGGCCCTAGTGGGGGTGGGATGGGGAGAAAGGGATCGAAATGGGCTAAAAGGTGGAGATAAAATGATAGATTTAAAAATAGGTGGGAAAAGAAAAATATATTTTAAAAATATAAATTATTGGAAAAAGGGGGATCGGAAAGGTGGGGGGGGGGATGGAGGAGAGAGTTTATGATCTGAAGTTGTTGAACTCAATGTTAAGCTCAGAAGGCTGTAGAGTGCCTAGTCAGAAGATGAGGTGCTGTTCCATACCATGTTATACTATGTTGGGCTGCCCACTGTAAATTAGATGATGCACAGTTTAAAAGGACAAAAGTTTTGTCGTCTAATGCACATTACATTTGTTCTCAAAGGTGGGATTATGTCCTTTTAAAACTACAATGTTAAATTGTAAGTGTAGTCTTGGGGGCCATGGTTTGTTTGGAGATCATTGATAATTTCAGTCTCAGCCGTGACTCAGTGAATATCACTCTCACCTCAGAACCAGAATATTGTGTGGTCAAATGCAACTTCAGAGACTTCACACAATCTAAGTGATTCCACAATGCTGAGGGAATGCTGCACTGTCGGCAGTGCTATCTTTTGGATGAAATATTAAACCTCTAAGGTGGGTTTAAAATATCCCATTTGAACAAGAACAGGAGAGTTTTCCCTGTGCCCTGGACAATATTTATCTCTTAATCCATGCCTAAAAACAGATGAATTTGGTCATTTATTTCATTCCTGTTTGCAGGATCTTGCTGTGCACAAATTGGCTGCATCCTACATTACAACAGTAACTACACTTCAAAACGACTTCATTTTCTGTAAAAGCACTTTGGGATGTCCTGCAGTTGTGAGAGAGGACATATTAATGCAGTTTCTTGCTTTCTTTTTTCGAAAATGCAGGGCAGATCCTAGCTGAGACTCAGAATTGCTTAGTACTAAAACAAAATGTGATGTCTAAAATGTGAAGCCTCCATAAACAGAGCTTGCTGTTTTTAATATATTAGAGACAAATAGGTGAGTGGTTGTGCAGAACTTGAGTATTGCTGATAAAAGAGACGTTATCGAAGCTTTTTGTCTTGCACTCATTGGATAGCTCGCAAGAATTCTCCAAAAGCAATGTGGGAACAATTTATACTGCATGAGAAGAGAGTGCTGATTTTTTTCTTTTTCAGCAATATTAGTGGCAGCAGTATTTGCATTGATTTAGCACTTCATAACATTATCAAAATGCCTCAGTAACAGCTTGAATTTACATTGTGAATGTAAAAATTAATGTTAAAAAAATTCCAAGGCACTTCAGGGGAATAATCAGACAAAAATGGTCACCCAAACAAAGGAGATATTAGGGGGGATGACATTGTGTGATCTTTGGAGAGTATTAAAGTAAGACAGAGATATATAAACAACACTTTGAAAGCACAACCAATGCGTGATACAAAGGATCATTTGGGTTCGAGTGAGTGCTGGCAGCATGCCTAGCTCAGCTGTAAAGATCCACAGAATTTATGTCACCAGAACAACTCTGGAACAGCGTTACTAACTAATCCCACACTTGGGAATAAAGTTTGATTCCATAGTTGTCACATATTCCTTGCATTTATATAGAGCCTTTCATGACCTCAGGACATCCCAAAATGTCCAACAAAGGATGCAGTACATTGACATGCTTGCAGATGTTGTTTGTAGGTTAAGGAAAACAGGCTGTGGATTTTTTTAAACGTTCAGTCTGTGCTGAAGTTACACGGAAGCTGTTGGACTATAACTCTGGGAGTGGCCATCCGGTAACAAAACAGAAAAAGAAGCAGGAGCTGAGTTTTCTATATATGAATGTGATGACCTAAAGAAACCACAAGTACAGGAGCAGAGTTCACTGACTCACCCACAACATTAACCCTTGATCACTCGTTCAAATTTAATATCATTAGCAAAATACAGGAGGACCCTTTGTTTTACGAAAATGGGCATGAGTCTGTGGAACGTATAATCAACAGTGGTAATCAAACAAGAAACATTAATGAGTTTCAAAAAGGAGCCAAATGTGTTCAGGGTCTTAGAGAATTACCTAACACAAAGGAAGATGGTGTTGCTTAAGGTCAATAATCTCAATTCCAGGGCATCGCTGCAGGAGTTCCTCAGGGTAGTGTCCTCAGCCCAACCATCTTCAGCTGCTTCATCAATGACCTTCCTTCCATCATAAGGTCAAAAGTGGGGATGTTCATTGATGATTGCACAATGTTCAGCACCATTCGAAACTTCTCAGATACTGAAGCAGTCCATGTCCAAATGCAGCCAGACCTGAACAATACCAGTTTGGGTTGACAAGTGGCAAATAACATTCATGCTACACAAGTGCCAGGCATTGACCATCTCCAACAAGACAGAATCTAACCATCACCCCTTGACATTCAGTGGCATTATCATTGCTGAATCCCCCAATATCAATATCCTGGGGGTTATCATTGACCAGAAACTGAACTGGACTAGGCACATAAATGATGTGGCTACTATAGGTCAGAGGCTAGGAATCATGCGATGATTAACTCACCTCCTGACTCCCCAAAGCCTGTCCACCATCTCCAAGTTACAAGTCAGGAGTGTGATGGAATACAGTCCACTTGCCTAGATGAGTGCAGCTCCCACAACACTCAAGAAGCTTGACACCATCCAGGACAAAGCAGCCCACTTGATTAGCACCTCTTCCACAAACATTCACTCCCTCCACCACCGACGCACAGTGACAGCAGTATGTACCATCTATAAGATGCACTGCAGGGACTCACCAAGCCTCCTTACACAGCACCTTCCAAACCCACAACCGCTACCATCTGAAGGACAAGGGCAGTAGACACATGAGAACACCAACACCTGGAAGTTCGCCTCCAAGCCACTCACCATCCTGACTTGGAAATATATCGCCGTTCCTTCACTGTCGCTAGGTCAAAATCCTGGAACTCCCTCCCTAACAGCACTGTGGGTGTACCTACACCACATGCACTGCAATGGTTCAAGAAGGCAGCTCACCACCACTTTCTCAAGGGCAATTAGAGATGGGCTATAAATTCTGGCCTAACCAGCGATGTCGACATCCCATGAATGAATTAAAAAAACACTGGCTTAGGAGGACTAGATGGGCTGAAGATGTCACCCATGGCTCAGTGGGTAGGACTCTCGCCTGAGTCAGAAGGTTCAAAGTTTAAGTCCCACTCCAGAGATTTGAATACAAGATTGAGGTTGACACTCCAAGTAGAGTACTGTCAGAGGTGCAGTATTGAGGGAGTGCTGCTTTGTCGGAGGGCACAGTTCTGAAGGGGTACTGCACTGTTGAAGGATGTGGTACTGAGGGGGTGCCACACTGTTGGAGGGCTTAGCTCTGAGGGAGCACTGCACTTTTGGAGCATGTGGTTCTGAGAGTGCTGCATTCTCAGGGAGGGTTGCACTGTTGGAGGGGGGTTTTGCGGGAATGCTGCACCATCGGCTGTTTGCAAAATATCTGTGTGTCCTACATTACAACAGTGATTGCACTTCAAAAAGTACTTCATTAGCTGTAAGGAGCTTTGGGATGTCCTGACGTTGTGAAAGGTGCTATATAAATGTAAGTCTTACTCCTGCCTGAAGCTGTTAGTTCTATTGTAAAAGATGAAAGTGTGAGTGAATGAGCCAAGCAGAAGAGATGTTGTAATATCCCTTTAAGTATAGCAGGGAGGCTGAGGTATTGAGATAGTAATTTATGCAGACTGTAGAGGATCAGTTCATGGGGAAGGGGCTGTCCTTGGGATCCTCCTGTGTACTCTTTGCGCACAGAAGCAATGAGTTTTGACTCACTCCACACAAACACATAAACGGCCACGCCACATTGCTTGCTGTTGTGTAATCCGAGGTTTACGTGCAGCTTGTCACTGCACTGGCACTAGGTCAGTTTGATCAAACACTCCCCCAGCAATGCAGCGAGCGGGAAGCAAGCGACTCTGGGCAAATGCTGCTGCTGCTGCTGCTGCCTGTCAGCACCAGAGTAAAGCTTCGTGCAGGAGGGAGGCTTCCCTGCTCCTCTCCCTCCCCCTGTATCCATCACAGGAATCCCGGACTAGCTCCCAGGATTACTCCGAGTCAGTGTGGAGAGAGAAGCAGCGGCCGGAGCGGCCACTGACCACAGCTTCCCCAAGGAGCAAAAGGCAGGACAGAGCGGATACCGTGCAGCAAGTATCGTCTCTCTATTTCTCCCTCCCTCTCCCCCCAACACTTTATGTCCCTCTCCCTCCCTCTCTCTGTCCCTCTCACTCTATCCAGCTCTCTCGTTCGGTCTTTCTCGTCTTCTCCCTCAATCCTTTTCTCGGTCTATCCCTCCCTTGGTGAACACAACTCTACCAGCTCACTCTAACATGCTCTCACTCTCTTCTCCTTTCCCTCCTCTTGCTACCTTCCCAGCCCCCACTCCTCACTTCCTCCCTCCATTCTCCACCTCTACTACCCACCACCTCTCCCACCTCCCCTACACTCGCCCTGCTCACACCACCCTCACCCTCTCATCCTGCCCTCGCCCTCTCCCCATCGTCCCACCCTCTTCTCCCATGCCTTGCCCTCGGCCCCTTGTCCCGCCGCCCTCGCCCCTCACCCCCTTGTCCCAACCTCGCCCTCTCCCCCTCGCCCACCCTCTCCCGCTCATCCTGCCCCCACCCTTGCCCCCTCGTCCTTCCCTTGCCCCGCCCACGGCCCCCCCCGCCCTCACCCCCTTGTCCCGTCCTCACCCCCTTGTCCCGTCCTCACCTTGTCATCCTGCCCTTGCCCTCTCCTCGCACCCTTGTACCCCCCCGCCAGTCCTCCCCCACTGCACCGGCCTTCTCGTCCTCTCCCCGCCCTCTCGCGTCCCCCTTGACTCGCCCTCACCCCTGCCCCGCCCCCGCCCTGCCCTCGCCCCCATCCCTTTCGCCCTCCCCACCCCTTTCACCCTCCCCCTCGCCCTCCCCCTCCTCCCCCTCCCCCTCCCCCTGCTCTTGTTCTCCCATCCTCCCCCTTGGCCCTCCCCCGCCTCTCGTCTTCCCCCAGCCCACCCCCGACCTTTCATTCTCCCCCGCACTCGCCCCTATTGTTGCTCTTTCTAATTCAATTTTTGTCTCCTGGCCTAATGGGTGTGGCTGACCGACAGTGACGTGTGGATTGGAAGGTGTTGGGGAGCCAGGATTATGATTGGAGCAACCTCTTGGCAACCACTGACAGAGGAACTGAGGGCAGGGCTAAGAGAGAGAAAATGAGAGTGAAAGTGGGGCAGAGCGGGAGACACAGAGAGAAAAAGGGAGTGAAAAGGGGAGAGAGCTAAAGCTACAGAGAGCCTGAAACAGTATTTCATAAAGGGTGAAAGACAAATGGACAGAGTATGGGGATGTGATAGAGGAGATAGCATACGACAGAATCAAAGAGGGAGAGTGCAATGGGGGTGAAGAACAAAATGTGGAGACACAGAAAACCAGAGAGAAGGAGAAACAGAGGGACAAAGATGGGTGCTGATAAATGAAGATGGGCATTGAGAAATGGAGAGGGATGGTGGGGGTAGTAAGGAAGTAATGACAAAGCAAGAAAGAATGGGATTCAGGAAGCAGCTGGACAGGAAAGTGAGGTGAAGCAGTGATAGCTGGAGAAAGAAAGAGACAAATGAAGGGATAGTGAGTGAGGACAGAGGGAACATAGTGGTTTTGTATAAGAGAGGGGAATATGTAAAGGATTAATAGAAGGTGGAGTGAGGAGAGGGGTGAGTGGGCAGGGGAGAGAGAAGAGTGGCTGAGAGAAATTGGGCAGGAAAAAAGAGGGGTTGGGGGTGGAGAAGGAGTGCCTACGCAGAGAGAGGTGGAGAAGGAGATCCTCAGCAAGGTGGGTGTAGGGGGAGTTCCTGGACAGGGTGGGGGGTGGGGGGGGGCAGCCCAATGTCGGAGCCTGGACCACAGACTCACTCACTCCAGGGGTAGGTGAGCCACTGACTCATGCACATTGTGCTTTCTCTGACCCACTGTGCGTGTGACAGCGGCTAACTTGCTTTTAGGACAACAGCAATTGGGAGATTCAAGGAGAAGGCACCGAGAGCAGCGATGCATTTATACAGCACCTGTTGAATGTAGTAAAACAACCCAAAGCACTTCACAGCAGTGTTAACAAATAAAATTTGATACCACGCCACATAAGGAGATATTAAGACAGATGACCCAAAACTTGATCAAAGTGGTAGGTATTAAGGGGAGTTTTAAAGGATGAGAGACTGATAGAGAGGCAGAGAGGTTTAGGTAGGGAATTCCAGAGCCTGCAGCCCAGGCAGCTGATGGTATGGTTACCAATGGTGTTGTGATTAAAATCAGGGTGTGCAAGTGTCCAGATTTGGAGGAACACTGATCCCAGAGGGTTGTAGGACTGGAGGAGGAGGGGAGGGGCCATGGAGGGATTTGAAAACAAGGATGAGAATTTTAGAACCGAAGCTTTGTCAGACCAGAAGCTGATGCACGTCAGCAGGCGGAAGGAATTGTGGACGAATAGGATTTGATGAGTTAAGATAAAGGCAACAGAGCTTGGGTGACCTACAGCGGGTGCAAGGTGGCAAGACAGCCAGGAGAAGTTGGAATTTCCAAAAGCAGCAATAGCTGCTTTGACAAGAAGACTGCAGAAAAGCACAAGAAGTATTGCTATTGTTCTCAGAAACTCAGGAACTGGGCATGATAGGCAAAGCAGGAGTCGGGATCCCATCTGGAGATGGGGGCCTTGGGAATTTCCTCGTGGAATTGCCATCCTTGGTTTCAGATATCCCTTGACGTTCAGGCAAAGGTTCCTGTAACATTGAATAACAATCTGAAGCTTCCGTTTCATCTGTTGAGAGGAAGTTTGTCAACAATGTTTAGTTTTCATAGGTTTCCAAAGCTGCTTGAAAAAAATTGCCTACATTTCTATGTGTATATGTGCTTGATTGTCTGTGTGTTTGCATGTGCCTATGTATTTGTATGTATTTATGTGTATGTGGGCACGTCTGCATGTGTTTATGTGTGTGTGTTTGTGTGGCTGCATGTGTATGGGCACTTGGGTATACAAAATATAATTACAAAGTTAGCCAATTACATGAAACTCGGATGTGGAGTAAACAATGAGGAGGATAGCAATAAATTTCAGGAGGACATTAACAGCCTGCTGAAATGGGCAGAAACCTGACAAATGCAATTTAACACAGAAGTACAAAATGACACCCTGGAAGAAAGAATGAGGAGATGCAACTTTAAAGCGGGTGAAGGAACAGCAAAATTGGTGGTATACGCACACAAATCTTTGAAGGTGATAGGACAAGTTGCGAAGGCTGTTTAAAAAGCATATAGATATTTGGATTAAGAGAGGAATAGAGTTCAAAAGCAAAGAAGTTATGGTAAACCTTTATAAAGTATTGGTTAGACCCAGCTGGAGCATTGCGATCAATTCTGGGCACCACAATTTATTTAGAATGTCAATTTATTTAGGGTGCAGAGGAGATTCAATCTAATGGTTCTAGGGATGAGACATTTCAAGTATGTAGGGTGACTAGTAAGCAAGCACAAAGATAGCAGTTGGTCACTGAGTGCAGCTAGTTTGAGCTTGGGAATTTGGTGAGTGAGTGAGGAAATTCGGTGCAGTGAGGGAGGAGGTGATGTTCACATACGTAGCTACCTTAACTTTGAGTCTCAAAGAGTGTGGAGAGTGGAAGGTAAGTTTAAAAGACCTAGGGGGCTCAGTCTGTGGACTGGCCATGTTCTGAGAAAAATCAGTGTGCTATCATAAGAAAATGGGTATTTTGCTCATTTGACTTTCAAAACTCATGTGTTTTATTAGTATTAGGTTTACTGGCAGAAGTAAAGCTTATTGGGAGTGGTAGGGTATATTAATTATAAATTAATTAAGAAAATAATTAACACATAATTAAAGATGGCAGTGCAGATGATGTGTTGCGACTGCTGAATGTGAGAGCTCCGGACACCAGTATGATCCAAGGCAAACACATCTGTAATAAGTGTCTGCGGCTTAAGGAGCTTTGGCTCAGAGTTATTGAGCTGGAGGCCAAGCTGGAGACAGTGCAATGCACCAAGGTGGGGAAAAGGTCCCTGGACACTTTGTTTCAGGGGTGGTCACACCCTTCAGGATAGGATCTTCTGATTTGATCAGTAGGCAGGGACAGGAGGGTGTGACTGCAAGTGAGGTAGTTAAGGGGATGAACAAGGTAGAATTAGAGGAGCCTCTTGCAATTGTCTAACAGGTTTGAGGTTCTTGCAGCCTGCATGAACAAAATGGGGGCTGCAGGGTGGATGGGTGAACTGACCATGTCACTGAGGTACAGGAAACAATTCGAGTTGGGGGGAGTTAATAGGAATGTAGTGGTAGTGGGGGACAGTAAAGTCAGGGGGATGGACACAGTTCTCTGTAGCCAAGAGTGGAAGTCCAGACGGCCGTGTTACCTGCTCAGTGCCAGGGTTTGGGACATAAGCTCAGAGCTGGAGAGGAACTTACAGTGGGAAAAGGAGAATCCGGTTGTCATGGTCCACATTGGTACCAACGAGATAGTTAGGACTAGGAAAAAGGTTCTGCTTAGGGAGTATGAGCAGCTAGGGGCTAAATTACAAAGCAGAACCTCAAAGGTAATAATCTCTGGATTATTACCTGAGCCACAAGAAAATTCTTGTAAGGTAAATAAGATTAGAGAGTTAAATGTGTGGCTCAAAGACTGGTGTGGAGAAATGAGTTTTGATTCATGGGCACTGGCACCAGTACTGAGGAAAGTGGGAGCTGTACTGTTGGGACAGCCTTTGCCTGAACTGTGCTGGGACAAGTGTTCTGGTGAGTAACACAACGAGGGTAGTAGAGAGGACTTTAAATTAAATATTGGGGGTGAGGGATCAAGCGAGGCGAGATATAATAAATTAAAGAGAGGACAAGGCATGAGAACAGGGAATAAGGGAAATGATAATCAGAGCATGCCAGGAAGGGACAGGGTAGACACACTTAAGAGTGCGCCAGCAAATAAGGCTAAAGATTGCAAAAATAGTGAAAACACAGACTTAAAGGTGCTCTATCTGAATGCATGTAGCATTCACAACAAAATAGATGAATTGACAGCTCAAACAGAAATAAATATGTATGATTTGATAGCCATTACAGAGACATGGCTGCAAGATGACAAAGGCTAGGACTTGAATATTCAATGTACATGACATTTTACAAGAACAGGAATCTAGGAAAAGGTGGAAGGGTGGCTCTGTTAATTAAGGATGACATTTGTACATTAGAGAGAGATGACCTTAGTTCTAAAGATCAAGATGTAGAATCAGTTTGGGTAGAGATAAGGAACAGTAAAAGTAGGAAGTTAATTGTGGGAGTAGTTTATAGGCCCTCTAACAAGAACGACACTATAGATCTGGGTATACAGAAAGAAATAATGGGGGCTTGTGAGAAAGGTATGGTGAAAATGATGGGTGAATTTAATCTACACATAGATTGGACAAATCAGATTGGCAAAGGTAGCATGGAAGATGAGTTCATAGAGTGTTTTTGGGACAGTTTCTTGGAGCAGCATTTTCTAGAGCCAACCAGACAGCAGGCTATTCTAGGTCTAATAATGTGCAGCAAAGGCAGGATTAATTAATGACCTCATAGTAAAGGTGCCCCTAGATAGCAGTGATCGTAACATGATTGAATTTCATATTCAGTTTGAGGGAGAAAAGAATGTGGTCCAAGACTAATGTTTTAAACTTAAATAAGGGCAATGACGAGGCATGAAGACAGAGCTGGCTAAAGTGAACTGGGAAATTAGTTTAAGGGATAGGTCAATAGAGATGTAGTGGCAGACATTTAAGGACACTTAGCAAAGATACATTCTGGTGAGAAAGAAAACCTCTAGGGGAAGGATACACCATCCGTGGCTAACTAAGGAAGTTAAAGATAGTATCAAATTGAAATGAAAAGCGTACAATTCCTCAAAGATTAGTGCAGATCAGATGTTGGACAGAATATAAAAAGCAGCAAAGAATAACTAAAAGAATAATAAAGAGAGGGTCATGAGTCCTCCCTAGAGAGTGGTGGAGGAAGGGTCATTGAATACTTTTGAGGACAAAAGTAGATAGATTCTTGATTAACAAGGGAGTCGAGGGTTATTAGGGGCAGGCAGGAAAGTGGGGTTGAGGCCACAATCAGATCAGCTATGATCTTATTGAATGGTAGCACAGGCTTAAGGGGCTGATTGGCCTATTCCTGCCTCTAATTCCTATGTCCATATGACTAAAGAATTTGGATCTGTTCTTAGAGCAGAGGTTAGGAGTAGTTTTTATTGTAAGGTCATCAACCTGAAATGTTACCAGAACTGAAAGGTTATCACTATCATAAAATATTGAACAGTGGAGTGGGGCTCCTCTCCCCAGAAAAGAGAAGACCTGATTGAGGTCATTCATATTATGAAAGTGTTTTGTAGGGTTGATATGGGCCAGGATTTACTGCGCCCACTGGCGTCAGACATGTTCGATGGCATGAGCGGACAATATGGTGAGAAGGCCAAAAATCAGTTTCACGATGTTGTGAAACCAATTTGTGATCATCCGCTCCACCCGCCAATGGTGGGCCACTATCCCTGCCATCGGACGTCGGGACCCTCATTGTAATACATCAGCATATCATTATAAGGCCAGCCTGCTGGACTCATTGCCCCCTTCTGGATTGTCCGCCCACGTCGGTGGGAAAACACAATGACATGTTTCACAACAGCATATATAAGGTGTACACTTGGCGGGCTGCACTTTGCTCGGTACTTCAAGGTTTGTTTGCCTAGCTGGCTTTGATCAGCACTCGCAGTTATCAGTGCCAGGCTTCACAGACAGCATCATATCACTTTTAGGGGGGGCTCACGGGTAGGTCCGTACCTACCAGATCAGCCATATGTGGGTGGCTTTTCAATGGCTGCAGGGCTAGGGCTTGCTTGGGGAAGGGGGAGAAGTAGCCTCAGGCAAGGGAAGAGGCTGCAGGATGAGAGCTGTACTGGGGAAAGTGGGTATCCAGGGTGTATGGAGGGGGCACATGTTGATCTGTGCAAGTGGCCTCAAGATGTGATGCCTGAGGATGCAGTCTCCAGAGGATATGAGACCAGATGGACATGTTAGGGTGTGTCTGTGAGAATGGGTGGTGATGTCTCTTGAGCTGGCAGTGAGTGAGATGCCAGTGAATGTGTGATGGGCCTTTGTGTGTGAGTTTAAGTGATGAGATGGTTGCTTTACCTTGGCTGCACAGATAAGATCATTCATCCTCTATTTGCATTGGATGGCCAACCTCTTCTGGGCAACATTGGCGCTGATCACCACTGCCTTCACCTACCAAGCAGCTGCCCCTCCTGTGGCCAGAGTGAGGGTAGAGGACATCCACAGTGTCTAAGGGCGCTTGAGGGCTGCAGTCTTCTTATCTTTCAGGGCCACGTCTTCTTTGCTGCAGTGGAAGCACTGAGGGCGGCTGTGCTTTAAATGTGGTGCCTGGCGTGATGAAGCGGCGAAGTGATGGCGTGGCGGGCGAATGAGAGCCTACCAGCCATGGAAACGGCGTGTTTCCCAGGAGTGCATAAGTAATGTGCCGGATTTGGGGCGATACGGCGTGAAAACCCACAATCACGGCGAGTGGGTAAAACATCGTTTAACCTGCCGACTACCGCACTTAGTGCGAATCTGGGATGATTTGGCCCATAGAGAAGATGTTTCCACTTCTGCAGAGACCAGGGCTAGGGGCCATAAGTTTAAAATGGTCATGAATAGGTCCAATAGGGACTTCAGGAAAAAACTTATTTATCCAGAGTGTGGTGAAAATGTGGAACTCACTACCACAATGTGTGGTTTGAGGTGAATAGTATCGGCAAATTTAGGGGGAAGGTGGATAAATACATTAGGATGAAAGGATTAAAAGAATATGCGGATAGAGGGAGATGTAGAAGTCTTGTGTGGAGCAGAGACACCAGCATGGACCAGTGGGGCTGAATGGCCTGCTCTGTTCTGGCAACTCTATGATTCATTTGTTGGTCTATATCAGTACCTGTAGGCACTGATGGATTCCCCCTTCAGCCTGGCCACCATCCTCTGGGACTATGCTGAGAATAGGAGATGGGCACCTTTATCCATTGTAATCTCTGCTTAGCTGGCAGCAAAATGCCAATGCCAGCTAAACCTGTGGTAAATAACAGAGAGAGTTTTTCTGTGATGCAACAGAGTTCCTCCTTGAGTTTGTTATTCAAGACCAAGCTGTGAGATGGATTTATGCAGGCCAGGGCTTCTCTACCAATGCTCATCTGAGCAAGTCAGCCTGCTTATTTACCAAAGCCGTTTGTGAGAAGCTGGATGAAGCCATTTGTGAAATTTAGGTCTGCTACATTTGAACAAAGTAATCGCCAGATTTGGCTGAACTTCATTTGGCCAGGCCTCTCTTTCTTCAGCCAAATCCACAACTACTCTACAACCATTCCTGGCGATCAAAAGAAACAGGTAAAACAGAACAGGCTCAAAGGGCTGTTCCTATGTTCCTATAACCCTTGTCTTCTTTACTTCATTCCAAACCATCACCCTTAAGACCTGCTCCCCTCACCCTCACAGCAAGTGCCAAGAGCTCAAGTTGTCTTTGCCACCAAGGTAATAGCAGAGATTATTTTACTGGAATTGTTTTTTTCCTCATTCCCAAACGTGGGCATCACTGGCAAGGCTGGCATTTATTATCCATCCCTAGTTACCCTGGGCAGGTGGTGATGAGCCTTCATCTTATACCATTGGTAGCAGGTTTGATACAATGGGCTGGCATGCTCAGGAATTAAAGTTAATCCTATTGACCACATAATCCAGGGGTGTGGTTCAATAATCTAAAGAACGGGAGTTCAAATCCCACCATGGCAGTTTGAGAATTTCAATTGTTTAAAAACCCTGGAAATAAGAAGCTGGTCTCAATAAAAAGTGTCCATGAAGCTGTTGGATTGTCATTAAAAACTCAATTGGGTCATTAATGCCCTTTAGCAAAGGAAATCTGCTGTCCTTACCTGGTGTGGGCCTATATGTGACTCCAGACCTACAGCCATGATAACTCTTAACAGTCTCTCTGAAGTGGCCTAGTAAGACAAACAGTTGTATCAAATCATGACCTAGGACAAACCTGCCGGCCTCGCTATCAGCGCCCACATCTTGAGAATTCCTTAAAAATACAAAGATAGGCTGGAATAAAAACAGAAAATGCTGGACAAACTCAACAAGTCCAACAGCATCTGTGGAGAGAAAAAGAGTTAACTTTTCGAATCCGTATGACTCTCACCACCAACATTTCCCCCACCCCGCGCCCGCCCCCCCCCCCCCCCCCCCCCCCAAACTCCAGTTGGCATTCTGTAGGGACTGTTCCCTCCGGGACACCCTGGTCCACTCCTCCATCACCCAGAACGCCTCAACACCCTTCCAAGGCACTTTCCCATGCAATCACAGAAGGTGAAACACCTGCCCCTTTGCTTTCCCCTTCCTCACCGTCTAAAGGTCCAAACTTTCAGGTGAACCAGTGCTTCACTTGCACCCCCTTCAATTTAGTCTACTGCATTCGCTGCTCCCAATGCGGTCTCCTCTACACTGGGGAGACCAGACGCAGACTGGGTGACCACTTTACGGAACACCTTCAGTCTGTCCACAAGCTTGACCCAGACTTCCCTGTCGCTTGCCATTTCAACACTCCACCCTGCTCTCATGCCCACATGTCCGTCCTTGGCTTGCTGCTCAAAACAAACTGGAGGAACAGCACCTCATTTTCCAATTAGGCACTTTACAGCCTTCTGGACTTAACATTAGGTTCAACAACTTCAGACCAACTTCAACCTCCTCTATCCTCACCCACCGTTTTTACCCCCTTTTTCTATATTCACTTTTATTTTTCAATTTTTGTTTTTTTTATCCGCTTAATTTTATTTATTTTTCAATTTTATTCATTCATTCATTGTTTTATCCCCATCTTTTATCCTATTTTTGATCTTTTTCCTCACCACCATCCCCCCCCGCCCCCACCACCCCCATAAGGGCCATCTGTCACTTGTTCATGTTATTCTTTCCAGAGTGCTTATCCTTGTCCCGCTATTATCACATTCTGCTTTCTTCCCTTAATGCCACTGTCAGTATCTCCTTTAGCCCTTACCACCACCATTAACACCCTCTTTGTCCTTTTGTTCATGACATCTATGTCAATCTCTCCTTTGTCCCCACCTATCGCTGGCCTGCTATCCAGCTTCACCTGCACCACCCCCCTTAAACAGTATAAATTTAATCACATTTTTACCTCTCTTTGGCTCTGAAGAAGAGTTATACGGACTCGAAACGTTAACTCTGTTTTTCTCTCCGCAGAGACTGTTAGACCTGCAGAGTTTTTCCAGCATTTTCTGTTTCTGTTTTTGTTTCAGATTTCCAGCATCTGCAGTGTTTTGCTTTTACCTTAAAGATAGGCTGAACCTTTGGGCCTTGGGCTGAATTTTCCTGTGGGTGTCAGGAACTCAACGTTGGGGCTGGATGCAGGCTCCGAGCCCAAGCTAGCCATCCAGGAACCCACTGGCACAAGTTTACATAAGGTTAGCTGCCTCTGCATTCGCCATCCAATCAAGGACAGTGGGCGGGTTCCAGAGGCAGGTGAGCCAATGAGAGGGTTCGCAGCGTAGGCCTGCTGGCAGCTGCACCTGGAGAGGACGGTGCTTTCAGAAGCCTGTTGAAAGTTTTAAAAAGGCCCAGTTTTTAAGTCAGTGTGGAGGATAATCCTCTATGGCTGCGACCTTTTCATACATGTGGCTTATTCAGTGGGAGAAGATCTATGGCCTTCCGGCTGCCTCCAAGTTGCTGTGGACCTCCAGGCTCAGCGTGGGGTCTGTCCAATACTGAGAAAATGCAGGCAGGTTCTGAAAATGGAGCCTTAATTGATCTAATTGGCTGCCTGCCTCCCTGGAGCGGGTTAGCCGATTCCCATGGCAGCCACACTTGGGAAACTCGCCTGGAGGAGCTAGCTGAATTTCCATACTTCTGAAATCACCTGTGCCTCCGTGTCAAAATTCAAACCCTTGTGTTCATCTGCCTCTGCCACTAGAGCCAAGCCTCTCACCGCAGTCTGCCCCTGCCTCAACAAACAGATTAAAGTGTAAGTTACAGAATAAAGTGATTAGAGGAAGAAAGTAAAATTGTTCTGTTCTAAGCAGGCTATAAAAAAGGCTGAGATAAAGAAATGACAAAAAGTACAAGGGGAAAGGAATAGTTTAAATTGGATTTTGTGGCAGGAATATCGGGGAGGTTCTCATCGTTATTAAGGAATAAATTGGACAATGACTTCCAGCATCTACACAAATTCAGTGAAATTGGAAATTAGGAAGTTTCTGCCCAAGTTTTCCTGCTCTTCCACAATCTTCGCTATGTCAATACTTCAGCAAGAGACTCAACATTCAAACAGATGAAGGTTGTGTAGCTGCTGTGCTTACCCACTAAACACACTAGAAAAAGTTATGGCTGGTCTGTAAATGAGTTTTTAATGATGATCCTTAATTGCTGACAAACAAACTTTCTTGCATGGAAAGTTATATGTGTGTATTTTATAAGTGTGGAAACACATTCCTTCAGATTTTAATTGTTGTTGGAGATTTAAAAAAATAAAGTTTAGAAGAATTTTATTCTTTCTATCTCATTTATCCTCAATACTATCCTTTTATCTCCCTATATTTCACTTTCTGTACATCGTTTTGTTGTTTTAAATATTCTAATTTGTATTTGGTTTAGTCTCTGCATACCTCAAAGAGGATTCTTCAATCTGAGGGTTGAAGAGACATGCTTTTTTTTGCCCTACTCACACAGGACCCAGATCCCCTATAGCTGGCATTGTTTTGGACTCCCAATGACAGCAAGTCACCATGCAAAAACACATGAAACATTTGTGGGCACCTGTAAGGGTGATGAACAGCAAGCATTGTTCCTTCACCAGTCACCGACAAATCAGGGCTATTATTTCAAATATGTTATCAAGACCTTGGAGAGGGTGCAGAGTAGATTTATAAGAATGATTCCACTGCTGAGAGATTTCAGTTATGTGGAGATACTGGAGAAGCTGGGATTGTCCTCCTTAGAGAAGGTTAAGAGGAGATTTAATAGAGGTATTTGGAATTCCAAAAGATTTTGATAGAATAAGTAAAGAGAAAGTATTTCCAGCGACAGGAGGATCAGTGTTCAGAGGACGCAGATTTAAGATAATTGGCAAAAGAATCAAAGGCGAAATCAAGGGATTATTTTACATGGTGAGTTATTGTGATCTGGAACGTGCTGCCTAGAAGGAATAGGGAAGCAGATTCAATAGTAATTTTCAAAAAGGAATTGGATAAGTACTCAAAGGGGAAAATTTGCAGGGCTCTGGGAAAAGAACAGGGGGAATGGGGCTAATTGGATAGCTTTTTAAAAGAGCCAGCACAGGTACAATGGACTGAGTGGCCTCCTTCAATGCTGTGTGAGTGATGCCATAAAAATAAAGATAAAATTCCTGTGTTGCAATGCTCAGAGTGTGAGAAATAAACTGAAGGAAATAGATGATATCACAGGAAGCTATAGATTTAATAGCAGCAACAGAAACTTGGCTGCAAACTGGGCAGGAAAGGAAAATAAACATCTTGAGTTCTAATATGTTTAGGATAGACAGAATGGTTTAGAGTAGGAGGAGGGCATGCCTGCTGGAGAGACCACTCATCATAGTCTCAGGTAGTTGGTATAGTTGGAGATCAAAAAAAGGACTTGCATTCATACAACACCTTTCACAACCATGGGACATCTCAAAGCACTTTGCAGCCATTGAAGTTCTTTTGAAGTGTAGTCACTGTTGTACTGTTGCAGCCACTTGTGTACAGCAAGATCCCATAAACATCAAGGTGATAATAACAGTTAATCTGTGCTAGTGATGCCAATTGAGGGATAAAACATTGGCCCTACCTTTCTTTGAAATAGTGCCGTAGGATCCTTTACATCCACGTGAGAGGGCAGTTTAATGTCTCATCTGAAAGATGGCACCTCTGGCAGTGCAGCACAGCCTCAGTACTTGATTTTTGTGTTCAAGCCCTGGAGTGGGACTTGAACCCAGAAACTTTTGAATCAGGCAAGAGCGCTACCAACTCAAGGGAATACAAGCCTAGTTTATGTAGTCACTTCTTAACCTCGGTATCATTCTGTTGAATCTGCACTGCACAACACTCCCTCCATGGCCTTCCTGAGGTGTGGTACTCAGAACTGAACACAGTTACTTCAGATGGGGTCTAACCAGTGCTTTGAACAACTGAAGCATAATTTCCTCCCCTTTGTAATCCAGCCCTCCAGAGAAATGAACAGCAATAACAAAATGTAAGAGATTTAGGACAGAGAATGTAAGGCCTTGCCAGCAACACCCACATGAATAAAAAAAGGCCCTTGTACCACAGAATTCCCAGCCCCTCCACCTTCTCCCATTCTTAACTCAAGCCCAGCTGCCAGCCTTTGGTTTTGATTGGGATATCAGCTACTGGAATGTTAATCAGTTCTAGCCATTAAAATCATCTGAATCCCCTACTTCTAATCCTGGATAAGCCCAGTCGCTCGCTAGACCACTTTCCAACCAAATTGTTAAAACTCCACCCCCAACAGTTTTATTTGTTCTTCAGGCTGTGAGCATTGCTGGCAAGGCCGGCATTGATTGCTTACCCCTAGTTACCCTTGAGAAGATGACAATTGGCCTTCTTTCTGAACCACTGCAGTGCATGTGGTGAAGGTGCTCCCACAGTGATGATAGGAGATATTCTTTATACAGGACAGTTAAGAGTCAGCCATGCTGGTGTAGGGACTGGAGTCAGATATAGGCTCAGATTGGGTAAGGGCAGAAGATTTCCTTCTCTAAAGGGACAAATGGGAGCCTAAAGCCTGGCCACCCTGTTCAACCCCATTATGGTTATTCCAGTAAAGGAGGCCTTTAGACCCATTGAGAGTCTTCCCTTCACCCAACACTTCCATCAGCACTAGAATGTTCTGACTGCCCTCGGGGGTGTTTGTTGTACACTTCCTGTCAACTGCATTACAAAACCTGCCCTTGTGACAGAGTCAGGTTCAGTAGGAACCTGATCAACAATTGAGGAAAGGGAATTTTTACTGAGAAACCCAGTATGTAGAGAGGGGTCAAACAGGATGTAACTTCATGGAAACAAATCTAAATATAACTCATTGGTGACCAGCAAGCCTTTACACTGGTTTCTAAACATCCTGGAGATGGATATTTAAAGATTGCACTTTTAAAAATAATATTACTCTGCTAAAAGTTTTAATAGTGATGTTTAAAATCAGGAGGACGTTTGATAGAGTAAGGAAGGAGCAACTGTTCCCAGTGGCAGAAGGTCAATAACCAAGACTTAAGATAATTGGCAAGAGGAGATGAGGAGGACTTTTGTTTACACAGCAAGTTGTTATGATCAGGAATGTGCTGCCTGAAAGGGAGGTGGAAGCAGATTCAATAGGAACTTACAAAAGGAAATTGGATAAATACTTGAAAAGGTAAATATTTACAGGGCTATGGGGAAAGAGCAAGGGAGTGGGACTAATTGGATAGCTTTCAATGTGCCAGCACAGATATGATGGGATGAATGGCCCCCTTCTGTATTGTATCAGTCAAAGACTCGTACTCTGAGATTGCGATACAGTGTACAAAGGATATTGTAAGCACTTTTGCTTGTCAAAACAAGTTTTTGGTCCCTGTAATGTGAATCGTTAGGGATCACTGTTGTTTACATGAGGATTACTTTTTCTGGGACAGGTGCAGGAATGTCTAATGTTGCTGTTGGGCCTGCATGTACCAACACCACTTGACCAGACAGGCAGGGAATGTTCTCCAGGGCTATAGAGGCTGATTAAAGTAAATAGAGGTAGAAAAATTTACTTCAATAATGTGTTCAGACCAATGGAATGAGCAACAAAAACTTGTATTTATATAACACCTTTAACATAATAAAACTTCCCAAAGAGTGAATCATAAATTAGACAAAATTTAACACAGAGCTACATTAGGACTGGTAACCAAACGTTTGGTCAAAGGGAGAAGTTTTAAAGAGTGACTTAAAGAAGGAAAGAGAGTTGAGAGGTGGAGAGGTTTAGGGAGGGAATTCCAGAGCTTATAGAGACCAGTTAGCTGAAGGAACGGCCATCAATTAAAATTAGGGTTGCTCAACAGGGCAGAATTAGGAGAACGCAAGATCCCCCAGGATTGTGGGGCTGGAGGAGATTACACAGATAGGGAGGGGCAAGGCCATGGAGAGAATTGGAAACAAGGATGAGAATTTTAAATTTGAGGTGTTGGACTAGGGGCCAATATGGGTCAACGAACATGGATGATAAAGGAACAGGACTTGGAGAGTTAGGATATGGGCAGCTGAGTTTTGGATGAACTCAAGTTTAGAGGGTGGGAGATGGGAGATCTTCCAGGAGTGCATTGGAATAATATAGTCTGGAGGTCAGAAAGGCACAGAAGATAGTTTCAGCAGCAGGTAAGCTGAGACAGTGGCTGAGATGGACGATTCTAAGGGTGTGGAAGGAGGCAGTCTGGGTGATGGAAAGGAAATGGGGTAAGACATGCAGCTTGGAGTCAGATAGTCCATCCCCGAGGTTCAGCCTCAGACAGTGATCATGGAGGGGGATGGAATAAATAGGGAAGGAACATAATTTGTGATGGGGACCAAAGACAAGGGCAGTGAACCAGAAATTAGCAACTTTACATCATTTTAAACAATTGATAGATGCAAGTATCAAAATGAACTAGTAGCTCCCAAAATAAGCAGAACTGAGTGACAGAGAAGCAAAGGGTTCCTGCTTCAAACCCTAGCCTGTGTTGAGTCACTCAATCTCTGCAAGGCTGTGATTGGGACAAATGTGCGGGTTCTGCTCAAATCTCTTTCTGTATATGTGCGCCTTCAAACTTCCAGCCTCTCAGAAGTACGTCTCCACTGGAGTACAGGTAAACCTCAAGGGCAAGAATTCAACCCGGAGGCAAGGTCACACACCATCCAACAAGCCCAGGAACCCTCAACAGCATCTGTGAATCAGCCAAAATGGACAATGTAGGATCACTGACACCATCTCAGGAACAGTCTGTGCTCCCTCTGCCCTGTCCTTTGGAAACACTCTTTGTTCTCCAGCTCCCAGATGCAATGAGGAATGTGCATAACAAGCTGGGAGACTTGTCCATCTCAGTAAAATAATAATGGAAGGTATTCAAATAAAACCAAACAAAATTAAGAATTGATAGCAAAGCAAACAATGCTACTGAGATAAGACAATCCAAATAATCCAGGTGTTGCTGGGTAGCACTCTCACCTGAGTCAGAGGGTTGTGGGTTCAAGTCACACTCCAGCGCTTGAGCATAAAATCCAGGCTGGCAATTCAGTACAATATTGAGGGAGTGCTGCACTGTCGGAGGGGCAGTACTGAGGGAATGCTACACTGTTGGAGGGGCCGAACAGAGGGTGTGCTGCACTGTCAGAGGGGCAGTATTGAGGGAGGATGCACAGTTGGAAGTGTTGGGTTTTGGAACGATCTGTCTGCCTTCTCAGGTTAAGTTTAACAAATTCCACAGAAACTATTGAAAGTAGAGTTTATGAGAGAGTCCAACACTTTGATGAAATCCATGCAGCAGAGATGGAAATAAGGATGAATTTCACAAATTTGTGCAGGAATGGCCAGCACTGGGGGTCAAAGTGTTTATGATAGAACTAAACTCAGCTATGGGACAGATCTGAATAAGACACCTCCAAATCACAGTGCATGTTTCTGTACTCACATATTTCCCTCTCACTATGAAAGTCTCTGCAGATATTAATGAGGTGCGATGAAGAGGACTCTGAACATAAACACTAGCATAAACTTGTGGGACTGAATGGCCTGTTTCTGTGCTGTAAATTCTATGTAACTCTTTGCCACGATATTCATTATCCTGAATGATTAACATTAACTGGGCATCCCAGAGCCGACTTGAACCTTCCAAGTGCAAATTTAATAAAGGAAACATAAAACCTGCTGTTGAAATTCTTTCCATTTTTGTTCAGCTCCCTGAATTATCATCAACTAATTTAACTTATTCCTCAACTCTCAAGGAAAATTTGCAAAATTTGTAATTTTTTCAAAGTCGAATGAGAAAAATACCGTTTGTTCCACATATCTACCTGAAAGTCTTGGATCTGATTCTTGTCAATTCTTGGACTGTGGCAGCTTTGGTATTTATTGCCCAACTATATTTCCCTGATGGCATTAGGAGTCAACCACTTAGCTCTATTTTAACCCCCTCACACACTGTCCTGGCTGGGACAAATATCAGCCATTCTTTGATTGCTGGGTCAAAATCCTGAACTAACAACATTGTCACTGCCCAGAGTTAGAGGTCAGAGTTGAGCGGGGCACTAGGGCTAATGGGGTCATTGCCAAGTTGTTTCAGTAGAGGGAGTAATGCAGTACCCACAACATGCACCTTCTGCCGGATGTCATGCATGTTTTTAATGTGCGGCTTGAGGGGAGGGGGCACACCAGATTTACCCCCTGCATGTGGGTCACAGAGGTCGATCAGACATTTCAACCCCAGAACATTCCTAGGGGCCTGGATATTCCCAATGGGAGAGAATCCAGTGCAATCAATAGGTAAAAGTGACTGCACTGATGCAATAAATGCTTGCACTGAAGCTTAAAAAGTATTCACAATTGCCTGATTTGCAGTGTAGCTGTTCTATTGAATTCACAGAGTTAATGTTTGTGAATGACACTCCTTCCTCTTGCTGTGAACGTCAGAGACAGGAAGCTGTCTTAAAGTTCACAGTCCGTTCAACAAGCTTCAGAAATCAACTATTAATGCCAAGATCCGCGCCTTCAAGCAATGATTGGTCAAAATCAGTGTGCCAGCACTTTGAAGCCAAACCACTCCTTATTTCAGTTCCCAGCAGCAATGTGAGCTGTGGGAGGCTCTTGAGAGTTCTGAACGACACATGCACGGTCAGATTCCACTCTGTCGCACAGATCAAAAACCATCTGGGGCTTGAGCACTCATCTGTCCAAACTGAAATCACATTTCAATTTACTCCTGGGTACAGAATCCCACATCCCCACAGGCACTGGGGGTTATTCTGGTGAAAAGGTGAAATCAGGTGTTAAGTGGATGCTGTGCTAATAAGTCAATGCCTGTTTAAAAGTCTGTCTTTAGCCTGCAATATTGGGGCAAATTGCTGATTGCCATGTGTGAAAGGTGTGAAAACGGGAACCTGCAGGTTTAGCACTCAAGTACTGATTAGATGTAATTTCCATGAAGTGTTAAATGTAGCCTCCACACACACTGAAGGCGGAGAGCATTCTGACCGACACACATGGTGACAGTCAGTTATGGGACAGAGTGAAGATGCACAGGCTCTCAGACACATCACTAGAGGACTGCAGGAAGAGGTCCACAGGAGGAAATCAACAGGAGGGATGCCTGTACCCATGTGGGGAAGGAGTGCCCTCACCCTCCCGTCCTTATTGCCTGCAGTTGTGTCGTTCTGCCTGGCTCCATGTCCTCCTCCCATTCCTCCTGCAAATCGAGGGATATCCCTAGAGGAGAGTGCGAGAGGAGGATCCCGGGACAGGTAGTAAGCAGCACCTAGAGTAGAGAGTGAGAGGAGGATCCAGGGACAGGCAGTCAGCAGCACGTAGAGGAGAGTGCGAGAGGAAGACTCTGGGACAGGCAGTCAGCAGCACCTAAGGGTCTAGTTTATCTAGAGGATCTAGCATCTGGTCCATGCTAAAGTAGGAGTAAGGGTGAAATAAAAGCAAAGGTCCATATTCTATTTAGTGAAGATATATCTGGAGAGCTCAGTCCCGTGATTTGCACATCCTGTGCTATGTGGGAAATCCTAGGTGCTCTTGGCAGTCTGGATGGCCATGTGTGCAGGAGGTGCCTTCGACTGGAGCAACTTGAGCTCTGGGTTTTGGAGATTGAGCGGCAGCTGGGGGCGCTATGGTTCATTCCCGAGGCTGAAAGGTTTGTGGATAGCACGTTTCAGGATGTGGTCACCCCACAGCTTAAGGAAGTGCAAGCAGAGAGAGAATGAGTGACCGCCAGACAGAAGCAGAGTCCAGTCAGGTGGTGAAGGAATCCCCCAAGGGCATCTCACTCGCAAACCATTTCTCGGACTTGGAAAACAGTGAGAGTGACAGTTCCTCTGTGGGGGCCAACCAGAGCCAAGGCCATGGCACTGTGAGCGGTCCAGCTGCTCGGGGGGAGGAAGAAGTGTGGAAGGGCAATAGTGGTAGTGGATTCATTAGTGAGGGATGTAGACAGGCGCTTCTGCAGCCGTAGACGTGACTCCGGGATGGTAAGTTGCCTTCCGGGTGCCAGGGTCAAGGATGTCACGGAACAGCTGGAGGGCATTCTGAAGGGGGAGGGTGAACAACCAGAGGTCAGGATCCTTGTTGGGACCAATGACATAGAAAGAAAAAGTAATGAGGTCCTGCAGGCAGACGTTAGGGAGTTAGGTAGGAAATTGAAAAGCAGGAGTTCAAAGGAAGTAATCTCCAGATTACTCCCGGCGTCACGCAGTACGGTGTATAGGAACAGAAGGATAGAGCAGATGAATGCATGGCTGGAGAGATGGTGCAGGAGGGAGGGCTTTAGATTCCTTGGGGCATTGGGACCGTTTCTGGGGAAGGTGGGACCCGAACAAGTTGGACGGGTTACATCAGAACAGGAACATCCTCGTGGGGAGGTTTGTTAATGCTGTTGGGATGGATTTAATCTAAATTGGCAGGAAGGTGGGATCCTGAAAAGTAGTTCAGAGGGGAGAGAAACTGAGATGGAATTAGAAGTTAAAATGGTAGTAAGTATGGAAGGCAGAGGAAACAGGCTAAATAAGAAAGAAGTGAGTTTAGCAAGGCTAAACGGAATATATTTTAATGCAAGGAGCCTGAGGAATAAGACAGGTGAGCTGAGGGCAAAGATAAGCACTTGGTGCATGATATCATATCTATGACCGAGACTTAGCTAAAAGAAGGGCAAGATTGGCAGCTGAACATTCTGGTTATAGGCTATTCAGACGAGCTCAAGAGGGGGATAGAAGAGGAAGTGGGTGGGGGGGGGGTCGCAATATCGATCAAGGAAACAATTACAGCAGTGAGGAGGGATGATATCTTGGAAGGATCATCAAATGAGGCCGTATGGCTAGAAGTAAAAAACACAAAAGGAGCAAACATGCTGTTGGGTGTGTACTATAGGCCCCCAAACAGTCAGGGAGAGATAGAGGGTCAAATATGTAATCAAATTTCATAGAAGTGTAAGAATAATAAGGCAGTATTAGTAGGGGATTTTAACTACCTAAATATTAACTGAGATAGTTTTTGTGTGCTAGGTAGGGAGGGAGCAAAATTCTTAAGTTGCATCCAGGAGAACATTTTTAGCAAATATGTGGAAAGCCCAACAAGGGAGGGGGCAGTTCCAGATCTAATATTTGAGAATGAGCCTGGGCAGGTGGTTGGCATATCAGTAGGGGACCATTTTGGAGATAATGACCATAACTTAGTTAGATTTAGGATAATTAAGGAAAAGGATGAGGTTGGGCTGGGAATAAAAGTTCTAAACTGGGAAAAGGCTAATTTTACTAAGATGAGATACGATTTGGCCCAAGTGGACTGGGAGCAGCTACATGCAGATAAAACTGTGTCAGAGCAGTGGGAGGCATTCAAGGAGGAAATAGCAAGAGTACAGGGCAAAAATGTTCCCTTAAAGACAAAGGGAGGGACCAAGTCCAGAGAATCCTGGATGTCAAGGGTTATGTCCCTTGTATGCTTTATGTAGCTTAGGATTAAGAAAAAAAGAGAAGCTTATGGCAGATAGCGAGGGCTCAATATGGCAGAGTCCCTAAAGGAGTATAAAAAGTACAGGGCGGGACTTAAAAAATAAATTAGGAAAGCTAAGAGAGTGCATGAGAAAGTATTGGTAGGTAGAACAAAGGAAAACCCAAAAGGGTTTTTTAAATATATAAAGAGCAAGAGAATAACTAGGGAAAGAGTAGGGACAATTAGGGACCAATTAGACAATTAGAGGTAATCTGTGTGTGGATCCGGGAGATGTGGGTACAGTCCTCAGTAAATACTTTTCATCAGTTTTTGCAATGGAAAAGGACAATGCAGGTATAGACATCAGGGCGGACAACTGTGAAATATTAGAGGAAATTAACATAGAGAGAGGAGGTACTAGCGGGTTTAGCGGCGTTAAAAGCGAGTAAATCCACAGGCCCAGATGAGATGTATCCCAGACTATTGAGGGAGGCAAGGGAAGAAATTTCAGGCAGTAATTTTAAAATGCTCTCTGGCCACAGGTGAGATGCCAGAGGACTAGAGGAGTGCTAATGTTGTCCCATGTTTAAAAAAGGGATAGACCATGAAATTATAGGCCAGTCAGTCTAACCTCGGTGTTGGGGAAGTTACTAGAAAGAATTCTGAGGGACTGAATATATCTGCACTTGGAGAGACACGGATTAATCAGGAATAGTCAGCATGGATTTGTAAAAGGAAGGTCGTGTTTGACATATTTGATCAAATTTTTTAGGAGGTAACAAGGAGTGTTGATGAGGTTAATGCATTTTATGTGGCCTACATGGACTTTAGCAAGGCTTTTGATAAGGTCCCTCATGGCAGATTGGTAAAGAAAATAAGACCCCATGGATCCAAGGCAAATTGGCATGTTGGATCCAAATTGGCTGAGAGGCAGAAGCACAGGGTGATGGTAAAGGGATGTTTCTGTGACTGGAAGTCTGTTTCCAGTGGGTTTCTCAGGGCTCGGTGCTGGAGCCCTTGCTGTTTGTGGTGTACATAAATGGTTTGGACTTAAATGTAAGGGGTATGATCAAGAAGTTTGCAGATGACATGAAAATTGCTAGGCAAATAGTGAGGAGGATAGCCATAAACTGCAGGAGGATATCAAAGGACTGGTCAGGTGGGCAGAGCAATGGCAAATGGAATTCAACCTGTAAAAGTGTGAGGGAATGCACTTGGGGAGGGCTAACAAGGCAAGGGATTACACTATGAATGATAGGGCCCTGGAAAATACTGAAGATCAGAGGGACCGTGGTGTGCATATCTATAGACCCCTCAAGGTAGCAGGGCAGGTAGATAGGTGGTGAAGAAGGCATATGGGATCCTTGCTTTTATTAGCTGAGGCATAGAATACAAGAGCAGGGAGGTTATGCTGGAACTGTATAAAAAGCTGGTTAGGTCAAAACTGGAGTACTGTGTGCAGTTCTGATCACCACATTATAAGAAGGATGTGATTGCACTGGAGAGGGTGCAGAGGAGATTTACCAAGATGCTGCCTGAGCTGGAGGATCTAAGCTATGAGGAAAGATTGGATAGGCTGGGGTTGTTTTCCTTGGAGCAGTGAAGGTTGAGAGGGGACCTGATAGAGGTGTATAAAATTATGATGGACATAGATAGAGTAGATAGGAAGGCACTTTTTACATTAGTAGATGGGTCAATAACCAGGGGGCATAGATTTAAGGTAAGAGGTGGAGGCTAAGAGGGGAGTTGAGGAGAAATTTTTTCACCCAGAGGGTGGTGGGAATCTGGAACTCACTGCTTGAAAGGGTGGTTGAGTCAGAAACTCTCGCAACGTTTAAGAAGTATTTAGATTTTTACTTATGTTGCCATAGCCTCCAGGGTTATGGGCCAAGCACTGGAAAATGGGATTAGTAAAGTCAGATCTTTATTGACTGGCACAGACACATTGGGCCGAATGGCCTCCTTCTGTGCTGTAAACGTCTAAGAGTCTCTATGAGTCTCTGAGAAACATACACATAACCAAGCACACACACTCTCCTAGTGACTGCTGTAAGGTGGAGTGACACAGCATTCAGTCTTTTTAGATGAAGTCCATAGAGGTTTTTTTTGCGAAAAACTTTGGTAGAGTGTTGATGAAACCTTGCCAAAATGTCACAGAAGTCCTCCTGAAGAGTATCAGAAGTCCTGTTCAAATGCAATGCTCAGTCTATTTGCTGCAGCAAATGAACAATGAGCACTGTCAATCATCAGCACCAATGTTATTTGGCTGGTCAATTTAGGAGAGGTCATTAATTAGTGCTACCAACTGAGCGGCATAAAGGCTCCTTAATGAGCACTAGCAGTGAAGGTAATTGTCAATCAGAGGCTTCCTGATCATCTGGGTAGGCATTTCCTGTGTGTACTTAAACTCCTTTTCAAAGATGGCATCTGGCACAAAACATGGGCTAAACCAGCAGCTCGAGACTCTTATATTGACTTGGTCAGAGGTACTTTAACACAAGCTGTATCAGGGTAAATTGTCCCCCAGAACCTCACTGAAATACAATCCCACAGATGCTGACTCTCACTGGGGTACAGTTTCACAGTCACTGACTCTTACTGGGGTACATTTCCACAGACACTGACTCTCACTGGGTTATAATTTCACTATCACTGCCTCTCACTGGGGTACAGTTCCATAGACACTGACTCTCACTGGGGTACAGTTCCACAGTTACTGACTCTAACTGGGGTACATTTCCACAGACACTGACTCTCACTGGGGTATGGTTCCACAGTCACTGACTCTCAATGTAATACAGTGCCACAGAACCGATGCTCACTGGGGTACTTTTCCACAGATGCTGACTCTCACTGGGGTACATTTTCAAAGGGATTGAATATCATAATCCAGATCAACAGTACTGGGGGAGCGCTGCACTTTCGCAAGGGCTGTACTGAGGCAGTGCAGCACTGTCGAAGTGTCAATACTGAGGTTGCGCTGCATTGTTGGAAGCTCAGTACGCTGCTGTGTTGGAGGGTCAGTACAGAGGGAGCTCTACACTGTCAGCAGCTCTGCACTGTCGGAAGGGCAGTGAGGCAGTGCAGTACGGTTGAAGGGCCAGTACTGAGGCAGCACTGCACTGTTGCAAAGTCAGTATTGAGGGTGCACTGCACTAAGATAGATTCAGTACTGAGGAGTGCAGCACTGTTGAAGGGCTAGTACTGAAAGAGAGCTGAACTGTTGGCAGGTGTCATCTTTCCCCTCTCTCTTTCCTTTCCTTTCTCTATCTCACCTCCCTATCCCTGTATCCCACTCTTCTTCCTCCCTTTCTATCTCTCCACACTCTCTCCCCTCCCCCCTCGCCCTCCCTTCTTTCCCTCTTTTCTTTTCTTCCCTTTCTCTCCTTTTCCCCCATCTCTCAGCCCTCTCTCCACCCTCTCCTCCTCCTCCCTTTCTATCTCTCCATACTCTCTCTCCTTGCCTCCCTCTCTCTCATCCTCTCTCTTTCCCCACCCATTTCTCTCCCCTCTTTTTTGCCTCCCTGCTCTTCCCTCCCTGTCACTCACCTCGTCTCTCTCTCTCCCTCCCCGTTGCCTCTTTCCTCTCTCCTACCGTCCCGTCCCTTTCTTCCCCTCTGTATCTCTCCTTCCCCATGTCCCACACTGCCCACTCCTGTTTCTCTCCGGCCTCTCTCACTCCATTCCCCTCTCTCTCTCTCCCCTCTCTCTATCTCCCCATCATTCTCTCTATCCCCTCCCTCTCTCTCTTTCCCCACTCCCTTTGAGTGTACAGTTTAACATCAGTAACTTTGATCTGCTAAAATCATTGAAATATTTGAATAATACGGAACTGCCAGCAATGAGGCTGAATTAGAGGAGTTTTGGCACTGACTCTGGTCACTGGGACCATTGCAGGTCAGCAGCTTGACCCCTAATGTGAGCAACACACTCTCTTTATCACATTCTTTAAGATTCAGCACAATTCAAGATGCTAAAAGTGGGCAGCCTGTGCAAGGAGGCGCTGTAACAAAAACAAAACAACTTCCTTAAGTTTGCATCAATATTGGATTGCTAAAAATATTATTAGTTGTGCTTAGGGATCCCTGTTCTATAATTTTGAGTAAGTACATTTGCATCTCCAGGTGTTGGAGACTGTCTGAAATGTGTTTTTGATCCGGCCTGTGGTGCAATCTATTTCACATGCTGGAAGTACAAACGCTGCAAGTTCTCTTCGCAATGTCATTCTCACTGCTAGAACTATCTGTTTTAGCCTGAAACAGGGGTTGGAGATGGGGGTGGAATTGGTGGAAAGGAGACAGAGTTCAGGGTGAGGCTGGGGATGAAGGCTTGGCAATTTCAAACGTGTCAGGAGGACACCAGAAATCTGATTTACCATTGAATTCTGTGCCTCAGTCTATAGAAGCTCTGTGAGGGCCCCTCAGATTATTTCATCACAAGTAACACTACTCCTGTCATTTACACCCATCCTCTCAAAAACTCACCCAGAAGCCCTCCTGTCCTCAGAATCCAACATCCCATCTCCAAGATAAAAGCAAAACTATATTTGTTGCTCCCAATACAGTCTCCTCTACACTGGGGAGACTAAACGCAGACTGGGTGACCACTTTGCGGAACACCTTCGCTCAGTCTGAAAGCATGACCCAGACCTCCCTGTCGCTTGCCATTTCAACACACCACCCTGCTCTCATGCCCACATGTCCATCCTTGGCCTGCTGCAATATTCCAGTGAAGCTCAACGCAAACTGGAGGAACAGAACCTCATCTTCTGACTAGGCACTTTACAGCCTTCCAGACTGAATATTGAGTTCAACAACTTCAGATCGTGAACTCTCTTCTCCATCCTCATCCCTTTTTTAATCCAATTTTAAAAAAATTATTTTTCTTCTATTACTTATTTTTTTATCTTTTTCCCCAAACCATCTCCAACTCCCACCCCTGCACCCCACCTGCCGTCCCCCCTTACAACCCAGCAAGGCCATCTGTTATTTGTTTTTATGTTTTGCTTTCACAGAGCAGTGACCCTTGTTCTGCTATTAACATATTCTGTTATCTTACCATTATGTCAGTATCAGCATCTTCTCTAGTCTTTAACACTATCATTAACACTCCCTTTGTCCTGTTTCCATGACATTTTTATCTGATTTCTCCTTGGCTTCCACCTATCTCTGACCTTCTATTTTGCTCCACCCCCTCATAAACAGCATAAAATCCATCAGAATTCTACTTCTCTTTAGCTCTGAAGAAGAATCATATGGACTCGAAACATTAACTTTGTTTCTCTCTCCATAAATGCTGTCAGACCTGCTGGGTTTTTACAGCATTTTCTGTTTTTATCCCATCTCCAACCTTGCTTTCAAAGTCACAAATGACATCCTATGTGATTGTGATAAAGGTAAATTTTCCCTCCTCATCCTTCTCAACCTCTCTGTAGTTTTTGACATGCTTGACCTCCTCCAATGCCACTTTTGTCCAGCCGAGTGGGATTGCTCTCACGTGGTTCCATTTTTATCTATCTAACATAGCCAGAGAATCACTTGTACTGGCTCCCCTTCCTGCTCCTGCACCATTACCACTGGTGTCCCGCAAAGATCTATCCTTGGCCCCCTCCTATTTCTCATCTACCTGCTGCCCCTCAGTGACACCGTCCGGAAGCAGCCCATTAATCTTTGCACGTACGCTGATATACCAAGATCTACCTCAACTTCACCTCTCTCAAATCCTCCACTTTTGCTAAGTTATCAGACTGCTTATCTGACATCCAGTACCAGATGAAGAGAAATTTCCTTCAGTTAATCATTGGGAAGGCTGAATCCAATTACTCTTGGTTCCTGACAAACTCTATTCCTTAGCCGCCCTGACTCCATGGCCAGAATTTTTCAGCCCCTCACGGTGGCGGTCACTTCCATTCCCGCTGATGTGGATGGGGATTTCAATGGCTCGCCGGCTCCTCTGTGGTGAAACGTGCCATGCGGGCGGGCTGGAAAATTCCGGCCCATATCTCTTTGTCAACTGTCAGAGACTAAAACAGTCTGTTTGCAACCTTGGTGTCTTGGCCCTGGGATGAGCTTCGAACCACATACCCACCCATGCCATTACTAAGATGATCTATTTCCAAATCTGTAATATGATCAGTGGAATAGGTAGACAGATGGCAGGTGAAATTTAATGCAGGGAAATGTGAAGTGAGACAATTTGATTGGAAGAATGAGGAAGCACAATATAAAATCAAGAGTACAATTCCACAAAGGGTGCAGGAAAAGAGGGACCTGGGTATATGTGCACAAATGGTTGAACGTGGCAGCGCAGTATGAGAAAGCCAGTGATAAGGCATACAGGATAGGAGGCTTTATAAATTGAGGCACAGAGTACAAAAGCAGAGATGTTATGATAAACCATTGAAAAAAACACTGGTTTTTCAACTGTAATATTTTGTCCAATTCTGGGCACCACAATTTAGGAAGGATGTGAAGGCATTAAAGAGGGTGCAGAAAAGATTTTCAACAATGCAGATTCCAGGAATGAGGGACTCCAGTTGTGTGGCTAGATTAGAAAATGGCATGTCCTCCTTAGAAAAAGGAAGATTAAGAGGTGATTTAAAATCATGAGGGGTCTAAACAGAATAGTTCCCATTGGTGCAAGAGTCAAGAACCAGAGGACACCAATTTAAGGTAAATGGCAAAACAACCAGGGGCGACATGAGGAAAAATGTTTTCAACCCAATGAAGGATTAGGATCTGGAGTTCATTGCCTCAAGTGTGGGGGGAGGCTGATTCAATCATGGCTTTCAAAACAGAATTGGAAAATTATCTGAAGAGAAAAAATTTGCAGGTCCATGGGTCAGAGGAGTGGGACTAGCTGAGTTGCTCTTGCTTGGAGACAGCACAAACATGATGGGCAGAATGGCCTCCTTCTGTGCTGTAACTATTCTATGCTACTATGGCTCCATCCTGCCTCAGCTTATCTGTTGCTGAAACCTTCATTCATGTCTTTGTTACTTCGACACTTGACTATTCCAAAGTACTCCTGGTCATCCATATTCTACCCTCTGTAAATTTGAGATCATCCAAAACTCAAGCTGACTGCTGTCATAGAAGATCTTCTTCCACATTTCAGAATGGGAGGCAGTCTCCACAATCCCAGGTTGCTTTCCATGAATGAGCTCAACTCCACCCATAGATCCTTGTCCATAATGCTGCCATCCATGTGGACAGCAACGGAGACACCACCTTCTATTTCATTTGGTCTGTGGCCACCAGTAACCCGTATTTTGCTTTTATTCATTCACAGGATTTGGGAGTCACCAGAAAGGCCAGCATTTATTACTCATCCTTGATTGCCCTAAACAGAAAGGCTTGCTGGCCATTTTAGAAGGCAGTTAAGAATCAACCAGGCCTGTGGGTCTGGCATCACCAGACTGGGTATGAATGGCAGATTTCCTTCCCGAAGGGCATTAATGAGCCAGAAGGACTTTTACCACTTTCTGGTAGTTTCACGGTCACTGTTTTTAATTCGCTTTAAATTCCAGATTTATTTATACAATTGAATTTAAATTCTGCAGTTGCCATAGTGGAATTTGAACTCATGTCCCTGGAACATTAGTCCAGGCCTCTGGATCACTTGTCTAGTCACATAACCACTATGGTACCATACTCTATCTGTCTCAGTTGAAGTGGGAAGGGAATGACCAAGCCTTCAAAATTTGTCAATGCCATACTTGTGCCAGAGACCAGTGGTAACCTCCAAATAAACGCTTGAATTGGAATGGTAGTAACCAGCTGCTTTTATTCCCAGACCCTAGAGAATAGCGAAAGGTGTATAAGTGAAAGCATTATAGTATAACTGTGCTTAATCCCATCAAAGGGCCATCACTTGTTCACTTAACAAGATGCAAATATCTCATAGGTCAACCAGGTAGAAGCAGAGAGAATCATACAATTATAGAAAGATACAATGCAGAAGTAGGCCATTTGGCCCCGTATGCATGTGTCCCACTCCTCTGCTTTATCCTCATAGTTTTCCAAATTATTCACTTCAAGTGCTTAGCCCCAAAAAGCTAGCAGGAAGATCACGGAGGAGACTGTATCTTCAAGCGATGTTTCAGTTGTATGAAACACCGGGAAAGTCTAAGTGCCGTTGCATTTGCCACCACTCTAGGATTGCCCTGAAATCTCCTGGAATTAAAGGTTAGTCACCAGGCGCTGCTACAGGTAACATATGAACATTTTTAAATAGCATTAAAATAAACTGAACTTAAAAAAAATATTACTTGAACACTTACTTGCTTCTCCTAAAGACATTGAAGCTGGTAAAAAGAATCAGATTCACATCCAATCACATGTCAAAATCAAGAGACCTTTCGCTTTCTTGGGTGTGGGGGTGGGGCATTGCAGGTAACTCCTGTCAGCAACATGCTCTGTTTATTTGCTGCTTTTGGGGAAAGGACGCTAGATTGAGCAGCCTCCCAGCCAGTGCAGGAAGATAGCTGCAATATGACAGTCGGAGATCCTGCAGGATCAGTGCAGCCTGCAGGATTCGAACTGTCACCGGCACTAATACAAGATACTATGCAGCATAGATTTAAGGTGATCAATCGAAGGATTAGAGGGGACATGAGGAAAAACTTTTTCACCCAGAGGGTGATGGACATCTGGAATTCACTGCCTAAAATCGATGGTTGAGGCTGAAACGCTCAACTCATTTATAAGGTACCTGGATCTGCATCTGAAGTGCTGTAACCTGCAAGGCTACGGCCCAGGTGCTGGAAAGTGGGATTAAAATGAGTGGCCAGTTTCTTTTTAATTTTTTTTCTGGCTGGCACAGACATGGGCAGAATGGCCTCTTTCTGCACTGTAAATTTTCTATGGTACTATACTTCCAGCAGAGTGACTGAGCTGTTCCTTGGTGTCTCAACGAGTAGCTAACTCATCCACCTCTTAGAGTCAGAAAAGCTGCATGTTGATTATTTATTTGTTGAAAGGATGTGGGCCCTGCTGGCAAGGTCATCATTTATTGCTCATTCCTAATTACATTGGGGTCCCTCCAAGCACAAATCCAGGTTGGCACTCCCAGTACAAGTACTGAGGAAGCGCTGGATTGTTGAAGGGGCAGTATTGAGGTAATGCTGTACTGTCAGAGGAGCAGTATCGAGGGAGCGCTGCATTCTTGGAGGGGGGGGGGGTAGTACTGAGGGAATGCTATATTGTTAGGGGGGGGGGGGTAGTACTGAGGGAGCACTGCATTCTTGGAGGGGGGTAGTACTGAGGGAGTGCTGCTTTCTTGGAGGGGGGTAGTACTGAGGGAGTGCTGCACTCTTGGGGCGGGGGGGTGGGGCAGGGGCTAATACTGAGGGAGCACTGCAAGGACAGTGCTGAAGGAGTGCTGAACTGTTGGAGAATCAATTCTAAAGGAGCACTGAACTGTCAGAGGTGCAATTCTGAAGGAGCGCCGAACTGTTGGAGGTCTATCTTTTGGAGTTGGATATAACAATCCCCTTGGCCATTTTTTGAAGAACGGCAGGGAGTTCTCCCCGGTGTCTTGGACAATATTTACTCCTCAATCAACATGACAGCAACAGATTATCTAGTCATTACTACATGTTCAAATTGGCAACTTTTGGCTACATTACAACAGTGACTACACTTGAAAATACTTAATGGGCTGTGAAGCGCTTTGGGGCGTACTGTGGTGCTGAAAGGCGCTATAGCAATGTAAGTCTTTCTTTTTATTTCTACAATGACTGACCTGCTCTGTATTTCTGGCATTTTCCACTTAAATTGTAGAAAATCATCACAAAAATACACAATAAAACACGAGCATTGATTTCCAGTTCTGATTTATTTTGAATATATACTTAAAATAAGTTTAAAACATTTCAGAATGACGGGTTCCTTTACATGCTACTGTTAACAGCCAACCTAACAGATTTTTTTCTCAATGTACAGGCCAGATTGGGCAGAGATGACTTTAAGACAATATCAACCTCAATTCAGCTTATAGCTTCAA
The DNA here is from genome assembly GCF_017639515.1 of Carcharodon carcharias. Taxonomy (NCBI): domain Eukaryota; kingdom Metazoa; phylum Chordata; class Chondrichthyes; order Lamniformes; family Lamnidae; genus Carcharodon; species Carcharodon carcharias. Next base: position 38,196,590 of record NC_054476.1, on the reverse strand, counting down.
ACAGTCTCTTGCTCTTTTTTTTGTCAGCTACCTACTATCCAATGATGAAATTCTGAAACAAAAAAATTTTGTAAATAAGTTAATGGGGCATGAAATTTAAAAAGCTACTTTATCTAGTTATTTGAAAATAAATACATTTTATACTACCAACTTACTTTTAAGTGAAACTGTAACTGAAAGGATGTCCCTTCAGATATTACAGACATTGCAAACCTTAACTTCATCATTTTCCCAACACTGGCATGCACATAGAGATAACAAAAGGACAGTGAGAGAGAGAGAGAGAGAGAGAGAGAGAGAGAGAGAGAGAGGGAGGGAGGGTGTGAGTGAGTGAGAGTGAGAAAGAGAGAGGGGAGAGAGGGAGATGGGAGAGAGAGGGAGGGACAAATAGAGATAAGGATGGAGAGATAGCTGGGGAGAGAGGATAATGAGAGAGAGATGGGGAGACCAAGGGAATGTGATAGAGAGAGAGGTGAGGGGAGAGAAGGGGAGACAGAAAGGGAGAGTGTGTGAGGGGGATTAGGACAATTAGTTGCTCTGATGTGTGAGACCTTTGGTGGGACTGTGCTGTGCGATGTATGGTATCCTCATTCAACAACCTTAGGACTTAGTGTCTTAAAAAACCTTGAACTCTATAATGTGGGTTTTACTAAGCTTCCGAGGCATTGATCATTTCAGCAAAAGTTTCCAAAGATGTGACCCCCAATATTGTGTGTGGGAGGATGAGTGGGGATGAGGAGTGGGGAGGAATGTTGCATCCAGTGTAGCACTGCGCATGAAAGTAGAGTGATCTGACTGAGCTATAGAGAGGATAATCAGTCAGGGTTTCTGTTCCTGACTGCTACCTAGTTACACATGTGAACAACAGGTGGAGCCAGTATCAGTTGTGATAACGTCTCAACTCCAAAGTCACTTTGGCATTGATTTCAACTGAATTTCTGAGGGTTTGGGGACGGTGTATGTCAACCTTGGCAGAAACCTCCACAAGTCCACATAGAATGGGGTACATTCACCCCCGTGCTCAGCCTCTGTTAGGTGAGGACAGAACGGGTTATTTGGTGCCCATTGGAGCCGAATTCCAAAGAGTTAGTGGGTGGGGTGAGGGAATAAACTCAGGTAAAGGAAAAGAGGAACAAATGAACATAAGATAATCACTAATCTGGAATGCTGCATACAGTTTTGGTCTCCTTATTTGAAAAAAAAATGTAAAAGCATTAAAAGCAGTTCAGAGAATGTTCATGTGACTCATTCCTGGAATGTAGGGCTTATCTTATGAAGAAAGGTTGAACAGGTTAAGCCTATACCCATTGGAGTTTAGAAGAATGGGAGGTGATCTTACTGAAAAATATAAGATCCTGAGAGGACTTGATGGGGTAGATACCAGGAGATAAGAATAGAACTAGGGGACATAGTTCAAGAATAAGAGTCTCCCGTTGACTGGCACATTCCAAAGTCCAGGACTACATGCTGTGGGATGCACTAAAGCTAGGGGCAGCCGCCACAGAGGCGCAATGGAGAAAGGCCACTCTCTAAGACTTTTCAGCCATAGTGCACCAAGGGGCTGGGAATTGTCGAGACCCCTCGGGCTGTATGACTCACATTGAAAGTATACAGTGAATATTACATGTATCACAATTATAATGAAGCACGTCAGAGTGCAACATGATCTATGTAGACAACTTAAATACCATTGTGCTTTCTGTAAATGACCATTTCGAAATGTTTGTAATGTTGCTTTTATTGTATTGAAGTACCTCAGGGTGCAAAATGATCTAGGTAGAAAACTTGAATATCATTGTACTCTGTGATTGCCAATTTGTAATGTTCATTCATAAAATATCTGAAGGAAATATATTTTTGCAAAACAAAGTCTCCCTTTTAAAACAGAGATGAGGAGAAAACGCTTCTCTCAGTGGGTTGTGAGTCTGTGGAATTCTCTTCTCCACAGAGCAGTGGAGGCTGGGTCATTGAATTTATTCAAGGCTGAGTTAGGCAGATTTTTGATAGACAAGGGAGTCAAGGGTTATGGGGGGGTGGGGGGGAGGAAAAACAGGAAAGCAGAGATGAAAGCATGGCCAAGACAGCCAGGATCTTATTGAATGGTGAAGCAGGTTCGAAGAGCTGAATGGACTACTGCTCCTATGTTCCAATGTTCCTAAATCCATGAGAAAATTCTAAACCCAGAGAGAGTGGAGAGAATGTGGAACTTGCTGCCACAGGGTGTGGTTGAGGTGAATAATAAGAGGAAGCTAAATTTAAGAGGAAGCTAAATAAACATATAAGAGACAAAGGAATATGCTGATAGGGTGAGATGAAAAGGGGTGGGAATAGGCTTGTGTGGAGCCTACATGGACCAGTTGGGCCGAATTGCCTGTCACTGTGCTGTAAAATTATTCTATGTAATTCTGTTTAAAATAAAATCCAAATCAATAAACGTGAGAAAGATGTCCTTTTGATTTGTTGCATGAGACAATGTCGCAGGGATCAGAGGAGACTGTAACTTATTCTGTGTCATTCTCACTTAATTGAAAGTTGATGCATAGCATCAAATAAAAAGAGAATGCAAGAGGCGGCGGGGGGGGGGGGGAAAGAGAAAGAGAGAGGCAGAGAGAGAGGCTGAGAGAGGTTACCATGGCTCATGCAGATACTGCACCACGACCAGATAATATATATACATAGTGGGGTATGTATATATCATCCTGAAACTGAAAAGCTGAAATTTACAAGTTCAGACATTAGCCACCTCAAAGCTTCAGATGCTGGTGTTAACGGGCCACTTGCCAAAGGCTAGCGTTAGCACAAGGCATGCACTCAGTTCAAACGAACACACCTTCCGGGTTTAGGCTGGACACCAGAGGGTTCTGCAGGTTTCGTGGATTCCCCAGGAACTGTTTTGCTGTCTGCCGTGGCGGGGAGTCGATTTCTGAAGTGTGAATATCTGTAAAAATAAACATGAAATAAAATGGGTTTGCTGTCTCACACTCGGGTCGGTGATTTAGTGTTAGCTGTCACATGACTCTGAGTTAGAGTAACTGTCACGCTTGAGTGAGTAAATTAGTGTAACTGCCACACGCAGGTTGGTGAGTAACTGTAACTATCACACAAAGGTGATAGGAAACTTAGAAATGTAATAAACAATAGGAGGATAGTAACAGACTTCAGGAGGCCATAGAGTGGTGAAATAGGTAGACATATTCACATGAAATTTAACACAGAAATGTGAAGTGATTCATTTTGGGAGCAGAAATGTATAGCGTCAATATAAACTAAATGGTCCAATTTTAAAGGGGATGTGGAAACAGAGACCTGTGGGTGTATGTACACAAATCTTTGAAGGTGATGGAACAAGTTGAGAAGGCTGTTTAAAAGCAAATGGAATTCTTGGCTTTATTAACAGAGGAGTAGCGTTCAAGAGCAAGGAACTTACAGTAAATATTTATAAAACATGAGTTAAGCCCCAACTTGAGTACTGAGTCCAATTTGGACACTGCACTTCAGGAGGGATGTCAACATGTTGGACAGGGTACAGAAGAGATTGGGTATCAAGGATGAGGGACTTCAGTTATGGGGAAAGAGGTAAAACTGGGATTGTTCTCAGAGCAGAGGAGATTAAGGGGAGATTTAATAGCGACGTTCAAAATTACGAAGGATTTTGATACAGTAAATAAGGAGGAACTATTTCCAGTGACCCAGAGGGCTGGTAACCAGAGGAGGCAGGCTTAAAATGATCAGAAATGAGCCAGTGGGGAAATTAAGTGTTTTTTTTAAACTTATTGAGTTGTTGTTACCTGACAGACTTCAGGAGGCCATAGAGTGGTGAAATAGGTAGACACATTTCACATGAAATTTAACACAGAAATGTGAAGTGATTCATTTTGGGAGCAGAAATGTATAGCGTCAATATAAACTAAATGGTCCAATTTTAAAGGGGATGTGGAAACAGAGACCTGTGGGTGTATGTACACAAATCTTTGAAGGTGATGGAACAAGTTGAGAAGGCTGTTTAAAAGCAAATGGAATTCTTGGCTTTATTAACAGAGGAAGCAGATTCAATAGTAATTTCCAAAAGGGAATTGGATAAAAACTTGACAAGGGAAAAATTGCAGGCCTATGGGAAAGAGCAGGAGGGGAGAGTGAGTAATTGGATAGTTCCTGCATTGAACCAGCAGAGGAACAATGTAATGAAAAGCCTGCTTCTGTAAGATTCTAGGATTTTATAAATTATAATCCTATAGGTTTGAAGCACTTATAGATTTCTTGTTGAGGGAGTGCTGCACTGTTAAAGGGTCAGTGCTGAGGGAGTGCTGCACAATTGTGTGGGGGGACGCCAGTGCTGAGGGAATACTGCAGGGACGGTAAAGAGGGAGTGGCGCACCATTAGAGGGTCAGGACAGAGGGAACGTTGTACTGTCGTGGTCAGTACTGAGGGGGTGCTGCATTGTCAGAAAGTGAGTACTGAGGGAGGCTGGACTGTTAGGGGATCAGTACTGAGGGAGTGCTGCACGAATGGAGGGTCAGTACTGAGGGAGGCTGCCCTGTCGGAAGGACAGTACTTTGGAGATCCCATAAAGCAGTGTGGAGTTCAAAGAGAGAGAGTCCATAAAGCAGCATGGAGATCAGAGAGAGAGCATGAGAGAGAGAGAGAGAGAGCATGAGAGAGAGAAAGAGAGCGCGAGAGAGACCGACCATAAAGCAGCACATGCTCAGCTTACAGAAATTGAGTGCAAAGAACAACTGTGACATCACAGGAAACTAGCAAGTTGATTGACCACTAAATTCCAAGAGGAGGATCCACCACCCATGGTTAACTAAGAAAGGAGACACTTTCATCTTGCATTCATCAGGACATTTCACAAGAACACAAATCCAAGGCGGACAACAAATTTATACCGTGTGAGAAGAGAGTGCTGATTAGTTGGCAAGTGGACTCTGATTGGTAGAGGAGTTTCCATGGAGAATGCACCAGTTGATGGTGACTGAGAGTTAACTGCCAAGCATTGTTTGAAATTTAAACCAGGCAGCTCGACTGATTGGTCAAGGCATTGTCTTGGAGGAATGAACCAGCAAATGGCTGTCACTTATTTTGTTCAGCTGAAACAGGTGCAATGTGTGTATATGTTCTCTCTGTCTGCAAAGAACAGGGACATGTGTATTAATATATGTAGCTTTCAGCACACACAAATGCGCCACACTGCGAGCCCAACTAACAATCTTAATTTGGTTGTCAGCATAATTCTTAGCACATGGAGGATTATTTAGCAAGTGTCGTCCAATAGCAGGATTACATCTAATTTTGGACACTGTTTTGAGTTTTGCAAGCCCAGGCTGGTTGGGGCAGTCTGTGCCTTACCCGCTGTGAACAGCAGCTGGGTCATGCTGTTTGATACGATCCGCATGTCTTTGGGACATATGGCCTACAGTCAGAATATAAAAAACACCAAAGAGTGGCTAAAAGCTTAATAAGGAGGGAAAAATTAAACTATGAGAGAAAGCTGGCAAAAAATGTAAAGACAGATAGTCAAAATTTCTGTGGATATTTAAAAAGAGTTAACAAAGTGAGTGTTGGTCCTATAGAAAGTGAATCTGGAGAGTTAATAATGGAAAATAAGGAGATGCCAGGTGAATTGAATAGGTAGTTTGCATCAGCCTTCAAAATAGAGCATATGAGTAAATTCCCAGAAATAGCTGTGAATCAGGAATTGGACAGGAGGGGGGAAACTCAAGAAAATTACAATCACCAGGAAAGTGGTATTGAGCAAATTGTTGGGGCTGTGGGCTGATAAAGCCCCAGGTCCAGGTGGACTTCACCTTAAGGTCTTGAAAGAAGTGGTTAGTGAGATAATTGATGCATTAGTTCTAATTTTCCAAAATTCACTAGGTTCGGGGAAGGTTCCGTTAGGTTGGAAAATAGGGTCCCCCTTGTCCTCACTTTTCACTCCACCAAACTCTGCATTCAAAGGATTATCCCCCGCCATTTCCACCAACTCCAGCATGATGCCACCACCAAACACATCTTCCCCTCACCCACCCCCTCCCCCTGCCCACCCATCAGCATTCCGTAGAGGCTGTTCCCTCTGGGACACCCTGGCCCACTCCTCCATCACCCCCAACACCTCACACCCTTCCCACAGCACTTTCCCATTCAATCGCAGAAGGTGTAACACTTGCCCTTTTACCTCCTCCCTCCTCATCATCATCCAAGGGCTCAAACACTCCTTTGAGGTGAAGCAAGCTCATTTGCACCTCCTTCAATTTGGCCGACTGCATTCGCTGCTCCCAATGTGGTCTCCTCTACATTGGGGAGACCAAACGCAGACTGAGAGACCATTTTGTGGAACACCTTCGGTCTGTCAGCAAGCATGACCCAGACCTCCCTGTCGCTGGCCATTTCAACACACCATCCTGCTCTCATGCCCACATGTCCGTCCTTGGCCTGCTGCAACGTTCCAGTGAAGCTCAAAGCAAACTGGAGGAACAGAACCTCATCTTCCGATTAGGCACTTTACAGCCTTCCGGACTTAACATTGAATTCAACAACTTCAGACCATGAACTCCCTCCTCTATCTTCACCCCCTTTTCAATCCCTTGTTAAAAATTTTTTATTGTCTATTTAGTTATTTTTATTCATTGTTTTATCCCCCTTTTTAAATCCCTTTTTCTATCCTTTTTCCCCAAACCACCACCCCCTCCCCCAAAAGGACCATCTGTTACTTGATCCATGTTGCTCATTTCACAGAGTGTTGACACTGGTTCTGCTATTATCACATTCTGCTTTCTTACCTTTATGCCACTATCAGCACCTTCTTTAGTCCTTACCATTAACTCCCACTACCTTTGTATCGTGTCCATGATATCTGTCAGTCTCTCCTTAGCTCCCACCTGTTGCTGCCCTTCTTTCCAGCTTCATCTGCTCCACCCCTTTAAACAGTATAAATTTCATCACATTCCTACTTCTCTTTAGCTCTGAAGAAGTCATACGGACTCGAAACATTAATCGTTTCTCCCTCTACAGATGCTGTCAGACCTGCTGAGTTTTTCTTGGGTTTTCTGTTTTTATAGCCAGTGGATGTACTGTACTTAGATTTCCAGGAGACATTTGATAAGGTGCCTCATCAAAGGTTATTGCAGAAAATGAAAGCTCGTGGAGTAGAGGGTAATATACTGGCATGGATAGAAGATTGGTTAGCTAACAGGAAGCAGAGTGTTAGCATAAATGGCTCATTTTCTGGTTGGCAGGATGTGATGAGTGGTGTGCCACAGGGATCAGTGCTTTTTCCAATTTATATAAATGATTTGGATGAAGGAACCAAGGGTTTGCTTGCTAAATTTGCTGATAACACAAAGATAGATAGGAAAGTAAGTTGTGAAGATAACATAAGGAGGCTGCAAAAGGATACAGATAGGTTAGGTGAGTGGACAAGGATCTGGCAAATGGAGAATAATGTGAGATTGTCCAATTTAGCAGGACGAATTAAAAGGAAGCATATTATCTGAACGGTGAGAGATTGCAGAGCTCTTAGATGCAGAGCGATCTGGTACATGAATCGCAAAAGATTAGCATGCAGGTGCAGCAAGTAATTAGGAAAGCTAATACAATGTTATCATTCATTGCGAGAAGAATTGAATACAGAAGTAGGGAGATTATGCTTCAGTTATACTGCATTGGTGAGACCATATCTGGGAGTACTTTGTACAGTACGGGTCTCCTTATTTAAGGAAAGATGTAAATGCTGTGCAAGCAGTTCAGAGAAACTTTACCAGATTAATACCTGGAATGGGTGGGTTATCTTATGAGGAAAGGTTGGACAGAATAAGTTTGTATCCACTGGAGTTTAGAAAAATAAGAGGTGACTTGACTGAAACATAAGATCCTGAGGGGTCCTGACAGAGTGGATATGGAGAGGCTGTTTCCTCTTGTTCAAGAATCTAGAATTTGGGGTCACTTTCAAAATAAGGTGTCACTCTTTTAGGACAGAGATGAGAAAAAATGTTCTGAGGGTTGAGAGACTTTGGAATTCAAAAAGTAGTTGAGGTAGAGTCCTTGAATATTTTTAAGGCAGAGGTAGGTAGATTCTTGATTAACAAGGGGGTGAAAGGTTGTTAGGAGTAGGAAGGAATGCGGGGTTGAGGTTACATTCAGATCAGCCACCATCTTACTGAATGGCGGAGGAAGCTCGAGAGGCCAGAGGCCAAAGGGGGAGGAAATCAGAGAAGAAGCACAGCATGAAATCCATTTCTACCCAAATGAACATGATGCTGCTCATTCCCCAGCACCAATTCCCCCCCCAAGTCACCATCAAAGGCTGACCCTCAGCTGTCAGGAGTTACAGACTCACTTCCTCAGACCCTCTGCAACTCTCACCATCTCAATCAAGCCCCAAATCTGAGGCTTTGAGTTATTGGGAGAGGCTAGACACTCTGCCTATTCAGCCTTGAAAGGAAGCATCAGAGAGGTTCTTACAGAAGGGTAAAGGAGGTGCAGAAAAAGTTAACCTGCAAAATTACTTCAGAACGGACAGTTCAAACTAGAGGAGGAAAGTTTTTAGAACTGATCATAGAATGATACAGCACAGAAGGAGGCCATTCAGTAAATCATGCCTGTACCAGCTCTTTAAAAGATCCATCCAGATAGTCCCAATCACCCCTGCTCTTTGCCCTTCAAGTATTTATCCAATTCCCTTTACAAAGTTGAATCTGCGTTCACCATTTTTTCAGGCTGTGCATTCCAGATGACAACTCATTGCTTAAAAAAAAAACACATTCTCTCCATCTCCCCTCTTGCCTATTTACCCTAAATCTGTGTCTTCTGGTTACCAACCCGAACAAAAAACTCCTCGTAATTTTGAGCATTTCGATCAAATCTCCTCTTAACCTTCTCTGCTCCAAGGAGAACCAGCTCAGCTTCTCAAGTCTCTCCACGACTGAAGTTGTTCATTCCTTATGCCATCCTCGTAAATCTCCTCTGCACTCTCTCCAAGGCCTAAATGCTTCCTAGAGGACTTCTCTGGCTGGGAATGGTCTTGTTTAACTCTCCCTCTCTCCCCCACACCTCCACCAAGTCCCCTTCCATGACTCCTATTTGGTGTCCTTTGCTCCTCCCTGCAATTGAATGAATCACCATTTTGGATGTTTGACCTTGCTGAGAGGGTTCTCTGTGGGATTGAGATGTTATTGTGACAATGATTATTTCCTCACCTCCATTCCAGTGAGTAGACAGCTGTTGCTGGTTTGATTCATCTGTCGTTGACTCCTCTTCGTTTCTGGCCTGCGTTCCCCCACTGCCAGTTTGCTGGATAAATTGTTGTAAGTTACACTGTCTCAGCTCTTTATTTAACTCCTCCAGCTCTTGCGTTTTGGCCTAAAAAACATGACTCTCATTCAGAAATAAGGAACAAAAACAAAAAGACACACAAGTACAGAAATAGATTTTGTGGTAAGATTGCTCAGAGTCAGAATGAGTCAGGGAGCCCACCCAATGCACTCATTTCTAACTTGTACTCAACTCAGTCCCTCCTCCTAAATTGTTCCTGGTCCCATAGAGACCAGGAACACTAAACCCTAAGTAATCCAAATCCAGCTTCCTGACAGTCAAACACAAAAGGATGTGGAGCAGAGCAGAGGGCAGCACTAAGTGTGATTTGGGCATGGGGAGAACGGTTCTGTTCACATTGCCCAGCGTCAGCCATGGGAGGAGGACTGCCACCTCAGAGTCAGAAAGCAGAACATTGCACTGCAGAGACTTGAGCAAATGATTCAGGCTGACATTCCCCATGCGGTACCAAGGGAACACGGAGCTGTCGGAGGGTCAGCACTGAGGGAACGCTGCAGTCTTGGAGATGCTATCTTTTGGAACAGAATTTAAATCAATGCTCTGAGGTAAAGCACAGGGACAGAAGGAGACTATTCAACAGCTCCACTCTGTTCCACCATTCAACAAGATGGTGGCTGATCTGCAATCTATTTCCATTTACCCAGTCCCTTAATAACTTTAGATAACAACAATGTCAATCTCAGATTTAAAATGACTAACTGATCTAGCAATACTGCTGTTTGAAAAGACGGTTCCAAACTTCTACCACCATTTGGTGGAAGAAATTAGGAAATACTTGTACACACAAAGGTTTGGCTCTAATGTTTAGAAGATGCTCCCTAGTCCTAGACTTCACAACCAGCAGAAATAGCTTCTCTATCTATTCCTATATCATGGAAACTTCGACCAAGTCACCTCTTCACCTTCTATATTCCAGGGAATATAAACCCAGTTGGTGTAATCACTCTTTGTAATTTAGCCATTGGAGTCCAGGTGCCATTCTGGAACATCTACACTGCACTTCCTCCAAGGTTCATATATCCTTCCAAAGATGTGGTGCCCAGAACTGAACAGTTATTCCAGGTGTGGTCTAACCAGGGCTTTATCTAGATGTAGCACAACTTCCCTCCCACTTGTATTCTAGTCTTCTGGATATAAAGGGCAGCGTTCCATTAGTGTTTTTGATTATTTTCTGTACCTGTTCATGACATTTTAATGTTCTATGTGCCTGGATCCCCAAATCTCTGGACCTCCATTGTTTCTAGCTTTTCACCATTTAGAAAGCACTCTGTTTTATCCTTTGTAGGTCCAAAGCAGATGACTCATTTGCCAAATTGAAATCCATTTACCATAATTTTTCCCATTCACTTGATCTATCAATATCTCCTTGTAATTTAATGCTTCCATCTACAAAGCTTACGATAATCTTTGTATCCTTAGAAATCTTGGATATGTGGCTTTCCATCCCAATATCTAGGACTGTAATGACTATGGTGAATAACTGAGGCCCTAATAGTGTGGGACACCACTAGTCACGTCCTGCTAATTAGACTACCTGCCATTATTCCTCCTCTCTCCTGCCACTCAGCCAATTTCCTGACCAAGTCGATAATTTGCATTCAATTCCATGAACTTCAGCTTTAACAAAGTCCCTCATAAGAGTGAGTTAATCAAATGCCTTCTGGAACTCTATACAAACAACATGGATCGACATTCCCCTGTTCACTACTTTCCTTGCCCACCTCTTCAAACAAAAATCTCAGACATGACCTAACCTTTATCAAGTCTATCTCTGATCAGCTGAAAAATGTTTAAGGTGTTTAGTCACCCTGTTCTTAAACCTGGACTCTAGTAATTTCCCAATATTGATTGCTAAACCAACACTGCTGCCTTGTGACTCCTGAATAAATTGACCCAGAGCAACAATCTGAGAATTTGTAAATGTCCTGGCTACACCGAGCAATGGTTTGTGTTCACCATAGGGTGGTGCCAGAGCTGTGTTTCAGATCAGACGAATAGGAGCTGTTGTACCGAAATCAGAAAGACGTGAATTTCTATAGGACTTTCCACAACCTTAAGGAAATCTGAAAGCACTTGACAGCCAGGAGGTTCTTTTGAACGTTAGTTATTTTTGCAGTTATGGAAATGTGACGACCAACATGTGCACAGCGTCTCCCACAAACAGCAAAGCAACAGCAACTTGTATTTCTGTAGCGTCTTTAACATAATAAAACATTCCAAAGCATTCACAGCTGCTTTATCACACAATTAGAAACCAAGTCACACAAGGAGATATTAGTGCTGCACTAAAAGTGACCATAAGTTTGGTTAAAGAGGTAGGTTTTAAGGAGTAGTTTAAATAAGAGAGAGGTAGAAAGATTTAGGGGTGGGAATTCCAGAGTTTTGGGTGCAGGCAGCTGAAGACATTTCCACCAATGGTGGAATGTGCACATTGTCAGTACCGAGGGAGCCCTGCACACAGCCAGAGGGGCAGTGCTGAGGGAGCCCTGCACACAGCCAGAGGGGCAGTGCTGAGGGAGCCCTGCACACAGCCAGAGGGGCAGTGCTGAGGGAGCCCTGCACACAGCCAGAGGGGCAGTGCTGAGGGAGCCCTGCACACAGCCAGAGGGGCAGTGCTGAGGGAGCCCTGCACACAGCCAGAGGGGCAGTGCTGAGGGAGCCCTGCACACAGCCAGAGGGGCAGTGCTGAGGGAGCCCTGCACACAGCCAGAGGGGCAGTGCTGAGGGAGCCCTGCACACAGCCAGAGGGGCAGTGCTGAGGGAGCCCTGCACACAGCCAGAGGGGCAGTGCTGAGGGAGCCCTGCACACAGCCAGAGGGGCAGTGCTGAGGGAGCCCTGCACACAGCCAGAGGGGCAGTGCTGAGGGAGCCCTGCACACAGCCAGAGGGGCAGTGCTGAGGGAGCCCTGCACACAGCCAGAGGGGCAGTGCTGAGGGAGCCCTGCACACAGCCAGAGGGGCAGTGCTGAGGGAGCCCTGCACACAGCCAGAGGGGCAGTGCTGAGGGAGCCCTGCACACAGCCAGAGGGGCAGTGCTGAGGGAGCCCTGCACACAGCCAGAGGGGCAGTGCTGAGGGAGCCCTGCACACAGCCAGAGGGGCAGTGCTGAGGGAGCCCTGCACACAGCCAGAGGGGCAGTGCTGAGGGAGCCCTGCACACAGCCAGAGGGGCAGTGCTGAGGGAGCCCTGCACACAGCCAGAGGGGCAGTGCTGAGGGAGCCCTGCACACAGCCAGAGGGGCAGTGCTGAGGGAGCCCTGCACACAGCCAGAGGGGCAGTGCTGAGGGAGCCCTGCACACAGCCAGAGGGGCAGTGCTGAGGGAGCCCTGCACACAGCCAGAGGGGCAGTGCTGAGGGAGCCCTGCACACAGCCAGAGGGGCAGTGCTGAGGGAGCCCTGCACACAGCCAGAGGGGCAGTGCTGAGGGAGCCCTGCACACAGCCAGAGGGGCAGTGCTGAGGGAGCCCTGCACACAGCCAGAGGGGCAGTGCTGAGGGAGCCCTGCACACAGCCAGAGGGGCAGTGCTGAGGGAGCCCTGCACACAGCCAGAGGGGCAGTGCTGAGGGAGCCCTGCACACAGCCAGAGGGGCAGTGCTGAGGGAGCCCTGCACACAGCCAGAGGGGCAGTGCTGAGGGAGCCCTGCACACAGCCAGAGGGGCAGTGCTGAGGGAGCCCTGCACACAGCCAGAGGGGCAGTGCTGAGGGAGCACTGCGTTGAGGCTACAAACAGATCAGACATGTTCTTATTTAATGTGGAGCAGGCTCGAGGCATGAATAGCCTTGCTCCTGCTCCCAATTCATATGTATGATGTAGCACAGCACTGTCAGAGGGGCAATAGCGAGGAAGCACTAAACTGTTGGAGGGGAAAAAGGAAAAAAAGTGAAAGATTGCATTTATATAGCATTTTGTGACCTCAGGATTTCTCAAAGCGTTTTATAGGCAATGAAGTGCTTTTGAAGTTTTAGTCATTGTTATAATGTAGGAAATGCAAGACCCAATTTACACACAGAGATCCCACAAACAGCAATATGATAATGTCCTGATATTCAGTTTTAGCGGTGTTGGTTGAGGAATAAATATTGATGAAGACATCAGGGATTACTCCCCTGCTCTTGTTGGAAATAGTGCTATAGAATGTTTTACACCCATCTGAGTGTGCAGACAGGGCTTTGGCTTAATGTCTCATCCAAAAGACTGCACCTCCAACAGCGCAGCACTCCCTCAGTACAGCCCCTCAGCACTGCTCCTCTGACAGTGCAGCAATCCTTCAGTATTGCTGCTCTGACAACGTAGCACTCACCAAGAACTGCTCCTGTGACAGCACAGCAGAGCACAGCACTCCTTTAGTACTGACTCTCCCAACAGTCAGTGCTCCCTCAGTACTGTCCCTCTCGACAGTACTGCACTCCTTCAATACTGCCTCTCTGACAGGGTAGCACTGCCTCAGTACTGCACTGGAAGTGTCAGCTTGGATTTTAGATTCATGTCTCCGGAGTGGGTCCAGAATCCACAACCTTTTGATTCAAGAGGCAAAATTGCTACCCAACAAGCCGTGGCTTAAAATCAAGTGAACATCAGAACGGAGAGATTTATCCCAAGTTTCACCTGCTCTATGCTGGGTCTTGCATGCTCTCACTCAAGCTGGTGAGATGGACAACACAAGTGGTCTGGATATCTCTGTGCTCAGAGGGGGAGAAAGCTGCTCATTCCTGTTCTGACTATTGAAATGTATTCTTCAATTCCAATGTCAAGATCAAGATCCAAGGTGGAGGTTAGTAACTGGGGGAGGCCAATCAGTCCAACAAGGCTGTACTGCCATTCATTTTTAAAAAAAAAAAATTCTTTCATGGGATATGGGCGTCGCTGGCAAGGTCAGCATTTATTCCCCATCCCTAACTGCCTTGATAGGCCATTTCAGAGGGCACTTAAAAGTCAACCATGTTGTTGTGGGTCTGGAGTCACATGTAGGCCAGACCCAGGTGAGGACAGCAGATTTCCTCCCTTGAAAAGGGCATTAGTGAACCAGATGGGTTTTTAATGACAATCAACAATGGTTTCATGGTCACTATTACTGAGACTAGTTTTCAATTCCAAATTTTACTAATTGAATTTAAATTCCGCCAGCTGCGGTGGTGGGATTTGAACCTGTGTTTCCTGGATTACTAGTCCTGTGACATTGCCACTACGTCATCGTCTGCACACCCACCCTGATCTGATGTGGGGAGATCATGGGTCATAGGTTGTATTCCAAAGAGTCTAGAAGATTTGGGAGTGTTCTAGTCAAGCTGTTTAGATGAGTAAAGGAATCAACAGGGTAGATAGACAGGAAACTATTTCCTCCAGTGGGAGAATCCAGAACAAGGGGGCATAACCTTAAAAATAGATCCAGGACTTTCAGGGGTGATATCAGGAAGCACGTCTTCACACAAAAGGTAGTGGAAACCTAAAACACTCTCCATTAAAATGCTGTTGAGGTTGGGGATCAATTGAAAATTTTAAAACTGGGATCGATGGATTTTTGTTAGGTAAGGGTATTAAGGGTTACAAACCCAGGTGGGTAAATGGAGTTAAGATACAGGTCAGCCATGGTCTAACTGAATGGCAGAACAGGCTCAAAGGGCTGAATCATCTCCTCCTGATCCTATGTTTCATGGCCGATCTGTATCTAAACTCCATTCATCTGCTCAACATTTAAACTGAGAGATGCTGCATCCATAAGCCTAAACCTTTTTTAAACTCTGGTTTGGTCTCAGCTGGAGTATGATGTTAAATTCTGGACACCACACTTTAGGAAGGAAGGAAGGATGTCAAGGCCTTGGAGAGGGAGCAGAGGAGATTTATTGGAATAGTACCAGGGATGAGGGGGCTTCAGTTAATGTGAAGAGACTGGAGAAGGTGGGATCGTTTTCCTGAGAACAGAGAGTGTGGAGGGGAGATTTAATAAAGGTGTTCAAAATCATGAGCGATTTGGATAGAGTAAATAAGGTTAAACTGTTTCCAGTGGCAGGATGGTCAGAGGACACAGGTTTAAGACGATTGGGAAAAATTTAGCTGGGTAGTTATTGGGAAACATTTTTTTTTAAATTTCCAGTGAGTTGTGATCTGGAATGTGCTCTCTGAAAAGGAAGCAGATTCA
This sequence comes from Carcharodon carcharias, assembly GCF_017639515.1. Classification (NCBI taxonomy): domain Eukaryota; kingdom Metazoa; phylum Chordata; class Chondrichthyes; order Lamniformes; family Lamnidae; genus Carcharodon; species Carcharodon carcharias. The sequence continues at coordinate 38,181,120 of NC_054476.1, read as the reverse complement.
ATAATAACTTTCAAAAATGAAATTGGATGAATATTTGAAGGGGAAGCATTTACAGGGCTCGAGTGTGACTAATTGTATAGTTCTTTCAAAAAGAGATGGCACAGGCATGATGGACCAAATGGCTTCCTTCTGCAGTGTATAATTTTATGCACCATCTCCCCTGCCAGGCTTAATCTCACCTGCAATCTCCTGTCCGTTTCCTCTAACGTTCTCCCTACGTCGATGATTGATGTCTGTATTTGCTGGTTCTGCTGTGTTTTTGCTTCGATCTCTGCTCTCACTCGGTCGATGGCCTCCCTCGTGCCGGTGTGACTCGCTCTGTGAGACGCTTTCAGCCTCCTTGCTCGGTCCCCCTCCTCCTGCAGGATTTCCCTGTCCAACAGTTCAGTTCTGCTGCTAATCTCATGCAGCCTCTGCATGTTCTCTCTGAAGCTTTGCTTCAGTTTGCTCAGGTGCCTCTGCAGCTCCCTCTCCCGCTCATTCTCCAGCTGCAGCTCCCTCTCCCAGAACTGTTCTTCCTCAAGCTCCTCTTCATTCCTCCTGATCGCCTGCTCCAGCTGCACCAGCTGCTTCTCAAAGTTGGGGACGCCAGGCTGTTCCCAGGATTTAATCTGGCAGTCAAAAGATTCGTGTTGGGCGGAGACTGAGCTCAGCTTCTCCTGCTGAATTAGAATCAGTTTGAAGAGATCTTCCTTGCTCGCTGGAGGCTTGGAGACGTTGCCTTGGCCCTCTGCACCGTTTAGCTTCTTGCCTCGCCATTTGTTCTGGAGAGCGAGGTCAGGGGCACCCAGCGACCCGCCTGTGAACGTCAGGGATTTCTTCGGCTCCCGACGCTTTGGGAGCTCGGGATTGGTGGGTTTGGCAGGGAGGAGGGCAGTCCTGCTGAGCGAAGGTTCCAGACTCTGAGCAGCGTTGCCCGAGACCGGTCTCTCGGAGTGAGTGGAGCCCGTGCGGCGTAACAGGAATCGGACATCGTTGGCGTACTGCCCACACTTGGCCAGCAACTGCAGCGGGCTCTCATTGGCCAGCAGTTGGCGTTCACTGTCACGCAGTTTCTGAATCAACACGTAGCGGCCGGTCTGACCTGCAGTGGGAGCAAGGTTCAAATGTCAGAGTTCAAATCAATGCGGTTTGACTGCAAGGTGGGGGCCGGGGAGTGTTCCTTCAGGAACAAGCCCGAGATCTCCAGGAAATAAAGGTGTGGATTGAGAGATTTATTTATTAGGAGGTGTTCAAACAGTCATTGAGCTCATTGAGTCCATGCCAGCTCTCTGTAGAGCAATCCACTTTCCTGCTCTATTAAACAAATTTGCAGGGCTACAAGTGCCCATCCAATTTCCTTTTGAAATCACTGATTGACTTTGCTTCCACCACCCTCATAGGCAGTGACTTTCAGGCTATTGCCGCTTGCTGAGCGAAATATTCTTCCTCACATCCCCCCTTGCATCTCTTGCCCAAAATCTTAAATCTGTGCCCGCTAGTCCTTGTACCATCGGCTAATGGGAACAGCTTTTCCTCATCTACTTTATCCAAAATGGTCATAATCTTGTACACCTCTATTAAATCTCCCCTCAATTTCCTTTGCTCCAAGGAGAACAATTCTAACTAATCCAAGCTAACCTCGTAGCTGAACTATCTCATTCACGAACCATTCTGGGAAACCTTTGCTGCACCCTCTCAAGGGCCATAAGCCCTTTATCATTTAATCTTTCTGCCCTCCACCCAGCTGGTCCATGAATGTCCTTTAAGGAAGGAAACCTGTCGTGCTTATCCCATCTTGGACTATATGTAATTCCAATTCCACACCAACATTGTTGACTCTTAACTTCCCTCTAAAGTCACCTAGCAAGTCATTCAGTTGTATTAAAAACGAGACCTTCTCAAGGGATACAAGAGATGGAAAAATAAATGTAAATAAAAATAAATAAATCGCTTTGCCAGCAATGCTCACATCTTAAGAGTGAGAAATAATCTTAAAAACCAGGATTGTGATCTTTTCCAACTCCCTGTGTGCGAGATTAGGAAACTCAGCTTGGAATAGAAATCCTTGGGGATGGTAATTTGTGACCTTCTAAATCTTATCCTTCTCCTGCCTCGTTTTTTTTCTGCTGGCACTGGTGAAAAGTTCTGTTGCTATGTGAGAATATTCACAAAACAGCAGCCACGTGACAGTGAAATGTGCAATGAATCTGAAATTGATTGACAGTTATTGGATGAAGCACAATCGACGAGATTACTGAATGTCCTGTTATCATATTTTTAGAACTCGGATGGCCAGCTAGGAGATTCTTTCAATAAACTTCATTTTTGAGGATTCAATATGGTTTAAAGAACTGGACATTAACACTGGTCTCTCACTGCTTTAGGTAGGATTAATATCCAATGTCTACTGATATTGTCCGTCAGAACTGCAAAATCACGAGTGGCTTTCTACCATTATCTAACCTTGTGAGAGGCCTAACGATTACTGATCCATGGCCTCGCCCCTCGCTATCTCTGTAACCTCCTCCAGTTCTACACTCCTCAGAGATCTCTGTACCTCACCGATTCCGGCCTCTTGAGCTTCCCTGATTTTAATTGCTCCACAATTGGTGGCCATGCCTTCAGCTGCCTGGTCTCTAACCAAAAAGTTAAATGAAATCTCCAACCTGAACCATCAAAATGCCTGATTTTTAAATTAATCCAGGGTCCTTATGTTGAATTTCTGAGTGATGATGTATCTGTCTCTCAGTTAGTAAGGAGCTAGACTCAGAGCATGTGGGTGGATGTTTCCTCTGACTGGCCTCTGTCCCACACTCCATACAAACACCGCCCTCCCACCACCCCCCCAAACCTCTAACCCTAAGTGTAAGGAATTTTCCCTCCACACAGCTTATTTAAAAATGGAAAGAATTCACACCTTATCAGATAATGGTCAGTTTTTCCAGCAGGCGTGGTAACAAGAGGTACATGAAGCAATACCCAGTAGAAACAAGTGTGCCTTTATTTTGCACCTTTAACATAGTCAAACGTCCCAAGGTGCTTCCCAGCAGCGTTATCAAACAAAAATTTGACATTTATCCACATTAGTAGATATTAGGTTAGGTGACCAAAAGCTTGGTCAAAGTGGTGGGTTTTACAGACTGTCTTAAAGAGGTCTGGGATTTTCCGGCCTGTCATGGGTGGGACCAGCGGCGGGCGAGGCAGTGCCCCAGCCAGACCCCATTGACATGCGGTGGGACCAGCCCCGGGCGAGGCGGTGCCCCAGCCAGACCCCATTGACTTGTGGCAGGACCAGCTGCGGGCGAGGCGGTGCCCCAGCCAGACCCCATTGACTTGTGGTGGGACCAGCCCCGGGCGAGGCGGTGCCCCAGCCAGACCCCATTGACTTGTGGTGGGACCAGCGGCGGGCGAGGCGGTGCCCCAGCCAGACCCCATTGACTTGTGGCAGGTCCAGCCATGGACGAGGCGATGCCCCAGCCTGACCCCATTGACCTGTGGTGGGACCAGAAGATCCTGGCAGGTGCGGAAAATCCCACTTGAGGAGCGAGAGAGGCAGAGAGGTTCAGGGAGGGAATTCCAGAGCTTAGGACCCAGGCAACTGAAGGTATGGCTGTCAGTGGTGGAGCAATTAAAATCCGGGAATCTCTAGTAGTCACTTTTCACAGTTCCCAAGTTGTTGGCCATCCATCACCACTCCCTTCCTGACCCCGTGACCTCACACTACACCCTTCTGGACCCTGTCTGACCCTGTGACCCAATACTACATCCTGCCTGACCTCTGTCTGACTCCACACCATGCCTGACCCCAGACTTGCCTTGGCCTTGAGCGTTCTAACATTTGACCCAGTTACTCTGGCCTGTTTCTTGACAGTATTATTCAGTGGCAGAGTTTGCAGTAATGGCACCAGGATCACTGTCTCATTCAATCCCAACTCTCCATCCCATTGCCCCAGTACAACCCCTTCCCATCTGATTCAAAACTCATCTCATTCCATTCCCCCATCCCAATCACCCCACCCTATTCCATCCCAATTAGTCTGGGCACTCACCTATGGCCTGCGCTAGTGCGATCACCACCTCCTGACAGGTAGTCTCTTCAGAGACTCCACACACCACACGCTGGACTCCATCCACCCAAACCTTTAGCTCCATCACTGTACAGCTCGTTCCTGGCATCGAGTGACCCGGTCAGTGTGGAGACAGCTCTGAAACAGAAAGACCAGGTTCTATTTCAACACACACAATAAAATAATGACACTAAACATAGCCATGTAACTTTTCCCTCCTTAATTTAATGTTTTGTCTTCCTCTTCCCAAAGACTGACTCCATGCTGGTATATGGTGTCTAAGCTTCTGTTACCTCATTACTCTAATGTGTCAGAATGGATTACAAAATGACCAATTTATATTAATAAAGTGTCTTTAAAATGATAAAACATCCCAAGGCACTTCACAAGAACATTATAAAACAAAGTATGGAACTGAGCACATAAGGTGGCTTTAGGTCAGGTGACCAAAAGCTGGATCAAAAAAGTGTCGCTGTTCCAGCATGGGAGGCATTATCACAAAGCATAATCCTGTCCTCATCCCAAAATCCAAATAAAATAGGAACTTGCATTTCCATAGCACCTTTCAAGACCTCAGGATATTTCAGAACCCCCTTATAGCCAATGAAGTACTCTAGTTGTAATGTAGGAATAGCAGCAGCTAGCTTCTGCACACTGATGTGATGATGATCAGACAACTGATATTTTCAGTTATTTTGGCTGGGTGATAATTATTGACCAAGGTCACTCGGGAGAACTTTCCTGTTCTTCAAAATAGTGGCCAAGAATCCACCCAAAATGCCAGGTGCAGTTCGGTTTAATGTCTTATCTGAATGACAGTGAGGCGATCCCTCAATACTCCCTCTCCAACAATTCAGTACTGCCCTTCTGACATTGCTATGCTCCCTCAGTACTGTCCCTCTGACAGTGCAGCTCTCCCTGGATTTCTGACCCAGTACAGAGCTATATAAACCTCATGCCAGAACTTAGATCATTGACATTTCAGTGAATATCAGCACTGACTGTCCTTCTCCATGTGAAAAATACAGAGAAAATTATCCATTGACCAGAAACTGAACTGGAGCAGCCATATAAATACTGTGGCTACAAGAGCAGGACAGAGATTGAGAATTCTACAGCAACCATGACTGCCCAAAGCCTGCCCACTATCTAAAAGGCACAAGTCAGTGTGATGGAACACTTTCCACTTGTCTGGATGAATGTAGTGCCAACAACAATCATGAAGCGTGATATTATCCAGGGCAAAGCAGCCCACTTGATCAGCATCACCAACTCAAACATTCAGTCTACCACGAACACCGTATTTTTTATTCGTTCATGGGATGTGGGCGTCACTGGCTGGGCCAGCATTTATTGCCCATTCCTAATTTCCCTTGAGAACTGTGTGGCTTGCCATTTCAGAGGGCATTTAGGAGTCAACCACGTTTCTGTGGGTCTGGAGTCACATGTAAGCCAGACCGGGTAAGGATGGCAGATTCCTTTCCCTAAAGGGTATTAGTGAACTAGATGGGTTTTCACAACAATTGACAATGGTCATCATTAGACTTTTAATTCCAGATTTTTTATTGAATTCAAATTTCACCATCTGCTGTGGATTTGAACCCGAGTCCCCAGAGCATTAGCCTGTGTACCTGGAGTACTATCCAGTGACAATACCACAATGTCACCACCTCCCCTTGCACTGCAGCAACTCGTCAATCCTCCTTTGATGGCCTTCCAAACATACGACCTCTACCACCTGGAGGGGCAAGGACAGATCATATTTGGAAACACCACCACCTGCAAGTTCCCCTCCAAGTCACACAGATCCTAATTTATATATATTGCCGTTCCTTCACTGTCGATGGGTCAAAGTCTTGGAACTCTCTCCCTAACAGCACTGTGGGTGTACCTACACCACGTGGACTGTAGCAGTTCAAGAAGGCAGCTCACCACCATCTTCTCAAGGGCAGTTAGTGATGGGCAACAAATGCTGGCCTTGCCAGTGACACCCACATCCCATGAAAGAATTTTTAAAAACTGTAATGTGTTTTGTAGATTTTCATCAATTATATCTGTTACATTGTTAAATTATTCCAATATGATCTAGGATCTCTACTCTAGTTATTTGAGTGCAATTTAACAGACTCTCCTTTCCTCATTTCAAACTTCTGGGAGTCACAAGACATAATATCTTTATTTAATCAAACCAAACCTGTTCATTTAGAGGTCACTCCCTGACGTTAGTAGTGCGCTGTGGGTGTACCTGCACCATATGGACTGCAGCGGTTCAGAAAGGCAGCTCACCACCACCACCTTCTCAAGGGCAACTTGGGATGGGCAATAAATGCTGGCCCAGCCAATGAAGCCCACATCCCGTGATTGAATAAAAAAAGGTTATAATGGTGTTTTCGGGGACAGTGATACAGTGGGTCTGTTATCGATAACACAGCACAAGTTCAAAACCCATCAGACCAGTTTGGAGAACGCAAATTTAGTTTAAACAAACAATCTGAAAATAAACCAATTGGAATCAGTAAAAGTGACCACAAAGCTGTTGGATTGACGTAAAAACCAGCTGGTTCAATCGAGAAGGAAGTCTGCCATTTTAGCTGCTCTGACCTCCACGTGACTCTAGACCCACAGCAAATTGACTCTTAAACGCCCTATGCTCTTAACTTTCCTGTGAAATAGCTGAGTAACACCCTCAGTTGTATCAGCCAACTACCAGCAGTTCAATAAGTAGGCTCTTCTCGGGGCAGCTAAGGATGGGCTGGCCCAGGCAGTGACTCCCAATCCATCCTCAGGAAGTGAAGGGAACGGAGGGAGGTTCTGTTAAATTGCACTCAAAGGCCCGCAACTAGCGCTGTATAATCTCAACAATGTCCCCCTTACAGGGGGAGAGTGCAGTGCCTCGTGTCAGTCATCACACAACCCCAGGCTCATGTCAGGAAGAAGACCTTTCCCATCTTGGAATCACCTTTTACCCAGTCCAAGACAAATTCACTTCCCCAATCCAGCCCCCGTCACCAAGTAGTGAGAGACAGCAAGTGGAAGGCACCAGGATCACGAGCTAGTGGGATTAACAGGAGGTGTTAAGGCCACTCCAAAAAAAAAGCCATTTAAGATAATTGGTTAACAAAATCCAGGGGTAGATGAGATTTTTTTTTAATGCAGTCAGTTGTTATGATCTGAAATGCTCTGCCTGAAAAAGGGCAGTGGGAGAAGATTCAAGAGGAACTTTCAAAAGGGAATTGGATAAATATTTGAAGAGGAAAATTGTGCAGGACGATGGGGAAAGAGCAGGGGAGTAGGATGAATTGGATAGGTCTTCCAGCACAGTGGGCTGAATGGGCCCTTTCTGAGCCATAATTCTAAAGAATTTCTTACTAGGGATGATAAAAGATCCCAGTAAACCCGCCCAGAGCTGGAAGCTGAGACTGAGTGTAAGTGACATTGATGCCTCTCAGTATTGCACCAGGATGTCAAGTGTTGTGATATCAGTTTGATTCTACGTGTCAACACAGTAGTTAATTCACAGGGAACATTCATCTTCTTAGATTTCAGCAGCAGTGAGAGTTTGAGCTTGGCATTTGTAGCTGAAGATTAATTTCTAACAAGGCAGCTCGGGCTGAGTTTGCACAATCACGAGTTTCTTTTGACATTGTGTTGGCTGCGGAGGCCATTTGGAGTTGTGTTTTCATCTCCCACATTGGAAGCTAAAACCCATTTGATTGTGCCCATGTGATCTCTGCTGTTGTAAGGGTTGCCAACCCTCCAGGATTGGCCTGGAGACTCCAGGAATTGAAGATTAATCTCCAAAACACTGTAGGCAAAACCTGGATTGGTTGGTGGGGGTGGGATCATTTGGGGTGTTAAACAAATGAACACACTTTTGTTCATTAGTTATAAAAGTAGCAAAGGCTGGATCAAAGGCTGTTTGACTGACATCCAATTGGCTAATGAAGAGTTTGTTTCTCAAATGGCTGTCTCTGGGGGATGAGACATCACGATGATAGCAGAGTTGGATGACCAATTCCAGGAGCTTGGGAACAGGGACAACAATAGCCATATTAGACAACCAATCGGAGAAGCTTATGGGCGGGGCAACATGAGGATGGTCACATTAGGTGGCCAATGGCAGGAGTGTGGGGGCAGGGCAGTTGGAGGTGGGAGATCACTTGAGGAAAGCTCCAGAAATACATTCAACCAGAGCTGGCAATGCTGTCTTTAATGACTGGCATTAGGGCAACAGGCTGTGGCCCAGGACAGACAAGTCCTTCCAGTACTACCCTTCTGACAGTGCGGCGCTCCCACAGTACTGCTCTTCCAGCAGTGCAGCACTCCCACAGTACTGCGCCTCTGACAGTGCTGTGCTCCCTCAGTACTACACTAGGAGTGTCAGTCTGCATTTTGAGCTCAAGTCTCTGGGACTTGAACCCAAGATCTTCTGATTCAGGCATGAGTGAGGACAAGCCGACTAGCCTGTGCCATTGTTGCTCCTCGTATCTGCAGTGTCAACAGAAGCAGGTCAGCTGCATAGGGAGTTGGCCTCAGTCCAGAACTGTTTGTCGACTGTAATACAAAGGGCTCCTTCAGTGCTTGAGAAATTTAGAGTCATCCCTCCGATAGCTGCCACATCACTGTCACATGGACAGAGTTTCTCTAAACCCACCATATGTCCCACGCAAGAAGGAGCCCCATTTGCCTCGCTTTGCTTTTCAGTGCTGGCTGCAAACACAGAGCTTATGAGGTTGCATGTTCTTCTAAACGGTGACTGATTAATGGGACAAGACCCACGGCTGCAAAGCCACTGGTAGTCGCAGTACAGCGCATATGGAACAGTGAAGGACAGTTCATGACCATCGAGCTCTTCTGTTGAACGAGGACCAGGATTCTGACTGCTGTCATTTCTCAAACCATCAATTAACTTAATTCTGTTCACAGGATGCAGACAACGTGCCACATGTTTCTCATTTCTAGCTGCCTTGACGGAGGGTTTTCCATTGTGTCTGTTTGTTTAACTGATCGCTGGTTTATCAGGTTCAACAGCAAAAACAACCTGTATTAATATAGCACCTTTAACAGAATAAAACGTCACATAAGGAGATATCAGGACAGGTGACCAAAAGCTTGGTCAAAGAGATGGGTTTTAAGGAGCGTCTTAAAAGGAGGAAAAAGAGGTAGAGAGACAGAGAGGGTTAAGGAGGGAATGAGCTTAGAGCCCAGGCAGCTAAGGCCCAGCTGTCAATGGTGGAGCCATTAAAATCAGAGAAGCTCGCATTGAGAGTGGGAAAGATATCTCAGAGGGTTGTAGGGCTACAGAGATAGGGTCAGGATTTTCATCCAGGTATTGGACTGAGAACAGAGACAGTCACATAAACTGGCACCACTGACCTGTGTGCTGGTATCATTCTGTCTCCATGTAATTTTGCAAGAGCTGGATCAGGAGCTGGACTGTTACCTACCCACAAGTGGCATGTTGCTGATTAAGATAATTAAGTACAGATGGACATACATATGAACAAGGAGCAGGAGTAGGCCATTCAGCCCTCGAGTCTGCTCCGCCACTTAATAAGGTAATGGCTGATCTGATAGTAAAAGGAAATCTGCATCCCACCTACCACCAATAACCTATCACCTCCTTGCTTATCAAGAATCTATCCACCTCCGCCTTACAAATATTCAAAGACACTGCTTTCACCATCTTTTCAGGAAGAGAGTTCCAAAGACTCACAACCCTCTGAGTGAAAACATTTCACCTCACCTGTTTTAAATGGGCATTTACTTATTTTCAAATGGCATCTTCTCCACTTCCATCCTGTCAAGACCCCTCAGGATATTATGTTTCAATCAAGCCGCCCCTTACTCTAAACTCCAGCAGATACAGCATGATGCCACCAAACACATCTTCCCTTCACACCCCGGCGGCATTCTGCAGGGATTGCTCCCTCTGGGACACCCTGGTCCACTCCTCCATCACCCCATACACCTCAACCCCCTCCCACAGCACCTTCCCATGCAACCGCAGAAGGTGCAACACCTGCCCCTTTACTTCCTCTCTCCTCACCGTCCAAGAGCCCAAACACTACTTTCAAGTGAAGCAGCATTTCACTTGCACTTCCCTCAATTTAGTCTACTGCATTCGCTGCTCCCAATGTGGTTTCCTCTACATTGGAGAGACGAAACGCAGACTGGGTGACCGCTTTGCGGAACACCTTCGGTATGTCTGCAAGCATGACCCAGACCTCGCTGTCGCTCGCGATTTCAAAACTCCACCCTGCTCTCATGCCCACATATCTGTCCTTGGCCTGCTGCAACGTTCCAGTAAAGCTCAACGCAAACTGGAAGAACAGCACCTCATCTTGCGACTAGACACTTTACAGCCTTCCAGACTGAATATTGGAGTTCAACAACTTTAGATTATGAACTCTCTCCTCCATCCCCACCCTCTTTCCGATCCCCCATTTTTCCAATAATTTGTATTTTTTTTTCTTTTCCCACCTATTTCCATTATTTTTAAATGTATTTCCATCCATTGTTTTATCTCTACCTTTTAGCCCATTTCGATCCCTTCCCTTCACCCCACCCCCACTAGGGCTATCTGTACCTTGCTCGTCCTGCTTTCTACCCTCAATGTCACATTCCTTAGATAATATCACCACCTTCAACACCTCTTTGTCTATGACATCTTTTGGCAATCTCCACCTATCACTGGCCTCTGGCCAGCTCTATCTATCCCCCCCCCCACCTTAAACCAGTTTATATTTCACCTCTCTTCTATTTTTCCTCAGTTCTGTTGAAGAGTCATATGGACTTGAAACGTTAACTGTGTTCCTCTCTGCAGATGCTGTCAAACCTGCTGAGTTTTTCCAGGTATTTTTATTTTTGTTTTGGATTTCCAGCATCCAGTTTTTTGCTTTTATTCCAGCGGATACAAGTCTAGTCTGTCCAACCTTTCCTCATAAGACGAACCACCCATTCCAGGTATTAGTCTGATAAACCTTCTCTGAACTGCTTCCAACATGTTTACATCCTTTCTTAAAATAAGGTGACCAGTACTGTACACAGTAGTCCAAATGTGATTTCACTAGCGCCCTGTACAATGAAGTATAACCTCCCTACTTTTGTATTCAATTCCCCTCGCAATACATGATAACATTCTATTAATTTTCCTAATTACTTGCTGAACTTGCATACTAGCCTTTTGTGATTCAAGCACTAGAACGCCCAGATCCCTCTGCACCTCAGAGTTCTGCAATGGCCAATTACGGCCATGGAACTGGGGTTGTGTGGAATTTTTCCAATCGGTCTGCGAGATACCCGTGCATCAGGTGCTGCCGGACTCAGTCTCCCGAAGGCAGACCGGGCTGGGGGGCGGTGCAGCAGCAGCACCTCGGGAAGGCTTAGCCCCAGTTCAGCAGGCAGCTCTCTCACCCAAGACAGAAGCTGTGGCTTCAAAACAAATTGAAGGCAATTGAACACATCAGCCGGAATTTCCAGACCCTCTCGCAGCAGGTTCTCCCATGGCAGGGCCAGTGAGCCATTGAAATCTCCATTCACGTCGATGGGAATGGAAGATCCTGCCAGTGTGAGAGGCTAGGAAATTCTGGCCATAATCGATGCTGATGCTTCAGGGCAGTACCAAGGGAGCGCTGCACTGCGGGAGGGGGCAGGGGCAGTACCGAGGGAGCGCTGCACTGCGGGAGGGGGCAGGGGCAGTACCGATGGAGAGGCTGCTGCACTGCGGGAGGGAGCAGTACAGAGGGAGTGCTGAACCATCGAACGTTTGTGCACACTGTTTAAAAGGTATTGTTAGCCTATGTTAAACAGGCTGTGAAAATTAGGATAATCTAACTTTCGAGAAATTCTGCAATTTTTCATAATTCAAAAAAATAAGATCAGCATTAGTGTTAATCTGGAACTCTTTCCCTCAAAAAACAGTTGAGGCTGGTGGGGTGGGGGCAGGAGGGCGGTGGTCAATTGAAAATTTCAAAACAACGTTTGATAGAATTTTAGTAGATAAGAATAATTAATGGAACTAATGCGGATGGATGGAGTTAAGATACAGGTCTGACATGACCTATCTCAATGGCAGAACAGGCCTGAGGGCTAAGTTCCTGAAGGGTGGGGTCAGGACAATTTGTTTTATACATGGGTTACTGAGACTCCCAGGAGGTGGGGAGAGGGAGCAGAATCCAGAATAGCTTCTAAAAAGGAGAGTGAATAAATATTTGGAAAAGAAATTTGAAAAGCATCAAGAAAGGAGGCTGAATGGCCTCCTTCCTTGCTGTAAAATTCAAATACTCTAGGCGGAGATGAGTGGCAGGACAGAACAAGTCTGGGCACAATGCACTTCCCCAAACCTGTGTTAACCAGTGGTGAATTCACCACTCTACCCTTTGCAACACAGTCCTGTAGCAAGTCACAAACCAACAGCTCACACATAATTTACCCACTGGCAGAAAGGAACTTGTGGCTAGTGATTAACCGGAACTTTGCAGGAGTGAAGCAAACAATCAAATCACCTGTGAAACCACAAAAGGCGGCATTGACATTTCATGCTCACTGCTTGTACGCACACGGTTACAAGAATGAGAGAGAAAAAGAGCTACTGTACAAGCAAAGGAGAAAGCAAACAACATTTACATTTTTATAGCACCTTTAACAAACTCAGGATATCCGAAAACGCTATATTTATAAATAATGAAGTAATTTTGAAGTGTAGTCACTATTGAAATATGGAAATATATCTCCTATACCCAATTTATTTTGTCCTATACAAATTAGAAGTGATTGTGGAAGAGAAACTGCTTCTCTCGCTATGTTTTTCAGCCAATCCCTTGCATGCTATTGCCTTGGGATATTTTGTACTTTGCCTTAGCCATTGTGTAGGTTAGATGTTGCGAGAGTTCAATCCTGAGCCAGCTTCGTGTTTACAGGACTGAAATCAGCTTCCCTCTGATCAGCCAGCACATTCACATCCACAAACCAGAGAAACCACTTTTAACATTTGTGCAAATTCACGATGGCAACCATTTTCTTTACTTCTGTTCTGACAATAGATCACAGACCCGAAGTGTTAACTCTGTCCCTCTCTCCACAGATGCTGCCTGACCTGCTGAGTATTTCCAGCATTTTCTGTTTTCATTTCACCTTTAAGCGGTGCGTTTATTCAAACATTTCCTGAGTATGTCGCAGAGGAGAGAAGAGTTACAGAAGCATGAGGAGGGTTTGCTGGGAAATACAAAGGTTTCTTAAAGCAGGAATAGAAGTTTGCATTTCTATAATGCCTTTTACATCCTCAGGATGTCCCAAGGCCTTTACAGCCAATGAAGTGTGGTCACTGTTGTGATGTAGGAAACTCAGCAGCCAATTTGTGCACAGCAAGCTCCCACAAACAGCAATGTGATAATGACCAGTTTTAGCTATTTGGTCGAGAGATAAATATTGGTCCAGGCTATCAGGGAGAAACTCCACTGATCTCTGAATTGTGCCATTGGTTTTGGTGCTATAAATACAATCATTCATCCCGAATGGTCTGTGCCGGTGTTAATATACCACAATAATGTCTTCTCACCCATCTTCATCTTACTCTATTAGCATATCTTTCTATTCCTTTCTCTCCCATGCGTTTATCTCTCTTTCCCCTTAAAAGTTTCTATTATGCTATTCGTCTCAACCACTCCCGTGGTAATGAGTTCCACATTCTCACCACTCTCTAGGAAAGAGGTTTCTCCTGAAATCCTTAATGGATTTATTACTGACCGCCTCCAAGCTATGATCTCCCCGAGTAGTGGAAACATGATCTCTCAGTTTAGCCGATTAATTTTTTTCAGGTTTAAACCTCCCTCAGTCTTCTCTTTCTTAGAAAAAAAAAGCTCATGGTATAGGGGGTAACGTATTGGCATGGATAGAAGATTGGCTGGCTAACAGGAAGCAGAGAGTAGTCTTCTTCAGGTTGGCAGGATATGACAAGTGGTGTGCCACAGGGTTGAGTGCTGGGACCTCAACTGTTTACAATTTGTATAAATGACTTGGACGATTGGATTGAAGGGATGGTTGCCAAATTTGCTGACGACATAAAGATAGATAGCAAGGTAAGTTGTGAAGAAGACATAAGGAGGCTACAAACATATATAGATAGGTTAAGTGAGTGGGCATAGATCTGGCAGATGGAGTATAATATGGGAAAATGTGAAATTGTCCTTTTTGGCAGGAAGGATAAAAGAGAAGCTTATTATCTAAATGGTGAGAGATTGCAGAGCTCTGAGATGCAGAGGGACCTGGGTATCTAAGTGCATGAACCACAAAAGGCTATTATGCAAGCAACTAGGAAAGCAAATAGAATGATATCATTTATTATGAGGGGAATTGAAATAAAAAAGTAGGGAGGTTATACTTCAGTTGTACAGGGCACTAATGAGACCACATTTGGAGGACTGTGTACAGGATTGGTCACCTTATTTAAGGAAGGATGTAAATGCGTTGGAAGCAGTTCAGAGAAGGTTTACCAGACTAATACCTGGAATGTGTGGTTTGTCTTATGAGGAAAGGTTGGACAGGTTAGGCTTGTATCTACTGGAGTTTAGAAGAGTAAGAGGTGACTTGATTGAAAAATATAAGATCCTGAGGGGTCTTGACAGGGTGAAAGTGGAGAGAATGTTTCCTCTTGTGGAAGAATCTAGAACTAGGGGTCACTGTTTAAAATAAGGGGTCACCCATTTAAAACTGAGATGAGGCGAAATTTTTTCAGTCAGAGGGTCATGAGTCTTTGGAACTCTCTTCCTGAGAAGGTGGTGGAAGCAGAGCCTTTGAATATTTTTAAGGCAGAGGTGGATAGATTCTTGGTAAGCAAAGGGGTGATAGGTTATTAGCAGTAGCTGGGATGCAGGTGTCAGGTTACTATCAGATCAGCCATGATCTTATTAAATGGCAGAGCAGGCTCGAGGGGCCGAATGGCCTACTCCTGCTCCTTGTTCATATGTTCAGTCTTACTCAGCTCAGACCTGAACTAGAGCTCATGACTGGCCTTGCCTGCATGGCTCATTGACATGATGCATTTAGTGAATCATGGGGTGGCTGTGTGGGAGGGCTGATGAATGGAATGGCTCCTTTAAAAGATCAAACCTGGTTCCGTTGACAATCTTCACATGCAGCCATGTTGTAGCTCCAAGAGTGTATGGAATGGTGAGCTGAGATACACACTCCTCTGGTTCAATTCCTGGGAAGTACTGAGTGAGCTGATCTCAGCCACATTGTAAAACAGTGCAGCAGATATAAGAAGCCCAAGTGTTAGGGCTGATCTCTGCTTTTTCCTGGACAGTCTGTACATGGAAGGTACGTAAGGATGGACTATGATACTGACATTCAGTGCTTACTTCAGCCATTGGCACTCACCATCAAAGCTTGTATTCGAGTCACACATCCATTGAAGATGGGATGTTACCACAGCAACAAGGTAAACCATTCAGCAGAGTAGTGAAGGATTAGCAGAGACACTCTCCATTTGGGCAGCTTTCGTGGTTGATTTTTTTTTTAGCTTATTTACTGTCAGTTGCGGCTGAGTGGGTTGCACTTTCGCCTCCGAGTCAGTAGGTCGTGGATTCAAGTCCCATTCCAGAAATTTGAGCATAAAATCCAAGTTGACAATCCCAGTGCAGCACTGAGGAAGTGCTAAGGAGATGTGTCTTTCAGATGATAGGTTAAAGCAAGGGCCCCATCTACCGACTCAAGTGGATATAAAAAACATAAGGAGCTGTGAATAAATTGATAACCATGATTCCTACTTTACAACACTACACATAACTTCATCACCTGGATGAATGCAATTCCAACAATACTAAAGAAGTTCAACACCACCCAGGACAAAGCAGCCCACTTGATCAGCACCCCATCCATCTTACACATTCATTCCCTTCACTACCAGTGCACAGTGACACCAGTTGTACCATCAACAAGATGCACTGCAGCAACTTGCCAAGGTTCCCTCAACAGCACCTTCCAAACCCATGGCCTCTTATCACCTAGAAGGACAAGGGGAGCAAACACATGGGAACACCATCGCTTGCAAGCTCCCCTCCAAGCCATAACCTATCCTGGCTAGGAATTATACCACCATCCCATTCAGTCACTGGGTCAAAATCCCAGAACTCCCTCCTTAAAAGCACTGTGGGTGTACCGACACCACATGGGCTGCAGCCGTTCAAGGCGACAACTCACCACCACCTTCTCAAGGGCAATTAGGGATGGGCAATAAATGCTGGCCTTGCCCGTGACACTCAGCATAAACAATTTTTTTAAGTGCTTTGCTGCAACTCTGCAATTGTGAGAAGTAAATACAAGCTCTTTACTGATTACAGAAACACCTGTGTCAGTCAAATATCCAGTGAGTAGGTTATTGTGAATAAGTCCCTGCTTGTGCTGCACACCCTGTCTCCACGCTTAGTGACAGAATATACCCAATGGACAGGATTTATAATAACACTGTGGTGTTGTCTCCCACTAGTTGATATAAATAATACTCTGCTTTAACGGTAAGAGAGAGAGAGAGATGGAAATTGGACAGAGTGGACTGCTGGGGGTGGGGGGGTGCACACAGATGGTGAGAATCCAGAAATGGAGAGGGAGAAAAAAAAAGTGCAACAGAAAGAAACACAGGGGAGAGAGAGAGAGAGAGAGACACACACACACTTTTGGGAGAGAGTGAAGGAGTGAGACATGGTGAGGGAGAGAGAGTGCACACGAGAGAGAGAGAGAGAGAGAGAGAGAGAGAGAAACAGGGTGGAGAGTGGGACAGAGACAGAGAGGGAGTGAGAAAGACAGTGGGGGGAAGGGAAGGCAAGAGAGAGCACAAGAGAAAGACAAAGCAAGAGAGATGGTGAGGAAGAGCAGAAAAGAGGAAGGGAACTCTAAAATTTTTAAAAAGCCAACAGATATGCGACATTGGCAGTGAAGCTGTTTGGAGGGGTTTGTTTGCTGAGGTGGGCTGGTTTCTGGCGCCAGGGATATAATAATGAATAATCAGCAAATTTTGTCTTATAATGCTCCTGTGAAGTGTCTTGTGAATTGTTACCACTTTAAAAATGCAGGTTGTTACTAGTAAACTAGTCACTATTAAACTAGTCAGAAAATGCTCCTCCACATTCCTGCTCTTTAAGTTTGTAACGTCTTCCACCTGTTACATGTCTATTGTGTGGAATGTTCTCTGACCTGTTCTGAGCTCTCTGACCCTGACCAACACAGAAACTGGCACACTAAGAATGCATTAGAATAAACACAGAGTTCAATCCTCCCTTCCTCAGGCAGCAGCTCGTGAGAACCTGCTCCGAAAATATTTTCATAGCTAAAATGTGCATGACCCTTAACCCAACATCACTGAGAACCAGGGAATCATTAACTTTTACAGCAAGTTGTTGTATAAACACTGCTCCTTTCTTGCTATTTACTGACTTTTACTTTGTCTTATCACTCTGTTCTCAGCTTAGCAGCAGGCCCAGAGAGAGGACCAATTATCACTTCTGAAGTGATAATTCAAATCAGTGATAAATGTGATAATTAATTGGTGATAAATTTTCAGCTCTGAAGGAGAGTCACATTGGACTCGAAATGCTAACTCGGTTTCTCTCTCCAGATGCTGCCGGGCCTGCTGAGTTATTCCAGCGCTTTTGTTTTTATTTCAGATCTCCCGCTTTCCCAGTATTTTGCTTTAAAATTTCCACTCTGTCTCCTGAGGCCATTTGAAACCTGCTCCGTTCGCCAGCTTCTCCCACCACCCCCCACCCTGCCCCCAGCAGCTTTGCTAAATTGTTACGATCTGGAATGCACTGCCCGGAATGGCTGCTGCAACACATTCAATAATAACTTTCACATGGGAATTGGTGAGGGCTATGGGGAAGATCAGGGGAGTGGAACTAAATTGGCTAGCTCTTTCAAAGAGCCGGCACAAACATGACAGACCGAGTGGCCCCCTTCTGTACTGTTCTGTAATTCTTTCACATCTGCATTTTATTAGCAAAATGGATGTTGGAGTGTCTTTTGCTTCTGGAGGAAAGCTAAAAAGTGATAACGATCAGATCAGCATTAGACCAGTTTTCTTTCCCTGTCTCTTAAGTACAGAAAAAGAGTGTTGACTGACAGCGGAGACACAGTTCAGGAACAGCTACTCAGTCTGTGCAAACCCAGCAATTGAGAAAATGTCATCCCATATTTGCACAGGATGCTCCAAATTTGAAAGCAGGTAGGTTAAGCAGCTTTAACCGAGGATGATGAATACATGGGCCTGAATTTTCTGCTCATCAGGCACGTGCAATCGGCAGGCCCAGGAGCGGGACTGGAAACGAGCCCCCAACCGTGATTGGTCCCCGACCGCAATTTCACGCAGGTTGGCCAATTACCGGGCAGCCGGCGTGAAACACGCGGTGAGAAAGGCTCAGCACTGCCAGTGGGGGCAGGAGGGGGAGGGCGGTGGGCACTGATGTCGCTGCGGGTGCTGGTGAGCACTTCCACTGAGTTCCCTGAAGGCAGACCAAACAAAACAACTAGAACGCTGCAAAACATGTCCAAAGGCTGCACCCAAAGGCATACCTCAAAAAACAGCTGCTTCATCACTTCCCTCCGAACCCGCGACATCTACCACCCAGAAGGACGAGGGCAGCAGACACATGGGAAGACCACCGCCTGCAAGTTCCCCTCCAAGTCACGCACCATTCTGACTTGGGACTACATCACCGTTCCTTCCCTGTCGCTGTGTCAAAATCTTGACTGGAAGAAGGCAGCTCACCACAGCACTCTCAAGGTCAGTTAGGGATGGGCAACAGATGCTAACTTAGCCAGGGATGCCCACGTCACAAGAACAAATAATAAAAAACAATTACGGCAGTGAATACACTTCTAATTTTTTTCATTGGCTGTAAAGGAACGTTGGGACAACCGGAGGTTGTGAAAGGCACTATATAAATGCAATTTCTGGTTGAGCTTTGGGAAGTACCTGAACTTTCCGGAATTCTTTCATGAAAATTTTGTTTTTGTAATTCGGCAGGTGTTACATAGAGGGGAGCAGGTAAGGTGGCGGGACAGGGGGAGGGTGAGTTAAACACCCATCATTCTACAATAGACTTATTATCTGAAATTAGAAGTTTGTCATTCCAGTGTGTATTCACTGTGTAAACCGGTAAACTGTATAATGTTTAACCACTTACAAATCTTTTGACAGAATTCCATGTAAACATTATCCAGCCTGATAACACAGTCTGCTGCTACCCAGTATCGATGAAACCATGATATGGGGGAGGGTTCAAGGGACAGGATGGTCTAACTTTAAGTACTAACAGGTCTCACACAGCTTGCCTCTGCACAGTTGGAGGAGTCATTGTTTTACCAGAGTCGGAGTGTTTAAGACATGTAGTGGATAACATCAGAGTCACTGCTTCACTCTGCTGTAATAAGTCCAATTTCACTTTTATTAAAGTATATTCTGGTAGTTAGGGGATTGCATTACAATCAGAGAGAGAGAGAGAGTTTCCAACACTTGGGGAAATTTATGGAGGCAACTCATCAATCTCAGTTACAATAGCAAACTGTTAGTGAATGAGTGCATCTCGCCAGCCATGGGGCTCAGTGGGTAGCACCCTCTTCTGAGTCAGAAGGTTTTGAGTTTAAGTACCACTCTAGAGACCGGAGAGTAAAATCCAGGCTGACACTCCCAAAACAGCTCTGCACTGCCCGAGGGGCAGCAATGAGAGAGCGTGTCCGAACCAATATCCATCTCTTAAATCAGCATCACCAAACAGATTACCTGGTCATTTATCTCATTTGTACCAAGTCACAGAACGAGGTATTAGGGCAGTTTACCAAAAACGTGGTCAAAGAGGTAGGTTTTCAGGAAGGTTTTAAAAGGTGGAAAGAGAAGCAGTGAGGTTTATGGATGTATTGTCAGAAGGGTGCTCGTTGATGATTGCACAGCAACTTGTCAGATACTGAAGCAGTCCGTACTCACATTCAGCAAAAACCTGGATGATCCAGCTTAGGCTGATAAAAGGCAAGTAACTTTTGCACCACTTGAGCACTGGGCAATGACCATATCCAGTAAGACAGAACTTAACCATCTACCCTTGATATTCAATGGCATTAGCATCAACAAGTCACCCTTCATCAACATCCTGGGAGCCACCATTGAACAGAAACTGAACAGGACCAGCCACATAAAGAGTGTGGCCACAAGAGCAGGTCAGAGGCTAGGAATCCTGTGGCGAGTAACTCACCTCCTGACTCGCCAAAGCATGTCCACCATCTACAAGGCACGAGTCAGGAGTGTGATGGAGTAGTCTCCACTTGGCTGGATGAGTGCAGCTCCAACAATACTCAAGAAGCTCGATACCATTCAGGATAAAGCCGCCTGCTTGATTAGTACCCCATCCATCACCTGAACCATTTACTCCCTCGATCACCAACACAGTGACAGCAGTGTGTACCATCTACCAGCAGCAACTTGTCAAGGCTCCTTTGACAGCACGTTTCAAACCTGCAACCTCTACCATCTAGACAGACAAGGGCAGCAGATACATGGGAACACCATTGCCGCCTGCAAGTACTCCTCCAAGTCACACAGCACTTGGACCCTTGGAAATATATTGTCATTCCTTCACTATCACTGGTCAAAATCCTGGAGCTCCCTTCCAGTCAGCACTGTGGGTGTACCTACACCACATGGACTGCAGCTGCTGAAGAAAGCGGCTCACCACCATTTTCTCAAGGGCAATTAGAGATGGGGGGTGGGGGGGTGGCAATAAATGTTGGCCTAGCCAGCGAAACCCACATCTTGTGAACAAATAAAAAAAGAGTTCCAGAGCCTATGGCCTAGGCAGCTAAAGGCACAGCTGCCAATGCCAGAGTGACTACAATAATGGCTGTGCAATGACCATATCCAGCAAGACAGAATTTAACCATCTCCCCTTGATATTCAATGGCATTAACAAGTCCAGAATTGGAGGAGTGCAGAGATCATGCCAGCCACGTCTTCCCCAACATGCACAGAATTGTGTTTGCAGAATGATACAACACAGTAGAGTACCATTTGGTCCATCATGTCTGTGTTGGCTCTTTGAAAGAACTATCCAATTAGTTTCACCAACAAAATGTACATTTTGCTAAAGTCATCCTCCTCCTGTCTCTACCTTAAATCTAATGGTCGCTTCCGAACTCCGCCCACACCAGTCACAGGACACCTCCCTCCCAGACTACTCCCCATTTCCCCAACCCTCCTGGAGTAACCCCTTCTGGATTCCCCCATTACTCCTGGACTCCCCCAATCCCTCCTGAATGCCCCCATTGCTCTGATTCCTGACCAATCCTGACCTCCCCCACAAGCGATCAGCTTGTGTTGGATAGTGGGCCTATCCCTGGTTTTCCTCTACTCCACCCTACAGCATACAGTGGGACAGACACTGCTTTATAACTATTGGGGAGGGGGGGGGGGGGGGGGGGGGGGGGGGGGGGGGGGGGGGGGGGGGGGGGGGGGGGGGGGGGGGGGAAAGGAGGGTGGTGCAATTCACTCACCGACTGCACTATAAAGGCAGCCTGAATCTCTGAGTACACAGTGCAGTTAATCTTTACCCAGGTCAGTACAAAGATGCATCACCTCTACATTCACCAGCATTGGCTCCCATGTTACTGCTCTTAACAACTTGTTGTTTACCTCAATGTGATTCACCACCAACCTTAACACATGCCAGTGCTTACACTCCATTTCCTCTTCCTGTGAAAAAATAATCAAGTTTCCAGAGTACATCGAGTTTGAATTGCGCACCTATTTTGATATTAACCACAACCAGAACATTCTTTCATGTACGTTCACCTGCCTGGGTCCTAACCCCCCCCGTAAACCTCTACATATCTCTTTCCGGAGGTTTCCCTGCATGGGCTGGTGGCAGGTGGGCAGGGTCCCTCCTTAACCCATCAGAGAGCACCAGCACCACCCCCCTCCCCCAAAGGTGCAATCCTCCAAAGTTCCCCTCCACCCATGGTCTTGCAATTCCTGCCACTTCCATTCCCCTCAGGGGACCTTCCAGCTTGGCATCTGGGGAGACTCAAGACCCACCTGGACTGGATCTAGCACAGCTCGCCTCCTCAAGCCCCGAGGGCAGGCAGTACCAGCAATGGCTTCAGCTCCCAGTGGTGCTGCCGGTACTGGAGACCTGTTGGCCTTTGAGTAGCAACTCTGAGGCAAGCCACCCTACCCCTGTGGGGCTGAGGTTTCACCTCTAGTCTAGATTCGGCCATTGAATGGCTGTGGGTTCAGCCAGTTTTCACCTGAGTGGTGGAGAGGTGCAGACCACGGTGCCCTGTAAAACTCAGCCCTATGTCCTTAAGGGTTCCTAGTGGAGGGGCAGCGAGGGGATATTTTGGTAAAGATAGGAATAGGCCATTCAGCCCCTCGAGTCTGCTCCACAATTTAATAAGATCATGGCTGACTGGACAGTAACCTGAAATCTGCATTCCACCTACCGCCAATAACCTATCACCCCCTAGTTTACCAAGGATCAACTCTGCCTTAAAAATATTCAAAGACTCTGCTTCCACCACCTTTTCAGGAAGAGAGTTCCAAAGACTCACAACCCTCTGAGTGAAAAAAATTTCACCTCATCTCTTTTAAATAGGCGACCCTTTATATTTATGATGCTTTTTCTAAATTAACCAATGAGGAGACACTCCTTACAGGAATGTAATCAGACCTAAAAAATAGGAACAGGAGTAAACCATGGAGCAGCCATTTAATACAATCATGGCCTCACTCCTCTTTCCTGCCCACTTTCCATATCCCTCGATTCCCTCAGACTAAAAACCTGTCTACCTCAGCCTTAAATATAGTCAATGATGGACTGTCGACAACCACTGGAGTACAGAATTCCAAAGATTCATAACCCTTTGGGTGAAGCAATGTCTCCTCATTTCAGTCCGAAATGACCAGCCCCTTATCCTGAGACTGTGCCCCTGCCACCACCTTCTGTTCTAGATCCTTCATCCTGCACCTCTGTCTATCCTGTCAAGCCCCATCAGTGTCTTGTACGTTTCAACGAGATCGTCTCTCATTCTCCTAAACTCCAGAGTATAGACCCAACTTACTCAGCCTCGAACCTCAGGGACCAATGTGTGACTGCCAACAAGTAAATATTCACTGCAGGAACATATCTAGAAAGCTATCAAGATAACCAAAGGCTCTTGAACTACTATGCTCAGAACATAAATATGCTTCTAACGAAAGGTGTACATGAGGAGATTCCCTCACCTGTAACATGGGAAGAGATGATCACAGGAAGGTTAGAAGTTTGGGAACACAGAACATTTTGGTCCCATTGCTTGACCGAGAATCTACGCAGTAACTTCAAACTGTACACCAACAGACAAACACCCACAGGGGTTACTGCAATTTCAAGTCTCACTGCAACTAAAGAATTAAATAACTTGCATTTCTGTGGCATTTTTCTCAGCCTCAAGATGTCCCAAAGTGCTTTACAGCCAATCAAGTATTTTTGAAGTGTCATCACTATTGCAATATAGAAAATACTACAGTCAATTTGTGCACAGCAAGGTTCTGCAAACAGCAATGTGATAATGACCACAATGTTTTTTTTACTGATGTTGGTTGATGGATAAATATTGGCCAGGAAACCAGGATAACTTCCCTGCTCTTCTTTGAACAATAGCCATGGGATCAGCTGTCAAAGAGGGCAGGCATGGCCTCAGTTTGACATCTCATCCAAAAGAGATGCCCCCCCTCCCCCCAACAGTACCACATGTCTGACAATGTAGCACTCCATTGGTACTGCCTCCAGCCCCCTGACAATGTGGTGCTCCGACAGTGCCGGTGCCCCGACAGTGCAGGCTTCCTCAGTACTGCACTGGGAGTGTCAGCCTGTTTCATGCACGTAAATCCTTGGAGTGGCCTTTGATTCCATGACTTTTTGCAACTAGATTTGACAGTTCAACTAATCAAGTACAAAAGCAAAAATGTACAAAGCTTGACCATGCTGACTTCAAATCAGGATGGTCCAGCACAGAGAGGCTATCCAGCCTCTCACACCTGTGTTAGCTGTCTGAAAGACATATTCCCTTTGTCTAATTACCATTCTCTTTCATCATACCCTTTAAAATGTTTGCTTTTTCAAATATTTTATCCCCCCCCCCCCCCCCCCCACCTCCCCTTTAAAGCTATTCTGCATCCCTCAGTTTCCGGTTAGTCAGTCCAGGTCTTAACAACTCTCTGCATAAGCACCCCCCAAAGCAATTAATTGGCTGTCAAGCACTTTGGGATAGCTGGTGATTGTGAAAGCTATTATAAATGCAAGTCTTTCTTTATCCTAAAATTATTCTAACTTCTTCCATTGTTCTTTTTCAATTCATTCTTGGCATGTGGGCATCACTGGCAAGGCTGGCATTTATCACTTGTCCCTAATTGCCCTTGAGAAGGTGGTGGTGAGCAGCCTTCTTGAATTAGTCCATGTGGTGTAGGAACACCCACAGTGCTGTTAGGAAGAGAGCTCCAAGATTTTGACCAGTGACAGTGAAGGCACGGCGATATAGTTCGAACTCAGAATAATGCGTGGCTTGGAGGGATGATGATTATCATTTTTTTCTCTAGTTACCATTTCATTGACCTGTGGAAAGTTTGTTCCCTTTGTATCTTATTGAAACCTTGGTAATTTTGATCCCCTCCAACAGATCTCCCTTCCTCTGCTGTAATGAAAGAACCCCAGCTTTTCCAAACTGTTCATAACTAAAGACCCTTATTCCAGGAATCCTCTCTTATCAATCTTTCCTGCGCTCTCTCCAAGGCTTTGACATTCTTCCTCAGAGATCAGACAACTGAAACTGGAGACAACATTCTACCTGGGGAGGAACCAGTGATTTGAACCGTTTCAGCATCACCTCTTTAGTATTCCATACTCCAATTTATAAAACCATGATTGAAACTCCTTTAAAGAAACACAAGCTGCTGGAAAGATACAGCAGGTCGGTGCTTTGGGTCCATTTTCAAAAACTCACTCAAATTGTTAACTGATCTATTCTCCCCCAGCTGCTGAGGGTTATCTGCATTTCAGATGTTCAGCTCTGGTTTCCAGCATCTGTTGTATTTCGCTTTAAAAGTTTTAGCGTTTTGTCTTCTCACTTTTAAAGATTCTTCTGATTTCACAGATGTAAAGGGCCTCATACCAGTTTCCAGCAGCTGTCAGGCACACCCGAGAAATGGCCTGATATATTGGGGCAGTTGGATGCCTTTCAGGCCTAAGGTTCACCCCCTCTTTTCACCAGCTTCACAGGGACAGGTTTACCAGAATGATCCAGGGCTAAAAGGGTTAAATTATGGGGACAGGTTGCATAAAGTAGGCATGAATTCCCTTGAGTATAGAACAGTACAGGGTGTTCTAATCGAGGTGTTTAAAATAATTAAGAGTAGTTCATAGGTTGGATAGAGAGAAACTATTTCCTCTGTTGGGGGAGTCCAGAAGAAGGGGGCACAAAATTAAAATTACAGCCAGGCCATTCAGAGTGATGTCAGGAAGCACTTCTTCACACAAAGGGTAGTGGAAATCTGGAACTCTGTACCCACCCACCCCCCCCCAAAAAGCTGTTGAGGCTGGGGCTTAATTAAAGTTTCAAAATCAAGATTGATTGTTGTTGGGTAAAGGGATTAAGGAATACAGAACCGAAGTGGGGAAAATGAAGTTAAAATGCATATCAGCCATGATATAACTTAATGGGAGAGCAGGCTCAATGGACTGAATGGCCTCCTCCTGTTTCTGTGTGACAGGCTCAAGGGACTGAATGGCCTCCTTCCATTCCTGTACAGTGGGTAAAATGAGGAGAACAATATTTTCCTCGTTGGCTATGTACCGGGATGATTTCAGCACCGGGACAGTGGATTGTACCTCAGTAATTATTCCGATTCTACATCTTGTCACCATCTCACACATTCTTAATGCAACCCACATAGGTTACTAAGGCAACAAACCGGTTAATGCCAAACATTCCAATTGAGTGATGCAATTGAGGGTAAGTCATACGATCGAACATAAATCAGAGATAAATATGAGATATGATTGCACATGGCAAGATACACGGAGGTCACTCACTCAGACAGCAGGCACGGGGTAAACTGTAAATCTCAGTTAATAAACCAGGGCCAGCTCCTGCCCTGTGGCCTATTCTGGTTTTCAGCTCACTACATCTGCAGGGATACAATTTGACAGTGAAAATTACTACCACAGAAAGTTGAGGCCAACAACATAGATACAGTTAAGGGGAAGCTAGAGAAGCACATTTGAGGGAGAAATGGTGATAGGGTGAGATGAAATAGGGCTGAACAAGGTTCGTGTGGAACAGAAACACTGGCATAACCCAGTTGGGCCAAATGGCCTGTTTCTGTGCTGTAAACCTTACGTTAAAAATCCACAAAGTGCCTCACTCGCTCACTGACGGAGAAACAGGCTCTACATTCTGTCAAGCTGATGAAAATTTAATTTGTAAGTAATGACTAAAGATGTTTGCTTAGAGGAGTTATTAGTATTGGATGTCATGATTGTGTTTACTCACACACAGGTCACTGACATCTCTCTCTCTCACACGCACACACGCCACCATCATAAATAACAGTCAAGGTTTTTGAAGAAAATCCAACAGCCCTTTTTTTTGTTTTTAGCCCTTTGTTAGCCACTCACATCAACCAGTTTAGGGAGACAGTAGTGGAGTGATTTTGTAACTGCTCTAATAATCCAGAGATTTGAAGTTCAGTTCCCAACAAAGCAGATTGATTATTTCCAATTTTTACTAACTGAATTCAAATTAAAAGCTGGGATCAGTATAAGTCACCAATGAAGCTGTTGGATTGTTGTAGTGCCTGCAAGTTTAGGGGATGATCTAATTAAGGTGTTTAACGGAAATAGATAGATTTTTTTTGCTAGCTATGGGTATTAAGGGTTATGGAACCAAGGCAGATAAATGGAGTTAAAATGTATTGAATAGCAGAACAAACACTTCCTCAGTACTGCCCCTCCAACAGCACGGCGCCTCCAACAGCTCGGCGCTCCCTCAGCATGGCGCCTCCAACAGCACGGCGCTCCCTCGGTACTGCCCCTCCAACAGCACGGCACCCCCTCAGTACTGTGCTGGAGTATCAGCTTGGAGTGTGTACTCAAGATTCTGGTGTTGGATTTGAGTGCACAACCTTCTGACTGAGATGCGAATAAGCTACCCACTGAGCCACAAAGGACACGTAAATCTCCCCTCCAACAGCACGGCACACCCCTCATTACTGCCCCTCCAACAGCAGTGCATCCCCCTCAGTACTGCCCCTCCAACAGCAGTGCATCCCCCTCAGTACTGCCCCTCCAACAGCAGTGCATCCCCCTCAGTACTGTGCTGGAGTATCAGCTTGGAGTGTGTACTCAAGGTTCTGGTGTGGGATTTGAATGCACAACCTTCTGACTGAGACGTGAGTAAGCTACCCACTGAGCCACAAAGGACACGTAAATCTCAACAAATGTAAGAAATTAATATCCAAAGACAGATCCTTTATTTCATGCATTTGACTATAAAAATGTTCAACAGGAACAATGCTCCAAACAAACAACAAGATTCCTTGTCCTGTTCCCTTCCACCACTGCCTACTCCCTTGGTGGTGCTGATTAATACCGGGTCAAATCTCCACAGCCCTTGGCTGCCTCGCTCAAGTTGTTATTGATTAGCCGTCAGTCTAAAGAACGAGTTTCGGCAAGTTATTCAACTGCATGGGGAGGCACCACAGCTGAGTTCGATATCGCTCTTAGCTAATGTCCATGCATGGACATTTTCTAACAGGTTCACTGAGTTCCCTAATCAGAAGCTAGAAGATTGGCTAATGTTGCATCCTCTTCCCAAGCCCAGGGTCGATCACTAGACCAAGCTTGCCCTGCTATCCCAGCTGAGGTCTATTAACTTGTCCACAAACTGAGAACTAAGCGTGGTTCCTTACTGCCCTGCATGAACAACAGCAACAACAACCTGTGTTTATACAGCGCCTTTACTGTAAAGAAACCACGGTGCTTCCTTGGAGAGTTCAATGGGCACCAAACCAAATAAAGACATTTGAGGGCAGGTGGCTAAAAGATTGGTCAAATGGGTAGCTTTTAAAAAGGACAGGAGAGAGCCAGAGAGACGGAGAGCTTTGAGGAAATTCCAGAGCTTAGGACCAAGGTAACTGAAGGTATGGCCACTAATGATGAGGTGAAGGGAGTGGAAGATGGACAAGAGGCCAGAGTTGGAGGAACAGAGAACTTGGAGGAGTGGGGAAAGGATTGTAGGGTAGGAGGTTACAGAGATAAGGAGAGAAGCAATGGAGAGTTTTTAAACAGAGGGAGGATTTTTCCCCCTCATCGGGCAGGCTTGGCAGGGGAGGTCGGGAAGCAGACCGCCGCCTGCGGTTGGGGCCAGACCGCAATTTCACACTGGGCGGGTCAATTAAGGCCGGCCCAGCGTGAAAAACAAGCAGCAGTGCTCAGCGCTGTGTGGGGGGGGGGTGGAAAGAGGAGGAAGACGAGCATGAACTTCATGTGTGCACTGGAAAAGCCCCCAGAGGCAGAGTTGCTTCAAGGAGATGAACAGTTCAAAACATTAAAAACAAAGATTTTAAAAATGTTAAATAACATGTCCCCTCATGTGACCCTGTCACATGAGCAGGGACATGTTATAATTTTTAATGGCTGTTGGAAACCTCATCCCGACCGTGGATGAGGTTTCCTAAAAATTGCAGAGGCCGCTTGGCCCTTTTGCCTGCCCACCGACTGAGGTCGGACAGGCAGTGAAAATTTTCTTTCAATTACGACTCCGGCGCAAGCCCACCGTCCGAAATATCTCGCGAGTGCACGATGTCGTTGGGACGCTCGCTCGATATAATCGCACATCATTTTACGCTCGGCCAGGTGGGGTGCGTGCCCGCCCGACGAGCTAAAAATTCTGGCCACAATAATGAGAATTTAAAACTTGAGACACTGAGGGACTTGGAGCCAGTGCCAAAAAGGAAAAGGATAATTAAAGCAAGAGTAAGAACGTGGGCAGCAAAAGTACTGGATGCCTCAAGTTTATGGATCCTTGTGGGGGGTGGATACAGAGGTAACGGTGTGGGATAAGTTGAGAGGTCATTGCCAGAGACCATCTGGTTACGATTAGATAGATAGGAACAGGGACACACCTATGTTTATCTCAAAGGACTGTCAACACAAGCTGGAAAGATTTGCCGTAATATAGTGTTTGCTTGCTGCTTTTTTTATTCTATTCATAGTTCAGTTGACATCACTGAGGGAGAATTATCTCCCAGGAGCTGCTGTGTTTCGGACATGAAGCAGTTCAATTCACATCAGTTGACACATTAATCAGTCCACTGTGCATCAGAAGAGCTTGTATAAATTCAGCTCCTTCACACGATATAAAACGCAAATTCCTTCCCGTCACATCATCTAGACCCCTCCAATATGGAGGGTCTTTTACTAACCAAATTTGGACGAGCCTAATCAGGTATTACTGAGCACAAAATAGACAATGAAATATTTCCCCAGCCCCCCACCCAACTCCCAACTGCAATGATTTTGTAATGTAGGAAAGTCAGCAGCCAATTTTCACATAGCAAGCTCTCACAAACAGCGATGAGATAACGATTAAAAAATAAGTATTTCCAGTGATGCTGGTTAGGGATAAATACAAGGAGGACTCCCTACACGTCTTTGAAATATTACCATTGGATCTCTTACACACATGTAAGAGGGCGGATGAGTCGCAACTGAAATACGACAGCTCTGACAATGCGGCACTCCCTCAGCGCTGACCCTCCGACAGTGCGGCGCTCCCTCTGTCCATTGAGAGGTACACCATCAGTGGCAACAGATTCACTGCCGGTGGACAATGGCAGCATCAACAGGCAGGTGCGTCATCAATGGGCAGGTGTCCCAATAAAAGGCAGGTTTCTGTCAGTGGACAGACGACAAGTTTGCCATCAGCGAATAGGTGTCCTGGCAGAAGACAGGCGTACCATCTAGCGACAAGTGTGCCGACAGCGGGCTGGTGTGCTGACAATGCAAAGTTAAATAATCCAGGATGACCCTTGCCTCCTGTCGCTTGTTAAAAAGCCTTCTGAAGCCTAACTTGGAGACAATTTTTGGTGATCTTCCCTAACACATCATCATCAGTGCTTGGTTAGTTTTTTTTTCTGTGAAGTGTTTTATGTCACGTGAGGAGATTCTTCAGCTATTCACCTGTAGGCCCTGAGGAATACACTGTTGATTAAATCTATTTGTTTACCTGAAATTCTGGCAAGTCCTTTGAAAGAAGCAAACGCGGCATCTTTGATCCTGAATGTTGTATAAAATGCTTTAGGTAGTTTTCCTAACCTAATGTAATTGGTTAAGTTGTTGAAAGTCTTGTGTTTTGCATCAGACAGTGTTTAGAGTAATAATTCACTGACATACACACATGACGAAAAGGCCTAAGATTGGGTTACCACAAATTATACACTCCACCAAACATTCATCATGGGAGCCTAAGAGCCTGTACTTATAACACGGTGAGACACGGGGAGCTGCATTCTGGGCTCACTAACTCAAGAAAGCAGGGGCCCATCAGATGAAAGGGCTGGGGATATATGAGATTGATCAGCTACAAAACCTCTGGGACAAAAGGAACCAGTCAAAACCGAAATAAAAGCTGACAGCAAGGATTGCCATTTTATTCCACTCTCTGAGCATTGTAGAGAAAAGAATATCCGAGAGAAAAAAATGCTGAACTTGTATTCAAACCAAGGTTCCCCCCTACAATCATTTCCAAAGATAGTAAACTTCACTTGGAGGTGGGGGAGGGGCAGAGGGACTCCTAACTTACTGAATAAAACCCAACCTGTACATGCATTCCATGTAGTCAGTAAACTGGCAACACAACTTTTCTTTACCACATCAACCTTTCACAAGTTGTGAAAACAGTTCTAAATGTTAAGACTCACTGTGGAATCAACGTTTAAACACAGGACAAACACAGCTTAGACCATCGCTCACCTCCTCCTCCTCTCACTTCACACAGGCTGCTGTCCGGGTTAAAAGTAGCTTACTGCAATCCGCAGGATGAAATGGTCGGTGCTCCTCCTTGTTAATTGTAATCCACCGAGACAGATAGCGAGTTCAGTGAGGGGACAAGCTACTGACAATCCAGCACTAGGATGCCCTACACCTCTCGATACTGCCAGTGTGAATAAACTCAATGCAATGTTCTGACTTCCAACAGCCGCTCCCACCTTCACAGCCAACCAGAAGTGTCCCCAGGTGTGGGCGGGGCCTCAGGATTTAAATGACACTTTCCGTCACTTGAATTCAACTTTTATTTTGGAGGAAAAAAAATGATATACAGATTGGAAGGAGGGTGATTTTTTTTGCCACTCTGCTAAATAACCAATGCATGCTTATAATCTGCTCTTTAAAAGCAATAAGTTACTCTCAGAGAGACGTCACCTCAGGTGCAGGAAGAACAAGGCTTCACTTCCTGATGAAGTCACTGGGTTCACCTGTCACCTGAGTGTTAATGTGTTTAGCGAGTGCAGGAAGAGTTGTTCAGGAAAGAAACCAGATTCAAACAGGATCTGCCAGCTTTTCAGAGCCTCGGAAACCTTTTGAATAATCAATGACATGGGCTCACTTCTTGTCTTCCAAAATTTCCCTGCTTTGTTTTCATTTACATGACACCTTATAATTACACAGAACCTGCAGCACAGAAACGGGCCATTCAAATGTCAGTATTTATGCTCCACACAAGTCTTCGCCACTCCAATAACCTTATCTCACCCTACCCCTCAATTCCCTTCCCCCTCATGTAAACAACAAGCCATTAAATTGTATCAATTAAGAAAAACCTCACATTTATATAACCCTTTTCACAACCTCAGCATTTCCCAAATGGTTCATGGCCAATGAATTGCTTTTAAAGCGTAGTCATTGTCGGGGAGCAGTACTGAGGGAGTGCTTTATTGTCAGACAACCAGTTTTGATGGAATGCTGTACTCTCAAAGGGGTAATACGGAGGTAACATTGCACTGTTGAACGGTCAGTCGAGGGAGCACTGCACTGTCAAAGCAGCAGTATTGAGGGAGTGCTGCACTGTTGAAAGAGCAGTACTGAGGGAGTGAGAGAATGCTGCACTGTCGGAGGCGTCATCTGAGACTCTTGCCTCTCATGTGGACGTAAAAGACCCCACTATTTGAAGAGCAGGAAAATTCTCCCCATATCCTGGCCAGTATTTATTCTGCAAACATAGTCATTAAACAAATTATCTGGTCATTACCGCATTGCTGTTTCTGGGATCTTGCTGTGCAAAAAATGGCTGCTGTGCTTCCTGCATTACGACAATGACTAAAGTACTTCATTGGCTGCAAAGTGCTTTGGGACATCCTGAGGCTATGAAATGGTTTGTATGAAGATTTTTCTTCCCCTTCTTTGTCTCCATGAAAATATTTCATTGTAACCACAACAAAAGCTGCCGAGTGAATGGAACCCTTCCCCCACCCACTTGACTGAACTGTGGGACGGGTGGAGGGGTGGGGGAGAATTAGGGAAGGGCTACACTCTGTTCCCACCACTTTGGTATTATTCTTCTTTTTGTCTGTGACCCTATTCCACATTCTGCGAAAGCAGGTCAGTTTCACTGAAAGAAGGAAGGAACTGAGAATTGCATTAGGTCTTTGTATTTTATCATCATTCTGGGCATAGGAACCTGTTGGAGTGAAACCAGATAAGTAAGGTATGCATTGGAAACACATCACTCAGGAATGCTGGCTGGTGTGAGAGACTCCGAAATGATGATCTGAAGCTTGCGCTTGATCTCATTCATAACTCCCCTGCGAGCTGAGTGGGAAAACATGTTTAAAATGATCAAGGGTAAGAGTAGATACAGCAAAACTATTTCTTCTGCTGCGTGCGTAAAACAAGAGAGCGTAATCTTAAAATCAGAGGTAGGCCCATTCAGGGATGCTGTTGGAAAGCACTTTGTCACACAAAAGGCAGTAGAAATTTGGAACCCTCTCCCCCTAAAAGTTGTGGAATCTAAGTGAATCAAGAGCTTTCAAGATGGAGACTGTTAATATTTTTGTTGGGGTGGGTATTACGAAATACAGAACAAAATCAGGTAAATGGGGTTGGAGTATAGATCACCCCCAATCTGATAGAATAGCAAAATGGATTCAAGAAGGTGGTGAGCAATGGCAATTAGGGATGGGCAATGCATGCTGGCCTAGCCAGCAATGCCCACATCCTGTGAACGAATGTAAAAATGACTTATGTTTCACTATGTTAAAGGTGCAATATAAATGTAAGATGAGGGGTACGCCTTTCTAGGAGCATCAGCAAACAAGATTTGACACCCAGCCACTTTAGGACAAGCAACCAAAAGCTTGATCAAACAGGTAGGTTTTAAGGATTGTCTTAAAAAGGAGGAAAGAGAAGTAGAGTCAGAGTCTTAGAGAGAGGGGATTCCAGAGCTTACGGCCGAGACAGCTGAAGGCACGACCGCAAATGCTGGAGTGATTAAAACCGGGATTGCATTAAAGGCTGGAATTAGCAGAGTGCAGGTATAGATAGGGTTGCAGGGCTGAAGGAGATTAGAGTGATAGAGAGGAGAGGCCGTTTGAGACATTTGAAAACAAAGGTTAAGAATGTTAAAGTTAAGCCATTGCTTAACCGGGGCTAATGTAGGTCAGTGAGCACAGGGATGACGGGTGAAAGAGTCTGGCTGCAAGTTAAGTCCCGGGATGTTCTCAAGTTTACGGAGGGCAGAATGCAAGAGGCTGGCCAGGAGTGTATTGGGACAGTACAAGTCTGGAGGTAACAAAGGCATGAACGAGGATTCCAGCAGCAGATAAGCTAGAGTCAAGTGATGTTATGGAAGTGGAAACAGCCTGAGTGGCAATGCGGATATGTGGTCGGTAATACATTTCAGGGTCAAATATGATACCAAGGTTATGAACAGCCTGGTTCAGTCTCAGGCAGTTGCCAGGGAAAAGGATGGAGTCAGTCGATAGGGAACGGAGTTAGTGGTGGGAATTGAACATAATGGCATTTAGCGCAAGGAAGTTTCTGCTCATTCAGTTAGCCTGCTTTTGTTCCTTTATATGATCCAGTGTTTGGCACTGAGAAATAGAAACTAGAAAGATTCCAGGTTCTGTGCAACAGGAGGTCTATATAAAGACTTGATCTCAGTTAGGAATAAACATGATGCTTTACAGCAAGTCTTCATGTCCTTGGGCGAGTGGGGAGAATCAGCCAAAATGCTGATCTATGAACCCTACATTTAACACGTGTATGTATGTGTGTAGCAGAATGTAATAACTGGAATGACTGGATGGGCATGGCCGTGGGTGACTTTGGGCATCAGGGTGTGGCCTTTAAGTTTGATACACTGGTGAGGGACAGGAGTCAATATAGATCAATCAGGATGGAAGACTCATAGGATTGTGCAATTTTGTGTAGGGAAGGGGATTGGCAGAGGAGCTTTGGACAAGTTGGACCTTCTGAAGTGAGGGGGTTTGGAAGCCATCAAAGGATGATGTCAGAGAAATTAAGTCTGGAGGTGATGGAAAGCAGATAAGAGTTGTTATGGGGACATCCTGGAAGCTTAGGTCTAGTATGGTATGGTACAGGATAGGGATTAAGCACAGCCTGAAGGAGTCGCAGGGAGAGGGATGGACCAGGTAGTGAGGGGGAGCAGATTTGTAATATGAATATGGTTAATTAGATGAATCTCTGCCTTACCTACAATCTACTCAGGCAGTCTGAGCAGACAGGGGTGGTCACAGGGAGTGATGGCGAGGCAAAGCTGAGCATTGCAGGAAATGTGATCCCCTGCCTAAACAGAGAATGTCACTGATGGGTTGCAGGTAGATGAGAATAGCTGAAGGGGCAAAGATGTGTCATGAAAAGGTCAGAAGAGAAATCAGCTGGCTGCACTGTGAGGGGAAGGGGAGTATTAAACACGACAGGGTGTCACAGAGAACGGGGTCATTCACCAACTGTGACAAAGCATTGGCTTTGCTGTGACAAAGAAACACTACATATTTAAACTAGCGATATATT
Organism: Carcharodon carcharias; assembly: GCF_017639515.1. Lineage (NCBI taxonomy): Eukaryota > Metazoa > Chordata > Chondrichthyes > Lamniformes > Lamnidae > Carcharodon > Carcharodon carcharias. The sequence goes on along the minus strand of NC_054476.1, from coordinate 38,145,962 downwards.
ATTAAAATGGAACAGGGCTGGTTGAGGGATTGATGACAGGGTCAGAGAATGTGTTGATCTTTCTGGAGCTCGTGACTGTTTTATTCCAAATTTCAGCAATTCCAACCAAGGGCAAAATTGAACTTTGGACTTCTGTACGAATTGGACAATTTCTAGGAAATGGAAAAGAGAATTGGACTGGTTTCTGACTATTGGCTGCTTATTGCAAAACCAATCAGTTTCAGTTCCTCTAGCTGGGCACCGTTTCATTCTGCACCACCTAATCTGTTTCAACTTCAGTATTGTCAAACGGTTCTTGATTTTTATACTTTATTTTGCTTTAATCTTCACTGATTTCAATTATCATCTTATGACAGATCATTGATCCGAGACAAGTTGAAAAGCCAACCAATTAATTTAATTTCTATAGAAAGACAATTAAGGTGACTTCTCTAACAGGTAATCCATCCCTTAATGCTAGGGTTTATATAACCCAATGTATGTTAAATTGGAGGCAGAAAGATGTGGTGGATTGAACCCAGAGATAGTCCAGTTACTTAAACATTATCTCAAACCCCATCAGTTTAGGTAGCTCTTAAAGCATTAGTCAAAGATTGGCAGGAAGGTGCAAAGGAGATTCACCAGGATGTTGCCTGGGATGAAACATTTACGTTATGAAGAGAGTTTGTATAGAGTTGGGTTGTTTTTGTTGGAGCAGAGAAGACTGAGGGGCGACCTGATCGAGGTGTACAAGATTATGAGGGGCATGAACAGGGTGGATAGGGAACAGCTGTTCTCCTTAGTTGAAGGGTAAATCACGAGGGGACATAAGTTCAAGGTGAGGGGCAGGAGGTTTGGGGGGGCAGGGGTGATGTGAGGAAAAACTTTTTCACCCAGAGGTCTGAAATGTGCTGCTTGGAGGGTGGTGGAGGCGGGTTGCCTCACATCCTTTAAAAAAGTACCTGGATGAGCACTTGGCACATCGTAACACTCAAGGCTATGGGCCAAGTGCTGGTAAATGGGATTAGGTAGGTAGGTCAGGTGTTTCTCACGTGTCGGTGCAGAGTTGATGGGCTGAAGGGCCTCTTCTGCACTCTGATTCTAAAGAATTCACGTTTCTATAGCGTCTTCCGCAAGCTGAAGATGTCCCGAAGCTCTTCACATTGGAAACTGTTGCAATATAGGAAACATGGCAACTAATTTGCACCCAGCAAAGAGATATACAGATATTGAGGGAAAAGAGAGAGAAAAAAAGGAGAGAGGAGGAGGAGGAAAGAGCAGGAGGAGAGAGAGACAGAAAAGAGGCAAATGTGAGAAGAAAGACAGAAAATGAGAACAACAGAGAGAGATGTAAGAGGAGTGATTTGAGGAAGAGATGGAGGTGGAGAATGGGAGAGGTTCGGGGAGGGAATTCACCATGTGGGGCTGAAAACCAAGCTCTCTCTCTCCATATTTCCAATTATTAAAAGAAATATGAAAAGGTTTAGTGCCGTGGTTAGTTTTATTCCAAGTGATGGTTACATTCTGGAGATGGAACTAGGTCCAAGAGTTAAAATATTTTTGAATAAACCAGACTTCCTCTAATTAGCTGCCTTCCTTTCCTGAGGGTTTGGACTTGTGTTGGGTTATATCCATCCCAGTAATGATCTTCAGCAAAATGGGAACCCTGTGATGCATCATGAGCTATCACTACCTCTGCTAACAGTTACAGAATGCACGTGGCTTGCCCTAAGCTCAAAGCACATATGGTCAGAAAAGTTGCAAAATCCATTTCCTCCCTTAAAAAATAAATTGAACTCGAGGGCATAACAACTCACTCCCAACAAACATGCTGAGCATTGCAAACTAATCCCACTGCTTCAGGTGTTTTAGCACGTTCCTCTGTTGACTGGCCGCTTGCCAAATTCCTCAGCAGCATTTCACTTGGTACAAACTGGGGATGGTGAGCTGACAACTTCCATTCAGAAAGTTGACTGGTCTCCAAAGACATTGTTCCGAATGATTTGCTGGGTTTGTAACATTGCAAGTGTTGCAACAACATAATGCAAAAAGATCTTCTGCTGTTAAGAAGCAGCTAGGTTAAACTTGGACTGCACCTTTAAAAGGTAAGCCTGCACTTCCTGCTGCAATTAGGTTTTCATATCTCAATTTAAGGCTCCAATTCTCTAACTGGAATCCTGGGCAGCAGCCTGGTCACAACCTACAGATAACATAGGATTGCACTCCTCATTGTACTCAGTTTGCAGCTGGGATATTTTCCTACATTAAAGGCTCTATATGCATGCAAATTGTTGTTGATCTCCTCCAATTGACCTTTATTTTTAGTTTATTCCTGAGTTGTGAGTGTCACGGGCACAGACAGCATTTATTGCCCAACCCTAATTGCCTTTGACCAGGTGATGTTGAGCAGCCTTCTTGAACCTCTGCAGTCCACATGGTGCAGGAATGAAATTCCAGGATTTTGAGCTAGTGACAGTGAAAGAACGGCACTATAGTTCCAAATTAGGATGGTGTTGGACTAGGAGGGGGACTTGCAAGTGGTGGTCTGCTGTCCTTGTCCTTTTTGGTGGTTGAAGTCGCAGGTTTGGACGGTATTATCGAAAGGAGCCTTGATGAGTTGCTTGTCTCCTGTTGATCCACAGTCACAAACCAATTGAATGGACATAGTCAATCTCCCGGAGATCTTTTTTATTCATTCGTGTGATGCGAGTGTTGCTCGGCAGGCCAGCATTTTTTGCCCATTCCTATTTGCCTATCCCTTTTACCCTTGGGAAGGTGGTGACGAATGGCCGCCTTGAATCACTGCAAGCGTAGCAATTTGATCCAATTGAGGTCATTTCAGAGGCAACCACATTGCTGTGGGTCTGGAGTAACATATATAGGCCAGACTGGGTAACAACAGATTTGCTTCCCTATGAGGAGATTAGGGAACCTAATGGGTTTTTGCAACAATCGGTAGTCTTATGGTCATCATTACTGAGACTAGCTTTTTATTCCAGATTTATTTAATTGAATTTAAATTCCCACAGCTGCCTTGGTGGGATTTGAGCACTCGTTTCCAGGACATTAGTCCAGATCTCCAAATTACTAGTACAGTAATATTACCACCACACTATCACACCCATTGTAGTTACACATTACCAACCCTTGGCCATTTCTACTGGAGCAGATTCTGTAAACTAAGTGTGTCCAACAGCTCAATCTCTGTGCATTCCACAGGTTTCTAACACAGATTCACAAGGGGCTTCGCCTCAAGTTTAAATCCTTAGAGTGATCCAGCTCAAAAGCTAAACTATGTCTATTACACCCAGTTTAATGGTCCCAACTTCCCTGCCTCAATCCGACCGCTGCTGAAGCCCTCATCTGTACCTATGTCATCTCCAAATACACTGGCCCCCAGTCCAACAACATCTCTAATTTAAAATTCACATCCTGGGGTTCAACTCCAACTATTGGTGAGACTGCACCTGGAATACCGTGTGCAGTTTTGGTCTTCTTATTTAAGGATGTAAATGCATTGGAGGCGGTTCAAAGAAGATTAACAAGATTAATACCTGGAATGAGTGGGTTGCCTTATGAGGAAAGGTGGGACAGACTGGGCTTGTTTCCACTGGAGTTTAGAACAGTGAGGGGTGATTTGACTGAAGTATACAAGATCCTGAACGGCCTTGACAAGGTGGATGTAGAAAGGATGTTTCCTCTTGTGGGTGAGTCCTAGGGGGCACTGTTTTAAAATTAAGAGTTGCTCTTTTAGGACTGAGGTGAGGAGAATTTCTCTCTCTCTCTCTGAGGGTTGTGCAACTTTGGAACTCTGCCTCAGAAGGCAGTGGAGGCAGGGTCATTGAATATCTTTAAAGGCCGAGGTGGATTGATTCCCTTGCCTAACAAGGATCAAAGGTTATCGGGGGTAGATGGGAAAGTGGAAATCAAACACCAAAGGATCAGCCATGATCTCATTGAATGGTGGAGCAGGCTTGGGGGGCTGAATGGTCTACTCCTGTTCCTATTTCTTATGTTATGCCCCTCCATTGCCTCGCCCCTCCTAAATGCAGTAACCTCCTTCAACCCCACAACCCTCAGATCTCTGCACTCCTCCAGTTCTGTCATCAATTTTTAATCACTCCACCATCGGAGGCTATGTATGCCTTCAGCTATCCGAATTCTAAGCTCTGGAATTTCATCCCTAAATCTCTACCGCGCTCTCCTCCTATAAGATACTCCTTAAAAACAAACTTACCTCTTTGACCAAACTTTTATTTCCCCTCCCGTCCTAATATCACTTTCTTTGACTGGGTGTTGATTTTTTTTTGTGCGAAATGAACTTCCAAGAGGGCACTGGGACAGGTGATTATGTTTATAAGTGCAACTTTCTGTGTATGTTCTTCATTGAGCAAAGAGTATCAGCAAGGCTGGAGGAGCACACACAGAAGAAGTAATTAGGAATCTCAATGTGACAGGAGGGGCAAAATTATTAAAGCTGTTTGCACTCAACAGCAAACAGGCAGCAGAATCCCCATTGTCTGGAGTGTCTCTGAGCCACGTCAGCCCCCTCCAACCCTGGAAGGATCTTTCACCAGTGTACAGCTCTCTTTTGGCACAAAATTCTAGACCCAATGAGATTGCTTTCAAACTGTGCACTGCCCCGTGTTACTGCCCAGAGCTTACTGAAACGCAAGACTTCCTTGCACAGAACTGTACAACATAGAAAGAGGCCATTCAGTCCACTGATCCATGCAACATTTATGCTCTACACAAGCCTCCTCCCTCCCAACTTTACCCTCTAAACATAGCCTTCTATTCCTTTCTTCCTAATGCATTTATCCAGCTTCCCCTTAAATGTATCTATATTATTCACTTCAACCACTTCTTGTATAACAAGTTCCACATTTTAACCACTCGCTGAGTAAAGAAATTTCCCCTGAATTCCCCATTAAATTTAATAGTGATCATCCTATATTGATGACCTCTAGTTTTAGTCTCTTCCACAACAACTGGAAACATACTTTTCTTACAATGGCACAATGCCCAGTTTAAGGGCAATAGGCCATGACCTTTCAACTTTCTTCTGTGCAACAGAGACTGTCCCACAGAGCTTTGTTTGGAGGTTCTCAGCAATCCTGCAAAAATCTCGGAGAAAGACAGGTTCTCACTATCCTATTGTTGGGCTTCCTCTCCATTCTTTCAGCTCCACAGCAGTGTCAGCGACAGTCAAACTTAATCCGCTTCCGCACATAAATTAATTCACTCCGATGGCGCAAGGCTGAAATCTGAACTGTGTTGACACCAAAACCTTATTTGAACCGTTTCACAGATGTTGTCCAATCACCCTGTTACACTATATTCAAATCCCTCCAGGGCCTCACCTCTCCTTATCTCTGCAATCTCTTCCAGCTTTCATCCTTTAAGATCTGTGTGCTCCTCCAGCTCTGTCCTCAAGTATCCCTGATTTTAATCATACCTTCAGCTGCCTGGGCCCTAAGCACTGGGATTCCTTCCCCTCTCTTCCTTTAAAACACTCCTTAAAACCTACATCTTTGACTAAGCTTTTGGTCACCTAATGTCTCCTTATGAGGCTCGGTGTCAATTTTTCTTTTTGATAAAGCTCCTGTGACATGTCTCGAGCTGTTTTTGTATGGCACCTTTTATGTAATAAAAATTACTATTCTTGGAGGTTATATCTTGCATCAGTTGCTCTCTCAGACAGTGAGCATGGGTAAAAGATAAATATTTAAACATCTTCTATCAGCTAGTCTCACACGTCTCCTTTTACAAAGTGATACCAGCACGCTACGTAGAAAATTACACAGGTTCATGAGATCTAACACTGGTCACGTGATATTCTTCACTTATCTCTTACCAGACTTACAAACGTAACAGGCTCATGACCACCAATACCACATCACATCCACCAAAACCTCACCACGCTCACCGATATCTCCTGGTATCCACCAATCTCACCTTTACAGTACCTCACTAATATCCATCAATACCTTCCAATATTTTACCAGTCCCTCACTATACAGGAATGATACCAGACTTAGAGGCTTAAATTATGGGGACAGGTTACTCAGTATAGGCTTGTACTCTCGAGTTTAGAAGATTAATTGGTAATCTAATTGAAGTGTTTAAAACGGTTAAAGAATTTGGTAGGGTGGTTAGAGAGAAACTATTTGCTCTCTTGGAGAGGGTTCAGATCAAGGGGACAGAACCTTAAAATTGGGCCGGACTATTCGGGGTGATGTCAGGAAAAACTTCTTCACACAAAGGATAGTGGAAATCTGGAACTGTCTCCCCCAAAAAGCTGTTGAGGCTGAGGGTCAATGGGAACTTCAAAACAATTTTTTGTTGGGTTAAGGTATCAAGGAAAATGGATAAAAAAATTGAGGTACAGATCAGCCACGATCAAATTGATTAGTGGGACAGGTTCAAGAGGCGGAACGGCCTCCTCCTGTTGCTAAAGTTCCAAAATTCATCAATATCTTACCATATCTCACCCATACTCCAACAATACGTCAACGTACAATGATGTATAAGCTAAAGATTTGGGGGTCAAAGAGAAAACTCTCAAATTAGATGAAGTTATGCTGGAAGTAAAAGGAAGATGTTTTTGGTTGTTCGAGGCCAATCATCTCAGCCCCAGGATAACTGCAGGTGCTCCTTGGGGCAAACTCCCCAAGGAAGTCTTAACAAAGATGATCAGACAAGATCAACATGGTTTTACAAAAGGAAAATTGTATATGACAAATTAATTAGTTAGTTTTCTGACGGTGTAACTAGTTGGGTAGATAAAGAGGAACCAGTAAATGTAATATACTTGGATTTCCAAAAGACATTCGATAATGTGCCATACAAAAGGTTAATATGCAAGAAACCAGTTCTTGGAGTTGGACGCAATATATTAGCATGGGCAGGGGATTGGTTTATGGACAGGAAGCAAGTAGTTAAGGTTAAATGGAGCATGTACAGATTTGGCTGGCTGGTTTGCCACCTCAGCTGCATACAAGCTATTCTCTGTCTAAGTCATTAATATAATGTACAGTATCCAAATTTACAGATGATACAAAGTTAGGTGGGAATGCAGGCTGTGAGGAGGACCCAGAGGCTGCAAAGATATATGTACTCATACAAGAAACAAAGTTAGCATGTAGGTACAGCAAACAATTAGGAAGGCAAATAGCATTTTAGCCTTTATTGAAAGGGGGTTGGAGTACAAGAATAAGGAAGTCTTGCTATAATTATACAGGATTTTACTGAGTTCACATCTAGAGTACAGTGTGCAGTTTTAGTCTCCGTATCGAAGGATGGATGTTGTTGCCTTGGAGACAGGGCGGCGAAGATTCACAAGATTGGTTCTACGGATGAGAGGGTTGTCCCAGGATGAGGAGCTGAGTTAATTGAGACTGTAATCTTTGAAGTTTAGAAGAATGAGAGATGATCTCATTGAAATATGCAAGACTGGGTACACAATAAGAGGTTATTTCCTCCATCTAGAACAATGGGGGCACAACCTCAGGGTAAGGAGTTGATCGTTTAGGAATTGGATGAGGAGAAAGTTCTTCACTCAGAAATATTGTATCTTTGGAATTGTCTACTCTAAAGTGATTGTTAATTCTCCATTGTTGAATATATTTAAGACCGAGATCAACAGATTTTTGGCCACTCAGTGAACCAAGGGATATGGGGATTGAGCAGGAAAGTGGAGCTGAGGCAGATGATCAGCCATGTTAAAACTGAAAGGCAGAGCAGGCTTGAGGGGCTGAATGGTCTACTCCTGGGCACAGCTTCTCATGTTTCATGTTCCTAGAACTTTCCGCTCCTTCATCAATGACCTGTCTTTCATCATTCTCCAGACACAACCCAGAGTGGGAGGATCCTGATCACAAAAATTGGGAAAAATCTATTTCCAATGGTCAGTGATTCAGAAATTAGATCAAATAAATAAACTCATCAGCAAAGGAACAAAAGGAGAGTTTGGAGAATTTTATCTGATGCAGTGCAAGTCCTGAAACAAGTTTGCAATCATCCACTCTGCCCATCAATGGCAGGCCGCATTTCCCACCGTTGGGTATTGAGAAACTCACTGTAATACATCTGTAAGTAATTATAAGCCCAGCTCACCAGAATCATCCCCCCATGCTGGATCATCCAGGCACATAAGCAAAATTCACCTGGTGAGCTGCACTTCACTCAGGACTTGGTTTGTTTGCCTACCTTGCTTTGGGCAGCGCTCAGTCATCAGCACAAGGCTTCACAAGCAGCACCACATCACTTTTCGGGGGACTCATGGGCAGGTCTCTACCTGCCAGACTGGCCATAAGGCAGGGGTGGCTGTTCAACAGGCTGCGGGGCTAGGGCTTGCTTGGGGAGGCCGGGGGGGAGAAATGGCCTCAGGCAAAGTGAAGAAGCTGCAGGGTGAGGGCTGTACTGGGGAAGGTGGGGGTATCCCAGGGTGTGTGGGGGCACAAATTGATCTGTGCAAGTGACCTCAAGGTGGTGAGGGCTGACAAGGCAGTCTCCAGAGGAGATGAGGCCAGACGTGAGGGTGTGTGTGAGAGAGAGTGAGTGGTGATGTCCCATAAGCTGGCAGTGAGTGAGATGCCAGTGTGATGGGCTTGAGTGTGTGAGTTTAGAGTGATGAGATGGTTGCTATACCCTGGATGCATGGATGAGATCATTCATCCTCTATCTGTATTGGATGGCCAACCTCTTCTGTGCAACATTGGCACTGATCACTACTGCCATCACCTACCAAGCCAGAGTGGTAATGATGCTGCCCTCCTGCAGCCAGAGCAGGGGTATTGGGGCAATATGGTGTGAAAACCCACCTTTGTGGCTGGCAGGTAAAACGTTCCTTTACCCACCCGCTACCACACTTAGACCAAATCTGGGGCGATTCCGCCCATCGTCAGCTTTTAAAAGGAGAAGTGGATAAATATCTGAAACAAAATATTTTTGAATTGTATGAGAAAGAGTAACGGACTTGGGACTAATTTTAATCAGAGAGCCAGCATAGCCACAATAGGCCAAATGGTCTCCTTCTGTGCAGTAAAATGATATGGCTTGATGGTGACCTGATTGCTGGATTTTTTTTTTATTCATTCACAGCATGTGGGCATCGCTGGCTAGGCCAACATTTATTGCCCATCTCTAACTGCCTTTGAGAAGGTGGTGGTGAGTTGCCTTCTTGAACACCTGCAGTTCATGTGGAGTAGGAACACCCATAGTGCTGTTAGGAAAGGTGTGAGACTTGGACGGGAACTTGAGAGTGGTAGAGTTCCCATGCATCTGCTGCCCTTATCACACAATAGGAAGATTTCACACACACCCACAATCTGCTTTGGCTCAATTCTAGTCACAACGGTGAGTGTTTTATATTGAACCAGTTCAATAGTTTGAATTCTTTCCCTAAAGCTGCTTTCTACTTTGAGAGTCTGGACCACAACTGGTGGTCACCAACATGGGAGCCTCTAACAGCTCAGACACAGATCAGCCAGGGCTCGTTAAACTTCAACAGTCCCATTCTTTTCGGTTTTACTCTTAAGTTATAATGATCTGGACTGCGCTGCCTGGAAAGGCGATGGAAGCAGATTCAAGAGTAACTTTCAAGAGGGAGTTGGATAAATATTTGAGGGGAACAATTTACAGGAGAGCAGAGGAGTTGCTCAAATTGGATCATTTTTTTTTTCATTCATTCTCGGGACATGAGCATCGCTAGCAAGGCCAACATTTGTTGCCCATGCCTAATTGCCCTAGAGGAGGTGGTGGTGAGCCGCCATCCTGAGCCACTGAAAGTGTAGCAGTTCAGTACAACCAAGTGGCTTGCTAGGCCATTTCAAGGGGTCAACCACATTGCTGTGGGTCTGGAGTCACACATAGGTCCAAGCTGCATAAAGGCAGCAGGTTTCCTTCCATAAACAACAACTTATATTTACATAGCATCTTTATCATAATGAAACACCCAAAGGTGCTTCACAGGAGCATTATAAAACAAAGTAGGTAAGGAGTACATAGCCAAGCCACGTTGGACATATTAGGTCAGATGACCAAAAGCTGTCAAAAAGGTAGATTTTAAGGAGAATAGCAAGGTGGAGAGTCATGGTGAGGGGGTAAGATGGGTTTTTATGACAGTCTGGTAGTTTCATGGTCATCATTAGAGACTAGCTTTTCCAGCTTTATTCAATTACTGAATTTAAATTCCCCAGCTGCTGTGGTGGGATTGAACACATGGCTTTGAATTAATAGATTACTAATCCAGTGACACAACCATTATGTTAGTATGCCCCTCGTTCAAAGAGTTGGTGTAGGAACGTGGCCCAAACAATTTCCTTCTGTGCTTTATTATTCTATGAGTCTCATTGGTGGCCGGTTTAAGTGTATCCGCCATGTTTTATGGGCTGTGTGAGGTCAGTACACTAGGAGCTGGTGATGTTGGCACATTTTTCACTCGGTACAAAAACAGCTTTGGTTGTAATTGGCAGTGCACCCCTCGTCTGAGGCTAACCTTGACAAGACTCTTTTCATCCATTCCGTACTTGCCCAGATCACAGCCCAACAGCCAAGAACAAACATTAAAAAGAAACTAATTAAGCAACCTGCCAACTACAGATTAGTCAAGTCAGCAGACAAGCAGTAAAATCTATATCATGCTGTGTGAACCTAATAAAAACCACCACTAACAAACCAGCACTAAATCGTGCTGTGTATTATTAAATTAACACTAAAATACAGAGTAACTTGGGCTTTTGGAGTTCAACAGACCTACAGTGCCTCAAAAATCGAACAGTAGCTAATTAAAAATACTTTCAGCTTTATGAAGAAATTCTGGAGGTACCTCAAATACACTGGGGAAAATTAACCTATTGGAGAGTTTAGAATCCAGTGTCAAACTGAACCTGACAGATCTCAGGAGGGAGTCAGGCTAGAGCCCAAGGTCCGTGCTCAGTTAGCTGATCTCAACTAATATAGGCTTAGGGTGAGAAAATTGGTTAGTGGTCCTAGACAAAATAGGCGGAAACTAACATGAAATTATAAATCTTTCCGAGTGGGGTGAGATGTGACTGCCTGTGATCATGTATGTGAGAGAGAGAGAGAGAGAGGAGAGAGTGTGTAACAGTGTGCGGTTGTGACTGTGACTCAGAGATGGTGGATGGAATCTTGCGCCCTTCTCCATGGAGAGTTTGGCAGCAGGAGGGCATTTAATCAGACAGGGACCCCACCGCCTGCCTGCCTCCACCCCGATTAAGTCAGTGGTGGGAAGGCCCATGGACGACCTAACCGCTCCACCAATTGTTGCCCTTAAATGGGCAATTAATTAATCCAGCAATGGTCCAGGGTACTCACCACAGAGGGGGCAGAACAAGCAAACCTATTCAGCGTTTCTTGCAGTTTCCTGGGATTGGGGGAAGGAGTCGTTCAAAGACACTCAGTGCCTGATCGAAGGACCCAGCATCAGGAAGGGGAGGGGCCCACTGAGAGACACCCACCCTGTCCTTGCTGCTGACTCCCCTCCCCAGTGACCTCCACCTGCCATCACTCACCTCTGGCCTGGGATCCAGTGATGATCCTAGGCCTTGGGTGGGTGCTGTACTAGCAGCAGTCAGCACCTCCCTGCTGAAGCCGCTGTTCAATAGAACGGCCAGTCAATAGAAATGCTGCTGGTGTCTGATTGAGAACTATGTTATATTGCTGGTTGGTCCTTTTTGAATGTTGAGAGGCTGGAGCTTTGGAAAGAGTTGTTTATAGCACTCTGGTTTCACTGCTGGCTAAATTTCAAATTCAGCCCGTAGACAGTGTCAACAACACCAGATTGATGCAACTGAATGGAATTTGGATGGAAACTTTTTTTTTTAAAATGCTGCTTCTAAGGCTCCATGGCAGGTCCCTATGAAGGCCAGGAAAACCAAACACTTCAACACTAGTTAGTGGACAATAATGCCTTCCAAAACAAACATTTAAGTAAAACTTCTCAGTGCATGTACCATCTGGATGCAAAGCGAGTTTTGTTGACCATTGCCAAGTGTCATACCCACCTCTTAGCAGTTGCTATGTCAATGAGGGCACACCATCAAGAGGCGCCCTCAGTCCTCCAAGCTCTTCTGCACAGGCCTGGGAGGACTCAACCAAAATCTACAAGACAGTCAAGGGTTATGAGGGCGCATGCAGGCAAGAAAGTGAAGTTAAGATCACAATCAATTCTGCCATGATCTTATTGAATGGCAGAGCAGGTTCAAGGAGCCAAAATGGCCTAATCATGTTCCTTTGTATGTTAAGATCCACATCATTTTTGATGCAGGCAGCTGGCTTTGACATCACAGGCACTGTAACCATGCATGGGCTGGAAGTGCTTTCCCTGCAGTTGTAGCATCAACAGATGCAGTCTTCATATGAAGCCCTTAACATAGGACATGGTCCTGTTACATAACCAGACCTATGTAACTTGAGCATTTCTTGTGTCCATTCACGTGTGAGGTTTGGCTGCCACTCTGGATTTGAACCTTGTCATGGAGATATGAATGTCTATAATGTTACTGGAAATTATTTTTTAAAATACATTTTAGTGGGGTCTGCGTCTACGTATGTGTGTGTGTGTGTGTGTGTGTGTGTGTGTGTGTGTGTGTGTGTGTGTGTGTGTGTCTCTGTCTCTTAATTGAATTAAAGCCAGCTGGTCTAGAGGCATTGATGTATAGAAAGAAGTAGGTTTGAAATGGTAATTTAGAAACATAGGTGTCAAGGGGGCAATTTGCATTTTTAAATAAACTATTCAAAAGAATGGGTGAAATTACACACCTAGCTAGAAGATGCCAAGCAATGTGTTTATTTTTTTCAGCTTACTAATAAAATTGGTGAAGTCAAAGTATGTTATTGTTGGAAGAGGTAAAATGAAAAGCCTAGTGATGCAATGTAAATTTTACATTGTAAGAGAACGATATGTATAAAGGAGAAAGGAGATTGTGTGTAAGGGAGAGGCATTTAAAGATTCAACAGATGTGAGAAGCCTCAAGCTGCTGTCTGCAAGGACCCAGGACTGAAAGAACTCATTTTGAATGTGACTGTCCAGGCTGTGCTCTGTAATGTGTCTCTTTAAATCTTTGAGGTTTATTGTTGCCTTAATGGGGGTGTAACTGAGAGTCAGATTAATTAGGGGATTTTTATAGATTTTGTAGTTATTATAGCAGCAATTTTGTAGACATATGTACGTGCTTACAATTTTTGTATTAATAAATGTTTACTTTAGTTTTATAAAAACCTCTCGAGACTCAGTGGCCTTATTACTACTGAACTCAAAGCCTGCCTCGAAACGTACAAATTGCAAAAACGGGTTATGACAGTTGCTTTAAGTTTCCCCCTGGGATTTGAACAACTCAGCCTTTAACATTAGCTGTGACATAATAATCCATTTCTTTTTCCACCTTTTTCTCCACTTCTTTTCTCTTTAGCCCTCTGAGATCCTGCTCTTTTGTCCTGTCCCTCCTTTCACCTCTCCACTCTCAGGTACTCTGCCCTCCCAATTCTCAACCCTGACTCTTCATTACTTCATCCTCTCTTGCCGTCGTCCAAGGCTCAACTCCCAGAGATAAGCCTTCAGCGTTCCTGCCCTCAGCATTTCTCTGAGCCTTTCTTGCTATCCTCTGACAGGCTCCTCGATGTGCAGGGTACTGATTCATTATGAGCAGCAATTCCAAATACTCCAATCCCACTCTTTCATTGACCTTCCTGCCCAGTCTGCCTGCTGGTCATAATGTTGCCAATTTTCTTCCTGTCTAACTCACCCCTCCTACTACTGACTCTGTCTTATCTGACCAGTAGATAAGCTCTCACTTCCCATCCATGCATCTCCCTCCACATGTTCATTCACTTGTAAAAAAAGGCCCTTACCATCCATGAACTTATTGTGGATGACTGCATTGACATCATGCCCTTAATGGAAACCTGGCTGAGGGGTGATGACACCATCTCCCTAACTAAAACTTACCTGCCTTGGCTACATTTTCCACCACTTACCTTGCCCAGGCTGTGATGGTGATTGTGTGGTGCTTGTCACCAAATCTCACCTTGGCCTGATCCTCTATTCCTTTGGCACTTTCTCCTCCTTTGAGCATCTCACCTTGTTCCATCCCTCTCATCTCTCATTTAAAAGCATTGTCATCTCCCACCATCCCAAGTACAATTAAAAAAAATTCTCCGAGATATCTTCCCTTAGTCTTTGCATCAATGGACTTCTCATCCTTGGTGACTTCAATTTCAATGTTGAGCACCCTCGATTTTAATCACAGCAGCTGCCTGGGCCCTAAGCTCTGGAATCTCCTCCCTAAACCCCTCCGCCCCTCTTTTGCTCTTTAAGACACGCTTTAAAACCTCCCTCTTTGACCATACTTTTGGTCACCTGTACTAATATTATATTTCTATCTTTCTTTGGCTCTGATGAAAAGTCATCTCAGCCTGAAACGTTAACTCTGTTTCTCTCTACAGATGCTGGCTGACCGGCTGAGCAATTTTGTTTTTATTTCAGATTTCCAGCACCCACAATATTTTGCTTTTCTAATGCCTCTTTACATGCCTTGGAACATTTCATTGTGTCAAAGGCATTATAAAATACAAGCTATAGTAAGTAATTAGCCATAGTCCACAAAGGACCATAGGCATCTCGCTCCATTAGAGAAAGATAATTGGCTATATTTAGCTTGAGGGACATTTAAAGCAAGGTGAGAAGGCAGGCCTCCATGAATTACCACAGCTGATACAAGGATTGAATCCACGCCATTGCCATCAATCTGGATCACGCTCCAGCCATTGAGTCAACTGAGCCAAAATTATAAACAAAAACAGAATTACCTGGAAAAACTCAGCAGGTCTGGCAGCATCGGCAGAGAAGAAAAGAGTTGACGTTGAGTCCTCATGACCCTTGAAAAAAAAAAAACCAAAAAACCCTCCCTGGGATTCACCTAGTTCTGTCGAAGGGTCATGAGGACTCGAAACGTCAACTCTTTTCTTCTCCGCCAATGCTGACAGACCTGCTGAGTTTTTCCAGGTAATTCTGTTTTTGTTTTGGATTTCCAGCATCCGCAGTTTTTTGTTTTTATATATGAGCCAAAATTATAATAATCGTAAAACAGCCCAGGGCAATTCACAGTAGCAAAACTCAGGCAAAATTGTGACACCAAGGAGGTATTAGGATAGGTGACCAAAGGTTTGGTCAAGGAGGTATGTTTTAAAGAGGAGCGAGTGTGGAGAGACAGAGGTTCAAGTTGAGTTTAGGAGCCCAGGCAGCTAAAGGCATGGCCGCCAATGTTAGAGTGTTGAAATCGGGGATACACAAGAGGGCAGAATTGGAGTGTTGCTCCTTCATTTTGGAAACTTCAATTATCAAATATATTTTCACAATGCATTCCCCTCACCACAATTCAGGATGTACTCAGGAGATTCAATCTCAGAGACTTGGGACAGACTCTCCTCACATCTAGGGGAATAATGAATTGAAATCAATCCTTTGTGTCATCTCAAACATTGTCACAAAAAGACAGCAACAAAAGGAATCAGATTTGCTCCCTCTAACTCTTAAGCACATGTCATTGTGACTAAAGACGGGTGATGACTCAAACCTCCCACGCTGACACCTGATGCTATTTGTCTTCTGCCTAAAGAATGTTCACTTTGATCAAACAAGAGAAGATTCAGAGTGGGCCATTGTTCGAAACCCAAGCTGCTAACCTGCAGAACGCATTGAATCAGGAGCAAGCATTGTGTTTGAGATCAGTAGGAGGTTCTGTTGACCTAAACACCCTGCAGTGCACAGATCTCAGCTGCTGATTATCCTGCTCCTTGATTTACCAATGGGTTTAGTGGGAATATATCTAACCGGCTTTCGGAAATGGTGTTTGAAATGGGAAGCCCTTGTGGTGCCGCATTATGTGCGATGGCAGGGAGGCCAGGTTTAACCAATAATGTTAGAGTTCCTATACTTAAGTTGAGGATCACTGGATTCCTACAAAAGAAACAAAAGCTAACTCCAGATTGTCAACTAGCCTTCAAGAGCACGCATTTATATACAGAAGTTTTAATATGCAGAATGAGAGGCTGGGAATTCTGCGGAGAGTAACACATCTCCTGATTCCCCAAAGCCTGTCCACCATTTACAAGGCACAGGTCTGGAGTGTGATGAAATACCCCCAACTTGCCTGGAAGAGTGCAGCTCCAACAACACTCAAGATGCTCAACACCATCCAGGACAAAGCAGCCCGCTTGATTGGCACCCCTTCCACAAATATTCACTCCCTCAACCACTAATGCACAGTGGCAACACTGCAGGAACTCACCAAGGCGCCTTCGACAGCAACTTCCAAACCCACAACCTCTACCACCTAGAAGGCCAAGGGCAACAGACACAGGGAACACCACCACCTTCAACTTCCCCTCCAAGCCACACACTATCCTAACTTGGAACTATATCACCATTCCTTCATTGTCACTGGATCGAAATCCTGACAATTTCCTCCTTAACTGCACTGTGGGGGTACTACACCACATGGACTGCAGCAATTTGAGAAGATGGCTCACCACCACCTTCTCAAGGGCAATTAGGGATGGGCAATAAATGCTGGCCAAGCCAGCAACACCCACATTCTGTGAAAGAATATATTAATATATCCCAAAGCATTTTACAGTGGTCAACTCTGGGTAGCAGACTTGCCTCTGAGCCAGAGGATTGTGGGTTCAAATGTCACTTGAAAAATTGAGCACAAAATCTCACTGACAGACTCAATATAGTACAAACAGAACACTGCCCTGTCGGCAGGGTCAGAACTGATGAAGTGCTACCTTGTTGGAGATGTGACGTCAAACCAAGACCCTGTCTGTCTTCTCAGATGGATGTAATAGATCCTACGGCCACTGTTTGAAGAGTAGGGGAGCTATCACCAGTGTCCTATGATTAATACCTATCCCTCAACCAACATAAAAATGAAAAGACAGACTTGCATTTATATAGTGCCTTTCACGACACAATGAAATAGATGATCTGATCATTTATCAAATTGCTGTTTCTGGGATCTTGCACACAAATTGGCTCCCAAATTTCCTACAAAGTGACTACAATTTAAAAGTGCTTCATTGGCACAAAGGCTTTTTAAAAATTTATTCATGCGATGTGGGCGTCACCGGCTAGGCCAGCATTTATTGCCCATTCCTAATTATTCTTGAGAAGGTGGTGAGCTGCCTTCTTGAACTACTGCAGTTTGAAACAATTTTGTAGCTTGCTCAGCCATTTCAGAGGGCATTTAAGAGTCAATCACATTGCTGTGGGTCTAGAGTCACATGTAGACCAGACCAGGTAAGGACAGCAGATTTCCTTCCCCAAAGGACATTAGTGAATCAAATGGGTTTTATGACAAATCTACAATGGTTTTATGGTCATTATTAGATTTTTATTTAATTCAAATTCCACCATCTACCATGGTGGGATTCAAACCCAGGTCCCCAGAGCATTACCCTGGATCTCAAGATTACTAGTCCAGTGATAATACCACCACACCACTCTCTCCCTGCAACACTGACCTAGCGTCTTTCACAGGTCCAGGAACCAGCAAAATTTCCCAGTGGCTGTTTTATCGGCAGAACCACTGTCCTGAGGCAAAGGTGGGGAGAGGGGATCCTCTCACTGGATGGTTTTTAAAGCAGCCCCCTTCCTCAGGAAAGGTTGGAGGGGCCTGCTGTTTCCAAGGAGTGAAAGCAGACGTTGTACATCCCCCAACCCCAGATTCCACTCCCTTACTGCCAAAGGCCCCAACCAGAACAGCTCCTCACCCATTCCACCCACCACTGTAGGCAGCAGTCATGGGCCGATGCGATCCCATCTAACTGGCCCCGATTTGACACCCTCAACACCCCAGATATTTTTAGAGCCTCACCATCAAACACAAAGCCTTTCTTCACTAAGACTCTCAAGACAACTGGTCCCAGACTGTTTGTGGACAAAATATCGTGACCCTGTAATATGGGCCAGAAATTAGAAGGAATGCCACTTATTAAAAAAAACCTGTTTTTTTAAATAAGAGGACTGATGTGTTCTGAAGCAGCTCAAATCTGAAATCAAAACATGGAAAGCATGAGCTGCGCACTTTGGATGATCTTGAAAGAGCTGAACTCTAACCTCCAACCAAATGGAATGGGTGTTATTAGTGCTATTGTTGCTTTTCTTTAATTATCTTTCAGCCAGACATTCATCAGGGCATCATTTACAGACAGCAAGAGAGGGCTGGAAATTTAATGGGGAAATATCAGCCTTTAGCTGCTAAACACTTTCATGGGGAGAAAGGGTGAGAATATTTTTAATAAGAGAAGCTTCTGGACATTGCAATGAAAATATTATCACTTAATTGTTCTCTTATGACAAGGAACCATTTACCGTATAATTCTAGTCCATTCCCTCAGTGGGAAAGAACATCTGCTTACACAGCACCTTTTTTTATATTCAGTCATGGGATGTGGGCATCACTGGCTAGGTAGGCATTTATTGCCCATCACTAATTGCCCTTGCTCAGAGATGTTTTCAACATCTGGATGTTAAATAGAGGTCAACTCTTCCATGATGATCCAAATTGTGCAGCTCAGGCTTTCCATGTTTTGATTTCAGACAACCAATAACTTGTGAAATGTAGTCACCGTTGTAATGTACGAAATGTAGCAGTTCAATTTGTGCACAGTAAGCTCTCCCAAACAGCAATGAGGCAATTATCTGTTTTAGTGATGTTGATTGAAGCATAAATATTGGCCAGGACACTGTGGAGAACTTCCCTGTCTTTGGGACTGTTTATGTCCACCTAAGAGGACAAATGGGGCTGCTGTGCCCCACCAAGAGACCCCATGCCTGTGGCACTGTGCCCCACCAAGAGACCCCATGCCTGTGGCACTGTGCCCCACCAAGAGACCCCATGCCTGTGGCACTGTGCCCCACCAAGAGACCCCATGCCTGTGGCACTGTGCCCCACCAAGAGACCCCATGCCTGTGGCACTGTGCCCCACCAAGAGACCCCATGCCTGTGGCACTGTGCCCCACCAAGAGACCCCATGCCTGTGGCACTGTGCCCCACCAAGAGACCCCATGCCTGTGGCACTGTGCCCCACCAAGAGACCCCATGCCTGTGGCACTGTGCCCCACCAAGAGACCCCATGCCTGTGGCACTGTGCCCCACCAAGAGACCCCATGCCTGTGGCACTGTGCCCCACCAAGAGACCCCATGCCTGTGGCACTGTGCCCCACCAAGAGACCCCATGCCTGTGGCACTGTGCCCCACCAAGAGACCCCATGCCTGTGGCACTGTGCCCCACCAAGAACCTGCACCTGTGGCACTGTGTCCATGGGAGAGAGAGAAAGATTGGGAGTGGAAAAGATGTGGAAGATAAATTTGGCAGTCAGTGTAATGAAATGAAACCACGAGAGCTTGCTCTGTATTGAAACGGTTAATAAAGGCCTGGCTTTCGGCTACAATAGACGGACATGTGTGAACTCTCAAAACCACGCCTGCACTCCAACAGGTGCCTGTTCCTTTCACAGCCAATAAATTTTATTTAGTTTCAACAGTTTCCAACTCGGTCAGTCCTCTTCCATCCCACTCCCCCCACCTGATGCTGCCTGGACCTCTTTAATTGATCCACGACCGGGTCTACTCCTGGACTGTCCGGCAGCAACCATTAGCAGACAGATACTGGGAGCTGCTTACCGTAGCGGGAGTCAGGGTGCAAACTTACTCTTTCCTCCCTCACGTCTCTGGTGTCCAGTCCTGCGCTGAGCGTTAACACTGCAGCCGTGGCCCTCTCGCCTCCACACTGGACGGTCTGCTCCCAGGGGGCTGGTGGCTGCAGCACGGTGATTGCTAAGCTGCATCACGTCGCCTTGGTTACACACTTTATCCGCTTTCAGAAAGGAAGGTTAACCAATGGAGAGCCCCCTGCCCCTTTCATTGAACAGATTAAGCAGCAGCCCATGTGATGCTGGTGTTCCAGTCAGTGAACAGCTCTCGCTGAGACTCGATGTAAACAGAGTAATTGCACCGCATTGCTGCTTACACTAATCCAACCTGTCTGCATGTTTCAGACAGGCACGCTGCCCCAGAACAGGACATATCCTTGCTACTATTTCTGTTCGGACAAAGTTTACGAATACTTTTTTAAAAAGAGAAAACTCATTTACATTTTAAAAATGCAATCGAACAGAATACAAAGTAAAATTTAAAGAGGCAGTATGGCTTCATGATTGCAAACTGGGTTCTTTAAAACCCCGAAAGAGTTGTAGGACTGAGGACGGAAGGAACTTCACAGATCTGAAGTCCCGGGAAGGAATGATTTAGAGGGAGACAGGCAAGGCTAGGTTTCAATACGGTAAGAATGCGAGGAAGAGGCAGAGGACAATGTGAGGCAGGACACTGAAGGTGAGAAGGAACAAGGGAGAGTAGATTCAGAGAAACACTCAGCCTTCCAGTAAAATAGACAGAGACAAGAAAGACTGGGATGGAGAAAGTAGGAAAGAAAGAGACGGAGGGAAGGAGAGATGAATGAGGAGGTTAGAGAGAGAGGGAAAGATAGAGGAAGGTTGAAGAGAGAGGTGGGAGGGAGAAAGTGAGGGGGAGCAGGAAAGGTAAGATGAGAGGAAGGAGGAAAAGTGAGGGAGAAAATTTGAAACTGTTATATTCCAATAGTGATTACACTTCAAAAGTACTTCATTGACTCTGATGAAAAGTCATTGACCTGGAACATTAACACTTTCTCTTTTCACAAGTGCTGCTGGACCTGCTGTGTATTTCCAGCATTTTCTGTTTTTATTTCAGACTTTCCAAAGTACAGAATGCATACCCATAACTCTTGTTGCAAATCAGATAACCAGGTGGTGAAGGATTGATCTGGAGACTAGTCTTTATACACTTACAAGTTGTTATTTACAGAGACAGACATTACATACAATGCAGCTCCAAACTCAACAAACACCACAGTTTCAATCTGCCCCTATTGATAGGAGCACAGGTGAATTCCCAATTAACAGCCACCATCTGAATAAAACTAAACACTAAATGAAAATATAACTGCCATACTCTGCCCATTTGTATCTGGTAGTCAGGAACCACTAGCAGCTGCTCCACACAAAGAGACCAAACCTACACTTTAAGCGAGACTGGGGCCAGTTCAATCTGCCAGAGGAGGGAGGCTGAGTGAGTGGGCTCGAGTGTGCTGCCAACACCATTGGACAGGAGATTCTCGAGGGGCACAGTGGAGAAACTGACAGGGCCAAGGCAGACCAAGTAGGAGACAAAAAACATAAAGCACAGAAAGCTAAAAATATAAGTGAACTCAATAATTTATGAAAGGAACAAAAAGAAAGACTTGCATTTCTATTGTGCCTTTCGCAGCTAATGAAGGGTTTTCAAAGTGTAATCGCTGTTGTAATATTGTAATGAAGAAAGGGAAGCCCCCACAGAGGGTAAAAATAAAACTGTTTTATTACATTCTTGCAAAATGAATTTCTCAGGTAGGATTGGTCCATGTTTAATTTTAATAGCCTCACCCCTCTGTAAATTCCTCCAGCCCTACAACCCTCTGTGATTTCTGCACACCTCTAATTCTGGCCCCTTGAGCATACTGGGTTTTAATCATTCCACCATTGGCACCTGTGCCTTCAGCTGCATGGTGGAGAAGGAGATTGAAGGGATATGGGAATAACATGAGTAAATGTGACTGGGAATACTTTCGCCTGTGGAGGTAAAGGCAAACACAATCTGATGGGGCTGAATGGCATGTTTCCATGTTGTAACGGCTGTATGTTTCTAATATGATGACACAGATGGCACAGACCAGCCAGGAACACTGGTGTGGTTGGTCTTACATATTTGTAAATGGAAACCTGTCCATACGGCTTACAGACTCCGGATAATAACTGGATTATTTTATTAGTTCAACATCAGCCTGTAGCTCAGGCACAACAAAATCCCTTATCGGTTCTGTTTGCTCTGACAGAGACTATCAGAGAAAGTAGAATAGTGGAAAGGGATGGAGGGGTGAAGGGTGAAGTGTATGAATGAGATCATCTCTTAGTTTGTATGTCAGTAGTACGAATTTCAAAGTACCAGCTCTTCAAAAAAGAAACAGCCGGCAGGAAAGATATCGAAAGATTGCAAGCCAGGGCTCCTCATGGCAGCTTTGCTCAAGTCTTCCTGTGCACACTAGGAAAATACCAAATCACAGGTATTCCTTCTAACCCTGGATGGGGGTGGAGTGAGTGGAGAGGTCGGTGGTGAATTCCCAGCCCTTATGTAGATAATGAAAGAGCAGAGCTTTCATGTACATCACAGGAGGCCATTTAGCCCATTATGTCTCTGCTGACTCTTTGGAAATGCAATCTAATTAGTCCCAATGCTTTTATTCCATTATCCTGCAAATTCTTCCTTTTCAAGTATTTATCCAATTCCTTTTAGAATGTTACTCTTGGATCTGCTTCAACAACCCTTCCAGGCTGCAAATTTCAGATCATAACAACATGCTGCTGTTTTAAAAAATGTCCTCATGTCCCCTCTGGCTCTTTTGGAAATGATTTTAAATGTGTGTCCTCTGGCTATCGACCATCCTGCTACTGGAAACAGTTTCTCTTTCTTTCCCCTATCGAAACCCCTGATAATTTTAATGTTTTGAAGTGTTAATGTGCCTGAAATTGGAATTAGGAGTTCTGGTTCTTCCTGTTTGTTCAAATGTTTTCCCTGAAGAGCTGTCCTGATTTACTTCAGCATCAAACCATTCCTTCAACAAAGGGGTTCATTGGAGACACTTGAACACACCTGCGCTCTCTTTCTTTCTCTTCCTGAGAGCAGCACATTTCCATCTAAACAGCTGAGGAATCATAAACAGGAACTCTGAACCTTCATGGGTTTGAGTCCCACTCCAGAGACTTGAGCCAATAATCTAGGCTGACACTCACAGTGCCGTACTGAGGGAATGCTGCACTGTCAAAAGTGCCATTTTTTTGATGAAACATTAAACTGGGACCTCATCTGCCCTCTCAGG
The DNA here is from genome assembly GCF_017639515.1 of Carcharodon carcharias. Lineage (NCBI taxonomy): Eukaryota > Metazoa > Chordata > Chondrichthyes > Lamniformes > Lamnidae > Carcharodon > Carcharodon carcharias. The sequence goes on along the minus strand of NC_054476.1, from coordinate 38,122,943 downwards.
TAGGTATAAAAGATCCCAGGACACTGTTTCAAGGAAGAGCTGGAAAGTTATTCCCAATGTCCTGACCAATATTTATCCCCCAGTCAACATCACAAAAAAGGAATGTCTGGCCATTACCACATAGCTGTTTGTGGGATCTTGTCATGCACAAATTGGTTGCCACATTTCCTATGTTACAACAATGACTACATTTCCAAAGTACTTCATTGGCTGTAAAGTGTTTGGTAATTCCTGAGGTCATGAAAGGAGCTATGAAATGCAAGTTCTTTCTCTTTAAAGTTGTCCCTACTTAGAAACTCAGTGTAATCACCCAATCAACAGCACATCATGTGGCAAATTTATACATTGCTAAATGTTTGAGGGAGGGAGGGAAACTGGTATGAGGCTGTGCAACACAAACATTTACATCCAGGATCAGCAGGGCAACTTATGCAAGTATTTGAAATTCTGCAAAACTTCTACAGCTGAGGCGGTCTGTCTATTTATCAGAATGTGTTCGCCACTCATCAATACGAGAGGTTTAAGGCATTGCTACTTTGAGATGGTATAGGATAATCTGACTTGAACTCAAGCCTGTTACAGATGTGAGTTAATGAATATGACAGTAAATACTGTGTATACCACAGCAACAGAGCCCAGACATGCTTTTACAGCCCGGCAATCCAGGCCTGTGGATGGTGACTCATCGACAGGACACATCATAACATACTAACATCCTGTGATTATTCTGGAGTCCAGCCAATCAGAGAACACTTCCAATCACAATTCGAAGGCCAGGCCAATCATCCTTACTTAGAACATCCCAAGGTATTTCACAGCCTACTGTAAAGAACATATCTTTTTATTTCTGTTGGACTGTTGTAAAGAACATATCTTTTTATTTTCTGTTGGACTGTGGATTAAAATTACAATGGCTGCAGTTTGAAAGACACGTCCACTGGAACAGGATGAGAGATATATACAATGTTGCAGTTCTGGAACAGAGTGTGCCATGAAAGACAGGATGGTGCCGGAAAGATGTCCTGGACCAGGGGAGCTGCCTGACAACAATGTTTTAATTGCTTCCTGACCAGATGACCAGGTTTTGTGTGGGGTCAGTGCAGAAGAATATCTCCTCACCTGAAAGGAACAAGACCTAAAATCTCTTTCTCCTGTGTGTGGAAGATTCCAGTAATTCCACAAAGATAGCTTTTTCTCCTCATATCTCTATAACCTCTCTCTCTGAAAACCCCTGTCAAGGAGCAAAGGGGAAAATCATTGTCAGAGACACTGAAATGGCAAGTGCTCAACCAGTGAACTGAATACTGAAAGTGCTGGAAGACCACCTTGCATTGTCAACAGGAACTGAAAGAAATTTGGAAGATTTCGATCACAATCAACTCATTGAATCCTGTACTCCGGAATTGGTGTTATTGAATTCTTTTGTCCCACATTTAAAATCCATGTCTTTTGTGTGTCTTGTATGTGTGAGTATAGGGATTTAAGAAGGAGTAGAGTTTAAGTTATAGAGTTAGAAATTAGCTGTTCATATTTCTCTCTTTTGCCACTAGTTAACGACATTTTGTTCAATAAACAGTTATTTACTTAATAAGTTTACAAACCTGGTGCTCATATTCTGTTATCCTAAATTAAACAGTTCAGTACAATTGGGGCAATCTGATGGTTTGGTCAAACTTTTCACATTCGTCACAGTTCTGGGGCCAGTGTGGCTTGATATTACAGTGCACTATCCCCAGTGAGTCGTGATACTATAAAGAACTGTCACAGATATAGCATTGTGGCTATACAGTGACTTTGTGGAGCAGGTTTGAGAGGCTGAATGATCTACCCCCCTGCTCCTATTTCTTATGCAGCATGGTGGGTATGGGTAGAGGTGAGGTGGGGAAATCAATGAGTGATTCTCATGCACCTCTGGTTCAGCAGCACAAACACGGGCTCCTGGGTCACTTTCACCTGCAGCAGACCACAATGCCTGACTTTTTACCTGACACATGGGGACAAATATACATCACTCTCCTGTTCTTGCAGGAAGCCATCATGGACATGTTGGAATGAGTGGCCTCCTTCTAGGATGTGATCATTCTATGATTCTATCATTCTTTCTAATCCGAGATGTAGCCAATCTAAAGTTCAAAGGGATTTGTTCCTTTGATTGATTGTATCACTGCCAGAAATGTCCTGACCCTCCTGAGTAACATGAGGTTATCAGGATAATTGACAGGAGGGGAGGTGCCCATCAGACAGATACACATCTCCTGCATGAATTCCAACAGTTGCATTAATGCTTTCATTCAGACATTTGTCTTTACTGGATTGTAAATATTATTCCGTTTGCCTGGAAACAAGGGCCGTAAAGTTTGTCTCCAGAGTACCAGTTGTTTCAGTGCTATGGATGCCAGTTGAGGGGAAGAATGGCGCCTGTGCTTCTACCACCCAATTCCAGTGCAATCTCCTCCAAATGCCACAGGGGGCAGAAGAGGAGGGGGAGGAGAGAGGCAGGAGGAGAAGAGGAGGGGGGAGGAGGAGAAGAGCTCTTAACAGGAGGTCTTACCCACCCATAATTTTCAGAGAACACTTCCTGTACCTGCAATGATTCCATGAGTAGTGTGTTTGGTGGCTGCAATTCATTTATTCAGTGTTCACAGAACTCTGTCACCTCTTGGAAATGGAACTGCGCACCCTAGAGTGGGGTGAGCATGTCACTACCAGTAGTTCTCAAGGTGACCATGGCCCTAAAGATTTTCATTAGTGGAACCTTCCAGGCTAAAACAGGCAACATTGCAAACATCTCGCAGTTCACCTTGGACCGCTGCAAAAGGGAGGAGAGAGAGACCGTCTACACCAGGAAAAGGACTTGCATTTATATAGGACTTTTAATGACCACTGGTCATTCTGAAGAACTCTACAATACTTTTTGAAGCGCAGTCATTGTTGTAATTTAGGAGATGCAGCAGCCAATTTGCACACAATGAGCGCCAGCCCACAAACAATGTGATAATGAATAGTTTTATTTAAGAATAAATATTGGCCAGGACACCAGGGATACCTCCCCTGCTCTTCTGTGAAATAGTGCCATGGGATTTTTTATGTTCACCCAAGAGAGTAGTCAGGGGTCTTGATTTAACACTTCATCAAAAGATAGCACCTCCAACACTATCGCATTCTCTCAGTACTGCACTAGAATACCAGACTGGATTTTGGGCTTAAGTCCTGGAGGGAGACTTGAACCCACAACCTTCTTACTCATGGGTAAAAGTGATACCATCTTTGCCCCAGCTGACTTCATTGCCTTTTTGCTAACTAAACGAAGCAGGAGGAGCTTATGCATTCCCGATTTTAATTGCTCCATTTTTGGTGACCATGCCTTCAGCTGTTTGGGCCTTAAGCTCTGGAATTCCCTCCCTAATCCTCTCCACCTCTCTAACTCTCTCTCCTACTTTAAGATTTTCAGTCACCTGACCTAATATTTGGACTCAAAACACTAACTCTGTTTCTCTCTCCACAGATGCTGCCAGACCTGCTGAGTTTTTGCAGCATTTTCTGTTTTTATTTCTAATATTTCCTTATGTGGCTTGGTTCAAACTTTGCTTGATTTACACTCCTGTGAAGTGCCTTGGAACATTTCACTACATTAATGGTGCTGAATGCAAGGAAATGCAAGGAATTAAACTCCTCCCACATACCTTCAATTTATGTACAAGAGTGTTATTAGCTCAGAGAAAAATAGTGGAAATCCATGAAGGTCAGTTTGGATTCATGCCCAGATGAAGCACCACCGATGCCATTTTTGTTTTGAGACAATTGATGGAGAAATACTGGGAAGGCCAACATAACATGAAGACTGTATTCTTCGGTCTAGAGAAAGCTTGTGATCAGGTGCCTAGGGAGGTAGTCTGGTGATGTGCTAGAACTAGTGAAGGCCCCAGGAAATACATATGACACATACAAGGAGTGGCAGACAAGAGTAAGAAGCATGTGTAGAGGTGAGTGAGAGGTTCAAAGCAAAAATTGGATTGCACCAAGGATTGTCACTGCACCCTTTCCTCTTATAGTTGTAGATGTTCTAATTAAGCAAGTGAGACAGGAAATGCCATGAACAAGGATGTTTGTAGATGACACTGAGTTATGTGATGGAGATGATGAGAACATGACTGAGTATTTGGACAACTGGAGAAAAGCACTAGAAAATAGAGGTATGAAGATCAGTAGACCAAAGACCCAATTTATTGACCGTCAGTTTGAGCCTAGAGAAGTGGATCATAAGAACAGAAGAATTAGGAGTAGATTTAGACCATTTGGCCCTTCAAGTCTGCTCCCCTATTCAATCAGATCATGGCTGGTCTGATTATGGCCTTCCACTTTCCTGCCTGCCACCCACAACCTTTGACTCCCTTGTCAATCAAAAATCTGTCTAACTCAGACTTGAATACGCTCAATGACCCAGTCTCCACTAGTCTCTGTAGGGGCGAGTTCCGAACACTAATGACCCTCTGAGTGAAGAAATTCCTCATCTCCATCTTAAATGGGAGATTCCTTACTTTGAAACTGTGCCCCCAAGTTCTAGATTCCCCCAGTGAGGGGAAATATCCTCTCAGCATCTATCCTGTCATGCCCCCTCAGAATCGTATATGTTTCAATAAGGTCGCCTCTCATTCTTCTCAAGATTATGGGTGAAGACTTGGAGAAAGTGCAGTTCTAAGCACCTGGGGACAGTGTTCGCAGAACAAAAAAGTATGGAAGTGGAAATTAACTCTGGTTGGAGTAATTGGAAGAAGTGCAGTGGAGTGTTGTGTGTTGAAAAGTATCACTGAAACTGAAATGAAGAATCTACGGGCAGGATTTTCCAAGTTTTCCCATCCCACCTGCAATGGTGTTGGGCCAGAAAATCCCTGTCTTCAAGACATTTGTGAGACCAGCCTTGCTATATATTTAGAAACTTGGACAATATCAAGAAGAGAAGAACAATTACTGGATACTAATGAGATATGGATACTAAAATGGATGTGCGGAGTAACGAGAAATGACAATATCAGGAACCAGCATATCAGGGGGTCAGTGAAGATTGAGGGAGCATCGAAGAAAGTAGCCAAGAAGGAATTGAAATGGCATGGTCACCTGTTGCGCAGAGAGAAAGAAAACGTGATGAGGTGAGTTATGGAGAGATGGGACTGCCAGGTAGAAGGAGAACAGAAAGGCCTAAGGCCAGATGGAAAGGCGTGGTGGCGAGGGACTTAAATGCAGTGGGATTAGAAGGGGAGTAGGTGACTGACAGGAGGAAATGCAAGAGGGTGAACAACCATCATTGTGGCGAGCCCAGGTAAAACAGGAGAACCCAAAATAAAAAGATATGAATGAAAGTTGTTGTTGTTGTTGTCGTTAGCAAGGTCAGCATAATGGAGAAAATTAATCCTTTACTGACGCAAGTAGAATGAGGTTCCAGCAGCTCACTGATTTATTAATGTGCCTCTCAATACATGATACTACTAGAGGAGCCCAGCTGCAGTGGATTATTTTCACAATGAACAAGTATTAAAATATCAAATGGAAAACACAGGGAGGTGGGGGGGGGGGGGTGGTGCGGAGATAAGGCGATTAACAACGTCCGAGCACAGGAACCCTGACCAAACCATCTATTATCACGTGTTCTGTACCATCGATTACATCCTGAAGCTGTACATTGTGATAGGAACAGGAGGCCATTCAGCTCCTCAAGCCTGTTCTGCCATTCAAGGAAATGGCGACAGATCTGCATCTCCACCACTACCTGCCAGCCTCTTATACCATTGGCTAGCAAAATCCTACCAACCTCAGATTTAAAGTAATCAATTCAACTAGCATGGAAGTATTAACTGAGCTAGTAACACTCACTCCATTATTTTGTCACTGCATTTTCAGTCATTTTTTCATAGATAAATTGTCACGATAACTTGAAGGTCTGGAAAATTTAAAAGGCTGCTGTGAATTTATTGTGCATCATATGTACTGCACATAGAAAATAGACTTTCCAGGAAACAGATACCAGATTGAGATAGCAAAACTAAAGAGACTAGATTCCCTCTGACTAAATATCGTTCAACTGTCCCTCCTCCAGTGTTGTCTCCCATTGAGGTACAAGTGTCACTCACACCAGGGGCAGATATGACTAGCCACTCTTTTCTGCCTTACAGTCTTGGGTCATCATATAATTCACCAAAGAATGAAAACATTCAGCTCATTGTACCTATTCCGGCTCTTTGAAAGAGATTTCTTATTTGTCCCACTTTTCCTACTCTTTCCCCATAGCCCTGATTTTTAAAATATATTTATCCAATTCTCTTTAGAAAGTTACCATCAAATATGCTTCCATCACCCTTGCAGGCAGCACATTCCAGATCATAGCAACTTGCTAGGTAAACTCCTAATCTCCCCGCTAGCTTTTGTTTTTGCCAATTATCTTAAATCTATGTCCTCTGGTTATCTATCCTCATGCCAATGGAAAGAGTTTCTCCTTATTTACTCAATCAAAACTATTCATAACTTTGAATTTAAAACAGAAAGTGCTGGAAATACTCAGCATGTCAGAGAGCATCTGTGAAGAAAGAAACAGAGTTAATGTTTCAGGTCGATGACCCTGTATCAGAACTTTGAACACCTCTATTAAATCTCCTTTTAACCTTCTTTGCTCCAAGGAGAACAATCCAGCTTCTCCAGTCTCTCCACTGGATGAGGTGCAATTTTCTTCAATCAAATATTGGGAAGACTGAAGTCATTGTCTTCAGTCCCCACCACAACCTCTGTTCCCTAACCACTGACTCCATCCGTATCCCTGGCAACTCTCTGAGGCTGAACCAGGCTGTTCCCAAGCTTGGTGTCATACTTGGCCCAGAGTTGAGCTTCCATTCAGACATTCACACCATCACTACCTATTTCCACGTCTGTAAAATTGCCTGACCACCTCTGCATCAGTTCATTTACTGTCGAAACCTTCATTCATGCCTTTGTTACCTAACCTGATTACTCCAATGCACTCCTGGCCGGCTTTCCATCTTCCATCGTTCATCCAAAACTCTGTTGCTCTCATCCTATCTTGCAGCAACCCATTCGCTCATCATCCCAGTGCTCCTTGACCTACAATAGCTTCTGGTCCAGCTCATCCTCCTTGCCTTCAGCTCTTCCTATCCCTGTGACCTCCTCCAGCCCAAAAACCCTCAGATCTCTGCACTCATTTAATTCTGGCCTCTTGAGCATCCCGATTTTAATTTTTCCACCATTGGCAGCTGTACCTCTACCTCTCTCTCTCCTCCTTAAAACACAATGCCTTCTTAATATCTCCGTCTTTGGCTTGGTGTCAATTTTTTCTGTGAAGTGCAATGTGTAATAATTGTGGTTAATTGTATGCAGGTGCTGGGGTTCTACTTGTGTCCCTTTAAATAGACACTGAATAAGGCTGTGGCGATTGGGTTAGGAGGTGCAAGTTTGTAATGTGTAACTGTATTAAATGTTCATAAAATTGTGTAAGAATCACAAAAGGCCTTTCTGGAGTGTCACACCTTGGACCATTTCACTATGCTTGTATAGGTACTTTGTAACCACATGCTGTGGTAAGTCCAAACTACAAGGGCACTATTTGACAGTGGATTTATCAAACCCCTGCTTGAACAGGTGTAGCAATACTCTGGACTAATTTCTGTAGCCCCACCACCCCGAGCCCAGTGATGGGCAGGCCAATTGCTAGTCAGGCTGGGATCAACAAACTCAGTCCAGAACAGATTAAACCTGAGAATCAACTCCCTAAGGTGTATGGTTGACTGGACAGTGTCATTTTCCGCAGACACTGTGGAGCAGAGGCAACATTATATTTCACAAACATCCTGAAGCCTTCAATTATAAGTTAAAATAACAAGTTAAAACATTTGTCCTTCATGCTATTTCATCAGTTGCAGCCTTCATACATTTTCTGCTAATCCATCAGGATCACAAGCAGAAGAATAGAAGATTATAATTATCTTGGTTTTAAATTGTATGGTAACATCAAAATGTAACACATGATACACACATTAACAGGGATTACAACAGAGTCTTGACACCAGACCAGCTCATTTCTGGTGCTATATTTGTGTGTCAGTGGGATCCTTGACACCTCAGTTTGTACATTTAGAGGGAACTGAGGGATGAGGCGAATATTTTAGAGAAAAGGGAGGGTGAGGGGCAAGTGTTAGGAACATAGCTGACCAATAAGAAGTGGCTATTTAGTCCCTTGAGCCTGTTCTACTATTCAGTGAGATCACAGCTGATCTGCGACCTAACCCTATATACTTGCCTTTGCCCCATATCCTTCTAAATAACAAAAATCTATCAATCTCATTTCAAATTTACAATGGATCCAGCATCAATTGCCGTTTGCAGAAAAGAGCTCCAAACTTCTGCCACCCTTTGCATGTAAAAATGTTTCCAAAATTCCCCCTGAAGGGTCTGCTTCTAATTCTTAGACCATGTCCCCTTGTTCTAGACTCCCAACCAGCAGAAATAGTCTCTAAAACAAAAACAGAAAACGCTGGAAAAGCTCAGCAGGTCTGGCAGCATCTGTGGAGAGAGTTAACGTTTCAAGGCTGTATGACTTTTCTTCAGAGCTTTGAGAGTCCAGAACTATTCCCAATACTTCAAGTGTGATCTGAGCAGGGCTTTTTTTTATAATGGTACCATAACTTGACAGGGGGTTGACAAGGTAGATACTGAGAGATTATTTTCACTGGTTGGGGAATCTAGAACACAGGGGTTCAGTCTCAGGGTAAGGAGTCAATCATTTAGGATTGAGATGAGGAGAATTTTTTTCATTTAAAAGATTGTGAATCTTTTGATATTCTCTACCTCAGAGGGCTGTGGATTCTCCATCGTTGAATGTGTTTAAGGCTGAGCTAGACACGTTTTTGATCTCTCAAGGAATCAAGGGATATAGAAAGCAAGCTGGAAAGTGGAGTTGAGACAGCACATCATCCATGATGGTATTGAATGGCTCGAGGGGCTGAATGGCCCATTCCTGCTCCTGTTTTTTATGTTCTTAACTTCTACGGCATTGTATTATCATCCTCTTGCTATAAAAGCCAGCATCCATTAGCTTTTTAAATTATTTTCTGTATTTGTTCATGGCATTTTAATGCATCTCAAACCTCAAGGGCAGAATCGTCCCAGATTTGCACTAAGTACGGTAGCGGGTGGGAAAATGATGTTTTACCCGCCAGCCACAATGGTGGCTTCTCACACTATATCGTCCCAAATCCTGCCGCATTAATTATGCATTCCCGGGAAACACGCTGTTTCGATGGCGGGCGGGCTGTCATTCACCCACCGCCCCATCACCTCACTGCTTTCTCACATCGGGCGCCATGCTTAAAGTGCAGCCGTGCACACACCTCTCAGTGCTGCCAGCCCAGGACTGTTGCAGGGAAAACATGGCTCTGAAAGGCAAAAAGACTGCAGCCCCCAGGTTTAATGACGTGTTCCTTGAATGCCTTTTGGACGCAGTGGAGGCCCACCATGATGTCAGCTATCCCCGGTCTGGCCGCAGGATAGGCAGCAACATCACCAATCTGGCTTGGGAGGCAGTGGCAGTGGTGGTCAACAACGTGGTCAGCGCCAACACCCTGCAAAAGAGGACAACCACCCGTTCTGCCAGGGTAAGACACTCTTCTCATCACTCCCAACTCACACACTCACAAACCTATTCACAGGGGCCCCACTCACTGCCAGTTCAAGGAACATCACCATTCACTCTCTCTCACACACCTTCAATGTCCTCATCCCGTCCATGGGACCACTCACCACCCACACATGCCAGGCACACTTATCATCTGACCTGGCAGGCACCCTGCTTACACTCTCTCCATCTCTACTCATGCAGGACAAGCTGGCACACAACAACAGGGAGAGGCTGCAGACCGGTGGAGGAATGCCTGAAATCAAGGTCCTCACGGACTTTGAAAATAGAGCCATCCAGCTGGCCGACCACGATCTGGACCAGTCCTGTGCTGCCGATGAGGTCGGCAGTGCTCTACCAAGTGAGGATCCAACAGTACAACATCCATCAGACAACCATGCTGTGAGAGATGTGTCCTATTTCACAGGCCACTGCCATGCACTAATTCTCTCTCCTTGCTTTCACAGACACATCTGGGAAACTGCCAACAGAGTCCACGACACAGGGCTCCAACCAAGTCTGGGAGGAACTTCTGAAGAGGAACCTGAAGGCACCTTCATTGAAAACCCACCACAGCGCTCACCCACACCCTCCACCCTCCACCCTTACACACCTCAGTGGGGCTTAGCTTTAGAGCAGCCTCGGGATCACAATCTGGTGTGCACATCACACTGTCTGATCCACAGCAGGCAGCAGGGACTTCCCAGATCCCCGGCTCTTGGAGGACTGCTGGAGGCCCAAGTGTTGCTGAGTCCGAGTCAGATGACAATTGTCTGGACTCAGTCATGTCACAGTTGCTGGAGCTGCAAAGGCAAGCACGGGAACATCAGGAAGGGATGGCCGCTGCATTCCTCAGATTGCAAGGCACGGTTTGTCTGCCTTCACTCTGAGGTGATACCGCTGCCATGCCAATGCATCGAGGTCAACTCTGGTAGGGTAGTGCCCGCCAGGGAGACCTTGTCCAGGATGGTGCATCTGCACTGCCGCACGGGCTGAACTCCATTGCTGATGCCATTGATGGCCTCCAACAGTGTGTACATGAGAGGGGTGCAGAGCAGCTCGATCTCACTCCAGCTACCCCTTCTCCTCAAGGAGTCAGCCTAGGGATCTCGAGCACCCATACGGAGGTGCACACTCTGGGACCAACCACCCAGGTGACTCCGGGAAAGTCCGGCCTATCCGAATCCCCTCTTCCTGTGACCCCCAGCAGCTCCAGCTCCACGGGCTGAGGACGGTGCCACTGCCACACAGTAGGACCCTCCCCAAAAGCAGGCCAGGGCCAGCTCTCAGCCCTCCAGAGGACGCCCACCAAGGTCATCACAGATAGGGCGTTGCAGTCAGCAGGCTGCCTTCACCTCTCTTGTGGGTATCCAGAGAGCACCAAGACGTAGTGGCAGGGTTAGGAAGGTTAAGATGTAACTCGTTTTTTGTTATGAAACAAGTAAACTAAATTAACAATCAAGGGACAAATTAAAAGGCAGCCCCTTAAAGGAAGACTGAGAAAACAAAAGACAAAATTTAAAGGAAACTTACAAATATTAAACCAAAACGTGATTAAAGGGGCTGATAAAACATCCTAGTCCCGTGGTGCCCACCGGGCATGGAAGGCCTTGACGGTGCCAGCAGACACCGCGTGCTCCCTCTCCAGGGACACCCGGCCGTGGAAGAGGGGCAGACAGTCTGGTCGGACAACCCCCTCGATCGCCTGCGGCCTGGACCTGTTAATGGCCAACTTGGCCAGGCCCAGGAGCAGGTTCACGAGGAGGTCCTCCTCCCTCCCAGCCCCCACTCTGCACCGGGTGCCCGTAGATCAGGAGCGTGGGGCTGAAGTGCAAACAAAACAAAAGCAAAAGGATATTCAAATAACTGAAAAGGGGATGCAGCCTACAACACCCCACACACACATGGTCCACAGACTCCACAAGGCCGCAAAAAGCGCAGGTCTCTTGGGAGTCCGTGAACCGACACATCCTGTGGTTGTACGGAACTGCTACATGCAACACCCTTCACCCCAGACCCCTGATGGAAGTCGGGAGGACACCCCGGTAAAGGGCCCCCCACTGGGGACCTCCACTGCCAGACAGCAACAAGGCACACCAGGGCATGTCCGGGCGGCGGGCGAGGGCAAGGAAGTGAAGGGTGTGCATCAGCAGCCCAAACAGGAAACCCCTCCCAGCCGTGCTAAAGGGCATGGAGGGCATTTCCATGAGGCAACTCATGTTGCGGGGCACCGGCTCCCAAGGGAGGGCTTGGGGCTTGGGGCCAATGTGGAATTCCTTCCGAACTTGGGTACGCCCTGCGCCCCGGGAAGGGCATCTCCCACGTTGCAATACTCTCCCCCAGGACCCCCACCTAGTCGCTCCCCAGGACGCCCCAGAATGCACTGAAGAATTCCACGGTGAGCCTGTCCAGCCCCGGGGATTTGCCCCTGGAGAGGCTGTCGAGGGCACCAGTCAGCTCCCCCAGACTTATAGGGGAATCAAGCTTTCCGCTGCCCTCCGGCTGACCTGCGGCAGGTCCTCCCACAAAACTCTGCGAGCATCCTCGCTGGACGGATCCGGAGAGAACAGGGCAGTGTAATAGTTTCGGGCAATGGTCCTGAAACCCTCTGGATCCGAGACAAGGGATCCGTCGTCGGCCAGCAGTGTAAGGAGCTGCTGACGGACCCCTTGTTTTTTTCCAGCGAGTAGAAGAAGGGGGAGCCGCAGTCCAGGTCCCGGAGGAACCGGATCCGTGACCATTGCAGATCCCGCAGCACGTCCTTCTTCTTATCATACACCGACCGCAGGGCCGGGTCCGCGTCGGGCTGACAAAGACATGCCTCCAGGTCGAGCACCTCCTTCTCCAACTCCTCGACACTGGATTTCCGCCTCTTTGTCGAACCTCTCGTGTACTCCTGACAGAAGATGCGGATGTGAGTCTTGCCCATGTCCCACCATAACCTCAAGGAGGGGAAGCCTCTCCGCTTTCTTCTCCAGCTGGCCCAGAAATGATGGAGTGAGTCCAGGAGCCGCTTGTCTTCCAGCAGCAGGTTGTTAAAGTGCCAGTACGCGAACCCTGTCTGAGCGCAGAACGAAGCGAGCTCCACCCACACCAGACGGTGGGTCCGTGCACGGAATCTGCTGCACAGAAGCCGACAGAACGCAGGACACGAATGCCTTGGAAATGTAAAGGCGATCGAGTCTGGACCCTCCGACTCCAGGTGACACAAAAGTGAAAACGCTGAAGTCAGGATGGAGATGTCGCCAAACGTCCACTAATTCGAAGGACCCAACCAGGTCCCGTAACTTACTCACACCAAGCGTGCGGTGCTGGGCACCATGATGGTCCCGGGCCTCGGGGGTGCAGTTGAAATCCCCTCCCGAGGATGATGCACTCGCCCATGTCGATGGAGCCCAGATGAGTGGACACTTCCTCAAAGAAGCTCCATTCTGCTGTGAGCCCAGGAGAGGGTACACATTCACAAAGTGAAGTGCCGCACCCCCCAGGAACACAGTAAGGTGCAGCAACCGGCCTGGCACCGGCTCCTTGACCCCCAAGATCTCCGATTGAAAATGTGGGGCCAACAAGGTAGCCACCCCGCCAGAATTGGAGGCTAGGTGATTCATGTAGACCCCCCCCCTCGCCACTCCAGGAGCCACCTAGCTTTGTCTCCTGGAATGGTATGGGTTTCCTGCAGGAAGCACAACGCATACTTCCTGTCCCAGAGGCCCGAGAAGTTCTGGAACCTGCGCTGTGCGTTCCTGTTGCCATGGATGTTGAGGCTGGCTATGGTAGTCTTCATTGTCACAAGTATGTGCTACCATCACCTGAATAAAAGAAGGAGGGGACTTTTTTAAAGTCTTCCTTTCCTTCAGGAGCCCAGCGAGAAATGTTTGGACCCTCCGCCAGGCATTCCTGTCCAATTCGGGGGCCTTTAGGGCCTCATGGGTGGACCAGAACACCAGCTGAAAAGAATGCCACCAGTCCATAGCCAACTCAACTCTGTCTCAGCAACTGCGATTGCCTCACTAAAACATCCTGGAGTTCCCGCACAGGAATGAGGGGAGAGTCAGTGGGGAGCGCCCGGGGATCCACCACCTCACCCGGTAATGACTCTAAGTCGTCCCCAGTGTTCACCAACGAAACTCCGTCCTCCTCCAGTTTGTCACCTACAGCTTCCAACCCCTCCCCCACATTGAGTACGGGGGCTGGTCCAGAGCTGCCAGTTGGCTCCACCTCCACCTCAATCCCACCTCCAGGATCAAGGCCAGAGGGGTCCTCTCTGGTCTCACTTTCCGCTTCTGGGCCACATGCGATAGCAGCTCGGAACCCTGCTCGTCCCCGGGAACCGGGTCAACCAGGCGAGTCCAGAGAAACTCTGGATCCAGGACAGAGGTGCCCGGCGCTAAAGTTTGGAAGGGAGCAGGGAGGCCCTCCTCACCACCGCAGCCCGGTTACCCAGTGCTTGGGGCCATAGAGGGACTGCTGCAGTCCCCTGGCGGGCCAGATGGCACCTCAGGGGTACAAGGTGGCTTGTGGTGGGGCACCACTGCAAGCGTGGTACCCTCACCGACTCCCGAGGGGCCCTGCTCAGGGGGCTGCAGCAAGGGGGTGGGGGTTTGGGATCGCCCCAGAGGGCAGAGTGAGGTGGCGCTACCACCTTTTCACTGGGAGAGTAGACACAATTGACCTCACCAATAATGAGGTCCTCCCCCCTCCGAGGGGTGGCTATCTTCCGGGATAGGCTGGGGGCTGGGGAGACCTCCCTGAAGCCTCATCCAGCCCCTCTGGACGCTCCGCCCTCTGGGGATTGGGCAGGTCCTCTCTCTTTAATAAGACCGACGGCCCGGTGTCACGCGCCCCATCATCTCCGGACCCGGGAACCCGCACGGGGGACGACGCTGGGCCCAGCACATGGCACTGAGGCACACATGGGCCCGGGAGCAGGCGCGAACACATCGCCGGGGCTGGATGGTGCTTTTCTCCCCCGGCCAGTCTCCCTGGGTGTCTGGGGATCAGGGTTGGTTTGGGGAGTTCAGGGGGTTTGTGGGGGGGTGTGGGGGGCTGCCTCCAAATGTGGGCTCTTCCTCGGCACCTTCTTCTGGGGCGGGGTCTCTCTCCCCCCACCCCGACAGCAACTGAGGTGACGGTGGCTGCCGGCGGCTCCTCCCCTTGCAGGGAGGAAGATGTAGTGGTGGCGCGGTGGATGAGCGGCGCTGCCAGCCTTGGATGCCTGGGTGGTATTGGCAGCCTTGGTGGTGGGGCAGTTCTTCCTTACATGCTCCAACCCCTTGCAGACATGGCACCGCACGTCATCCGCGGACCAAAAGCGCGGTAGGTGGACCCCTCGAGGGTGACATCAAAACCCCCCTCGGAGCACTCCCTCCGGGGCCAGTGTACAGAAACCTGGCACCAGAAGGGGTACACGTGCAGGAGGCTAGCCTCCTTCAGGCTGAGAGGGATCGGTGCCACCCCAACCTTACCTCCCACAGGTGACAAAGGTGGGGGAGGAGGAGCTCATCGGGAATGAAGGGCGGGACGTTAGGTAACATACGTCTCTGGGCGGTGGCGTCCAGAGGGTTCACCGCCAGGAACCCACTGTGAGCCCCTTATTGAGGGCGAGGTGCACCACCTGCTCGACCTTCAAAAAGAATACGACTCTTGCCGTACATCTTAGAGGCTGCCACTATGGCCGAGGGGCTGACAGCCCCGGCCAGAGCCTGCACACATGCCTCTGTTGACATGGTGAGTGAGTGCAGCTCTTCACCCCGAGCTTGAGGTTCAGTAGCCTAAAACGGGAGCTGAAGAGGCCGCCGCTCCCCCTCTGCCACCGGCTACACCCACCCCGGAGCAAGCAAAATACACACAACAAAAGTACAAAGGGGAATGGGAGTAAGGGAGAGCGAGAGGGAGGGGGGTAGGGGGAGACAGAGGGGGCAAAGGCAGGCAGGTGGGGGGGAGGGGTGGTTTCTTGCAGTGGGGGGAGGGGGGGTAGCATTCCCAGGCACAGTTCAGGACGATGGTAGATGTCCGTAGATGCAGCTGGCTCTGGGAAGCGCTAGCTAACCCAGGCGAGGCAAGGGAGGGCAGAGTGGGCTGCAAGCTTTCTTCCCCTCAAAGTTCAGTCTCTCACAGCCCTGCTCAGATGTTCTATTCCTCCTACTGCAGACAAATGAACAGACAAAAGGCAGTTCTTTTCTCCCCCAGGCACCCAACTCTTGCAGCAAAATTCCTCCACCTCTGGCGGGAGTTGGGTCCTCTCCCCTCCGGCTCTCTCCAATCTCCCAGGCTCTTCAGGCCTTGCTAGGGCCCACCCTGTACCAGCAGCAGGGTGTAGGAGTCTCCAAAAAGAGCAGAGTCCAACTCCCAAAGTCCTTGCTCTTCCCAGTGGATAGCAGAATTATTCCTCCAGATGAAGGCCAAAAAGAGAATCCCCAGAAGCAGCAATCCAGAGGCAGAAACAACAATCCAGAGGCAGAAACAACAATCCAAAGGCAGAAACAAACAATCCAGAGGCAGAAAAAGCAATCCAAAGGCAGAAACAGCAATCCAGAGGCAGAAACAGCAATCCAGAGGCAGAAACAACAATCCAGAGGCAGAAACAACAATCCAGAGGCAGAAACAGCAATCCAGAGGCAGAAACCAACAATCCAGAGGCAGAAAAGGCAATCCAGAGGCAGAAAAAGCAATCTAAAGGCAAAAACAACAATCCAGAGGTAGAAACAACAAACCAGAGGCAGAAACAACAAGCCAGAGGCAGAAACAACAATGCAAATGCAGAAACAAAAATCCAGAGGCAGAAACAGCAATCCAGAGGCAGAAACAACAAGCCAGAGGCAGAAACAACAATGCAAATGCAGAAACAAAAATCCAGAGGCAGAAACAGCAATCCAGAGGCAGAAAGAACAAGCCAGAGACAGAAACAACAGTCCAGAGGCAGAAACAGCAATCCAGAGGCAGAAACCACAATCCAGAGGCAAAAACCACAATCCAGAGGCAGAAACAACAATCCAGAGGCAGAAACAGCAATCCAGAGGTAGAAACAGCAATCCAGAGGCAGAAACAACAATCCAGAGGAAGAAACAATAATCCAGAAGCAGAAACAGCAATCCAGAGGCAGAAACAACAACCTAGAGGCAGAATAAACAATCCAGAGGAAGAAACAATAATCCAGAAGCAGAAACAGCAATCCAGAGGCAGAAACTGCAATCCAGTGGCAGAAACAGCAATTCAGAGGCAGAAACTGCAATGTAGGGGTAGAAACAACAATCCTGAGGCAGAAACAGTAATCCCGAGGCAGAATCAATAATCCAGAGGCAGAAACAGCAATGCAGAGGCAGAAACAGCAATCCAGAGGCAGAAACCACAATCCAGAGGCAAAAACCACAATCCAGAGGCAGAAACAACAATCCAGAGGCAGAAACAGCAATCCAGAGGTAGAAACAGCAATCCAGAGGCAGAAACAACAATCCAGAGGCAGAAACAGCAATCCAGAGGCAGAAACAGCAATCCAGAGGCAGAAACAACAACCTAGAGGCAGAATAAACAATCCAGAGGAAGAAACAATAATCCAGAAGCAGAAACAGCAATCCAGAGGCAGAAACTGCAATCCAGTGGCAGAAGCAGCAATTCAGAGGCAGAAACTGCAATGTAGGGGTAGAAACAACAATCCTGAGGCAGAAACAGTAATCCCGAGGCAGAATCAATAATCCAGAGGCAGAAACAACAATCCAGAGGCAGAATCAACAATCCAGAGGCAGAAGCAGCAATGCAGATGCAGAATCAATAATCCAGAGGCAGAAACAACAATCCACAGGCAGAAACAGCAATCCAGAGGCAGAAACAGCAATCCAGAGGCAGAATCAATAATCCAGAGGCAGAAACAGCAATGCAGAGGCAGAAACAGCAATCCGGAGGCAGAATCAACAATGCAGAGGCAGAATCAACAATCCAGAGGTAGAAGCAGCAGTGCAGAGGTTGAAGCAGCAATCCAGAGTTAGAAGCAACAATACAGAGGAATATATAACAATCCAGAGCTAGAAGCAACAATCCAGAGGCAGAAACAGCAATCCAGAGGTAGAAGCAGCAATCCAGAGGTTGAAGCAGCAATCCAGAATCAGAAACAACAATCCAGAGTTAGAAGCAGCAATCCAAAGGCAGAAACAATAATCCAGAGGCAAGAAACAACAATCCAGAGGCAGAACCAGCAATCCACAGGCAGAAACAACAATGCAGAGGTCAAAGCAGCAATCCAGAGGCAGAAACCAACAATCCAGAGGCAGAAACAACAATCCAGAGCCAGAAAGAGCAATCCAGAGGCAGAAACAACAATCCAGAGGCTGAAAGAAAAATCCAGAGGCAGAAACAGCAATCCAGAGGCAGAAACAACAAGCCAGAGGCAGAAACAACAGTCCAGAGGCAGAAACCACAATCCAGAGGCAGAAACAGCAATCCAGAGGTAGAAACAGCAATCCAGAGGCAAAACCAGCAATCCACAGGCAGAAACAGCAATCCAGAGGCAGAAACAACAATCCAGAGGCAGAAACAACAATCTAGAGGCAGAAACAGCAATCCAGAGGCAGAAACAACAACCTAGAGGCAGAAACACCAATCCAGAGGAAGAAACAATAATCCAGAAGCAGAAACAACAATCCAGAGGCAGAAACTGCAATCCAGTGGCAGAAACAGCTATCCAGAGGCAGAAACTGCAATGCAGGGGCAGAAACAATAATCCAGAGGCAGAATAAACAATCCAGAGGCAGAAACAGCAATCCAGAGGCAGAATCTACTTTCCAGAGGCAGAAACAGCAATGCAGATGCAGAAACAACAATCCACAGGCAGAAACAACAATCCAGAGGCAGAAACAACAATCCAGAGGCAGAAACAACAATGCAGAGCAGAATCAACAATCCAGAGGCAGAAACAGCAATCCAGAGGTAGAAGCAGCAATGCAGAGGTTGAAGCAGCTATCCAGAGTTAGAAGCAACAATACAGAGACAGATACAACAATCGAGAGCTAGAATGAACAATCCAGAGGCAGAAACAGCAATCCAGAGGTAGAAGCAGCAATCCAGAGTTAGAAGGAACAATACAGAGACAGATGCAACAATCCAGAGCTAGAAGCAGCAATCCAGAGGCAGAAACAGCAATCCAGAAGTAGAAGCAGCAATCCAGAGTTAGAAGCAACAATACAGAGACAGATGCAACAATCCAGAGCTAGAGGCAACAATCCAGAGGCAGAAACAGCAATCCAGAGGTAGAAGCAGCAATCCAGCGGTTGAAGCAGCAATCCAGAATCAGAAACAACAATCCAGAGTTAGAAGCAGCAATCCAAAGGCAGAAACAATGATCCAGAGGAAAGAAACAACAATCCAGAGGCAGAACCAGCAATCCAGAGGCAGAAACAACAATGCAGAGGTCAAAGCAGCAATCCAGAGGCAGAACCAACAATCCAGAGCCAGAAAGAGCAACCCAGAGGCAGAAAGAAAAATCCAGAGGCTGAAACAAAAATCCAGAGGCAGAAACAGCAATCCAGAGGCAGAAGCAACAAGCCAGAGGCAGAAATCACAATCCAGAGGCAGAAACCACAATCCAGAGGCAGAAACAGCAATCCAGAGGTAGAAACAGCAATCCAGAGGCAGAACCAGCAATTCACAGGCAGCAACAGCAATGCAGAGGTCAAAGCAGCAATCCAGAGGCAGAAACAACAATCCAGAGGAAGAAACAATAATCCAGAAGCAGAAGCAACAATCCAGAGGCAGAAACTGCAATCCAGTGGCAGAAACAGCAATCCAGATGCAGAAACTGCAATGCAGGGGCAGAAACAATAATCCAGAGGCAGAAACAGCAATCCAGAGGCAGAATAAACAATCCAGAGGCAGAAACAGCAATGCAGAGGCAGAAACTGCAACACAGAGGCAGAATCAACAATCCAGAGGCAGAAACAGCAATGCAGATGCAGAAACAACAATCCACAGGCAGAAACAACAATCCAGAGGCAGAAACAGCAATCCAGAGACAGAAACAACAATGCAGAGGCAGAATCAACAATCCAGAGGTAGAAGCAGCAGTGCAGAGGTTGAAGCAGCAATCCAGAGTTAGAAGCAACAATACAGAGACAGATGCAACAATCCAGAGCTAGAAGCAGCAATCCAGAGGCAGAAACAGCAATCCAGAAGTAGAAGCAGCAATCCAGAGTTAGAAGCAGCAATCCAAAGGCAGAAACAACAATCCAGAGGCAGAAACAAAAATCCAGAGGCAGAAACAGCAATCCAGAGGCAGAAACAACAATCCAGAGACAGAAACAACAACCCAGAGGCAGAAGCAACAATCCAGAGGCAGAAGCAACAATCCAGAGGCAGAAACAGCAATCCCAGAGGCAGAAATCACAATCCAGAGGCAGAAACAATCCAGAGGCAGAAACAGCAATCCAGAGGCACCAAACAGCAATCCAGAGGTAGAAACCACAAGCCAGAGGCTGAAGCAACAATCCAGAGGCAGAAACAGCAATCCCAGAGGCAGAAATCACAATCTAGAGGCAGAAACAACAATCCAGAGGCTGAAACAACAATCCAGAGGCAGAAACAGCAATCCAGAGGCACCAAACAGCAATCCAGAGGCTGAAACCACAATCCAGAGGTAGAAGCAGCAATCCAAAGGCACTAAACAGCAATCCAAAGGCAGAAATCACAATCCAAAGGCAAAAGCAGCAATCCAGAGGCGCCAAACAGCCGGCAGCAAACACACTCCCAACTGCAGCTCAGGCAACAACAAGGTGCAGCTGAGCCCAGTCAGGAAGATGTCGTTGCTCAGCCTGGGCACAGAATGTGGTGGGCAGGCAATGTGAAGATCTATGGACTATCCCGCTGCATGTTGTCATCATCCTCCTGGAATTGAGCAACTGTTAGGGTCATCGCTGCATCTCCATGACAGAAGCATTATCATTGAGGGTATGCACGCTGCCATAAGCCAGTCTGGAGTCAAATGTTCGCAGATGCAACATGAGGATCTATGGCATCTCCTCACTGCATGTCGTCATCATCCTTCACAAATCTGAGGGCCTTCTGAGCCCACCTGCCCTGTCTGGCCAGTGTGAGGGGCTCATCGCCATCATCGTCACCTTCAAGGACCTCCTCACCCTCATCCTCATCGACATCCTCCTCATCGGAGGAAACCTCCAGCTCCTCCTCAGCCAGCTCCTTTCTCCACTGCAGCACCAGGATGTAAAGGGCGCAGCAGGTGAAGACGATGTGCAACGCCCTCTATGAACTATATTGCAGGGCTCCACCAGACCAGTCCAGGCACCAGAAGCTCATCTTCAGCGAACCAATGGTCTGCTCCACCAAGTTGTGAGCTGCAACATGAGCCTCATTATACCGTCGCTCTGCTGCAGTCTGAGGCCACCACGTGGGTGTCATCAGCCACGGCCTTGTCCCTGAGGAGCCATCCCAGCAGCTTCTGTGGACCCTGGAAGACTCCAGAGACCTGTGACCGACTGTGATCATGGACACTCCCTTGAAACTGTGTGCAGACCTGCAGGGTGCATTTGTGGTGGTTGCACACCAGCTGAACATTCAGCGAATGGAAGCCCTTGCAATTGACATAGTTAACCTTATTGTGACAGAGATCTGAGTGCCATTTGAGTGCAGTCGATGGCACCCTGCACCTGTGGAAAACCCGAGATCTGGGCAAATCCAATCACTCTTGCATCCTGGCTATCCTGGTCCCAGCAAAATGTACCAAGTTGTGTGCCCTCATGAAGGTGGCATCCGTGACCTCATGGATGCATTTGTGGGTGAAGGTTTGTGATAATCCACAGAGTATGGATTCAGTAGCATGTGCGGGAGCTCCGGCTGGTCCTTCTTCCTGAGGGTTCTGCTCTTCCCTCTGCGCAGCCAGGCGCCTATGTCGCTCCCTTCTCCGTCATCTCTGCTCTCCGTAAGCCGTGAGGCATACAGCTAGTTCACCAGGCTCCAACCTCCTGATGTACTCCTCCTGCAGGATGAAAGGGAGAGACTCATTGGTTAGCATGGGTGTACTAAGATCCTCTCTTGGTTATTTCTGAAGGCCCCTTAATGCATCCCAGAGAGTGCTGGCCACCACTTGGATGGCCAGAGATTAGTGCGCTGCATGGCTGCCCGAAACCCCACCCACCTCCACCCCACTACACCTGACCGATTGGCGGTAGCTTTGCCCACTGGACTGCATGCTGTGCTCTCAGCTCAGACACAGGCGTTCTCCTAACCCACGCTGCAAGGCTGCACTGTTAGTTTGAACCGAGGAGGAGACTAGTCCAAAGCAGGATGATGACATTGCAAGGGGCTGTGAGAGCCTCCACCAGTGACTGCTCCACAGCCAGTTTTCGCAAGGAGACTGTACAATGTGCCCAGTTGTCCAACTGTTCTGCAGTCCACTAAAACACTCATTAGTTTGCTGTCTGTGCCCAAGGGGCAAAAAGCTCTGGAGCACTTGGTGGCACTTTTATACCACTGCCTTGCTTGAGCGGGCAGATAAACTAGAAGCATCTGTCTCAGCTACAGAGGAATTGCCACTTTACAAGGTTTCCCTAATGCACGACCGCTTCCCTCCCCCTCACCCTATACATGCTTATGCACTACTTTCAACTGCAAGGCAGCTCTTACCTCCACCCCAAGTCACCTCAACAGCAGGGTAGCATTTGTCCCCCACCACCCAATTTGCCTCAACCGCAGAGCAGCCCTTGACCCCCTCGCCCAAATGCCTCAATGCCTCAACTTTCACTTCCAACAGGCAACCTTCATGAGTGCAGCGCAATGTTACTGTGTATTCACCTCTGCGTTTCCCTCAAAGTGATGCCTGCCAAGTGCACGTCTTATATATGCTGGTGTGAAACACGTTGGTGTGTCGGATGATCCAGCGTGGGGGGGAATGATTCCGGCGGGCTGGCCTTATAATAACATGCAGATGTATTACATTGAAGTTCCCAATGTCCAATGGCGGGAAACATAACCTGCCATTGATGGTCAGAGTGGATGATTACAAATTGGTTTCACAACCTTGGTTTTTGGCCTTCTTGCCATATTGTTCACTCATGCCGCCGAACATGCCCTACGCCAATGAGCATGAAAAATTCTGCCCCAAGTTTCTTTTCTTTGAACCTCCACTGGTTTTAACTTTTCCCTATTTTGATAGCACTCTGTTCATTTCAGGTCCATAGGGGATGAATTCACATTGACATCCATCTGCCATGGTTTTGTCTCTTAATATCTATTGGTAATTTTATACTTCTATCTATACTGCCTACGATGCTGGCTACCTTTTTATCATTTGCAAATTTGGATATGTGACTTTCTATCCCATCATTTTAGTTGTTAATAAATATGGAGCATAGTTGAGGCTCCAACACAGATCCTTACACGACACCACTAGTCCCACCCTGCCAATTAGACTACCTACCCATTATCTTTACTCTCTGTCTCCTGCCACACAGCCAATTTCCTAACTAACTCAATAATTTGCCTTCAACTCCATGAACTTCAATTTCAGCTCACAGCCTCTTATGTGGAACATTATCAGATGCCTTCTGGAAGTCCATTTAAATAACATCCATAGCCATTCCTCTGTCCACTGTTTTAGTCACCTCTTCAAAAAACTTTAATCAGGTCCATCAGGCATGACCCACACTTTACAAATCCACACTGGCTCTCTCTGATCAACTGAAAATTTTCAAGGTGTTCAGTTACCCTATCCTTTCTAGCAAATAACCAACAACAGAGGTTAGGCTAACTGAAAGATAATTCCCTGGGTTCCATCTCTCAGTTTTCTTAAATAGCAGAGTGACGTGCACAATTTTTCAATCTAAAAGAATGGTTCCTGAATCAGGAGAATCTTGGAAGATGATAATTACTAAACGCAATGTTCTCACTTTTTCTTTCAAACCTGGGAAAAAGCCTTCTGGTCCTGGGGATTTGTCACTGTTTAGTGTCATTGATTTCTCCATTACTGTTCTCTTGCTTACATTAATGTTGTTGAGTCACTGTTCCTGATTTAATGTCGGCTTCCTTGGGATGTCTGGCATGCTGACCTCTTCCTCTACTGTAAATACTGATTTAAAGTAATTATCCAGCATATATGCCATTTCCTCATTTTCATTTTCATGTGGGCATAGGGCCCACATTGCTTATGACCACCCTACTTTTTCTAATGTAATTGCAAAGAGTTTTATGTTGAATGTGCAATCCCTTGCAAGTTTCTCTTCATTCTCTGTGTTTGAAGCTCTGTTTCATCACCCTTAACTGCTCTTTTCATCTTTTCCATTCCCCAGGGTCTGCACTATTTTTTGTATTCTGTAAAATTGCATTTTTACATCTTACCTATCAGGGGTATAAACTGGTTCTGTATTACATTACATTTTCTTTTGAGCACTTCTCAGTAATCTTCTGTTGTTTTACCCATTAACAGACTTGCCCAGTATACTGTGGACCCTCTTTGTCTCATCTCATTGAAGTGAGCCTTACCTAAATCAACAATCTTGGGAGCTGTTTCGTATTTCTCCCTTTAATATACAACTTTGAACTCGATCATATTATGATCGCTTTCAGCTAAATAACGCACAGTCAGGCTGTTATCTAAATTTGGCTCATTTCTCATTATCTTGGAAAGCCTCCCTCTCTCAAGGCTCATCTCCATGGCAACATGAATAAAAAGGGCCTTGTATCCAGGTAGATAAGCTGATTATCTATTCTTTAGACCCCAACTCTATTCTCCTGTAAGTAAATGGGCAGTTTAAAGCATAACTGTTTACAACCTGACATTCTCAACACCTTCCTGAGACTTTGGAGACTAGCAGTCTAATTACTGTAAACACAAATGCTATTGTCATTTTATCCAAGTGTGAACACCTTGTACCTTCTTTCCAGCAAAACAACCCGGGCCTCCCTTTAATCTTTAACAGCCATGGCACGCAGGCCTGTTGTTTGGCAGACTTCAGAACATGTCATGTGACCCCCTTCATTTTATCTTAAATTAAAGACACAGTCCTGAAACGTAGCAATCTTATAAATCTCCTATCTGTAACACTAATTTAAAGTCCTTATAACAGCCCTGTTTATCCTTTCCACTAGGGCCTGGTCACAGTCTCATTCTGATGGTGTCTGTCCCAGTGGTAGTTTCTTCCTGTCCCAGTACTGGCACCAATGAAATGGAGCCCCTCTTTCTTATACCACTCATTCAGCCAAGTGTTCACCTCCCTAATTTGCTTATCCCCACACCAATTTGTTCATGGTTTTGGTAATCATCCAGAGTTTATATCCCTTGAATTCCTGGTACTCTCCAAGCAGGATCTTTGCCCTACTCTTCCTGTTGGGGTTAACATGGATTACAACAACTGGATCTTTCCCCTCTGTCTCCAATATCCTTTCATGTTGGTTTGAGATGTACCTCTACCTGGAACCAGGTAAGTAGCAGACCAGGCAAGATTATTCATCCTGCTTACAAAGGATGTTGTCTGCCCCCTAATTATTGAATCTCCTACAACTGCAACATTATACTTCCCCTGATCCTACTCCTTCTCCTTCCTGTTTTGGACAGCTCCTGCCATGGTCTGCAATCTTGCTGTCCTCACAGTCTTTATCTTTATCCTCAAAGATAGCAAGTACATTATTAAATTTATTAATTTTGCTTCCAATTTCCACCCCTCCATCATTTTCACATGGTCCATCTCTGACACTTCCCTTCCTTGACCTCTCTGTCTCAGTTTCTGGTGATAGACTGTCCACCAATATGCATTACAAGCCTACCGACTCCCACAGCTACCTTGACTACAGCTCCTCACACCCCGCTTCCTGTAAGGACTCCATCCCATTCTATCAGTATTTTCGCCTCCATCGCATCTGTTCTGATGATGCCACTTTCAAAAACAGTTCCTCTGACATGTCTTCCATCTTCCTTAACTGAGGTTTTCCACCCACGGTGGTTGACAGGGCCCTCAAGCGTGTCCGGCCCATCTCCCGCGCATCCATCCTCACACCTTCCTCTCCCTCCCAGAAACATGATAGGGTCCCCCTTGTCCTCACTTATCACCCCACCAGCCTCTGCATTCAAAAGATCATCCTCTGCCATTTCTGCCAACTCCAGCATGATGCCACCACCAAACACATCTTCCCTTCACACCCCCGACGGCATTCCTCAGGGATCATTCCCTCCGTGACACTCTGGTCCACTCCTCCATCACCCCCTACACCTCAACCCCCTCCCACGGCACCTCCCCATGCAACTGCAGAAGGTGCAACACCTGCCCCTTTACTTCCCCTCACCGTCCAAGGGCCCAAACACTCCTTTCAAGTGAAGCAGCATTTCACTTCAATTTCCCTCAATTTAGTCTACTGCATTTGCTGCTCCCAATGCGCGCTCCCAATGCGGTTTCCTCTACATTGGAGAGACCAAACGCAGACTGGGTGACCGCTTTGCGGAACACCTTCAGTCTGTCCGCAATCATGACCCAGACCTCCCTGTCGCTTGCCATTTCAACATTCCACCCTGCTCTCATGCCCACATGTCCGTCCGTGGCCTGCTGCATTGTTCCAGTGAAGCTCAATGCAAACTGGAGGAACAGCACCTCATCTTCTGACTAGGCACTTTACAGTCTTCCGGACTGAATATTGAGATCAACAATTTTAGATCATGAGCTCTCTCCTTCATCCCCACCTCCTTTCTGATCCTCCTTTTTTCTAATAATTTATATAGATTTTTCTTTTCCCACCTATTTCCATTATTTTTAAGTGTATTTCCGTCCATTGTTTTATCTCTACCTTTTAGCCTATTTCGATCTCCACCCACCGCCCCCCCCCCGCCCCCCCCCCCCCCCCGACCCCCACCCCAACAAGGGCTATCTGTACCTTCATTATCACATTCCTTAGATAATATCACCTGCTTCAACACTTCTTCGTCCTTTTGTCTGTGACATCTGTTGGTTATCTCCACCTGTCACTGGTCCTGTATCCAGCTCTGCCTGTCCCACCCCCATTAAACCAGCTTATATTTCACCTCTTTTCTATTTTTCCTTAGTTCTGTTGAAGAGTCATACGGACTCGAAACGTTAACTTTGCTCCTCTCCACAGATGCTGCCAGACCTGCTGAGTTTTTCCAGGTATTTTTGTTTTTGTTTTAGTACATTATACCTGTTAGTTAAGATCAGTTTCTCTAGATCCTAATTCTCTATCTCACTGAGTTCCCTTTATCTTGTACACTACAAGTCACACTGACCCCATTCTAAACCTGCACCTCCCCACTTGTTGTGACCAAAGTCTGGAGCAAGCTGTCCCCACTTTATGTGTCTCCAACTCGCACTCCAGCTCAATGACTCTGACCCATAGGGATTCGAGAGGAGTTCATCTACTGCAGATATGTTCACTCGGGGCAGTTTCACTGTCCACAAACTCCCACATTCTGCAATCCTAGAACAACCTGCTCTGCCAAATCTTAGTCTAGATTGTATAAATCTACTTTTTACAATTTTATACACCAACTTTCACTAAACATTAAAACATCTGACAATTTTAAATCATTATTGCCTCATGCTTACATGAACCACTACAATTATTAGAGGAGAAAATCAGCAACCCTTTTCCCTCTGCACCGAATTCCCACTTTCACCAAATTTCCAACTTTTACATTCCTTTTACGATGCACTCGTCTATAAATGCACTGAGCAACTTCCCAGTCTGCAAGCAGATACTGTTTATGCTTAATGTCAATATTAGAGGTGGGGAGTGATAGAGGGATGGGGAGGGTGTGATAGAGGAGGAAAGCATAGAGGGATGAGGGCGGGGGTGGGGTGCTACAGAACCAGCCACTAGTGCAAACTCCTGAATCATTGATAATACATTTAATTCACCTGCTGATGACCAAACTGGATAAATAGATCTCATCATTAAAACGATTATTCCGTGTGAATAACCCAGTGTTCTGTTTGTCAGCTTTGTACTGACAATTTCTCTGAACTATATCCAACTCTCTGATCCAGCAGTAATTACCTAACACAAATATACCGACACATAACTACATCACTTGTCAGACTTCAATCAGCAAATTTACCAGTTACCCTGATTCTTAGATTTCATGCTTCTTTTAAATAGTTTCTCACTTGAACTCAAGCAATATGAATGCTGCAGCCTGGTCCCCACTTAAAAATAAAAATTACGAGCCCTCTATCCATTCCAAGCTAATCCATTTCATCACTATTTCCCCAAAGCCTGCTGTATCAATTCCAATCTAATCCCACTGCCCGCATTAGCCCTGTGTCAATCCCAAACTAATCCCACATGCCCCACTCTCCTCATAGCCCTGTGTCAATCCCAAACTAATCCCAGGGCCCACTCTCCCCATAGCCCTGTGTCAATCCCAAAGTAATTCTACTGCCTCACTCTCCCCATTGCCCTGTGTCAATCCCAAACTAATCCCACTGCCCCACTCTCCTCATAGCCCCGTGTCAATCCCAAACTAATCCCAGGGCCCACTATCCCCATAGCCCTGTGTCAATCCCAAACTAATCCCACAGCCAATTCTCCCTCCATAGCCCTGTATCAATCCCAAACTAACCCCATTGCTCACTCTCTCTTCCCATAGCCCTGTATCAGTCCCAAACTAGTCCCACTGCCTCAGTCTCTTTCCATAGCGTATCAATCTCCAACTAATCCCACTGCCCATTCTCCCTCCATAGCCCTGTATCAATCCCAAACTAATCCCACGGCCCACTCTCCCTCCATAGCTGTGTACAGCATTAGACAGACAAATAGATCCCTTACTTTCTCGCCTCCTGCGTCCTGAGTTAAAATTGTAACATTCCTGCTCCTACCTCAGGACTTCTCACCATGGAGGGGAAAATCAGTATTGACTTCCCCCACTCCGCAACTTCATCCAATTCTCCCTTCTCAGATTGTATGGGTTCGGCCACCAAGTGAGGACAGGATTGTGATGCCTATCATGGCCCAACAGCATGAGATCACTCACTTTCTAAGCTATGGCTCAGTGGATCACTCACATGCCTCTGAGCAGAAGATTGTGGGTTTAAGCCCCACTCCAGAGGTTTGCACACATAATTCCTGCTGACATTCCCAGTGCAATGCTGCAATACATTCCCAGCTCTGCACTGTCAAAGGATCAGTTCTGAGGGAGCGCTGCACTATCGGAGGGGCAGTACTGAGGGCGTGCTGCACTGTCGGAGGGGTAGTACTGAGGGAGTGCTGCACTGTCAGAGGGGCAGTACTGAGGGGGTGCTGTGCTGTCGGTGACCACTGTGGGATCTTTCTGTGCATAAGGGGTGCAGAGGAGATTCACCAGGATGTTGCCTGGGATGAAACATTTAAGTTATGAAGAGAAGTTGGAGAAGCTTGGGTTGTTTTCGTTGGAGCAGAGAAGACTGAGGGGTGACCTGATCAAGGTGTACAAGATTATGAGGGGCATGGACAGCGTGTATAGGGAGCAGCTGTTCCGCTTGGTTGTAGGATCAATCACGAGGGAGCCATACTCACTCACTGATCAATGGTGTCGTACTCACACACTGATTGAGGAGGTCAAACTCACTCACTGATCAAGGAGGTCAAACTCATTCACTGATTGAGGAGGTCAAACTCACTCACTGATTGAGGAGGTCAAACTCACTCACTGATCGAGGGGGCCATACTCACTCACTGATCAAGGAGGTCAAACTCATTCACTGATTGAGGAGGTCAAACTCACTCACTGATCGAGGGGGCCATACTCACTGATCGAGGGGGCCGTACTCACTCATTGATCGAGGGGGCCACACTCACTGATCGAGGGGGGTCATACTAACTCACTGATCGAGGGGTCCATACTCACTCACTGATCGAGGGGGTCATAATCACTCACTGATCGAGGGGGCCATACTCACTCACTGATCGAGGGGGTCATAATCACTCACTGATCGAGGGGGCCATACTCACTCACTGATCGAGGGGGCCATACTCACTCACTGATCGAGGGGGTCATACTCACTCACTGATCGAGGAGGTCATACTCACTCACTGATCGAGGAGGTCAAACTCACTTACTGATTGAGGGGGTCAAACACACTCACTGATTGAGGGGTCATACTCACTCACTGATTGAGGATGTCATACTCACTTACTCATCGAGGAGGTCAAACTCACTCACTGATCGAGGGGGCCATACACACTCATTGATCGAGGAGGTCAAACTCACTCACTGATCGAGGGGGCCATACTCACTCATTGATCGAGGAGGTCAAACTCACTCAATGATCGAGGGGGCCATACTCACTCACTGATCGAGGGGGCCGTACTCACTCACTGATTGAGGAGGCCATTCTCACTCACTGATCGAGGATGTAAAACTCACTCATTGATCAAGGGGGCCATACTCACTCACTGATCGAGGAGGTCATCCTCACTCACTGATCGAGGAGGTCAAACTCACTCACTGATTGAGGAGGTCAAGCTCACTCACTGATCGAGGGGGCAGTACTCACTCATTGATTGAGGGGGCCATTCTCAAAGATCGAGGTGGTCATACCCACTCACTGATCAAGGGGTCCATACTCACTTATTGTTCGAGGAGGTCATACTCACTCACTGATCGAGGAGGTCATACTCACTCACTGATCGAGGGGGCCATACACACTCACTGATCGAGGGGGCCATACTCACTCACTGATCGAGGGGGTCATACTCACTCACTGATCGAAGAGGTCATACTCACTCACTGATCGAGGAGGTCAAACTCACTCACTGATCGAGGGGGCCGTACTCACTCATTGATTGAGGAGGCCATACTCACTGATTGAGGGGGTCATACACACTCACTGATCGAGGGGTCCATACTCACTCATTGAGCGAGGAGGTCATACTCACTCACTGATCGAGGAGGTCATAATCACTCACTGATCGAGGGGTCCATACTCACTCACTGATCGAGGGGGCCATAATCACTCACTAATCGAGGGGGCCATACTCACTCACTGATCGAGGAGGTCATAATCACTCACTGATCGAGGGGTCCATACTCACTCACTGATCGAGGGGGCCATACTCACTCACAGATTGAGGGCGTCATACTCACTCACTGATCGAGGAGGTCAAACTCACTCACTGATCGAGGGGGCCATACTCACTCATTGACCGAGGAGGTCATACTCACTCACTGATCGAGGAGGTCAAACTCACTCACTGATCGAGGGGGCCATTCTCACTCACTGAGCGAGGGATCCATACTCACTCACTGATCAAGGGATCCATACTTACTCATTGATCGAGGAGGTCATACTCACTCACTGATCAAGGAGGTCATAATCACTCACTGATCGAGGGATCCATACTCACTCACCGATCGAGGGGGCCATACTCACTCACTGATCGAGGGGGCCATTCTCACTCACAGATCGAGGGGGTCATGCTCACTCACTGATCGAGGGGGTCATACTCACTCACTGATCGAGGGGTCCATACTCACTCATAGATCGAGGAGGTCATACTCACTCACTGATCGAGGGGGCCATACTTACTCATTGATCGAGGAGGTCATACTCACTTACTGATTGAGGGGGTCATACTCACTCACTGATCGAAGAGGTCATACTCACTCACTGATCGAGGAGGTCATACTCACTCACTGATTGAGGGGGTCATACTCACTCACTGATCGAAGAGGTCATACTCACTCACTGATCGAGGAGGTCAAACTCACTCACTGATCGAGGGGGCTATACTCACTCACTGATCGAGGGGGCCATTCTCACTCACTGATCGAGGAGGTCAAACTCACTCACTGATCGAGGGGGCCATACTCACTCACTGATCGAGGGGGCCGTACTCACTCACTGATTGAGGAGGTCATTCTCACTCACTGATCGAGGATGTAAAACTCACTCATTGATCAAGGGGGCCATACTCACTCACTGATCGAGGAGGTCATCCTCACTCACTGATCGAGGAGGGCAAACTCACTCACTGATTGAGGAGGTCAAGCTCACTCACTGATCGAGGGGGCAGTACTCACTCATTGATTGAGGGGGCCATTCTCACTGATCGAGGTGGTCATACCCACTCACTGATCAAGGGGTCCATACTCACTCATTGTTCGAGGAGGTCATACTTACTCACTGATCGAGGAGGTCATATTCACTCACTGATCGAGGGGGCCATACTCACTCACTGATCGAGGGGGCCATACTCACTCACTGATTGAAGGGGCCATACTCACTCACTGATCGTGGGGGCCATACTTACTCATTGATCGAGGGGTCCATACTCACTCACTGATCAAGGAGGTCATAATCACTCACTGATCGAGGGGTCCATACTCACTCACTGATCGAGGGGTCCATACTCACTCACTGATCGAGGGGGGTCATACTCACTCACTGATCGAGGGGGCCATACTTACTCATTGATCGAGGAGGTCATACTCACTCACTGATCGAGGGGGCCATACTCACTCACTGATCGAGAGGGTCATACTCACTCACTGATCGAGGAGGTCAAACTCACTCACTGATCGAGGGGGCCATACTCAATCACGCACGGATCGAGGGGGCCATACTCACTCACTGATCGAGGAGGTCATATTCACTCACTGATCGAGGAGGTCAAACTCACTCACTGATCGAGGGGGCCATTCTCACTCACTGATCGAGGAGGTCAAACTCACTCACTGATCGAGGGGGCCATACTCACTCACTGATCGAGGGGGACATGCTCACTCACTGATCGAGGGGACCATATTCACTCACTGATCGAGGGGGCCATACTTACTCATTGATCGAGGAGGTCATACTCACTTACTGATTGAGGGGGTCATACTCACTCACTGATCGAAGAGGTCATACTCACTCACTGATTGAGGAGGTCATACTCACTCACTGATTGAGGGGGTCATACTCACTCACTGATCGAAGAGGTCATACTCACTCACTGATCGAGGAGGTCAAACTCACTCACTGATCGAGGGGGCCATACTCAATCACTCACGGATCGAGGGGGCCATACTCACTCACTGATCGAGGAGGTCAAACTCACTCACTGATCGAGGGGGCCATACTCACTCACTGATCGAGGGGGACATGCTCACTCACTGATTGAGGGGACCATACTCAATCACTGATCGAGGGGGTCAAACTCACTCACTGATCGAGGGGGCCATACTCATATACTCATTCACTGGTCGAGGGGGACATGCTCACTCACTGATCGAGGAGGCCATTCTCACTCACTGATCGAGGAGGTCAAACTCACTCACTGATCGAGGGGGCCATACTCACTCACTGATCGATCGGGCTGTACTCACTCACTGATTGAGGAGGCCATTCTCACTCACTGATCGAGGATGTAAAACTCACTCATTGATCAAGGGGGCCATACTCACTCACTGATCGAGGAGGTCATCCTCACTCACTGATCGAGGAGGTCAAACTCACTCACTGATTGAGGAGGTCAAGCTCACTCACTGATCGAGGGGGCAGTACTCATTCATTGATTGAGGGGGCCATTCTCACTGATCGAGGTGGTCATACCCACTCTTATCAAGGGGTCCATACTCACTCATTGTTCGAGGAGGTCATACTCACTCACTGATCAAGGAGGTCATAACAACTCACTGATCGAGGGGTCCATGCACACTCACTGATCGAGTGGTCCATAATCACTCACTGATCGAGGGGTCCATGCTCACTCACTGATCGAGGGGGCCATACTCACTCACTGATTGAGGAGGTCAAGCTCACTCACTGATCGAGGGGGCCATACTCACTCACTGATCGAGGAGGTCAAACTCACTCACTGATCGAGGGGGCCATACTCACTCATTGATCGAGGAGGTCAAACTCACTCACTGATCGAGGGGGCCGTACTCACTCATTGATTGAGGGGGCCATACTCACTGATTGAGGGGGTCATACACACTCACTGATCGAGGGGTCCATACTCACTCATTGATCGAGGAGGTCATACTCACTCACTGATCGAGGAGGTCATAATCACTCACTGATCGAGGGGTCCATACTCACTCACTGATCGAGGGGGCCATACACACTCACTAATCGAGGGGGACATACTCACTCACTGATCGAGGGGGCCATACGCACTCACTGATCGAGGAGGTCATAATCACTCACTGATCGAGGGGGCCATACTCACTCACTGATCGAGGGGGCCATACTCACTCACTGATCGAGGAGGTCAAACTCACTCACTGATCGAGGAGGCCATACTCACTCATTGATCGAGGAGGTCATACTCACTCACTGATCAGGGAGGTCATAACAACTCACTGATCGAGGGGTCCATGCACACTCACTGATCGAGTGGTCCATAATCACTCACTGATCGAGGGGTCCATGCTCACTCACTGATCGAGGGGGCCATACTCACTCACTGATTGAGGAGGTCAAGCTCACTCACTGATCGAGGGGGCCATACTCACTCACTGATCGAGGAGGTCAAACTCACTCACTGATCGAGGGGGCCATACTCACTCATTGATCGAGGAGGTCAAACTCACTCACTGATCGAGGGGGCCGTACTCACTCATTGATTGAGGGGGCCATACTCACTGATTGAGGGGGTCATACACACTCACTGATCGAGGGGTCCATACTCACTCATTGATCGAGGAGGTCATACTCACTCACTGATCGAGGAGGTCATAATCACTCACTGATCGAGGGGTCCATACTCACTCACTGATCGAGGGGGCCATACACACTCACTAATCGAGGGGGACATACTCACTCACTGATCGAGGGGGCCATACGCACTCACTGATCGAGGAGGTCATAATCACTCACTGATCGAGGGGGCCATACTCACTCACTGATCGAGGGGGCCATACTCACTCACTGATCGAGGAGGTCAAACTCACTCACTGATCGAGGAGGCCATACTCACTCATTGATCGAGGAGGTCATACTCACTCACTGATCGAGGGGGCCATACTCACTCACTGATCGAGGAGGTCATAATCACTCACTGATCGAGGGGGCCATACTCACTCACTGATCGAGGGGGCCATACTCACTCACTGATTGAGGGGACCATACTCACTCACTGATCGAGGGGGTCATACTCACTCACTGATCGAGGGGGCCATACTCATTCACTGGTCGAGGGGGACATGCTCACTCACTGATCGAGGAGGCCATTCTCACTCACTGATCGAGGAGGTCAAACTCACTCACTGATCGAGGGGGCCATACTCACTCACTGATCGAGGGGGCCATTCGCACTCAGTGATCGAGGAGGTCAAACTCACTCACTGATCGAGGGGGCCATACTCACTCACTGATCGAGGGGGCCGTACTCACTCACTGATTGAGGAGGCCATTCTCACTCACTGATCGAGGAAGTAAAACTCACTCATTGATCAAGGGGGCCATACTCACTCACTGATCGAGGAGGTCATCCTCACTCACTGATCGAGGAGGTCAAACTCACTCACTGATTGAGGAGGTCAAGCTCACTCACTGATCGAGGGGGCAGTACTCACTCATTGATTGAGGGGGCCATTCTCAAAGATCGAGGTGGTCATACCCACTCACTGATCAAGGGGTCCATACTCACTCATTGTTCGAGGAGGTCATACTCACTCACTGATCGAGGAGGTCATACTCACTCACTGATCGAGGGGGCCATACACACTCACTGATCGAGGGGGCCATACTCACTCACTGATCGAGGGGGTCATACTCACTCACTGATCGAAGAGGTCATACTCACTCACTGATCGAGGAGGTCAAACTCACTCACTGATCGAGGGGGCCGTACTCACTCATTGATTGAGGGGGCCATACTCACTGATTGAGGGGGTCATACACACTCACTGATCGAGGGGTCCATACTCACTCATTGAGCGAGGAGGTCATACTCACTCACTGATCGAGGAGGTCATAATCACTCACTGATCGAGGGGTCCATACTCACTCACTGATCGAGGGGGCCATAATCACTCACTAATCGAGGGGGCCATACTCACTCACTGATCGAGGAGGTCATAATCACTCACTGCTCGAGGGGTCCATACTCACTCACTGATCGAGGGGGCCATACTCACTCACTAATCGAGGGGGCCATACTCACTCACAGATTGAGGGCGTCATACTCACTCACTGATCGAGGAGGTCAAACTCACTCACTGATCGAGGGGGCCATACTCACTCATTGACCGAGGAGGTCATACTCACTCACTGATCGAGGAGGTCAAACTCACTCACTGATCGAGGGGGCCATTCTCACTCACTGATCGAGGGATCCATACTCACTGATCAAGGGATCCATACTTACTCATTGATCGAGGAGGTCATACTCACTCACTGATCAAGGAGGTCATAATCACTCACTGATCGAGGGATCCATACTCACTCACCGATCGAGGGGGCCATACTCACTCACTGATCGAGGGGGCCATTCTCACTCACAGATCGAGGGGGTCATGCTCACTCACTGATCGAGGGGGTCATACTCACTCACTGATCGAGGGGTCCATACTCACTCATAGATCGAGGAGGTCATACTCACTCACTGATCGAGGGGGCCATACTTACTCATTGATCGAGGAGGTCATACTCACTTACTGATTGAGGGGGTCATACTCACTCACTGATCGAAGAGGTCATACTCACTCACTGATCGAGGAGGTCATACTCACTCACTGATTGAGGGGGTCATACTCACTCACTGATCGAAGAGGTCATACTCACTCACTGATCGAGGAGGTCAAACTCACTCACTGATCGAGGGGGCCATACTCACTCACTGATCGAGGGGGCCATTCTCACTCACTGATCGAGGAGGTCAAACTCACTCACTGATCGAGGGGGCCATACTCACTCACTGATCGAGGGGGCCGTACTCACTCACTGATTGAGGAGGTCATTCTCACTCACTGATCGAGGATGTAAAACTCACTCATTGATCAAGGGGGCCATACTCACTCACTGATCGAGGAGGTCATCCTCACTCACTGATCGAGGAGGTCAAACTCACTCACTGATTGAGGAGGTCAAGCTCACTCACTGATTGAGGGGGCAGTACTCACTCATTGATTGAGGGGACCATTCTCACTGATCGAGGTGGTCATACCCACTCACTGATCAAGGGGTCCATACTCACTCATTGTTCGAGGAGGTCATACTTACTCACTGATCGAGGAGGTCATATTCACTCACTGATCAAGGGGGCCATACTCACTCACTGATCGAGGGGGCCATACTCACTCACTGATTGAGGGGGCCATACTCACTCACTGATCGTGGGGGCCATACTTACTCATTGATCGAGGGGTCCATGCTCACTCACTGATCAAGGAGGTCATAATCACTCACTGATCGAGGGGTCCATACTCACTCACTGATCGAGGGGTCCATACTCACTCACTGATCGAGGGGGGTCATACTCACTCACTGATCGAGGGGGCCATACTTACTCATTGATCGAGGAGGTCATACTCACTCACTGATCGAGGGGGCCATACTCACTCACTGATCGAGAGGGTCATACTCACTCACTGATCGAGGAGGTCAAACTCACTCACTGATCGAGGGGGCCATACTCAATCACTCACGGATCGAGGGGGCCATACTCACTCACTGATCGAGGAGGTCATACTCACTCACTGATCGAGGAGGTCAAACTCACTCACTGATCGAGGGGGCCATTCTCACTCACTGATCGAGGAGGTCAAACTCACTCACTGATCGAGGGGGCCATACTCACTCACTGATCGAGGGGGACCTGCTCACTCACTGATCGAGGGGACCATATTCACTCACTGATCGAGGGGGCCATACTTACTCATTGATCGAGGAGGTCATACTCACTTACTGATTGAGGGGGTCATACTCACTCACTGATCGAAGAGGTCATACTCACTCACTGATTGAGGAGGTCATACTCACTCACTGATTGAGGGGGTCATACTCACTCACTGATCGAAGAGGTCATACGCACTCACTGATCGAGGAGGTCAAACTCACTCACTGATCGAGGGGGCCATACTCAATCACTCACGGATCGAGGGGGCCATACTCACTCACTGATCGAGGAGGTCATACTCACTCACTGATCGAGGAGGTCAAACTCACTCACTGATCGAGGGGGCCATTCTCACTCACTGATCGAGGAGGTCAAACTCACTCACTGATCGAGGGGGCCATACTCACTCACTGATCGAGGGGGACATGCTCACTCACTGATCGAGGGGACCATATTCACTCACTGATCGAGGGGGCCATACTTACTCATTGATCGAGGAGGTCAAACTCACTCACTGATTGAGGAGGTCAAGCTCACTCACTGATCGAAGAGGTCATACTCACTCACTGATTGAGGAGGTCATACTCACTCACTGATTGAGGGGGTCATACTCACTCACTGATCGAAGAGGTCATACTCACTCACTGATCGAGGAGGTCAAACTCACTCACTGATCGAGGGGGCCATACTCAATCACTCACTGATCGAGGGGGCCATACTCACTCACTGATCGAGGGGGACATGCTCACTCACTGATTGAGGGGACCATACTCAATCACTGATCGAGGGGGTCATACTCACTCACTGATCGAGGAGGTCAAACTCACTCACTGATTGAGGAGGTCAAGCTCACTCACTGATCGAGGGGGCAGTACTCACTCATTGATTGAGGGGGCCATTCTCACTGATCGAGGTGGTCATACCCACTCACTGATCAAGGGGTCCATACTCACTCATTGTTCGAGGAGGTCATACTTACTCACTGATCGAGGAGGTCATATTCACTCACTGATCGAGGGGGCCATACTCACTCACTGATCGAGGGGGCCATACTCACTCACTGATTGAGGGGGCCATACTCACTCACTGATCGTGGGGGCCATACTTACTCATTGATCGAGGGGTCCATGCTCACTCACTGATCAAGGAGGTCATAATCACTCACTGATCGAGGGGTCCATACTCACTCACTGATCGAGGGGTCCATACTCACTCATTGATCGAGGAGGTCATACTCACTCACTGATCGAGGAGGTCATAATCACTCACTGATCGAGGGGTCCATACTCACTCACTGATCGAGGGGGCCATACACACTCACTAATCGAGGGGGACATACTCACTCACTGATCGAGGGGGCCATACGCACTCACTGATCGAGGAGGTCATAATCACTCACTGATCGAGGGGGCCATACTCACTCACTGATCGAGGGGGCCATACTCACTCACTGATCGAGGAGGTCAAACTCACTCACTGATCGAGGTGGCCATACTCACTCATTGATCGAGGAGGTCATACTCACTCACTGATCGAGGGGGCCATACTCACTCACTGATCGAGGAGGTCATAATCACTCACTGATCGAGGGGGCCATACTCACTCACTGATCGAGGGGGCCATACTCACTCACTGATTGAGGGGACCATACTCACTCACTGATCGAGGGGGTCATACTCACTCACTGATCGAGGGGGCCATACTCATTCACTGGTCGAGGGGGACATGCTCACTCACTGATCGAGGAGGCCATTCTCACTCACTGATCGAGGAGGTCAAACTCACTCACTGATCGAGGGGGCCATACTCACTCACTGATCGAGGGGGCCATTCGCACTCAGTGATCGAGGAGGTCAAACTCACTCACTGATCGAGGGGGCCATACTCACTCACTGATCGAGGGGGCCGTACTCACTCACTGATTGAGGAGGCCATTCTCACTCACTGATCGAGGAAGTAAAACTCACTCATTGATCAAGGGGGCCATACTCACTCACTGATCGAGGAGGTCATCCTCACTCACTGATCGAGGAGGTCAAACTCACTCACTGATTGAGGAGGTCAAGCTCACTCACTGATCGAGGGGGCAGCACTCACTCATTGATTGAGGGGGCCATTCTCAAAGATCGAGGTGGTCATACCCACTCACTGATCAAGGGGTCCATACTCACTCATTGTTCGAGGAGGTCATACTCACTCACTGATCGAGGAGGTCATACTCACTCACTGATCGAGGGGGCCATACACACTCACTGATCGAGGGGGCCATACTCACTCACTGATCGAGGGGGTCATACTCACTCACTGATCGAAGAGGTCATACTCACTCACTGATCGAGGAGGTCAAACTCACTCACTGATCGAGGGGGCCGTACTCACTCATTGATTGAGGGGGCCATACTCACTGATTGAGGGGGTCATACACACTCACTGATCGAGGGGTCCATACTCACTCATTGAGCGAGGAGGTCATACTCACTCACTGATCGAGGAGGTCATAATCACTCACTGATCGAGGGGTCCATACTCACTCACTGATCGAGGGGGCCATAATCACTCACTAATCGAGGGGGCCATACTCACTCACTGATCGAGGAGGTCATAATCACTCACTGCTCGAGGGGTCCATACTCACTCACTGATCGAGGGGGCCATACTCACTCACTAATCGAGGGGGCCATACTCACTCACAGATTGAGGGCGTCATACTCACTCACTGATCGAGGAGGTCAAACTCACTCACTGATCGAGGGGGCCATACTCACTCATTGACCGAGGAGGTCATACTCACTCACTGATCGAGGAGGTCAAACTCACTCACTGATCGAGGGGGCCATTCTCACTCACTGATCGAGGGATCCATACTCACTCACTGATCAAGGGATCCATACTTACTCATTGATCGAGGAGGTCATACTCACTCACTGATCAAGGAGGTCATAATCACTCACTGATCGAGGGATCCATACTCACTCACCGATCGAGGGGGCCATACTCACTCACTGATCGAGGGGGCCATTCTCACTCACAGATCGAGGGGGTCATGCTCACTCACTGATCGAGGGGGTCATACTCACTCACTGATCGAGGGGTCCATACTCACTCATAGATCGAGGAGGTCATACTCACTCACTGATCGAGGGGGCCATACTTACTCATTGATCGAGGAGGTCATACTCACTTACTGATTGAGGGGGTCATACTCACTCACTGATCGAAGAGGTCATACTCACTCACTGATCGAGGAGGTCATACTCACTCACTGATTGAGGGGGTCATACTCACTCACTGATCGAAGAGGTCATACTCACTCACTGATCGAGGAGGTCAAACTCACTCACTGATCGAGGGGGCCATACTCACTCACTGATCGAGGGGGCCATTCTCACTCACTGATCGAGGAGGTCAAACTCACTCACTGATCGAGGGGGCCATACTCACTCACTGATCGAGGGGGCCGTACTCACTCACTGATTGAGGAGGTCATTCTCACTCACTGATCGAGGATGTAAAACTCACTCATTGATCAAGGGGGCCATACTCACTCACTGATCGAGGAGGTCATCCTCACTCACTGATCGAGGAGGTCAAACTCACTCACTGATTGAGGAGGTCAAGCTCACTCACTGATTGAGGGGGCAGTACTCACTCATTGATTGAGGGGACCATTCTCACTGATCGAGGTGGTCATACCCACTCACTGATCAAGGGGTCCATACTCACTCATTGTTCGAGGAGGTCATACTTACTCACTGATCGAGGAGGTCATATTCACTCACTGATCAAGGGGGCCATACTCACTCACTGATCGAGGGGGCCATACTCACTCACTGATTGAGGGGGCCATACTCACTCACTGATCGTGGGGGCCATACTTACTCATTGATCGAGGGGTCCATGCTCACTCACTGATCATGGAGGTCATAATCACTCACTGATCGAGGGGTCCATACTCACTCACTGATCGAGGGGTCCATACTCACTCACTGATCGAGGGGGGTCATACTCACTCACTGATCGAGGGGGCCATACTTACTCATTGATCGAGGAGGTCATACTCACTCACTGATCGAGGGGGCCATACTCACTCACTGATCGAGAGGGTCATACTCACTCACTGATCGAGGAGGTCAAACTCACTCACTGATCGAGGGGGCCATACTCAATCACTCACGGATCGAGGGGGCCATACTCACTCACTGATCGAGGAGGTCATACTCACTCACTGATCGAAGAGGTCAAACTCACTCACTGATCGAGGAGGCCATTCTCACTCACTGATCGAGGAGGTCAAACTCACTCACTGATCGAGGGGGCCATACTCACTCACTGATCGAGGGGGACCTGCTCACTCACTGATCGAGGGGACCATATTCACTCACTGATCGAGGGGGCCATACTTACTCATTGATCGAGGAGGTCATACTCACTTACTGATTGAGGGGGTCATACTCACTCACTGATCGAAGAGGTCATACTCACTCACTGATTGAGGAGGTCATACTCACTCACTGATTGAGGGGGTCATACTCACTCACTGATCGAAGAGGTCATACGCACTCACTGATCGAGGAGGTCAAACTCACTCACTGATCGAGGGGGCCATACTCAATCACTCACGGATCGAGGGGGCCATACTCACTCACTGATCGAGGAGGTCATACTCACTCACTGATCGAGGAGGTCAAACTCACTCACTGATCGAGGGGGCCATTCTCACTCACTGATCGAGGAGGTCAAACTCACTCACTGATCGAGGGGGCCATACTCACTCACTGATCGAGGGGGACATGCTCACTCACTGATCGAGGGGACCATATTCACTCACTGATCGAGGGGGCCATACTTACTCATTGATCGAGGAGGTCAAACTCACTCACTGATTGAGGAGGTCAAGCTCACTCACTGATCGAAGAGGTCATACTCACTCACTGATTGAGGAGGTCATACTCACTCACTGATTGAGGGGGTCATACTCACTCACTGATCGAAGAGGTCATACTCACTCACTGATCGAGGAGGTCAAACTCACTCACTGATCGAGGGGGCCATACTCAATCACTCACGGATCGAGGGGGCCATACTCACTCACTGATCGAGGAGGTCATACTCACTCACTGATCGAGGAGGTCAAACTCACTCACTGATCGAGGGGGCCATTCTCACTCACTGATCGAGGAGGTCAAACTCACTCACTGATCGAGGGGGCCATACTCACTCACTGATCGAGGGGGACATGCTCACTCACTGATTGAGGGGACCATACTCAATCACTGATCGAGGGGGTCATACTCACTCACTGATCGAGGAGGTCAAACTCACTCACTGATTGAGGAGGTCAAGCTCACTCACTGATCGAGGGGGCAGTACTCACTCATTGATTGAGGGGGCCATTCTCACTGATCGAGGTGGTCATACCCACTCACTGATCAAGGGGTCCATACTCACTCATTGTTCGAGGAGGTCATACTTACTCACTGATCGAGGAGGTCATATTCACTCACTGATCAAGGGGGCCATACTCACTCACTGATCGAGGGGGCCATACTCACTCACTGATTGAGGGGGCCATACTCACTCACTGATCGTGGGGGCCATACTTACTCATTGATCGAGGGGTCCATGCTCACTCACTGATCAAGGAGGTCATAATCACTCACTGATCGAGGGGTCCATACTCACTCACTGATCGAGGGGTCCATACTCACTCACTGATCGAGGGGGGTCATACTCACTCACTGATCGAGGGGGCCATACTTACTCATTGATCGAGGAGGTCATACTCACTCACTGATCGAGGGGGCCATACTCACTCACTGATCGAGAGGGTCATACTCACTCACTGATCGAGGAGGTCAAACTCACTCACTGATCGAGGGGGCCATACTCAATCACTCACGGATCGAGGGGGCCATACTCACTCACTGATCGAGGAGGTCATACTCACTCACTGATCGAGGAGGTCAAACTCACTCACTGATCGAGGGGGCCATTCTCACTCACTGATCGAGGAGGTCAAACTCACTCACTGATCGAGGGGGCCATACTCACTCACTGATCGAGGGGGACCTGCTCACTCACTGATCGAGGGGACCATATTCACTCACTGATCGAGGGGGCCATACTTACTCATTGATCGAGGAGGTCATACTCACTTACTGATTGAGGGGGTCATACTCACTCACTGATCGAAGAGGTCATACTCACTCACTGATTGAGGAGGTCATACTCACTCACTGATTGAGGGGGTCATACTCACTCACTGATCGAAGAGGTCATACGCACTCACTGATCGAGGAGGTCAAACTCACTCACTGATCGAGGGGGCCATACTCAATCACTCACGGATCGAGGGGGCCATACTCACTCACTGATCGAGGAGGTCATACTCACTCACTGATCGAGGAGGTCAAACTCACTCACTGATCGAGGGGGCCATTCTCACTCACTGATCGAGGAGGTCAAACTCACTCACTGATCGAGGGGGCCATACTCACTCACTGATCGA
Organism: Carcharodon carcharias; assembly: GCF_017639515.1. Lineage (NCBI taxonomy): Eukaryota > Metazoa > Chordata > Chondrichthyes > Lamniformes > Lamnidae > Carcharodon > Carcharodon carcharias. Next base: position 38,079,018 of record NC_054476.1, on the reverse strand, counting down.
GGGGGACATGCTCACTCACTGATCGAGGGGACCATATTCACTCACTGATCGAGGGGGCCATACTTACTCATTGATCGAGGAGGTCAAACTCACTCACTGATTGAGGAGGTCAAGCTCACTCACTGATCGAAGAGGTCATACTCACTCACTGATTGAGGAGGTCATACTCACTCACTGATTGAGGGGGTCATACTCACTCACTGATCGAAGAGGTCATACTCACTCACTGATCGAGGAGGTCAAACTCACTCACTGATCGAGGGGGCCATACTCAATCACTCACGGATCGAGGGGGCCATACTCACTCACTGATCGAGGAGGTCATACTCACTCACTGATCGAGGAGGTCAAACTCACTCACTGATCGAGGGGGCCATTCTCACTCACTGATCGAGGAGGTCAAACTCACTCACTGATCGAGGGGGCCATACTCACTCACTGATCGAGGGGGACATGCTCACTCACTGATTGAGGGGACCATACTCAATCACTGATCGAGGGGGTCATACTCACTCACTGATCGAGGAGGTCAAACTCACTCACTGATTGAGGAGGTCAAGCTCACTCACTGATCGAGGGGGCAGTACTCACTCATTGATTGAGGGGGCCATTCTCACTGATCGAGGTGGTCATACCCACTCACTGATCAAGGGGTCCATACTCACTCATTGTTCGAGGAGGTCATACTTACTCACTGATCGAGGAGGTCATATTCACTCACTGATCGAGGGGGCCATACTCACTCACTGATCGAGGGGGCCATACTCACTCACTGATTGAAGGGGCCATACTCACTCACTGATCGTGGGGGCCATACTTACTCATTGATCGAGGGGTCCATACTCACTCACTGATCAAGGAGGTCATAATCACTCACTGATCGAGGGGTCCATACTCACTCACTGATCGAGGGGTCCATACTCACTCACTGATCGAGGGGGGTCATACTCACTCACTGATCGAGGGGGCCATACTTACTCATTGATCGAGGAGGTCATACTCACTCACTGATCGAGGCGGCCATACTCACTCACTGATCGAGAGGGTCATACTCACTCACTGATCGAGGAGGTCAAACTCACTCACTGATCGAGGGGGCCATACTCAATCACTCACGGATCGAGGGGGCCATACTCACTCACTGATCGAGGAGGTCATACTCACTCACTGATCGAGGAGGTCAAACTCACTCACTGATCGAGGGGGCCATTCTCACTCACTGATCGAGGAGGTCAAACTCACTCACTGATCGAGGGGGCCATACTCACTCACTGATCGAGGGGGACATGCTCACTCACTGATCGAGGGGACCATATTGACTCACTGATCGAGGGGGCCATACTTACTCATTGATCGAGGAGGTCATACTCACTTACTGATTGAGGGGGTCATACTCACTCACTGATCGAAGAGGTCATACTCACTCACTGATTGAGGAGGTCATACTCACTCACTGATTGAGGGGGTCATACTCACTCACTGATCGAAGAGGTCATACGCACTCACTGATCGAGGAGGTCAAACTCACTCACTGATCGAGGGGGCCATACTCAATCACTCACGGATCGAGGGGGCCATACTCACTCACTGATCGAGGAGGTCATACTCACTCACTGATCGAGGAGGTCAAACTCACTCACTGATCGAGGGGGCCATTCTCACTCACTGATCGAGGAGGTCAAACTCACTCACTGATCGAGGGGGCCATACTCACTCACTGATCGAGGGGGACATGCTCACTCACTGATCGAGGGGACCATATTCACTCACTGATCGAGGGGGCCATACTTACTCATTAATCGAGGAGGTCAAACTCACTCACTGATTGAGGAGGTCAAGCTCACTCACTGATCGAAGAGGTCATACTCACTCACTGATTGAGGAGGTCATACTCACTCACTGATTGAGGGGGTCATACTCACTCACTGATCGAAGAGGTCATACTCACTCACTGATCGAGGAGGTCAAACTCACTCACTGATCGAGGGGGCCATACTCAATCACTCACGGATCGAGGGGGCCATACTCACTCACTGATCGAGGAGGTCATACTCACTCACTGATCGAGGAGGTCAAACTCACTCACTGATCGAGGGGGCCATTCTCACTCACTGATCGAGGAGGTCAAACTCACTCACTGATCGAGGGGGCCATACTCACTCACTGATCGAGGGGGACATGCTCACTCACTGATTGAGGGGACCATACTCAATCACTGATCGACGGGGTCATACTCACTCACTGATCGAGGAGGTCAAACTCACTCACTGATTGAGGAGGTCAAGCTCACTCACTGATCGAGGGGGCAGTACTCACTCATTGATTGAGGGGGCCATTCTCACTGATCGAGGTGGTCATACCCACTCACTGATCAAGGGGTCCATACTCACTCATTGTTCGAGGAGGTCATACTTACTCACTGATCGAGGAGGTCATATTGACTCACTGATCGAGGGGGCCATACTCACTCACTGATCGAGGGGGCCATACTCACTCACTGATTGAAGGGGCCATACTCACTCACTGATCGTGGGGGCCATACTTACTCATTGATCGAGGGGTCCATACTCACTCACTGATCAAGGAGGTCATAATCACTCACTGATCGAGGGGTCCATACTCACTCACTGATCGAGGGGTCCATACTCACTCACTGATCGAGGAGGTCATACTCACTCACTGATCGAGGAGGTCAAACTCACTCACTGATCGAGGTGGCCATACTCACTCACTGATTGAGAGTGTCAAACTCACTCACTGATTGAGGAGGTCAAGCTCACTCACTGATCGAGGGGGCCATACTCACTCACAGATTGAGGGGGTCATACTCACTCACTGATCGAGGGGTCCATACTCACTCATTGATCGAGGAGGTCATACTCACTCACTGATCGAGGAGGTCATAATCACTCACTGATCGAGGGGTCCATACTCACTCACTGATCGAGGGGGCCATACTCACTCACTGATCGAGAGGGTCATACTCACTCACTGATCGAGGAGGTCAAACTCACTCACTGATCGAGGGGGCCATTCTCACTCACTGATCGAGGAGTTCAAACTCACTCACTGATCGATGGGGCCATACTCACTCACTGATTGAGAGTGTCAAACTCACTCACTGATTGAGGAGGTCAAGCTCACTCACTGATCGAGGGGGCCATACTCACTCACAGATTGAGGGGGTCATACTCACTCACTGATCGAGGGGTCCATACTCACTCATTGATCGAGGAGGTCATACTCACTCACTGATCGAGGAGGTCATAATCACTCACTGATCGAGGGGTCCATACTCACTCACTGATCGAGGGGGCCTTACTCACTCACTGATCGAGAGGGTCATACTCACTCACTGATCGAGGAGGTCAAACTCACTCACTGATCGAGGGGGCCATTCTCACTCACTGATCGAGGAGGTCAAACTCACTCACTGATCGAGGGGGCCATACTCACTCACTGATCGAGGGGGACATGCTCACTCACTGATCGAGGGGACCATACTCACTCACTGATCGAGGAGGTCATCCTCACTCACTGATCGAGGAGGTCAAACTCACTCACTGATCGAGGGGGTCATCCTCACTCACTGATCGAGGAGGTCAAACTCACACACTGATCGAGGGGGCCATACTCACTCACTGATCGAGGGGGACATGCTCACTCACTGATCGAGGGGACCATACTCACTCACTGATCGAGGGGGTCATACTCACTCACTGATCGAGGGGGCCATACTTACTCATTGATCGAGGGGTCCATACTCACTCACTGATCGAGGGGACCATACTCACTCACTGATCGAGGAGGTCATACTCACTCACTGATCGAGGGGGCCATACTCATTCACTGGTCGAGGGGGACATGCTCACTCACTGATCGAGGAGGCCATTCTCATTCACTGATCGAGGAGGTCAAACTCACTCACTGATCAAGGGGGCCATACTCACTCACTGATTGAGGGGGCCGTACTCACTCACTGATCGAGGGGGCCATACTCACTCACTGATTGAGGGGGCCATACTCACTCATTGATCGAGGGGGCCGTACTCACTCACTGATTGAGGAGGTCATTCTCACTCACTGATCGAGGATGTAAAACTCACTCACTGATCAAGGATGTAAAACTCACTCACTGATCGAGGGGTCCATACTCACTCACTGATCAAGGGGGCCATTCTCACTCACTGATCGAGGAGGTCATCCTCACTCACTGATCGAGGAGGTCATACTCACTCACTGATTGAGGAGGTCAAACTCACTCACTGATCGAGGGGGCAGTACTCACTCATTGATTGAGGGGGCCATACTCACTGATCGAGGGGGTCACACCCACTCACTGATCAAGGGGTCCATACTCACTCACTGATCGAGGGGGCCATACACACTCATCGATCGAGGAGGTCATACTCACTCACTGATCGAGGGGGTCAAACTCACTCACTGATCGAGGAGGTCAAACTCACTCACTGATCGAGGGGTCCATACTCACTCATTGATCGAGGGGGCCATACCCACTCATTGATCGAGGAGGTCATACTCACTCATTGATCGAGGAGGTCATAATCACTCACTGATTGAGGAGGTCATAATCACTCACTGATCGAGGGGGCCATACTCACTCACTGATCGAGGAGGTCATAATCACTCACTGATCGAGGAGGTCAAACTCACTTACTCATCGAGGGGGTCAAACTCACTCACTGATCGAGGAGGTCATAATCACTCACTGATCGAGGAGGTCAAACTCACTTACTGATCGAGGGGGTCAAACTCACTCACTGATTGAGGAGGTCATACTCACTTACTGATCGAGGAGGTCAAACTCACTCACTGATCGAGGGGGCCATACTCACTCATTGATCGAGGAGGTCATACTCACTCACTGATCGAGGAGGTCATAATCACTCACTGATCGAGGGATCCATACTCACTCACTGATCGAGGGGGTCATGCTCACTCACTGATCGAGGGGGCCATACTCACTCACTGATCGAGGGGGTCATACTCACTCACTGATCAAGGAGGTCATAATCACTCACTGATCGAGGGGTCCATGCTCACTCACTGATCAAGTGGTCCATAATCACTCACTGATCGAGGGGTCCATGCTCACTCACTGATCGAGGGGGCCATACTCACTCACTGATTGAGGAGGTCATAATTACTCACTGATCGAGGGGGCCATACTCACTCATTGATCGAGGAGGTCAAACTCACTCACTGATCGAGGGGGCCGTACTCACTCATTGATTGAGGGGGCCATACTCACTGATTGAGTGGGTCTTACACACTCACTGATCGAGGGGTCCATACTCACTCATTGATCGAGGAGGTCATACTCACTCACTGATCGAGGAGGTCATAATCACTCACTGATCGAGGGGTCCATACTCACTCACTGATCGAGGGGGCCATACTCACTCACTAATCGAGGGGGCCATACTCACTCACTGATCGAGGAGGTCATAATCACTCACTGATCGAGGGGTCCATACTCACTCACTGATCGAGGGGGCCATACTCACTCACTAATCGAGGGGGCCATACTCACTCACAGATTGAGGGGGTCATACTCACTCACTGATCGAGGAGGTCAAACTCACTCACTGATCGAGGGGGCCATACTCACTCATTGATCAAGGAGGTCATACTCACTTACTGATCGAGGAGGTCAAACTCACTCACTGATCGAGGTGGCCATACTCACTCATTGATCGAGGAGGTCATACTCACTCACTGATCGAGGGGGTCATACTCACTCACTGATCGAGGAGGTCATACTCACTCACTGATCGAGGAGGTCATAATCACTCACTGATCGAGGGATCCATACTCACTCACTGATCGAGGGATCCATACTTACTCATTGATCGAGGAGGTCATACTCACTCACTGATCAAGGAGGTCATAATCACTCACTGATCGAGGGATCCATACTCACTCACCGATCGTGGGGGCCATACTCACTCACTGATCGAGGGGGCCATACTCACTCACAGATCGAGGGGGTCATGCTCACTCACTGATCGAGAGGGTCATACTCACTCACTGATCGAGGGGTCCATACTCACTCATAGATCGAGGAGGTCATACTCACCCACTGATCGAGGGGGCCATACTTACTCATTGATCGAGGAGGTCATACTCACTTACTGATTGAGGGGGTCATACTCACTCACTGATCGAGGGGTCCATACTCACTCACTGATCGAGGGGTCCATACTCACTCACTGATCGAGGAGGTCATACTCACTCACTGATCGAGGAGGTCAAACTCACTCACTGATCGAGGGGGCCATACTCACTCACTGATTGAGAGTGTCAAACTCACTCACTGATTGAGGAGGTCAAGCTCACTCACTGATCGAGGGGGCCATACTCTCTCACAGATTGAGGGGGTCATACTCACTCACTGATCGAGGGGTCCATACTCACTCATTGATAGAGGAGGTCATACTCACTCACTGATCGAGGAGGTCATAATCACTCACTGATCGAGGGGTCCATACTCACTCACTGATCGAGGGGGCCATACTCACTCACTGATCGAGAGGGTCATACTCACTCACTGATCGAGGAGGTCAAACTCACTCACTGATCGAGGGGGCCATACTCAATCACTCACGGATCGAGGGGGCCATACTCACTCACTGATCGAGGAGGTCATACTCACTCACTGATCGAGGAGTTCAAACTCACTCACTGATCGAGGGGGCCATACTCACTCACTGATTGAGGGGGCCGTACTCACTCACTGATCGAGGGGGCCATACTCACTCACTGATTGAGGGGGCCATACTCACTCATTGATCGAGGGGGCTGTACTCACTCACTGATTGAGGAGGTCATTCTCACTCACTGCTCGAGGATGTAAAACTCACTGATCAAGGATGTAAAATTCACTCACTGATCGAGGGGTCCATACTCACTCACTGATCAAGGGGGCCATTCTCACTCACTGATCGAGGAGGTCATCCTCACTCACTGATCGAGGAGGTCAAACTCACTCACTGATTGAGGAGGTCAAACTCACTCACTGATCGAGGGGGCAGTACTCACTCATTGATTGAGGGGGCCATACTCACTGATCGAGGGGGTCACACCCACTCACTGATCAAGGGGTCCATACTCACTCATCGTTCGAGGAGGTCATACTCACTCACTGATCGAGGAGGTCATAATCACTCACTGATCGAGGGGTCCATACTCACTCACTGATCGAGGGGTCCATACTCACTCACTGATCGAGGGGGCCATATTCACTCACTGATCGAGGGGGCCATACTCACTCACAGATTGAGGGGGTCATACTCACTCACTGATCGAGGGGGGTCATACTCACTCACTGATCGAGGGGGCCATACTTACTCATTGATCGAGGAGGTCATACTCACTCACTGATCGAGGGGGCCATACTCACTCACTGATCGAGAGGGTCATACTCACTCACTGATCGAGGAGGTCAAACTCACTCACTGATCGAGGGGGCCATACTCAATCACTCACGGATCGAGGGGGCCATACTCACTCACTGATCGAGGAGGTCATATTCACTCACTGATCGAGGAGGTCAAACTCACTCACTGATCGAGGGGGCCATTCTCACTCACTGATCGAGGAGGTCAAACTCACTCACTGATCGAGGGGGCCATACTCACTCACTGATCGAGGGGGACATGCTCACTCACTGATCGAGGGGACCATATTCACTCACTGATCGAGGGGGCCATACTTACTCATTGATCGAGGAGGTCATACTCACTTACTGATTGAGGGGGTCATACTCACTCACTGATCGAAGAGGTCATACTCACTCACTGATTGAGGAGGTCATACTCACTCACTGATTGAGGGGGTCATACTCACTCACTGATCGAAGAGGTCATACTCACTCACTGATCGAGGAGGTCAAACTCACTCACTGATCGAGGGGGCCATACTCAATCACTCACGGATCGAGGGGGCCATACTCACTCACTGATCGAGGAGGTCATACTCACTCACTGATCGAGGAGGTCAAACTCACTCACTGATCGAGGGGGCCATTCTCACTCACTGATCGAGGAGGTCAAACTCACTCACTGATCGAGGGGGCCATACTCACTCACTGATCGATGGGGCTGTACTCACTCACTGATTGAGGAGGCCATTCTCACTCACTGATCGAGGATGTAAAACTCACTCATTGATCAAGGGGGCCATACTCACTCACTGATCGAGGAGGTCATCCTCACTCACTGATCGAGGAGGTCAAACTCACTCACTGATTGAGGAGGTCAAGCTCACTCACTGATCGAGGGGGCAGTACTCATTCATTGATTGAGGGGGCCATTCTCACTGATCGAGGTGGTCATACCCACTCTTATCAAGGGTTCCATACTCACTCATTGTTCGAGGAAGTCATACTCACTCACTGATCGAGGAGGTCATACTCACTCACTGATCGAGGGGGCCATACCCACTCACTGATCGAGGGGGCCATACTCACTCACTGATCGAGGGGGCCATACTCACTCACTGATCGAGGGGGCCATACTTACTCATTGATCGAGGGGTCCATACTCACTCACTGATCAAGGAGGTCATAATCACTCACTGATCGAGGGGTCCATACTCACTCACTGATCGAGGGGTCCATACTCACTCACTGATCGAGGAGGTCATACTCACTCACTGATCGAGGAGGTCAAACTCACTCACTGATCGAGGGGGCCATACTCACTCACTGATTGAGTGTCAAACTCACTCACTGATTGAGGAGGTCAAGCTCACTCACTGATCGAGGGGGCCATACTCACTCACAGATTGAGGTGGTCATACTCACTCACTGATCGAGGGGTCCATACTCACTCATTGATCGAGGAGGTCATAATCACTCACTGATCGAGGGGTCCATACTCACTCACTGATCGATGGGGCCATACTCACTCACTGATCGAGAGGGTCATACTCACTCACTGATCGAGGAGGTCAAACTCACTCACTGATCGAGGAGGCCATACTCAATCACTTACGGATCGAGGGGGCCATACTCACTCACTGATCGAGGAGGTCATACTCACTCACTGATCAAGGAGGTCAAACTCACTCACTGATCGAGGGGGCCATACTCATTCACTGGTGAGGGGGACATGCTCACTCACTGATCGAGGAGGTCATACTCACTCACTGATCGAGGAGGTCAAACTCACTCACTGATCGAGGGGGCCATTCTCACTCACTGATCGAGGAGGTCAAACTCACTCACTGATCGAGGGGGCCATACTCACTCACTGATCGAGGGGGACATGCTCACTCACTGATCGAGGGGACCATACTCACTCACTGATCGAGGGGGTCATACTCACTCACTGATCGAGGGGGCCATACTTACTCATTGATCGAGGGGTCCATAATCACTCACTGATCGAGGGGACCATGCTCACTCACTGATCGAGGAGGTCATACTCACTCACTGATCGAGGGGGCCATACTCATTCACTGGTCGAGGGGGACATGCTCACTCACTGATCGAGGAGGCCATTCTCACTCACTGATCGAGGAGGTCAAACTCACTCACTGATCAAGGGGGCCATACTAACTCACTGATTGAGGGGGCCGTACTCACTCACTGATCGAGGGGGCCATACTCACTCACTGATTGAGGGGGCCATACTCACTCATTGATCGAGGGGGCCGTACTCACTCACTGATTGAGGAGGTCATTCTCACTCACTGATCGAGGATGTAAAACTCACTCACTGATCAAGGATGTAAAACTCACTCACTGATCGAGGGGTCCATACTCACTCACTGATCAAGGGGGCCATTCTCACTCACTGATCAAGGAGGTCATCCTCACTCACTGATCGAGGAGGTCAAACTCACTCACTGATTGAGGAGGTCAAACTCACTCACTGATCGAGGGGGCAGTACTCACTCATTGATTGAGGGGGCCATACTCACTGATCGAGGGGGTCACACCCACTCACTGATCAAGGGGTCCATACTCACTCACTGATCGAGGGGGCCATACACACTCATCGATCGAGGAGGTCATACTCACTCACTGATCGAGGGGGTCAAACTCTCTCACTGATCGAGGAGGTCAAACTCACTCACTGATCGAGGGGTCCATACTCACTCATTGATCGAGGGGGCCATACCCACTCATTGATCGAGGAGGTCATACTCACTCACTGATCGAGGAGGTCATAATCACTCACTGATTGAGGAGGTCATAATCACTCACTGATCGAGGGGGCCATACTCACTCACTGATCGAGGAGGTCATAATCACTCACTGATCGAGGAGGTCAAACTCACTTACTCATCGAGGGGGTCAAACTCACTCACTGATCGAGGAGGTCATAATCACTCACTGATCGAGGAGGTCAAACTCACTTACTGATCGAGGGGGTCAAACTCACTCACTGATTGAGGAGGTCATACTCACTTACTGATCGAGGAGGTCAAACTCACTTACTGATCGAGGGGGTCAAACTCACTCACTGATTGAGGAGGTCATACTCACTCACTGATCGAGGGGTCCATACTCACTCATTGATAGAGGAGGTCATACTCACTCACTGATCAAGGAGGTCATAATCACTCACTGATCGAGGGGTCCATACTCACTCACTGATCGAGGGGGCCATACTCACTCACTGATCGAGAGGGTCATACTCACTCACTGATCGAGGGGGCCGTACTCACTCATTGATTGAGGGGGCCATACTCACTGATTGAGGGGGTCATACACACTCACTGATCGAGGGGTCCATACTCACTCATTGATCGAGGAGGTCATACTCACTCACTGATCGAGGAGGTCATAATCACTCACTGATCGAGGGGTCCATACTCACTCACTGATCGAGGGGGCCATACTCACTCACTAATCGAGGGGGCCATACTCACTCACTGATCGAGGAGGTCATAATCACTCACTGATCGAGGGGTCCATACTCACTCACTGATCGAGGGGGCCATACTCACTCACTAATCGAGGGGGCCATACTCACTCACAGATTGAGGGGGTCATACTCACTCACTGATCGAGGAGGTCAAACTCACTCACTGATCGAGGGGGCCATACTCACTCATTGATCAAGGAGGTCATACTCACTTACTGATCGAGGAGGTCAAACTCACTCACTGATCGAGGGGGCCATACTCACTCATTGATCGAGGAGGTCATACTCACTCACTGATCGAGGGGGTCATACTCACTCACTGATCGAGGAGGTCATACTCACTCACTGATCGAGGAGGTCATAATCACTCACTGATCGAGGGATCCATACTCACTCACTGATCGAGGGATCCATACTTACTCATTGATCGAGGAGGTCATACTCACTCACTGATCAAGGAGGTCATAATCACTCACTGATCGAGGGATCCATACTCACTCACCGATCGTGGGGGCCATACTCACTCACTGATCGAGGGGGCCATTCTCACTCACAGATCGAGGGGGTCATGCTCACTCACTGATCGAGAGGGTCATACTCACTCACTGATCGAGGGGTCCATACTCACTCATAGATCGAGGAGGTCATACTCACCCACTGATCGAGGGGGCCATACTTACTCATTGATCGAGGAGGTCATACTCACTTACTGATTGAGGGGGTCATACTCACTCACTGATCGAGGGGTCCATACTCACTCACTGATCGAGTGGTCCATACTCACTCACTGATCGAGGTGGTCATACTCACTCACTGATCGAGGAGGTCAAACTCACTCACTGATCGAGGGGGCCATACTCACTCACTGATTGAGAGTGTCAAACTCACTCACTGATTGAGGAGGTCAAGCTCACTCACTGATCGAGGGGGCCATACTCTCTCACAGATTGAGGGGGTCATACTCACTCACTGATCGAGGGGTCCATACTCACTCATTGATAGAGGAGGTCATACTCACTCACTGATCGAGGAGGTCATAATCACTCACTGATCGAGGGGTCCATACTCACTCACTGATCGAGGGGGCCATACTCACTCACTGATCGAGAGGGTCATACTCACTCACTGATCGAGGAGGTCAAACTCACTCACTGATCGAGGGGGCCATACTCAATCACTCACGGATCGAGGGGGCCATACTCACTCACTGATCGAGGAGGTCATACTCACTCACTGATCGAGGAGTTCAAACTCACTCACTGATCGAGGGGGCCATACTCACTCACTGATTGAGGGGGCCGTACTCACTCACTGATCGAGGGGGCCATACTCACTCACTGATTGAGGGGGCCATACTCACTCATTGATCGAGGGGGCTGTACTCACTCACTGATTGAGGAGGTCATTCTCACTCACTGCTCGAGGATGTAAAACTCACTGATCAAGGATGTAAAATTCACTCACTGATCGAGGGGTCCATACTCACTCACTGATCAAGGGGGCCATTCTCACTCACTGATCGAGGAGGTCATCCTCACTCACTGATCGAGGAGGTCAAACTCACTTACTGATTGAGGAGGTCAAACTCACTCACTGATCGAGGGGGCAGTACTCACTCATTGATTGAGGGGGCCATACTCACTGATCGAGGGGGTCACACCCACTCACTGATCAAGGGGTCCATACTCACTCATCGTTCGAGGAGGTCATACTCACTCACTGATCGAGGAGGTCATAATCACTCACTGATCGAGGGGTCCATACTCACTCACTGATCGAGGGGTCCATACTCACTCACTGATCGAGGGGGCCATACTCACTCACTAATCGAGGGGGCCATACTCACTCACAGATTGAGGGGGTCATACTCACTCACTGATCGAGGAGGTCAAACTCACTCACTGATCGAGGGGGACATGCTCACTCACTGATCGAGGGGACCATATTCACTCACTGATCGAGGGGGCCATACTTACTCATTGATCGAGGAGGTCATACTCACTTACTGATTGAGGGGGTCATACTCACTCACTGATCGAAGAGGTCATACTCACTCACTGATTGAGGAGGTCATACTCACTCACTGATTGAGGGGGTCATACTCACTCACTGATCGAAGAGGTCATACTCACTCACTGATCGAGGAGGTCAAACTCACTCACTGATCGAGGGGGCCATACTCAATCACTCACGGATCGAGGGGGCCATACTCACTCACTGATCGAGGAGGTCATACTCACTGATCGAGGAGGTCAAACTCACTCACTGATCGAAGGGGCCATTCTCACTCACTGATCGAGGAGGTCAAACTCACTCACTGATCGAGGGGGCCATACTCACTCACTGATCGATGGGGCTGTACTCACTCACTGATTGAGGAGGCCATTCTCACTCACTGATCGAGGATGTAAAACTCACTCATTGATCAAGGGGGCCATACTCACTCACTGATCGAGGAGGTCATCCTCACTCACTGATCGAGGAGGTCAAACTCACTCACTGATTGAGGAGGTCAAGCTCACTCACTGATCGAGGGGGCAGTACTCATTCATTGATTGAGGGGGCCATTCTCACTGATCGAGGTGGTCATACCCACTCTTATCAAGGGGTCCATACTCACTCATTGTTCGAGGAGGTCATACTCACTCACTGATCGAGGAGGTCATACTCACTCACTGATCGAGGGGGCCATACCCACTCACTGATCGAGGGGGCCATACTCACTCACTGATCGAGGGGGCCATACTCACTCACTGATCGAGGGGGTCTTACTTACTCATTGATCGAGGGGTCCATACTCACTCACTGATCAAGGAGGTCATAATCACTCACTGATCGAGCGGTCCATACTCACTCACTGATCGAGGGGTCCATACTCACTCACTGATCGAGGAGGTCATACTCACTCACTGATCGAGGAGGTCAAACTCACTCACTGATCGAGGGGGCCATACTCACTCACTGATTGAGTGTCAAACTCACTCACTGATTGAGGAGGTCAAGCTCACTCACTGATCGAGGGGGCCATACTCACTCACAGATTGAGGGGGTCATACTCACTCACTGATCGAGGGGTCCATACTCACTCATTGATCGAGGAGGTCATACTCACTCACTGATCGAGGAGGTCATAATCACTCACTGATCGAGGGGTCCATACTCACTCACTGATCGATGGGGCCATACTCACTCACTGATCGAGAGGGTCATACTCACTCACTGATCGAGGAGGTCAAACTCACTCACTGATCGAGGGGGCCATACTCAATCACTTACGGATCGAGGGGGCCATACTCACTCACTGATCGAGGAGGTCATACTCACTCACTGATCGAGGAGGTCAAACTCACTCACTGATCGAGGGGGCCATACTCATTCACTGGTCGAGGGGGACATGCTCACTCACTGATCGAGGAGGTCATACTCACTCACTGATCGAGGAGGTCAAACTCACTCACTGATCGAGGGGGCCATTCTCACTCACTGATCGAGGAGGTCAAACTCACTCACTGATCGAGGGGGCCATACTCACTCACTGATCGAGGGGGACATGCTCACTCACTGATCGAGGGGACCATACTCACTCACTGATCGAGGGGGTCATACTCACTCACTGATCGAGGGGGCCATACTTACTCATTGATCGAGGGGTCCATAATCACTCACTGATCGAGGGGACCATGCTCACTCACTGATCGAGGAGGTCATACTCACTCACTGTTCGAGGGGGCCATACTCATTCACTGGTCGAGGGGGACATGCTCACTCACTGATCGAGGAGGCCATTCTCACTCACTGATCGAGGAGGTCAAACTCACTCACTGATCAAGGGGGCCATACTCACTCACTGATTGAGGGGGCCGTACTCACTCACTGATCGAGGGGGCCATACTCACTCACTGATTGAGGGGGCCATACTCACTCATTGATCGAGGGGGCCGTACTCACTCACTGATTGAGGAGGTCATTCTCACTCACTGATCGAGGATGTAAAACTCACTCACTGATCAAGGATGTAAAACTCACTCACTGATCGAGGGGTCCATACTCACTCACTGATCAAGGGGGCCATTCTCACTCACTGATCGAGGAGGTCATCCTCACTCACTGATCGAGGAGGTCAAACTCACTCACTGATTGAGGAGGTCAAACTCACTCACTGATCGAGGGGGCAGTACTCACTCATTGATTGAGGGGGCCATGCTCACTGATCGAGGGGGTCACACCCACTCACTGATCAAGGGGTCCATACTCACTCACTGATCGAGGGGGCCATACACACTCATCGATCGAGGAGGTCATACTCACTCACTGATCGAGGGGGTCAAACTCACTCACTGATCGAGGAGGTCAAACTCACTCACTGATCGAGGGGTCCATACTCACTCATTGATCGAGGGGGCCATACCCACTCATTGATCGAGGAGGTCATACTCACTCATTGATCGAGGAGGTCATAATCACTCACTGATTGAGGAGGTCATAATCACTCACTGATCGAGGGGGCCATACTCACTCACTGATCGAGGAGGTCATAATCACTCACTGATCGAGGAGGTCAAACTCACTTACTCATCGAGGGGGTCAAACTCACTCACTGATCGAGGAGGTCATAATCACTCACTGATCGAGGAGGTCAAACTCACTTACTGATCGAGGGGGTCAAACTCACTCACTGATTGAGGAGGTCATACTCACTTACTGATCGAGGAGGTCAAACTCACTCACTGATCGAGGGGGCCATACTCACTCACTGATCGAGGGGGTCATACTCACTCACTGATCAAGGAGGTTATAATCACTCACTGATCGAGGGGTCCATGCTCACTCACTGATCAAGTCTTCCATAATCACTCACTGATCGAGGGGTCCATACTCACTCATTGATCGAGGAGGTCAAACTCACTCACTGATCGAGGGGGCCGTACTCACTCATTGATTGAGGGGCCATACTCACTGATTGAGGGTGTCATACACACTCACTGATCGAGGGGTCCATACTCACTCATTGATCGAGGAGGTCATACTCACTCACTGATCGAGGAGGTCATAATCACTCACTGATCGAGGGGTCCATACTCACTCACTGATCGAGGGGGCCATACTCACTCACTAATCGAGGGGGCCATACTCACTCACTGATCGAGGAGGTCATAATCACTCACTGATCGAGGGGTCCATACTCACTCACTGATCGAGGGGGCCATACTCACTCACTAATCGAGGGGGCCATACTCACTCACAGATTGAGGGGGTCATACTCACTCACTGATCGAGGAGGTCAAACTCACTCACTGATCGAGGGGGCCATACTCACTCATTGATCGAGGAGGTCATACTCACTCACTGATCGAGGAGGTCAAACTCACTCACTGATCGAGGGGGCCATACTCACTCATTGATCGAGGAGGTCATACTCACTCACTGATCGAGGGGGTCATACTCACTCACTGATCGAGGAGGTCATACTCACTCACTGATCGAGGAGGTCATAATCACTCACTGATCGAGGGATCCATACT
Source organism: Carcharodon carcharias (assembly GCF_017639515.1). NCBI lineage: Eukaryota > Metazoa > Chordata > Chondrichthyes > Lamniformes > Lamnidae > Carcharodon > Carcharodon carcharias. Next base: position 38,062,598 of record NC_054476.1, on the reverse strand, counting down.
CACTCACTGATCGAGGGATCCATACTTACTCATTGATCGAGGAGGTCATACTCACTCACTGATCAAGGAGGTCATAATCACTCACTGATCGAGGGATCCATACTCACTCACCGATCGAGGGGGCTATACTCACTCACTGATCGAGGGGGCCATTCTCACTCACAGATCGAGGGGGTCATGCTCACTCACTGATCGAGGGGGTCATACTCACTCACTGATCGAGGGGTCCATACTCACTCATAGATCGAGGAGGTCATACTCACTCACTGATCGAGGGGGCCATACTTACTCATTGATCGAGGAGGTCATACTCACTTACTGATTGAGGGGGTCATACTCACTCACTGATCGAGGGGGACATGCTCACTCACTGATCGAGGGGACCATACTCACTCACTGATCGAGGGGGTCATACTCACTCACTGATCGAGGGGGCCATACTTACTCATTGATCGAGGGGTCCATACTCACTCACTGATCGAGGGGACCATGCTCACTCACTGATCGAGGAGGTCATACTCACTCACTGATCGAGGGGGCCATACTCATTCACTGGTCGAGGGGGACATGCTCACTCACTGATCGAGGAGGCCATTCTCACTCACTGATCGAGGAGGTCAAACTCACTCACTGATCAAGGGGGCCATACTCACTCACTGATTGAGGGGGCCGTACTCACTCACTGATCGAGGGGGCCATACTCACTCACTGATTGAGGGGGCCATACTCACTCATTGATCGAGGGGGCCGTACTCACTCACTGATTGAGGAGGTCATTCTCACTCACTGATCGAGGATGTAAAACTCACTCACTGATCAAGGATGTAAAACTCACTCACTGATCGAGGGGTCCATACTCACTCACTGATCAAGGGGGCCATTCTCACTCACTGATCGAGGAGGTCATCCTCACTCACTGATCGAGGAGGTCATACTCACTCAGTGATTGAGGGGGTCATACTCACTCACTGATCGAAGAGGTCATACTCACTCACTGATCGAGGAGGTCAAACTCACTCACTGATCGAGGGGGCCATACTCAATCACTCACGGATCGAGGGGGCCATACTCACTCACTGATCGAGGAGTTCATACTCACTCACTGATCGAGGAGGTCAAACTCACTCACTGATCGAGGGGGCCATTCTCACTCACTGATCGAGGAGGTCAAACTCACTCACTGATCGAGGGGGCCATATTCACTCACTGATCGAGGGGGACATGCTCACTCACTGATTGAGGGGACCATACTCACTCACTGATCGAGGGGGTCATACTCACTCACTGATCGAGCGGGCCATACTCATTCACTGGTCGAGGGGGACATGCTCACTCACAGATCGAGGAGGCCATTCTCACTCACTGATTGAGGAGGTCAAACTCACTCACTGATCGAGGGGCTTATACTCACTCACTGATCGAGGGGGCCATTCTCACTCACTGATCGAGGAGGTCAAACTCACTCACTGATCGAGGGGGCCATACTCACTCACTGATCGAGGGGGCCGTACTCACTCACTGATTGAGGAGGCCATTCTCACTCACTGATCGAGGATGTAAAACTCACTCATTGATCAAGGGGGCCATACTCACTCACTGATCGAGGAGGTCATCCTCACTCACTGATCGAGGAGGTCAAACTCACTCACTGATTGAGGAGGTCAAGCTCACTCACTGATCGAGGGGGCAGTACTCACTCATTGATTGAGGGGGCCATTCTCACTGATCGAGGTGGTCATACCCACTCACTGATCAAGGGGTCCATACTCACTCATTGTTCGAGGAGGTCATACTCACTCACTGATCGAGGAGGTCATACTCACTCACTGATCGAGGGGGCCATACTCACTCACTGATCGAGGGGGCCATACTCACTCACTGATCGAGGGGGCCATACTTACTCATTGATCGAGGGGTCCATACTCACTCACTGATCAAGGAGGTCATAATCACTCACTGATCGAGGGGGCCATACTCACTCACTGATCGAGGGGGCCATACTCACTCACTGATCGAGGGGGCCATACTCACTCACTGATCGAGGGGGCCACACTTACTCATTGATCGAGGGGTCCATACTCACTCACTGATCAAGGAGGTCATAATCACTCACTGATCGAGGGGTCCATACTCACTCACTGATCGAGGAGGTCATACTCACTCACTGATCGAGGAGGTCAAACTCACTCACTGATCGAGGGGGCCATACTCACTCACTGATTGAGAGTCAAACTCACTCACTGATTGAGGAGGTCAAGCTCACTCACTGATCGAGGGGGCCATACTCACTCACAGATTGAGGGGGTCATACTCACTCACTGATCGAGGGGTCCATACTCACTCATTGATAGAGGAGGTCATACTCACTCACTGATCGAGGAGGTCATAATCACTCACTGATCGAGGGGGCCATACTCACTCACTGATCGAGAGGGTCATACTCACTCACTGATCGAGGCGGTCAAACTCACTCACTGATCGAGGGGGCCATACTCAATCACTCACGGATCGAGGGGGCCATACTCACTCACTGATCGAGGAGGTCATACTCACTCACTGATCGAGGAGTTCAAACTCACTCACTGATCGAGGGGGCCATACTCACTCACTGATTGAGGGGGCCGTACTCACTCACTGATCGAGGGGGCCATACTCACTCACTGATTGAGGGGGCCATACTCACTCATTTATCGAGGGGGCCGTACTCACTCACTGATTGAGGAGGTCATTCTCACTCACTGATCGAGGATGTAAAACTCACTCACTGATCAAGGATGTAAAACTCACTCACTGATCGAGGGGTCCATACTCACTCACTGATCAAGGGGGCCATTCTCACTCACTGATCGAGGAGGTCATCCTCACTCACTGATCGAGGAGGTCAAACTCACTCACTGATTGAGGAGGTCAAACTCACTCACTGATCGAGGGGGCAGTACTCACTCATTGATTGAGGGGGCCATACTCACTGATCGAGGGGGTCACACCCACTCACTGATCAAGGGGTCCATACTCACTCATTGTTCGAGGAGGTCATACTCATTCACTGATCGAGGAGGTCATAATCACTCACTGATCGAGGGGTCCATACTCACTCACTGATCGAGGGGTCCATACTCACTCACTGATCGAGGGGGCCATATTCACTCACTGATCGAGGGGGCCATACTCACTCACATATTGAGGGGGTCATACTCACTCACTGATCGAGGGGGGTCATACTCACTCACTGATCGAGGGGGCCATACTTACTCAGTGATCGAGGAGGTCATACTCACTCACTGATCGAGGGGGCTATACTCATTCACTGGTCGAGGGGGCCATACTCACTCACTGATCGAGGGGGCCGTACTCACTCACTGATTGAGGAGGCCATTCTCACTCACTGATCGAGGATGTAAAACTCACTCACTGATCAAGGGGGCCATACTCACTCACTGATCGAGGAGGTCATCCTCACTCACTGATCGAGGAGGTCAAACTCACTCACTGATTGAGGAGGTCCAACTCACTCACTGATCAAGGAGGTCATAATCACTCACTGATCGAGGAGGTCATACTCACTCACTGATCAAGGAGGTCAAACTCATTCACTGATTGAGGAGGTCAAACTCACTCACTGATTGAGGAGGTCAAACTCACTCACTGATTGAGGGGGCCATACTCACTCACTGATCAAGGAGGTCAAACTCATTCACTGATTGAGGAGGTCAAACTCACTCACTGATTGAGGAGGTCAAACTCATTCACTGATTGAGGAGGTCAAACTCACTCACTGATTGAGGAGGTCAAACTCACTCACTGATTGAGGAGGTCAAACTCACTCACTGATCGAGGGGGCCATACTCACTGATCGAGGGGGCCATACTCACTCATTGATCGAGGGGGCCACACTCACTGATCGAGGGGGGTCATACTAAATCACTGATCGAGGGGGCCATACTCACTCATTGATCGAGGAGGTCATACTCACTCACTGATCGAGGAGGTCATAATCACTCACTGATCGAGGGGTCCATACTCACTCACTGATCGAGGGGGCCATACTCACTCACTGATCGAGGGGGTCATAATCACTCACTGATCGAGGGGGCCATACTCACTCACTGATCGAGGGGGCCATACTCACTCACTGATCGAGGGGGTCATACTCACTCACTGATCGAGGGGGTCATACTCACTCACTGATCGAGGAGGTCATACTCACTCACTGATCGAGGAGGTCAAACTCACTTACTGATCGAGGGGGTCAAACTCACTCACTGATTGAGTGGTCATACTCACTCACTGATTGAGGATGTCATACTCACTTACTCATCGAGGAGGTCAAACTCACTCACTGATCGAGGGGGCCATACACACTCATTGATCGAGGAGGTCAAACTCACTCACTGATCGAGGGGGCCATACTTACTCATTGATCGAGGGGTCCATACTCACTCACTGATCAAGGAGGTCATAATCACTCACTGATCGAGGGGTCCATACTCACTCACTGATCGAGGGGTCCATACTCACTCACTGATCGAGGAGGTCATACTCACTCACTGATCGAGGAGGTCAAACTCACTCACTGATCGAGGGGGCCATACTCACTCACTGATTGAGAGTCAAACTCACTCATTGAGGAGGTCAAGCTCACTCACTGATCGAGGGGGCCATACTCACTCACAGATTGAGGGGGTCATACTCACTCACTGATCGAGGGGTCCATACTCACTCATTGATAGAGGAGGTCATACTCACTCACTGATCGAGGAGGTCATAATCACTCACTCATTGAGGGGTCCATACTCACTCACTGATCGAGGGGGCCATACTCACTCACTGATCGAGAGGGTCATACTCACTCACTGATCGAGGCGGTCAAACTCACTCACTGATCGAGGGGGCCATACTCAATCACTCACGGATCGAGGGGGCCATACTCACTCACTGATCGAGGAGGTCATACTCACTCACTGATCGAGGAGTTCAAACTCACTCACTGATCGAGGGGGCCATACTCACTCACTGATTGAGGGGGCCGTACTCACTCACTGATCAAGGGGGCCATACTCACTCACTGATTGAGGGGCCATACTCACTCATTTATCGAGGGGGCCGTACTCACTCACTGATTGAGGAGGTCATTCTCACTCACTGATCGAGGATGTAAAACTCACTCACTGATCAAGGATGTAAAACTCACTCACTGATCGAGGGGTCCATACTCACTCACTGATCAAGGGGGCCATTCTCACTCACTGATCGAGGAGGTCATCCTCACTCACTGATCGAGGAGGTCAAACTCACTCACTGATTGAGGAGGTCAAACTCACTCACTGATCGAGGGGGCAGTACTCACTCATTGATTGAGGGGGCCATACTCACTGATCGAGGGGGTCACACCCACTCACTGATCAAGGGGTCCATACTCACTCATTGTTCGAGGAGGTCATACTCATTCACTGATCGAGGAGGTCATAATCACTCACTGATCGAGGGGTCCATACTCACTCACTGATCGAGGGGTCCATACTCACTCTTCTGATCGAGGGGGCCATATTCACTCACTGATCGACGGGGCCATACTCACTCACATATTGAGGGGGTCATACTCACTCACTGATCGAGGGGGGTCATACTCACTCACTGATCGAGGGGGCCATACTTACTCAGTGATCGAGGAGGTCATACTCACTCACTGATCGAGGGGGCTATACTCATTCACTGGTCGAGGGGGCCATACTCACTCACTGATCGAGGGGGCCGTACTCACTCACTGATTGAGGAGGCCATTCTCACTCACTGATCGAGGATGGAAAACTCACTCACTGATCAAGGGGGCCATACTCACTCACTGATCGAGGAGGTCATCCTCACTCACTGATCGAGGAGGTCAAACTCACTCACTGATTGAGGAGGTCCAACTCACTCACTGATCAAGGAGGTCATAATCACTCACTGATCGAGGAGGTCATACTCACTCACTGATCGAGGAGGTCAAACTCATTCACTGATTGAGGAGGTCAAACTCACTCACTGATTGAGGAGGTCAAACTCACTCACTGATTGAGGGGGCCATACTCACTCACTGATCAAGGAGGTCAAACTCATTCACTGATTGAGGAGGTCAAACTCACTCACTGATTGAGGAGGTCAAACTCATTCACTGATTGAGGAGGTCAAACTCACTCACTGATTGAGGAGGTCAAACTCACTCACTGATTGAGGAGGTCAAACTCACTCACTGATCGAGGGGGCCATACTCACTGATCGAGGGGGCCGTACTCACTCATTGATCGAGGGGGCCACACTCACTGATCGAGGGGGGTCATACTAAATCACTGATCGAGGGGGCCATACTCACTCATTGATTGAGGAGGTCATACTCACTCACTGATCGAGGAGGTCATAATCACTCACTGATCGAGGGGTCCATACTCACTCACTGATCGAGGGGGCCATACTCACTCACTGATCGAGGGGGTCATAATCACTCACTGATCGAGGGGGCCATACTCACTCACTGATCGAGGGGGCCATACTCACTCACTGATCGAGGGGGTCATACTCACTCACTGATCGAGGGGGTCATACTCACTCACTGATCGAGGAGGTCATACTCACTCACTGATCGAGGAGGTCAAACTCACTTACTGATCGAGGGGGTCAAACTCACTCACTGATTGAGTGGTCATACTCACTCACTGATTGAGGATGTCATACTCACTTACTCATCGAGGAGGTCAAACTCACTCACTGATCGAGGGGGCCATACACACTCATTGATCGAGGAGGTCAAACTCACTCACTGATCGAGGGGGCCATACTTACTCATTGATCGAGGGGTCCATACTCACTCACTGATCAAGGAGATCATAATCACTCACTGATCGAGGGGTCCATACTCACTCACTGATCGAGGGGTCCATACTCACTCACTGATCGAGGAGGTCATACTCACTCACTGATCGAGGAGGTCAAACTCACTCACTGATCGAGGGGGCCATACTCACTCACTGATTGAGAGTCAAACTCACTCATTGAGGAGGTCAAGCTCACTCACTGATCGAGGGGGCCATACTCACTCACAGATTGAGGGGGTCATACTCACTCACTGATCGAGGGGTCCATACTCACTCATTGATAGAGGAGGTCATACTCACTCACTGATCGAGGAGGTCATAATCACTCACTCATTGAGGGGTCCATACTCACTCACTGATCGAGGGGGCCATACTCACTCACTGATCGAGAGGGTCATACTCACTCACTGATCGAGGAGGTCAAACTCACTCACTGATCGAGGGGGCCATACTCAATCACTCACGGATCGAGGGGGCCATACTCACTCACTGATCGAGGAGGTCATACTCACTCACTGATCGAGGAGTTCAAACTCACTCACTGATCGAGGGGGCCATACTTACTCACTGATTGAGGGGGCCGTACTCACTCACTGATCGAGGGGGCCATACTCACTCACTGATTGAGGGGCCATACTCACTCATTTATCGAGGGGGCCGTACTCACTCACTGATTGAGGAGGTCATTCTCACTCACTGATCGAGGATGTAAAACTCACTCACTGATCAAGGATGTAAAACTCACTCACTGATCGAGGGGTCCATACTCACTCACTGATCAAGGGGGCCATTCTCACTCACTGATCGAGGAGGTCATCCTCACTCACTGATCGAGGAGGTCAAACTCACTCACTGATTGAGGAGGTCAAACTCACTCACTGATCGAGGGGGCAGTACTCACTCATTGATTGAGGGGGCCATACTCACTGATCGAGGGGGTCACACCCACTCACTGATCAAGGGGTCCATACTCACTCATTGTTCGAGGAGGTCATACTCATTCACTGATCGAGGAGGTCATAATCACTCACTGATCGAGGGGTCCATACTCACTCACTGATCGAGGGGTCCATACTCACTCTTCTGATCGAGGGGGCCATATTCACTCACTGATCGACGGGGCCATACTCACTCACATATTGAGGGGGTCATACTCACTCACTGATCGAGGGGGGTCATACTCACTCACTGATCGAGGGGGCCATACTTACTCAGTGATCGAGGAGGTCATACTCACTCACTGATCGAGGGGGCTATACTCATTCACTGGTCGAGGGGGCCATACTCACTCACTGATCGAGGGGGCCGTACTCACTCACTGATTGAGGAGGCCATTCTCACTCACTGATCGAGGATGGAAAACTCACTCACTGATCAAGGGGGCCATACTCACTCACTGATCGAGGAGGTCATCCTCACTCACTGATCGAGGAGGTCAAACTCACTCACTGATTGAGGAGGTCCAACTCACTCACTGATCAAGGAGGTCATAATCACTCACTGATCGAGGAGGTCATACTCACTCACTGATCAAGGAGGTCAAACTCATTCACTGATTGAGGAGGTCAAACTCACTCACTGATTGAGGAGGTCAAACTCACTCACTGATTGAGGGGGCCATACTCACTCACTGATCAAGGAGGTCAAACTCATTCACTGATTGAGGAGGTCAAACTCACTCACTGATTGAGGAGGTCAAACTCATTCACTGATTGAGGAGGTCAAACTCACTCACTGATTGAGGAGGTCAAACTCACTCACTGATTGAGGAGGTCAAACTCACTCACTGATCGAGGGGGCCATACTCACTGATCGAGGGGGCCGTACTCACTCATTGATCGAGGGGGCCACACTCACTGATCGAGGGGGGTCATACTAAATCACTGATCGAGGGGGCCATACTCACTCATTGATCGAGGAGGTCATACTCACTCACTGATCGAGGAGGTCATAATCACTCACTGATCGAGGGGTCCATACTCACTCACTGATCGAGGGGGCCATACTCACTCACTGATCGAGGGGGTCATAATCACTCACTGATCGAGGGGGCCATACTCACTCACTGATCGAGGGGGCCATACTCACTCACTGATCGAGGGGGTCATACTCACTCACTGATCGAGGGGGTCATACTCATTCACTGATCGAGGAGGTCATACTCACTCACTGATCGAGGAGGTCAAACTCACTTACTGATCGAGGGGGTCAAACTCACTCACTGATTGAGTGGTCATACTCACTCACTGATTGAGGATGTCATACTCACTTACTCATCGAGGAGGTCAAACTCACTCACTGATCGAGGGGGCCATACACACTCATTGATCGAGGAGGTCAAACTCACTCACTGATCGAGGGGGCCATACTTACTCATTGATCGAGGGGTCCATACTCACTCACTGATCAAGGAGATCATAATCACTCACTGATCGAGGGGTCCATACTCACTCACTGATCGAGGGGTCCATACTCACTCACTGATCGAGGAGGTCATACTCACTCACTGATCGAGGAGGTCAAACTCACTCACTGATCGAGGGGGCCATACTCACTCACTGATTGAGAGTCAAACTCACTCATTGAGGAGGTCAAGCTCACTCACTGATCGAGGGGGCCATACTCACTCACAGATTGAGGGGGTCATACTCACTCACTGATCGAGGGGTCCATACTCACTCATTGATAGAGGAGGTCATACTCACTCACTGATCGAGGAGGTCATAATCACTCACTCATTGAGGGGTCCATACTCACTCACTGATCGAGGGGGCCATACTCACTCACTGATCGAGAGGGTCATACTCACTCACTGATCGAGGAGGTCAAACTCACTCACTGATCGAGGGGGCCATACTCAATCACTCACGGATCGAGGGGGCCATACTCACTCACTGATCGAGGAGGTCATACTCACTCACTGATCGAGGAGTTCAAACTCACTCACTGATCGAGGGGGCCATACTCACTCACTGATTGAGGGGGCCGTACTCACTCACTGATCGAGGGGGCCATACTCACTCACTGATTGAGGGGCCATACTCACTCATTTATCGAGGGGGCCGTACTCACTCACTGATTGAGGAGGTCATTCTCACTCACTGATCGAGGATGTAAAACTCACTCACTGATCAAGGATGTAAAACTCACTCACTGATCGAGGGGTCCATACTCACTCACTGATCAAGGGGGCCATTCTCACTCACTGATCGAGGAGGTCATCCTCACTCACTGATCGAGGAGGTCAAACTCACTCACTGATTGAGGAGGTCAAACTCACTCACTGATCGAGGGGGCAGTACTCACTCATTGATTGAGGGGGCCATACTCACTGATCGAGGGGGTCACACCCACTCACTGATCAAGGGGTCCATACTCACTCATTGTTCGAGGAGGTCATACTCATTCACTGATCGAGGAGGTCATAATCACTCACTGATCGAGGGGTCCATACTCACTCACTGATCGAGGGGTCCATACTCACTCTTCTGATCGAGGGGGCCATATTCACTCACTGATCGACGGGGGCCATACTCACTCACATATTGAGGGGGTCATACTCACTCACTGATCGAGGGGGGTCATACTCACTCACTGATCGAGGGGGCCATACTTACTCAGTGATCGAGGAGGTCATACTCACTCACTGATCGAGGGGGCTATACTCATTCACTGGTCGAGGGGGCCATACTCACTCACTGATCGAGGGGGCCGTACTCACTCACTGATTGAGGAGGCCATTCTCACTCACTGATCGAGGATGGAAAACTCACTCACTGATCAAGGGGGCCATACTCACTCACTGATCAAGGAGGTCATCCTCACTCACTGATCGAGGAGGTCAAACTCACTCACTGATTGAGGAGGTCCAACTCACTCACTGATCAAGGAGGTCATAATCACTCACTGATCGAGGAGGTCATACTCACTCACTGATCAAGGAGGTCAAACTCATTCACTGATTGAGGAGGTCAAACTCACTCACTGATTGAGGAGGTCAAACTCACTCACTGATTGAGGGGGCCATACTCACTCACTGATCAAGGAGGTCAAACTCATTCACTGATTGAGGAGGTCAAACTCACTCACTGATTGAGGAGGTCAAACTCATTCACTGATTGAGGAGGTCAAACTCACTCACTGATTGAGGAGGTCAAACTCACTCACTGATTGAGGAGGTCAAACTCACTCACTGATCGAGGGGGCCATACTCACTGATCGAGGGGGCCGTACTCACTCATTGATCGAGGGGGCCACACTCACTGATCGAGGGGGGTCATACTAAATCACTGATCGAGGGGGCCATACTCACTCATTGATCGAGGAGGTCATACTCACTCACTGATCGAGGAGGTCATAATCACTCACTGATCGAGGGGTCCATACTCACTCACTGATCGAGGGGGCCATACTCACTCACTGATCGAGGGGGTCATAATCACTCACTGATCGAGGGGGCCATACTCACTCACTGATCGAGGGGGCCATACTCACTCACTGATCGAGGGGGTCATACTCACTCACTGATCGAGGGGGTCATACTCACTCACTGATCGAGGAGGTCATACTCACTCACTGATCGAGGAGGTCAAACTCACTTACTGATCGAGGGGGTCAAACTCACTCACTGATTGAGTGGTCATACTCACTCACTGATTGAGGATGTCATACTCACTTACTCATCGAGGAGGTCAAACTCACTCACTGATCGAGGGGGCCATACACACTCATTGATCGAGGAGGTCAAACTCACTCACTGATCGAGGGGGCCATACTTACTCATTGATCGAGGGGTCCATACTCACTCACTGATCAAGGAGATCATAATCACTCACTGATCGAGGGGTCCATACTCACTCACTGATCGAGGGGTCCATACTCACTCACTGATCGAGGAGGTCATACTCACTCACTGATCGAGGAGGTCAAACTCACTCACTGATCGAGGGGGCCATACTCACTCACTGATTGAGAGTCAAACTCACTCATTGAGGAGGTCAAGCTCACTCACTGATCGAGGGGGCCATACTCACTCACAGATTGAGGGGGTCATACTCACTCACTGATCGAGGGGTCCATACTCACTCATTGATAGAGGAGGTCATACTCACTCACTGATCGAGGAGGTCATAATCACTCACTCATTGAGGGGTCCATACTCACTCACTGATCGAGGGGGCCATACTCACTCACTGATCGAGAGGGTCATACTCACTCACTGATCGAGGAGGTCAAACTCACTCACTGATCGAGGGGGCCATACTCAATCACTCACGGATCGAGGGGGCCATACTCACTCACTGATCGAGGAGGTCATACTCACTCACTGATCGAGGAGTTCAAACTCACTCACTGATCGAGGGGGCCATACTCACTCACTGATTGAGGGGGCCGTACTCACTCACTGATCGAGGGGGCCATACTCACTCACTGATTGAGGGGCCATACTCACTCATTTATCGAGGGGGCCGTACTCACTCACTGATTGAGGAGGTCATTCTCACTCACTGATCGAGGATGTAAAACTCACTCACTGATCAAGGATGTAAAACTCACTCACTGATCGAGGGGTCCATACTCACTCACTGATCAAGGGGGCCATTCTCACTCACTGATCGAGGAGGTCATCCTCACTCACTGATCGAGGAGGTCAAACTCACTCACTGATTGAGGAGGTCAAACTCACTCACTGATCGAGGGGGCAGTACTCACTCATTGATTGAGGGGGCCATACTCACTGATCGAGGGGGTCACACCCACTCACTGATCAAGGGGTCCATACTCACTCATTGTTCGAGGAGGTCATACTCATTCACTGATCGAGGAGGTCATAATCACTCACTGATCGAGGGGTCCATACTCACTCACTGATCGAGGGGTCCATACTCACTCTTCTGATCGAGGGGGCCATATTCACTCACTGATCGACGGGGCCATACTCACTCACATATTGAGGGGGTCATACTCACTCACTGATCGAGGGGGGTCATACTCACTCACTGATCGAGGGGGCCATACTTACTCAGTGATCGAGGAGGTCATACTCACTCACTGATCGAGGGGGCTATACTCATTCACTGGTCGAGGGGGCCATACTCACTCACTGATCGAGGGGGCCGTACTCACTCACTGATTGAGGAGGCCATTCTCACTCACTGATCGAGGATGGAAAACTCACTCACTGATCAAGGGGGCCATACTCACTCACTGATCGAGGAGGTCATCCTCACTCACTGATCGAGGAGGTCAAACTCACTCACTGATTGAGGAGGTCCAACTCACTCACTGATCAAGGAGGTCATAATCACTCACTGATCGAGGAGGTCATACTCACTCACTGATCAAGGAGGTCAAACTCATTCACTGATTGAGGAGGTCAAACTCACTCACTGATTGAGGAGGTCAAACTCACTCACTGATTGAGGGGGCCATACTCACTCACTGATCAAGGAGGTCAAACTCATTCACTGATTGAGGAGGTCAAACTCACTCACTGATTGAGGAGGTCAAACTCATTCACTGATTGAGGAGGTCAAACTCACTCACTGATTGAGGAGGTCAAACTCACTCACTGATTGAGGAGGTCAAACTCACTCACTGATCGAGGGGGCCATACTCACTGATCGAGGGGGCCGTACTCACTCATTGATCGAGGGGGCCACACTCACTGATCGAGGGGGGTCATACTAAATCACTGATCGAGGGGGCCATACTCACTCATTGATCGAGGAGGTCATACTCACTCACTGATCGAGGAGGTCATAATCACTCACTGATCGAGGGGTCCATACTCACTCACTGATCGAGGGGGCCATACTCACTCACTGATCGAGGGGGTCATAATCACTCACTGATCGAGGGGGCCATACTCACTCACTGATCGAGGGGGCCATACTCACTCACTGATCGAGGGGGGCATACTCACTCACTGATCGAGGGGGTCATACTCACTCACTGATCGAGGAGGTCATACTCACTCACTGATCGAGGAGGTCAAACTCACTTACTGATCGAGGGGGTCAAACTCACTCACTGATTGAGTGGTCATACTCACTCACTGATTGAGGATGTCATACTCACTTACTCATCGAGGAGGTCAAACTCACTCACTGATCGAGGGGGCCATACACACTCATTGATCGAGGAGGTCAAACTCACTCACTGATCGAGGGGGCCATACTCACTCACTGATCGAGGAGGTCATACCCACTCACTGATCGAGGGGTCCAGACTCACTCATTGATCGAGGGGGCCATACCCACTCATTGATCGAGGAGGTCATACTCACTCACTGATCGAGGGGGTCAAACTCACTCACTGATCGAGGAGGTCAAACTCACTCACTGATCGAGGGGTCCATACTCACTGATCGAGGGGGCCATACTCACTCATTGATCGAGGGGGCCATACCCACTCATTGATCGAGGAGGTCATACTCACTCACTGATCGAGGAGGTCATAATCACTCACTGATTGAGGAGGTCATAATCACTCACTGATCGAGGGGGCCATACTCACTCACCGATCGAGGAGGTCATAATCACTCACTGATCGAGGAGGTCAAACTCACTTACTCATCGAGGGGGTCAAACTCACTCACTGATCGAGGAGGTCATAATCACTCACTGATCGAGGAGGTCAAACTCACTTACTGATCGAGGGGGTCAAACTCACTCAATGATTGAGGAGGTCAAACTCACTCACTGATCGTGGGTGCTGTACTCACTCATTGATCGAGGAGGTCATACTCACTCACTGATCGAGGAGGTCATAATCACTCACTGATCGAGGGATCCATACTCACTCACTGCTCGAGGGGGTCATGCTCACTCACTGATCGAGGGGGCCATACTCACTGATCGAGGGGGCCGTACTCACTCATTGATCGAGGGGGCCACACTCACTGATCGAGGGGGGTCATACTAAATCACTGATCGAGGGGGCCATACTCACTCTTTGATCGAGGTGGTCATACTCACTCACTGATCGAGGAGGTCATAATCACTCACTGATCGAGGGGTCCATACTCACTCACTGATCGAGGGGGCCATACTCACTCATTGATCGAGGGGGCCACACTCACTGATCGAGGGGGGTCATACTAAATCACTGATCGAGGGGGCCATACTCACTCATTGATCGAGGAGGTCATACTCACTCACTGATCGAGGAGGTCATAATCACTCACTGATCGAGGGATCCATACTCACTCACTGCTCGAGGGGGTCATGCTCACTCACTGATCGAGGGGGCCATACTCACTGATCGAGGGGGCCGTACTCACTCATTGATCGAGGGGGCCACACTCACTGATCGAGGGGGGTCATACTAAATCACTGATCGAGGGGGCCATACTCACTCATTGATCGAGGAGGTCATACTCACTCACTGATCGAGGAGGTCATAATCACTCACTGATCGAGGGGTCCATACTCACTCACTGATCGAGGGGGCCATACTCACTCACTGATCGAGGGGGTCATAATCACTCACTGATCGAGGGGGCCATACTCACTCACTGATCGAGGGGGCCATACTCACTCACTGATCGAGGGGGTCATACTCACTCACTGATCGAGGGGGTCATACTCACTCACTGATCGAGGAGGTCATACTCACTCACTGATCGAGGAGGTCAAACTCACTTACTGATCGAGGGGGTCAAACTCACTCACTGATTGAGTGGTCATACTCACTCACTGATTGAGGATGTCATACTCACTTACTCATCGAGGAGGTCAAACTCACTCACTGATCGAGGGGGCCATACACACTCATTGATCGAGGAGGTCAAACTCACTCACTGATCGAGGGGGCCATACTCACTCACTGATCGAGGAGGTCATACCCACTCACTGATCGAGGGGTCCAGACTCACTCATTGATCGAGGGGGCCATACCCACTCATTGATCGAGGAGGTCATACTCACTCACTGATCGAGGGGGTCAAACTCACTCACTGATCGAGGAGGTCAAACTCACTCACTGATCGAGGGGTCCATACTCACTGATCGAGGGGTCCATACTCACTCATTGATCGAGGGGGCCATACCCACTCATTGATCGAGGAGGTCATACTCACTCACTGATCGAGGAGGTCATAATCACTCACTGATTGAGGAGGTCATAATCACTCACTGATCGAGGGGGCCATACTCACTCACCGATCGAGGAGGTCATAATCACTCACTGATCGAGGAGGTCAAACTCACTTACTCATCGAGGGGGTCAAACTCACTCACTGATCGAGGAGGTCATAATCACTCACTGATCGAGGAGGTCAAACTCACTTACTGATCGAGGGGGTCAAACTCACTCAATGATTGAGGAGGTCAAACTCACTCACTGATCGTGGGTGCTGTACTCACTCATTGATCGAGGAGGTCATACTCACTCACTGATCGAGGAGGTCATAATCACTCACTGATCGAGGGATCCATACTCACTCACTGCTCGAGGGGGTCATGCTCACTCACTGATCGAGGGGGCCATACTCACTCACTGATCGAGGGGGCCATACTCACTCACTGATCGAGGGGGTCATAATCACTCACTGATCGAGGGGTCCATGCTCACTCACTGATCGAGTGGTCCATAATCACTCACTGATCGAGGGGTCCATGCTCACTCACTGATCGAGGGGGCCATACTCACTCACTGATCGAGGAGGTCATACTCACTCACTGATTGAGGAGGTCAATCTCACTCACTGATCGAGGGGGCCATACTCACACATTGATCGAGGAGGTCAAACTCACTCACTGATCGAGGGGGCCGTACTCACTCATTGATCGAGGGGGCCATACTCACTCACTGATCGAGGAGGTCATTCTCACTCACTGATCGAGGGGGCCGTACTCACTCACTGATTGAGGAGGCCATTCTCACTCACTGATCGAGGATGTAAAACTCACTCACTGATCAAGGGGGCCATACTCACTCACTGATCGAGGAGGTCATCCTCACTCACTGATCGAGGAGGTCAAACTCACTCACTGATTGAGGAGGTCAAGCTCACTCACTGATCGAGGGTGCAGTACTCACTCATTGATTGAGGGGGCCATTCTCACTGATCGAGGTGGTCATACCCACTCACTGATCAAGGGGTCCATACTTACTCATTGTTCGAGGAGGTCATACTCACTCACTGATCGAGGAAGTCATACTCACTCACTGATCGAGGGGGCCATACTCACTCACTTATCGACGGGGCCATACTCACTCACTGATCGAGGTGGCCATACTTACTCATTGATCGAGGGGTCCATACTTACTCACTGATCAAGGAGGTCATAATCACTCACTGATCGAGGGGTCCATACTCACTCACTGATCGAGGGGTCCATACTCACTCACTGATCGAGGAGGTCATACTCACTCACTGATCGAGGAGGTCAAACTCACTCACTGATCGAGGGGGCCATACTCACTCACTGATTGAGAGTGTCAAACTCACTCACTGATTGAGGAGGTCAAGCTCACTCACTGATCGAGGGGGCCATACTCACTCACAGATTGAGGGGGTCATATTCACTCACTGATCGAGGGGTCCATACTCACTCATTGATCGAGGAGGTCATACTCACTCACTGATCGAGGAGGTCAAAATCACTCACTGATCGAGGGGTCCATACTCACTCACTGATCGAGGGGGCCATACTCACTCACTGATCGAGGAGGTCATAATCACTCACTGATCGAGGAGGTCATACTCACTCACTGATCAAGGAGGTCAAACTCATTCACTGATTGAGGAGGTCAAACGCACTCACTGATTGAGGAGGTCAAACTCACTCACTGATTGAGGGGGCCATACTCACTCACTGATCAAGGAGGTCAAACTCATTCACTGATTGAGGAGGTCAAACTCACTCACTGATTGAGGAGGTCAAACTCATTCACTGATTGAGGAGGTCAAACTCACTCACTGATTGAGGAGGTCAAACTCACTCACTGATTGAGGAGGTCAAACTCACTCACTGATCGAGGGGGCCATACTCACTGATCGAGGGGGCCGTACTCACTCATTGATCGAGGGGGCCACACTCACTTATCGAGGGGGGTCATACTAACTCACTGATCGAGGGGGCCATACTCACTCATTGATCGAGGAGGTCATACTCACTCACTGATCGAGGAGGTCATAATCACTCACTGATCGAGGGGGCCATACTCAATCACTGATCGAGGGGGCCATACTCACTCACTGATCGAGGGGGTCATACTCACTCACTGATCGAGGGGGCCATACTCACTCACTGATCGAGGGGGTCATACTCATTCACTGATCAAGGAGGTTATAATCACTCACTGATCGAGGGGTCCATGCTCACTCACTGATCAAGTGGTCCATAATCACTCACTGATCGAGGGGTCCATGCTCACTCACTGATCGAGGGGGCCATACTCACTCACTGATTGAGGAGGTCATAATCACTCACTGATCGAGGGGGCCATACTCACTCATTGATCGAGGAGGTCAAACTCACTCACTGATCGAGGGGGCCGTACTCACTCATTGATTGAGGGGCCATACTCACTGATTGAGGGGGTCATACACACTCACTGATCGAGGGGTCCATACTCACTCATTGATCGAGGAGGTCATACTCACTCACTGATCGAGGAGGTCATAATCACTCACTGATCGAGGGGTCCATACTCACTCACTGATCGAGGGGGCCATACTCACTCACTAATCGAGGGGGCCATACTCACTCACTGACCGAGGAGGTCATAATCACTCACTGATCGAGGGGTCCATACTCACTCACTGATCGAGGGGGCCATACTCACTCACTAATCGAGGGGGCCATACTCACTCACAGATTGAGGGGGTCATACTCACTCACTGATCGAGGAGGTCAAACTCACTCACTGATCGAGGGGGCCATACTCACTCATTGATCGAGGAGGTCATACTCACTCACTGATCGAGGAGGTCAAACTCACTCACTGATCGAGGGGGCCATACTCACTCATTGATCGAGGAGGTCATACTCACTCACTGATCGAGGGGGTCATACTCACTCACTGATCGAGGAGGTCATACTCACTCACTGATCGAGGAGGACATAATCACTCACTGATCGAGGGATCCATACTCACTCACTGATCGAGGGATCCATACTTACTCATTGATCGAGGAGGTCATACTCACTCACTGATCAAGGAGGTCATAATCACTCACTGATCGAGGGATCCATACTCACTCACCGATCGAGGGGGCTATACTCACTCACTGATCGAGGGGGCCATTCTCACTCACAGATCGAGTGGGTCATGCTCACTCACTGATCGAGGGGATCATACTCACTCACTGATCGAGGAGGTCATACTCACTCACTGATCGAGGGGGCCATACTTACTCATTGATCGAGGAGGTCATACTCACTTACTGATTGAGGGGGTCATACTCACTCACTGATCGAAGAGGTCATACTCACTCACTGATCGAGGAGGTCATACTCACTCACTGATTGAGGGGGTCATACTCACTCACTGATCGAAGAGGTCATACTCACTCACTGATCGAGGAGGTCAAACTCACTCACTGATCGAGGGGCCATACTCAATCACTCACGGATCGAGGGGGCCATACTCACTCACTGATCGAGGAGGTCATACTCACTCACTGATCGAGGAGGTCAAACTCACTCACTGATCGAGGGGGCCATTCTCACTCACTGATCGAGGGGGCCATACTCACTCACTGATCGAGGAGGTCAAACTCACTTACTGATCGAGGGGGTCAAACTCACTCACTGATTGAGTGGTCATACTCACTCACTGATTGAGGATGTCATACTCACTTACTCATCGAGGAGGTCAAACTCACTCACTGATCGAGGGGGCCATACACACTCACTGATCGAGGAGGTCAAACTCACTCACTGATCGAGGGGTCCATACTCACTCACTGATCGAGGGGGCCATACTCACTCACTAATCGAGGGGGCCATACTCACTCACAGATTGAGGGGGTCATACTCACTCACTGATCGAGGAGGTCAAACTCACTCACTGATCGAGGGGGCCATACTCACTCATTGATCGAGGAGGTCATACTCACTCACTGATCGAGGAGGTCAAACTCACTCACTGATCGAGGGGGCCATACTCACTCATTGATCGAGGAGGTCATACTCACTCACTGATCGAGGGGGTCATACTCACTCACTGATCGAGGAGGTCATACTCACTCACTGATCGAGGAGGACATAATCACTCACTGATCGAGGGATCCATACTCACTCACTGATCGAGGGATCCATACTTACTCATTGATCGAGGAGGTCATACTCACTCACTGATCAAGGAGGTCATAATCACTCACTGATCGAGGGATCCATACTCACTCACCGATCGAGGGGGCTATACTCACTCACTGATCGAGGGGGCCATTCTCACTCACAGATCGAGTGGGTCATGCTCACTCACTGATCGAGGGGATCATACTCACTCACTGATTGAGGAGGTCATACTCACTCACTGATCGAGGGGGCCATACTTACTCATTGATCGAGGAGGTCATACTCACTTACTGATTGAGGGGGTCATACTCACTCACTGATCGAAGAGGTCATACTCACTCACTGATCGAGGAGGTCATACTCACTCACTGATTGAGGGGGTCATACTCACTCACTGATCGAAGAGGTCATACTCACTCACTGATCGAGGAGGTCAAACTCACTCACTGATCGAGGGGGCCATACTCAATCACTCACGGATCGAGGGGGCCATACTCACTCACTGATCGAGGAGGTCATACTCACTCACTGATCGAGGAGGTCAAACTCACTCACTGATCGAGGGGGCCATACTCACTCACTGATTGAGGGGGTCATACTCACTCACTGATCGAAGAGGTCATACTCACTCACTGATCGAGGAGGTCATACTCACTCACTGATCGAGGAGGTCAAACTCACTTACTGATCGAGGGGGTCAAACTCACTCACTGATTGAGTGGTCATACTCACTCACTGATTGAGGATGTCATACTCACTTACTCATCGAGGAGGTCAAACTCACTCACTGATCGAGGGGGCCATACACACTCACTGATCGAGGAGGTCAAACTCACTCACTGATCGAGGGGGCCATACTCACTCACTGATCGAGGAGGTCATACCCACTCACTGATCGAGGGGTCCAGACTCACTCATTGATCGAGGGGGCCATACCCACTCATTGATCGAGGAGGTCATACTCACTCACTGATCGAGGAGGTCATAATCACTCACTGATCGAGGGGTCCATACTCACTCACTGATCGAGGGGGCCATACACACTCATCGATCGAGGAGGTCATACTCACTCACTGATCGAGGGGGTCAAACTCACTCACTGATCGAGGAGGTCAAACTCACTCACTGATCGAGGGGTCCATACTCACTGATCGAGGGGTCCATACTCACTCATTGATCGAGGGGGCCATACCCACTCATTGATCGAGGAGGTCATACTCACTCACTGATCGAGGAGGTCATAATCACTCACTGATTGAGGAGGTCATAATCACTCACTGATCGAGGGGGCCATACTCACTCACCGATCGAGGAGGTCATAATCACTCACTGATCGAGGAGGTCAAACTCACTTACTCATCGAGGGGGTCAAACTCACTCACTGATCGAGGAGGTCATAATCACTCACTGATCGAGGAGGTCAAACTCACTCACTGATCGAGGGGGCCATACTCAATCACTCACGGATCGAGGGGGCCATACTCACTCACTGATCGAGGAGTTCATACTCACTCACTGATCGAGGAGGTCAAACTCACTCACTGATCGAGGGGGCCATTCTCACTCACTGATCGAGGAGGTCAAACTCACTCACTGATCGAGGGGGCCATATTCACTCACTGATCGAGGGGGACATGCTCACTCACTGATTGAGGGGACCATACTCACTCACTGATCGAGGGGGTCATACTCACTCACTGATCGAGCGGGCCATACTCATTCACTGGTCGAGGGGGACATGCTCACTCACTGATCGAGGAGGCCATTCTCACTCACTGATTGAGGAGGTCAAACTCACTCACTGATCGAGGGGCTTATACTCACTCACTGATCGAGGGGGCCATTCTCACTCACTGATCGAGGGGGCCGTACTCACTCATTGATTGAGGGGCCATACTCACTGATTGAGGGGGTCATACACACTCACTGATCGAGGGGTCCATACTCACTCATTGATCGAGGAGGTCATACTCACTCACTGATCGAGGAGGTCATAATCACTCACTGATCGAGGGGTCCATACTCACTCACTGATCGAGGGGGCCATACTCACTCACTAATCGAGGGGGCCATACTCACTCACTGACCGAGGAGGTCATAATCACTCACTGATCGAGGGGTCCATACTCACTCACTGATCGAGGGGGCCATACTCACTCACTAATCGAGGGGGCCATACTCACTCACAGATTGAGGGGGTCATACTCACTCACTGATCGAGGAGGTCAAACTCACTCACTGATCGAGGGGGCCATACTCACTCATTGATCGAGGAGGTCATACTCACTCACTGATCGAGGAGGTCAAACTCACTCACTGATCGAGGGGGCCATACTCACTCATTGATCGAGGAGGTCATACTCACTCACTGATCGAGGGGGTCATACTCACTCACTGATCGAGGAGGTCATACTCACTCACTGATCGAGGAGGACATAATCACTCACTGATCGAGGGATCCATACTCACTCACTGATCGAGGGATCCATACTTACTCATTGATCGAGGAGGTCATACTCACTCACTGATCAAGGAGGTCATAATCACTCACTGATCGAGGGATCCATACTCACTCACCGATCGAGGGGGCTATACTCACTCACTGATCGAGGGGGCCATTCTCACTCACAGATCGAGTGGGTCATGCTCACTCACTGATCGAGGGGATCATACTCACTCACTGATCGAGGAGGTAATACTCACTCACTGATCGAGGGGGCCATACTTACTCATTGATCGAGGAGGTCATACTCACTTACTGATTGAGGGGGTCATACTCACTCACTGATCGAAGAGGTCATACTCACTCACTGATCGAGGAGGTCATACTCACTCACTGATTGAGGGGGTCATACTCACTCACTGATCGAAGAGGTCATACTCACTCACTGATCGAGGAGGTCAAACTCACTCACTGACCGAGGGGGCCATACTCAATCACTCACGGATCGAGGGGGCCATACTCACTCACTGATCGAGGAGGTCATACTCACTCACTGATCGAGGAGGTCAAACTCACTCACTGATCGAGGGGGCCATTCTCACTCACTGATCGAGGGGGCCATACTCACTCACTGATCGAGGAGGTCAAACTCACTTACTGATCGAGGGGGTCAAACTCACTCACTGATTGAGTGGTCATACTCACTCACTGATTGAGGATGTCATACTCACTTACTCATCGAGGAGGTCAAACTCACTCACTGATCGAGGGGGCCATACACACTCATTGATCGAGGAGGTCAAACTCACTCACTGATCGAGGGGTCCATACTCACTCACTGATCGAGGGGGCCATACTCACTCACTAATCGAGGGGGCCATACTCACTCACAGATTGAGGGGGTCATACTCACTCACTGATCGAGGAGGTCAAACTCACTCACTGATCGAGGGGGCCATACTCACTCATTGATCGAGGAGGTCATACTCACTCACTGATCGAGGAGGTCAAACTCACTCACTGATCGAGGGGGCCATACTCACTCATTGATCGAGGAGGTCATACTCACTCACTGATCGAGGGGGTCATACTCACTCACTGATCGAGGAGGTCATACTCACTCACTGATCGAGGAGGACATAATCACTCACTGATCGAGGGATCCATACTCACTCACTGATCGAGGGATCCATACTTACTCATTGATCGAGGAGGTCATACTCACTCACTGATCAAGGAGGTCATAATCACTCACTGATCGAGGGATCCATACTCACTCACCGATCGAGGGGGCTATACTCACTCACTGATCGAGGGGGCCATTCTCACTCACAGATCGAGTGGGTCATGCTCACTCACTGATCGAGGGGATCATACTCACTCACTGATTGAGGAGGTCATACTCACTCACTGATCGAGGGGGCCATACTTACTCATTGATCGAGGAGGTCATACTCACTTACTGATTGAGGGGGTCATACTCACTCACTGATCGAAGAGGTCATACTCACTCACTGATCGAGGAGGTCATACTCACTCACTGATTGAGGGGGTCATACTCACTCACTGATCGAAGAGGTCATACTCACTCACTGATCGAGGAGGTCAAACTCACTCACTGATCGAGGGGGCCATACTCAATCACTCACGGATCGAGGGGGCCATACTCACTCACTGATCGAGGAGGTCATACTCACTCACTGATCGAGGAGGTCAAACTCACTCACTGATCGAGGGGGCCATTCTCACTCACTGATCGAGGGGGCCATACTCACTCACTGATCGAGGAGGTCAAACTCACTTACTGATCGAGGGGGTCAAACTCACTCACTGATTGAGTGGTCATACTCACTCACTGATTGAGGATGTCATACTCACTTACTCATCGAGGAGGTCAAACTCACTCACTGATCGAGGGGGCCATACACACTCATTGATCGAGGAGGTCAAACTCACTCACTGATCGAGGGGGCCATACTCACTCACTGATCGAGGAGGTCATACCCACTCACTGATCGAGGGGTCCAGACTCACTCATTGATCGAGGGGGCCATACCCACTCATTGATCGAGGAGGTCATACTCACTCACTGATCGAGGGGGTCAAACTCACTCACTGATCGAGGAGGTCAAACTCACTCACTGATCGAGGGGTCCATACTCACTGATCGAGGGGTCCATACTCACTCATTGATCGAGGGGGCCATACCCACTCATTGATCGAGGAGGTCATACTCACTCACTGATCGAGGAGGTCATAATCACTCACTGATTGAGGAGGTCATAATCACTCACTGATCGAGGGGGCCATACTCACTCACCGATCGAGGAGGTCATAATCACTCACTGATCGAGGAGGTCAAACTCACTTACTCATCGAGGGGGTCAAACTCACTCACTGATCGAGGAGGTCATAATCACTCACTGATCGAGGAGGTCAAACTCACTTACTGATCGAGGGGGTCAAACTCACTCAATGATTGAGGAGGTCAAACTCACTCACTGATCGTGGGTGCTGTACTCACTCATTGATCGAGGAGGTCATACTCACTCACTGATCGAGGAGGTCATAATCACTCACTGATCGAGGGATCCATACTCACTCACTGCTCGAGGGGGTCATGCTCACTCACTGATCGAGGGGGCCATACTCACTCACTGATCGAGGGGGCCATACTCACTCACTGATCGAGGGGGCCATACTTACTCAGTGATCGAGGAGGTCATACTCACTCACTGATCGAGGGGGCTATACTCATTCACTGGTCGAGGGGGCCATACTCACTCACTGATCGAGGGGGCAGTACTCACTCACTGATTGAGGAGGCCATTCTCACTCACTGATCGAGGATGTAAAACTCACTCACTGATCAAGGGGGCCATACTCACTCACTGATCGAGGTGGTCATCCTCACTCACTGATCGAGGAGGTCAAACTCACTCACTGATTGAGGAGGTCCAACTCACTCACTGATCAAGGAGGTCATAATCACTCACTGATCGAGGAGGTCATACTCACTCACTGATCAAGGAGGTCAAACTCATTCACTGATTGAGGAGGTCAAACTCACTCACTGATTGAGGAGGTCAAACTCACTCACTGATTGAGGGGGCCATACTCACTCACTG
Organism: Carcharodon carcharias; assembly: GCF_017639515.1. NCBI lineage: Eukaryota > Metazoa > Chordata > Chondrichthyes > Lamniformes > Lamnidae > Carcharodon > Carcharodon carcharias. The sequence goes on along the minus strand of NC_054476.1, from coordinate 38,036,923 downwards.
ATCAAGGAGGTCAAACTCATTCACTGATTGAGGAGGTCAAACTCACTCACTGATTGAGGAGGTCAAACTCATTCACTGATTGAGGAGGTCAAACTCACTCACTGATTGAGGAGGTCAAACTCACTCACTGATTGAGGAGGTCAAACTCACTCACTGATCGAGGGGGCCATACTCACTGATCGAGGGGGCCGTACTCACTCATTGATCGAGGGGGCCACACTCACTGAGCGAGGGGGGTCATACTAAATCACTGATCGAGGGGGCCATACTCACTCATTGATCGAGGAGGTCATACTCACTCACTGATAGAGGAGGTCATAATCACTCACTGATCGAGGGGTCCATACTCACTCACTGATCGAGGGGGCCATACTCACTCACTGATCGAGGGGGTCATAATCACTCACTGATCGAGGGGGCCATACTCACTCACTGATCGAGGGGGCCATACTCACTCACTGATCGAGGGGGTCATACTCACTCACTGATCGAGGGGGTCATACTCACTCACTGATCGAGGAGGTCATACTCACTCACTGATCGAGGAGGTCAAACTCACTCACTGATCGAGGGGGTCAAACTCACTCACTGATTGAGTGGTCATACTCACTCACTGATTGAGGATGTCATACTCACTTACTCATCGAGGAGGTCAAACTCACTCACTGATCGAGGGGGCCATACACACTCATTGATCGAGGAGGTCAAACTCACTCACTGATCGAGGGGGCCATACTCACTCACTGATCGAGGAGGTCATACCCACTCACTGATCGAGGGGTCCAGACTCACTCATTGATCGAGGGGGCCATACCCACTCATTGATCGAGGAGGTCATACTCACTCACTGATCGAGGGGGTCAAACTCACTCACTGATCGAGGAGGTCAAACTCACTCACTGATCGAGGGGTCCATACTCACTGATCGAGGGGTCCATACTCACTCATTGATCGAGGGGGCCATACCCACTCATTGATCGAGGAGGTCATACTCACTCACTGATCGAGGAGGTCATAATCACTCACTGATTGAGGAGGTCATAATCACTCACTGATCGAGGGGGCCATACTCACTCACCGATCGAGGAGGTCATAATCACTCACTGATCGAGGAGGTCAAACTCACTTACTCATCGAGGGGGTCAAACTCACTCACTGATCGAGGAGGTCATAATCACTCACTGATCGAGGAGGTCAAACTCACTTACTGATCGAGGGGGTCAAACTCACTCAATGATTGAGGAGGTCAAACTCACTCACTGATCGTGGGTGCTGTACTCACTCATTGATCGAGGAGGTCATACTCACTCACTGATCGAGGAGGTCATAATCACTCACTGATCGAGGGATCCATACTCACTCACTGCTCGAGGGGGTCATGCTCACTCACTGATCGAGGGGGCCATACTCACTCACTGATCGAGGGGGCCATACTCACTCACTGATCGAGGGGGTCATAATCACTCACTGATCGAGGGGTCCATGCTCACTCACTGATCGAGTGGTCCATAATCACTCACTGATCGAGGGGTCCATGCTCACTCACTGATCGAGGGGGCCATACTCACTCACTGATCGAGGAGGTCATACTCACTCACTGATTGAGGAGGTCAATCTCACTCACTGATCGAGGGGGCCATACTCACACATTGATCGAGGAGGTCAAACTCACTCACTGATCGAGGGGGCCGTACTCACTCATTGATCGAGGGGGCCATACTCACTCACTGATCGAGGAGGTCATTCTCACTCACTGATCGTGGGGGCCGTACTCACTCACTGATTGAGGAGGCCATTCTCACTCACTGATCGAGGATGTAAAACTCACTCACTGATCAAGGGGGCCATACTCACTCACTGATCGAGGAGGTCAGCCTCACTCACTGATCGAGGAGGTCAAACTCACTCACTGATTGAGGAGGTCAAGCTCACTCACTGATCGAGGGTGCAGTACTCACTCATTGATTGAGGGGGCCATTCTCACTGATCGAGGTGGTCATACCCACTCACTGATCAAGGGGTCCATACTTACTCATTGTTCGAGGAGGTCATACTCACTCACTGATCGAGGAAGTCATACTCACTCACTGATCGAGGGGGCCATACTCACTCACTTATCGACGGGGCCATACTCACTCACTGATCGAGGTGGCCATACTTACTCATTGATCGAGGGGTCCATACTTACTCACTGATCAAGGAGGTCATAATCACTCACTGATCGAGGGGTCCATACTCACTCACTGATCGAGGGGTCCATACTCACTCACTGATCGAGGAGGTCATACTCACTCACTGATCGAGGAGGTCAAACTCACTCACTGATCGAGGGGGCCATACTCACTCACTGATTGAGAGTGTCAAACTCACTCACTGATTGAGGAGGTCAAGCTCACTCACTGATCGAGGGGGCCATACTCACTCACAGATTGAGGGGGTCATATTCACTCACTGATCGAGGGGTCCATACTCACTCATTGATCGAGGAGGTCATACTCACTCACTGATCGAGGAGGTCAAAATCACTCACTGATCGAGGGGTCCATACTCACTCACTGATCGAGGGGGCCATACTCACTCACTGATCGAGGAGGTCATAATCACTCACTGATCGAGGAGGTCATACTCACTCACTGATCAAGGAGGTCAAACTCATTCACTGATTGAGGAGGTCAAACGCACTCACTGATTGAGGAGGTCAAACTCACTCACTGATTGAGGGGGCCATACTCACTCACTGATCAAGGAGGTCAAACTCATTCACTGATTGAGGAGGTCAAACTCACTCACTGATTGAGGAGGTCAAACTCATTCACTGATTGAGGAGGTCAAACTCACTCACTGATTGAGGAGGTCAAACTCACTCACTGATTGAGGAGGTCAAACTCACTCACTGATCGAGGGGGCCATACTCACTGATCGAGGGGGCCGTACTCACTCATTGATCGAGGGGGCCACACTCACTTATCGAGGGGGGTCATACTAACTCACTGATCGAGGGGGCCATACTCACTCATTGATCGAGGAGGTCATACTCACTCACTGATCGAGGAGGTCATAATCACTCACTGATCGAGGGGGCCATACTCAATCACTGATCGAGGGGGCCATACTCACTCACTGATCGAGGGGGTCATACTCACTCACTGATCGAGGGGGCCATACTCACTCACTGATCGAGGGGGTCATACTCACTCACTGATCAAGGAGGTTATAATCACTCACTGATCGAGGGGTCCATGCTCACTCACTGATCAAGTGGTCCATAATCACTCACTGATCGAGGGGTCCATGCTCACTCACTGATCGAGGGGGCCATACTCACTCACTGATTGAGGAGGTCATAATCACTCACTGATCGAGGGGGCCATACTCACTCATTGATCGAGGAGGTCAAACTCACTCACTGATCGAGGGGGCCGTACTCACTTATTGATTGAGGGGCCATACTCACTGATTGAGGGGGTCATACACACTCACTGATCGAGGGGTCCATACTCACTCATTGATCGAGGAGGTCATACTCACTCACTGATCGAGGAGGTCATAATCACTCACTGATCGAGGGGTCCATACTCACTCACTGATCGAGGGGGCCATACTCACTCACTAATCGAGGGGGCCATACTCACTCACTGACCGAGGAGGTCATAATCACTCACTGATCGAGGGGTCCATACTCACTCACTGATCGAGGGGGCCATACTCACTCACTAATTGAGGGGGCCATACTCACTCACAGATTGAGGGGGTCATACTCACTCACTGATCGAGGAGGTCAAACTCACTCACTGATCGAGGGGGCCATACTCACTCATTGATCGAGGAGGTCATACTCACTCACTGATCGAGGAGGTCAAACTCACTCACTGATCGAGGGGGCCATACTCACTCATTGATCGAGGAGGTCATACTCACTCACTGATCGAGGGGGTCATACTCACTCACTGATCGAGGAGGTCATACTCACTCACTGATCGAGGAGGACATAATCACTCACTGATCGAGGGATCCATACTCACTCACTGATCGAGGGATCCATACTTACTCATTGATCGAGGAGGTCATACTCACTCACTGATCAAGGAGGTCATAATCACTCACTGATCGAGGGATCCATACTCACTCACCGATCGAGGGGGCTATACTCACTCACTGATCGAGGGGGCCATTCTCACTCACAGATCGAGTGGGTCATGCTCACTCACTGATCGAGGGGATCATACTCACTCACTGATCGAGGAGGTCATACTCACTCACTGATCGAGGGGGCCATACTTACTCATTGATCGAGGAGGTCATACTCACTTACTGATTGAGGGGGTCATACTCACTCACTGATCGAAGAGGTCATACTCACTCACTGATCGAGGAGGTCATACTCACTCACTGATTGAGGGGGTCATACTCACTCACTGATCGAAGAGGTCATACTCACTCACTGATCGAGGAGGTTAAACTCACTCACTGATCGAGGCGGCCATACTCAATCACTCACGGATCGAGGGGGCCATACTCACTCACTGATCGAGGAGGTCATACTCACTCACTGATCGAGGAGGTCAAACTCACTCACTGATCGAGGGGGCCATTCTCACTCACTGATCGAGGAGGTCAAACTCACTCACTGATCGAGGGGGCCATACTCACTCACTGATCAAGGGGGCCATTCTCACTCTGATCGAGGAGGTCATCCTCACTCACTGATCGAGGAGGTCAAACTCACTCACTGATTGAGGAGGTCAAACTCAGTCACTGATCGAGGGGGCAGTACTCACTCATTGGTTGAGGGGGCCATACTCACTGATCGAGGGGGTCACACCCACTCACTGATCAAGGGGTCCATACTCACTCATTGTTCGAGGAGGTCATACTCATTCACTGATAGAGGAGGTCATGATCACTCACTGATCGAGGGGTCCATACTCACTCACTGATCGAGGGGTCCATACTCACTCACTGATCGAGGGGGCCATATTCACTCACTGATCGAGGGGGCCATACTCACTCACATATTGAGGGGGTCATACTCACTCACAGATCGAGGGGGGTCATACTCACTCACTGTTCGAGGGGGCCATACTTACTCTGTGATCGAGGAGGTCATACTCACTCACTGATCGAGGGGGCTATACTCATTCACTGGTCGAGGGGGCCATACTCACTCACTGATCGAGGGGGCCGTACCCACTCACTGATTGAGGAGGCCATTCTCACTCACTGATCGAGGATGTAAAACTCACTCACTGATCAAGGGGGCCATACTCACTCACTGATCGAGGAGGTCATCCTCACTCACTGATCGAGGAGGTCAAACTCACTCACTGATTGAGGAGGTCCAACTCACTCACTGATCAAGGAGGTCATAATCACTCACTGATCGAGGAGGTCATACTCACTCACTGATCAAGGAGGTCAAACTCATTCACTGATTGAGGAGGTCAAACTCACTCACTGATTGAGGAGGTCAAACTCACTCACTGATTGAGGGGGCCATACTCACTCACTGATCAAGGAGGTCAAACTCATTCACTGATTGAGGAGGTCAAACTCACTCACTGATTGAGGAGGTCAAACTCACTCACTGATTGAGGAGGTCAAACTCACTCACTGATTGAGGAGGTCAAACTCACTCACTGATCGAGGGGGCCATACTCACTGATCGAGGGGGCCGTACTCACTCATTGATCGAGGGGGCCACACTCACTGATCGAGGGGGGTCATACTAACTCACTGATCGAGGGGGCCATACTCACTCATTGATCGAGGAGGTCATACTCACTCACTGATCGAGGAGGTCATAATCACTCACTGATCGAGGGGTCCATACTCACTCACTGATCGAGGGGGCCATACTCACTCACTGATCGAGGGGGTCATAATCACTCACTGATCGAGGGGGTCATATCCACTCACTGATCGAGGGGTCCAGACTCACTCATTGATTGAGGGGGCCATACCCACTCATTGATCGAGGAGGACATACTCACTCACTGATCGAGGAGGTCATAATCACTCACTGATCGAGGGGTCCATACTCACTCACTGATCGAGGGGGCCATACACACTCATCGATCGAGGAGGTCATACTCACTCACTGATCGAGGGGGTCAAACTCACTCACTGATCGAGGAGGTCAAACTCACTCACTGATCGAGGAGGTCAAACTCACTCACTGATCGAGGGGTCCATACTCACTCATTGATCGAGGGGGCCATACCCACTCATTGATCGAGGAGGTCATACTCACTCACTGATCGAGGAGGTCATAATCACTCACTGATTGAGGAGGTCATAATCACTCACTGATCGAGGGGGACATACTCACTCACTGATCGAGGAGGTCATAATCACTCACTGATCGAGGAGGTCAAACTCACTTACTCATCGAGGGGGTCAAACTCACTCACTGATCGAGGAGGTCATAATCACTCACTGATCGAGGAGGTCAAACTCACTTACTGATCGAGGGGGTCATACTCACTCACTGATTGAGGAGGTCAAACTCACTCACTGATCGTGGGGGCTGTACTCACTCACTGATCGAGGGGGCCATACTCACTCATTGATCGAGGAGGTCATACTCACTCACTGATCGAGGAGGTCATAATCACTCACTGATCGCGGGATCCATACTCACTCACTGATCGAGGGGGTCATACTCACTCACTGATCGAGGGGGCCATACTCACTCACTGATCGAGGGGGTCATACTCACTCACTGATCAAGGAGGTTATAATCACTCACTGATCGAGGGGTCCATGCTCACTCACTGATCGAGTGGTCCATAATCACTCACTGATCGTGGGGTCCATGCTCACTCACTGATCGAGGGGGCCATACTCACTCACTGATCGAGGAGGTCATACTCACTCACTGATTGAGGAGGTCAAACTCACTCACTGATCGAGGGGACCATGCTCACTCACTGATCGAGGAGGTCATACTCACTCACTGATCGAGGGGGCCATACTCATTCACTGGTCGAGGGGGACATGCTCACTCACTGATCGAGGAGGCCATTCTCACTCACTGATCGAGGAGGTCAAACTCACTCACTGATCAAGGGGGCCATACTCACTCACTGATTGAGGGGGCCGTACTCACTCACTGATCGAGGGGGCCATACTCACTCACTGATTGAGGGGGCCATACTCACTCATTGATCGAGGGGGCCGTACTCACTCACTGATTGAGGAGGTCATTCTCACTCACTGATCGAGGATGTAAAACTCACTCACTGATCAAGGATGTAAAACTCACTCACTGATCGAGGGGTCCATACTCACTCAGTGATTGAGGGGGTCATACTCACTCACTGATCGAAGAGGTCATACTCACTCACTGATCGAGGAAGTCAAACTCACTCACTGATCGAGGGGGCCATACACAATCACTCACGGATCGAGGGGGCCATACTCACTCACTGATCGAGGAGTTCATACTCACTCACTGATCGAGGAGGTCAAACTCACTCACTGATCGAGGGGGCCATTCTCACTCACTGATCGAGGAGGTCAAACTCACTCACTGATCGAGGGGGCCATATTCACTCACTGATCGAGGGGGACATGCTCACTCACTGATTGAGGGGACCATACTCACTCACTGATCGAGGGGGTCATACTCACTCACTGATCGAGCGGGCCATACTCATTCACTGGTCGAGGGGGACATGCTCACTCACTGATCGAGGAGGCCATTCTCACTCACTGATTGAGGAGGTCAAACTCACTCACTGATCGAGGGGCTTATACTCACTCACTGATCGAGGGGGCCATTCTCACTCACTGATCGAGGAGGTCAAACTCACTCACTGATCGAGGGGGCCATACTCACTCACTGATCGAGGGGGCCGTACTCACTCACTGATTGAGGAGGCCATTCTCACTCACTGATCGAGGATGTAAAACTCACTCATTGATCAAGGGGGCCATACTCACTCACTGATCGAGGAGGTCATCCTCACTCACTGATCGAGGAGGTCAAACTCACTCACTGATTGAGGAGGTCAAGCTCACTCACTGATCGAGGGGGCAGTACTCACTCATTGACTGAGGGGGCCATTCTCACTGATCGAGGTGGTCATACCCACTCACTGATCAAGGGGTCCATACTCACTCATTGTTCGAGGAGGTCATACTCACTCACTGATCGAGGAGGTCATACGCACTCACTGATCGAGGGGGCCATACTCACTCACTGATCGAGGGGGCCATACTCACTCACTGATCGAGGGGGCCATACTTACTCATTGATCGAGGGGTCCATACTCACTCACTGATCAAGGAGGTCATAATCACTCACTGATCGAGGGGGCCATACTCACTCACTGATCGAGGGGGCCATACTCACTCACTGATCGAGGGGGCCATACTCACTCACTGATCGAGGGGGCCATACTTACTCATTGATCGAGGGGTCCATACTCACTCACTGATCAAGGAGGTCATAATCACTCACTGATCGAGGGGTCCATACTCACTCACTGATCGAGGGGTCCATACTCACTCACTGATCGAGGAGGTCATACTCACTCACTGATCGAGGAGGTCAAACTCACTCACTGATCGAGGGGGCCATACTCACTCACTGATTGAGAGTCAAACTCACTCACTGATTGAGGAGGTCAAGCTCACTCACTGATCGAGGGGGCCATACTCACTCATTGATTGAGGGGGTCATACTCACTCACTGATCGAGGGGTCCATACTCACTCATTGATAGAGGAGGTCATACTCACTCACTGATCGAGGAGGTCATAATCACTCACTGATTGAGGGGTCCATACTCACTCACTGATCGAGGGGGCCATACTCACTCACTGATCGAGAGGGTCATACTCACTCACTGATCGAGGAGGTCAAACTCACTCACTGATCGAGGGGGCCATACTCAATCACTCACGGATCGAGGGGGCCATACTCACTCACTGATCGAGGAGGTCATACTCACGCACTGATCGAGGAGTTCAAACTCACTCACTGATCGAGGGGGCCATACTCACTCACTGATAGAGGGGGCCGTACTCACTCACTGATCGAGGGGGCCATACTCACTCACTGATTGAGGGGGCCATACTCACTCATTTATCGAGGGGGCCGTACTCACTCACTGATTGAGGAGGTCATTCTCACTCACTGATCGAGGATGTAAAACTCACTCACTGATCAAGGATGTAAAACTCACTCACTGATCGAGGGGTCCATACTCACTCACTGATCAAGGGGGCCATTCTCACTCACTGATCGAGGAGGTCATCCTCACTCACTGATCGATGAGGTCAAACTCACTCACTGATTGAGGAGGTCAAACTCACTCACTGATCTAGGGGGCAGTACTCACTCATTGATTGAGGGGGCCATACTCACTGATCGAGGGGGTCACACCCACTCACTGATCAAGGGGTCCATACTCACTCATTGTTCGAGGAGGTCATACTCATTCACTGATCGAGGAGGTCATAATCACTCACTGATCGAGGGGTCCATACTCACTCACTGATCGAGGGGTCCATACTCACTCACTGATCGAGGGGGCCATATTCACTCACTGATCGAGGGGGCCATACTCACTCACATATTGAGGGGGTCATACTCACTCACTGATCGAGGGGGGTCATACTCACTCACTGATCGAGGGGGCCATACTTACTCAGTGATCGAGGAGGTCATACTCACTCACTGATCGAGGGGGCTATACTCATTCACTGGTCGAGGGGGCCATACTCACTCACTGATCGAGGGGGCCGTACTCACTCACTGATTGAGGAGGCCATTCTCACTCACTGATCGAGGATGTAAAACTCACTCACTGATCAAGGGGGCCATACTCACTCACTGATCGAGGAGGTCATCCTCACTCACTGATCGAGGAGGTCAAACTCACTCACTGATTGAGGAGGTCCAACTCACTCACTGATCAAGGAGGTCATAATCACTCACTGATCGAGGAGGTCATACACACTCACTGATCAAGGAGGTCAAACTCATTCACTGATTGAGGAGGTCAAACTCACTCACTGATTGAGGGGGCCATACTCACTCACTGATCAAGGAGGTCAAACTCATTCACTGATTGAGGAGGTCAAAATCACTCACTGATTGAGGAGGTCAAACTCATTCACTGATTGAGGAGGTCAAACTCACTCACTGATTGAGGAGGTCAAACTCACTCACTGATTGAGGAGGTCAAACTCACTCACTGATCGAGGGGGCCATACTCACTGATCGAGGGGGCCGTACTCACTCATTGATCGAGGGGGCCACACTCACTGATCGAGGGGGGTCATACTAAATCACTGATCGAGGGGGCCATACTCACTCATTGATCGAGGAGGTCATACTCACTCACTGATCGAGGAGGTCATAATCACTCACTGATCGAGGGGGCCATACTCACTCACTGATCGAGGGGGCCATACTCACTCACTGATCGAGGGGGTCATAATCACTCACTGATCGAGGGGGCCATACTCACTCACTGATCGAGGGGGCCATACTCACTCACTGATCGAGGGGGTCATACTCACTCACTGATCGAGGGGGTCATACTCACTCACTGATCGAGGAGGTCATACTCACTCACTGATCGAGGAGGTCAAACTCACTTACTGATCGAGGGGGTCAAACTCACTCACTGATTGAGTGGTCATACTCACTCACTGATTGAGGATGTCATACTCACTTACTCATCGAGGAGGTCAAACTCACTCACTGATCGAGGGGGCCATACACACTCATTGATCGAGGAGGTCAAACTCACTCACTGATCGAGGGGGCCATACTCACTCACTGATCGAGGAGGTCATACCCACTCACTGATCGAGGGGTCCAGACTCACTCATTGATCGAGGGGGCCATACCCACTCATTGATCGAGGAGGTCATACTCACTCACTGATCGAGGAGGTCATAATCACTCACTGATCGAGGGGTCCATACTCACTCACTGATCGAGGGGGCCATACACACTCATCGATCGAGGAGGTCATACTCACTCACTGATCGAGGGGGTCAAACTCACTCACTGATCGAGGAGGTCAAACTCACTCACTGATCGAGGGGTCCATACTCACTGATCGAGGGGTCCATACTCACTCATTGATCGAGGGGGCCATACCCACTCATTGATCGAGGAGGTCATACTCACTCACTGATCGAGGAGGTCATAATCACTCACTGATTGAGGAGGTCATAATCACTCACTGATCGAGGGGGCCATACTCACTCACCGATCGAGGAGGTCATAATCACTCACTGATCGAGGAGGTCAAACTCACTTACTCATCGAGGGGGTCAAACTCACTCACTGATCGAGGAGGTCATAATCACTCACTGATCGAGGAGGTCAAACTCACTCACTGATCGAGGGGGCCATACTCAATCACTCACGGATCGAGGGGGCCATACTCACTCACTGATCGAGGAGTTCATACTCACTCACTGATCGAGGAGGTCAAACTCACTCACTGATCGAGGGGGCCATTCTCACTCACTGATCGAGGAGGTCAAACTCACTCACTGATCGAGGGGGCCATATTCACTCACTGATCGAGGGGGACATGCTCACTCACTGATTGAGGGGACCATACTCACTCACTGATCGAGGGGGTCATACTCACTCACTGATCGAGCGGGCCATACTCATTCACTGGTCGAGGGGGACATGCTCACTCACTGATCGAGGAGGCCATTCTCACTCACTGATTGAGGAGGTCAAACTCACTCACTGATCGAGGGGCTTATACTCACTCACTGATCGAGGGGGCCATTCTCACTCACTGATCGAGGAGGTCAAACTCACTCACTGATCGAGGGGGCCATACTCACTCACTGATCGAGGGGGCCGTACTCACTCACTGATTGAGGAGGCCATTCTCACTCACTGATCGAGGATGTAAAACTCACTCATTGATCAAGGGGGCCATACTCACTCACTGATCGAGGAGGTCATCCTCACTCACTGATCGAGGAGGTCAAACTTACTCACTGATTGAGGAGGTCAAGCTCACTCACTGATCGAGGGGGCAGTACTCACTCATTGACTGAGGGGGCCATTCTCACTGATCGAGGTGGTCATACCCACTCACTGATCAAGGGGTCCATACTCACTCATTGTTCGAGGAGGTCATACTCACTCACTGATCGAGGAGGTCATACGCACTCACTGATCGAGGGGGCCATACTCACTCACTGATCGAGGGGGCCATACTCACTCACTGATCGAGGGGGCCATACTTACTCATTGATCGAGGGGTCCATACTCACTCACTGATCAAGGAGGTCATAATCACTCACTGATCGAGGGGGCCATACTCACTCACTGATCGAGGGGGCCATACTCACTCACTGATCGAGGGGGCCATACTCACTCACTGATCGAGGGGGCCATACTTACTCATTGATCGAGGGGTCCATACTCACTCACTGATCAAGGAGGTCATAATCACTCACTGATCGAGGGGTCCATACTCACTCACTGATCGAGGGGTCCATACTCACTCACTGATCGAGGAGGTCATACTCACTCACTGATCGAGGAGGTCAAACTCACTCACTGATCGAGGGGGCCATACTCACTCACTGATTGAGAGTCAAACTCACTCACTGATTGAGGAGGTCAAGCTCACTCACTGATCGAGGGGGCCATACTCACTCACTGATTGAGGGGGTCATACTCACTCACTGATCGAGGGGTCCATACTCACTCATTGATAGAGGAGGTCATACTCACTCACTGATCGAGGAGGTCATAATCACTCACTGATTGAGGGGTCCATACTCACTCACTGATCGAGGGGGCCATACTCACTCACTGATCGAGAGGGTCATACTCACTCACTGATCGAGGAGGTCAAACTCACTCACTGATCGAGGGGGCCATACTCAATCACTCACGGATCGAGGGGGCCATACTCACTCACTGATCGAGGAGGTCATACTCACGCACTGATCGAGGAGTTCAAACTCACTCACTGATCGAGGGGGCCATACTCACTCACTGATTGAGGGGGCCGTACTCACTCACTGATCGAGGGGGCCATACTCACTCACTGATTGAGGGGGCCATACTCACTCATTTATCGAGGGGGCCGTACTCACTCACTGATTGAGGAGGTCATTCTCACTCACTGATCGAGGATGTAAAACTCACTCACTGATCAAGGATGTAAAACTCACTCACTGATCGAGGGGTCCATACTCACTCACTGATCAAGGGGGCCATTCTCACTCACTGATCGAGGAGGTCATCCTCACTCACTGATCGAGGAGGTCAAACTCACTCACTGATTGAGGAGGTCAAACTCACTCACTGATCGAGGGGGCAGTACTCACTCATTGATTGAGGGGGCCATACTCACTGATCGAGGGGGTCACACCCACTCACTGATCAAGGGGTCCATACTCACTCATTGTTCGAGGAGGTCATACTCATTCACTGATCGAGGAGGTCATAATCACTCAATGATATAGGGGTCCATACTCACTCACTGATCGAGGGGTCCATACTCACTCACTGATCGAGGGGGCCATATTCACTCACTGATCGAGGGGGCCATACTCACTCACATATTGAGGGGGTCATACTCACTCACTGATCGAGGGGGGTCATACTCACTCACTGATCGAGGGGGCCATACTTACTCAGTGATCGAGGAGGTCATACTCACTCACTGATCGAGGGGGCTATACTCATTCACTGGTCAAGGGGGCCATACTCACTCACTGATCGAGGGGGCCGTACTCACTCACTGATTGAGGAGGCCATTCTCACTCACTGATCGAGGATGTAAAACTCACTCACTGATCAAGGGGGCCATACTCACTCACTGATCGAGGAGGTCATCCTCACTCACTGATCGAGGAGGTCAAACTCACTCACTGATTGAGGAGGTCCAACTCACTCACTGATCAAGGAGGTCATAATCACTCACTGATCGAGGAGGTCATACACACTCACTGATCAAGGAGGTCAAACTCATTCACTGATTGAGGAGGTCAAACTCACTCACTGATTGAGGAGGTCAAACTCACTCACTGATTGAGGGGGCCATACTCACTCACTGATCAAGGAGGTCAAACTCATTCACTGATTGAGGAGGTCAAACTCACTCACTGATTGAGGAGGTCAAACTCATTCACTGATTGAGGAGGTCAAACTCACTCACTGATTGAGGAGGTCAAACTCACTCACTGATTGAGGAGGTCAAACTCACTCACTGATCGAGGGGGCCATACTCACTGATCGAGGGGGCCGTACTCACTCATTGATCGAGGGGGCCACACTCACTGATCGAGGGGGGTCATACTAAATCACTGATCGAGGGGGCCATACTCACTCATTGATCGAGGAGGTCATACTCACTCACTGATCGAGGAGGTCATAATCACTCACTGATCGAGGGGTCCATACTCACTCACTGATCGAGGGGGCCATACTCACTCACTGATCGAGGGGGTCATAATCACTCACTGATCGAGGGGGCCATACTCACTCACTGATCGAGGGGGCCATACTCACTCACTGATCGAGGGGGTCATACTCACTCACTGATCGAGGAGGTCATACTCACTCACTGATTGAGGAGGTCAAACTCACTTACTGATCGAGGGGGTCAAACTCACTCACTGATTGAGTGGTCATACTCACTCACTGATTGAGGATGTCATACTCACTTACTCATCGAGGAGGTCAAACTCACTCACTGATCGAGGGGGCCATACACACTCATTGATCGAGGAGGTCAAACTCACTCACTGATCGAGGGGGCCATACTCACTCACTGATCGAGGAGGTCATACCCACTCACTGATCGAGGGGTCCAGACTCACTCATTGATCGAGGGGGCCATACCCACTCATTGATCGAGGAGGTCATACTCACTCACTGATCGAGGAGGTCATAATCACTCACTGATCGAGGGGTCCATACTCACTCACTGATCGAGGGGGCCATACACACTCATCGATCGAGGAGGTCATACTCACTCACTGATCGAGGGGGTCAAACTCACTCACTGATCGAGGAGGTCAAACTCACTCACTGATCGAGGGGTCCATACTCACTGATCGAGGGGTCCATACTCACTCATTGATCGAGGGGGCCATACCCACTCATTGATCGAGGAGGTCATACTCACTCACTGATCGAGGAGGTCATAATCACTCACTGATTGAGGAGGTCATAATCACTCACTGATCGAGGGGGCCAAACTCACTCACCGATCGAGGAGGTCATAATCACTCACTGATCGAGGAGGTCAAACTCACTTACTCATCGAGGGGGTCAAACTCACTCACTGATCGAGGAGGTCATAATCACTCACTGATCGAGGAGGTCAAACTCACTTACTGATCGAGGGGGTCAAACTCACTCAATGATTGAGGAGGTCAAACTCACTCACTGATCGTGGGGGCTGTACTCACTCATTGATCGAGGAGGTCATACTCACTCACTGATCGAGGAGGTCATAATCACTCACTGATCGAGGGATCCATACTCACTCACTGTTCGAGGGGGTCATGCTCACTCACTGATCGAGGGGGCCATACTCACTCACTGATCGAGGGGGCCATACTCACTCACTGATCGAGGGTGTCATAATCACTCACTGATCGAGGGGTCCATGCTCACTCACTGATCGAGTGGTCCATAATCACTCACTGATCGAGGGGTCCATGCTCACTCACTGATCGAGGGGGCCATACTCACTCACTGATCGAGGAGGTCATACTCACTCACTGATTGAGGAGGTCAAACTCACTCACTGATCGAGGGGGCCATACTCACTCATTGATCGAGGAGGTCAAACTCACTCACTGATCGAGGGGGCCGTACTCACTCATTGATCGAGGGGGCCATACTCACTCACTGATCGAGGAGGTCATTCTCACTCACTGATCTAGGGGGCCGTACTCACTCACTGATTGAGGAGGCCATTCTCACTCACTGATCGAGGATGTAAAACTCACTCACTGATCAAGGGGGCCATACACACTCACTGATCGAGGAGGTCATCCTCACTCACTGATCGAGGAGGTCAAACTCACTCACTGATTGAGGAGGTCAAGCTCACTCACTGATCGAGGGTGCAGTACTCACTCATTGATTGAGGGGGCCATTCTCACTGATCGAGGTGGTCATACCCACTCACTGATCAAGGGGTCCATACTTACTCATTGTTCGAGGAGGTCATACTCACTCACTGATCGAGGAAGTCATACTCACTCACTGATCGAGGGGGCCATACTCACTCACTTATCGACGGGGCCATACTCACTCACTGATCGAGGTGGCCATACTTACTCATTGATCGAGGGGTCCATACTTACTCACTGATCAAGGAGGTCATAATCACTCACTGATCGAGGGGTCCATACTCACTCACTGATCGAGGGGTCCATACTCACTCACTGATCGAGGAGGTCATACTCACTCACTGATCGAGGAGGTCAAACTCACTCACTGATCGAGGGGGCCATACTCACTCACTGATTGAGAGTGTCAAACTCACTCACTGATTGAGGAGGTCAAGCTCACTCACTGATCGAGGGGGCCATACTCACTCACAGATTGAGGGGGTCATACTCACTCACTGATCGAGGGGTCCATACTCACTCATTGATCGAGGAGGTCATACTCACTCACTGATCGAGGAGGTCATAATCACTCACTGATCGAGGGGTCCATACTCACTCACTGATCGAGGGGGCCATACTCACTCACTGATCGAGGAGGTCATAATCACTCACTGATCGAGGAGGTCATACTCACTCACTGATCAAGGAGGTCAAACTCATTCACTGATTGAGGAGGTCAAACTCACTCACTGATTGAGGAGGTCAAACTCACTCACTGATTGAGGGGGCCATACTCACTCACTGATCAAGGAGGTCAAACTCATTCACTCATTGAGGAGGTCAAACTCACTCACTGATTGAGGAGGTCAAACTCATTCACTGATTGAGGAGGTCAAACTCACTCACTGATTGAGGAGGTCAAACTCACTCACTGATTGAGGAGGTCAAACTCACTCACTGATCGAGGGGGCCATACTCACTGATCGAGGGGGCCGTACTCACTCATTGATCGAGGGGGCCACACTCACTGATCGAGGGGGGTCATACTAACTCACTGATCGAGGGGGCCATACTCACTCATTGATCGAGGAGGTCATACTCACTCACTGATCGAGGAGGTCATAATCACTCACTGATCGAGGGGGCCATACTCAATCACTGATCGAGGGGGCCATACTCACTCACTGATCGAGGGGGTCATACTCACTCACTGATCGAGGGGGCCATACTCACTCACTGATCGAGGGGGTCATACTCACTCACTGATCAAGCAGGTTATAATCACTCACTGATCGAGGGGTCCATGCTCACTCACTGATCAAGTGGTCCATAATCACTCACTGATCGAGGGGTCCATGCTCACTCACTGATCGAGGGGGCCATACTCACTCACTGATTGAGGAGGTCATAATCACTCACTGATCGAGGGGGCCATACTCACTCATTGATCGAGGAGGTCAAACTCACTCACTGATCGAGGGGGCCGTACTCACTCATTGATTGAGGGGCCATACTCACTGATTGAGGGGGTCATACACACTCACTGATCGAGGGGTCCATACTCACTCATTGTTCGAGGAGGTCATAGTCACTCACTGATCGAGGAGGTCATAATCACTCACTGATCGAGGGGTCCATACTCACTCACTGATCGAGGGGGCCATACTCACTCACTAATCGAGGGGGCCATACTCACTCACTGATCGAGGAGGTCATAATCACTCACTGATCGAGGGGTCCATACTCACTCACTGATCGAGGGGGCCATACTCACTCACTAATCGAGGGGGCCATACTCACTCACAGATTGAGGGGGTCATACTCACTCACTGATCGAGGAGGTCAAACTCACTCACTGATCGAGGGGGCCATACTCACTCATTGATCGAGGAGGTCATACTCACTCACTGATCGAGGAGGTCAAACTCACTCACTGATCGAGGGGGCCATACTCACTCATTGATCGAGGAGGTCATACTCACTCACTGATCGAGGGGGTCATACTCACTCACTGATCGAGGAGGTCATACTCACTCACTGATCGAGGAGGACATAATCACTCACTGATCGAGGGATCCATACTCACTCACTGATCGAGGGATCCATACTTACTCATTGATCGAGGAGGTCATACTCACTCACTGATCAAGGAGGTCATAATCACTCACTGATCGAGGGATCCATACTCACTCACCGATCGAGGGGGCTATACTCACTCACTGATCGAGGGGGCCATTCTCACTCACAGATCGAGTGGGTCATGCTCACTCACTGATCGAGGGGGTCATACTCACTCACTGATCGAGGAGGTCATACTCACTCACTGATCGAGGGGGCCATACTTACTCATTGATCGAGGAGGTCATACTCACTTACTGATTGAGGGGGTCATACTCACTCACTGATCGAAGAGGTCATACTCACTCACTGATCGAGGAGGTCATACTCACTCACTGATTGAGGGGGTCATACTCACTCACTGATCGAAGAGGTCATACTCACTCACTGATCGAGGAGGTCAAACTCACTCACTGATCGAGGGGGCCATACTCAATCACTCACGGATCGAGGGGGCCATACTCACTCACTGATCGAGGAGGTCATACTCACTCACTGATCGAGGAGGTCAAACTCACTCACTGATCGAGGGGGCCATTCTCAGTCACTGATCGAGGAGGTCAAACTCACTCACTGATCGAGGGGGCCATTCTCACTCACTGATCGAGGAGGTCATCCTCACTCACTGATCGAGGAGGTCAAACTCACTCACTGATTGAGGAGGTCAAACTCAGTCACTGATCGAGGGGGCAGTACTCACTCATTGGTTGAGGGGGCCATACTCACTGATCGAGGGGGTCACACCCACTCACTGATCAAGGGGTCCATACTCACTCATTGTTCGAGGAGGTCATACTCATTCACTGATAGAGGAGGTCATGATCACTCACTGATCGAGGGGTCCATACTCACTGATCGAGGGGTCCATACTCACTCACTGATCGAGGGGGCCATATTCACTCACTGATCGAGGGGGCCATACTCACTCACATATTGAGGGGGTCATACTCACTCACAGATCGAGGGGGGTCATACTCACTCACTGTTCGAGGGGGCCATACTTACTCTGTGATCGAGGAGGTCATACTCACTCACTGATCGAGGGGGCTATACTCATTCACTGGTCGAGGGGGCCATACTCACTCACTGATCGAGGGGGCCGTACCCACTCACTGATTGAGGAGGCCATTCTCACTCACTGATCGAGGATGTAAAACTCACTCACTGATCAAGGGGGCCATACTCACTCACTGATCGAGGAGGTCATCCTCACTCACTGATCGAGGAGGTCAAACTCACTCACTGATTGCGGAGGTCCAACTCACTCACTGATCAAGGAGGTCATAATCACTCACTGATCGAGGAGGTCATACTCACTCACTGATCAAGGAGGTCAAACTCATTCACTGATTGAGGAGGTCAAACTCACTCACTGATTGAGGAAGTCAAACTCACTCACTGATTGAGGGGGCCATACTCACTCACTGATCAAGGAGGTCAAACTCATTCACTGATTGAGGAGGTCAAACTCACTCACTGATTGAGGAGGTCAAACTCACTCACTGATTGAGGAGGTCAAACTCACTCACTGATTGAGGAGGTCAAACTCACTCACTGATCGAGGGGGCCATACTCACTGATCGAAGGGGCCGTACTCACTCATTGATCGAGGGGGCCACACTCACTGATCGAGGGGGGTCATACTAACTCACTGATCGAGGGGGCCATACTCACTCATTGATCGAGGAGGTCATACTCACTCACTGATCGAGGAGGTCATAATCACTCACTGATCGAGGGGTCCATACTCACTCACTGATCGAGGGGGCCATACTCACTCACTGATCGAGGGGGTCATAATCACTCACTGATCGAGGGGGTCATATCCACTCACTGATCGAGGGGTCCAGACTCACTCATTGATCGAGGGGGCCATACCCACTCATTGATCGAGGAGGTCATACTCACTCACTGATCGAGGAAGTCATAATCACTCACTGATCGAGGGGTCCATACTCACTCACTGATCGAGGGGGCCATACACACTCATCGATCGAGGAGATCATACTCACTCACTGATCGAGGGGGTCAAACTCACTCACTGATCGAGGAGGTCAAACTCACTCACTGATCGAGGGGTCCATACTCACTCATTGATCGAGGGGGCCATACCCACTCATTGATCGAGGAGGTCATACTCACTCACTGATCGAGGAGGTCATAATCACTCACTGATTGAGGAGGTCATAATCACTCACTGATCGAGGGGGCCATACTCACTCACTGATCGAGGAGGTCATAATCACTCACTGATCGAGGAGGTCAAACTCACTTACTCATCGAGGGGGTCAAACTCACTCACTGATCGAGGAGGTCATAATCACTCACTGATCGAGGAGGTCAAACTCACTTACTGATCGAGGGGGTCATACTCACTCACTGATTGAGGAGGTCAAACTCACTCACTGATCGTGGGGGCTGTACTCACTCACTGATCGAGGGGGCCATACTCACTCATTGATCGAGGAGGTCATACTCACTCACTGATCGAGGAGGTCATAATCACTCACTGATCGCGGGATCCATACTCACTCACTGCTCGAGGGGGTCATGCTCACTCACTGATCGAGGGGGCCATACTCACTCACTGATCGAGGGGGCCATACTCACTCACTGATCGAGGGGGTCATAATCACTCACTGATCGAGGGGTCCATGCTCACTCACTGATCGAGTGGTCCATAATCACTCACTGATCGTGGGGTCCATGCTCACTCACTGATCGAGGGGGCCATACTCACTCACTGATCGAGGAGGTCATACTCACTCACTGATTGAGGAGGTCAAACTCACTCACTGATCGAGGGGACCATGCTCACTCACTGATCGAGGAGGTCATACTCACTCACTGATCGAGGGGGCCATACTCATTCACTGGTCGAGGGGGACATGCTCACTCACTGATCGAGGAGGCCATTCTCACTCACTGATCGAGGAGGTCAAACTCACTCACTGATCAAGGGGGCCATACTCACTCACTGATTGAGGGGGCCGTACTCACTCACTGATCGAGGGGGCCATACTCACTCACTGATTGAGGGGGCCATACTCACTCATTGATCGAGGGGGCCGTACTCACTCACTGATTGAGGAGGTCATTCTCACTCACTGATCGAGGATGTAAAACTCACTCACTGATCAAGGATGTAAAACTCACTCACTGATCGAGGGGTCCATACTCACTCACTGATCAAGGGGGCCATTCTCACTCACTGATCGAGGAGGTCATCCTCACTCACTGATCGAGGAGGTCATACTCACTCAGTGATTGAGGGGGTCATACTCACTCACTGATCGAAGAGGTCATACTCACTCACTGATCGAGGAGTTCATACTCACTCACTGATCGAGGAGGTCAAACTCACTCACTGATCGAGGGGGCCATTCTCACTCACTGATCGAGGAGGTCAAACTCACTCACTGATCGAGGGGGCCATACTCACTCATTGATCGAGGAGGTCAAACTCACTCACTGATCGAGGGGGCCGTACTCACTCATTGATCGAGGGGGCCATACTCACTCACTGATCGAGGAGGTCATTCTCACTCACTGATCGAGGGGGCCGTACTCACTCACTGATTGAGGGGGCCATTCTCACTCACTGATCGAGGATGTAAAACTCACTCACTGATCAAGGGGGCCATACTCACTCACTGATCGAGGAGGTCATCCTCACTCACTGATCGAGGAGGTCAAACTCACTCACTGATTGAGGAGGTCAAGCTCACTCACTGATCGAGGGTGCAGTACTCACTCATTGATTGAGGGGGCCATTCTCACTGATCGAGGTGGTCATACCCACTCACTGATCAAGGGGTCCATACTTACTCATTGTTCGAGGAGGTCATACTCACTCACTGATCGAGGAAGTCATACTCACTCACTGATCGAGGGGGCCATACTCACTCACTTATCGACGGGGCCATACTCACTCACTGATCGAGGTGGCCATACTTACTCATTGATCGAGGGGTCCATACTTACTCACTGATCAAGGAGGTCATAATCACTCACTGATCGAGGGCTCCATACTCACTCACTGATCGAGGGGTCCATACTCACTCACTGATCGAGGAGGTCATACTCACTCACTGATCGAGGAGGTCAAACTCACTCACTGATCGAGGGGGCCATACTCACTCACAGATTGAGGGGGTCATACTCACTCACTGATCGAGGGGTCCATACTCACTCATTGATCGAGGAGGTCATACTCACTCACTGATCGAGGAGGTCATAATCACTCACTGATCGAGGGGTCCATACTCACTCACTGATCGAGGGGGCCATACTCACTCACTGATCGAGGAGGTCATAATCACTCACTGATCGAGGAGGTCATACTCACTCACTGATCAAGGAGGTCAAACTCATTCACTGATTGAGGAGGTCAAACGCACTCACTGATTGAGGAGGTCAAACTCACTCACTGATTGAGGGGGCCATACTCACTCACTGACCAAGGAGGTCAAACTCATTCACTGATTGAGGAGGTCAAACTCACTCACTGATTGAGGAGGTCAAACTCATTCACTGATTGAGGAGGTCAAACTCACTCACTGATTGAGGAGGTCAAACTCACTCACTGATTGAGGAGGTCAAACTCACTCACTGATCGAGGGGGCCATACTCACTGATCGAGGGGGCCGTACTCACTCATTGATCGAGGGGGCCACACTCACTGATCGAGGGGGGTCATACTAACTCACTGATCGAGGGGGCCATACTCACTCATTGATCGAGGAGGTCATACTCACTCACTGATCGAGGAGGTCATAATCACTCACTGATCGAGGGGGCCATACTCAATCACTGATCGAGGGGGCCATACTCACTCACTGATCGAGGGGGTCATACTCACTCACTGATCGAGGGGGCCATACTCACTCACTGATCGAGGGGGCCATACCCACTCATTGATCGAGGAGGTCATACTCACTCACTGATCGAGGAGGTCATAATCACTCACTGATTGAGGAGGTCATAATCACTCACTGATCGAGGGGGCCATACTCACTCACTGATCGAGGAGGTCATAATCACTCACTGATCGAGGAGGTCAAACTCACTTACTCATCGAGGGGGTCAAACTCACTCACTGATCGAGGAGGTCATAATCACTCACTGATCGAGGAGGTCAAACTCACTTACTGATCGAGGGGGTCATACTCACTCACTGATTGAGGAGGTCAAACTCACTCACTGATCGTGGGGGCTGTACTCACTCACTGATCGAGGGGGCCATACTCACTCATTGATCGAGGAGGTCATACTCACTCACTGATCGAGGAGGTCATAATCACTCACTGATCGCGGGATCCATACTCACTCACTGCTCGAGGGGGTCATGCTCACTCACTGATCGAGGGGGCCATACTCACTCACTGATCGAGGGGGCCATACTCACTCACTGATCGAGGGGGTCATAATCACTCACTGATCGAGGGGTCCATGCTCACTCACTGATCGAGTGGTCCATAATCACTCACTGATCGTGGGGTCCATGCTCACTCACTGATCGAGGGGGCCATACTCACTCACTGATCGAGGAGGTCATACTCACTCACTGATTGAGGAGGTCAAACTCACTCACTGATCGAGGGGACCATGCTCACTCACTGATCGAGGAGGTCATACTCACTCACTGATCGAGGGGGCCATACTCATTCACTGGTCGAGGGGGACATGCTCACTCACTGATCGAGGAGGCCATTCTCACTCACTGATCGAGGAGGTCAAACTCACTCACTGATCAAGGGGGCCATACTCACTCACTGATTGAGGGGGCCGTACTCACTCACTGATCGAGGGGGCCATACTCACTCACTGATTGAGGGGGCCATACTCACTCATTGATCGAGGGGGCCGTACTCACTCACTGATTGAGGAGGTCATTCTCACTCACTGATCGAGGATGTAAAACTCACTCACTGATCAAGGATGTAAAACTCACTCACTGATCGAGGGGTCCATACTCACTCACTGATCAAGGGGGCCATTCTCACTCACTGATCGAGGAGGTCATCCTCACTCACTGATCGAGGAGGTCATACTCACTCAGTGATTGAGGGGGTCATACTCACTCACTGATCGAAGAGGTCATACTCACTCACTGATCGAGGAGTTCATACTCACTCACTGATCGAGGAGGTCAAACTCACTCACTGATCGAGGGGGCCATTCTCACTCACTGATCGAGGAGGTCAAACTCACTCACTGATCGAGGGGGCCATACTCACTCATTGATCGAGGAGGTCAAACTCACTCACTGATCGAGGGGGCCGTACTCACTCATTGATCGAGGGGGCCATACTCACTCACTGATCGAGGAGGTCATTCTCACTCACTGATCGAGGGGGCCGTACTCACTCACTGATTGAGGGGGCCATTCTCACTCACTGATCGAGGATGTAAAACTCACTCACTGATCAAGGGGGCCATACTCACTCACTGATCGAGGAGGTCATCCTCACTCACTGATCGAGGAGGTCAAACTCACTCACTGATTGAGGAGGTCAAGCTCACTCACTGATCGAGGGTGCAGTACTCACTCATTGATTGAGGGGGCCATTCTCACTGATCGAGGTGGTCATACCCACTCACTGATCAAGGGGTCCATACTTACTCATTGTTCGAGGAGGTCATACTCACTCACTGATCGAGGAAGTCATACTCACTCACTGATCGAGGGGGCCATACTCACTCACTTATCGACGGGGCCATACTCACTCACTGATCGAGGTGGCCATACTTACTCATTGATCGAGGGGTCCATACTTACTCACTGATCAAGGAGGTCATAATCACTCACTGATCGAGGGCTCCATACTCACTCACTGATCGAGGGGTCCATACTCACTCACTGATCGAGGAGGTCATACTCACTCACTGATCGAGGAGGTCAAACTCACTCACTGATCGAGGGGGCCATACTCACTCACAGATTGAGGGGGTCATACTCACTCACTGATCGAGGGGTCCATACTCACTCATTGATCGAGGAGGTCATACTCACTCACTGATCGAGGAGGTCATAATCACTCACTGATCGAGGGGTCCATACTCACTCACTGATCGAGGGGGCCATACTCACTCACTGATCGAGGAGGTCATAATCACTCACTGATCGAGGAGGTCATACTCACTCACTGATCAAGGAGGTCAAACTCATTCACTGATTGAGGAGGTCAAACGCACTCACTGATTGAGGAGGTCAAACTCACTCACTGATTGAGGGGGCCATACTCACTCACTGACCAAGGAGGTCAAACTCATTCACTGATTGAGGAGGTCAAACTCACTCACTGATTGAGGAGGTCAAACTCATTCACTGATTGAGGAGGTCAAACTCACTCACTGATTGAGGAGGTCAAACTCACTCACTGATTGAGGAGGTCAAACTCACTCACTGATCGAGGGGGCCATACTCACTGATCGAGGGGGCCGTACTCACTCATTGATCGAGGGGGCCACACTCACTGATCGAGGGGGGTCATACTAACTCACTGATCGAGGGGGCCATACTCACTCATTGATCGAGGAGGTCATACTCACTCACTGATCGAGGAGGTCATAATCACTCACTGATCGAGGGGGCCATACTCAATCACTGATCGAGGGGGCCATACTCACTCACTGATCGAGGGGGTCATACTCACTCACTGATCGAGGGGGCCATACTCACTCACTGATCGAGGGGGTCATACTCACTCACTGATCAAGGAGGTTATAATCACTCACTGATCGAGGGGTCCATGCTCACTCACTGATCAAGTGGTCCATAATCACTCACTGATCGAGGGGTCCATGCTCACTCACTGATCGAGGGGGCCATACTCACTCACTGATTGAGGAGGTCATAATCACTCACTGATCGAGGGGGCCATACTCACTCATTGATCGAGGAGGTCAAACTCACTCACTGATCGAGGGGGCCGTACTCACTCATTGATTGAGGGGCCATACTCACTGATTGAGGGGGTCATACACACTCACTGATCGAGGGGTCCATACTCACTCATTGTTCGAGGAGGTCATAGTCACTCACTGATCGAGGAGGTCATAATCACTCACTGATCGAGGGGTCCATACTCACTCACTGATCGAGGGGGCCATACTCACTCACTAATCGAGGGGGCCATACTCACTCACTGATCGAGGAGGTCATAATCACTCACTGATCGAGGGGTCCATACTCACTCACTGATCGAGGGGGCCATACTCACTCACTAATCGAGGGGGCCATACTCACTCACAGATTGAGGGGGTCATACTCACTCACTGATCGAGGAGGTCAAACTCACTCACTGATCGAGGGGGCCATACTCACTCATTGATCGAGGAGGTCATACTCACTCACTGATCGAGGAGGTCAAACTCACTCACTGATCGAGGGGGCCATACTCACTCATTGATCGAGGAGGTCATACTCACTCACTGATCGAGGGGGTCATACTCACTCACTGATCGAGGAGGTCATACTCACTCACTGATCGAGGAGGACATAATCACTCACTGATCGAGGGATCCATACTCACTCACTGATCGAGGGATCCATACTTACTCATTGATCGAGGAGGTCATACTCACTCACTGATCAAGGAGGTCATAATCACTCACTGATCGAGGGATCCATACTCACTCACCGATCGAGGGGGCTATACTCACTCACTGATCGAGGGGGCCATTCTCACTCACAGATCGAGTGGGTCATGCTCACTCACTGATCGAGGGGGTCATACACACTCACTGATCGAGGAGGTCATACTCACTCACTGATCGAGGGGGCCATACTTACTCATTGATCGAGGAGGTCATACTCACTTACTGATTGAGGGGGTCATACTCACTCACCGATCGAAGAGGTCATACTCACTCACTGATCGAGGAGGTCATACTCACTCACTGATTGAGGGGGTCATACTCACTCACTGATCGAAGAGGTCATACTCACTCACTGATCGAGGAGGTCAAACTCACTCACTGATCGAGGGGGCCATACTCAATCACTCACGGATCGAGGGGGCCATACTCACTCACTGATCGAGGAGGTCATACTCACTCACTGATCGAGGAGGTCAAACTCACTCACTGATCGAGGGGGCCATTCTCACTCACTGATCGAGGAGGTCAAACTCACTCACTGATCGAGTGGGCCATACTCACTCACTGATCAAGGGGGCCATTCTCACTCACTGATCGAGGAGGTCATCCTCACTCACTGATCGAGGAGGTCAAACTCACTCACTGATTGAGGAGGTCAAACTCAGTCACTGATCGAGGGGGCAGTACTCACTCATTGGTTGAGGGGGCCATACTCACTGATCGAGGGGGTCACACCCACTCACTGATCAAGGGGTCCATACTCACTCATTGTTCGAGGAGGTCATACTCATTCACTGATAGAGGAGGTCATGATCACTCACTGATCGAGGGGTCCATACTCACTCACTGATCGAGGGGTCCATACTCACTCACTGATCGAGGGGGCCATATTCACTCACTGATCGAGGGGGCCATACTCACTCACATATTGAGGGGGTCATACTCACTCACAGATCGAGGGGGGTCATACTCACTCACTGTTCGAGGGGGCCATACTTACTCTGTGATCGAGGAGGTCATACTCACTCACTGATCGAGGGGGCTATACTCATTCACTGGTCGAGGGGGCCATACTCACTCACTGATCGAGGGGGCCGTACCCACTCACTGATTGAGGAGGCCATTCTCACTCACTGATCGAGGATGTAAAACTCACTCACTGATCAAGGGCGCCATACTCACTCACTGATCGAGGAGGTCATCCTCACTCACTGATCGAGGAGGTCAAACTCACTCACTGATTGAGGAGGTCCAACTCACTCACTGATCAAGGAGGTCATAATCACTCACTGATCGAGGAGGTCATACTCACTCACTGATCAAGGGGGTCAAACTCATTCACTGATTGAGGAGGTCAAACTCACTCACTGATTGAGGAGGTCAAACTCACTCACTGATTGAGGGGGCCATACTCACTCACTGATCAAGGAGGTCAAACTCATTCACTGATTGAGGAGGTCAAACTCACTCACTGATTGAGGAGGTCAAACTCACTCACTGATTGAGGAGGTCAAACTCACTCACTGATTGAGGAGGTCAAACTCACTCACTGATCGAGGGGGCCATACTCACTGATCGAAGGGGCCGTACTCACTCATTGATCGAGGGGGCCACACTCACTGATCGAGGGGGGTCATACTAACTCACTGATCGAGGGGGCCATACTCACTCATTGATCGAGGAGGTCATACTCACTCACTGATCGAGGAGGTCATAATCACTCACTGATCGAGGGGTCCATACTCACTCACTGATCGAGGGGGCCATACTCACTCACTGATCGAGGGGGTCATAATCACTCACTGATCGAGGGGGTCATATCCACTCACTGATCGAGGGGTCCAGACTCACTCATTGATCGAGGGGGCCATACCCACTCATTGATCGAGGAGGTCATACTTACTCACTGATCGAGGAGGTCATAATCACTCACTGATCGAGGGGTCCATACTCACTCACTGATCGAGGGGGCCATACACACTCATCGATCGAGGAGATCATACTCACTCACTGATCGAGGGGGTCAAACTCACTCACTGATCGAGGAGGTCAAACTCACTCACTGATCGAGGAGGTCAAACTCACTCACTGATCGAGGGGTCCATACTCACTCATTGATCGAGGGGGCCATACCCACTCATTGATCGAGGAGGTCATACTCACTCACTGATCGAGGAGGTCATAATCACTCACTGATTGAGGAGGTCATAATCACTCACTGATCGAGGGGGCCATACTCACTCACTGATCGAGGAGGTCATAATCACTCACTGATCGAGGAGGTCAAACTCACTTACTCATCGAGGGGGTCAAACTCACTCACTGATCGAGGAGGTCATAATTACTCACTGATCGAGGAGGTCAAACTCACTTACTGATCGAGGGGGTCATACTCACTCACTGATTGAGGAGGTCAAACTCACTCACTGATCGTGGGGGCTGTACTCACTCACTGATCGAGGGGGCCATACTCACTCATTGATCGAGGAGGTCATACTCACTCACTGATCGAGGAGGTCATAATCACTCACTGATCGAGGGGGCCGTACTCACTCATTGATCGAGGGGGCCACACTCACTGATCGAGGGGGGTCATACTAACTCACTGATCGAGGGGGCCATACTCACTCATTGATCGAGGAGGTCATACTCACTCACTGATCAAGGAGGTCATAATCACTCACTGATCGAGGGGGCCATACTCAATCACTGATCGAGGGGGCCATACTCACTCACTGATCGAGGGGGTCATACTCACTCACTGATCGAGGGGGCCATACTCACTCACTGATCGAGGCGGTCATACTCACTCACTGATCAAGGAGGTTATAATCACTCACTGATCGAGGGGTCCATGCTCACTCACTGATCAAGTGGTCCATAATCACTCACTGATCGAGGGGTCCATGCTCACTCACTGATCGAGGGGGCCATACTCACTCACTGATTGAGGAGGTCATAATCACTCACTGATCGAGGGGGCCATACTCACTCATTGATCGAGGAGGTCAAACTCACTCACTGATCGAGGGGGCCGTACTCACTCATTGATTGAGGGGCCATACTCACTGATTGAGGGGGTCATACACACTCACTGATCGAGGGGTCCATACTCACTCATTGTTCGAGGAGGTCATAGTCACTCACTGATCGAGGAGGTCATAATCACTCACTGATCGAGGGGTCCATACTCACTCACTGATCGAGGGGGCCATACTCACTCACTAATCGAGGGGGCCATACTCACTCACTGATCGAGGAGGTCATAATCACTCACTGATCGAGGGGTCCATACTCACTCACTGATCGAGGGGGCCATACTCACTCACTAATCGAGGGGGCCATACTCACTCACAGATTGAGGGGGTCATACTCACTCACTGATCGAGGAGGTCAAACTCACTCACTGATCGAGGGGGCCATACTCACTCATTGATCGAGGAGGTCATACTCACTCACTGATCGAGGAGGTCAAACTCACTCACTGATCGAGGGGGCCATACTCACTCATTGATCGAGGAGGTCATACTCACTCACTGATCGAGGGGGTCATACTCACTCACTGATCGAGGAGGTCATACTCACTCACTGATCGAGGAGGACATAATCACTCACTGATCGAGGGATCCATACTCACTCACTGATCGAGGGATCCATACTTACTCATTGATCGAGGAGGTCATACTCACTCACTGATCAAGGAGGTCATAATCACTCACTGATCGAGGGATCCATACTCACTCACCGATCGAGGGGGCTATACTCACTCACTGATCGAGGGGGCCATTCTCACTCACAGATCGAGTGGGTCATGCTCACTCACTGATCGAGGGGGTCATACACACTCACTGATCGAGGAGGTCATACTCACTCACTGATCGAGGGGGCCATACTTACTCATTGATCGAGGAGGTCATACTCACTTACTGATTGAGGGGGTCATACTCACTCACCGATCGAAGAGGTCATACTCACTCACTGATCGAGGAGGTCATACTCACTCACTGATTGAGGGGGTCATACTCACTCACTGATCGAAGAGGTCATACTCACTCACTGATCGAGGAGGTCAAACTCACTCACTGATCGAGGGGGCCATACTCAATCACTCACGGATCGAGGGGGCCATACTCACTCACTGATCGAGGAGGTCATACTCACTCACTGATCGAGGAGGTCAAACTCACTCACTGATCGAGGGGGCCATTCTCACTCACTGATCGAGGAGGTCAAACTCACTCACTGATCGAGTGGGCCATACTCACTCACTGATCAAGGGGGCCATTCTCACTCACTGATCGAGGAGGTCATCCTCACTCACTGATCGAGGAGGTCAAACTCACTCACTGATTGAGGAGGTCAAACTCAGTCACTGATCGAGGGGGCAGTACTCACTCATTGGTTGAGGGGGCCATACTCACTGATCGAGGGGGTCACACCCACTCACTGATCAAGGGGTCCATACTCACTCATTGTTCGAGGAGGTCATACTCATTCACTGATAGAGGAGGTCATGATCACTCACTGATCGAGGGGTCCATACTCACTCACTGATCGAGGGGTCCATACTCACTCACTGATCGAGGGGGCCATATTCACTCACTGATCGAGGGGGCCATACTCACTCACATATTGAGGGGGTCATACTCACTCACAGATCGAGGGGGGTCATACTCACTCACTGTTCGAGGGGGCCATACTTACTCTGTGATCGAGGAGGTCATACTCACTCACTGATCGAGGGGGCTATACTCATTCACTGGTCGAGGGGGGCCATACTCACTCACTGATCGAGGGGGCCGTACCCACTCACTGATTGAGGAGGCCATTCTCACTCACTGATCGAGGATGTAAAACTCACTCACTGATCAAGGGCGCCATACTCACTCACTGATCGAGGAGGTCATCCTCACTCACTGATCGAGGAGGTCAAACTCACTCACTGATTGAGGAGGTCCAACTCACTCACTGATCAAGGAGGTCATAATCACTCACTGATCGAGCAGGTCATACTCACTCACTGATCAAGGGGGTCAAACTCATTCACTGATTGAGGAGGTCAAACTCACTCACTGATTGAGGAGGTCAAACTCACTCACTGATTGAGGGGGCCATACTCACTCACTGATCAAGGAGGTCAAACTCATTCACTGATTGAGGAGGTCAAACTCACTCACTGATTGAGGAGGTCAAACTCACTCACTGATTGAGGAGGTCAAACTCACTCACTGATTGAGGAGGTCAAACTCACTCACTGATCGAGGGGGCCATACTCACTGATCGAAGGGGCCGTACTCACTCATTGATCGAGGGGGCCACACTCACTGATCGAGGGGGGTCATACTAACTCACTGATCGAGGGGGCCATACTCACTCATTGATCGAGGAGGTCATACTCACTCACTGATCGAGGAGGTCATAATCACTCACTGATCGAGGGGTCCATACTCACTCACTGATCGAGGGGGCCATACTCACTCACTGATCGAGGGGGTCATAATCACTCACTGATCGAGGGGGTCATATCCACTCACTGATCGAGGGGTCCAGACTCACTCATTGATCGAGGGGGCCATACCCACTCATTGATCGAGGAGGTCATACTCACTCACTGATCGAGGAGGTCATAATCACTCACTGATCGAGGGGTCCATACTCACTCACTGATCGAGGGGGCCATACACACTCATCGATCGAGGAGATCATACTCACTCACTGATCGAGGGGGTCAAACTCACTCACTGATCGAGGAGGTCAAACTCACTCACTGATCGAGGAGGTCAAACTCACTCACTGATCGAGGGGTCCATACTCACTCATTGATCGAGGGGGCCATACCCACTCATTGATCGAGGAGGTCATACTCACTCACTGATCGAGGAGGTCATAATCACTCACTGATTGAGGAGGTCATAATCACTCACTGATCGAGGGGGCCATACTCACTCACTGATCGAGGAGGTCATAATCACTCACTGATCGAGGAGGTCAAACTCACTTACTCATCGAGGGGGTCAAACTCACTCACTGATCGAGGAGGTCATAATCACTCACTGATCGAGGAGGTCAAACTCACTTACTGATCGAGGGGGTCATACTCACTCACTGATTGAGGAGGTCAAACTCACTCACTGATCGTGGGGGCTGTACTCACTCACTGATCGAGGGGGCCATACTCACTCATTGATCGAGGAGGTCATACTCACTCACTGATCGAGGAGGTCATAATCACTCACTGATCGCGGGATCCATACTCACTCACTGCTCGAGGGGGTCATGCTCACTCACTGATCGAGGGGGCCATACTCACTCACTGATCGAGGGGGCCATACTCACTCACTGATCGAGGGGGTCATAATCACTCACTGATCGAGGGGTCCATGCTCACTCACTGATCGAGTGGTCCATAATCACTCACTGATCGTGGGGTCCATGCTCACTCACTGATCGAGGGGGCCATACTCACTCACTGATCGAGGAGGTCATACTCACTCACTGATTGAGGAGGTCAAACTCACTCACTGATCGAGGGGGCCATTCTCACTCATTGATCGAGGAGGTCAAACTCACTCACTGATCGAGGGGGCCATACTCACTCATTGATCGAGGGGGCCATACTCACTCACTGATCGAGGAGGTCATTCTCACTCACTGATCGAGGGGGCCGTACTCACTCACTGATTGAGGAGGCCATTCTCACTCACTGATCGAGGATGTAAAACTCACTCACTGATCAAGGGGGCCATACTCACTCACTGATCGAGGAGGTCATCCTCACTCACTGATCGAGGAGGTCAAACTCACTCACTGATTGAGGAGGTCAAGCTCACTCACTGATCGAGGGGGCAGTACTCACTCATTGATTGAGGGGGCCATTCTCACTGATCGAGGTGGTCATACCCACTCACTGATCAAGGGGTCCATACTCACTCATTGTTCGAGGAGGTCATACTCACTCACTGATCGAGGAAGTCATACTCACTCACTGATCGAAGGGGCCATACTCACTCACTGATCGAGGGGGCCATACTCACTCACTGATCGAGGGGGCCATACTTACTCATTGATCGAGGGATCCATACTTACTCACTGATCGAGGAGGTCATAATCACTCACTGATCGAGGGGTCCATACTCACTCACTGATCGAGGGGGCCATACTCACTCACTGATCGAGGAGGTCATAATCACTCACTGATCGAGGAGGTCATACTCACTCACTGATCAAGGAGGTCAAACTCATTCACTGATTGAGGAGGTCAAACTCACTCACTGATTGAGGAGGTCAAACTCACTCACTGATTGAGGGGGCCATACTCACTCACTGATCAAGGAGGTCAAACTCATTCACTCATTGAGGAGGTCAAACTCACTCACTGATTGAGGAGGTCAAACTCATTCACTGATTGAGGAGGTCAAACTCACTCACTGATTGAGGAGGTCAAACTCACTCACTGATTGAGGAGGTCAAACTCACTCACTGATCGAGGGGGCCATACTCACTGATCGAGGGGGCCGTACTCACTCATTGATCGAGGGGGCCACACTCACTGATCGAGGGGGGTCATACTAACTCACTGATCGAGGGGGCCATACTCACTCATTGATCGAGGAGGTCATACTCACTCACTGATCAAGGAGGTCATAATCACTCACTGATCGAGGGGGCCATACTCAATCACTGATCGAGGGGGCCATACTCACTCACTGATCGAGGGGGTCATACTCACTCACTGATCGAGGGGGCCATACTCACTCACTGATCGAGGGGGTCATACTCACTCACTGATCAAGGAGGTTATAATCACTCACTGATCGAGGGGTCCATGCTCACTCACTGATCAAGTGGTCCATAATCACTCACTGATCGAGGGGTCCATGCTCACTCACTGATCGAGGGGGCCATACTCACTCACTGATTGAGGAGGTCATAATCACTCACTGATCGAGGGGGCCATACTCACTCATTGATCGAGGAGGTCAAACTCACTCACTGATCGAGGGGGCCGTACTCACTCATTGATTGAGGGGCCATACTCACTGATTGAGGGGGTCATACACACTCACTGATCGAGGGGT
The DNA here is from genome assembly GCF_017639515.1 of Carcharodon carcharias. Taxonomy (NCBI): domain Eukaryota; kingdom Metazoa; phylum Chordata; class Chondrichthyes; order Lamniformes; family Lamnidae; genus Carcharodon; species Carcharodon carcharias. Next base: position 38,002,041 of record NC_054476.1, on the reverse strand, counting down.
CCATACTCACTCATTGATCGAGGAGGTCATACTCACTCACTGATCGAGGAGGTCATAATCACTCACTGATCGAGGGGTCCATACTCACTCACTGATCGAGGGGGCCATACTCACTCACTAATCGAGGGGGCCATACTCACTCACTGATCGAGGAGGTCATAATCACTCACTGATCGAGGGGTCCATACTCACTCACTGATCGAGGGGGCCATACTCACACACTAATCGAGGGGGCCATACTCACTCACAGATTGAGGGGGTCATACTCACTCACTGATCGAGGAGGTCAAACTCACTCACTGATCGAGGGGGCCATACTCACTCATTGATCGAGGAGGTCATACTCACTCACTGATCGAGGAGGTCAAACTCACTCACTGATCGAGGGGGCCATACTCACTCATTGATCGAGGAGGTCATACTCACTCACTGATCGAGGGGGTCATACTCACTCACTGATCGAGGAGGTCATACTCACTCACTGATCGAGGAGGTCATAATCACTCACTGATCGAGGGATCCATACTCACTCACTGATCGAGGGATCCATACTTACTCATTGATCGAGGAGGTCATACTCACTCACTGATCAAGGAGGTCATAGTCACTCACTGATCGAGGGATCCATACTCACTCACCGATCGAGGGGGCTATACTCACTCACTGATCGAGGGGGCCATTCTCACTCACAGATCGAGGGGGTCATGCTCACTCACTGATCGAGGGGGTCATACTCACTCACTGATCGAGGGGTCCATACTCACTCATAGATCGAGGAGGTCATACTCACTCACTGATCGAGGGGGCCATACTCACTCACTGATCGAGGAGGTCAAACTCACTCACTGATCGAGGGGGCCATACTCACTCACTGATCGAGGAGGTCATACCCACTCACTGATCGAGGGGTCCAGACTCACTCATTGATCGAGGGGGCCATACCCACTCATTGATCGAGGAGGTCATACTCACTCACTGATCGAGGAGGTCATAATCACTCACTGATCGAGGGGTCCATACTCACTCACTGATCGAGGGGGCCATACACACTCAACGATCGAGGAGGTCATACTCACTCACTGATCGAGGGGGTCAAACTCACTCACTGATCGAGGAGGTCAAACTCACTCACTGATCGAGGGGGCCATACTCACTGATCGAGGGGTCCATACTCACTCATTGATCGAGGGGGCCATACCCACTCATTGATCGAGGAGGTCATACTCACTCACTGATCGAGGAGGTCATAATCACTCACTGATCGAGGGGTCCATACTCACTCACTGATCAAGGGGGCCATACTCACTCACTGATCGAGGGGGCCATACTCACTCACAGATTGAGGGGGTCATACTCACTCACTGATCGAGGGGGGTCATACTCACTCACTGATCGAGGGGGCCATACTTACTCATTGATCGAGGAGGTCATACTCACTCACTGATCGAGGGGGCTATACTCATTCACTGGTCGAGGGGGCCGTACTCACTCACTGATTGAGGAGGCCATTCTCACTCACTGATCGAGGATGTAAAACTCACTCACTGATCAAGGGGGCCATACTCATTCACTGATCGAGGAGGTCAAACTCACTCACTGATCGAGGGGGCAGTACTCACTCATTGATTGAGGGAGCCATACTCACAGATCGAGGGGGTCATACCCACTCACTGATCAAGGGGTCCATACTCACTCATTGTTCGAGGAGGTCATACTCACTCACTGATCGAGGAGGTCATACTCACTCACTGATCGAGGGGTCCATACTCACTCACTGATCGAGGGGGCCATACTCACTCACTGATCGAGGGGGCCATACTCACTCACTTATCGAGGGGGCCATACTTACTCATTGATCGAGGAGGTCATACTCACTTACTGATTGATGGGGTCATACTCACTCACTGATCGAAGAGGTCATACTCACTCACTGATCGAGGAGGTCATACTCACTCACAGATTGAGGGGGTCATACTCACTCACTGATCGAGGGGGTCATACTCACTCACTTATCGAGGGGGCCATACTTACTCATTGATCGAGGAGGTCATACTCACTTACTGATTGATGGGGTCATACTCACTCACTGATCGAAGAGGTCATACTCACTCACTGATCGAGGAGGTCAAACTCACTCACTGATCGAGGGGGCCATACTCAATCACTCACGGATCGAGGGGGCCATATTCACTCACTGATCGAGGAGGTCATACTCACTCACTGATCGAGGAGGTCAAACTCACTCACTGATCGAGGAGGTCATACTCACTCACTGATTGAGGGGGTCATAATCACTCACTGATCGAGGGATCCATACTCACTCACTGCTCGAGGGGGTCATGCTCACTCACTGATCGAGGGGGCCATACTCACTCACTGATCGAGGGGACCATACTCACTCACTGATCGAGGGGGTCATAATCACTCACTGATCGAGGGGTCCACGCTCACTCACTGATCGAGTGGTCCATAATCACTCACTGATCGAGGGGTCCATGCTCACTCACTGATCGAGGGGGCCATACTCACTCACTGATCGAGGGGGCCATACTCACTCATTGATCGAGGAGGTCAAACTCACTCACTGATCGAGGGGGCCATACTCATTCACTGGTCGAGGGGGACATGCTCACTCACTGATCGAGGAGGCCATTCTCACTCACTGATTGAGGAAGCCATTCTCACTCACTGATCGAGGATGTAAAACTCACTCACTGATCAAGGGGGCCATACTCACTCACTTATCGAGGAGGTCATCCTCACTCACTGATCGAGGATGTCAAACTCACTCACTGATTGAGGAGGTCAAGCTCACTCACTGATCGAGGGTGCAGTACTCACTCATTGATTGAGGGGGCCATTCTCACTGATCGAGGTGGTCATACCCACTCACTGATCAAGGGGTCCATACTCACTCATTGTTCTAGGAGGTCATACTCACTCACTGATCGAGGAGGTCATACTCACTCACTGATCGAGGGGGCCATACTCACTCACTGATCGAGGGGGCCATACTCACTCACTGATCGAGGGGGCCATACTTACTCATTGATCGAGGGGTCCATACTCACTCACTGATCAAGGAGGTCATAATCACTCACTGATCGAGGGGTCCTTACTCACTCACTGATCGAAGGGTCCATACTCACTCACTGATCGAGGAGGTCATACTCACTCACTGATCGAGGAGGTCAAACTCACTCACTGATCGAGGAGGTCATACTCACTCACTGATCGAGGAGGTCAAACTCACTCACTGATTGAGGGGGTCATACTCACTCACTGATCGAAGAGGTCATACTCACTCACTGATCGAGGAGGTCAAACTCACTCACTGATCGAGGGGGCCATACTCACTCACAGATTGAGGGGGCCATACTCACTCATTGATCGAGGGGGCCGTACTCACTCACTGATCGAGGGGGACATGCTCACTCACTGATCGAGGCGGTCAAACTCACTCACTGATTGAGGAGGTCAAACTCACTCACTGATCGAGGGGTCCATACTCACTCACTGATCGAGGGGTCCATACTCACTCACTGATCGAGGGGGCCGTACTCACTAACATGTTGCAATATGCAGGTAGGACTGAGCCTGAAATCTCCCGTTGGCATCCTGTCCATCCAGATTGGGACTGTAAACTCATTGGCCTGTCACTTCCTAGACAGGGCTGACTGTAGGCTGTAAATTCAGTGACTGGACTGCAACAGGGAGATTAAAATTGGGGATGTTCAAGCGGGCAGGATTAGTGGAGTACAGATATATTGGAGCGAGAAGGTTACAGTGATAGGGAGGGGCGAGGTCATATATTTGAAAAAAAGGATGAGAATTTTCAAATCAAGGCATTGCCAGATTGGGATCAACATTGTTCGGCAACGATGAAGGATGATGTGTGAGGGGGGGGTGGGGCGGGGGGCTGCAGGAGGGATGGGTGAACAAGGCTCAGTGGTAGTTAGGCCATTTGCAGCAGAGTTTGGGTGAGGTGAAGTTTATGCATTTATACAAAGTTTACAGATTCCATCCAAAGTTTGTGGAATATGGGAGGCTGATAAGGAGAGCCTTGGAATAGTTCAGGTTGGAGGTAATGAAGACAGGGATGAGGATTTCGCAGTTTTTTGTTTTTATCTCTTTGTTTAATTGACTGCCACTCCTCTTCAAGGACTGCCTACCTTGTAGAAGTTTTGTTCCTCTCTGCGACAAGATTTCCGCATCTCTCTTTTGCCTTGTTCACCTTCATTGCTTTCCATTTCTCTCCTGGTGTTTTCACCCATCTCCTTGGATTCACCCAGTTCTGTTGAAGGGTCATGAGGACTCGAAACGTCAACTCTTTTCTTCTCCACCGATGCTGCCAGACCTGCTGAGTTTTTCCAGGTAATTCTGTGTGCATTAATGCTAAAGGCGCTATATAAACATCAGTTGCTGTTGTACACTAAGGGCCAACTGCTTGTTTCAGGCATTATCTCTGGACACCTCCTTTTCTGTCCTTACCAATATGGTGGACCGTGCAGTTGTGGCACAGAATGAGCCTGTGTGGCCAGGTTGCTATACTGAACACCTGGGCATTATTTTGGGCCTGTATGTGTGGTGTTATCAGATTTCTCAAAGTCACTCCTGACCCCTCAATTAACAGGGAGGTGGCGGCATCGTGATATTGTCACTGGACTAGTAATCTGGAGTGCAAGGTTAATTCTCTGGGGTCCTGGGTTTGAATCTCCACCACAACAGATGGTGAAATTTGAATTCAATAAAAATCTGGAATTAAAATTCTAATGGTGACCACTGTCAATTATTGTAAAAACCCCTCTGCTTTACAAATATCCTTTAGGGAAGGAAATCTGCCGTCCTTACCTGGTCTGGCCTACATGTGACTCCAGACCCACAACAATGTGGTTGATTCTTAACCGCCCTGGGGAATGACCTAGCAAGCCATTCTTTTTTTAATTCATTTATGGGGTGTAGGTGTCGCTGGCTAAGCCAGCATTTATTGCCCATCCCTAATTGCCCTTGAGACGGTGGTGGTGAGCTGTCTTCTTGAACCACTGCAGTCCATGTGGTGTAGGTACACCCACAGTGCTGTTAGGGAGGGAGTTCCAGGATTTTGACCCAGCGACAGTGAAGGAACAGTGATACATTTCCAAGTCAGGATGGCAAGTGGCTTGGCGGGGTACTTCCAGGCAGTGGTGTTCCCATGTGTCTGCTGCCCTCATCCTTTTAGATGGTAGTGGTTGTGGGTTTGGAAGGTGCTGCCTAAGGAGGCTTAGTGAAATCCTGCAGTGCATCTTGTAGATAGTGCACACTGCTGCTACTGTGCGTCAGTGGTGGAGGAAGTGAATGTTTGTAGATGGGGTGCCAATCAAGCGGGCGCTTTGTTCTGGATAGTGTCCAGCTTCTTGAATGTTGTGGGAGCGGAACTCATCCAGACAAGTGGTCAGTATTCCATCACACTCCTGACTTGTGCCTTGTAGATGGTGGACAAGCTTGGGGGACTCAGGAGGTGAGTTACTCATTTCATGGTCCCTAGCCTATGACCTGCTCTTGCAGCCACAGTATTTGTATGGTCAGTCCAGTTCAGTTTCTGGTCAATGGTAACCGCCAGGATGTTGATAGTGGGTGTTCAGTGATGGTAATGCAATAGAATGTCAAGGGGCGATGGTTGGATTCTCTCTTGTTGGAGATGGTCATTGCCTGGCACTTGTGTGGTGCAAATATTACTTGCCACTTGCCAGCCCAAGCCTGGATACTGTCCAGGTCTTGCTGCATTTGGACATGGACTGCTTCAGTATCTGAGGAGTTGCGAAAGGCACTGAACATTGTGCAATCATCAGCGAACATTGCCTCTTCTGATCTTATGAGGGAAGGAAGGTAATTGAATGAATAAAAAGAATGGAGATTGACAACAAGTTAATAAATTCCAAATAAGAATCATTTCTGTATTATCACTCATCCTATATCCAGGATTTTGAAATCCCCAATTCCTTTGATTCACTTCCTGCTTGCTGTTGCCCAGCAACAGTGCTGAGCCCCTCCTCCTTGTGACCTTGGTAACTGCAGCAAAACAACAAACAGGAGCTTCAATGGGTTTAACAGAAACCAACCAAGAAAGCAATAGCAGCAAACAGTTCAAACAATCACAAGACAGGATCACTGTGTCAGGAGCTGGCAAACAGAGCTCGGTACAGGTCAGTTCGGGTCATAGCAACCCTTCCTTGTTAACCCCCCTCCCCAATACTCCCCCTCACATGGTGATTAAGGGGAGGCTGGACTCATGGCTGTGAAAGGGGGTTTCTGTAGAGCCATGAGGGCAGGTCGCACATGGACAGAAAGATCCTTCCTGATGAGAGCATCTGACCTTTCACTTTCCCTCCCACTGCCCACTCCCCTGCTCAATACGCACCCTCACCATCCTTCTGCCCCTCTACCACACCCAAGCCACCTTCCACCCCTCTTCATCCTTCTTATCACCAACCCCCTCCACAACACTGGTCCCGTCCTTTTCATCTGCTCCCTCCCACTCCACATGCCAGCACCACCAGCCCCACCCTCCCATCCCTGTAGGCTTCAATTAAAGATGCAACATTAAATGTATCTTCTGTGCTCCCACCTCTCAATATGTTGTGGATTAATGTCTCACTCCAGAACACATAGTCCATGCTAATGCACCCAGGATGCAGGAGCGCTGCACTGTCTGACAGGAAGTACTGAGGCAGTGCTGTACTGTCGGAGGGTCAGCATTAAAGGAGTGCTGCACTGTCGCAGGTGCCATCTTTTGGATGAGATGTTAAGCAAAACCATGCCTGCCCTCTCAGGTGCACATGATTTTTCCATGGTGCTGTTTAGAAGATGAGCTGGAAAGTTCTCCCCAATGTCCTGGACAATAGTTATCCCTCAATCAATATCTTTAAAATAGTTTATCTGATCAAATCACATTGCTGTGACCTTTATTCTCACATTTCTTACACTACAACAGTAACTACACTTCAAAATATGTCATTGGCTGGAAAACACTTTGGGATGTTCTGAAGTTGTGACAGGCATTGTATAAATGCAAGTTTTTTTTATTTGTCTTTACATCAGAGTAGGAGGCTGTAAAAGGAGCTTCACGCACTGGCCCCTCCTGAGATCTGTGCGCTGCATCATGGCTACTCAGAGAACAAATGAAACTGAGATGGAAGTGGGTGAGCAACTAATGGGTTACATCGTTGGCCAGTCTCTACCACAGGAAACACAAGTAAGACCAGGGGAATATAAAAAATATTCCTTGTCATAATAGCACTCTCCTGTGTCTATTTGTGTATGCATGTATATAAACCAAAATCAGAATAAACCAGTTCAGTTATGTACTTGAGCTCCATGTGGCACACAGTCTCTTTTTGTCCTGCAAAGGTGTCACACTAGTTTTTTTTTTTAAATGTCAAATTATTTCTTTATAATTGCACCTCTCTCTAAATGTTGGTGTTGTGTCTTCTGGTTTCCATACGTTCAAAATGCTCACAGTTTTAGACTCAAAATGCTGGAGCTTCATCAAGTATAAATCCTACGGCTCCCCATATGCTGGTGGACTGATCTATTGTTTCACAGCACATGACTACAGTGCAACAGTGAATGTGGCACCCTGGCTTCACATAATAATTAGTTCCTGACTCTTTACAAATAATATTACAGTATAACAGTTGAGCACCTGCTCATTAAAGCCAACATCTACCCGACAAAATTACTAATAACTCACATCAAAGTCTTGGAGAGGATGAGGAGAAGTTTTACCAGAATGGTACACAAGAACGGAAGAAATAGGAGTGGGAGTAGGCCATATGGCTCCTGGAGCCTGCTCCACCATTCAGTAAGATCATAGGTGATCATCTGCCTCAAATCCAGCTTCCTGCTTTAACCCCATGTCTCATGATGTGGCTACTATCCAAAAATCTATCAATCCCAGCCCTGAAAATACTCAATGATGGAGCATCCACAAGGGGCACAGAATTCCAGAGATTCACTGTCTTGTTTATTGTTTCCATGATGCACACAGGCCATCAACATTTTAGCAGAGCTAACTTTAGTGATAACACATTTTCCTAACATAAACACATATCTGCAGTAAATGAATTCTATCGAGACAGGTTACAACATGTGCTATCTGACCTTCAACTCCAGGTCAGGTGACCCCCCCTATCTAGTACAGAGTACCGTATAGTATCTAATACTGGAGTCCACTACCACAATCAACTATTATCATGACATTTCTCTTTTATTTAAGAAAACAAACTTGTATACAGCTCAAATACCCAATGTCTCTTATCTATTCTTTCCCATTCTGTTTTGATCAGTCCGTTTTGTCTTTTACTCATCTCTGTATCTCTGTGGTTTGTTCACAATTCTTCCACTGGATGTTTTGAATGGTGTTAGAGGTGATTTTGAAGGACAAGGGGCCTTCTCCAGCTCTGTGTCTCTATCTCCCCTTGGAGAGTGTTCAGGACTCTTAGGCTTTGTCTGGTTATTTGTTGCTTTACTGGTGCATTCTGATTTTTGATCTTCAGCCACACTTTCTGGTTCAGAGCAGGGTTGTGTTTCATTTGTTTTCCGTAAGAATTTCCAGTTTCTCCTGTACTGATGTCAGTTTAGAGTCTGCGCTATGTAAGACCTTGGTTCTCCTGTGATTCCTGTGACAACAGCAGGATTCCAGATCTCTTCATGCTGAATCCTCACTGTCTCTCCCATGTTCAGGTCAGGCAGAGGTCGGGCGCCTCAATCAAAGCTCTGTTTCTGCTTCTGCTGTCTCAGTTTGAGCAGGTCCTGCACACAGTAGCTCACTGGCTGTGGAAATAACAGTTCGGGTGCAGATGGAAGCTTAGTTCTTAGCCTTCTCCCCGTCAGGAGCTGTGCTGGAGATGATCCAATGCCCTTTCATGGGGTATTCCTGAAATCCAGCAGAGCCAGGTGGGGGTCTCTTCTGTCTGCCTTTGCCTTCTTCAGCAGATGTGCTAAGGTGTACACGGTAAGTTCCACCATTCTGTTGGATTGTGGATATTTGGGAATTGATGTAGTGTGGCAAAACTCCCAGACCTGTGCAAATTTGTGAAACTCAGTGACTGAGAATTGTGGACCGTTATCTGAGATGAGCGCTTCAGATATGCTGTGGCAAGCAAAGATTGATTTTAAATGATTTATTACAGTGATGCTCTTGCTATCATTTCTCAGCAGCACAGACTCAAAAAACTTTTGAGTAATAATCTACTGCTAGTAGCTACTCACGGTTGTCAAATGTCAACAAGTCTACTCCAATTTTCTGCCAGGGCCTCTCTGGAACACTGTGTGGTTGAAGTAGTTCTTTTTGTTGCGATTTACTGTGCTTTTGGCACACTGCACGCACATTCACCATTTCCCTGATTTGTGCTCCCATTCCAGGCCAATACATTACATCTCGAGCTCTTCTCCTGCATGTTTCTATGCCAAGGTAACTTTCATGTATGCGCTGCAGCATTTCTTTCCTCAGTGTTGCAGGAATTATGATCTTTACTCCCTTGAAAAGTATTCCTGCTGCTACATGAAGTTCCTCACGAAAGTTCCAGTATTCTTGTACAGCAGAAGGGGCTCCGCTTCGATGTGTGGGCCAGCCAGTTTGCACAATCTGCTGCAGTTTTCTCAGGGTGGCGTTGCTCTTGGTCACTTCCCTGATCTCATCCAGTTTGGTTACAGCCACGGGTAAGTTCTTTGTCAGCATGTGAATCTGTGTTTCCATTTCTTTATCCTCTTCCTCCATGATGGGTAGGTGTGTACGTAACAGAGTGTCTGCGATGTACATTTCCTTGCCCGGTTTGAACTTAAATCTGACCTAGTACTTCTGCAGACGCGTTAGTAATCTTTGGATTCTTGGTGGTGCACAGTTCGGGGCTTTTTAAGTAGAGCTCCCAAAGGCTTACGGTCAGACTCTACCTCCACGTCTTTGCCATAGACAAACTGGTGGAAGCGTTCTAGGCCAAACACAATTGCTAGCATTGCTTTCTCTATTTGGGCATACCGCTGCTGTGTTTCAGTCATTACCTTTGAAGAATATGCCACTGGTGACTCATTTTGCAAGAGGACAGCTCCCAGGCCAGTCTTTGAAGCGTCCTCTGAGATGTTGACTGGCTGACTAAAATCAGAATACTTTAACACTGGTGCCTGGCTCAGTGTTCTCTTCAGACTGGTCAAAGCTTCCTGGTGACATTGTTCCCAGTGCCATTCCACATCATTTTGTAGAAGTTCTTTGAGAGGTGCTGTCAGGTCTGACACATTCGGAATGAACTTCCCAAGATAGGTCACCATTCCCAAAAACCTCTCCAAGTTCTTCATACATTCTGGGGGTGGCATGTTCACGACTACTTCAATTTTACTCGGGTACAGCTTCAGCCCCTCACTTGTTAGCACATGAAGACCTATTTTGCATTTTTCCTTCTTCAACTTGAGGATCCTCTCTCTAGCTCTGCCCAGCACCTGCCTCAGTCTATGGTCATATTCTTCTCATGAGGCTCCCCAGACCAGCACATCATTGATATAGGTTTCCACATCCTCTAACCCTTCAAACAGCTGCTTCACTCTTTTGTGGAACATCTCCGGAGCTGAATTAATACCGAAAGGTAAGCGTAAAAACCTGTATCGCCCGAATGGTGTGTTGAAGGTACAGAGATAGGTGCTGCGCTCATCCAGCTTGACCTGTCAGAAGCCTGAACTTGCATCCAACTCACATCTAAATGAATAGCATTTAGCATCAGCTAGCTTACATGTGATCTCTTCCACTGTGGGCAGCTGGTAATTTTCTCTTTGTGCTGCCTAGTTTAGATCTCTGGGATCCAGACAGACTCACAGATTCCCATCTGATTTTTCTACACTTACAATTGGAATTGTTGGTTCTTCAATTTTCTTGATGATGTGAAGTTTCTCCATTCTGTCCAACTCTGCTTTCAATCCGTCTCCCTGCATTACTGGTATTTTTCTGGGTGGGTGTGTTTCGGGTGTCACAGTTTCATCAATCTTGATGGTGTGTGCTCCTTTTAGGCAGCCAGTCCCCTGGAACACATCTTTATACTTGTTCAGGATGTCATCAGTGGCAACAGTCATTATTCTTTTGATTGGCTTCAGATTTTCACAAGCTTTGATGCCAAGCATAGGTTTTGCATCAGTTTTCACCACTGTGAATGGAAGTGCTTGAGACTGTTTTTTGTAGTTTCCTTTAAATGTGCACTTGCCTTCTACTGTAATTTTTTCAACTGTATAAGTAGACAGCTTCACTTTTGTTTTAGCTGTTTTTCTTGGCTTATCTTATGCTTATGCTTATGGGAATGACATTTGCTTGTGCACCTGTGTCAAGCTTGAAATTCACCATCATGTTGGCAATTTTTAAATCAACCTTCCATTTGCCTTCTTTGGAATTTGTTGTTACTGCACCAACGAAACGTTCTGTTTCAGTGACTGTGTCAATCATGTGCACTTTCTTCAATTTATACATCTTAACGAAGTGATTTAGTTTATCACAGTTCTTACGCTGTTTCCCATAGGCTGGACAGTGATAAATGCTCTGTTCCGCATCAGCTGCATTTAAATGTTTTAACAGCAGTTTTGTTCTTTTTACATTCAGACTGCCTATTTGTTCTTTCCTGTGGCTGTTTCTGTTAACTACATCTAACAGTTTTACTGTGTGTGGCTTATCATCTGTCATCTGTTTGATCTGGCATTTTGTTGTCTCTGCCGTTCTGCAGATATTTATTGTTTTCTCCAGCGTGAGATCAACTTCTCTCAAAAGCCATTCTCTCAGAGAGTCATTTGCGATTCCACAAATTATTCTATCTCGGATGAGTGATTCTTCAAGCTCTCCAAATTCACACGATTTAGCTTGTTTTCTCAGCATATTTACGTATTGACTAACGTCACTGACTTGTGTGCACGTAAAAAATTGTTATCTTTCATATGTGATGTTTTTCTTAGGGCTGCAGTAGGCTTTGAATTTTTCCATTATTTCTTTCAAGTCATTTCATTTATCATCACTTTCAAACGTGAACGTATTATAGACTTTAAGGGCTTCTGCCCCTGCTATGTAAAGAAAGATGGAAGATTGTCCTAAGGGTCTTTTTTATCACTGCCCATTGCTGTGAGGTACAGCTCGAATTGCTGTCGGAACCTCCTCCAGTTTTTGGTGAGATTTCCCTCCAAACTGAGCTCTGTCAGTGGGTTCAGAACCTCCGTTGCTGTGTTTAGTTCACTTCTGACACCATATCTTGTTTTTTTGTTTCAATGATGCACACAGGCTGTCGACATTGTAACTGAGCTAACTTTATCGATAACACATTTTCCTAACATAAACACATATCTGCAGTAACTGAATTCTATCAAGACAGGTTCCAACATGTGCTATCTGACCTTCAGGTCAGGTGACCACCTGTCTAGTACAGAGTACCATGTGGTATCTCCTCAGCTCAGTCTGAATTTTCCAACCTTTTATTCTGAGACTGTGTCCTTGTGTTCTAGACTCTCCATCCAGGAGTAACAACCTCTCTTTGTCCATCTGTCAAGCCTCTTAAGAATTTTATATCTTTCAAGGAGATCACCTCTCATTCTTCTAAACTCCAGGGAGCATAGGCTCAGTTTACTCAGTCTCTTCTCATGGGTCAGCCCTCTCAACGCGGGATTCAATCTAGTGAATCTTCATTGCACCCCCTCTAAGGTGAGTATACCCTTCCTTAGGGAAGGAGACCAAAACACACAGTACTCCCGGAGTGGTCTCACCAAGATCCTACATTATTGCAAAAGCAAAATACTGTGGATGCTGGAAATCTGAATCTCTATATTAATTGTAGAAATGTGTCCTTACTCCCATACTCCAGTCACCTTGTAATAAAGGCTAACTTATTATTTACCTTCCTAATTGCTTGTTTGTATTGCATGTTAGCGAGTTCACCTTTTAACTCTTTTGGATTTCTACAATGTTTGAAATTAATTTTCAAAAATAATTAGCCAACTTCACCCTGAGTTGGTTCTGTCAGTTTATTTTACTTGAATGCTACAATCTGAACTAACAGGTTTTTTGCTATTTTTACTGGGTGTCCAGTAAAGTTTAACACTTTTGACATTAGCTAACATCGCACCAGTTCCCAAGGTGCTTTTGTGCAGCAGTGGAGGTACAATGCTGTTCAGGGTATGGAGGCGTGGCAGTTATGTTACTGACTTAATAATCTAGTGCAAGATGAGTTCAAATTTCGCTGTGGCAGATTGAGAATTTGAATTCAGTAAAAGTGACCTTGAAGCTGTTGGATTGTTATAAAAACCAAACTGGGTCACTAATGTCCTTTAGGGAAGGAAATCTGCCGTTCTTACTCGATCTAAACTTATTTGTCACTCCAGTCCCACAGCAATGTGGTTGACCCTTAACTGCACCATTAGGGTGCAACTAGTCATGGGCAATAATTACTGGGCCTTGCCCTAAGATGAGTGAAAACAATTAAGATCAGGGTCAGATGTGGATGAGCACGGGGTTTGAAATTTGAGGTAATGAAGAGGGAATTCTGCTCAAGTCTTTCTCTTGACTCCAGATTACTCACCACTTTTAAACTCTCATTGTTATCTCCGGGAGATTAAACAGAGCAAAGAGTGCGTGACAGTTCCTCTCAGGAGATTTTGAAAGCCATTAAATTTTGTTTTTAAATAATTGAAAACACAGAATGCTTTTCCTGGACTTGACTCCATTAGAATGAATTCTTCATTTCCAATAAAAGGGATTTACATTTTCAAATAGGAAAATGTTCTTTACTGGTAAAATCCGTAGTAAAATGAATCATTACTGCATTAAAATTTTGAATTGGGATACTTAAAAGGTACAGCTTTTGCGACATTCAGTGCAGAATTGGTTTTATTAATGTTCATGACTAGGAACCATGAAAAATAAAGAATTGTTCAAACTGCATCAAGCTATTACACAAACTGGCAGCTATCGGAGTCCAGCATGACAGTGGCTGCAATAACTGTTCCCCCGCAATTTTGATAAACGAAGCATTTTGCCTATTGCTGTGAGGAGGTACAGCTGCACCACACCAAGACCACCCACTTTCACCTCAGTAATATCACAAAAATCCAGACCTGCCTCAGCTCATCTGCCTCAGAAACTTATCCATGACTTTGTTACCTCTAGACTTGACTATTCCAATACTCTCCTGTCTGGCTTCCCATCTTCCGCTCTCCTTAAACTTCAGTTCATTCAAAGATCTGTTGCCCCCACATCCTAATTCGAACCAAGTCCTCTGTCACCCACATGTTGCTGACCTACAGTGGTTCCCATTCCTGTAACACCTCGATTTCAACATTTTCAACCATCTGTTTTAATCCCTCCATTACCCCTGCCCCTGCCCTACTTCTGTAACCTCTTCCAGCCCCACTACAGCGCGATCAATATAATACAGAAGGAGACCATTCATCCCATTGTGTCTGTGCTGGCTCTTTGAAAGAGCTGTCTGCTTAGTCCCGCCCCCCTGATCTTTCTCCTAGCCCTGCCACTCTACTGTAAAAGGTGTTATATACATGAAAGTTCTTCCAACCCACAATTCCTCTTTACAGGCTCAAGCTGACCTGTGGAGTATTTTCAGCTCTTCCTTCTTTAACTTCAGCTTTCCAGCATCAAGTATTTTTTTAAATTCCTTTTTATTTATTCTTCCATTTTAATTTCTGTCACCATTCGCTGATTGTGTTGGTATTCCTGCTGCCAGCTCCCAGATCTCTTTCTCTCTGTCTCGCTCTCTCTCTCCCTTTTCCCTTTTCCATGACCTCTGATTCTAACCTCACCGTGTGTGGGGACTGAATTACACTCTAAATCTGGCGTCCTGCATCCAGTACCGTGGTCACAGTCAACAAGACAGTGATGCTGAGAATGTTTCAAGTTTGCTTGTCCTGTGTACTAGGAGAGCAGGTTGTGTGCCTGATGTGAAATACCTCCAGCCCGTGACCTGCTCTCAGTGTGGGGGCAGTGAAAAGGTTCCGGATAGCTGTGAGTCACATTGATTCAAATTAAGCTTCACGTAAATCTGGTGATTCAAACTCCCCATGAGGTCTCGTCCAATCCTCCTTTTATGTTAATTCTGCTTGAGTTAACAAGTGCAGCTGACTTTCAATCTGCTCTACCCTATTACGGGATGTAAATGGCCAGTGTGTGTCTCACAAATCCCTCGTGAAAGGGGCTGAACATCCCACGGGAAAATTAATCCTGGTCAGAGATGGAGCATCATGAATTCAGGTGGCTCTCTTAACTTGGCAAAATGTTTGTGTCTATATCAGGCACTGTAACACCGTGGCTGTATCAATGCTGCCAGGGGAAATGGGAAAGGCAATTTTATGTCTCAATATCTCACAAGCTAAAATGGAAAGATTATTGTTGCAGGAACATAGCCTCAAAGGAAGACATTTATATAGTGCCTTTCAGAGCCACAGGACATTCCAAAGCACTTTACAGCCATTGATGTACTTTTGAAGTGTAGTCACTGTTGTGATGTAGGAAATGCAGCAGCTAATATGTGCACAGCAAACTCCCACAAACAGCAATGTGATAATGATCAGATCGTCTGTTTGGTGATGTTCATAGTGGGAAAAACATTGCCATGGACACCGGGGAGAACTCTCCTGCTCTTCTTTAGAATAGTGGCCATGGGATCGTTTACATCCATCTGAGAGGGTAGACGGAGCCTCAGTTTGACTTCTCATCCAAAAGACAGACCTCTGACAAAGTAATATTCCCTCAGTACCTCTCTGACAGTGCAGCGCTCCCTCAGTACTGCCTCCCTGACAGTGCAGCGCTCCCTCAGCACTGCCTCCCTGACAGTGTGGCGTTCCCTCAGCACTGCCTCCCTGACAGTGCAGTACTCCCTCAGCACTGCCTCCCTGACAGTGCGGCGCTCCCTCAGTACTGCCTCCCCGACAGTGCAACGCTCCCTCAGTATTGACCCTTCAACAGTGCTGCACTCCCTCAGCACTGATACTCCAGACAGTGCAGTGCTCCCTCAGTACTGCACCGCAACCCCCCCGCCCCCCCCCCACCCCCCCCCCCCCCCCCACCCCCCCACCCCCAAACCACCGCACCCCCCGATGGTAAACTGCTCTGTTCATACTAACCCTTTAATAGTGCCGCGCTCCCCTCAGTATTGACCCTCTGGCAGTGCAGTGCTCTTTCAGTGCTGACCCTCTGACAGTGCAGTGCTCCCTCAGTACTGCCTCTAGCCTGCCTTCACCTACACTGCAGCATTCACTCAGTACTGCACTTGAGTGTCAGCATGCATTATGCGCTGAAGTGACTGGATATTGAATCCATGACCTTCTGACTCGGAGATGAGAATGGTAACACAGACAATTGGTCCACTTGGCCCACCTCATTCCCCAGCACCAGATCCAGCAATGCCTCTTATTTGGACTGGGAACATACTGATCAAGGAAGTTATCCTGCACACATTTCAGAAATTCCTTTTCCTCCTTCCCCTTTACTCTAACACTATCCCAATCAATATTTGGATGATTAAAGATCCCTGAGCTAATACCCTGTAATATTCTTTGAGTTCTCTCTCTCTGTCCTGCCCCCAACCTGCCCAGTCTCTTTCTCTCTCTCTCTCTCTCCTTCCTTTGTCTCTCCCTCCGTCTTACACTTTTTAGGTGAATTTTTAACCTTTTTTATGAACAGAAACTGGACAGGGGGCTGTTAAAATTGGCTAAGAGCCCCACTCACCCACATGTCTCTCCATTCACTCTGTCTTTGTTTTTAACAGGTTCTTAGGAACAGGCAAAGGTGAAAATTATGAGATTGAGTTCTGATTTGAAGGAATATAGCATGACAAATGTTTACTGTGACTTTGCATTTCAATAGTTATCTGAAAAAATATCGCCCTATATTCAATTTTGAATGCAAGTTGCCTTGATTCCTGTTTCAGCTGCTGGCTGAGGTTTCTGCTTCACCATGTGTTCAGGGTCTAGATGGGGTTCTTTGAGGTTTGCCTACTTGCCTTCGGTAACCTACTCAAGACTGTAGTTTGTTCAAACCATTATTTATTTACAACTCTATGTACATCTTAGGAACTCTACACCAGTTTGTCTTCAACTCTTTCAGATCTGTGTTACTTAGTCATGTGTCATTTCATCATAGTTACACAGGCATCATGTGCTTCTGATGTTAACCCTTTACTTGACGGTCTTGAAGCTTCCTCACAGAAGGAGCCAGGGTGAAAGGGCTACCAAGAGGCCCCTCTTTGTTTACCTTGTGGGATCAGGTTGAGCAGGGTTGTTCCTCTGGGACCCACATGGCTCAGCTTCCCCCTACTCCCTGAATTGCCCCCTCTCCTCCCGCGACCCCACCCCCCCATCCCCCACTTCCGAACCTGACCCTCTGCAAAACCCCTCACCCGGTGTCAGGGGAACTTCTATTCTGACTGATCAATTCCAGCCATTAGAAATTCATCACCTGCTCACCCAACACTGCTTGAATCTCAGCTCCAGGCGAGTGACTGACCAGTGCTTAAAATCACCTGGATCTCAAGTAACCAAGCTCAGAGTGGGTGAAGGTGAAGTATTGACACTCATGTCTCCCAATACCCACGCCACTCAGACTCCAGCTTAAAATAAGGTTTGTGTCTTTGTCTCTGTGTTGCTGCATCTCTCTCACTCTCTCTCAATCTGCTTGTCTCCACGCCACTTAGTCTCTCACTGTCCCTCTCTCCCTGTCTGTCTGTCTCTCACACACTAGCATTCAGCATAGAGTGGAATCTAGTGGAGCTCCTGGGAGCAGGAAATGAGGTGGCCTTAATCATGGGAGGTGAAATGTCAGCCTCCCAATGATGGGGTGAAAGTTGAGAAGTAAATTGTCAGCAGATTGAACATGAATCATGATTCCCAATGGCAAGTGGTGGGAACCTATTCTTAACACATCAGCATGTCATGCATAGTCATTAAAATTAATCTGGTCACCAGATTAAATTATACCTTTGTGATTAAATTGGTAACAAATGAGAAACATGTGCCTTCAGGCTTATAACTAGTTAAAGTTGGTGTGAAGCAGCTGAGGTAGTCTTCCTGGTGGAACTGGATGGAGTAGGAGCAGCTTTTCTTGTATAGAGAATGTTGCTGGACCAGGGGAGATAAGGCTGAGCTGTTGCGTTGAGCTCAGATAGCGGCTATACAGGGAGGCTGGGGCATGGCTGTCCATGGAAGGAAGGTCAGGTCATGTTGGCCCGAGGAAGGGTCGTGACAGGACAGAGGGAGGGAGCTGGATGACAGAGGGATGGTCAATCTCTACTGAAGACAGCACAAGCAAGATAGAGGAGAGAGCAAGGGTGATTGAGGGCAGGTCAATGGTAAGATTGGGAGAGTTGAGGTTAACCAAGGGCAGGTCAAGGGTGATAGAGGGATGGTCAAGGGTGATGAATGGCAGGTTGAGGGTGATGGGTGAGCAGATCCAGCTTTCCAAGATAATGGCAGCTCTAGGTTGACAGACAGTTGACCAAGGTGATGCTGAGTGGTTTGAGGGTCATAGAAGGCAAGGCTATGGTGATAGAGGGAGGGTCAAGGATGATGGCAGGAAGGTCAAAGATGACTGAAGGAGTGTGCAGGGTGTTGGCTTTCAGCTACTGCGATCCAAGTGTGGAAGGTGGGGAGGTGTTGACAACAGCTTCAGTTCAAATTGCTCCTCTCAGACAGGCAGAATGATGACGCTGGCTTCCAGAGAATGGATGCCTGTCTGTCCAAATGCTGTTTAAATAAAGTGCCCGAAACTTCTACCACTGTGAGGTAATGGTGGGGTCTGCAAGTCCCTACAACCCAGGCCGCACAATTCGCTCGGCCACTAGACCATGCGTACATAATTGGCTGATCGCCGCATAACTTTCTCTGAGCAGAAGTCCTGCTCCCTTCAGGTCCCGCCATTGGGACACTCAACACTGCAACAAGAATCTGCCTGCGACTCACACAGACACACACACACACACACACACTCACACAGACACACACAGACACACACACACTCACACAGACACACACACACACACACAGACACACACACACTCACACAGACACACACACACACACACACTCACACAGACACACACACTCACACAGACACACACACAGACACACACACACTCACACAGACACACACACACACACACACACACACACTCACACAGACACACACACACACACACACACACACTAACAGTCACACACACATGCACACAATCACACACATACACAGAAACAATCACACACACCCTAAAAATCACACAGACACTAACAATCATACACACTAATAAGCACACACACACACAGAAACAATCACACACATACACATACAGAAAGAATCACACACACTAACAAGCACACACACACATACACGCACACACACAGAAACAATCACACACATACACATACAGAAAGAATCACACACACTAACAATCACACACACACAGACACACACACACTAAAATTCACACACAGAAACAATCACACACACACACTAACAATCACACACACACTAACAATAACACACACACATGCACTCACACACGCACACAGAAACAATCACACACACAGAAACAATCACACACACACTAACAATCACACATACACACTAATAATCACACACACACTAACAATCACACACTCACACACACACACATATACACACACACTAACAGTCACACACACATGCACATAATCACACACATACACAAACAATCACACACACCCTAACAATCACACACACCCTAACAATCACACACACACAGAAACAATCACACACACACTAACAATCACACGCACATACAGAAAGAATCACACACACTAACAATCACACACACACAGACACATACACACTAACAATCACACAGACACACACACAGAAACAATCACACACACACTAATAATCATGCACACACACACACTAACAATCACACACACATATACACACACACTAACAAGCACACACACACAGAAACAATCTCTCACACACACATACACACACAGAAACAATCACACACACACTAACAATCACACACACACTAACAATAACACACACGCATGCACTCACAGACGCACACACAGAAACAATCACACACACACACACTAACAATCACACACTAACAATCACACACAAAGAAACAATCACACACATGCACACACACAGAAACAATCACACACACACACACACACACTAATAATCACGCATACACACTAACAATCTCACACACACATGTACACACACACACTAACAGTCACACACACATGCACACAATCACACACATACACAGAAACAATCACACACACACATAGAAACAATCACACACACGCACACACAGAAACAACACACACACATAGAAACAATCACACACACATTAACAATGACACACACATGCACACACACAGAAACAATCACACACACACACACAGAAAGTCACACACACACACACACAAACAGAAACAGTTACACACACACACCCACACAGAAACAATCACACAAACACATAGAAACAATCATACACACGCACACACAGAAACAACACACACATACATAGAAACAATCACACACACAAACAATGACACACACAGAAACAATCACACACACACACACACACACAGAAACAGTCACACACACACACACCCACACAGAAACAGTCACACACACACACCCACACAGAAACAATCTCTCTCACACACACACACACACACACACACACACAGGAACAATCACACACACACACAGAAACAGTCACACACACACATCCACACAGAAACAATCTCACACACACACACACACACACACACACACACACACACACACACACACACAGGAACAATCACACACACACACACAGAAACAATCACATACACACACACACTAACAAATACACAGACACAGAAACAATCACACACAAACAATCTCACACACAGACACACACACTAACAATCACACACACAGATGCACACACACACACACACACACACACACAGAAACAATCACACACACACACATACAGAGAAACAATCACACACACACAGAAACAATCACAGACACACACACAAACACACAAACAATCACATACACACACCTTTGACCTTCCCGCTGTCATCATTGGCTCTCCCTCTATCACCATAGCCTTATCTTCTGTGATCCTCAAACCACCCAGCATCACTTGATCAACTGTCTGTCAACCTAGAGCTGCCCCTCCTCCATCACCCTGGAAAGCTGGACCTGCTCACACATCATCCTCAACCTGCCATTCATCACCCTTGACCCTCCATCTATCACCCTTGACCTGCCCTCGATTGATTTCAACTCTCCCAATGTTACCATTGACCTGCCTTCAATCACCCTTGCTTTCTAGCGCTGTCTTCAGTAGAGATTGACCTTCCCTCTGTAATCCAGCTCCCTCCCTCTGTCCTGACCATGACCCTTCCTAGGGCCACCATGACCTGACCTTCCTTCCATGGACACACACACACACACTAACAATTACACACACACATATACACACACACATACTAACAATCACACGCACACACAGACACACTAACAATCACACACACACACTAGCAATCTCTCACACATACACATTAACAAGCACACACACACACTGGCAATCTCCCACACACACACGCATTAATAATCACACATACACAAACAATCACACACACACAATCACACACAAACACACACTATATGCACACACACACACACTAACAGTCACACACAAATATACAGGAACACGCACTCATTACAACACAGTCACATACACTCAGTCACACACACTCTCTCACTAACACACACACACACATACACACACAAACACATACACATATTCACACACACAAGCACACACACACAATGTGGTCAAAGAGCCTTTCACTGCTGCATAAATACTTCAGGCACCGCAGCCTGGTTTGCAGTTGAGATGAGCCAACATGCAGGGTCAAACATTGATAATTCAGCACTAACTGGGCAGTTATAGATATGTGTTTATAAAGGAACATGATTGATAACGGTGCTGACATCACTGCTTTCCTGCTGCTTGGAGATTAAGGCACTCTGATGGGACTATGCAGGGAAAAGAAAAGCTTAGAGTGTCTGCTACATAATTTCTGCAGAGAATCAGAACTCTATGAGTAAGAAGTAAACTGTTAACATTAAGAACATAAGAACATAAGAAATAGGAGCAGGTATAGACCATTTGGCCCCTCGAACCTGCTTCACTATTTAATACAATCATGGCTGATCTTCTGCCTCAACTCCACTTTCCTGCCCACTCTCCATATCTCTGGATTCCCTGAAAGACCAAACATCTGTCCATTTCAGTCTTAAGCACCCACAACCCTCTGGTGTAGAGAATTCAACACCAGATTCACATCCCTCTGAATGAAGAAATTTATTCTCATCTCAGTCTTAAGTTATCAGCCTCTTATCCTGAGGCTTTGACAAAGTGATATTCCAATAGCAACAGCTTGCATTTATATTGTGCCTTTAATGTTGTAAAACATCTCAAGGGACTTCTCAAATTGATTGTCAGGATTCATGCGACCTGCCCTATCTTGTCTTCCAGAAAGCTTTTGACAAAATGCCAGAAGAAGGGCTAATTAAACTGAAAGCTGTGGAAATTCAGGATAAATGCTGGAAATGCATTAGAAAGTGGATGACAGGCAGGAACAGTGTACTGGTTAGAGAGGATATGCCAACGTGGACCAGTACAGAGTGGAGTGTCTCAGCAGGCAGTACTGAGACTGCTGTAGTGACGAATTCACATCAGTGACCTGGATTCAGCAGTTCATTACAAAACAATCAGATATTCAGATGATGCCAGACTGGGGAACGGGTACTGGGATCGGATGAGGCCATTCAGAAATTACAGAATAAGTTGCATAAAATATATGTGTGCAGAACGGTGGTTGATGAAACTTAACACTGAGAAAGGTGAAATACTACACAAAGGATGAAAATTATGTAACAGCAATTCTCATGTGTGGGGTCTTTAGCCCTAAAAGATCAACTGACAGACTGAGGTTCCTCCACAGATTGCCTGACCAATTGAGTATTTCCAACTTTTTCTGGCTTTGTTTCAGATTTGCAGGTTCTGCAGTATGTGTTTCCTGTTGGGACAAATGCAGAATGTTTCAAATGATTGTGGGCCATAGACCGAGGGCTCATAGAAATACATTAAAGTTTACAGCACAGTGTTATGATATGATGGATATGTACCTTTATGGAAGCACAACTTAAACTGCTGTCAATCACTAATATAAAAACAAAAAAACTGCGGATGCTGGAAATCCAAAACAAAAACAGAATTACCTGGAAAAACTCAGCAGGTCTGGCAGCATTGGCGGAGAAGAAATAGGATATTTCAACTCTTTCTTGGACTCAAACTCAAGTTCTGTCGAAGGGTCATGAGGACTCGAAACGTCAACTCTTTTCTTCTCCGCCAATGCGGCCAGACCTGCTGAGTTTTTCCAGGTAATTCTGTTTTTGTTGTTGTCAATCACTAATACTCTGACAGGATGCGATATATTAGTCTCGTGACTTGTAATCCATCTACAAGCAGCAGGAGTAGGAGTTAGACATATATACTTAGCCTCCTACTTAACCCTGTCTGTATATAGTCTTCCCTTTAAATAAAGAACCCATATTATAGTTTCACCAATCCTTGTTGTATGATTGGCATGTTTACATTGAAGAGAAAAATGTAACATGGCGGCAGCATGTTATTGAAGATTTGACTGATAACTATGCAAGCCTCAACCCTTCACACACAGCAGAAGAAAAGAATTGGTGTGAAAGTGAAACAGCTACCAAGCCTGACACTGTGATTTTGCAGCTCTGTAGGAATCCTACACTCTCTACCTTCATTCTGGGACATTGTCATACCAGCCAGCAGGCACTGAGTCTCAGTAAGATTGTTCAAATTTGGGAGAGCTTAAATTGTATAAATTTACCTGCTGTGAGGGTTAGGAAGGAACAGAAATTAAACAGCTGACTCTGGATAGTCTAACTTTAAGCAGAAGTTTCCGACAGGAGAGACTCCATTACAACTGCTTACTGTCTTTACGGGAGGTCTGGGGGGAAATTAAATACTGTAGACTAGGCTGGGAAGAAGAATCCATCCAGTAACAGCTCCTAACAGCCTGACGAAGCCTGCAAAAAAGCTTTTTTCACTGTTTAATTTTAGTCCTGAAGCTTGCATTGTTTGTGGGCGGAGCTTCAGGAAACCCTGAAAAACCCTGAAAAATCAGAAAGAGCTCAACAGCGCCACCATTGCAGTCAAGCAATAACCTCTGACCAACTATGGCAGTGGCCACCAAAGGTACTGCAACCCAGAGCTAAATTCAGAAGAGCTATCTAAACAGCTGTCAACAAGTCCAGATAGTATTACAAATCCTGAAAAAGCTAAAAGATGACCACAAACTTTCCAATATTCAATTGGAAGGCAACAGATTGCCTATCTGAATTTACTTTGTTCTGATACCGCGTAGAGCTGTATTTTCTGGACCTCAATATTTTCGAACCAGATAAACAAACCATTAAATTTTAAATTGCTACAGGCAATGAAGGCCTCTACAGACTGAATATATCAAGTCTGTCCGATGATCATCGTAAAAATCCAGATAAAATATGGTCAACACTTGAGGATCAATTACGAGTGAAGCTCAACTTCCAAATACATCGTCTAGAATTCATACCCTTTAGAGAACAACTGATCAATTTATAAGTTGATGCTGAGAGAAGGGACTTGTTGTGATTTCATAGCAGCAGAGCTGGCCAATAGAATAATTGAGTTTGCGATAGCATCTACCCCAATAGAAGCATTCCACAAAGATCTCTTGGACCAACCCAAAAGTAACACTGTTGAAGCACCACTGGAAACCGGAAGGAAATATAAAGCCATACTAATGGATAGACAGAGTCTACAGGCTATGCTTAATTCATCCACAATCGACACAATAGCCAATGCAGGCAAGTCGATTAAACAATGTGGGCTGTGCAGTCTCATATATGTACCCACACATTGCTCAGCTTTTAACACTCAATGCAAAGGCATGTGGCGCCAGAGGGCACTGGAAGCACCAATGCAGAAAACAAAGGCCAAACAAGTGGTTCAACATCACGCGAAGCCACAACCAGAGGCCAGACAGCTACAGCATTCCAACCAAGAGCATGTACCAAACAGCGTGAAGACATGATCCACAAAATGACTGGCCAAATTTCAAGTCCAACATTCAACTGATGGCACATGGAATCCAGCAGAAATTGTCAGCAAATGCTCAGAACCAAGATCATATCAAATACAAACACCAAATGGCATGAGAATGCAACAATACAGGTGCCAAATCAGAACAATACCATAACCAGAAACACTGGCTAAAGGAGCTGCTGATGGTGGCATTAAGGTCAGAAAGCAGCAACACACAGCGACACACAGCGACACACAGTCTAAGATGTAACACAAACAGCCTCTAAACAGAATTTTTAAAATGTATGGCAGGCTCCAGCCAGGAGGATCATAACTAAGTCTGGACAGATAAGCAAATTGTTGAAATATTTCAGAGACTTGTAAATGTATTGTTTTTTTATAATGGTTTATTCAAACATAGCCTATTTTGTTTTGATGTCATGTAAGTAATTTGATTCTTTAAGGATAAACCTCTATTTTAAAAAAGGGGGGATGTTATGATATGATGTATATGTACCTTTATGGGTGCGTATCATTTACTGCTGTCTATCACTACCCCCTCAACAGGATGTGATTTATTAGTTCCATTACTTGTGATCAGTCTACAAGTAGCAGGAGTAGGAGCCAGACATGAATACTTAGCAACAAAAACAGTAAATGCTGGAAAAACTCAGCAGGTCTAACAGCATCTGTGGAGAGAACGACAGAGTTAATGTTTCAAGTCCATATGACTTCATCAGAGGTAAAGAGAAGTAAAAATGTGATGAAATTTATACATTTTAAGAGGGGTGGAGCAGGTGAAGCTGGATAGAAGGCGATCGATAGATGGAGGCAAAGGAGAGATTGGCATACATGTCATGAACAAAAGGACAAAGGAGTGCTAATGGTAGTGGTACTGGCTAAAGGAGGTGCCGATGGTGGCATTGAGGTCAGAGAGCAGAATGTGATAACAGCAGGACAAGGGTAAGCACTCTGGAAAGAACAATGTGAACAAGTGACAGATGGCCCTAGTTGTGGTGGGGTGGGGGGAGGGGACTGTGGTGGGAAAAAAAGATCGAAAATAGGATAAAAGTGGGGGTAAAACAATGAATAAAAAATGAAAATAAATAAAAATAAAAATAAGTGGACAAAAATAAAAATAAAAAATAAAAATGAATATTGGAAAAAGGGGATAAAAAAGGGGTGAAGATAGAGGAGGGATCTCATGGTCTGAAGTTGTTGAACTCAATGCTAAGTCTGGAAGGCTGTAAAGTGCCTAATCGGAAGATGAGGTGCTGTTCCTCCAGTTTGCTTTGGGCTTCACTGGAACAATGCAGCAAGCCAAGGACGGACATGTGGGCACGAGAGCAGGGCGGTGTGTTGAAATGGCAAGCAACAAGGAGGTCTGGGTCATGCTTGCGGACAGACCGAAGGCGTTCTGCAAAGCGGTCACCCAGTCTGTGTTTGGTCTCTCCAATATAGAGGAGACCACATTGAGATCAGCGAATGCAATAGACTAAACTGAGGGAAGTGCAAGTGAAGCGCTGCTTCATCTGAAAGGAGTGTTTGGGCCCTTGGAGGGAGGAGGTAAAGGGGCAGGTGTTGCACCTTCTACGATTGCATGGGAAGGTGCCGTGGGAGGGAGATGAGGTGTCGGGGTGATGGAAGAGCATACTAGGCTGTGCCAGTGGGAACGGTCCCTATGGAATGCCGATAGGAGGGGTGAAGGGAAGATGTGTTTGGTGGTGGCATCATGCTGAAGTTGGTGGAAATGACGGAGGATGATCCTTTGAATGCAGAGGCTGGTGGGATGAAAAGTGAGGACAAGGGGGACCCTATCATGGTTCTGGGAGGGAGAGGAAGGTGTGAGGGAGAGGCACAGAAGATGGGTTGAACACGGTTGAGGGTCCTGTCAACCACCATGGGTGGAAAACCTCGGTTAAGGAAGAAGGGAGATGTGTCAGAAGCGCCATTTTGGAAAGTGACATCATTGGAACAGATGCGACGGAGGCGAAGGAACTGAGAGAATGAGATGGAGTCCTTACAGGAAGCAGGGTGTGAGGAGCTGTAGTTGAGGTAGCTGTGGGAGTCGGTGGGCTTATAATGAATATTGGTGGACAGTCTATCGCCAGAAATTGAAATAGAGAGGTCAAGAAAGTGAAGGGAAGTGTCAGAGATGGACCATGTGAAGGTGAGTGCTTACCTTGTCCTGCTATTACCACATTCTATGCCCTGTAAAACTGAAGCATAACCTCCTTACTTTTATGTTCAATGCCTCTCCTAATAATAGATAGCATCCCATTAGCCTTCTTAATTACTTTCTGTACCTGCACACTAATTTTTGTTGGGTGCTTCAGGAAGAGTTGAGGTTGTGAAAGGTGCTATAAAAATGCAAGTCTCCCTTTTCATGTCAGCACTCCCACACCACTCAAGAAGCTTGACACCATCCAGGACAAAGCAGCCTGCTTGATTGGCACCACATTCACAGACATTCACTCCCTCCACCACCAACACACTGTAGCAAAAGTGTGTACCATCTACAAGATGCACTGCAGGATTTCACCATGGCCCTTTAGATAGCATCTTCCAAACCCATGACCACCAGCATCTAGGAGGACAAGGGCAGCAAATAGATGGGAATGCCAGGACCTGGAAGTTCCTCTCACTTACAATCACTTACAATCCTGACTCAGAAATATATCGCCATGCCTTCATTGTTGCTGTGTCAAAATCCTGGAATTCCCCTCCTAACAGCACTGTGGGTGTACCTACACCACATGGACTGCAAGTTCAAGAAGGCAGCACACCACCACCTTCTCAAGGGCAACTAGCGATGGGGAATAAATGCTGGCCAAGCCAGTGAAGCCCACATCCCGTGAATGAATAAAACAAAATTTACGTAGTTGAGGAAAATGATATGGGAACATAATGGACACATAGGATTTGAATATTGCTCATGTGGAGGATAAACACCAGCATGAAATGGATGGGCTGAATAGCCTAATACAGTTTGTAATTTCCATATCATTCTATAAAGTAGGGTTGTACCTACCCTAGTGTGTGCTGATAACCAGTACTGACAGAAGGGTGCTGAATTTTAACTGGACTGACACAGCAGGAGATGTTCAGCTTTGCAGAGCCAGTATGGCGGCGTTGAGAGAGGTTTGAAATTTTGCACTCTAGACGAGACAGTGGGATGCTCACACAGTAACCTGGCTGAGTGCTCAAAAGTGCTTACATTCTCATGTCTTACCATCAGTCAGTTATGCTGATACTAAACTACCTTCTTGCTTTGACTCGCAGGGCCACAGCTCCCAGTCACCCCAAACACAGAAACTGGACAGTGAGATGGAAACTCACAAACAGGTTCTTCACAAACAGCTTCCATTCTCAAACAGGGATAAATTCACCAGTAATCAGATTAACCTCTTGGCTTCGGAATACCAGGAGAGGTAAGATTAATCCTCTGAGACTCTGAGAATGGTCTGATTGTAAACAATGTCTCATGTTATGATCCCAGCTAGAGAAGTCTTAGACCTTTTCTGTCTTCATTCTGTGGTATACACATACCAACTGAACTAAAATCTCTCCCTGTGCCCTATGTGGGTCTCTCGCTAATCCCCTGTTACTAGGCAACAGCGCAGTTTTTTTCTTATTTTTTATATTTGTTTTAACTCCCCTAAACTACTAACCCCTTGGTAACCCATCTCTTCGCTAAAAATGCATGTATACAAACAGGGAGACTTCCCAGCTCCATTTCAAAAAAAACTCTAAAAATTTAAACCAAGCCCAGGTTTCACCTTTCTTAACACACAAATGAAAAAAGTATAAATAAAACTGAAAGTTCAATCTTGTTCCTAACACCCACAATTACAAACATTACTTACTTAAAACTGTATCTAGTTCCTAACATTCAACAATCAAATACACTGGGCCTAGTTTTAGCCACCTCATGTTGGGAGAAGATGGTGTAGTGGTAATGCCATTGAACTAGTAATCCAGAGCTAATACGCTGGGGGCATGGGTTTAAATCCAACTATGGAAGTTGGTGAAATTTGAATTCAATAAATAAGTCTGGAATTTAAAGCTAGTCCTGTTGATTGTTGTAAAAACCCATCTGGCTGATTATTGTCAGTTAGGCAAGGAAATCTGCCGTCCTTACCCAGACTGGCCTGTATGTGACTCCAGATCCACAGCAATGAAGTTGACTCTTAATTGCCCTCTGAAATGGCCTAGCAAGCCACTCAGGTCAAGGACAATTAGGGATGAGCAGCAAATGCTGGCCTTGCCAGTGATGCCCACATCCATGAAAGAATACAGAAAAAAAATATGGTGGGTGGTGTTGAAGAGGGACATTAGACTAAATCCCAATATTAAATACCTTAGTTATCCAAGGATACTGTGCCTGTAGACTTTAGAGAAACATAGAATTGGGAGAGTTAGATGTGAAATAACGATTGTGTTTATGTGGAACAATTTAACTGACTATTCCCTCTACATAATCCAGCCTGATCCTTTGTCCAGCTCTGACTATACTGTCATTGACAGGGTCATCTCACTGAACAGAGGAATTGAGCAGAAAGAACAGGACCTTCAGAGACTGAAAGCATTGATTGCTGAGAGAGATGCTGAGCTCCTCGCTGCACATCATCCTGTGACAATATCTTCCACACAGTTAGTGTCAACTTGGTTTGAGGTGCAGGATGCAAAGACTAGCTTGCTGGAGTTACAGGCAATGTAAGTGCCACTATTTTACTTGATGTATTAGCCAGGTCATTAACATAGGTCAGATTTAGTGTGAGCCTGTCCTCAACACTCAGATAGTACCTGGGAGATGTGTCAGCCTCTCACCTGATCCAATAACTATCCAGGAATGGAGTCCCAGGCCAGTCAGATCAGCAAGAGGCTTCCCTGGTACTTCTTATAGTTGGACTGACACAGCAGGGGGTGTCTGCAGGGGATGTTGAGGGAAGATTGAACTAACAGATGGATTAATTCCACCAAGCCTGGTATTATGAGAGATCCTTTTAGAATGTGCTGGGTCCCACTTTCACCTTTATGAATGTACTGTTCATCTGCTTCTTTTTATTTATTTTTTGGGATGTTGGCAAGGCCCCACTTCTTGCCCATCCCCTTCAGTCCTGAAAAAGCTATGAAGCAGTTTGGGAAATCTAGAGAACATGAAATGCGTTACATAAATGCAAGTTCTTTCTGTCCTTGTAGCTACAGAAAGTGAAACATTCATAAATATAAATATAAGTACATTTTATGCTATATTTGAACCAACCTAATTAACCTAGTTATTGTCTGCCACAATTTTTTCCTATTCTTTCACGGCATGTGGGCATTGCTTGGTAGACCAGCATTTATTGCCCTTGAGAAGGTGGTGTGAGCTGCCTTCTAGAACTGCTGCAAGCCAATGTGGTGTAGGTACATCCACAGTGCTGTTAGAGAGAGAATTCCAGGATTTTGACCCAGAAACAGTGAAGGAACGACGATATAGTTCCAAGTCAGGATGGTGAGCGGCTTGGAGGGGAACTTGCAGGCGGCAGTATTCCCATTTATCTGCTGCCCTTGTCCTTCTAGGTGGTAGAGGTTTCAGGTTTGGAAGGTGCTATCAAAGGATGTGAATTCCTAAGAGTTGTGGCACACCTTGGTTTGATCCAGGAGAAGAGAAGAAACCCTGGAAAGTATGGGGAACTCTTGGGTGGAATTAAAAACAGAACTGGAAGTCGTCTGCTCTGGTTTTTGTGGTCAAAGCATAAGGTTTTACAAAATATAGTGTAAATTAGCAATACTTGCTTTGCTTAATTCCTGTACAGTAAAAGCTTTTGTTTAAAATGTGAAACTTTGTGGTATGGTTCTTTCAGTCAATAATTGGGTGTTCGATTTTCTGGAATTCTCTTCCACCAGCACTATGGGTGTATCTACACCACATGGACTGTAGTGGTTCAAGAAAGTGGCTCAGCAGCACCTTCTCAAGAACAATAAATGCTGGCCCAGCCAGCGACACCCGCAACCCGTGAAAGAGTAAATATAAACTTCGATTCTCTTCAGTGTTCCTGCTATTCTGTGAGATTTGAGATTTCTTGGGGTCCGTCCATTAGCATTCAGCCAGGCAGCCCTCCATTTGTCTTTAAGCACCTCACGATTGTGGATCCTCCAGTTCAAGTATGGGCTTCACTGCCTTCTTGCTTAGTTGTTTACAGCTCCTGGCAGATGTCTTGTTCCCTGCCTGATTTAAAGCTGGCTTTACCTGTGAGAAAACGCACAGATAAACCCCAAACAAAAGAGTGCCTCCCTGCAATCTATCCCCATGGCAATGTAGCACCTATGGAAAGTCCCAGGTAGAGATTTAAACCCAATTGCCAAACCTGTGCTTTGGTTTGAAGACTATGTGCATACTTTAAGAAATTCCCTTGTTTACCAGTTGCTTTTCAGCCTTTCTTTGATCTGTGGAATTACATGAATAATTCATTTCTCTAATGAAGACAGGGCAATTCTTCTCAGGCTTATTGGGCTGAGCTTCCTAGGAGTGGCAGTCAGAGATGGATTGCCACTCCGCTCCCAGTTTTTTACCTGATTTTTTTTTCCATCCTGTCTCACCCGACCTTCTGATTCAGCTGGGCAAGATCCAGGCAGTGTGGTGCATCCCTAGGGCCTAGCTTCGAGTGCAGCTCTGTCAGATGCAAGGATGCCACCCTCCTAGATTTCTATTGCACTAGCTGCCGTAAACCAGATAAATTAAAGGCCCAGCCAAGTTTAAAGGTCCTTGACAGGCCAGGGAGATGGGTAAGTCTATAAGGTATGTGGGTAGGATTTGTTGGGGGGAAATTTGGGGCAGATCGGTTGGGTCGGATTGGTTGGGTTGGATTGGTTGGGTTGGGTCAGGCCTCAGGTAGGGGGGGTGGCGGTGGTTGGTCAGGCCTCAGGAGGGCTGTGGGTTGGCTCAGACCATAGGGGGCATGGGCGGGTTGCGCCTCGGGAAGGGGGCCTCCGGATTGGGTCACTTCGGATCAGGCCTTGGGCAGGTGGACGACAGTTCGGGCCTCGGGGTGCAGGGGCAACAGGTTGGGCCTCAGTAGTGGGGAAAAGCATTGGGTTGGGCCTGGGGGGTGCAATGTTGGTGGTGGATGGGTTCAGGTTGAGCCTTGGGGGTGAGGGGGTGAGAGTTGGGCCTGGGGGGAGGAGGAGAAAGAGTCCCCATGAGGGTGGAGGTAGTCCCGTGGGTTGGGGAGGTGGTGGGGGGAGTCTTTTGAGGGGGGTAGTCAGGAGGTGGGGGATACCACTGGGTGGTCAAGTGGCAGGGGAGTCTCCATGCTGGGGATTAGTCGGAGGTGATGGGGGGAAGTCCCCTGCTGGTTCGGGGGTGTGAGGGAGGGGTCCCGTGGATTCTCAGTGTGAATCTGTGTAATGGTTACCCAGAAGTTAGAAGTGGTTTTAATTCCCCTAACTTATTCTGGGTAACTATTTATGTAACCCAGTCAGAACCATCTGAAGTTTGTGATTTAAATCACAATCTTTGGATGGTTCCCAGTGCTCGGGGGAAGTTTGTATTTCCGGGCAATTGCTGTGCAAACAATATCTGAAATCCAGAGTTTTAATTATCTTACATTCACAAATTTAATTTCCCCAAAAATGAAACTTATATATTGCTACAACATATGAATCATGAAATTAGACATTTTCACAACACAGTGCAATATATTTGCTCAAAGAGTAAGACTTTTCATGAAATGTGTAATCAGCCTGCACTTTTTCAGGGTTTTGTTTCATTCCTGAGTTGTGGGCAGCACTGGAAAGGCCAAAATCTCTTTTCCATCCCTGGCTTCCCTTGAGAAAGTTGGTGGTGAGCTGCCTTCTTGAACTGCTGCAGCCACAATGAAGGAACATAAGAACATAAGCAGATAAGAAGGAGGAACATCAATAGGCCATTTGCTCCCTCGAGCCCTTTCCATCATTTAATAAGGCCCTGGCTGATCCGCAAGCTTAACTCCAATTTCCCACCCAATCCCCATATCCCTTGATTCTCTTAAGAGTTCAAAAATTTAACAAGCTCAGCCTTGACAATTCCAACACTCTCCTTGTTGGCCTCTGATGTTCTCCTCTCTGCAAACGAGAGGTCATTCAAAACCCTGCTGACCGCATCCTAGCTCGCACCAAGCCCCATTCAACACCCCTGTGCTCACTGAGTTACACTGCTTCCAGTCTAGAAATGCCTGGGTCGACCCTGACTGGCCAAGGTGTTTGATTTGATCAGCCAGCTGTTGGGATGTAAGAGCCAACTTGCCAACCAATCAGCATCCATTTCTCCTGTAGTATAAATGGTTTGAAATTTGACATTCTTGCATTGGTCCTGATGACAGCGAGATGAAAAGCTTCAGGAACATGTCTCTCTTTTCACTGATATTCAAGTTCTATACTACCAGGCAAGGGTCGTTAGTCTGTGGAATTCTCTTTCACAGAGAGAAATGGAGGCTGGATCATTGAATATATTCAAAGACAGATTTTTCATTGGCAAGAGAGTTAAGGGTTATGGGGTAACAGGCAGGAAAGTGGAGTTAAGACCACCATCAGCCATGATCTTATTGAATGGCGGAACAGTTTCGATGGGCCGAATGGTCTACTTCTGCTCCGACTTCTCATGATCTTTAAATCAGGAGGTTAGATGACAAGTTGTTTACATCAATGCCATTTTATTCAGCCTCCTCACCATATGTACCAATGTATCTATCTCAACCCAACACTGTTCTCTGAGGAATACTCAGTTATGGGATTAGAAGCTGATTGATGTAGACAGCTTGTGACAGCTCCTATACAACATTCTCTTCATATAACAATTACTCTTTATGCTGGGAAAAGGTGTCATAACCATTTTGTAACATTCTGGAACATTCCCTTGGGAAAGGTATGAAGAAGAAGCAGCTCAGAAAGTCAGACTGCAGGAACAAATCCAATACCTGAACCAGCAGCTGGAGATACAGAGTGAGCGGCATAGCAAGGTAAGATGACAGCAGCTGTGCAGGAGATCGACCCACTATTTATCACCCCTCTGTCACCTTTCCAAACGTTCTGCCTTCCTCTCCTGAAGGCCTTAGTTTCTATGCAGGTCTAGCAAATCCGCTAAACCAAAACTCAGCAAAATCACTCCAAATCTTTCACCCAACATCGCTCCCAACTCACAGTCCAATCCAA
The DNA here is from genome assembly GCF_017639515.1 of Carcharodon carcharias. Classification (NCBI taxonomy): domain Eukaryota; kingdom Metazoa; phylum Chordata; class Chondrichthyes; order Lamniformes; family Lamnidae; genus Carcharodon; species Carcharodon carcharias. The sequence goes on along the minus strand of NC_054476.1, from coordinate 37,967,665 downwards.
AAAACACCAGCATTTATTCAGAAAATCAGAAGATTTTACAGCACAGAAGGTTGTTCAGCATACCATGTCTATGCTGGCTTTCCCATTCCTTTGGCCTTTCCCCATAGCTGCTTTTTTTCTTTTTCAAATATTTTTCCATTACTCATTTGAAAGTCATGCTGGATTTCGTTCCCCTCACTGTTTCTGGCTGGAAACCTGCATTCTTTGGTGATGATCTGAGATTGATGTCCTCTAGTGTTTCCTCACTGACCAGTACAAATAGTATTTTTCCCAATTACCTCTTCTAATTTTGAATACTTCCATCAGATTTCCCCTTAACACTGTTTCAACCCAATGAAACTCTTCTGCATGCTCTCCATGGCCTTCATTGCCATCCTTACGAAAAGTACGATATTCAAAATTGGATCCACATTCCAGCCAAGGATTGTGCAGTTTTGCTATTTGGCACGGAATTGGCCCCAATTTGTACTAAGTGCGGTAGCGGATGGGTAAAATGCTGCAATGGAGGCTTTTAATGCCGTATTGGCTCAAACCCGATGCATTAATTGTATATTCCTGGGAAACATGCCATTTCAATGGTAGGCGGGCTCTCATTCACTCGCCACACCATCACCTCGCTGCTTCATCATGCCGGGAGCCACATTTAAAATCCAGCCATGCACACCTCTCAGTGCTTCAAGCCCACAACTGTTGCAAAGAAGACATGGCCCTGAAAGGCACAAAGACTGCAGACCCCAGGTTCAATGACGCTTCCTTTGAATGCCTTTTGGATGTAGTGGAGGCTCGCCGTGATGTCCTCTACCCCCGCTCTGGCCACAGGATAGGCAGCAACCTCACTAATCCAGCTTGGGAGGTGGTGGCAGCGGTGGCCAGTGCCAATGCCCTGCAAAAAAGGACAGCCATTGCCAAGTGACCGACACCCTCAGCCTGCTAAACCCTTGGCTCCAGCCAAGAGGACACCTCCTCCATTGAAGAGCTGGAAATAAGCAGCCTGGAAGACCCATCACAGCGCTTACCCACACCCTCCACCAGCGCAGACACACACCTCAGTGGGATCTAGATTTAGAGCAGGCTCTGTTCACAACCTGGTGGTCCCCGCATGGACACGTGTCCACAGCAACAGGAGGCAGGTTCCTGCGAGCTCCCTGGCACTTGGAGAACTGCTGGGGAAGAGGCATCTGTGAGGCCTGAGTCAGATGACAAGCCTCTAGTTTCAGCCTTCCAACTCATACTGGAGAGTCAGCAGAAGGCATGGGAACATCACATAGAGCTGTTGGAAGTCCTCAAATGAGTGGCACGCAAGTCAGAGGAGTGAATCCACCTGCTCTCTGATGAAGTGGTGCCCACATGTGCTTGTATGGAGGTCTCCATGGGGAGGATGGGGGACACCATGGAGACTGGTCCAGCAGAATGTGGAGATGTGTGCAGACCTGCACTCCATCGTGGTAGTTAACAGTGAGTTGCTGCAGTGGCGACGTGAGAGGGAAACGGGACACCTCAACATTCCTCCAGGTGCTCCTTCCCCTCAATGAGTCAGGCCGGGGCCCCCAGATGCCCAAAGGGAGGAGGAGCGGCAGCTGGACACCCCTGGGTCATCCACTCAGGAATCTCAGAGGCTGACCTCTCCCTCCGAGTTCCCTTTGCCTGTGAGTCCCTCAACCTCATCCTCTGTCATTGCAGAGGGAGCAGCTGGACAATGAGTGATTCTGGAGGGACAAGGTGTATGTGGCAGGGCCTTTCGGAGCCTCGTGCAAGCACTCGCCCACACACGCGGATCCTTCACGTATCACACTCATCTCAATGCCCTGAGCATTTTCAATGCTGCTGGGGTTCATTTTCAGTTGACTATCTGAGCTGACCTGCATCTCCGTCCACCCACTGGTCATACTCCATCTCGCCCTCCACAGCTCTTGTTTCACTTTGATTTAGACACCCATGATCTAGATTCCATTTTTCATATGCTACTCCATTTTTCCCCTCCCTCAGTTACCCACTTCCTTCCCCCATCCCTTACATCACCTTCCACCTCCCTTCCGTGATCTACCAGCCACAACACTTTTCCACCAGGGATGTAGGTGAACATTCATGTTTCCTTCTTTCCCGAAAATTGCAGCCCCATCCACTTTCACCTCTCCCGACCTCCTCCTTCCCACCCCCAAGGTCTGTGTCTGCCTCCAAGTCCCCACCAACCATCTTTGCCGTCCCTTCCACCGCTACCATTGAACCCTCATCCTCCTACCCTGTGGCCTCACCCTGCCCTCAGTCATTCTCTCCATTCTTTCATATGTTGCCTACCCTCAGTTCGTTACCCAGGAGACAGTCATAAATCCATCAGACTCCTCCCTTGCATATTCACCTGGACATCTCCCCCCACAATCCCCACCCCAGGCCCTTCCCCCCCGAACCCCATTCCCCTCTGGACCCCTTCCCCCCACCGGAACCCCTTCTCCCCCTTTAATCCTTCCCCCCCTTGCTTAGTCTCCCCCACCCTTCCTCACTCCCTCAGACACCTTTACTTCTTCCTTCACCCTTAGTCCTTCCCTCCTCCCTACACCTTGCTCCAGCCTTGCCTCTTCCTCCACGTCACTTCTTCCTCCAGCTTTACTCCTCCTCCCTTCCTGACTCCTTCCTCCATCCTTACTTCTTCCTCTATTCTTACTCTCTTGCATCTTTGCACTCCCTCCCCTCGCCACATTCCTTCCTCCACCCTTACTCCTTCCCCTCTCCGGACTTCTTTGACCCCCTGGACTCCTTCCCTCTTCCGAACTCCTTCCCTTACACCGTCCACCCCCCTTACACCTACCTCCTCAGCTGCCATCTTCTCCCTTGTTACCCCCTCCTCCCCCATACTCCCTCCTAGCCTCCCAACCTCACCCCCGACACCTTCATTCCCGCCCCCATGACACCTCTTCCTCTCAGAGTCGATCCTAGACCTTTCTCCCCTGCCCCCTCAATCATCATCCGTTGTGAGCATCAACGGTGACTTTCCAACTTCTGTGAGCTGCTTTACGGCGGAGCCATGTCTGTGAAAATCCCCCCAACATGTCACGGACATTCCTCCAGTGTGCCATTGGTGTCAGGCTCCAGCATCTTCTGCTCCTCGGAGTCAGTGATGTGAGCAAGGCCCTGGCGGTAAGTCCCGATTTCTGCAAGTCACACTTGTCAAGACATGTTCTGCACTGGTGTGTTCTCCTGCTGATGTGGGCGGATGATCCAGCGTGGGGGGGGGCGCGTGTGTGTGTGTGTGTGTGTGTGGGGGGGGGATGAGTCCGGCAGACTGGTCTTATAATGATATGCAAATGTATTACGATAAGGTTCCTGATGTCCAATGGCAGGGAATGCGGCCTGCCATCGATGGGCTGAGTAGACGAGCGCAAACATATTGTGCATTTACGCCACTGAACGCGCCCAACACCAGCGGGCACGGAAAATCCCGGCCTTAGTCTTTGCCTTTCTGTGCTCTTTCCCAGTTTAGAGAGCCCTGGAGCCTGCAGAGGGAAACTTCCCTCATCCAACTTCTGTGCCAGCTGCCATACAGCGAACATCAGCAAAATAACCAACTTCTGTAGGTCAGTTCCCACCCAGCTGATCTTCCCAAGTCCACAGTCCTCAGTCTTATGTCGTATGTCCAGCTGCCAAACCAGGATAACTCCTTTCCTGCCTTTGTTTTATAGGGTTTCACAGCTTTATCCAATCAGTAACAATGTATATTTCATTAAATAAATATGCAATTTCTGAGAATTCCCTAGCATGTAAACTTCAAAAAAATCTTTCCGTAACCCACCCCTATTTTTCACAAACACAGACCTTAAAACCCCCATGTTCAAATTCTTCCATTCCGTGCCTCCCAGGTTCTGTAGCCTCCTCCAGGCTCACAACCCTCTGAGATATCTGCTCTCCTCCAATTCTGGTCTCTTGCCTAAGATTTTAAGCATTTCACCATCGCTGGCTGTGTTTTCAGTTGCCTAAATCTTAAGTTCTAGAATTCCCTCCCTTAATTTCTTTGACTCTCCATCTCTCTCTCCTCCTTTAATATATCCCTTAAAAGAATTTGTTCATCTGTCCTAATATCTCCTTATGTGGTTCAGTGTCAGTTTTTGTTTGATAACTCTCCTATGAAAGGCATGAGGATGCTTTAATATGTGCTGTAGGGTGGCTGAGTTGTACTATTAATGATAGAGTTGATCTGCAGACACTTCTTGGGTGGAAACTTTTAGTCTATTTACAATATACTCAACAGCAACTAAGCGTGTGCTTTCAAGTCCAACTCTATCGCTATACTGTCTGCTGAGGTAGCCCATGCTACTCTCCTATTGGTCACTGCAGATCATGTGATCTCTCCTAACAAGTATTATGCTTAAAGGTACATTACACACTAAATAAACCATAATCACTACATTCCTCCCTCTTTAACTTGGCTATACATATTAAATCTACAAGTACATATTTTTCAAGACAACATAATATTTACACTGAGTAAGGAATTTACAAGTTCAGTCTTTCAGGTGGTTTCCTGGTATGTGTGGAATGTTGCAGCTCCACAACTTCAGATGCTTTTCCAGAACAAAAACAGAATTACCTGGAAAAACTCAGCAGGTCTGGCAGCATCAGCGGAGAACTCCTTTTCCAGAGTTGCCTGAACATCAGGTGCTTCGGTAGGCACTTGCAGTTTTGTATCCTCAACGCTTACAGGAACATCAGACATGTCAGCCCTGGGTTGTGTATCCTCAACAGGAAATGCAGACCCAGTCATGGTCACTGGTGGTACCAAATCTTGGTGATTTGCCTCTCTCTTCCTTAAATGGTCCATATGTTTATGCATGATCCGACCTTCCACCTCCACGTGGCAAGAAAGAGGTCCAGTCACTGCACTTATTTCACCCGGTAACCACTTTAGTTATTCCCCGAAGTTTTTCATGTATACCGGATCTCCCAAGGTAAATTTCCTCTCACATCTATGCCAGTTGTATCTAGTTTTCTGGCTTCCCTGAATCCTTTCCACTTTCCCCTCTAAATTCGGAATTATTAAGCTTAATCTTGTCCTGAGCCGGCGTTTCAACAATAACTCCACAGATGTGATGCCTGTTGTTGTGCGAGGGGTGGTCCTGTAATGAAAAGGAAAGCTAGCACGCTTTCCTTTTCATGTCTTGGTTGCCAAGGAATCGCCAGTTAGCTTTTTCTTGACTGTCTTGAATGTTTGATCTACCCTTTCGGCCAGTTCATTTGAGGAAGGGTGATAGGGTGCAGTTTTCACATGAGGGATACCGTTGAGGCTGATAAACCATTGAAACTCAGCACTCGTAAATGCCATGCTGTTTTTGGAAATGACTACTTCTGGTAGTCTATGAACGGCAAAACTTTGACGTAGTTTTTCAATTACAGCGGCCAACGTTGGTGAATTCAACTCATATACGTTCAGCCATTTTGAATGGGCAGCGACAATGAGCAGAAACATTGTTCCCAGGAAAGGTCCAACATAGTCAATGTGTAACTGCACCCAGAGTCTACCTGGCCACTCCCATGAGTGTAACAGAGCTGTCACTGGCAACTTTTGCAGTTGCTGACATTGAACACAGTGCTTTACTAAACTCTCTATTTCGCCATCCATCCCAGGCCACCATAGATAGCTGCATGCTATGGTCTTCATTCAGGAAATTCCTGGATGGGCACTGTGTAGTTCAATTAAAAGTGGCTCCCTTCCCTTTGGAGGAACTATAACATATGCACTCCACAATAAGATGCCATCCTATTTCATGTCTTCTGTTAAAGTATAGCTTCATTTCATCAGACATAGGCTCCTGTGACCAATCATAAAGCACTTGTTTGTGTACTTGTGATAGGACTGGGTCCCAACTTGGCATTTATGAGTGCCGAGTTTCAATGGTTTATCAGCGTCAACGGTAGCACTCATGTGAAAACTGCACCATACCACCCTTCCCCAAGTGGACTGGTCGAAAGGGCGGTTCAAATGTTCAAGGCAGGCATGAAAAAGCGAAGTGGCGATTCCTTGGCAACCAAGCTAGCACGCTTTCTTTTTCATTACAGGACATCCAACAACATACAACACATGTCACACCTGTGGAGTTATTGTTGAAACGTCATCTCAGGACGTGGTTGAGCTTAATAATGCCAAATTTAGAGGGGAAGATAGAGAGGGGTCAGGGAAGCCAGAAAACCAGACATGACTGGCATAGTTGCAAGGCGAAATTTATCGGGAGTTCCGGTATACGTGAAAAACTTCAGGGAAGGACCAAAGTGGTTACCGGGTGAAATAAGTACGGTGACTGGGCCTCAATCTTACCACATGGAGGTGGAAGGCCGGATCGTCCATAAACGTATGGACCATTTAAGGAAGAGAGAGACAAATCACCAAGATTTGGTGATGACCGGATCTACATTTCCTGTTGAGGATACTCAGACCAGGACAGATATGTTTAATGTTCCTGTAAGAGTTGAGGATACAGAACTGCAAGTGCCCACCGAAGCACCTGATGTTCAGACAACTCCGGAAAAGGAGGTTCCTGACAAAGCATCTGAAGTTGTAGAGCTGCAACGTTCCACACATACCAGGAAACCACTTGAAAGACTGAACTTGTAAATTCCTTACTCAGTGTAAATATTGTTGTCTTGAAAAATATGTACTAGTAAATATAAAGTAAAAGGGGAAGGTATGTAGTAATTATGGTTTTATTTCGTGTGTAGTGTGCCTTTAAGAACTTTGCTGAGATCACATGATCTGTAGTACCCAATAGGAGAGTAGCACGGGCTACCTCAGCAATCTGTGTAGGGTTGGAGTTGAAAGCACACATGTTGCTGCTGCTACACATATTGTAAATAAACTTAGGTTCCATCCTAGAAGAGTCTGCTGATCAACTCTATCATTAATGGTACAACTCGGCCATTCTGAAAAAATATTTATCCTTCAGTTGACATCACTGAAACAGATTATTTGGCCATTTTCACTTGCACTTTGTGGGATCTTACTGTGAACACATTAGCTGCCGTGTTTCCAACATTATAACAATTACTACACTTCATAAGCACTTACTTGACATTTAAATGGCCTTGGGATATCCTGTGGTTGTGAAAGGCGCAATAGAAATGCAAGCTTTTCTTTCACATGACGATCTAAATGACTGCTGCTTTACACTCTCAACATCTTTTCCACAGGAATTTCAGACCATGAGTAAGAGAATCGAAAGATCAAAGGTTTTGATTCAGCAACTTGACAAGCGAATTGGAAGAGGTTACAATGAAGCAACTTTGAAAAACATGCTTGAGGGCGAGAGGGAGAAGGCAGAATTTGAATTTGGGATGTTTCAGCAGAACATCTCAGAAGCCTACAATCAAAACGTATGCTCAGATGTTTTTATACAGTAATTCTATCCATTTGAAACAGTGCTAAAGAGGAACATGAGTGACAGGAGGAAACCATTTAGCATTTCAACACTGCACCGCCCTTCGATTTTACCATGGCAAATCTGCAGCTCCATTTGCAAGTTGAATGCCCTTCCAGACAATAAACATTCAATCAGGCCCTCAAAATGCAGGAAACCACACTGAGCTGTGTGAGACAGAGCCCTCTATGAACTGTGAGGGACAGAGCCCACACTGAGCTGTGAGGAGATAGAGCCCACACTGAGCTGTGTGGGACAGAGCCCACACTGAGCTGTGAGGGATAGAGCCCACACTGAGCTGCGGGGAGATAGAGCCCACACTGAGCTGTGAGGAGATAGAGCCCACACTGAGCTGTGAGGAGAAAGAGCCTACACTGAACTTTGAGGAGAAAGAGCCCACACTGAGCTGTGAGGGGATAGAGCCCACACTGAGCTGTGAGGGGACAGAGCCCACACTGAGCTGTGAGGAGATAGAGCCCACACTGAGCTGTGAGTGACCGAGCCCACACTGAGCTGTGAGTGACCGAGCCCACACTGAGCTGTGAGTGACCGATCCCACACTGAGCTGTGAGGAGATAGAGCCCACACTGAGCTGTGAGGAGATAGAGCCCACATTGAGCTGTGAGGGACAGAGCCCACACTGAGCTGTGAGGAGATAGAGCCCACACTGAGCTTTAAGGGATAGAGCCCACACTGAGCTGTGAGTGACCGAGCCCACACTGAGCTGTGAGTGACCGAGCCCACACTGAACTGTGAGGAGATAGAGCCCACACAGAACTGTGAGGAGAAAGAGCCTACACTGAGCTGTGAGGAGATAGAGCCCACACTGAGCTGTGAGGGACAGAGCCCACACTGAGCTGTGAGGAGATAGAGCCCACACTGAGCTGTGAGTGACCGAGACCACACTGAGCTGTGAGTGACCGAGCCCACACTGAGCTGTGAGGGACAGAGCCCACACTGAGCTGTGAGGGACAGAGCCCACACTGAGCTGCGGGGAGATAGAGCCCACACTGAGCTGTGAGGGACAGAGCCCACACTGAGCTGTGAGGGACAGAGCCCACAATGAGCTGCAAGGGACAGAGCCCACACTGAGCTGTGAGGGACAGAGCCCACACTGAGCTGTGAGGAGATAGACCCCACACTGAGCTGTGAGGGACAGAGCCCACACTGAGCTGTGAGGAGATAGAGCCCACACTGAGCTGCAGGAAGATAGAGCCCACACCGAGCGGTGATGGACAGAGCCCACACTGAGCTGTGAGGAGATAGAGCCCACACTGAGCTGTGAGGAGATAGAGCCCACACTGAGCTGTGAGGAGATAGAGTCCACACTGAGCTGTGAGGAGATAGAGTCCACACTGAGCTGCGGGTTGATAGAGCCCACACCGAGCGGTGATGGACAGAGCCCACACTGAGCTGTGTGGGACAGAGCCCACACTGAGCTGTGAGGGACAGAGCCCACACTGAGCTGTGAGGAGATAGAGCCCACACTGAGCTGTGAGGAGATAGAGCCCACACTGAGCTGTGAGGAGATAGAGTCCACACTGAGCTGCGGGGAGATAGAGCCCACACTGAGCTGTGAGGAGATAGAGTCCACACTGAGCTGCGGGGAGATAGAGCCCACACCGAGCGGTGATGGACAGAGCCCACTCTGAGCTGTGTGGGACAGAGCCCACACTGAGCTATGAGGGACAGAGCCCACACTGAGCTGTGAGGAGATAGAGCCCACACTGAGCTGCGGGGAAATAGAGCCCACACTGAGCTGTGAGGAGATAGAGCCCACACTGAGCTGTGAGGATATAGAGCCCACACTGAGCTGTGAGGATATAGAGCCCACACTGAGCTGTGAGGGAGAGCCCACACTGAGCTGTGAGGATATAGAGCCCACACTGAGCTGTGAGGGAGAGCCCACACTGAGCTGCGAGGGACAGAGCCCATGAGGGGATTGAGGGGCTCTGCACTGCTTTGTGGAATCAGAAATCTGACCTTTTTCTAGCATATTCAATACGCACTTAGCCCAGATTCACCCTTCCCAACTGTCTATTAACAATCAGAAGATATTCAGATTGAATCTCAGAGTGGTGCACCCAGGGATATCATTCTTCTTTCATTAGCTGAAGCACAGTCGCATAATGTGTGTATGAACTGAACAGTAAAGGAATATGTGCGTGTAAGCACTTACATGTAGACCCTTTCTCTTGAACCTGATGTGAATCAGGGACACTCTCTTCTGCTGCCAGTATTATCAATCATCAATTCACCAGGGATTCACAGCAATGAGAAACAATCCGACAGCTCACTCTGAAATCTGGCAGACCTTGAAATAACAGTGTTAGCAGAGTATGAACACATGGATATTATATGTTGTACTTAAATCACTCACGTAATAACCAACTGTCACTCAGTGACTGGGAAGACAAGATGAAGTCCTGACTTGTGCATTTAGAGGACGGACATTTTATTTTTCTTATTTATTCAAGGTGTTTCTTTTATTCTTTCATGGGATGAGAGCAAGGCCAGCATTTGTTTCCCAATCATAATGGCCCTTGAGAAGATAGTGGTGCACTGCGTTCCTGAATTGCTACACTCCATCTGACGCAGGTACACTCACAGTGCTGTTAGGGAGAGAGCACCAGGATTTTGACCCAGTGACAGTGAAGGAATGGCGATATATTTCCAAGTCAGTATGGTGAGTGACTTGGAGGGGAACTTCCAGGTGGTGATGTTCCCATGCGTCTGCTGCCCTTGTCCTTCCAGGTGGTAGAGGTCACAGGTTTGGAAGGTGCTGCTGAAGGAGTCGTGGGAGCTGCTGCAGTGCATCTTGTAGATGGTACACACTGCTGCCACTGTGCATCGGTGATGGAAAGAATGGTTGTTTAAGGTGATGGATGAGTGCCAGTCAAGTGCACTGCTTTGCCCTGGATGGTGTCAAGCTTCTTGAGTGTTGTTGAAGTTGCACGCATCCAGGCAAGAGTATTCCATCACACTCCTGACTTGTGCCTTGTAGATGGTAAACAGGAGTCAGGAGGTGAGTTACACTCTGCAGAATTCCCAGCCTCTGACTGTGTGTCATCATAAGTGATAAGCTTTCCAAAACCTTTTAATGAAATTATAATTTAATGTTTAACTGCTAAAAGAAAGACTTGTATTTCTATAGTGCCTTTCAAAATCTTAGGATGTCTCAAGATACTTTACAGCCGATGAATGAATTCTGAAGTATAGTCACTGTTGTAATGTAGGAAATGCAGCAGCCAAATTGTTTACAGCAAGACCCCACAGCAAGCTGTTAATGACCAGGTAATCTGCTTTTGTGATTTAGTTGAGGGATGAATAGTAACCAGGACACCAAGGCTAACCCTCCTGTTCTTCAACAAATAGTGACTGTGGGATCTTTTTGAGAGGTCATATGGGGCCTTGGTTTATCATCTCTAAGAACAACAGTACCTTGAACAATGCAGCACACCCTCAGTATTGCCCCTTCAGTACTCCTTCAGCACTACCCCTACAACAATGCTGCACTCCCTAAGTACTGCCCCTGGGACAGTGCAGCTCTCACTCTGTACTGCTCCTCCGATATTGCAGCACCCCCTTAGTATTGACCCTCCGACAGTGCAGTGCTCCCTGTGTACTGCCGTTCTGACAGTGCAGCACTCCCTCCGTACTGCCCCTCCAATAGTGCAGTACTCCCTGTGTACTGACCCTCTGACAGCGCAGCAGTCCTTCTGTATTTCCCCTCCAATAGTGCAGTACTCCCTCCGTACTGTCCTCCAATAGTGCAGCACTCCCTCTGTACTGCCCCTCCAATAGTGCGGCACTCCCTGTGTACTGCCCCTCTGATAGTGCAGCACTTCCTCATTACCGACCTTGAGGATACTGAGAGTTTATTGAAAGGGATGCTCTATTGATCTAAAGTATTGAGGCGATGACTGAAGGGAAGATTTAGGTTCTAGTAAGTGCTTATGGTGATGAATCTTTTATTTTAATCAGGTGGCAACGTTAATCGCACTGCAGACCAGTGATCAGATCCTGCTGGACCATGAGAAGTCACAAAACCGACAGCTTCACCAGTGCACCGAGGTTCTCAGAGAGCAAGTCACTGCTCTGCACAGTAAGGTTGGTATTCCTCAGCCAGGGCACACCTCAAATGAACCCTAACTTGATCTTTGCACAATGCTATGCCAATCACAAAAAGCAACAATTGTTATAACCTGGAATGTGCTGCCTGAAAGGGCGGCGGAAGCAGATTCAATAATAACTTTCAAAAGAAAATTTGATAAATACTTGAAAAGGAAAAAAATTGCAGGGCTATGGGGAAAGAGCACAGGAGTGGGACCAACTGGATAGCTCTTTCAAAGACCTGGCATAGGCACACTGGGTTGAATATTATACTATATCAATTTATAATAAGTCATTATTACCAGAAAGCATCCATAGTTAAGCAATGTTCATGTATTTGTGTCAGGAATTTCCAATTCCTGTTTTTTTTTGTGCATTGTGACTTTCTATTAATTTCTGGATTTTTGCTTATTCCTCGAATACCAAACCTTCTGTCCGACTGCTGTCCTGTAGGTTAAACACTTTGAGAGGTTTCTGAGAGATGTGATCAGATGATCAAAACAAGTCTTATCTCTTCCTCCTTCTCAGAACAGGTGAGATAAGACAGACCTGGAGCAATTTGAGGCAGCAGGAGACCAAATTCAGTTGGGTTGAGAAAATTGGATGTGCTAATTTGGAGGGTAAACAATAAAGATTATAAAGATAGGCTCACATTTCTCTAGCATCTTTGACAAACTGAGGACATCGCAAAGCGTGATTACATATAATTGATGAGTGCCAAGAAATCCTTAAAATGAACCTTGCATTCAGCGTGGGTCTGTAGCTACACACCTTTCAAACGTGTCACTCCAACAAGTGTGATATCAGGACATCATAATTCCCTCTGGCAAACAAGTAAGTAATTAACCATAATCCACAAACAACCATAAGCATCAATAACAGGATAGGCTAAAATATGCGCTTAACTATTTAGTTGCCAATCATATAACGTACGAACCCAGAATAAACACAAATAGCGCTGAGTAACCAGCTGATTTCAGGGTCAATATTTACAAAGCAACAAAGCTCACCAATTAAAACTCACCTATCAAAACACTGAAGCATTTTCTACTCACCAGGTTCCTTTACTACTTTGGTCAGATTGTGAACGTAGAAACAACATTTATATCAGAACAAGCACAGAAACAAATGACATAATTCTAGAATTTATCCACAATATTGATGATGTAGAAAGGGACGGCACTTCTGACCTGCCTGAAACTGCACTGGGCTTTCACTGGGGCAGAGAGGACAGGAGTTTGCCAGATTCTCTCCACAAATTCTACACAAGAGGCAGTCAGAGAGGTCGATACATTCTTAGTTTTGTAATAGAGAGAGTGGTGCCTTGTCAGAAGGCCAGTACTGAGGGAGCTTTGCACTGTCGGAGCGTCAGTACTGAGGGAATGCTGCACTGTCAGTGGGTTGATGGGCAATACTGAGGGAATGCTGCACTGTCTGAGAGTCAGTACTGAAAGAGTGCTGCCCTCTCAGAGGGCAATACTGAGGAAGCCCCACACAGTCAGAGGGTCAGTATTGAGGGAGTGTTGCCCTTTCAGAGAGGCAGGACTGAAGGTGTGCTGTAGTGTTGGATGGACAGTACTGACGTAGTGGTGCACTGTTGGAGGGTCAGTACAGAAAAAGTGCTGCTCTGTCAGAGGGACAATACTGAGGAAGCCCTACCCAGTTGGAGGGTCAGTATTGAGGGAGTGCTGTACTTTCGGAGAGGCAGGACTGAAGGTGCGCTGCGGTGTTGGAGGGACAGTATGGAAGAAGCCCTACACAGTCGGACGGTCAGTATTGAGGGAGTGCTGCACTGTCGGAGCATCAGTACAGAGAAAGTGCTACACTATCAGAGGGGCAGCACTGATGGAGTGCTACACTTTTGGAGATACCATCTTTCAGATGAAATGCTAAACTAAGTCATCGTCTGCCCTCTCAAGTGCATATAAATATCCCATGGTGCTACTTTGTAGAAGAAGAGAACCTAGAAGAGCCAGTGAGTTCTCTCCAGTGTCCTGGCCAATATTTATCCCTCAACCAACATCAGTAAAACAGTTTATCTGGGTCACTACCACATTCCTGCTTATGGGATCTTACTCTGTGCAAACTGAATGTCTCATTTCTTACATTTCAACAATGACTACACTTCAAAAGTAAATTGGCTATAAAGCATTTTAAGACATCCTGAGATGGTGAAAGGTGCTATGGAAATGTAAATTCCCCAGAGGCCATTGTTAGGGCCCTTGCTGTCCCTGATATATATTAATGACATAGACTTTGGTGAGCAGGGCACAATTCCAAAATTTGCGGATGATATGAAACTTGGAATCATTGTGAACTGTGAGGAAGATAGTGTAGAACCTTGAAAGGGGCATGGATAAGTTGGTGGAATGGCGGACACGTGGCAGATGAAGTTCAATGTGGAGAAATGTGAAGTGATTCATTTTGGTAGGCAGAGCATGGATAGACAATAAAAAATAAAGGGTACAACTCTACAGAGGTTGCAGGAGGAGAGGGACTTGGGTATATACATGCATAAGTCATTGAAGGTGGCAGAGCAGGTTGAGAGTGCAGTTAATAAAGCACACAGTATCCTAGGCTTTATTATTACAGTATAGAGTACAAGAGCAAGGAGGTTATGACGAACTTGTATAGGACACTAGTTTAACATTAGCTGGGGTATTGTGTATAGTCCTGGGCACCGCACTTTAGGAAGGATATGTAGGTATTGGAGGGAGTGCAGAAAAGATTCAAGAGAATGGTTTCAGGATGAGGAGGTTCAGGCATTAAGATAGATTGGAGAAGTTGGGACTGTTTTTCCTGGAGAGGAGATTTGATAGAGTTATTCAAAATCATGAGGGTCTGGACAAAGCAAACAGGGAGAAATTGTTCCCACATGCAAAAGGATTGCAAATGAGAGGACACATATATAAAGTAAAAGACAAAAGAAGGAAAATTCCCATGAGGAATATCCTTCTCACCCAGTGAGTAGTTAAGGTTTGGAATGCGCTGCCTGAGAGTGTGGTGGAGGCAGGTTCAATCGAAGCATTCAAGAGGGAATTGGATTATTATCTGAAAAGGAGGAATGTGCAGGGTCATTGGGAGAAGACAGAGGAATGGTGCTAGGTGAATTGTTCATTCTGAAAGCTGGTGAAGGCATGATGGGCCAAATTGTTAATAAGATCCAAGCCAATTGGTGTGGCTGAAACCAAGACACGGAGGTTTTTTATTGAGAGAGTCAACTGACTTGTTCAGTCTCACAGCTCACCTTCCACTCCCCCAGTGTCCCAGCTATTCCCTATTTATATGTGCTGAAAGACAATTCATACCCATCATTTGTTTTTCATAACCATAACAATGTAATTGACAAGACATTAACACAAATGGCCTCCTTCTGTGCTGTAACAATTCTGTGATTCCATGAAGCTCATTCTTTTCCCTTTCTGAATAAAACTGCTAGATTCTTCCCGTTCCTTGTCCAGACCCTTCCTGATTTTGAATAACTGTCTCAAATCTCCTCTCAACCTTATTTTCTCCAAGGAAAACAACTCCAACTTCTCCAATTGGTAAACATAACTGAAAAGTTCCTCATAGCTGCAACCATTCTTGTGAATCTTCTCTGCAATGTCTCTAATGTCTTCACATCCTTATTTATTCTAGCATATTCTCCACTACTGAAACAAAAGAAAGATTTGCATTTATATAGCTCCTTTTACGATGACCAGACATACCAAAATGACCCAGACCTCCCTGTCGCTTGCCATTTCAACACTCCACCCTGCTCTCATGCGCACATGTCCGTCCTTGGCCTGCTGCAATGTTCCAGTGAAGCTCAACTTAAACTGGAGGAACAGCACCTCATCTTCCGACTAGGCACTTTAAAGCCTTCCGGACTGAATATTGAGTTCAACAATTTTAGGTCATGAACTCTCTCCTCCATCCCCAACCCCTTTCTGATCCCCTTTTTCCAATAATTTATATATATTTTTCTTTTCCCACCTATTTCCATTATTTTTAAATGTATTTCCATCCATTGTTTTATCTCTACCTTTTAGCCTATTTTGATCCCTCCCCCCACCCCACCCCCACTAGGGCTATCTGTACCTTGCTTGTCCTGCTTTCTACCCTTAATGTCACCATTGGCACATTTCTTAGCTACTATCACCACCATCAACACCTCTTTGTCCTTTTGTCATGACATCTTTTGGCTATCTCCACCTATCATTGACCCTCTATCCAGCTCTACCTGTCCCATCCCCACTTAAACCAGCTTATATTTCACCTCTTTTCTATTTTTCCTTAGTTCTGATGAAGAGTCATACGGACTCGAAGCGTTAACTGTGTTCCTCTCCGTAGATGCTGCCAGACCTGCTGAGTTTTTCCAGATATTTTTGTTATATTAAAATGCTTTACAGCCAGTGAAGTAGTTTTGAAGTGTAGATTTTTTAATTTACTGATTCATGGGATGTGGGCATCATTGACAAGGCCAGCATTTGTTGCCCATCCCTAATCACCCTTGAACAGAGTGGTTAGCTAGGCCATTTCAGAGGGTAGTTAAGAGTCAACCACATTGCTGTGGGTCTGGAGTCACATTTAGGACAGCAGATTTCCTTCCCTAAAGGACTTTAGTGAACCAGATGGGTTTTTATAACAGTAATGAAAGCTTCATTGTCATTATTGGGATTAGCCTTCAATTCCAGTTTTTAAAAAATTTTGCATTTAAATTCCACCAACTGCCATTGTGAGATTTGAACCCATGTCCCTAGTGCATTACAAAAACAGAATTACCTGGAAAAACTCAGCAGGTCTGGCAGCATCGGCGGAGAAGAAAAGAGTTGACGTTTCGAGTCCTCATGACCCTTCGACAGAACTTGCATTCGAGTCCAAGAAAGAGTTGAAATATAAGCTGGTTTAAGGTGTGTGTGTGGGGGGCGGAGAGATAGAGAGACAAAGAGGTGGAGGTGGGGGGGTTGGGGGGGTGTGGTTGTAGGGACAAACAAGCAGTGATAGAAGCAGATCATCAAAAGATGTCAACGACAATAGTACAATAGAAAACATAGGTGTTAAAATTAAAGTTGGCGATATTATCTAAACGAATGTGCTAATTAAGAATGGATGGTAGGGCACTCAAGGTATAGCTCTAGTGGGTTTTTTTTTTATATAATGGAAATAGGTGGGAAAAGGAAAATCTTTATAATTTATTGGAAAAAAAAAGGGGAAGGGGGAAACAGAAAGGGGGTGGGGATGGGGGAGGGAGCTTACGACCTAAAGTTGTTGAATTCAATATCCAGTCCAGAAGGCTGTTAAGTCCCTAGTCGGAAGATGAGGTGTTGTTCCTCCAGTTTGCGTTGGGCTTCACTGGAACAATGCAGCAAGCCAAGGACAGACATGTGGGCAAGAGAGCAGGGTGGAGTGTTGAAATGGCAAGCGACAGGGAGGTTTGGGTCATTCTTGCGGACAGACCGCAGGTGTTCTGCAAAGTGGTCGCCCAGTTTACGTTTGGTCTCTCCAATGTAGAGGAGACCACATTGGGAGCAACGGATGCAGTAGACTAAGTTGGGGGAAATGCAAGTGAAATGCTGCTTCACTTGAAAGGAGTGTTTGGGTCCTTGGACGGTGAGGAGAGAGGAAGTGAAGGGGCAGGTATTGCATTTTTTGCGTGGGCATGGGGTGGTGCCATAGGAGGGGGTTGAGGAGTAGGGGGTGATGGAGGAGTGGACCAGGGTGTCCCGGAGGGAGCGATCCCTACGGAATGCCGATAAGGGGGGTGAAGGGAAGATGTGTTTGGTGGTGGCATCATGCTGGAGTTGGCGGAAATGGCGGAGGATGATCCTTTGAATGCGGAGGCTGGTGGGGTGATAAGTGAGGACTGGGCGACCGCTTTGCAGAACACCTGCGGTCTGTCCACAAGAATGACCCAAACCTCCCTGTCGCTTGCCATTTCAACACTCCACCCTGCTCTCTTGCCCACATGTCTGTCCTTGGCTTGCTGCATTGTTCCAGTGAAGCCCAACGCAAACTGGAGGAACAACACCTCATCTTCCGACTAGGGGCTTTACAGCCTTCTGGACTGAATATTGAATTCAACAACTTTAGGTCGTAAGCTCCCTCCCCCATCCCCACGCCCTTTCTGTTTCCCCCTTCCCTTTTTTTTTCCAATAAATTATAAAGATTTTCCTTTTCCCACCTATTTCCATTATATAAAAAAAACCCACTAGAGCTATACCTTGAGTGCCCTACCATCCATTCTTAATTAGCACATTCGTTTAGATAATATCACCAACTTTAATTTTAACACCTATGTGTTCTATTGTACTATTGTCGTTGACATCTTTTGATGATCTGCTTCTATCACAGCTTGTTTGTCCCTACAACCACACCCCCCCAACCCCGCCCCCTCCACCTCTTTGTCTCTCTATCTCTCCGCCCCCCACACACACACCTTAAACCAGCTTATATTTCAACTCTTTCTTGGACTCGAACGCAAGTTCTGTCGAAGGGTCATGAGGACTCGAAACGTCAACTCTTTTCTTCTCCGCCGATGCTGCCAGACCTGCTGAGTTTTTCCAGGTAATTCTGTTTTTGTTTTGGATTTCCAGCATCCGCAGTTTTTTTGTTTTTAACCCTAGTGCATTAGCCTGGGACTAATTCAGTGACATCACCACTACACCACTATCAGTGTAATAACGTAGCAAACACAGCAGTCAATTTGTGTCCAGCAAGATCCCAAAAAACTTTGATCATGACCAGATTGTTTTTATATTTTAAAAAAATGTGCTGGAATAGCTCAGCAGATCTGGCAGCATCTGTGTAGAGAGAAACAGTTAATATTTCAAGTCCAATATAACTCTTCCAAAGAAGTCATATTGGACTCGAAACATTAACTCTGTTTCTCTGTCCACAGGTGCTGTCAGACCTGCTGAGTTTTTCTAGCACTCTTTTTATTTCAGATCTCCAGCATCAGCAGTATTATGCTTTTATAAAGTCTGTTTTTAGTGATGTTGATTGAGGGATAAACATTACCCAGGACACGAGGGAGAACTCCCCTGCCCCTCTTCAAAATAGCGTAACACGATCTTTTGCATCCATCCGAGAGCACAGACAGGATCGTGGTTTAATGCCTTATCTGAAAAATAGTACAGCACTCCTTCAGTACTTACACTGGGGTATCAATCTTAACTGTTGGGCTCTAGTCCTGAAGCGAGACTCGAACCCAAAAACCTAATGGCTTAGAGGCAAGAGTACTACCTGCTAAATCACGGCTGACATAACGCTATCAGGCTAACTAACTTGTAGTACCCTGTTCCCCTCATTTCTTAAATGGTAATGTT
The DNA here is from genome assembly GCF_017639515.1 of Carcharodon carcharias. NCBI lineage: Eukaryota > Metazoa > Chordata > Chondrichthyes > Lamniformes > Lamnidae > Carcharodon > Carcharodon carcharias. The sequence goes on along the minus strand of NC_054476.1, from coordinate 37,948,845 downwards.
ACATTTGCTAACTTCCAATCCACTGGGATCATTCCAGAATCGAGGGAATATATAGGGTCAAGAACAATGCATCATCTAACTCTGCAACGAGCTCTTCTGTAATCAGGTCCACGGGATATGTCAGCTTTTCAGTTCCACGAAGTTCTCCAGTACCTTTAATATTAATACTAATTACTATAACTTTCTCACTCTTGATTGCCCACAATTTCTGACATATTCTGTGCAGTTTAATGACAGACAGAAAATATTTGTTTAATGCCTCCACCATCGCCTGATTCCTCATTGTCATTTCTGGTCTCAACCCACATTTCATTTCAACAATCTCTTCCTTTTATTTACTTGCAGAAGTTCTTTGGATCTGTTTTTATATTTCTTGCTAGTTTATTCTTATTCTTCCTCTTTATCAATTTCTTGGTCCTCCTTTGCTGATTTTTAGAACCCTCCCAATCCTCAGGCTTGCTACTTTTCTTGGCAACATTATAAACCCCTCCTTTTAATCTAATGCTATTCTAAGCACCTCTAGCTAGCCTTGGATGCATTACTTTTCCGTGGAAATTTTATTCTTTTGTTGACTATTATGAAATATTGCTTTAAATGTTTGCCTTTGCTCAAGTATCATCATGTCTTTTAATCTAACACCCCAATACAAGTCAAATAATTTGCTGCTGATAACTCTGTAATCTGCTGTGTTTAAATTTAAGACATTAGTTTTGGACTTAATCACATCTCTCTCAAACTTAACATGAAATTTTACCGTGCTATGATCACTCTTCCTAGATGATCTATACAATTGCTAATTAACCCTGTCTTATTGCACAATATCTGTCTTTTCTAAAAGTCAAGTACCCTGAATTATCTAGTTCCCAACCTTGGTCACGTCATGACCACTTCTCCTTAATGGTAATTAGATCAAAGTCATTCATCTCTATATGTGACATTAACTCATCTATCTGGTTACAAGTGCTTCTTGCATTCATCTATAACAGGTTTAATTTTAACTTTAACACCCTACTTTCCTCCCCACCCCACCCATGTCCCTCCCCATCCCACCCATGTCCCTCCCACCACCTGAAATAAAGCTCAAATATTGATCTTTTAACCATATTGGTGACAGGTCATGTTTTTTGAGTAGGGGAATGTTGTTGTGTTGTAGATGCTGTTAGAGGAAGCTCAGTGCCAGATGTTTGCTGGAATGTTTGAGCAGGAATGTCACAACAATCAACACTGTCTTCAAGCTCTCCAGGAACAGATTGAGGTCAGTTTACAATGCTGTTCACTAAACAGATGTACCAGATGCTCTTTTCCTCCTTAAGCGTATCTTAAACTGTCTGATTGCTCTGTTAATTGTTTAATGAGCACCATGTGCTGCTGACTGCTGAGACCCATATAATTCCAGGTCCCAGATTTGATCTTTGTGCTGAACATAGGAACAAGAGGAGGCCATTCAGCCCTTTGAGCTTGTTCCAACATTCAGTTAGATCATGGCTGATCTGGAGCTTAAATCCTTTCGCCCACATTGGCTCCATATCCCTTTTAACATCAACACCTCACTCCTCCCCAGCTACATCCCTGCCAACTCCTACAAAATAACTCAAATATTCATTTTACCCTTGGTGTGATTTGTTAATAGTTCACTCAGGGAGCCCGATTGGCTGTTGTTATGTGCATGTTGTAGGCTGGATCTGTGGATAGTGATGGTAGAGGCTCCAACATTCTTTCCTTCACAAGGTTGACCAGGAATCTCTCCTCCTCCAACCTCCTGTCATTGCCATGTTTTGGAAGGATTTGCAGGTTGATCCTCAACCTGTTTGGCTGCATTACAAACACATCTTCCTTGCCCATCAGATCCTGGGGTGGGGCTCAAGCCCAAAGCTTCTGGCTTAGAAGCAGGGACACCACCCACTGTGCCACAAAACATCCTCATCCTACCTTTAACCCAACAAAAACCTATCTCAGTTTTGAAATTTTCAGTTGACCCCAGCAGCCACCACCAGCACCACTGCCCCCACCACCCCATGCCCTTCTCCCCTCCCCGCGCCCCCCCAACACCACTCCCCACTCCGTCCCCACTTCCAGCCTCAATAGCTTTTTGGAGAAGAGAGTTCTAGATTTCTACTAGCATTTGTGTGAAAAAATGCTTCTGGTCCCTGTAGGGCCCGATTCTAATTTTAAGGTTGTGACCCCTTGCTCTGGACTCCCTTGACCAGAGGAGATAGTTTCTCTCCAGCCCCCTTATCAATTCCTTTAATCATTGTAAACATCCCATTTAGATTAAAACAAAAAAACTGCGGATGCTGGAAATCCAAAACAAAAACAGAATTACCTGGAAAATCTCAGCAGGTCTGGCAGCATCGGCAGAGAAGAAAAGAGTTGACGTTTCGAGTCCTCATGACCCTTCGACAGAAGGGAGGAGCTGCTTGAGAGTTGGTGGGTGGGGGGGGTGGTGGCTGCTGGAGAGGTGAGGGAGGCTGATGGAGCAGAGAGAGGGGCTGATGGAGGGTTGAGAGAAACTGATGGAGTTGAGAGCGGAGAGTGATGGATAGGTAAGAGAAGCTGATGGAGGGGCTAGGAGGGCTGATGGAGCAGTAGGTGGGGCTGATGGAAAGGTGAGGGGTGCTGGTGGGTAGTTCTGTCGAAGGGTCATGAGGACTCGAAACGTCAACTCTTTTCTTCTCCGCCGATGCTGCCAGACCTGCTGAGTTTTTCCAGGTAATTCTGTTTTTGTTTTGGATTTCCAGCATCCGCAGTTTTTTTGCTTTAATCTCTGTGTTTAATTGACTGCCACTGCTCTTCAAGAAATGCCTACCTCCTTGAAGAAGTTCTGTTCTTCTCTGCGACAAGATTTCCGTATCTCTCTTTTGCCTTGCTCACCTTCATTACTTTCCATATCCCATTTAGATTGCCCCTTAGTCTTCTGTACTCCAGGGAATACAAGCCAAGTCTATGCAACCTGCCCTTGTAAATTAACCCTTTTCATCCTTGTATCATTCTGGAGAATCTGAATTCTGATTTCTAATGTACTTTGGATAGTTTCATCCTGGGCAGCCTGGTTCTGATTTTAAGATTATATTCCTTGTTCTATATCACAGGCTGGGGGGCAGTTGAAGCATCAGGAGTCACCGGACAGGCGAGGGAGGCTGTTGGAGAAGTGGGTGGGGAGCTGCTCGAGCAATGAGAGGACAATTGGAGCAGTGGCGGGGGGAGCTGCTTGAGAGTTCGTGGGTGGGGGGGTGGGGGGTGGCTGCTGGAGAGGTGAGGGAGGCTGATAGAGCAGAGAGAGGGGCTGATGGAGGGTTAAGAGAAACTGATGGAGTTGAGAGCGGAGAGTGATGGATAGGTAAGAGAAGCTGATGGAGGGGTGAGGAGGGCTGATGGAGCAGTAGGTGGGGCTGATGGAAAGGTGAGGGGGGCTGGTGGAGGTGTGAGGGGGCTGTTGGAGCACTGGGAGTGTGATGGGGTAGCAAGGGGGCTGGTGAAGCAGTGAGGGGGGCTGGTGGAGCAGTGAGGGGGGCTGGTGGAGCAGTGAGGGGGGACTGGTGGAGCAGTGAGGGGGGGCTGCTGAAGCAGTGAGGGGGGCTGCTGGAGCAGTGAGGGGGTCTGGTGGAGCAGTGAGGGCAGCTGGTGGAGCAGTGAGGGGTGAGGGGAGCTGGTGGAGCAGTGAGGGGGGCTGCTGGAGCAGTGAGGGGGTCTGGTGGAGCAGTGAGGGCAGCTGGTGGAGCAGTGAGGGGTGAGGGGGGCTGATGGAGCAGTAGGTGGGGCTGGTGGAAAGGTGAGGGGGGCTGGTGAAGCAGTGAGGGGGGTGCTGGTGGAGCAGTGAGGGGGGCTGGTGGAGCAGTGAGGGGGGCTGGTGGAGCAGTGAGTGGGGGGGCTGGTGAAGCAGTGAGGGGGGCTGGTGAAGCAGTGAGGGGGGCTGGTGGAGCAGTGAGGGGGGCTGGTGGAGCAGTGAGGGGGGCTGGTGGAGCAGTGAGTGGGGGGGCTGGTGAAGCAGTGAGGGGGGCTGGTGAAGCAGTGAGGGGGGCTGCTGGAGCAGTGAGGGGGGCTGGTGGAGCAGTGAGGGGGGCTGGTGGAGCAGTGAGGGGGGCTACTGGAGCAGTGAGGGGGGCTGCTGAAGCAGTGAGGGGGGCTGCTGGAGCAGTGAGGGGGTCTGGTGGAGCAGTGAGGGCAGCTGGTGGAGCAGTGAGGGGTGAGGGGAGCTGGTGGAGCAGTGAGGGGGGCTGCTGGAGCAGTGAGGGGGTCTGGTGGAGCAGTGAGGGCAGCTGGTGGAGCAGTGAGGGGTGAGGGGGGCTGATGGAGCAGTAGGTGGGGCTGATGGAAAGGTGAGGGGGGCTGGTGAAGCAGTGAGGGGGGTGCTGGTGGAGCAGTGAGGGGGGCTGGTGAAGCAGTGAGGGGGGCTACTGGAGCAGTGAGGGGGGCTGCTGGAGCAGTGAGGGGGGCTGGTGAAGCAGTGAGGGGGGCTGGTGAAGCAGTGAGGGGGGCTGGTGGAGCAGTGAGGGGGGCTGCTGGAGCAGTGAGGGGGGCTACTGGAGCAGTGAGGGGGGCTGCTGGAGCAGTGAGGGGGGCTGGTGAAGCAGTGGGGGGGGCTGGTGAAGCAGTGAGGGGGGTGCTGGTGGAGCAGTGAGAGGGGCTGGTGGAACAGTGAGGGGGGCTGGTGGAGCAGTGAGGGGAGCTGGTGAAGCAGTGAGGGGAGCTGGTGGAGAAGTGAGGGGGGCTGGTGAAGCAGTGAGGGGAGCTGGTGGAGCAGTGTGGGGGGCTGGTGAAGCAGTGAGGGGAGCTGGTGGAGCAGTGTGGGGGGCTGCTGGAGCAGTGAGGGGGGCTGGTGAAGCAGTGAAGGGGGGGGGGGCTGGTGAAGCAGTGAGGGGGGCTGGTGGATCAGTGAAGGGGGCTGGTGGAGCAGTGAGGGGAGCTGGTGAAGCAGTGAGGGGGGCTGGTGGAGCAGTGTGGGGGGCTGGTGAAGCAGTGAGGGGAGCTGGTGGAGCAGTGTGGGGGGCTGCTGGAGCAGTGAGGGGGGCTGGTGAAGCAGTGAAGGGGGGGTGCTGGTGAAGCAGTGAGGGGGGCTGGTGAAGCAGTGAAGGGGGGGGTGCTGGTGAAGCAGTGAGGGGGGCTGGTGAAGCAGTGAGGGGGGCTACTGGAGCAGTGAGGGGGGCTGGTGAAGCAGTGAGGGGGGTGCTGGTGAAGCAGTGGGGGGGGCTGGTGAAGCAGTGAGGGGGGTGCTGGTGGAGCAGTGAGAGGGGCTGGTGGAGCAGTGAGGGGGGCTGCTGGAGCAGTGAGGGGGGCTGGTGAAGCAGTGGGGGGGGCTGGTGAAGCAGTGAGGGGGGTGCTGGTGGAGCAGTGAGAGGGGCTGCTGGAGCAGTGAGGGGGGCTGGTGAAGCAGTGAAGGGGGGGGTCTGGTGAAGCAGTGAGGGGGGCTGGTGAAGCAGTGAGGGGGGCTGGTGGAGCAGTGAGGGGAGCTGGTGGAGCAGTGAGGGGGGCTGGTGAAGCAGTGAGGGGAGCTGGTGGAGCAGTGTGGGGGGCTGCTGGAGCAGTGAGGGGGGCTGGTGAAGCAGTGAAGGGGGGGGTCTGGTGAAGCAGTGAGGGGGGCTGGTGAAGCAGTGAAGGGGGCTGGTGAAGCAGTGGGGGGGGCTGGTGGAGCAGTGAGGGGGGCTGGTGAAGCAGTGAGGGGGGCTGGTGAAGCAGTGAAGGGGGGGGTGCTGGTGAAGCAGTGAGGGGGGCTGGTGGATCAGTGAAGGGGGCTGGTGAAGCAGTGAGGGGGGCTGGTGAAGCAGTGAGGGGGGCTGGTGGATCAGTGAAGGGGGCTGGTGAAGCAGTGAGGGGGGCTGGTGGATCAGTGAGGGGGGCTGGTGAAGCAGTGAGGGGGGCTACTGGAGCAGTGAGGCAAAGGTGTTGATGGAGCAGTGAGGGTCTGAGGGTGAGTAGATTACAACAGTAAGTACACTTCCCAACTGTTTCATTAACTGTAAAGTGCTTTTGAATGTCCTGTGATTGTAAACGGCAAAGTATAAATGGGAGCTTAATGGTCTCGTGCTATTTACTGTTCCCAGGTCTCGTGTCAGCGGCTGAGTCAGCTGGATGAAAGGTCAGCTGTACAAACAGCACCACTCCCTCCGCAGGACGAGACTGAACTGGTGATGAGGCAGTCAGGAGTTACTGAGAACAGGTACCCGACTATGGCCTGTTAGGTGTATATCACTCAGCCTCTGAACTCCAGTAAACATCACTAACAGTAAATTATTCAGCATAACACCATGTTCAGATTACATTCATGTTAAACAATAACAATTTATGTTAGTTTAGTATCTTTAATGTAACGATCCCAAAGTGCTTCACAAGAGCATTATAAAGCACTCAAGTCCTTTCTTTCTTTATGTTGGCCAGTTTGAGCTGCAGAGCAAGAAAGGATAAAATCTGAATGGGATTTGAATCCAGGGCCTTATGGCCGAGCAGCATGAGTGATGCCCATTGATCTATGGCTGTCAACAAGGCACAATTAGCATTCAAAGAAGGATAGCTTAATGAATGCTGTGTAATACAATTAGTGATTTAATATTCTGTGATTATCAGTCAGGTATTCCCTAGGGAAGCTTCTAACATTCCCCTCCTTTCTGTGAATCAAGACTACATAAAGAGTTGGCTGGTTGGTCCTGGAAAAACTCCGGAGAGGATTCTTCTGAAACACAGGGCCAGGGAGAATCTGATGGAAGGAGCCCCGAGCTTAGAGAGAAGGAGGAGACTGAGGGGAATGTGTCAGGGACCGCCCAAGGTTCCCAGATCAAAATTGGACCTGCAATCTCTCCATCAGCCTCTGCACTCGTCCAGGGTGAAAAGCTGCAAGGTACGGGTAAAATAAAAGCAAAATACTGTGGATGCTGGAAATCTGAAACAAAAAACAGAAATAGCTGGAAAAGCTCAGCAGGTCTGACAGCATCTGCGGAGAGAAAGACAAAGTTAACGTTTCGAGTCCATATGACTCTTCTACAGAACTAAAGAGAAGTAAAAATGTGGTGAAATATATACTGTTTAAGGGGGGTGGGACAGATGAAGCTGGATAGAAGGCCACTTCAGTCTCCAACTTCGGTTTGAAACTGTGAATACTAATTTTTACTCTCATTTTACATAGAATGACATTGTGTTTATAGTATAGAAACAGGTCATCTGGCCCAACAGGGCTATGATGGTGTTTATGCTTCACACAAACCTCCTCCCATCCTCTCTTCATCTCATCCCATCAACACATCCTTCTATTCCTTTCTCCCTTGTGTGTTTATCCAAATCCCCCTTAAATACATCTCTGCTATGTAGCCCAACTATTCCTTGTTGTCACGAGTCCCACTTTCTAGCATTCCCTGAGTAAAGAAGTTTCTCTGGAATTCCCTATTGGGTTTATTTGACTGCCTTGTCGTTGTGGCCCCGGTTCTGGATTTGTCTGCTTGTCTAATTTTGTTGTGTGTGTGGGACTGAGTCCTCTAGGGCAGGGGACCCTGTGGTTTGATTGCTGCTCAGTGCTGACTCAATTGGTCACAGCCTCATTGGTGACGGTCACCTTAGTGTCCCAATGCTAAAAGAGAAAAAAAAAACAGGTGGGATTCACGTGCCTGGGTGCAAATTAAGTCTACTAATATTAAATGTGGACCAGGGTGGTTTCTGAACCTCCTTGTGTCTGAACAGTGCGCCAGCATTCAGTGTCTAAAGACAGATTGTTTACTGAGGTATCAAACACTGGCTCTACCCACCTCACAGCAGAGTCAGTAAGCTGGGCAAGGACATAATTGTTTAACTTCAATTCACTGAGTGACTTTCAAAAGATTTTCCCAGCATTTTCTCGTGTGTTGGGGTGTTATTCTCCATACTCTTAATGCTGTGAACATCTGCCTGTTTTAACAGATTCACAAATCACCCAGGAGTCAACAACAGAGAAGAACTGGGGGTCTTCACATCTCGCAGCCAATGGGAACCCAGCAAAGTCCAGGTACCAGTGAGGTGCAGACCCAAGGGAATGGTCTGAGTGGATCTGTCAGAAATGCACCTTGTCATCTTACATCAACTGTGCTAGTGACTCGTGATTGGTGCATCTATCAGTGCCCTCCATCACTGTGACTGGTACATCTGTCAGTGCTCACCCTCTCTGTGATTGGTGCATCTATCAGTGCCCTCCATCACTGTGACTGGTACATCTGTCAGTGCTCACCCTCTCTGTGATTGGTGCATCTGTCAGTGCTCTCACTCTCTGTGTGATTGGTGCATCTGTCAGTGCCCTCCATCACTATGATTGGTGCATCTGTCTGTGCTCACCCTCTGTGTGATTGGTGCATCTGTCATTGCTCTCACTCTCTGTGATTGGTGCATCTGTCATTACTCTCACTCTCTGTGATTGGTGCATCTGTCATTACTCTCACTCTCTGTGATTGGTGCATCTGTCATTGCTCTCACTTTCTGTGATTGGTGCATCTGTCAGTGCTCTCCCTGTCTGTGATTGATGCAGCTGACAGTACTCTTCCTGTCTGTGATTGGTGCATCTGTCTGTGTCCTCCCTCTCTGTGACTGGCGTATCTGTCATTGCTCTCCCTCTTTGCAATTGGTATACCTGTCTGTGCTTTCCTTTTCTGTGGTTGGTGCATAATCCCTCTAACAACAACCTAATGGAACAATAAAAACACCATCAGACCTTGGTTTAAGTTACAAACTACCAAACAAGTTTGTTCAAAGTGAGCAGCAAGAGGCAATATATCAACTTGCAAGCTATTTTTGCTGACATGTTAACTTAACGTGTTGCTTAGAGACAAAATGTCTGATACTTTGCTAACTCTGCTGATAGTTTTGTAGAGTAAAGGGTTAACATCAGAAGCATACATAATGCTGATATAGTAATGATGGCCGATCACATGACTATGATGTGAGAGAGATCTGGAAGAAGGAGAAGCTCTAACCTCTTGTAAAGGTCCAACTATGTAAATACTTGCTGTAAATAAAGAGTAATGGTTTTAAGAAACTACAGATTCGAGAAGCATATTTTGGGAGAATAGACAATCTCCAAAACTTCCATCTAGACCCCAAGCACACAACGAAACATGGTGGTAGTGAGCAAAAGACCTAGTGGACCTTAAAAAGAAGATACAGGGCTGTTAAGAAAAGAGATCCTTGTAGGAAGGACAAAAGGAAAAAACTTAAGACTCACCAAGACATCGGAACATCGCGGGAGCAACTGATACAAGGTGAGACACAGATCCCGAGACCGGACAGCAGGAAGCACAGGTCCAAAGTAGCAAATAGCACAGAAGCAAGAACAATTCCAGAGCTCAACAAAAGCATGGAATCCACACTACCACTCCCAGACCACTTCAGAGTGCAGAAGGCTTGAAACAGGCCCAAAAAAGACAACTGGGGAAAAGGGTTCACAAGCTACAGAACTGCTTCAGGATTACACAAAGAAAATCAAAAGGACCAGGTCAGTACACTACTTTATGCAGTAGAATCTATTGCTGACAACATCATAGCAAGGGAGGAAGTTGATGAGACTTCAACTTCTTATGAAGAATTTCTGCAAGCTTTCAACTCTTATTTCGGCATCTGTTGGAATTTAATAATTGAGAAGGCTAAATGTAATTTTAAAAAAGCAAAGAGCAGGCAAAAGCATGGATTCATTCATCAATGATCTCTAGGCAGATAGGGAATTGCAATTATGGAATCTTTAAGGATCAGCTGATTCATGACAGAATAATAGCTGGACTCCTAGATGAAGCATTATCAAATCTCTTACAGAACAAGAGAGGATTAACACTAGTGAAAGCAGTGCAGATTGCGAGGCAAATGGAATTCAGGAATCAGAATCAGGTATTTGATCGGGTAGGAGATGCCCCGTGGAGAAGATCGATTGAGACCATTCAGTTTGTAGGCCATAAGAGAGAAAGCATGCCAAAGCCCAAGCCTGTTAAAATGGGGTCGGTGTTGGGGCCTGAATTATTTACAATTTACATCAATGACTTGGATGAAGCAACTGAATGTATGGTTGATAAATTTGCCAATGACACAAAGGTAGTTAGGAAAGTAAATTGTGAATAGGACATAAGGGGTCTGCTAAGGGACATAGATAGGTTATGTGGGTGGGCAAAAATGTGGCAGATGGAGTATAATTTGGGAAAACGTGGAGTTGTCCATTTTGATAGGAAGAATAGAAAAGAAGTATACTATTTAAATGGACAGAGATTGCAGGACTCTGAAGTACAGAAGGATCTGTGTGTCATGGTACATGAATTCTTAAAGGTTAGTATGCAGATACAGCAAGTGATTGGGAAGGCAAATGGAATGTTGTCATTTATTGCTAGGGGAATGGAATATAAAAATAGGGATGTTATGCTACAGTTGTGAAGGATGTTAGTGCGATCACATCTACAGCACTATGTACAATTTTGGTCTTTTTATTTAAGAAAGGATATAAATACTTTAGAAGCAGTTCAGAGAAGCTTCACTCGACTGGTACCTCGGATGGGGGGATTAACTTATGGAGAAAGGTTGGACAGGCTGGGTCTGTATCCATTGAAGTTTAGGGGAATGAGAGGTGATCTTATTGAAACATATAAGATCCTGAGGGAGGTTGACAAGGTGGATGCTGAAAGGATGTTTCCCCTTATGGGAGAGACTAGAACTAGGGGACACGGTTTAAAAATAAGGGGTCTTCCATTTAAGACAGAGATGAGAAGAAATTTTTTCTCTCAGAGGATCGTGAACCCTTGGAACTCTCTTCCTCAGAGCGCGATGGAGGCAGGGTCAATGAATATTTTTAAGGCAGGGGTAGATAGATTCTTGACTAACAAGGGAGCCAAAGGTTATTGGGGACAGACGGAATGTGGAGTTGAGGCCACAGTCAGATCGGCCATGATCCTATTGAACGATGGAGCAGGCTCGAGGGGCTGAGTGGGCTATTCCTGCTCCTAATTTGCATGTTTGTATGTTCGATTAGAAATGGTTAACCATGAAACAGCCCAGGTACATCTTTACCTGAGTGTAGGCTATCAATCAATAGACAGCTCCTCCCTTCCTCCACTGGGATAAGAGGTCAGCACTATCAGTCCTTCAAAAGCATGTAAAATTCACAGTAGATTCTGGAACGCAGATCAATCCAAGTTATATTTCTCCTCCACCTCCAGAGCAACTACCTGTGTAAAGATCGAAGAGGTGGATTGCAAAGGTTGTTTTGTTCAACTCTTCAACACCTCCTATGACAGGAATGTGGATCTCGGTGGCTACACTCTGCAGCAGAGAGTTGGTGCTTGTGCAATCTCCCTGTACCGCTTCCCACAGCACACGTGGCTCCCAGCACAGCGATGTCTCACGGTAAATGCGTCAATAGCCAAGTGTATGTCTGTTGCTACTGCCTGCATATCATTACTGTCTGTCTCAGTTTATATATTGTTGTTGTCTGTCTCGATATTGTTACTACCTATCTATCTGTCTGTCTACCTGTCTATCTATACATCCATCTACATGAAGGTTTTTGAGTGGCTGTCTCAATTTAAAGTACCAGAATGATAAGCTCCAAACACATCTCTGGGTTGAAAATTTGCTTCTTGCCTTGACCTCCAATCAGGCCTTTCAACTCTGCTGAAGGATCAGCCAGTAATAGTCTCCCCCAACTCTGGCCAGGTTCTTAAAAATTCACTCTCGCGATTTGAGCATTACTGTCAAGGTGCCCGTCCCTGTTTGCCCTCAGAAGGTAGTAATACAACTGAGTGGTTTGCTGGGCTCTACTTCAGAAGGCAGTTAAGAGTCAAACCTCATTGCTGTGAGTCTGGAGTCACATATAGTCCCGGGCAGGGTAAGGGCAGCAGGTTTCCTTTCCTAAACGACATCAGTGAAACAATTGGTCTTTATGATAATCCAACAGCTTCGTGATCACTTTTACTGAAAGAAGAAGTGTTTGTGGGATCTTGATGTGCACAAATTGGCTGCCGCATTTCTCTACCTGACAACAATAACAATACTTCAAAAAGTACTTCAGTGGCTGTCACATGTTTTGGGATGCACTGAGGATGTGAAAGGTACTCTATAAATGTGAGTCCTTTCTTGCTGTTCCTGCCCCATGACCCCTTCAACGAAGCCAAGATAGGGAACTAAGAAGCAAATCACAACCCCACATTAAAATATCCCCATTTAATTCACTTTGTTTCTCTAAGCAGGTTTGGGCTGCAGGAGCTGACAACTCCCAGAGACTTCCAACTGACATTGTGTGGAAAGAGCAGCACAGATTCTGGAGTGGACCACAATGTACCACAACTCTTTGCAAATCAAATGGACAGGTAAAGGAGGGAGGGGGAGTGGACCACAGAAAACCTGCTCTGAAATGGCCTGGGACACTCAGGCCTCTCCAACTGCTGTCTGATGCGATGCTTCAGGTCTAAAGGTTGCCAACAGCCATCTCGTTTTTCACAGCCATTGATCAAATCTGCAAATCCAGCTCTCATACGGGCTGTAAAACCCCAATTACAGTTTCCAAGTCCCGGTCTGCTCACATTAGTTTCAAGCTTTATGTTCAAAGACAAAGCAAGTTGGCTCTTCGTTGGTTGACATATTGAGGGAGTGCAGACAAATCTATATCTCACTGTGTTAAAGCAATATCTTATGTAAATTAAACCAGAACTTGGGGCCATAATATGAGATAGCTATTAATAAATCCAATAGAGAATTCAGGAGAAACTTCTTTACTACAGAGTGTGGAACTCGCTACCACAGGGAATGTTTGAGGTGAATGGTATAGATGCATTGAAGAGGGACACTAGATAAACCCGAGGGAGAAAGGAATGGAAGGATTTGCTGGTAGAGTGAGATGAAGAGATTGGGAGGAGGCTCACACGGAGCATAAACACCAGCATGGACTAGTTGGGCCAAATGGTCTATTTCTGTGATATCAAAGTTTGCCCCTCAGTTTTGTAAGAGAAAGGGAGAATTCTTGGGGCAGAATACAATCCACTTCAGATGTTGGTGAGTGGAGTAAAGTCTGCTACAGACTCTCGGTCAAGTACTGTTTGACTCAATAATGATGAGAGAATGGTGCAGACCAGTTCATAAGGGATTGAGGTTCACTTACTGGAGCGACCAGCGATTACCTAAATGACCTGAAGTGATATCCTAAGGATGTATCAAATGGACAGATGTACCACAAGAACTGGATTGTGAATGACATGCATATGGTTTACACGCTCAAGTCGAACGTTAATGGATTATTGCTATCTACTCTCGCCGCAGGCCATCGCTTGGTACATCCTCTTGCACAGATCCTTGGCAGCTGCTAACTCCTTTGATGTGAAAGATGATTCCTCAGATGAATGGGTCCCTCCAACCCTGAACAAACAGCAGACATCTCAAATGGCTTCCCCACAGAAACAGTGCATGAAGGAAGAAGGTTCGGCTCCCAGTCCTGAAACTATAATTCAATCTGATACTCGGAGAAACAGCTGGACAGACATTGTGCCGTTACAGAAAAGGTAACAAAACACAATCACTTCAAGGACACTTAAGTGGGCCTGTAGCTGGAATTTAAGAGCCAGTTAGATGCTGTGGATCTGCGGAATTGTAATGGTTCCCAACACAATAGAGTTTACTGCACAGAAAGAGCCCATCGCCCCGCTGTATCTGTGCTGGCTGGTAGCTAGAATATTCCCATTGTCTCACTGTCTCCCTATAGCCCTGTATCAATCTCAAACTAATTCCACCGTCTCACTTTCTCCCCATAGCCCTGTATTAATCTCAAACTAATCCCACTGTCTCACTCTCATCCCGTAGCCTTGTATCAATCTCAAACTAATCTCACTGCCCCACTCTCTCCCCATAGCTCTGTATCAATCTCAAACTAATCCCACTGTCTCACTCTCATCCCATAGCCTTGTATCAATCTCAAACTAATCTCACTGCCCCACTCTCTCCCCATAGCCCTGTTTCAATCTCAAACTAATCCCATTGTCTCACCCTCTCCCCAAAACCCTGTATCAGTCCCAAACTAATCCCTCTGCCTCACTCTGTTCCCATGGCCTTTTATCAATTTCAAATAATCCCACTGTCTCACTCTCTCCCCATAGCTCTGTATCAATCCTAAACTAACCCCACTGCCTTGCTCTCTCCCATAGCCCTGCATCGATCTTGAACTAATCCCACTGTCTTTTTCTCCCAATAGCTCTGTATTCCTCTGGTTCAAATATTATTTCAATTTTTCACTTAAAAGCCATGTTTCAGCCTCTCTTTGAAGTAAAGAATTCCCTGCTCCAACAACCCTTTGTGAAAAGACATCCTTCTAACCTCTCTTCTCACTCTCCCAGTGACCATTTTTAATCCATGCCCCTCCTCATCACTAATTCCCCAACCAGAGAAAATATGCTTCTCCTATTCAAAATACAATATAAATTTTAAAATCTCTATAAGATAACCTTATACCTTCTCTCCTCCAGTGGAAACACTCTCAATATCTCCAAACCTCCTCATAACTCTAGATTCCATTCCTGGATTCCTACACAGTCTTGTCTCTGTGGCTGTAGTGTCCTTTCTGTAATGGGCCACAAAACTGTCTTTAACTTTGGCCTAACCAGTATTTTGTACAAAATTATCATTATTTCTTTACAAATGCACTCTATGCTCCATTTATAAAACCCAAAATACTATTGGCCTTTTTAATAACTTTATCTCCCTGTATTTGGACCTTCAGTGAATTCTGTACTTAAATCATAGGGATGTCTCTGTTTATCCTCACTCTCTAGTGTCTTTTAATTTAGTGTTCTCTTTGACCCCTTGTTTAATTTCCCAATATCTGCTCCCTCACACATCTCCACATTAAACTGCATCTGCCACCTGTCTGTCCCTAACTGGCCTATTGTCTTCCTGAAGTTTCTCACCATCTTCCTCATTGTTTGTGTCATTAGCAGATTTGGAAATTGTACTCCCTTTATTCAAATCCAAATCATCTATGTACACCAAGAGGTGAAGTATAGCCAACTTTGAAGCCTGGAACACACAATGTCTCTGATCTGAAACTTGCAATTCACTCTACCCCAGTGAGCAGAACAAATAAGAATTTAGGAATAGGAGGAGGTCATTTAACCCTTCAAATCTGTTCCGCCATTCAATGAGATCACGGCTGATCTGCATCCCAATTCCATATTCCTGCTTTAACCATCTTACTAAATACCTTTGGATAACAAAAATCTATCAATCTCAGATTTAAATTTACCAATTGACCTAGTATCAATTGCTATTTGCAATTCTAGCAGCCTTTGTGTGTGGAAGTGTTTCCTAATTTCACTCCTGATAGGCCTGGCTCAAATTTTCATACTGTTTCCCTTAGTCCCAGCCTCCCAACCAGCGGAGATAGTTTCCATCGATCTACCCTGTCTGTTCTCCTATTATCAGAAAAACTTTCATCAAATCACCACCATTTCATTAACCTTTTTAATTCCAGGGAATTAAAGTTTGTGTAATCTCATAATTTAACCCTTGGAGCCCAGATATCATTCTGGTTAATCTAGGCTGAATTCCTTCCAAAGCCAATATATCCTTTCTAGGTGTGGTGCCCAGCACTGTTCACAGTAGTGGCCTGACCAGGACCAAATACAAAATAGTTTTAAACTACAGAGGGGGCTGAGTAATAATGAGCTGATATCAATAACCATCTTCTTATGTCTTACCCTAGGGGCAGTATTTCTGCTCTTTTTTCCTCAAAAGGTGAACATCCCCAGTCGAACACCTCCAGCCTCACAGAACACAGCAGTTTATGGTCTCATAGCTTGGGAGAAACAGACATTAGGCCCTATCTACAGTCCAGTCTTATATCTCTGCCATCAGATTCCTTACCAGGTACGTCTGTTCACTAAGTGCGTCACACCCTCTGCAATTCTGTTTCTTCTGTATGTGTTTATCTTGTTGTGTTCCATGCCTCTTTTTCCAAGGATCTCCAGCAGGCAGGTGCCACATTTACCTTGTCCAGATGGCACTGTGAAATTCAAGTGGTTTCATCACATAACTTCCATCTGCCCCACCCCAACACCGTGTGTCAGTTGTGTGAGTGTCAGCTTGGCTAGTGGATTGCCATGTCCGTCTATGAGTCAGGACGTAGTGGGCTCATAGTCCCACTCCTAAGATCCCAGGATGTCCCAAAGTACTCTACAGCCTTTGAAGTAGCTTTGAAGTGCAGTCACTTTTGTGGGAACCAAACACTTTTACAAACCCTCACGCCTTCTCCTCCCTCCCAGAAACATGATAGGGTCCCCCTTGTCCTCACTTATCACCCCACCAGCCTCCACATTCAAAGGATCATCCTCCGCCATTTCCGCCAACTCCAGCATGATGCCACCACCAAACACATCTTCCCTTCACCCCCCTTATCGGCATTCCGTAGGGATCGCTCCCTCCGGGACACCCTGGTCCACTCCTCCATCACCCCCTACTCCTCAACCCCCTCCTATGGCACCACCCCATGCCCACGCAAAAAATGCAATACCTGCCCCTTCACTTCCTCTCTCCTCACCGTCCAAGGACCCAAACACTCCTTTCAAGTGAAGCAGCATTTCACTTGCATTTCCCCCAACTTAGTCTACTGCATCCGTTGCTCCCAATGTGGTCTCCTCTACATTGGAGAGACCAAACGTAAACTGGGCGACCGCTTTGCAGAACACCTGCGGTCTGTCCGCAAGAATGACCCAAACCTCCCTGTCGCTTGCCATTTCAACACTCCACCCTGCTCTCTTGCCCACATGTCTGTCCTTGGCTTGCTGCATTGTTCCAGTGAAGCCCAACGCAAACTGGAGGAACAACACCTCATCTTCCGACTAGGGACTTTACAGCCTTCTGGACTGAATATTGAATTCAACAACTTTAGGTCGTAAGCTCCCTCCCCCATCCCCACCCCCTTTCTGTTTCCCCCTCCCCTTTTTTTTCCAATAAATTATAAAGATTTTCCTTTTCCCACCTATTTCCATTATATATAAAATAAAAAAAAACCCACTAGAGCTATACCTTGAGTGCCCTACCATCCATTCTTAATTAGCACATTCGTTTAGATAATATCACCAACTTTAATTTTAACACCTATGTGTTCTATTGTACAATTGTCGTTGACATCTTTTGATGATCTGCTTCTATCACTGCTTGTTTGTCCCTACAACCACACACCCCCACCCCCCCTCCACCTCTTTGTCTCTCTATCTCTCCGCCCCCCACACACACACCTTAAACCAGCTTATATTTCAACTCTTTCTTGGACTCGAACGCAAGTTCTGTCGAAGGGTCATGAGGACTCGAAACGTCAACTCTTTTCTTCTCCGCCGATGCTGCCAGACCTGCTGAGTTTTTCCAGGTAATTCTGTTTTTGTTGAAGTGAGATAATGACGACAATCTGTTTTGAATGATGTCTGTTGAAGAATAAATATTGCCCAGGACACTGGGGAGAACTCCCCTGCTCTTCAAGTAGTGGCTGTGGGATCTTTTATGTCTATCTGAGAGGGCAGATGATGTCTTGGTTTAACCTCTTATCTAAAAGGTAGCACCTCTGACAGTGCAGCATTCCCTCAGTACTGCACTGGGGTGGGACTTGAACCTTTGCCCTTTTGATTCCTAGAGGTGAGAATGCTACCCACTGAGCCATAGTCAACACATGCAGTGTTTTACCTGCTAAGACAATGTAAAATGAGATTGTCCTTCTCAGCTTGGTGTTAAATTCTCTGTCTGCCCCTCATTTCCAGGTTTAGTTACTCCCGATTCCCCCAGGCTGCAGTCGCCAATTCAGATGTCCAGACGATCAAGTGACGTTGAGGGACTAAATTTAACCGTAAGTGACAGAATGTACAAGCTGAATGGTACAAATCACAATCAACACTGTGTTAACATACAAGCCACCTTGAAGTTTGGCGCCATCTGACCCCCAGCTTCCGAAAAAGCTGGTGACTCAAAAAGATCCCTTCAAACAAGATGTAAAAACATGTAATTACATGCCAAGTGCAGCTTGTACCTCAAGTTTGGTACCTGAAGACACGAGTCTGGCTGCTTCCACTTTTCTCCTCTATTCCTCTCCCTCCTCCCTTCCCCTTCAAGTCATGGTCTCTCTCTCTCCCGCTCTCAATGCTGCCTCATCGCTTCCCCCCGGTAATCAGTGGGCCTGATATCTCCCTTCCTTCCTATATCTTACAGTACATCCCTGTACATGCCACAAATGGTGAAAAATACCAGTGCAGATTTCCTGACACCACATCGTGAGTCATAGAATCACACAACGCAGGAGGAGGCCATTCAGCCCATCATGCCTGTGCTGGCTCTTTGAAAGAGCTATCCAATTGGTCCCACTCCCCCTGCTCTTTCCATATAGCCCTGTAAGTTTTTCCTTTTAAAATATTTATTCAACTCATGTCCTTTCATAAACCTGTGCTTTAATTTGCCCCACCTTCCACCAACCCACTCCCTCAGCTTCTCCAGTTTCCCCTCTCGGTATCTGGCAGCAGATGTTGGGGAGGAGGAGTGAAATAGTTCTCATACTACAGATAAACTTATAGAGCTATAATGAACCTTATCTTTCTGCTCCAGGTTGCTTGCTGGGCTGCAGTGAGGCCAGGAAGACCTGAGCTGACTGAAGACAAGTGCCTGCTCCTTTCAGGGTGGCCTAATTTCCCAGGGGGGGTCCAATTTCTACCCCTTCACATTCTAGCAATCCTCCATGGGGAAGCACTGGCCTCCTACTCCCCATCTTGGCAGGGTGCCATAGTGCTGACATCAGGACTGCTCTCAGACCAATAACAGGCTCCGGGCCATAGTGAATAGGCAAACATCAGAGACCAGATTGCTATGATACAGGAACTAGCTGCTCATTCTTCCCTCTGAGTCAGAAGGTTGTGGGTTCAATTCCAACTCCAGAGGTTTGTGCCCTATAGTCTTGGCTGATGATGCAACATGGTACTGAAAGAGTGCAGCACCGTCATGGGGTCAGTGCTGAAGGAGTACTGCACTGTCAGAGGGTCAGAACTGGGGGAGTGCGGCCCTGTTGGAGGGGAGATATTGAGGGAGTGCTGCACTGTTGTAGTGGCAGTACTGTGGGAGTGCTGCACAGTCAGAGGGG
The DNA here is from genome assembly GCF_017639515.1 of Carcharodon carcharias. NCBI lineage: Eukaryota > Metazoa > Chordata > Chondrichthyes > Lamniformes > Lamnidae > Carcharodon > Carcharodon carcharias. The sequence continues at coordinate 37,929,770 of NC_054476.1, read as the reverse complement.
TGATATTGAGGGAGTGCTGCACTGTTGCAGTGGCAGTACTGTGGGAGTGCTGCTCAGTCAGAGGGGTGATATTGAGGGAGTGCTACACTGTTGCAGTGGCAGTACTGTGGGAGTGCTGCACAGTCAGAGGGGTGATATTGAGGGAGTGCTGCACTATTGCAGTGGCAGTACTGTGGGAGTGCTGCACTGTCAGAGGGTCTGAACTGGGGGAGTGTGGCACTGTTGGAGGGGAGATATTGAGGGAGTGCTGCACTGTTGCAGTGGCAGTACTGTGGGAGTGCTGCACAGTCAGAGGGGTGATATTGAGGGAGTGCTGCACTATTGCAGTGGCAGTACTGTGGGAGTGCTGCACAGTCAGAGGGGTGATATTGAGGGAGTGCTGCACTATTGCAGTGGCAGTATTGTGGGAGTGCTGCACTGTCAGAGGGTCTGAACTGGGGGAGTGTGGCACTGTTGGAGGGGAGATATTGAGGGAGTGCTGCACTGTTGCAGTGGCAGTACTGTGGGAGTGCTGCACGGTCAGAGGGGTGATATTGAGGGAGTGCTGCACTATTGCAGTGGCAGTACTGTGGGAGTGCTGCACAGTCAGAGGGGTGATATTGAGGGAGTGCTGCACTATTGCAGTGGCAGTACTGTGGGAGTGCTGCACTGTCAGAGGGTCTGAACTGGGGGATTGCGGCACTGTTGGAGTGGAGATATTGAGGGAGTGCTGCACTGTTGCAGTGGCAGTACTGTGGGAGTGCTGCACAGTCAGAGGAGTGCTATTGAGGGAGTGCTGCACTATTGCAGTAGCAGTATTGTGGGAGTGCTGCACTGTCAGAGGGATGATATTGAGGGAGTGCTGCATTTTTGGAAGTGCTGTCTTCTGGATGAGTCGTTAAACAAGGCCCCATCTGCCCTTTCGAGTGGTTTAAAAGATCCCATGGACACATTTTGAAGAAGAGCAGGGAGGATTCTGCCCGGTGCCTAGGGCAATATTTATCCCTCAAACATCATCACTAAAAACAGATATCTGGCCATTAGCTCACTGCTGTTTGTGGGAGCTTGCTGGGTGCATATTGGCTGCTGCATTTCCAATATTACATCAGTGACTATATTTCAAAAGCAGTTCAGTGGTGGTAGAGTGATTTGGAACATCCTAAAGTTGTGAAAGATGCTATGGAAATGTAAGCTCTTTCTTTTTTCTATCCAGTAACTTTCTGGATTTGTATCTGTTTGAACAGGCTGTTCCACCTCGACTAGATAAGACTCGCTTACTGACTGGGTGGGTCAATCAAAGGAACGCACGCCCAAAGTATGGACTTCGATTTATGAGCTACCCACCCTTCACAACAGACACACACGTTGCAAGGAGATAGGGAAATGTCACTGACATGGATCATTGAGATTGTGAAGAAGGGGGATTGTGGAAAGCATAAGGAGGCCATTCAGCTCCTCAAGCCTGTTCCACTATTCAGTTAGATCATAGCTGATTTTTGCCTCAACTCCATCCACCTGTCTTAGCTTCATATCCTTTTATACGCTTTCTAGCAAAAAGCTATTGATCTCAGATGATTGACCGACTATCTACAGTTTTTTTTAAAGGGGGAGTTCCACAATTCTACTACCCTTTGCACAAAGGAGTGTTTCCTAACTTCTTCCCTAATGGCCTGGCTTTGATTTTAAGATTATGTCCCCTTGTTCTGGACTATCCCATCAGAAGGAAAAGTTTTTCAGTATCTATCCTATCAATTGCTTTCAAAATTCTCAAAAACCTCAATCAAGTTACCCCCTTAACTTTCTACATTCCGAAACCAAGTGGAAATCAGCTGGGAAGTGGGACCGAGCAATCAATTAGCCTCATCCCTCCTGTGAGTGATACACAGACCATTGGGAGGAAGGGGGTAAGTTTGCTCAAGAAAATGGGAAGAGAGCACCACAATGGAAAGAGGGCGAGCTTGCTCAGGCCTGCAATAGCATCTCTCTTTTCAGTTTGCTAATATTGCAAAACATTTAAAAATCCTTGAAATTCTTGATAAAGCCTAGAGGATGCTTTTCAAGCCAAATATTATTTTTCTTAACTACTCTGGGGAGGTGGGTGTTGCCGGCAAGGTCAGTATTGTTGCTCATCCCTCGTTACCCTGAAAGGCAACCACAGCAGTCTGTGCGGTGATGCTGTTCCCATGACTTATTTCACCAGGTAACTTACAAGCGTTTCAGGACAGACTGAGCTACCGATTGGATTGTCCTTTCCTAGGGGAACAATGGGGTGAGCGTGAAGGTACAGACTGGGACCTCTGAAGAGTTCAAATTCCACAATTTGAGAATTTGAATTAATTTAAGAACAAAATCTGGAATTGGTTTCAGTAAAAGTGACAGTGAAGCCATCGGATTGTCGTAAAAACCCAATTGGTTCATTAATGTCCTTTCAGGAAGGAAACTTAATGTCCTTAGCCGGTCTGGCCTATATGTGACTCCAGTTCCACATCAACATGGTTGACCCTCAACTGCCCTCAGTTGTATCAAGTCATTATCTACTGCAGTTCAAGAAGATGGCCCAACACCCTTTCTCAGGGTAACTAGGGATTGACAATAAATACTGGCCTTTTCAGTGACATCCATATCCCAAGACTGTGTGAATATATAAAACAAGGAATTTAGATTAATTTTCACTATCATACAAACATGTTCAAAGCTTGTACAACAGACTTCCGAGTTCTAAATAAAGTTGCTACACTGTGTATACCCAGAGAGCATATAATGAAGTTATCACTAATCTGTTATCACTAATTCTATTTCTGATGATTTTGTTCAATACATATGGGTTTTTACATGCTGGGATGGTTTGAAAGTCTAATCTTGTTACCCAATAACTTACCAACACGGACCATAAGAAAAGTAATAGGAGCTGGAATCGGCCATTCAGCCCTTTGAGACTACACTACCATTCAGCAAGATCAAGGTGATCTTCTACCTCAACTCCACGGACCTGCACTATCCCCATAGCTCTTAATCCCCTTAGTAATCAAAAATCTATATGCTCTGTCTTGAATACATTCAATGATTGAGCATCCACAATCCCCTGAGGTAGAGAATTCCAAAGATTCACAATCCTCCGAGTGAAGAAATTTCTCCTCATCTCAATTCTAAATGGTCGCTCTCTTATTCTGAGACTATGACCCTAGCTGACTCCTTGAGAGGACAGGGCAGCTGGACTGAGCTCAAGATGCCCTGCCTACTGATGGATGACAGCTAGTGCCTGAGCAATGGAGTGCAGCTCCTGCAGCAGCGCAGGACCGATGTCCTGGACCAAAGTTTTCACAGCAGCCACCGTCCTACCAGTGTTGACCTGCGTGCGTTGCAGTGCCAGTGCTAAAACATCAGACTGAACGCAGACAGACTCCTCCATCGTGCCTTTCAATCTGAGGAGTGCAGCAGACATCCCTTCCTGATGTTCCTGAGCTTGCCTTTGCAGATCCAGCAACTGATGTAGAACTGAGTCCAGAGGCTCATCGTCTGACCTGGACTCAGCAGATTGCCAGCACCCTGGATCTGCCTCCGTCTGCTTTGGATCAGACAGTGCGATGTCCTCGCCAGATTGTGACTCTGAGGCTACTCTAGAACTACGTCCCAATGAGGCATGTGTCTCTGCGCTGGTAGGGGATGTGGGGGATATGGCTGAGCGCTGTGACAGGTCTTCAATCAGGGTGTCATCAGATTCCTCTTCTGAAATGTCTTTGGGGTCTTGAGCCGAGGGCCTGGCTTATGGACACCCTCGGATGTTTCCCAAATGTACCTGCAAAAGAAAGGAGAGATCATTCGTTCACGGCAGGAGACTGCGGAACAGGAGACATCACTCACAGCACGGTTGTCTGACGGATGTTGTAATGCTGGATCCTCACTTGGTTGAGCACCACCGACCTCACCATCAGCACAGGAACGGACCACAATCTCGCTGGCCAAGCGGACGGTTCTATTCTCAAAGTCGGTCAGTATCCTCAGTTTGGGCATTCCACCCCCGGTCTGGGACCTCCTCCTTTTGTTATGAGCCAGCTTGGCCTGGATGAAGACAGATGGAGAGAGTGCAAGCAGGACGCCTGCCAGGCCAGGTGATAAGGATGCCAGGCATGTGTGGGTGGTGAATGGTGCCATGGAAAGGATGAGGACATGATCTGTAGAGGAGATGATGGTGTGTGTGAGAGAATGAGTGGGATCCGTGTGGATATGTGATGGGCTTGTGAGTGTGTGAGTTGAAAGTGATGAGAAGGGTGACGCACCCTGGCAGAATGGAGGAGATCATTCATCCTCTTCTGCCCTGGGTATCTATCCTCTTTTCTAGGGTGTTGGTGCTCAGCATCGCTGCCACCGCCTCCTATGCTGGATCTGTCACCTTGGCTGAGGGTCTTCACCCGGAGCGGGGGTAGAGGACTTCGCAGCAGGCCTCCACTGTGTCCAGTAGGTGCTCAAGAGAGGTGTTACTGAATTTGGGGGCAGCATGTTTCCTCCCTTTGGAAGTCATGACTTTCCACCAGCTTTTGATCCTTTAGAGAGTGCGAACTCTGTGCAGGGGCAACTTTTAAATATGGTGCCTGGATTACAGAAGGCCTGAGGTGACAGCAGGACAGGCGAATCAGAGGAAGCCCCGCCAGCAACCCGACATGAAACTTGTGCCTCTTCATTTTTTCAACAAAGTAGTACACTAAATGGCGAGAAAAGCTGCAATTGCTGTCGCCAGGTCAAACGCCAATTTCACTGCCCATTTTCAGACTTTGCTGATTTCAGGAAAAATTCTGCCCACTGTTTCTTATTTGTAAACTGGAATTTTCTGCTGAACAAAGCTAATTAAGATGGTTGATCCTCTGTCTGGAAATTATACCCAAAAGTCTCCAGAATAAAAGAATTCTCTTCGTTTTGAGAATGTTGCACCTCATTATGCCTAAGGATCTTCTAACAGACCACCTGTCCATTGGAGAGACCAAACACAGACTGGGTGACCGCTTTGCAGAACACCTTCAGTCTGTCCGCAAGCTTGACCCAGACCTCCCTGTCACTTGCCATTTCAACACTCCGCCCTGCTCTCATGCCCACATGTCCGTCCTTGGCTTGCTGCATTTTTCCAGTGAAGCTCAACACAAACTGGAGGAACAGCACCTCATCTTCCGACGAGGCACTTTACAGCCTTCCGGACTAAATATTGAGTTCAACAATTTTTGATCATGAACTCTCTCCTCCATCCCCACCCCCTTTCTGATCCCCCTTTTTCCAATAATTTATATATATTTTTCTTTTCCCACCTATTTCCATTATTTTTAAATGTATTTCCATCCATTGTTTTATCTCTATCTTTTAGCCTATTTCGATCCCTCCCCCCCTCCCCACTCCCACTAGGGCTATCTGTACCTTGCTCGCCCTGCTTTCTACCCTTAATGTCACCATTATCACATTCCTCAGATAATATCACCACCTTCAACACCTCTTTGTCCTTTTGTCTGTGACATCTTTTGGCTATCTCCACCTATCACTGGCCCTCTATCCAGCTCTACCTGTCCCATCTGCCCCACCCCCTTAAACCAGCTTTTATTTTACCTCTTTTCTATTTTTACTTAGGTCTGTTGAAGAGTCATATGGACTCGAAACGTTAACTGTGTTCCTCTCCGCAGATGCTGCCAGACTTGCTGAGTTTTTCCAGGTATTTTTGTTTTTGTTTTAGATTTCCAGCATCTGCAGTTTTTTGCTTTTACCTTGTTAAAGACAATTGCTAGTTAAACAGGTGATGGGCATTGATTATCCTATCTAAACAGAATGAAAAGAAACTGCTGGAACACTGTGTGGAAGCCAGTAGCACTTAGGAGCTGTCTTAAAAATAAACCAGCTTGAACCAAAAGACAAGCCTGGATTAATTCTTCCACTACAACCTCTTATTGTGAATAACAGTCGGTTTTATCTTTGTTGTTAAATGTTATAGCTTGATGGAGCAGCTGGTTTGGTGAAGAAAACGCTAAACTTTATTTAGGAGACATGTAGAGGTGCTTGCACACTAGATGTGATCTCTCTGTCAGAAGCCCCGCTCACAGGATTACCCATGCTTTTATTGGTCGAAGCCCCTGTAAGTTCATCACATGATGAGTGATTGACAGGAGGGAGGGACAGTACAGCCAGTTACTACAAAGATGGTACATGCAGGGCGATGAAACCTCTAGAAGAATGTGAGTGGACCCCAGCACAAGAGGGGGAAAAATCAGTCTAGGCTAGGACCCCAAAATTGGATTCACAAACATGTTTCTGGGGCGAAATGGCAGCAGGTGCTCGATTTGCAGCAGTGAGGAGCTAGTGAGTGTCAATGATTTTGTGAAGTGTTTTGGGACACCCTGAGACATGAGAGAAATGCAGTTCTTCCTTTTTATTTATCCTTTTGGCTGCTTTCAATAACTTTCACCCTCCTCCTCCTGCTTGGTATCGTTTCTTAACATAAAATGTTTTGAAATGTCTTCCTTCATCCAAGGAGGCAACAGAGACACATGCGATACTGCCTTTTGGCCAACAGATGGTGATGGTTAGCACACAATTTTGTTTCCTCAATAACAATAACAAATCAGATCTGTTAAAATCTAAAACTTAAAACTAAAGATGTCTGGGCTATAATTTAATCCAAGGCTGCAGATGACACTATAAACCAAAGACAAAGTTGTAATCTGAACCTTTGGATTAAATTAGAACTGTAAATCACTTTCTCCATTGCTGTTACTAATCTATTTACATTAATGTGCATGTGGGACCCCAATGCTCGGCTATCTTTTTCCCTTCCTTTTTTTACATCTCTCAAGAACTCGAATCCTTAACTGAGAGGGCAGGAATGCCACCTGCTCCCAAACTGAATGGATTAACCACAACCCCCACAGATTTGTCTTGTATTCCCTTGATACAGGGGGTCAAATGGAACTTTCAAGACCAAGGGGGGGAATTTTCCCCTCATCGGGCGGGTGCAGCTGATGGGCCTGGGAGCGTCCGCGAAATGGCCCGCTTCCCGGGATCGGGCCCCGGCAGCGATTTCACGCTGCTGGCCAATTAATGCGCTGGGAGCTTCAGCGATGCTGGGGTGGGGCTAGAAGGAGCGCGAGCGCTGAAGTTTGCGCACGCAGTGGGGTGCACCCTCTGAAAGCTTCCTGAAGGCACAGGGCTGCCTCAGGCAGCTGAAGCTTTTTAAAATGACAAATAACGATTTTAAAAATAAGGAAAACATGTCACCACACGTGACTCTGTCACATGAACAGGGATGTGAAAAATGAGTTTAAAACATTTTTATTGTTTTTTCAGTCACTGTTGAAAGCCTCATCCCGTCGATGAGGTTTTGCAAAAAATGCAAAAGCCGCCTGGCACATTCACCCGCCACCAACTGTAAGGTTGGATGGACAGCGAAAAATTCAATTTAATTAATTGATTCATGGGCTTAATAGCCCCCTTAATTGTCGGCAGGCATGCTGCCGACTTTCATGCATGCCTGCCAATCAAAATATTGTGTGCTATTTCACGCTTGTGCATGTCAGGTATGTGCCTGCATGCCGATTTGAAAATCCTGCTCCAAGTTTTTGTTTAGTGAGGGTATTAAGGGATATAGGGTAAAGGCAGGAAAATGGAGTTGAGGCACAGCTCATTTATTAACTAACTGAAAGCTGGAGCAGAATTGAGTGCCAGAATGGCCTCCTGTTTCTGTGGTCTTATGATGCGTCATGAGTTTATTCAGTATAGAGGTCAGCAGAGATCAGACAGCCTGAGCTGTTAATCAAGCAATGTTTTTTCTGGGGTGCAGCTGTTTAAACAAGAATAATAGTTGTCTATGCTTTCAGGCAAGCATACATAATGAGGCTCGGTTGAGACCCAGACAACCATTAGGCTTGTTGAAACAGCTGTGCCCCAGAGAAAACATTGATTGGCAGCTCAAGCTCTCTGATCTCTGCTGTCAATTTCACAATTTTTGTTTACACAACCTTAAGTGGTTTCAGGGGTTTGTAATTTTTCTTATTGATACTTTAGAGGGTCTGGATGATTGATACATTGGTTTGTAGTGAAATGCCTTTTTATCAATGTAGGAGAAAGATATGAATGAATTACTTTTTAAAAGCTTAACTTTTACACATGCTACTGTCACAATAGGATTCATTGGTTCTAGACAGTGTGTAGTGGGTCAATGGGCATGGAAGGGCCAGAGGCATAGGGAGCATGGGAGCCATAGAGGGTGGGCGGAGGGGAGAGCTTGGCATAGGGGGCATGAGAAGGACCTTTCTTTTATAAGATCCCCTAATTCAAAAAAATGTTGATGGCTTCTCTGAAGGGCCGTGAACCATAACTCTTTAAAAATCTGGCCTGACTCCATGAAAATTGTGGAGGAGTAGGACATGCCTATCTCTTCAATGGAGCTGGCCAGGTTGGGAGTACCAGATATGGATTTTTGACAGAGACGAGCCCACACCCTTTAAAGGCACTCCTAAAATTCAGACAGCCCAGGAAGGGGATTGGGAATCCTGGAATCAGGACCTGTCTGCCATTTTTAAAAGGCTTCTGAGTCATCCTGACTCGATCAAAATCCAGGCCCAAGTGTCTTAGGAATAGAATTCCAGACCTTGCCTCTGCTGGGAGAGAGAGAGAGAGTGAAATATTTGTTAATTTGAATTAATTTTTAAAAAGATGTAAAGTTCTAATAATCTGTTTTATTGATATTGATTGGGAGATATATATTGACCAGGGCAGTGGAACGAACTCCCTTCCTCTTCTTTAAAATAGTGCCATGGGACTTTTTACCTGATTGAGAAGATGGGGCCTCAGTTTAACATCTCATCTGAACAGTGCTGGAGATGAGGGACTTCAATTATGTGGAGAAACTAGGATTGTTCTCCTTGGAGCAGAGAAGATTATGGAGAGACTTAATAAGATGTTCAAAATCATTAGAGATTTTTGATGGAGTGAATAAGGAGAGACTGTTTCAATTGGCAGGAGTGTCAGTAACCAGAGTGCACAGATTCAAGGTAATTGGCAAAAAACCAAAAGGGAGATGAGGAGAATTGTGATCTGGAGTGTCAGCCTGAAAAGAGATGGAAGATTTAATAGTAACTTTCAAAAGGGAATTAAACAAATACTTGAATAGAATAAAATTGCAGGAATGTGGGAAAGGTCAAAGGAATGGAACTAGTTTGATAGCTCTCACAAAGAGCAAACACAGGCACAGTGTGCCAAATGGGCTCCTTCTGTGCTGTATCATTCTGTCTAAACATACTGCACTAATTGTAAATTTATCTTTACTTGGACAGGATGCATTTTTCAATCAAAATCGAGTGTTAAATTCCTCATTTGAGCTTTGTGGAACTGCAGTATAGCGAATGCGCAAAGCATTTGTTCGCACTTCCAGGTCTCTCAGTTTCCATATTATAAGATGCAATTTCATTATTTTTGATATTTTTCACAACTGTAACTCATGATTGCAAGTGTTTGAAACACAGTGGCAGTGCATAAAATATCCTGGACTCAGCTGTATTTAGGATGATGTATCACTACTGTTACTCCATCATCGCTGAGCCAGTGTCCCACACCACCGTGGGAGCACCAACATCACCATTTAGACTGGCAGTGATTCAGGGAGAGACCTTGGTGTCATCGCAAAACATTCAGGGCACTGGAAATTCCCATTTTCAGTATCTGCAGTATTTTACTTGGGTGAGGTATTGGTGTATGACTTTTGAGCCTTGGGACCATGCCCCTTCTTGCATTAGATTTTTGAATTTCTTGCAGATTTCTTAGCTTTTCCTATTTTCAGTATGAATGAAATCAGAATGCGTGTGTTGTAATTGTGTTTGATGTGTGTTTTGGTGCTCACTCTATGCAATTCAAAAATACCACACACAGTTTAGATTGTTGCAATGCTGTCCAAATTCCTTCCTTATCTCAAGCAGTGCTTTGTGGCTATAAAATGATGTAATGGGTAAAGCGTGATCTTACTTGTGAATTATGCTTATACTTGTTGCATTAGTGTGAAAAGAACTTTACTGATTTCATTGACTTGTGCTAGAGGCAAATCCTGTCTAAAAGGGCCTTAACTATAACCTCCATTACAACCAGCAGTGCCAGTTAATAAGTGGATAGCACTCTCGCCTCTGGGTCATGGGTTCAAGTTTCCACGTCAGAGACCTGAACACCGAATCCAGGCTGACATTCCCAGTGCAATACTGAGGGAGTGCTGCATTGTCAGAGATGTCTTTTGGTTGAGATGTTAAACTGAGGCCTCATTCACCCTCTCAGGTGCATGTAAAAGATCCCACTGCACTATTTGAAGACAAGTACATGAGTTCTATCCAAATGTCCTAGGCAATGTTCATCCCTCACCCAATACCCAAAACAGATTTTCTGGTCATTATCACACTGCTGTTTGTAGGATCTTGCTGTGTGCAAATTGGCTGCTGCATTTCCTACATTACAGCAGAGACTACACTACAAAAGTACTTCATTGACCGTGAAGTGCTTTTGGACATGCTGTTGTAGTGAAAGGTGCTATAGAAATGCAAGTCTTTCTTTCTTTACACCTCCTCTGCATCTTTGGCAAGGGCTTGACCTCCTTCCTAAAATGTGTTCCCAGAATTGGCCACAATACTCCAGCTGAGACCGAACCAGCGATTTATAAAGGTTGAAGGCATCCCTGCAAGGAACATGCTGCATCCCAGCTTGACACTTGAGTCATACTCTTCGGTCCCAAATGGCTTTGACTAAGAGTAATGAGTTTAGTGATTGCTTCAGCTGTGAGGTGGGGCATTGGAAACAGAATCTGGCAGGCTGCCTCCCTCCATAGCTGGCTCCTGACTGAAGTGTGCAGAGCTGGAGCCAGGCGCTATGAAAGAATACATGACCTGCAGGCCAACACTCCAAGGTTGGAGGAAAGGGGTGTGATAAAGGGGGAAAATAGACAATATAGCATTCATTGTAAATGATTCCTCATCAATCTGCTCAATTAATAATAGGTACATTTAAAAAAAATCATTCTCGGGATGTGGGTGTCACTGGCAAAGCCAGCATTTATTGTTCATCCCTAGTTTCCCTGAAAAGGTGGTGGTGCACCTTCTCCTTGAACCACTGGTAGCAGTTTTGAACCAAGTGAGTGTCTTGCTAGACCACTTCAGAGACAGTTAAGAGTCAACCATGTTGGTGTGGGATTTGAGTTACAAATAGGCCCAGAACAGGGCAAGGTCAGCAGGTTTCTTCCCTATGGGTATTAGGGATCCAGTTGGTTTTTTACAATCCAACATCTTCAGGGTCACGTAATCAGCCGCTCCTCTTTGAAACAATGTGTTGGGTGGCTCCTATCACATTAACCTAGAACAGTCACGAGTATATGTGACCATTTCCTCACTCTCCGCCAGGTCAGTAAAGACTGGAATTCTATGTGAAACTCACAGCACCCAAGATCTTGCACTATTATGAAGCATTGAAAAGGGACTGTTTGCTCTCCCAAGCCACAGCTGGATCCCAGGGTATATCTCCAGGGCCATGTTGATTTGACAGTGCTTAGTTGCTGGGATGTGGGGATAATGGAACAGGACAGTACAATATGCAATCAGCCAGGGTTCCCTCCCATGATCATCATCAACTTCCCCATTCAGGGAAGTACAAAAGTGCATACTGAGTGATGCCTTTCACAGCCAAACAGTCTAAAACTCAAAGACAGGAGTCACATTTACAAAAAAAAAAACATCTTGCAATTATAAAGCATCTTTTATGACCTATCCAGCCAGCCAAGTGCTTTTTGAACTGTAGGCAGTGTTGGAATGTAGAAAATACAGCAGCCAATTTATGCACAGCGAGCTTCTACAAACAGCAATGAGATAATGACCAGATAGTCTATTTCAGTAATGTTGTTGAGGGATAAATATTGGCCAGAACACAGGGAGAACTCCCCCATTCTTCTTCAAATAGTGCCAAGTTACTTGAGCAGGTAGACTGAGTTTAATATCTCATCTGAAAGACTGCAACTCGACAGTGCAGCATTCCCTCAGTACAGCACTGAGGCAGCCTGGATTTCTGTGCTCAGGCTATTGGAAAGGGACTTGAGCTAAAATCTTTTGACTCAGAGGCAAGAGCGCTACCCACTGAACTACAGCTGGCTCAGCCCAAGATAAAAACAAAAACAAAAAAACTGCGGATGCTGGAAATCCAAAACAAAAACAGAATTACCTGGAAAAACTCAGCAGGTCTGGCAGCATCGGTGGAGAAGAAAAGAGTTGACGTTTCGAGTCCTCATGACCCTTCGACAGAACTTGCGTTCGAGTCCAAGAAAGAGTTGAAATATAAGCTGGTTTAAGGTGTGTGTGTGGGGGGCGGAGAGATAGAGAGACAAAGAGGTGGAGGGGGGGGTGGTGTGGTTGTAGGGACAAACAAGCAGTGATAGAAGCAGATCATCAAAAGATGTCAACGACAATAGTACAATAGAACACATAGGTGTTAAAATTAAAGTTGGTGATATTATCTAAACGAATGTGCTAATTAAGAATGGATGGTAGGGCACTCAAGGTATAGCTCTAGTTGGGGGGTTTTTTTTATATAATGGAAATAGGTGGGAAAAGGAAAATCTTTATAATTTATTGGAAAAAAAAGGGAAGGGGGAAACAGAAAGGGGGTGGTTGGCCACCTGGGCAAAGTACTAGATGGTGGTTGGCACTGGTGGAACTGGACCTCAACGCCTTTAAGAATGGAATAGGAGAAAAATATGGGTGGTTAGGGCAGTGGAGGTGGGTGGTGGGAAAAGAGAAAACAATCAGATAAATAGTATCTCACTCTATAACAAAACACAAAACATTTAAATGCACTGCCAGGCAAAGTGGAATATTTCATATTTTTAATTTAAATGTGATGAAAACAATAATTTTTAGTCACCGACAATCCAACCATTTACAGTAAAAAATAAATACTGTGCTACTATACAATTCTACATCAAGTTCCCTTTCACCTTTTGTGACTTGATGTACCGGAGAACCAGGCACAAATTACATTATATACGCAGTGGTAATCAGTATGTATGTCTAGTTATTCACAGAAATAACACAACACATTGTTTCAGATACTTTGATGATTCAGATGGTGAAAGGATGAGCCCATTTGAACACTTGTGAAGTGGGTGCTTAACCAAATGTCTTTGACATATCAATATTCCCAAACTTATGTCCATATTTTGCTTGATATTGTCCCTGAAAATATCTCGGGCCCGGCACCTTTTACAAACTGGTCACAAAGCACTCACCACACAGCTTCATATCCCTCAGCACAGACTTCTGAGGACATTGTGAGGGCTAAATACAAAAGGCACTCAGCTCCAATGCCAACCTCTCCTCAACAGCTGGTACCTGCTGCTCATGTGAGTACAGTTAGCTGTGCTTAACTTGCTGGGACTCCTTGTTGAAACTGTTGACCTTATCAGAAGCACTGGAGTGAACCAGACAGGGCGCAAGGGCAGCAGGGTAAAGCATTACTTCTGTATTCTGGGGAGCAGGGGAAGCTGGCTGTTCTAAGTAATTAGTACATGCATGGACAAGCAGATGAGATGATTCAGTGTGCGAGAAAATTATATTACTGTACAGTGCAGTACAATATGCAGTCCTTTTCTCATTAGAAAGGAGTTAAATCAATTTTTTAAAAAACGGAGAAATGATTTAATCCAAACATGGGGAAAACATGACCATGTCATCCTCTGAAGGAAATATAGTGAGGGGAAACCATTGATACTTGTTTGATTTTGTGTAGCTTTCTTGCTGCTTGTGTGAGGGAAGTTCACTTCAACCCATTGAACACTTTGTAGAGAAAACCATGAATTACTTGTTTTAAAATTACGGTAATCTATTACAAAATTAACTTGTGAATAACTGGAGGGATGAATGTTAATATCTCTTATAAAATTCCAGACGAAATCATTAGCTGTTAGCAGATCCTGTATTGCTAAAGTCATAATGTATAGACAGCTAAAGATGTTTGTGATAAATATTAACACTGTCTTCAAAGGACAATTATTTTATTTTTGTTTTCGCCATTGTTTCCCATTTGGATGAACCCCCATTGATCAGAAGTACACTATAGAGAAGCCCACTTTATACTTGAATGTCATAGGCTGCTTATTAATCCACATTAACAATATTACAGCTCTTTCTGGGCATCAGAAATTAACATAATTTACACTACAAAGTAGAGCACAACCTTAATAGAGGCTGCAGTATGCATCCACCCACACTCTGATTCTGTGGGCACTTCATATGCCCATCATTTAGTGAAATAAAAGCAAATTATTGAGTGCACATATGTCTATGTATGTATGTATATTTTTATATTTGTGTCAATATATTTTCATACATGTGTGACTGTGAATATTTGTGTGTGTATTTAACCAAACATTTCTTGGTTGGAGGCACACGATAGGAAAATCTGTGTACATGTTTAATGTTTGTATGTGTGTGCAAATTGTGTAAGTGTATATGTGTGTAAGCACATTTACAGTATGTTTCTTGGGATGGGAATACAATAAGTTAATTTAACTTATACTATTCTGATGCAATGTGTGTAAGCACATTTACAGTATGTTTCTTGGGATGGGAATACAATAAGTTAATTTAACTTATACTATTCTGATGCAATTCCTTAAGAAAACCACACAAATCTTCCATAGAAAATGTCAATCATTTGTGTTACTGTCAGCTTTCAAGTCACTCCACTCTAGTTATTTCACAGTCTGATTTTTGCCATAACTAAGTAACACCTACAATTGCAGCATTTCAAAATGTTGTTTGCCATCAAATCTTCCTAGGAAATACAGTAAGGTTACACAGCAAGTCTGGTAATATGACTGTACATTTGTTGGTTTTTAAAGGCCTGTAAACAACATACTGCAACTTCTAATCATTTAAGCAGTAATTTATATTAACTCTGTGTGGGTGTACAACAAACATGCATTTGTGTGATTGGCTTATCCATCCTTTTCAACTCCAGGACCAGGGTTGAAGACAGGTATAGTAAGTGTTTTCTCACTTTCCCATGCTCGAGAGTCATAATTGAAAGGTTTTCAGACAGTTACAACGGAGCACAAAATGGGCCTCATTATCCAGAACTGCTACAAAATAAACAAAGGCAACATCACTTTGGATCAAAATCAATAGAGGTTATAGTAAGTTCTATAATAGAGCCCTCCATCTTTTAACATGTGAAACAGGTGCTTTAACAATGTGACAAAGAAACATGAAAACAAGTTGCATTTAGATAGCATCTTTAACAAAGTAAACTGTCCCAAGATGCTTAACATGACAAAAATTGACACTGAGCCACATAAGAGATATTAGATGCCCAAAAACTTGGCCAAAGAGGTAGGTTTTAAGGAGCATCTTAAAAGAGAAGTTGAGAGAAGCAGAGATACAGATCAGTTTAGAGAGGGAATTCCAGAGCTTGGGGCTTAGGCAGCTGATGGCATAGCTGATGAGATGATGGAAATCAGGGATGCACAAGAGGCCAGAATTGCATGAGTGTAGGTAGGGAGGAGTGAGGTCATGGGGGAATTTGAAAATGAGGATAAGAATTTAAAATCAAGGCATCTGGGGACTGGGAGCCGTTATAGGTCAGGAAGCACAGGGGTGATGGGTGGAGGGACAGCTGCAAATCATTTTAAACTCTGATGAATTAAGTTCGCTGCAGATCCAATTACTGTACAATATGGTTGTATGCTCTTATCTTGATCACAAATGATTCAAAAATATTTTTTGTAATAATTTTTAGCTGAGCAGAATGGAAAACTGGAACAAATAATTCAATCATGGATCCACATATGATTATAGAGCACATAATTTCCCAAATGATGGGGTGAGACATTTGATTTCCTGGAAGTATGATGACAGCATTTAACCCCACAAGCACTGATAGAATAGGTACATTTTCTCAATTGCTAATGTCTGTGAATTAGTCTGAAATATAGATAAATGTGATATAGCTCTGAAACAGTGGAACATCTGAAAACAATTCTGTTTGTGACACAGCGATGTTAAGCCTTCCTGATTTCTCGAATTATTTTCACATTAAAGGGCAGGGGGGGTGAACATGCAGAATAGGTTACAGGGGGTTGTAGATAGGGTGGGGAAATTTAAGGAATTCGTGGATAGATAACTAAGGGGTGAGCCAGACAGATTATCTGCAGAATCTCCTCAGGTCCCACATTTTTCTGCACTCCTATTCCATTATTTTCATCAACAGGAAAGGTACATCAGCTCAATCAACATCTGCAGAACGGGTAGGCAGTCTACTGTTTGGACTTGTATGTTTCTTTGGAAGAAAATGAAGGGAGAGTATGACAAGAGGCTCAGCACTTGAAACTGAAGACCATTCATTCCCTATGTAGACCTTGGTGTCTTGTTCCTTCAATTTCTATAATTTTTCAGATTTCCAGGTACACTGTATTCTGCAATTAACCATTCTTAACTGTGGTCCTGCATTTGGAACAAAATACTTGTGTGTCAAATAAGCGAATCAACATTTAACTCAGGACATTTCAGAAAGGGTTTCAATCGATTACAGACATCTTTCTACGCACGTTTAGATTTTGTAGGGATATCAGCGTTTTTAGTTTTGTACAATATAAACAGATTAAAGTAGTTTACTTTGTAATCATCACAGAATGGTACAAGACATGATTCTTTAGGAACCTTTGTCGGATGTCTTTTACAATTTAAGATACAACTTACTTGTTGCCAAATGCACCATAATATCAGAAATATACATCTATATAGCATCTTTATTGTAGATAACTATCCCTAGGGAATTCAGTGGTGAAAGCAGCATAAAAATGGACACTGAGCCTAGGAAAGAGATATTGGAGTTGACTTGAAGTTTGATCAAAGAATTGGAGTTTAATGAATGTCTTTTAAAGCAGGAGAAAGGAGAGGTGAGAAAGGAAATTCCAGAGTATGGGGGCAAGTTAGCTGAAGGCATCATTGCAATGATGTGCACACTACCATCTCTGCCCCAAGAGAGAAGCAGGAAATTGTGGAGGGCATTATAGGGCTGAAAAAATGAACAGATATAGGGAGGGGCTGGGGCCATGAAGGGTTTAAACATAAACATGAGAATTTTAAATTAATTAAATCAGCAAGGAAAGAGGTGCTGCATGATGGATGAGTGGGATTTTTGGATGAACTCAAGTAGGGTGGAGAATGGGAGGTTCGACCAGGACAGCAGTGAAATAGTTGAGTCTGGGGTTGACATGGACGAGGGTTCAGCAGCAGATTGTCCAAGGCACGGATTGAAGCAGACATTGTCACAGTGGTGGAAATAGGTGGTTGCTTTGATGGTGAGGACATAGGCTTGGAATTTGAGCTCAGGGTTGAGCAGGATGCCGAGGTTGCAAATAATCTGATTCAGCCTAAGACAGTGGCAGGGAGGCAGATGGTGAGAGTACAGAGCTTGTGCCAGGGTCTGAAGATGAGTGCTTTCATCATACCAATTTTTGGTTAGAAAAATTGCATGTCATCCAAAACTGGTAGTTGGACAAGCAATAAGACAGCACTGAGGCACATGATGGGGGAAGAGAGATGATGGAGAGGTAGAACTGTGTGACCACAGGACAGCATGAAGTTCAAGAACAGGAGTAGGACCATAAGACATAGGAGCAGAAATTAGGCCATTCGGCCCATCGAGTCTGCTCTGTCATTCAATCATGGCTGATAAGTTTCTCAACCCCATTCTCCCGCCTTCTCCCCGTAACCTATGATTCCCTTACCAATCAAGAATCTATCTATCTCGGTCTTAACTACACTCAATGACCTGGCCTCCACAGCCTTCTGTGGCAATGAATTCCATAGATTCACCACTCTCTGGCTAAAGAAGTTTCTCCTCATCTCTATTCTAAAAGCTCTTCCCTTTACTCAGAGGCTGTGCCCTCGGGTCCTAGTCTCTCCTACTAAAGGAAACATCTTCCCCACGTCCACTCTATCCAGGTCTTTCAGTACTCTTTAAGTTTCAATCAGATCCCCTCTCATCCTTCTAAACTCCATCGGGTATAGACCCAGAGTCCTCAAACGTTCCTCATATGTTAAGCCTTTCATTCCTGGACCTTGGGAATATAGGTTAAGTATTTTAAGGTGGGAGAATAATGTTGGTTTTGAAGGGCAGAAAGATAGTGCCTGAGGAGATGAAACTATTTACGAAGGCAGGTAGCAGGGGGCAGGGGGACCAGGAGGAGAGATTGGGCAGTCAGAAATTTAGTGGAAATAGAGTTAAGGAAATAAGAGGTGAGTCTCATGAAATTAGCAAGGATTTCAATTTTTATCTCAGAGCAACAAATATTCAAGGGTACAACATTTTGCATTGTGCATACAATGCAAGAGATTGATGTGTACCATTAAAAATCTCCTAAGCATTCTAGTGGTCCATAAAGTGCATAGAACAGTCTGTATTTATACCTATAGACATCAGCTTGTTGTCTTGTTTCCTCTGCTGGGCAGGAGCAATGGTCTGTTTGGCAATCGCTGTAGCGCAGCCTTAGCAGTTAGGGGTCGTACAGGGTTCAGGGAGCGTGGTCTCTCAGGTGTTTTTGTGGATGAACGGATTATTGGCTGATGACTGTCAATAACTTTTTGAGGTTTCCTGTCAACCTTTGACCTGTCAATAAAATAATATTCATTATATGTTGTTCATCTGAGAGAAGCAGGGGAATCTGATACATTGGTTCATCACGGTACTGATGAGAACATTCATCCTTTTTCTGCACTGGATGGCCAACCCCTTCTGTGCAGCATTGGCACTGACTATCACTGCCACCGCCTCCCAAGTCGGAGTGGTGAGATTGCTGAACATCCTGCGGCCAGAGCAAGGGTGGGGGCCATCATGGTGGGCCTCCAAAAAGCATTTCAGTGATGGGTCATTAAACTTTTCTTGGCTGTCAGGGTCATGTCTTCACTGGAACAGTCCTGTGCTGCAAGTATCGAGAACTGCGGCTGCGGTTTAGATATGGAACCCAAAGTGAGCAAATGGTGAGGTAACCAGTGAAATGGCATGTTTCCTGCGGTTGCATAATTAATGAGGCAGGAAGTGGATGATACAGTGTGAAAATACACCATTGCAGCCGGCAGGTAAAACGCCATTTTTCACGCCTTCTACCGCACTTAGTGTTATTCTGGGACAATCCCGCCCACTGAATCTTATGGCACAGAAGGAGATTATTTGGCCCCTTGAACCTCTGTTGACTTTCTGAAAGGGTTACCCAATTAATCCAACTCCTCTGCTCTTTCTCCACAGCCCTGTAAATTATTCTTTTTAAAGTTATAAATCCAATACCCAATCTGAGCGACTGAAAAATCTGGTGCTATATTTTCTTCTTAGATGAACAACGTCAAAATGCTTGTTTTAATCAAAATTTTTAGCCTGCAAACAATGAAAACACATGATTGCTGGTGACCTGATTTTGTCAAAGGGGATGGAAGAAGACAATCACAGTGCACATATCATATCACAGTGATTCTTTAACTCTTCTCTAACAAGAAATTAGCCCATTAAATTTTACAAATGCAAAGTTTGTTACTCTGCTTGTGGCGTGAATAATATTTAAATTCTAAATGCCCATTTTACTGGGCAACCCTGGGCATGTGGTGAAGGTCAATCCCTAACTGTACAAAGGAGACAACACAGTGATCATGATTTCACGGTCTAAATGATCACTTCATCTTTCACTTACAAAGTTTGCATGGTTAGACTGTGCCTCAAGCTGCAGTTTGTAATTGCACTTGCATTCATTCTCCATTATATCAATCTTGCTATCGTGACAACCAGCAATTTCAACTTGAAATTGGTGGATAACTATTACATGTGCCTAAATATAGAGATACAAAACTGTAGCGGGTTCTGTTGTTGAACTAGCAATCCAGAAAACATAGAATCATAGAGTAATTAATGGCACAAAAGGAGGATATTCAGCCCAGTGAGTCCAAACTGGTTCCCTGCAGAGCAATACAGTCAGTCACATGTCCCTGCTCGTTTGAATTTGAATACTGTTTTAAAAAAAAAATCTGGAAATAAAAAGCTAGCTTCAGTAAAAGGGACCATGAAACTATCGGATTGTCAAAGAAACCCAACTGGCTCATTAATGTAACTTAGGGGATGAGGTGTAAGAGAGAAAGGAGGAGGAAACAGCACAAAAACAGTGCGTGTAGCAAACATGTACTGAATTTGTCCAAATTTCCTCTGGCACTCAAATAATGCCTACTGTTTATAGGTGTAGGGTGAAGTGGACCAACC
Source organism: Carcharodon carcharias (assembly GCF_017639515.1). Classification (NCBI taxonomy): domain Eukaryota; kingdom Metazoa; phylum Chordata; class Chondrichthyes; order Lamniformes; family Lamnidae; genus Carcharodon; species Carcharodon carcharias. The sequence continues at coordinate 37,909,502 of NC_054476.1, read as the reverse complement.
ATACATGGGGGAGACAAAACAACTGTGACAACAAAAACAGCAGACCATGACCTAATCATCTTATCACCTACTCCTCACACATACACAATTATATTGTCAGGTAACAGTAATCAGTGGTTCTGTTACTAGATTGATAATCCAGTAACTGTAGCACCTCACTCACTGCAAGCTCAAGGGACATCACCACTCACTCTCTCTCACACACCCTCACATCTTCATCTGGCCTCAACACCTCTGGAGACTGCCTCCTCAATCCTCATCATCTTGAGGCCACTTGCACAGATCAACATGTGCCCCCACACAAATCCTGGGATACACCCCTTCCCCAGTACAACCCTCACCCTGTAGCCTCTTCCCTTGCCTGAGGCTACTTCTTCCCCTTTCCCAAGCAAGCCCAACCCCTGCAGCTGTTTCAAAGCCACCCCGCCTTACAGCTGGTCTGGTAGGTAGAGACCTGCCCGTGATCCCCCTAATGTGATGTGATGTTACCTGTGAAGCTTGGTGCTGATGACCACGAGTGCTGCCCGAAGCCAGCTAGGCAAACAAACCTCCAAGTCCCAAGCAAAGTGCAGCTCGCCAGATGCATGTGGCTTATGTACAGTTGTGAAACACATCAGTGTGGTGCCTGGATGATCCAGCATGGGGGGATGATTCCGTTGAGCAGGGCTTATAATAATATGCAGTTGTATTAAAATGACATTCTCGATGTGTGGCAGAGGGAAACACAGCCTGCTATTGACGGGTGGAGCAGACAATCGCAAACTGGTTTCACAACATTGTGAGACTGATGCTTGGCCTTCCTGTCATGTTGGCCGCTCATGCCTGCCATGATGCCCGACGCCAACGGGGACAGAAAATTCCGCCCTATGGTTTTTGGTATCAGCGATTCAAGAAGGCGCCTCAAAACCACCTTCTCAAGGGCAATTAGGGATGAGCAACAAAATGATGGCCTTGTCAGCGATGCTCAGATCCCATGAAAAGAATTTTTTAAAAATCAAAGTTGCCTTGCTGTAAACAAAACAAGTTATTCTAAACTTGTGTCAACCTTGCAAATAATACTCAATGGTATTGTGATTTAGCTAGATATTATTAATAATATAGATAGAAGGCACAGTATTGTGTGAGGATTCATACTTTACACTTCTTAATCCAACTGTGGCTGGTCCAGAAACTGGTCTTAAGCTCTCGACAGCAGAGTACACTGTCAGCCTGTCCTCAAGCCTATTTCTTGGTTGAACTCCGTGTGAAAATGCAGCTTCTCTGTTTTCATCAAGTACAGCATAGTTCTCATCACCTCTTTGCAACAGTTTGCTTTCCATCTGGACAGACCTTCTTAAGCATCTAACCCTAAAGTCAAGTACTTTGTGAGACTTTGTGGGTGCTTCTTGACGTGATGGAGGAACAGGAGACAACGTTCGATTAAAGTCCGCAACCAGCAAGCTTTCTGCATTGGAAGGGAAATCTGAAAGAAATACATTTACTGAGTAGGGAAACACAACTTTAGCCAGCTCTAGAGCTCTAGTCTTGAAGTACTGCATTCAGTGCTGGACACTGCACCTCCTGAAGGGTATATTGGCCTTGGACTTGCAGCGCCGTCACCAGAATAATATTGGGTCTTAGACAGTTGACAGTATGAGTACAGGCTGCTTATACTAGGCTTGTATTCCTTTTAGAAGATTAAGGGGTAATCTGATTGATCACTTCATAATTCTTACATTAAATTGTATCTGCCATGTGTCTGCCCATTTTACCAGTCTGTCTATGACTTCCTGCAGTCTGTTGCTCTCCTCCTCTGTTTACAGCAGCAGCAAGCAATATCTTCCTCAGGGCATTGCTGTTTCAAGAGAGTAATGGATGTCTGAGCTCTGGCTCTACACATGAAACTTGAAAATGTAGTAAACAGAGGAGGAGAGCAACAGACTGCAGGAAGTCATAGACAGACTGGTAAAATGGGCAGACACATGGCAGATACAATTTAATGCAAGAATTGTGAAATGATTCATTTTGGTCAGCAAAATGAGGAGCAACAAAATAAATTAAATGGTACAAATTTAAAGGGGGTGCAGGAACACAGGCGCCAGTATGTACATAAATCTTTGAAGGTGCAAGACAAGTTAAGAAGCCTGTTTAAAAAGCATATGGAATTCTTGATGTTATAAACTGAGTACAAAAACATGAAAGTTTTAATAAATCTTTATAATACACTAGTTAAGCCTCAGCTGGAGTACTGAATTCAATTCTGGGCACCTCACTTTAGCGGAGGATATCAATGTCTTGTAGAGGATGCTGGGAAGATTTACTAGAATAGCACAGGAATGGTAGATCAGTTAAAAGGAAATATTAGAGAAACTGGGTTTATTCTCCTAAGAGTGGAGAAGAATAGAAAAGATTTGATACAGGTGTTCAAAATCCTGATGGGTTTCAATGAAGTAATAAGGAGAAACTGTTTCCAGTGGCAGAACAGACAGCGTCAAGAGGGTACAGATTTAAGGTGGCTGGCTCAAGAACCTGAGGCAACATGAGGAAATAATGTTTATGCAGCAATTTATGATGGTCTGGAATCTGCTGTCTGAAGGGGTGCTGGAAACAGGCTCAATAGAAACTTTCAAAAAAAGAACTGGATAAATACTTGAATGGGAAACAATTACAGGACTTTGGGGAAAGAGCAGGAGAGTGGGACTAATTTGATAGCTTTTTCAAAGAGCTGGCACAGGCAGAAAGGAAGAAGGACCTTCTTTTGTGCTTTGTGAATCAATGATTCTACGGCTAGGTTTTGTTGTGATAATATAAACAGCCAACTGAAATCACACGTAAAGTTTAAGACCTTAGGCAGCAAGTCAAAATGTGGAGTAGTTTCCAAACAACGTTCATACCTGAACAAGCCAGAAACTGAATTGCATTTTTAAATCAAATGATCTAACTTACATGGGGATGAAGGGACTGATTCTGGTGAAACAGGGCCATTCCATTCATCGGAGCAGTTGTCCTCCTTCTCCTCATCACTAGAACTGTTACTCAGTACACCATTATCATTGTGATCAATCTTCAACACTTGTGTGTCTTGTTCCTTCAGAATAGCTTTGAGGCGCCTTGAGAAGAAGTTATGTAAGAGTCATTGCTCATCCCTTCAGTATTGATTTATTTTTACTAAGGCTGGAGACATAAAATTGTTTGGGATCTATTATTTCAGATAGTTCCTGCAGATGTGGGTATGCGCAAGAGATTCTTTTATTTTCCCTGGTCTCTGTATTTTCCTAAAGGCACACTCATGGACACAACAGCCATCTGCTAACTTGCATAAGTGCCTACTCTTGTGACCTTAGTGAGTGGCTGTGGACTATTCAACCATAGCAAGCATTACTACCCAGTCTGATCCTATTCTCATCCAATGTGTGTGCACACATACATGCACATAAACACACAAACACAAATATGCACATACAACAAAAAACATTTATATAGCACCTTTAATGAAGTAAAACATCCCAAAGCACCTCACGGAGTGTTATCAAACAAAATTTGACCCCGAGTGACATCAGGAAATATTAGGACAGACACGCTCAAGGGATAGATTTAAAGGAGTATTTTAGAGCAGAGAGAGGCGGAGAGGTTTAGGGAGGGAATTCCAGAGCTTAGGACCCAGGTAGCTGAAGGCACTGCCGCCAATGGTGCAGCAATTAAGATAGGGATGCGTATGAGGCCAGAATTGGAGGGATTTTGGAGGGTTGCGGGGCACAATGGAGTGATTTCAAAACAGGAATGAAAATTTAAAATCAAGATTAAAATTAACTGAAAGCCATTATAGTTCAGCGAGCACAGGGGTGATGGGTGAATGGGATTTGGTGCAAGTTGGGATATGGCACAAAATAGTTTTGGATGACCTCAAATATATGGAGGGTGGAAGATGAGAGGTTGGCTTGGTGTGTGTTGGGATAGTGAAGTTTAGAGGTAAGAACGATAGAGGTGAGCGTTTTAGCAGTAGATCAGCAGAGGGACGGGCTGAGTCGGGTGATGATACGGGCGTGCAAACAGGCGGTCTGAAGGTGTTGTATCTGAATGCATGCAGTATACGAAATAAGGTAAATGAGCTTGTGGTGCAGATTGAAATTGGCAGGTATGATGTGGTGGGCAACACAGAGACATGGCTGTAAGGGGATCAGGACTGGGAGCTAAATATCCAAGGATATACATCCTATTGAAAAGATAGGCAGGTTGGCGGAGGGGGTGGGGTTGCTTTGTTAGTAAGAAATGAAATTAAATCGATAGCAAGAAACGACGTAGGGTCAGATGATGTAGAATCTGTGTGGGTGGAGTTGAGGAACTGCAAAGGTAAAAAAAACCATAATGGGAGTTATGTACAGGCCTCCGAACAGTAGTCAGGATGTGGGGCACAAGATACACCAGGAGATAGAAAAGGCATGTAAGAAAGGCAAGGTTACAGTGATCATGGGGGATTTCAATATGCAGGTAGACTGGGAAAATCAGGTTAGTAGTGGATCCCAAGAAAAGGAATTTGTGGAATGTCCACGAGATGGCTTTTTGGAGAAGCTTGTGGTGGAGCCCACTAGGGAGCAGGCAATTCTACATTTAGTGATGTGTACTGAGGCAGATTTGATAAGGGAGCTTAAGGTGAAGGAGCCCTTAGGAGGAAGTGACCATAATATGATAGAATTTGCCCTGAAATTTGAGAGGAAAAAGCTGGAATCAGATGTAGCGGTATTACAGTTGAATAAAGGCAACTACAGAGGCAAGAGGGAGGAGCTGGCCAGAATTGACTGGGAGATGTACCTAGCAGGAAAGACAGTGGAACAGCAATGGCAGGAGTTTCTGGGAGTAATTTGGGAGACACAGCAAAAATTCATCCCTAGGAAGAAGAAGCATACTAAAGGGAGGACGAGGCAACCATGGCTGACAAGGGAAGTCAGGGACAACATAAAAACTAAAGAGAAAGCATACAATGCGGCGAAGAGCAGTGAGAAACCAGGGGATTGAGAAGCCAACAAAGACCAACAGAGGACAACTAAAAAAGAAATAAGGAGGGAGAAGATTAAATATGAGGGTAAACTAGCCAGTAATATAAAAGATTGCAAGAGTTTTTTTAGATATATAAAGGGTAAGAGAGAGAGGCAAAAGTGGACATTGGGCCACTGGAAAATGACGCTGGAGAAGTAGTAGTGGGGAACAAAGAAATGGCGGAGGAATTGAATAGGTACTTTGCATCAGTCTTCACAGTGGAAGACACGAGTAACATCCCCAAAGTTCAAGAGAGTCGGGGGGCAGAGGTGAGTATGGTGGCCATTACCAAGGAGAAGGTGCTAGGAAAACTGAAAGGTCTGAAGGTGGATAAATCACCTGGACCAAATGGAATACACCCCAGAGTTCTGAAGGAGATAGCTGATGAGATAGTGGAGGTGTTAGTGGTGATTTTTCAGGAATCACTCGAGTCAGGGAGGGTTCCAGAGGACTGGAAAATCGCTAATGTAACCCCCCTGTTTAAGAAGGGAGTGAGGCAAAAGACGGGAAATTACAGGCCGATTAGCCTGACCTTGGTCGTTGGTAAGATTTTAGAGTCCATTATTAAGGATGAGATTTCAGAATACTTGGAAGTGCATGGTAAAATAGGGCAAAGTCAGCATGGTTTCATCAAGGGGAGGTCATGTCTGACAAATCTGTTAGAATTCTTTGAGGAGGTAATGAGTAGGTTAGACAAAGGAGAGCCAATGGATGTTATCTGCTTGGACTTCCAGAAGGCCTTTGACAAGGTGCAGTACAGGAGGCTGCTCAGTAAGATAAGAGCCCATGGTGTTAGAGGCAAGGTACTAGCATGGATAGAAGATTGGCTGTCTGGGAGGAGGCAGAGAGTGGGGATAAGGGGGTCCTTCTCGGGATGGCGGCCGGTGACTAGTGGAGTTCCGCAGGGGTCAGTGTTGGGACACAACTTTTCACTTTATACATTAATGATCTAGATGGAGGAACTGAGGGCATCCTGGCTAAGTTTGCAGATGATACAAAGATAGGTGGAGGGACAGGTAGTATTGAGGAGGCGGGGAGGCTGCAGAAGGATTTGGACAGGTTAGGAGAATGGGCAAAAAGTGGCAGATGGAATACAACATGGGGAAGTGTGAGGTCATGCACTTTGGTAGGAAGAATAGAGGCATAGATTATTTTCTAAACGGGGAGAGAATTCAGAAATCTGGAGTGCAAAGGGACTTGGGAGTCTTAGTCCAGGATTCTCTTAAGGTTGAGTCAGTAGTTAGGAAGGCAAATGCAATGTTGGCATTTATTTCGAGAGGACTAGAATATAAAAGCAGGGATGTGCTGCTGATGCTTTATAAGGCTCTGGTCAGACCACATTTAGAATATTGTGAGCAATTTTGGGCCCCGTATCTCAGGAAGGATTTTCTGGCCCTGGAGAGGGTCCAGAGGAGGTTCACGAGAACGATCCCAGGAATGAAAGGCTTAACATATGAGGAACATTTGAGGACTCTGGGTCTATACTCGATGGAGTTTAGAAGGATGAGAGGGGATCTGATTGAAACTTACAGAATACTGAAAGGCCTGGACAGAGTGGACGTGGGGAAGATGTTTCCATTAGTTGGAGAGACTAGGACCCGAGGGCACAGCCTCAGAGTAAAGGGAAGACCTTTTAGAACAGAGATGAGGAGAAACTTATTTAGCCAGAGAGTGGTGAATCTATAGAATTCATTGCCACAGAAGGCTGTGGAGGCCAGGTCATTGAGTGTATTTAAGACCGAGATAGATAGGTTCTTGATTGGTAAGGGGAAAAAAGGTTACGGGGAGAAGGCAGGAGACTGGGGTTGAGAAACTTATCAACCACGATTGAATGGTGGAGCAGACTCGATGGGCCGAATGGCTTAATTTCTGCTCCTATGTGTTATGGTCTTAGCGATAGTGTGGATATGTGATTTGAAGCTCATCTTGGGGCCAGATACAACACCAAGATGCAAACAGTCTGGTTAAGCCTCAGATAGTTGTCAAGGAAAGGGATGGCATCGGTGGTTAGGGAACAGAGGACACACAGTCACAGACACACACATGCAAACACAATCTAATGCAATAGGCTGGGCAATGTCTGAAGTTATTGCAGTACCTGAATTGAATTATGCTCATTACATATTTAACATATAGTTGATTCCCAAATGTACTGTAAACCTCTAACCTTTCTTTTGCAAATTTCAAATTAACTTTTCTAGCAAAGGAAGTTCCCTCATGTTGCAAAGCCATCTTTCAGATTAGTCCCTGAATGAACCTGAAGGAATAGCAACTAGTTCCATTTTGGTGCAGGATGCTCCCACAGCTATTTGTTACAATCCTGTTAGGGACCGTTAAGGTTTAAAAAAGAAATCCGAACACCCAGCAATTACCCGAAAGAACTATGCCTCAAGATTTTACGATTTTAAACAAAAACAAACTTTATTATATATAAAGAGAAATTAAACAAAGCAAGAACCATTAACTTAACACTATAGCTTATAAAGGCTTATGCTGTGAACTCAGTTCTACTTTTTACTTCCCATAAGAGTTTCCTTATCTTACAAAATCTTGATGGTTTATGCACTTTTCCTGGGACCAACCCAAAGGTATGCCCCAGCCCCCGGAATTCACTTTAGTTCTTCCCAGTAGTCCAGCTATCCTCCAAGATAAGATTCTATAGGGGTCCTTCCATTAGCTTTTGGCTCAATGATCCTTCACCTTTACAGATCTTTTCACGACTGTGAGAAAGCAGATAGCCAACTGCTTTCCCACAGCTTTCCAAGCTAATTCTGCTGACTCTTGTCTGCGACAAGGTTCTGTGAGGAACACCATAAGTTTCTTCCACTAGCTGTAGGCAAATCTTCCAGCTGCTTTTTCCTCACAAAATCCAAACTGAGATTGAGCCCCACCTGCATTCCACATGGTGAATGATGAAGTTAGTATTTTCTCTGCTTGAAGGGCAGACCTAATTAACAATCATTTCCTGTTGCCTCTCTCAATCCAGATGCAGTCGACACAAAAGCAAAGCTACAACTGCCTTGGTCCCCGAAACTGAACTGCTTGCTTTTGTCAGCAAACACACTTAGATAACTTACACAAAAGAACCTTCCACCCCCATATCCCATTTCTTTGGCAATGTGGCATGTTTTGAGGCGTCCTCAAACAAATGTAAATTATTATTTTACCTTCAACACAACTCTTTGATTCTGCAACCCATATGAATAATTTATACTGCTAATGCAGTTTAACAACTCTTTCTTTAGACTCCCTTAATCCATGAAGAAACCTCATGTTTGCAAAGCTCATTTCAGCTTTCTTTCACCTGGAACTACATACATAATTTAAATCTTTTTTTTTAAGTAAGGACAGACCTGGTTCTATTATGCTAAGATAGAAAACACCATAAAGTCTACAGTTTTCACAATGTTAACCCTAACCTTGAAGATAAACATAAGTTTAAGTGTAATCAGCTCTAAGCTTGTTTGAATTGTATTTACATCACAGTTATTACCAGTTTCTCAATTACAATTTTCCTTTTATCTTACATTTAACACTTTAATTCCTAAAACTAAAAGTCATATTCTAAAACAAATAAACCATGAGAACCAGATTTTCACATATTAAATAGCAATTGGAAATTTCACTTGCTGGTATAGATACTTTATTTCAGGATGGCCTGATTTTACCAATAAACATCCATCAATATGAATAACTTACTTGAAATAAAGAGAGCAAGTTCTGGACACACAATGCAAGTTAGTAAAGGTTAGAGTGCAATTTAGTTAAGTTTAATGTTGAGACTTTCTACCTCTTGTAAACTTGAGGTCATTCAAAACTCGGCTGCTGTTTCCTAGCTTGAACCAAGTTCTGTTCCCCAACACCCTTGTACTTGCTGACCTACATTGGCTCCTGGTCAAGCAATGCCTTGATTTTAAAATTCTCATACCTGTTTACAAATCCCTCCATGTCCTTGCCCCTTCCTATCTTTGTAAGCTTCTCCAGCCCCACCACCCTCTGAGAAATCTGCATTCCTCTAATTCTGGCCTCTTGTACATATCCGATTTTAATTGTTCCACCATTGGTGGCCATGCCTTCAGCTGCCTCGACCCCAAGCTCTGGAATGCCATCCCTAAACTTCTTCACCTCTCTACTTCTCTCTTCTCCTTAAAGACACTATTTTGAACCGACCTCTTTGACTAAAATTTTGGTCATCTGACCTAATGGGCTGTAATTTACAAACTCACCAGCATTGGATTTGAGGGATACCCCAATGATGCGCTGGGGAATCCCTTTCAGAAGTTCCCAGGTAAGGGTTTGCATGGCAATTGTTCAGAAGTGCACACTTCCTCTGGACAATGAAATGCGAAAATGTGATTTAATCGACAAATTTTAGATGGTTCCGCCAGGGCTACACCAATAGTTACCCAGAAAAATTAGAAATAAAACCTCTTCTAACTTCTGGGTAACTATTGTAAACACCCAGACCAACCCCCACGGGACTCCCCCCACCTCCCCACAGGACTACACCCACACCCGTGACCCCCCACCTCACAGGATTCAACCCACATCCTTGACATCCCTCCCCAAGGGACTCCTCCCACACCCCCACAAGGCTCCCCCCCCAGCCCCCCGCCACCCGTGGGCCTGATCACCCCTGCAGGCCCGACCTGACCTCCCCTTGACCTCCAGTCCCCCTCACTCTCCCATCTCCACAACCTCCAAACCCATTCTACCCTCCTCCCCACCATCCTCAAATCCCCCTTACACCCCCCGAATCCTATCCACTTAGCTCAGACACTTACCTTCTCCCTGGTCTGTCAATTTTACTGGCCTATTTAAACTTGACTGCTTTATGGCAGCTAGTGCTTTAAAAAAGGTGGCATGGCTTCCTTGAATCCGCCAGAGAGCTGCACTTCACTGGGGCTTGCAAGTCAGGTGAGGTCTCTCGATGCAGGCCCAAAGCAGCGCCAGTGATCGGAAGAGTCAGCGTAATTTTCGAAGGCAGGTAAGTGGTGTATTTACTTCTCCTAATTCCTGTTGACCATCTCTTTCCGACGCTAGTCAGAAGTTACGACTCAATAGCTCTTTATGTGGCTTGGGTCATACTTTGTTTTAAAATGCTCCTGTGAAGTGCTTTTGGGATTTTTTATTAAAGATGCTAGATAAATATAATTTGCTGTTGTCTTTTCAGCACAGTTAATCAAACTCGATATTCCCAGCGTTTTCTTTTCCTCTGTTAATTATTTTCTGAGCTTGAGAATTCTAAGTTGCATTTATTTGCACAACAGAGAGTACCTACCTGTTGTGCTCGTCTCTCCAGGCCCTAAGCTCCGAGAAAATATCATCTCGGGTTCTGCTGTCAATTTCCAGTGAATCATAGGTGTGTTCTGGCAAGTGAGAATACTGACTGAACCAATTCCCTGCTTCATCACTTGATGCCTAAGAAAGATGAACAATAATTAATGGGTACATCTACAGCAATCATATTGTTCCAACATTCATCTGCAGTTTGTACCTTTAACTTTGTACAGTATGTATAAAGCAGGGCTTTCCAAACAGTTTTCCATTACAACCCCATTTTCACACTTGAAAATTAATGCAATCCCAGGTGCCAATAGAAACAAAATAGCAATAAATCAGGATCAGTGTATAATTATTAATGTTCGCATATTATATTGTATTATATGAATATGAAAATCTGTAATGAAAATCCAGGGTTTTGATGATTGGGCTGCTGCCGGTCGCAAAATTTGCGCCGCTTCCATTGCCACAGCTCCAAGAAGCCACTCAAGGAAATCTCTAAAGTATTTATGTAAACCATAGTTACGTCATATCTCGCCTGATCAGAGCTGCCTCAGCCAATATGGGGAGTTCCTTATGAGGGGATGGGAAATTAATATGATTTTATTCCTTGTGACCCCATTCGTTGTTTCTGTGTTTTGGAACCGCAGGTATAAAGCTTCAAGTTCCCCTCCAACATGGCAGTCAAAATTGCACACAATATTATCCCACAAATGGCAAAGTGAAAATGACCAGATAACCTGTTTTTAGTGTGTTGGTTGAGGGATAAATATTGGCCAGGACAGCAGGGAGAATTTCCCTGAATTTCTGAATCAGTGCCTCAGAGGTGAGAGCTCTACCCACTGAGTCACAGCTAATCAAACTCTTTTCTAAGTACTTAAGTCTTCAGAATGACACCACATCATTTGGAAAAGAGTTGACCCATTCGATTTTTACAGATTTGCGTGTCACCCTTTTTTCCTGTTGTGGCTATTAATTTTTAATAGAGGATGATGGATCCTTCATGACAATGCTTACATAATCTGAGGTGGTTGGGCTGGGGTTGGCGGTGCATGGAATACGCTTTTTTCAATATAAGAACAAGATCTTATACAAGTAATATAATGCATTCCTCTGCTGTTACAGGGAGTGATATGTAATCTGAAACAAAAACAAAAATAGCTGGAAAAACTCAGCAGGTCTGACAGCACCTGTGGAGAGGAATACAGTGAACGTTTCGAGTCTGCATGATTCTTCATCAGAACTAAGGAAGTATAGAAATGAGGTGAAATATAAGCTGGTTGAGGAGGGTGGGACAGGTAGAGCTGGATAGAGGGCCAGTGACAGGTGGAGGCAAAGAAGAGATTGCCAAAGATGTCATAGACAAAAGGACAAAGCGGTGTTGACAGCAGGCACAGTGGTGCTATTAGCTAAGGAATGTGCTAATGGTGACATTAAGAGTAGAAAGCAGGACGAGCAAGTGGCAGATAGCCCTAGTGGGAGTGGGGTGGGGGGAAGGAATTGAAATAGGCTAAAAGGTGGAAATAAAACAATAGATGGAAATAAAATTAAAAATAATGGAAATAGGTGGGAAAAGAAAAATATTTTTAAAAAATTTATAAATTATTGGAAAAAGGGGGATCAGAAAGGGGGTGAGGATGGAGGAGAGAGTTCATGATCTAAAGTTGTTGAACTCAATGATCTGGCCATTTAAGGCTACGAAGTCTTCTTGCTGTTAATATGAACATTGGAGGTCAATTGGAGGCAATTTTTTAAAGAACGTTGTGAGGTCATTTAGAGCAATTGTTTCAAGCACATTCTGAAATCAATTCTGAATATTTTCTGTGCCTGCTGTTGCGAGGATGTTCAATTTCTAATTTTTCTTATCTTGGCTGGATTTTTAAAAAATAAACTGAAACCCTCTAAAGGCAGTAGAGGCTACCCAGATGGCTACTTTACACAACTTGCATTCCGCCAAGTGGGATGGAAAGAAAAGACATTCAACCCCCTGGGAAGCGTGAAAGACCCCATCTCCTGTTGGCTTGACACTATTCAGAAACTTTGCAAATGTTTCTGAGATGAGACATCAAAATGCAATTACCTGTTCTAAGAGCAATGACTGCAGCAAACATGGGCAAACAGAATTTCTCTCGAATATACAGCCAGCAGGATACTTTAAGGGACTGTTTTACCAAGCAGGAGAGAGATCAAGAGAATGCTATACTGAAACAGGCTGTCGTATCTGTTTGTACTCTCTCTCTCTCTCTCTCTGAAGTATTGTGCCCGGATTTGCAAAGTAACCATCCTGAGAAGAAAAATCTACTGCAAATTGAGATCTTTTTGGAATAAAACATGGAAATCTGCTCCATACAACCAGGAAGACAATGGAACAAACATGGGATCACCGCATCAAGACCAGCCAAAGAACAGCTAATCCTATACTCCTTTGTTTCACGAACTGTGAAAAAAAAATCCTTAAGTCTATCCTCTTATTCTGCCTCCTGTACTGGTGTGTGTGTATGTGGTGCCAGTCTAGTGTGTAAGACGTATGAATGGTGGTTGCAATTTACATAGTTTTTTTAAATTCGGGAAATAATTTCAATAAACTCGTCTTGTTCTTTGTTTAACCTAAGAAAACATGTCTGATTAATTCTTTACAATCTGAAAGTGTAAATAGCTCAACTGTTGCAGCACTGGCAAAGCACATCCTCTTTAAATTCACAAAAACCTTGTTATGGTCAGACCTGGAGTGGGAGAATAGGGGAGTAATTTCACCCCTCCTCACGTGGTTGTAACACTGGACAAGTTTTGCTGAAGCCTACAGAGACTGTGATTATTTGTATTTTTAAAAACATATATTTTTACTCTACAGAGACAGTAGTGACCTGCATGGACCTTTGCACGTGTACACACACACACACCACACACACACACACACACACACACACACACACACACACACACAGCTGTGAAGATATCAAGTAATGGAATGACACTTCCAAAGCACTGATGATGGAAAAAGTGAAGAGAATTGATTTGAGGGACAGACAGAAGGTTTTGAGAGTACAACAATGAAAGGCAAAGGGGAACTTCACAAAAGGAGAAGTGTAAGTGATTGGATGTGTCCAGGCTGTTGTGGAATCCTGAACTTGCTTCAAATAGGCCAACTTGGGCAGCAGGTGTAGTGCTTGCTGGAGGATTTTTCTGTACAGCAGACATAATTCATGCATCAGAAATACATAGCACAACCACATGATAGACTTATTCCAAATACTGTCAATAAAACCACAGAAAAGCCTTACGCCTTGCTTCTTCTTCCGAGCTCGAAGAGCTGTGACAGGATTTCCACAAAAAATGCTGCCAGCACCTGGAAAGAAAATTAAGTAAACATTAAGGTGGTGAGTCTGTTAATTCACGATGTATATTTATTACGAAATGACTAATTTGGCAGGATTTGTCTCAATGTTTAAATAATCCCAAGCTCTTCCCTCTGATGTCACTCAATCATCTCCTTTTCCAGAAAATTCCCAGATCCCTCCTGAATTTGCTAGCCATCTCCCTCGATAACTTGATCTAAACATTTCCCTCACCACCTCTAGAAACCTGTTATTTCTAAACTATCTGCTCACTTATCCTTTGCGGTGCTCATGTCCCTGGTGACTATGCCAGGATGGCTCCTGCTGGTGCTAAAATTACATGAGTTTGTTGGGTCAGTGGGAGCACACCTCATTTGTATAGGACCGGTGGGAGTCTGTGACTCGAGGGGTGCCTCTCTGGGTATAACCAATTCTCGTTAAGTCAGGGATTTCCCCTCTCCAGCTCTCCCTCAGCCCATTCTGTAAAGAGCCTGATCGAAATTGATCTGTGACTCCCTGGTGTTGTTGGCTTTGTTAGCTGACAGCCTTGCTGTAGTGGTCTATTGTTTTCTCAATATCCCTTGCAGTTGGCAGTGACGAGGCAGATTGACTATATTTTCATATATATTTTGATCAACAAAAATAAATTTAAAAATCTTCAGTAATGATTTTAGCGTTCAGAGATCAGAAGAATTTACCATTAACTTGCTGACAGTCACCCTTTATAAGTTGCTCTGAAACACCCACTTTTTTAACAAATCTTCCTGTGTACCACATATTGATATGATTTGCCTCAGTTATTTCTAGCCTTGAGTTAATTTTCTTTTAATCAAAAAAGCCAAGCTAATTCAGAATACTCTGCACTTTGAGATCAAATTATTTACAATTATTATGGTACATTCCATTTTTTTCCAAGGACATTAGTTCTTTCACGACAGTAGATATTCAGAAGATATGGCAGATGATGTTTCTGGATACTCAAGGTACATTTGTATTATTGTACTTCATAACATCAAATGCAATAACAGTGAATACACGTTTTCAAGACATTAAGGGGAACAGACAGGGTAGAGAGGGAGAAACTGTTTCCGCTGGTTGGGGAGTCTAGGACTAGGGGATACAGTGTAAAAATTAGAGCCAGATCTTTCAGGAGTGAAACTAGGAAATATTTCTATGCACAAAGAATGGTAGCAGTTTGGAACTTGCTTCTGCAAATGGCAATTGACGCTAGATGAACTGTAAACTTTAAATCTTGAGATTGATAGATTTTTGTTATCCATAGGCATAAATGGATATGAGGAAAAGCTGGATATATGAAGTTAGGTCGCAGATCAGTCATGATCTCATTGAATGGAGGAACAGGCCCAAGGGGATAAATGGCCCACTCCTGTTCCTATATTCCCACTTAATTGAAAAGAGCAGAAATACTGAAAGGTGCAAAGGATATCAGAATCATTGAAACATTCTACACGTAAGGGGGCCATTCAATCCACTCTGCCTGCAAAAGAGTTACTCAATTATTCCCACTCCCCTGCTCTTTCCCCTAGCATTGTAAATTAAATTTTTCAAATATTATCCAATTTTCTTTTGGAAGTCACTATTGAATCTGCTTTTGCCATACTTTTTAGCAGCGCTTGCCAGAACACAACTCACCATGTTAAAGAAATTGATAGCACTACTTCAAAAGGGATTAATTATAGAAAGTTTCACTACCATGTGTTAGGTCGCTCGCGCCATCATGAAGCCTGGCATCAGGAATTCCTGTCCTTAAGACGCCAACAGTAGATCCTGCGCAGAGTCTCCCAGCGCTGTGTGGCCTCTGAGAAGTTGATGCCTTTCGAGATGCGCAATTCTGGTGCTTCCGGGAAGCTGGCTTCCCGTTGGTTGTACTATCAGCTGTATGTTGAAAAAGAGTTTGCTTTTACAGAAGGCTATCAACACATATCTACAAAAGGCTCATTTTGTGAGATAGTAAGGATTTGCATACATTTTTACACCGACTATTCAAATCAAATGTATTGAATATGATACTTAACACCCAAAGGGTCTGTCTAATGTAGGCTTGTCCAACCCACGGCCCACATCGGACCCCTTGAAGCCCATCCACGTGGCCTCCGGAGCCAATTTTCAAAATGCCGGTCAAACAGGTAAGTTGGAGTGGAAGATTCTGCAAGGAACTGCTCCTCCAATCATAGGCTGCTTCTCTCCCGTGTCTGCTGCTGAGAGGCTCACTACTGAGCCTCTCAGCAGCAAACGCGAAGAGAAAAATCCTGTGATTGGAGGAGCAACGAACACCAGCAGCAGTTGGGGAGATAAAGGTTTTCTTTCAGGAACTGTGGGATGAGAAAGCGAGAAAGAGACAGTGTGCTGGGAGCGGGTGGGGTGGCGATGAGTGTACTGTGGGGTGGTTGGGAAGTTTCACGAGAATGTCAGGGCCCCAGTGAGGCCTCAGGAAGGAGAGGCTTACTTCGAGGCCCGGGACTTAGAGGCTGTGGAACCCAAGGTCAGGAAAGAGGCTGGCTGGCGTGTGTGAGACCTTGAGTGTGTGTGTGTGTGCATGCGTGGTGAGAGAGGGAGAGAGAGAGATGGAGTTGAATGTGTATGTATGAGAGTGAGACTGAGCATGTATGTGTGGGGCAATGACAGACTGAGTCATTTTATTTTATTCATTCATGGGGTTTGGGCTTCACTGGCTAGGCAGCATTTATTGCCCATCCCTAGTTGCCCTTGAGAAGGTGGTTTTGAGCTGCCTTCTTGAACTGCTGTTGTGAATGTGGTGTAGGCACACCCACAATGCTGTTAGGGATGGAGTTCCAGGATTTTGACCCAGCGACAGTGAAGGAACGTGATATGTTTCCAAGTCAGGATGGTGAGTGGCTTGGAGAGGAACTTACATATGGTGATGTTCTCATGTGTCTGCTTCCCTTGTCCTTCTTAAATGGTAGAGGTCATGGATTTGGAAGGTGCTGTCTCAGGAGCCTTGGTGAGTTCCTGCAGTGCATCTTGTAGATGGTACACACTGCTGCCACTGTGCGTCAGTGGTGGAGAGAGTGAATGTTTGTGGACAGGGTGCCAATCAAGCGGGCTGCTTTGTCCTATATGGTGTCAAGCTTCTTGAGTGTTGTTGGAGCTGCACTCATCCAGGCAAGTGGAGAGTATTCCATCACATCCCTGACTTGTGTCTTGTAAATGGTGGACAGGCTTTAGGAGTCAGGAGGTGAGTTACTAACCGCAGGTTCCTAGCCTCTGACCTGCTCTTGTGGCCACAGTATTTATATGGCTAGTCCATGTTCAGTTTCTGGTAAATGGTGTGTGTGGGAGTGAGAGGCTGAGTGTAAGTGTGCGGGAGTGGGAGAGTAAGTGCGTATGTGTGTCTGTTTAGGAGTGAGAGATTGACTGTATGTGTGTGTGTGTGTGTGTGTGTGTGTGTGTGTGTGTGGGATTAAGTGTGTGTGTGCGTGTAGGGGAGAGAGACAGCAAGAGAGAGTGTGTGTGTGTGGGATCGAGAGTGTGTGTATATGTGCGAATGTGGGATTGCGAAAGTGTGTATGTGGGATTGAGGCTGCGTGAGTGTGTGGGATTGAGGCTGTGTGAGTGTGTGGGATTAAGACTGCGTGTATGTGTGGGACTGAGACTGCATGTGTGTGTGGGATTGAGACTGTGTGTGTGGGATTGAGACTGTGTATATTTGTGTGTGTGTTTGTGTATGAATGTGGGATTGAGACTCTGCGTGTGTGTGTATGTGGGATTGAGACTGTGTGTGTGTATGTGGGATTGAGACTGTGTGTGTGGGATTGAGACTGTGTATATTTGTGTGTGTGTTTGTGTATGAATGTGGGATTGAGACTCTGCGTGTGTGTGTATGTGGGATTGAGACTGTGTGTGTGTTTGTGGGATTGAGACTGTGTGTGTGTGAATGTGGGATTGAGACTGTGTGTGTGTGAATGTGGGATTGAGACTGTGTGTGTGCGTGTGTGTGTGTGGGATTGAGACTGCATGTGTGTGTGAATGTGGGATTGAGACTGTGTGTGTGAATGCGGGATTGAGGCTATGCGTGTGTGTGTGGGATTGAGACTGGGTGTGTGCATTGAGACTGTGCGTGTGGGATTGAGACTGCATGTGTATGTGATTGAGACTGTGTGTGTTTGTGGGATTGAGACTGTGCGTGTGTGTGTGATTGAGACCGTGTGTGTGTTTATGTGATTGAGACTGTGTGTGTGTTTGTGTGATTGAGACTGTGTGTGTGTGTGATTGAGAGTTGTGTGTGTGTGCGAATGTGGGATTGAGACTGTGAATGTGTGTGTGTGTGAATGTGGGATTGAGGCTGTGTGTGAATGTGGGATTGAGGCTGTGTGAGAATGTGGGATTGAGGCTGTGCGTGTGTGGGATTGAGACTGGGTGTGTGTGTGTGGGATTGAGACTGCGTGCGTGTGGGATTGAGACTGCGTGTGTGTGTGATTGAGACTGTGTGAATGAATGTGGGATTGAGACTTTGCATGTGAGTGAATGTGGGATTGAGAAAGTGTGTGAGAATGTGGGACTGTGTGTGTGTAAATACAGGATTAAGGCTGTGCGTGTTTGTGTAGGATTGGGACTGCGTATGTGTGCGTGTGGGACTGAAACTGGGTGTGTGGATTGTGACTGTGTGTGTGGGATTGAGACTGTGCGTGTGGGATTGAGACTGTGTGCATGGGATTGAGACTGCGTGCATGGGTTTGAGACTATGTGCATGGGCGTGGGACTGAGACAGAGTTTGCGTGCGCATGGGACTGAGAATGTGAGTGTGGGATTGAGACTGTGCTTTTGTGTGCATGTGCGTGTGTGTGATTGAGACTGCATGTGTGTGATTCAGAGAGCATGGGTAGGGTTTTCAGTTTGATGTGTGGGGGTGGGCCCCGCACGTCCGCGCGTAAAATGACACACATGACGTTCGGTGAGCGTTCTGATGTCACCACGCGCTATCGCAATATTTCGCTGGGCGGGCGCACGATGAAGTCCAAGTGCGCCCTGCCATCAATTAATGGGCCAGTAATCTTCAATCGACTGTGACTTTTAGGCGCCCATGCGATCTTCGGTTCAGCGCACGGGCACAACAGGCAGGCGGGTAAGAGACTTTTCTATGAACCTCATCCACGGGCAGGATAAGAGGGCTCCGTGGGGTTGTCAATCTGCTTTGTGGAGTATTTATTGGATGAAGTATTTTAAACTTGCCTGTAGTAGTTCAGAACGCATTCCAGCAGCTTTCTGTGTAATTTTAACCTTCAGGTCAGCACTCTGCAGTCAGGAATATTTTGCGGGTCTGTAGCTTTCCGGAAGCCTCCTCTTAGCCTGGGTATGGGATCTGACATGTCCATTGGAGGCAGCTCCTCTGAGGAGGAAGGGAGGGCTAGGAGGAGGAAGCCAGGAGTGCACATTCAGCCTCCAGGGGAGCCATCTTTGGGAGTAGAGGCGCAGGCACAAAGCCAAGAGGTTGTCCAAGGTGCAAGGGGCTGCAGAAGACGCCACTATCCTGCTGCCAGGGTATACAGGCGGCGAGGCAGTTACCTCAACATGTATGAGGTGCAGTGCTAAAGGAGGCTCTGACTGTCAAGGGAGACAGTCAACTATGTCTGTCAGACGATAGGCCCTGAGATCTCCCCCAACTGTGTGGGCAAACACCCCATGCCAGTGGCTCTGAAGGTCACAGCTGCCCTCAACTTCTATGCCTCTGGCTCCTTCCAGGGATCAGTGGGTGATCTTTGTGGTGTCTCCCAATCAGCAGTCCACACTTGTGTCAAGCAGGTTACAGACGCTCTGTTCAGCCATGCATTGACCTTCATCCATTTCCACTGGGACCAGGAAAGCCAGGCACAGTGAGCCAGAGGCTATGCGGCCATTAATGGCTTCCCCTGTGTTCAGGATGCTATAGACTGCACACATGTGGCCATCAAGGCGCCAGCAGGTGAGCCCGGTGCCTTCATCAACAGGAAGAGCTTCCACTCCACGAATGTGCAGATAATGTGTGATCACAGGATGCTGATTCTATAAGTTTGTGCAAGGTTTGTGCAAGGCAGCTCCAACAACACCTACATCCTCAGACACTCCCAGGTGCCAGGGCTCTTCAGTGCTTTGGCCCGGCTAGATGGATGGCTGCTAGGTGACAAGGGCTATCCCCTCAGGAGGTGGCTCATGACACCTCTCTGCCATCCAATATCAGAAGCTGAGCATTTTAATTTTCAAATCAGATGTTCTCCCAATTGTAAAACAATACTATAAGCAAGCAAAAATAAATTACAAGGACCTAATCTCAGGCCAACACAAAAGCACCAGTGAGAAACCCATGGTTGCAATGTGCCTTACGTTTCCATTTGCGGGTGCTACATCTTGGTGCAGCCCCATCGCTTGGAGTGGCACCTGAGACAGCCTGCTGACTCTGCTGTCCTGTTGGCCTCGATGACCTTGGCAGCCATCCTCTGGCCCGTGGAACTTGTGCTGGGCTCGCCTGGGAGGGAGCGGCCAGTGCCACAGCTGGCATCTCCCCACCTGTTGCAGCCTCACCAGATGATATGGTCACTGGGAGAGGGGCGGAAGGGCTGGTGCCTCATATGGAGCGCCTTGAGAGGAGCCCGCAGAGACAACAGGCAGCTGCTGCGCCGATGTGAGGTCGCCTCGGACCTCCCTGCTCACCGTGGATGGATGGGCAACGAGCTGGGAAGCTTGAAGCCCAGACCATCTCCCACACTGGCATTGACCAGCTGTGGCCAATAGTGCTGTGAGGGCTTGCAGGTCCGAGTGTAACCACAGGAGGACCTGATTGGTCTCCTGGAGGCACCTCTTCTTGATAGTCGCCATTCTCTCCATGGAAGAAGCATGGCATTTTGCCATGAGGCTCACTGCATCAGTGATGCTCCGCGTGGACTCCTCCACCGCAGACACCAAGCGAAGCATAGCCTCATGTATCGCTCCCGCACACCTGGCTGTATTTTCTGCAGCTGCTGCGTCGCAGACAACTCCAGAGGCACATCACCAGGCACCGACTGAGCATGTACCTGGTCCCCTGTAGTCGTCTGACTGTTGGCGCCATGGGCACTCTCTGTCTCTGCCAGCTCCTCTAGCGATTGTGAAGTGCCCTCTCTATTGTGCCCTGGGGCACTAGCCGATGTTCCAATGCCCACAGAGGTGCTAGTATCTGCGCTGGTGCCTGCCTCGCAGAAATAGTGTGATGAAGGTTAGACTTGAGGGCCCTCAGGTGTGAGAGGGGGCATCTGCAGTTCCTCCTGTCAGCCATGCTCTGATGATGCTGAAATGAACAACAATGGCAGTGGATCAGTTAGCGTGCACATAGTTACACACTTCATCCCTTTCCTCATGGCTCATTGTGCGCTCAACCTTCCAGAACCAATGGACACGAACATTGGTGGGGTGGTAAATAGTGAGGAGGATAGCCTTACGTTACAGGAGGATATAGACGGGCTAGTCAGATGAGCTGATGAGTGCCAAATGGAATTTAATGTGGACAAGTGTGAGGTGATGCAGTTGGGCAGGACAAACAAGGCACGGGAATACACGATGAATGGTAGGACCGTGGGAAGTAACGAGGATCAGGGGACCTTGCTGTGCATGTCGACTGGTCCCTTAAGGTAGCGGGACAGGTACATCAGGTGTTTAAGGAGGCATATGGCATCCTTGCCTTTATTAGCCGAGGCATAGAATATAGCAGCAGGGAGATAATGTTCGAACTGCAGAAAATGCTGCTCAGGCCACAGCTACAATACTGTGTGCAGTTCTGAAATGGATTTTATGAGAGGGATGTGATTGCAGTGGAGAGAGTGCAGAGGACATTTACTAGGATGTTGGCTGGTCTGGTGAGTTTCAGTTATGAGGAGAGATTGCATAGACTGGGGTTATTTCGCCTGGAGCAGAGGAGATTGAGGGGGGACACGATTGAGCTGTATAAACATATGAGGGGCATAGATAGCGTAGACAGAAAGGAACTTTTCCCTTTGGCAGAGGGATCAGTAACCAGGGGGCATAGATTTAAGGTAAGGGGCATGAGGTTTACAGGGGATGTGATGAGCAACTTTTGAACACAGAGGGTGGTGGGAATCTGGAACTCACTGCCTGAAAGGGTGGTAGATGCAGAAACCCTCATAACATGTAACAAGCATTTGGATGTGCACTTGTGATGCCATGGCATAGAAGGCTTTGGGCCTAGTGCTGGGAAATGTGATTAGAATAGTTTGGTATGTGTTTGACCTGTGCATCCTCAATGGGCTGAAGGGCCTTTTTTCTGTGCTCCACACCTCTGACTATATCACTCTGTGACTGAGCAATGTTGCGACAATAACAAATTTAACAATCATCAGTGCTATGGATGTTGGGAGGACATTGAGGATCTCACTGTTGGCCTCAAATACCTGGCCGTTCCACCCCTGCCTCACCAACACCAGTTGACCTGGGTGCATGCCACCTCTCCAGCTCAAGGGCCTCCTGCTCAAAGCGGCTTAATATGAGGAGGTGAGACTAGTTGCCTCCAGTCCTCGAATGCTCCAACGCATTATGAGCATTCTTCTCCTGAGAAAGAGAGAACACCATTCATTACGGCAAATTGCACATGGACTCTGCACGCGCACACTGCACCCCAACCACAGTGGTCCATATTAGGCCTCCTGTGCCTACTCTCCAAGCTACTGCTGATCATTCACACAAAGATAGTACGCCTGCTCCCAACCCCCCCTACGGCCACCTTGGACACAGGCTGCGTACATCACTTTAGGAACCACGTGGTACTTGCTCCCATAGCAAGGATGTGCAACTACGTGCAGTGTCGAGGGCAGCAGATGGTTCTTTGTCACGACATCTTGAGGCTCCCCTTCCACCATCTCATCACTGTGAATAGGACATGTGCTGGAGTTCTGAGTATGTGCCTAACTGCACCTCCTGCAGGTTGCCCCCAGACTAGTCATGTGTGACTTAAGAGCAACACATGATGCGGGGGAGAACTCATCTCCTCATGAACCACTCAGGCTGATCTAAGCATGGGCGCTATCTGCTTGCCCACCCAGTGAAGGAAAAATACCCTACATGATTCAATGCAGTCATGACAGTAAGACTTGCGGGGGGGGGGGGTGGCCTCAAAGGCTAAGGTTGCCTGCTGGGTTAAATGCCCAATGCCAACATGGTACTCACCCTGCCAGAGCGCAACAGATCGTTGAAGCGCTTATGGCACTGGATCTAGGTGCACTGCACCACGTCGCGGGAGCTCACCACCTCCTGCCAGGCACGTTTCGTCATGTTGCGGGAGGGGTTCTCCTCCTCCCATCCTGGGGGGACCAACACCTCCTGCCGTGCTGCCACCTCCTCGAGGAGGGCAACAAGGCATTTAACTGAAAAATGAGGGGCGCATTGGCCCCCCTCACTGGTCTACCCTGCAGCCTGCCCTGCTCCTGTGGCAGACCCTGCAGCCTGGCCTGCTCCTCTGCCTTTCTCTCCAGTCTGGCTGGCTCACTCGACTCCCTGTGGTGCGCCCTTGAACTGGCCATTGGCAGCAGCCTACAAAAGGCTGCCAGGCCTTCTTTTAAACATGCTGCCAGGTTGTCATTGGACCCGGCAGTCTGTGCATGCCCGCCACCGCCCATACACTCCCGTTATCCACGGGAGTCGGCAAATACACTGGTGATCGGGTCCGTGCCCGCTCACAATGGAAAATTCTTCCCCATGTGTGTATGTGTTGATTGAGAGTGCGTGCGCACGCGTGTGTGTTTGAGACTGTTTGTGTTTTAGACTCTGTGTGTGTGTGTGTATGTTTGAGACAGTGCGTTTGAGAGGGTGTGTGTGTTTGAGACTGTGTGTATTTGAGACGGTTTGTGCGCGCGTGTGTGTGTTTGAGACTGTGTGTGTTTGAGATGGTGTATGTATGTGAGAGGGTGTGTTTGAGGCTGTGTGTGTGTGCGTGTGTGTATGTTTGAGACTGCATGTGTGTGCGTGTGTCTGATTCAGACTGCATGTGAGCGTGTGCGTGTGTGTGTGTTTGGGACTGTATGCGTGTTTGAGCCCGTGCGTGCATGTGGGATTGAGACTGTGCGTGCACGTGGGATTGAGACTGGGTGTGGGATTGAGACTGCGTATGTGTCTATGATTGAGACTATGTGTGTGTGTGTGATTGAGAGTGTGTGCGTGCGCGTTTGTGTGTGTATGTTTGAGAGTGTGTGCGTGTGTGGTGTGTGTATGTTTGAAACTGTGTGTGTGTGCACGTGTGTTTGAGACTGTGTGTGTATGTTTGAAACTGTGTGTGTGTCTGTATGTTTGAGACTGCATGTGTGTGTGATTGAGACTGCGTGTGCATATTTGGGACTGTGTGTGTATTTGTGTGTGAGAGTGGGTTTGATATTGCGTGTGTGTGAGAGTGGGTTTGGGACTGTGTGTGTATGTTTGAGAATGCATGTGTGTGCGAGACTATGTGTGTGCATGCACATTTGAGACTGTGTGTGTATGTATGTTTGTGACTGTGTGTGTGTTTGAGACTGTGTGTGTGTGTGTGTGTCTGTATGTGTGTGCACGCATTTGAGACTATGTGTGTGTGTGTGTGTGTGTGTGTATGTTTGAGACTGTGTTTGTGTGTGCATGTGTTTGAGACTGCATGTGCATGTGTTTGAGACTCTGTGTGTGTATGTTTGAGAGTGCGCATGTGTGCATGGGTTTGAGACTGTGTGTGTGTGAGATTGAGACTGCGTGTGTGTGTGATTGAGTTTGTGTGTGTGTGTGTATGTTTGAGACTGTGTGTGCGTGCCCAAGACAGTTTGTGTGTGTGTTTGAGACTGAATATATATGTGTTTGAGACTGAATGTGTGTGTGAGATGGTTTCTACGTGTGTGTGTGTGTGTTTGAGACTGCATGTGTGTGTGTGCTTGAGACTGTTTCTGTGTGTCTGCGTGTATGCTTGAGACTGCATGTGTGTGTGTGTTTGAGACTGCGTGTGTGTGTGTTTGAGACTGTATGTGTGTGTTTGAGACTGTTTGTGTGCATGTGTGTGGGTTTGAGACTGTTTCTGTGTTTGAGACTGTGTGTGTATGTGTGTTTGAGACTGTGTTTGAGACAGTTTGTGTGTGTTTGAGACGGTTTGTGCGTATGTGTGAGTGGGATTGAGACTGTTTCTGTGTTTGAGACTGTGTGTTTGAGACGGTTTGTGTGTGTGTGTTTGAGATGGTTTGTGTGCATGTGTGAGTGGGTTTGAGATTGCGTGTGTGTGTTTGAGACTGTGTGTGTGTGAGATTGAGACTGCGTGTGTGTGATTGAGTTTATGTGTGTGTGTGTATGTTTGAGACTGTGTGTGTGTGCCCGAGACAGTTTGTGTGTGTGTTTGAGACTGAATATATATGTGTTTGAGACTGAATGTGTGTGTGAAATGGTTTCTATGTGTGTGTGTGTGTGTTTGAGACTGCATGTGTGTGTGTGCTTGAGACTGTTTCTGTGTGTCTGCGTGTATGCTTGAGACTGCATGTGTGTGTGTGTTTGAGACTGCGTGTGTGTGTGTTTCAGACAGTTTGTGTGTGTGTTTGAGACTGTGTGCATGTGTGTGGGTTTGAGACTGTTTCTGTGTTTGAGACTGTGTGTGTATGTGTGTTTGAGACTGTGTGTTTGAGACAGTTTGTGTGTGTTTGAGACGGTTTGTGCGTGTGTGTGAGTGGGATTGAGACTTTCTGTGTTTGAGACTGTGTGTTTGAGACGGTTTGTGTGTGTGTGTTTGAGACGGTTTGTGTGTGTGCGTTTGAGACGGTTTGTGTGCATGTGTGAGTGGGTTTGAGATTGCGTGTGTGTGTTTGAGACTGCATGTGTGTGTGTGTTTGAGACTGTGTGTTTGAGACAGTTTGTGTGTGTGTTTGAGACAGTTTGTGTGTGTGTTTGAGACTGTGTGCGAGTGGGTTTGAGACTGTTTGTGTGTTTGAGACTGCATATGTATGTGTGTGTTTGAGACTGTGTGTTTGAGATGGTTTGTGTGTGTGTGTGTGTGTTTGAGATGGTTTGTGTGTGTGTGTTTGAGACGGTTTGTGTGTGTGTGTGCGCATTTGAGACTGTTTGTGAGTTTGAGACTGTGTGTGTGTTTGAGACTGCATGTGTGTGTGTTTGAGACTGTGTGTGTCTGAGACAGTTTGTGTGTGTGTTTGAGACAGTGTGTGTGTATTTGAGACTGTGTGCGTGAGTTTGAGACTGTTTGTGGGTTTGAGACTGCATATGCATGTGTGTGTGTTTGAGATGGTTTGTGTGTGTGTGTGTTTGAGACGGTTTCGTGTGTTTAAGATGGTTTGTGTGTGTGTGTTTGAGATTGCATGTGTGTGTGTGTTTTTGGGACGGTGTGTGTGTGTGTTTTTGGGACGGTTTGTATGTGTGCGTGTTTGAGACGGTTTGTGTGCGTGTGTTTGAGATGGTTTGTGTGCGTGTGTTTGAGATGGTTTGTGTGTGTGTGTTTGAGACGGTTTGTGTGTGTGTGTTTGGGACAGTTGTTATGTGTGTGTGTGTTTGAGACGGTTTGTGTGCGTGTGTTTGAGATGGTGTGTGTGTGTGTGTTTTAGACTGTATGTGTGTTTGAGACTGTGTGTGTGTTTGAGACTGTGTGTGTGTTTGAAACTGTTTGTGTGTGTGTGTGTTTGAGACTGTGTGTGTGTTTGAGACTATTTGTGTGTGTGTGTATGTTTAAGACTGCGTGTGTGTTTGAGACTATTTGTGTGTGTGTGTTTAAGACTGCATGTGTGAGTGCGTTTGAGACTGTGTGAATGTTTGTGTGTGCGTGTGTATGTTTCAGACTGTTTGAGTGTGTGTATTTGAGACCGTTTGTGTGTGTGTGTGCTTGAAGCTGTTTGTGTGTGTGAGACTGCATGTATGTTGAGACTGTTTTTGCGCGTTTGAGACTGCGTGTGTATGTGTGTGTGAGAATGCATTTGATATTGCATGTGTGTGAGATTGAGACTGCATGTGTGTGTATATGTGATTGACTTTGCGTGCGCACGTGTATGTTTGAGACTGTGTGTGCCTGAGACTGTTTGTGTGTATGGTTGAGATTGTGTGTGTGTGTGTGTGTGTGTGTTTGTTTGAGTGTGTGTGTATGTGTGTTTGTTTGAGTTGTGTGTTTGTTTGAGTGTGTGTGTGTTTGTTTGAGAGTGTGTGTGTGTGTTTGAGACTGAATGTGTGTGTTTGAGATGGTTTGTGCGTGTGTATATGTGTATGTTTGATCCTCTGTGTGTGTTTGACTGTGTGTGGGTGTTTGAAACTGAATGTGTGTGCGTGTGTTTAAGATGGTTTGTGCGTGTATATGTTTGAGACTGTGTGTGTGTGTATGTTTGGGACTGTGTGTATGTTTGTGTGTGGTAGTAGGTTTGATATTGTGTGTGTGTGTGAGATCAAGACTGCATGTGTGTGTGAGAGCCTGAGACTGTATTTGTGTGTGTGTGTGTGTTTGAGGCTGTTTGTGTGTGTGTGTGTGTGTGTGTGTATTTGAGACCGTTTGTGTGTGTGTGTGCTTGAAGCTGTTTGTGTGTGTGAGACTACGTGTATGTTGAGACTGTGCTTTTGCGCGTTTGAGACTGCGTGTGTATGTGTGTGAGAGAATGGGTTTGATATTGCGTGTGTGTGAGATTGAGACTGCATGTGTGTATATATGTGATTGAGTTTGTGTGCGCACGTGTATGTTTGATACTGTGTGTGTGCCTGAGACTGTGTGTGTGCCTGAGACTGTGTATGTTTGAGATTGTGTGTGTGTGTTTGTTTGAGTGTGTGTGTATGTGTGTTTGTTTGAGTTGTGTGTTTGTTTGAGTGTGTGTGTGTGTTTGTTTGAGAGTGTGTGTGTGTGTGTGTGTGTGTTTGAGACTGAATGTGTGTGTTTGAGATGGTTTGTGCGTGTGTATATGTGTATGTTTGATCCTCTGTGTGTGTTTGACTGTGTGTGTGTGTTTGAAACTGAATGTGTGTGCGTGTGTTTAAGACGGTTTGTGCGTGTATATGTTTGAGACTGTGTGTGTGTATGCTTGGGACTGTGTGTGTGTTTGTGTGTGATAGTAGGTTTGATATTGTATGTTTGTGAGATTGAGAGTGTGTGTGCATGTGTGTGTATGTATGCTTGAGACTGTGTGTGTGTGCCTGAGACTGTATTTGTGTGTGTGTGTGTTTGAGGCTGTTTGTGTGTGTATGTTTGAAACTGAATGTGTGCGCGTGTGTTTAAGACAGTTTGTGCGTGTATATGTTTGAGACTGTGTGTGTGTATGTTTGAGACTGTGTGTGTATTTGTGTGTGAGAGTGGGTTTGATTTTGCGTGTGTGTGTGTGAGATTGAGAGTGTGTGTGCGTGTGTGTGTATGTATGCTTGAGACTGTGTGTGTGTGTGTGTGTGTGTGTGTGTGTGTCTGAGACTGTATTTTTGTGTGTGTGTTTTTGAGGCTGTTTGTGTGTCTCTGTTTGAAACTGAATGTGTGTGCGTGTGTTTAAGACGGTTTGTGCATTATATGTTTGAGACTGTGTGTATGTATGTTTGGGACTGTGTGTGTTTGTGTGTGAGAGTGGGTTTGATATTGCGTGTGTGAGAGATTGAAAGTGTGTGTGCGTGTGTGTATATATGCTTGAGACTGTATTTGTGTGTGTGTGTTTGAGGCTCTATGTGTGTGTGTGTGTTTGGGACTGTGTGTGCATGCGTTTGAGACAGTGTGTGTGTTTGAGACAATTTGTGTGTGCGTGCGCGTTTGAGACTGCGTGTGCACGTGTTTGAGACTGTTTATGTATGTGTATGTTTGAGACTTTGTGTGTGTTTGAGACTGTGTGTGTGTTTGAGACTGTGTGTGTGTGTGTGTGAGTGTGCATTTGAGACTGTGTTAATGTTTGTATGTGCGTGTGATGTTTGAGACTGAGTGTGTGTGTATTTGAGACCGTTTTTGTGTGTGCGTGTGTGTGCTTGAGGCTGTTTGTGTGTGTGTGAGACTGTGTGTAAGTTTGAGACTGTGTGTGTTTGCGCGTTTGAGACTGCGTGTGTGTGTGTGAGAGAGAACGGGTTTGATATTCATGTGTGTGAGATTGAGACTGCATATGTGTGTGTACGTGTGATTGAGAGTGTGTGCGTGCATGTACGTGTGTTTATGCCTGAGACTGTTTGTGTGTGTGTGAGTTTGAGACTGTGTGTGTGTTTGAGACTGCGTCTGTGTGTGTGTGGGTTTGAGACTGCGTGTATGTGTGTGTGATTGAGAGTTTGTGTGCGCGCGTGTGTGTATGATTGAAACTGTGTGTGTGCCTGAGACTGTTTGTGTGTGTGTATGTTTGACATTGTGTGTGTGTGTGTGTGCTTGAGACTGAATGTGTGTTTGAGATGGTTTGTGCGTGTGTATATGTTTGAGACTGTGTGTATGTTTGATCCTGTGTGTGGGTTTGAAACGGTTTCTGTGTGTGTGTATGTTTGGGACTGTGTGTATGTGTGTGTGTGTATGCGTGTTTGAGACTGTGTGTGTGTGTATGTTTGATTCTGTGTGTGTGTTTGAGATGGTTTCTGCGTGAGTGTATGTTTGGGACTGTGTGTGTTTGTGTTTGTGTGTGAGAGTGGGTTTGATATTGCGTGTGTGTGTGAGATTGAGACTGCGTGTGTGTGTGAGATTGAGAGTGTGTGCGTGTGTGTGTGTATGTATGCTTGAGACTGTGTGTGTGTGTGTGCCTGAGACTATTTGTGTGTTTGAGGCTGTTTGTGTGTGTGTTTGAGACTGTATATGCATGTGTGTGTGTGCGTTTGAGACTGTGTGCGCGTTTGAGACTATTTGTGTGTGCGTGTTTGAGACTGTGTGTGTGTGCGCGTTTGAGACTGTTTGTGTGTGTATGTTTGAGACTTTGTGTGTGTGTTTGAAACTGTGTGTGTTTGAGACTGTGTGAATGTGTGTGCGTGTGTATGTTTGAAACTGTATTTGAGACTGTTTATGTGTGTGTGTGTGCTTGAGGCTGTTTGTGTGTGTGACAGACTGCGTGTATGTTTGAGACTGTGTGCGTGCATTTGAGACTGCGCGTGTGTGTGTGTGTGTGTGTGTGTGTGTGTGTGTGCCTGAGACTGTACTTGTGTGTTTGTGGCTGTTTGTGTGTGTGTTTGAGACTGTATGTGCATGTGTGTGTGTGTGCGTTTGAGACTGTGCGCGCATTTGAGACTATTTGTGTGTGCGTGTTTGAGACTCTGTGTGTGTGCGCGTTTGAGACTGCATGTGCACATGCATTTGAGACTGTTTGTGTGTGTGTATGTTTGAGACTGTGTGTGTGTGTGCGTTTGAGACTGTGTGAATTGTGTGCATGTGTATGTTTGAAACTGTGTATTTGAGACTGTTTATGTGTGTGTGTGTGCTTGAGGCTGTTTGTGTGTGTGACAGACTGCATGTATGTTTGAGACTGCGTGCGTGCATTTGAGACTGCGCGTGTGTGTGTGTGTGTGAGAGAGTGGGTTTGATGTTGCGTGTGTGTGTGAGATTGAGATTGTATGTGTGTATGATTGAGAGTGTGTGCGCGCATGTATGTGTGTGTATGCCTGAGAATGTTTGTTTGTGTGTGAGTTTGAGACTATGTAAATGTTTGTGTGTGCGTGTGTATGTTTGAGACTGTGTATTTAAGACCGTTTGTGTGTGTGTGTGCTTGAGGCTGTTTATGTGTGTGTGAGCCTGCGTGTATGTTTGAGACTGTGTGCGCGCGTTTGAGACTGCGTGTGTGTGTGTGTGTGTGTGTGAGAGAGAGAGTGGGTTTGATATTGCGCGTGTGTGTGTGTGTGTGTGTGGTGTGTGTGAGATTGAGATTGTATGTGTGTGTGATTGAGAGTGTATGCACGTATGTATGTGTGTGTAAGCCTGAGACTGGTTGTGCGTTTGAGACTGTGTGTGTTGTTTGAGACTGTGTGCTTGAGACCGTTTGTGTGTGTGTGTGTGTGTGTGTGTGTGTGTGTGTGCTTGAGAGTGTGTGCGTGAGTGATTGAGCACCCTGAGACTAGCAGTAAGCCTGGCACACACGCTATGATCCTCTTACACTCTGTTCATTTTTAATTATTCTTTTTTAACTTAACAATTTATTGTTTTGACATTACTTTAATTTTGCTCAGCAAGTTGGTTCTTTTCTTAATACACAACTTTTTTTTTGCAATTCAGTTTAATATTGCGCCAAACTTTATCTTTCTGAAATTTGCTCATTGGCCCCTTGAATGAGAAAAAATGGAAACGTGGCCCCTCCAAGTGAAAAGGTTGGACAAGCCTGGTCAAATATGTGTGATTAGATACAACTTTGTTTTAATTTTAATGGCCCAATAGCATTTTTGTGCACTAATGTTAGCAGTGTGAGTAAGACCTTATAAGACACTAGAAAAGTTCCTGTTAATGACCACATTTTATGCTTGTGGCGCTTTTAATAATTGCTTGGGAGTTATTCCACAGACCTAGATATTCAAGATCCTCAGCTGAGATGCCATCCTTAATGGCTTCCTTCACAATTAGCCAATCCTTACTGACGGTACAGTTAGACTGAATGCAGGTCTCACTCACAGGAATGTCGTCCAAATACTTCAAGTGTGGGATTAATTTTTTAACCGTCTCCCTGTAGTTACAATTTGAATCCTGGAACGGGTGGGGTAGAAAAAAAGACAATAATTACAACTAATTTCTTCACAAATAATCGACATTCCCAAGACACTCATAAGTGACATTTCTAATGAAAGTTGAAAAATAAAATTCCAAGTAGTCAAAGCTCTTTGCAGATTAATGTTTGATCAATTGTGACAACAACTAACTTTTATAAAGTGCCTGTAACAGTTCAAAAAAAAAATCCCAAGTGCATCGTAGTTGGTACAAGACAAAGAATCAAATGATGAAATTAGTTAGAATGTGCAGATTTTGTGCCATGTTCTAATTAAGCCATGGAGCAGTAATCAACTCAATGCGTAAAGGATACTGTGTACTTAGCCAGTACAAGCCAGCAAGATGCTGACCAGAAAATTCCTCTGGGATAATCCTACTGCACTGATGTAACTTTGCAGAAGTGCACCAGAGGACCTGGCTGTGGAGTTTCTTAATTGTTGTATTCAATTCCCCCAGTCTGTATGAAACTAAGCTGAACTCAATCCCTAGACCAATATGATCTTCTGATGTTAAATTTCAGAAAATTAAATTGTTGGTCCTGTGCATAGGCTTTGTGGACGGGGGCTTAAGCCTTTGTATTTGAATAAAAGTTGCCTTGGCAATAACCAAATTGAAGGAGTATTCGCTTGTTGTATACCCCTCCCATTCTCTTGCCATTTCTGCCGTTCAAAACATAAAATGATCTGCCCTCGAAGGATCAGAACCATCTGCATGCATACCACAACAGCATATAGTTTCTGACTCTAAGGAAAACCCAACACGCATTTGCATAACAGCACAGATACAACAATTTTCATTTACATAATCCCTTTAACATAGTAAAATGGTTCTTGCCATTTCACAGAAGAGTTATCGGACAAATTTTGACACTGAGACACGAAACGAGATATTAGGGCAGTTTACCAAAATCTTGGTCAATGGTTGGTTTTCAGGAGCATCTTAAAAGAGGAGATAAAGGTGAAGAGGTTTAGGGAGGGAATTCCAGAAATTAGGGCCTAGGCATTTGAAGGCATACCGCCAATTGGATAGCAAATTAACGCCAGAATGGAACTGAAATCATCTTTGAACACTGTTAACAACAGCAGGCAAAGTGCATGGCCCCAGATTATTTAGTTAGTGCACAGGATTCAACAATGGTTTCTATTTGGCTGCAAAAATGTTTCTGTAATTGAGCAGTACTCTCTCTGATGTAGTAAAGCATGTCAACCATTTCAGAAATGCAAAGATGGATGCTAAGCAGAAGCAGCACAAGAATTTGAGAGTAAAATCTGAATATATGGCTAGAGGTAGCTTTGAGGAGACACTTGAAAGATAATGAGAGGTGAAAAGAGGTTAAAGGCAGAGTTCCAGGGCCTAGGAATGACAGCTGAAGACTGAAATACTAAAATGTGATTTTTCAATGTATAGATCTATCCCCATTTGTTGAGAAAATAACAAAATTTGAAGATGAAATTGTTTAGCATCAATTTACTTCTCGACAGATGAGATTCTGGGCCACATATTAGCCAATATAAAACATCAACCTTTCACTCCATTGGAATTATGTTATGAACTTTTCTTTGTATAAATTGCCTTTGCTCGATTTGGCTGGAGTTGACATGTCTACTGCTACAGGTTGAGTGGATAGCCTGCTTGTCTTCATTGTAATTGGCTAACAGGAGGCAATAGGTGTTTCCAGGTATGACTTTGCTCCCTTTGCCTACAATGATTCTCTTTCCCCCACCACCACTTCCAAGTAGAGAGTTACTGCAATCTCCAGTTAGTGATGCTCAGATCAGATAAGCAACAGAGTGTGAAACAAGACACATTTGCCCTCTGGTTATGTTTGTTATAGAGTTGATTTTCCAGGCAACTTTTCTTGGTGGAAACATTGAACTTTATTTACAAGACAGCAGCAGCTACATGTGTGCATTTAACTCTATAACTAAAGAAGAACTCCCTACTAGAGGTTCCCCACGCTGCTAACTCATTGGTTTACACAGATCATGTGATCTTACAACACAGGATTATTCTTAAAGCTACTGTCCTATGCTTATCAAAACTATAATTACTACATTCCACCCCCTTTAACTTTTCTGTACATTTTGTATTTATAAGGATATTTATCTCATGACATTACAATATTTACACAGGTCATGAAATTACAAAACAAAAACAGAATTACCTGGAAAAACACAGCAGGTCTGGCAGCATCGGTGGAGAAGAAAAGAGTTGACGTTTCGAGTCCTCATGACCCTTCGACAGAACTAGGTGAATCCCAGGTAGGGGTGAAATATAAGCTGGTTTAAGGTAGGGGGGGGGGAGAGAAGTGGAGGGGGGTGGTGTGCTTGTAGGGACAAACAAGCAGTTATAGAAGCAGATCATCAAAAGATGTCACAGACAACAGAACAAAAGAACACATAGGTGTCGAAGTTGGTGATATTATCTAAACGAATGTGCTAATTAAGAATGGATGGTAGGGCACTCAAGGTACAGCTCTAGTGGGGGTGGGGGTGGGGGGAGCATAAAAGATTTTAAAATATTTAAAAATAATGGAAATAGGTGGGAAAAAGAAAAATCTATATAATTTATTGGAAAAAAACAAAAGGAAGGGGGAAGAAACAGAAAGGGGGTGGGGATGGAGGAGGGAGGTCAAGACCTAAAGTTGTTGAATTCAATATTCAGTCCGGTCCGCAAGAATGACCCAAACCTCCCTGTCGCTTGCCATTTCAACACTCCACCCTGCTCTCTTGCCCACATGTCTGTCCTTGGCTTGCTGCATTGTTCCAGTGAAGCCTAACGCAAACTGGAGGAACAACACCTCATCTTCCGACTAGGCACTTTACAGCCTTCCGGACTGAATATTGAATTCAACAACTTTAGGTCTTGACCTCCCTCCTCCATCCCCACCCCCTTTCTGTTTCTTCCCCCTTCCTTTTGTTTTTTTTCCAATAAATTATATAGATTTTTCTTTTTCCCACCTATTTCCATTATTTTTAAATATTTTAAAATCTTTTATGCTTCCCCCCACCCCCACTAGAGCTGTACCTTGAGTGCCCTACCATCCATTCTTAATTAGCACATTCGTTTAGATAATATCACCAACTTCGACACCTATGTGTTCTTTTGTTCTGTTGTCTGTGACATCTTTTGATGATCTGCTTCTATAACTGCTTGTTTGTCCCTACAACCACACCACCCCCTCCACTTCTCTCCCCCCCCACCTTAAACCAGCTTATATTTCACCCCTTCCTAGGATTCACCTAATTCTGTTGAAGGGTCATGAGGACTCGAAACGTCAACTCTTTTCTTCTCCGCCGATGCTGCCAGACCTGCTGAGTTTTTCCAGGTAATTCTGTTTTTGTTTTGGATTTCCAGCATCCGCAGTTTTTTGTTTTTATCTCATGAAATTACAAGTTCAGTCTTCTGGGTGGTTTCCTGATCTGTGTGGAATGCTGCAGCTCCACAACTTCCGATTTTTTTGAACCACATTCTCTGGAACCACATTAACATCAGGTACCTCATTAGGCACATACAATTCAGTGTCTTTCACTCCAACAGAGACATCGGGCATGTCTATCCTTGGTTGTGCAACTTCAACAGGAACCACAGGTTCAGCAGTGGTTACAGATGGAACATAATTTTGTTGGGGTGTCTCTCTTCTTCTTAAATGATCCACATGCTGACAGGTGATCCGGCCCTCCACTTTCACATGGTATGACAATGGTTCGATCACAGAGCTTACTTTACCAGGTAACCAATTTGGTCCTCCACTGAAATTCCTAACATATACTGCTTTTCCAACAGTAAATTGTTGCTCATGATTTTGTACATCATGAGTTGCTTTTTGGTTCCCTTTGCTTTTCTCCACCTTCCCCTCCAAATTGGGAAGTATCAGACTTAGTCTTGTTTCAAAACGGCATCTCATCAGTAACTTTGCAGGTGTTGCACCTGTTGTAATGTGGGGGGTTGTTCTGTAGTGAAATAAGAAATAAACAAATTTAGTTTCCAATGACTCACCTGTTAGCTTTTTCGTTCCACCTTAAAAGTCTGTACTGCTCTTTCTGCCAGTCCATTCGATGACAGATGGTATGGTGCGGTCTTCACATGGTTGATACCATTTCGGCTGACAAATCTTTGAAATTCAGCATTCGTAAATGCAGCACCATTATCTAGGACGATTATTTTGGCAACCCATGGATAGGAAAGCTTTTGTTTGGTTTTTCTATAGTAGCGCTGACATTGGCGACATAACCTCATAAACGTCTAGCCGTTTGTAATGAGCATCTATAATCAGTAGAAACATGGTTCCAAGAAAAGGTCCGATGTAATCTATGTGCAATCTCACCCAGGGTCTACAGGCCACTCCCATGGGTGTAATGGGGCTGCCACCTGCAACTTTTGTAGCTGTTGGCATCGCGCACAGTGTTTAACCGCCTTCTCAATATCATCGTCCATTCCCAGCCACCAAAGATAACTTCGTGCTATCATCTTCATTCTTGAGATTCCCAGATGGCCACTGTGTAACTCTTCTAAGAGCAATTCCCTTCCTTGTGAAGCAATACTACTTGTGCACCCCATAATAGGATACCATTTTGAGTGTTCATTTTGTGTCTTCGGCTGAAAAATGGCTTCAATTCATCAGAGGCTGGTTCCTGGGACCATCCATGTAACACTTGGTCTCTCACTTAAGACAGGGCTGGATCACGATTTGTCCAGTTTCGTTATTTGTCTGGCACAGACTGGTGAGGAATCCAGGAAATTCATCATTAATACAAGCTCTTTGGGAATTGGGGCATGGTCATTGTTCTCTTGCAAAGGAAGGTGACTTAGGGCATCGGCATTGGTTATATGAATCCTTGGTCTACGCTCAAATGTGTATTCATATGCCTCTAAAATTAGGGCCCATCTTTGAATTCGCACAGAAGCTATGGGAGGGATAGCCTTTTCCTCACTAAACAGACCCAAAAGTGGTTTGTGGTCTGATATGATTGTGAAGTGTCGCCCATGCACATTTTGGTGGAATATTTTTTACACCAAAAATAACCAGCAGGCCTTCCTTTTTGATTGAAAATATCCTTTTCCACCTGTGGTAAGTGTCCTGGATACATAGCTTATTGGCCTCTCTGTACCGTTGTCCATCTTGTGAGATAGCACCGCTCCTGCTCCATAGGGGGACGCATCACAGGTTAGCACCAATTCCTTTGTCGGATCGTAATGCGCTAACAAATTTGAAGAGCGCAAGAGCTGTTTTATTTTCCTGAAGGTTTCTTCTTGGGGTGACTTCCAAACCCAATGTTGGTTTTTCTTTAGTGAATTTGGCAGGGCTAGAACCATTGATAAATTTGGTAGAAATCAGCCATAATAATTTACCATCCCTAAAAATGATTAAGTTCAGAGACGTTCTTAGGTGCAGGTGCCTCTCTTCTCTTCAACAGGGCCATCTTGAGCATCTACCCAGTAGCCCACATAAATCACTTCATTTGCCTGAAAAGTGCACTTATCCTTTAGGCATACTCCTGCTTCTAAAATCATTTCAGGACTTCCTCTAGATTAGCCAAGTGTTCAGTTTCCATGAATCATCATCCAGGTAGACCACAACTTGAGGTAGTCCTTGTAGCAAGCTCTCCATCGTCATTTGAAAAATGGCACAGGCTGAAGAAACACTGAAGGGCAGGCATGTTTACTGATATAACCCTATGTAGGTGTTTATGGTCATAAATTCTCAGGAGGCATCATCCAGTTCCAGCTGATATGCGTGACTCGTGTCAAGCTTTGTATACATTGTCCCTCCTGTGTAGTTTGTTGACCATTAGTTTATAGTCCCCACAGATCCAGATGGTCTGATCCAGTTTTAGGACCGGGTCTAAACGTGCCGCCCACTCTGAGAACTGAACCACTTTTATGGCACCCAGCCTTTCTAGCCGATTCAACTCAGCGTCAACCTTCTCTCTCAGGGCGTGTGGCATCAGTCTTGCTTTCAAGAAGCGAGGAGTTGCTTCTGGGTCCATGCAAATCTTGCCCTGTAGGCCTTTGATTTTTTCCAGTTCATCCTTGAAGACAGTGTCATATCTTTTTAGCAGCTCTCGCAGTTCTCCTGCTCGCAGCTGGAAGATTTATGACCAGTTTAATTTAATCTCTTTCAACCAATCATGACCTAGAAGATTTGGTCTTTCTCCTTCTACCACCATCACTGGTAGCTGTGCTGTTTGGTGTCTATAATAAACAGGTACTCTGGTGATCCCTTTTACCCGGATTTCTTCACCTGTGTACGTTTACAACTTGGCAGAAGTTTGTTCCAAATTTAATTGTTGAGCACCTTTATTTAAATATCTGAAAGTGTATTATTCTACCACAGTAGTAGAAGCACCAGTGTCTACTTCCATTTTTAAGGGTTTACCAGACACTTGAAATGTGACAGTAATTGGCTCTGTTTTCCCAACTTTCATGTTGAATAGGGAATAAATGTCGTAATTGGTTGTTTCTAGCTCTTCCACGCTATATATTTCATTGGACTTCATTTGTTGCCTAGAAACCTGTTTTAATCTCGCTTTACAATGTTTCAATATGTGCCCTATTTTGTGACAAAAGTAACACTCCACCTTCTTAAATTGCCAATTGTTAGGAGCATGATTTTTCCATGTCGGTAAAAATTAGTTTTCGAATTTGCTGCTAAGCTGTTTCCTCTAAAGTTTCGGTAAGCGAGGGCTGTTTCCCGCTTTGCGGCAGAGCCCCGACTTTTCACGCCACTTTTGGCTGGCCGTTCCCACCCAACTAGGAAAACAGTGCCATTTTGCGCAGCTTGAATTGCTTGTGAATCCCTTACAGCGCTTTCTATCACAAGCGCTATTTCTAACACTCTTCAAATCAAGATCCACTTCAGCCAGCAACCTTCACTGACTAGCATCCTCTTGCACACTCAGACCAAATGATCCCTCAGCATATCATTCAGGGTTTCACCAAAATCGCAAAAGTTTGTTAGTTGTTTTAATTTCGCCACTTAGTCTCCAATGGTCTCCCCCGGAGTTCTATTCCGTGAATTGAACCTGAACCCTGCATTGTGACTGAGGGCTTGGGTTGAAAATGTCGCTTAACGAGGCCTACTAATCCACTGTGCTGTGCACTCGTGGGTTCGTATCCCATCCTTTTCACCCATTTGTTATAGAATTGATTTTCTAGGCAACATTTGTTGGTGGAAACATTGAACTTTATTTACAAGACAGTAGCAGCAGCTACATGTGGGCATCTAACTCTATAACTAAAGAAAAGCTCCCTACTGGAGGTTCCTCGCGCTAACTTATTGATTTACACAGATCATGTGATCTTACAACACAGGATTATTCTCAAAGCTACAAACGAGGTTTATCAAAACTATAATTACTACAATAATGGACATTAAGGTATAGCAAGATGTTTCTGAAACTGATAGTGCACAAAAAATCCTAGATAATTTCTCATTTGAATAACTGGGTGGGAGGGTGAGCTGTGAGGAGGATGCAGAGATGCTTCAGTGTGATTTGGACAAGCTGAATGGGCAAATGCAGTATAATGTGGATAAATGTGAGGTTATCCACTTTGGTAGCAAAAACAAGGAGGCAGGTTATTATTGAATGACTATAAATTGAGAGAGGGGAATGTGCAACGGGACCTGGGTGTCCTTGTACACCAAGTCGCTGAAGGTACGCATGCAGGTGCAACAGGTGGTAAAGAAGGTAATGGTATGTTGGCCTTCATGGCGAGAGGATCTGAGTACAGGAACAGGGATGTCTTGCTGCAATTATGCAGGGCCTTGGTGGGACCACAGCTGGAATATTGTGTGCAGTTTTGGTCTCCTTATCTGAGGAAGGATGTACTTGCTATAGAGGGAGCGCAGCGAAGGTTTACCCTACTGATTCCTGGGATGGCAGGACTGACATATGAGGAGAGATTGAGTCGGTTAGGATTATATTCACTGGAGTTCAGAAGAATGAGGGGGGATCTCATAGAAACCTATAAAATTCAAACAGGACTAGACAGGGTGGATGGAGGGAAGATGTTCCCGATGTGGGGGAGTCCAGAACCAGGGGTCATAGTCTGAGGATATGGGGTAGACCATTTAGGACTGAGATGAGGAGAAATTTCTTCACCCAGAGAATGGTGAGCCTGTGGAATTCGCTACCACAGAAAGTAGTTGAGGCCAAAACATTGTATGTTTTCAAGAAGGAGTTAAATTTAGCTCTTGGGGTGAAAGGGATCAAAGGATATGGGGAGAAAGCGAGAGCAGGCTATTGAGTTGGATGATCAACTATGATCATAATGAATGGCAGAGCAGGCTTGAACAGCCAAATGGCCTATTCCTGCTCCTATTTTCTATGTTTCATGGAAACATCATGTAATATTTTACTTCTACTAAATACAGCTGCTAAATAACATGCAGATCTGCAGTTATTTATATACCACAGGCAGCTTTCTCAGGGCAATCTCCTCACATTAGTTGTTTAATTGTCCACCACCATTTTCAACTGGGAGGACTGCAGAGCAGATGCTCTTTTATACTTCTCATTGAACCAGGATTGGTTTGATAGTAATGGTATAGTGAAGGATATGTTGGACCATGAGATTACAGATTATCATGGAATTCAAATTTGCTGCTTATGATGGTCCACAGCACCTCATGGATGCCCAGTTTTGAAGTGTTGGATTTGTTATGAATCAATCCCATTTAACATGGTGATAGTGCCACAAAATATGACAGATGGTGTTGTTAGTGTGAAGAGGGCACTTGGTGCCTGCTGTGCAGTTATCAGCCCTACCAAACTGTCATAAATAGATACATCTCCAACAGGTAGATTGGTGAGGACAAGGTCAGGTAACTTTTTTCCTCATGCTGGTGTTCTAACCACCTGTCACAAGTACAGTCTGGCAACAATGCCAGTAGTGGTGCCACCAAGCCACTTTGTGGAGTTCCACACTCAAGAGTACATTCTGTGTCCTTGCTGCCCTCAGTGCTTCTTCCAAGTATGAAGTCTTCTTCAATATGAAGGAGTACTGATTTATCAGCTGAAAGAGCATGACATATGGCAATCAGCTGGAGATTTCCTTGTCCATTTTTGACTTGATGCCTTGAGAATTCAGAGTCCAGGGTCAATGTTGAGAATGCAGGGTCAATGTTTTAGCGCAGCTCCCTCTAGAAGTATACAACTGTATTGCAACCACTGGTGGGTCTGTCCTGCCAGTGGAACAGGACATACCCAAGGTTAATGATGAAGAAATCTGGGACATTTGCTGCAAGGTATGATTCTGTGAGTATGACTCTGTTAGCCTGTTGCTTGACTCATCTGTGGGACACCTCTCCGAATTCTGGCATATGTCCCCAGATTGAGTGCATCTTAGTTGTGTTTGAAACCTGCGCCTAGGTTGATGCTGGTTAGTCCATCCAGTTTTTATTTTATACTTTGCTGTAGGTTTGGTACATCTAAGTGGTTTGCTATGCCATTTCAAAGGCAGTTAAGAGTCAAAACCACTGCAAAAAATAATAATTCGTATGGACTGCAACAGTACAAGACAGTAGCTCATCATTATATTCTCAAGGGAATTAGCTATGGGCAATAAATGCTGGCCTGGCCAGTGACACCCATGACCCATGAGTGAATAAAAACAATCCCAGCTGCTGTAGTGGGATTTTAACTCATGTTTTTGGATCATTGGTCCAGCCCTCTGGATTACTAGTTCAGTAACACAATCATAACAATTCTGGCAAAGGGCTGATGATCTGAAACATTAACGCTGTTTCTCTTACTACAGATACTGCCAGGGCTGCAGAATATTTCCAGCATTTTCTGTTTTCATACATAACCACTATACTATCATACCATGGCCAGCTTGATCTAAAACAGAAATGCAACCTTTGTATTTTCCTGGCTCAGCTGTTTTCAGATATTTGCTATATCTGTTGTTTCTTAATTCCTTTATAAATGAATTGTCATAGAATTGTGATTCAAATGAAGGTTTGTACTATTTCAGTGACTGACCTTTCCTGAGTCATTAATCTGACCATTCTGATAGCATTGGCTTTTATTGCCAGCTGTGATAAGGAGGAAAAGGTTTTATTGTTCACAAGGGAATAGCTAGTTACTGATCTTCACTTGGTATTCAGTATGCAGCAAAAAACTGATCACTCCATATAAATACAGAAGCTAATAATTAATATATTAAGTTAATAAATTTATTAATTTATATTTTTGTTAATGTTAATTAATAAACACTAAGTTAATTTAAACTAGCTAAATGTATTATTGTTAAAAAGCTAAAAATAAACCAAATGAATTAATTACATAAAACTTGAGTAAATTTAATGGATAAACTAGGTTAGATAGAGATGGCAGTGCAGGAAGTGTTAATTGTACATCAATTTATATGCAGATAGAGGGCATTGATCGGGGTTTTACTTGAGCACATATAAAGGGACGTTTGGGGGGGGTTTCCTGTATGGACTGCTGCTGCACACCCTTCACTTCCTTGCCATCATCAACCATCTGGACATGCCATAGCATCCCGTCCTGCTGTCCAGAGGTGGTGGAGGCCCTCGGTGGAGGGCTCTCTATTTGGGAGTCCTCCCCTTTACCATTGGGAATCTGGCATGGAGGGTGCTGCATGCAGCAGTCCCTTATAACCGTAGGTATGGTGGTTCATGGACTCCCAGGCCGTCTGTTTTTTCTGTGGCTTCGAGGAGTCCATGTACCATGAGTATATAGGTGTGAAACAAAAACAGAAAATGCTGGAAAAACTCAGCAGATCTAACAGCATCTGTGGAGAAAAAAAAAAAGTTAACGATTTGAGTCCTTATGACTCTTCTGTTTTTGTTTCAGATTTCCAGCATCTGCAGTATTTTGCTTTTATCTTAGTATATAGGTCTGGTTGTTTGCACCCCATTTTTAGTTTCCCTAAGGGTTTACTCCTTAAGTTTTGGTTGCACTTCAGCCCCATGCTCCTGATCTTTGGCCAACCAGTGTGGAAAGTGGAGGGCAGGGTGGAGAATCTCCTTGTAAGCCTGCTCCTGGGACTGGCCAAGCTGGCCATCATCAGGTACAGGCAATGGGTGGTTGAGGGGGTCGTCCGCCCTGATAGTCTGCACTTCTTCTGTGGCTATGTTCAGTGTCGGGTGTCCTTAGAGAGGGAGCACGTGGTGTCCACTGGCACAACTGAGGCCTTCCGTGACTGGTGGGCACCGCTAGAGAGTGGCTAGAGTGCTTCCTCACCCAACAAAATGACATTTTGTTTTGATTTGATAAGTTTCCATTAGGATTTAGCCTTTTGTTACAGTGCCCCTTTAAGGGGCGATCACTTTAATTTAATCTGTTAATTTGATTATTTGTTTATTTGATTTCCTCCAAAGAGTATAAAGAGACACTTGAGGGGCTTCCTGTTCGGGCTCCTGCTGCACACCGTTCACTTCCTCGCCCTTGTCAACCATTCCGACATGCTGTGGTGTTCCATCCTGTCTGGAGGTGGCAGGGGCCCACAGTTGAAGGATTCTCTACACGGGAGCCCTTCCCTTTACCATCAGGGATTTGGCATAGAGGGTATTGCATGCAGTAGCCCCGTGCAATAAAAGGTTAAGATGGTTCACGAACTCCCAGGTCACCTGTCTTTTCTGTGACCTTGAGGAGTCCATGTTCCACATCTTTATAGATTGTGCAAGGTTGCAGCCCCTTTTTTAATTATTTGAAGCGGCTGCTCCTCAAATTCTGGTCTCCCTTGTCCCACACTCCTGACGTTTGGTCACCCAGTGCAGAGGGGGTGTGGGCAGCTCAGAGGACCTCCTCATCGGTCTGCTTCTGGGCTTGGCCAAAGTGGCCATTAACAGGTCCAGGCAGTGGGCCGTGGAGGGGGTTGTTAGACCCGACTGTCTGCCCCATTCTGCGGCTATGTTTGCGCCCAGGTGTCCCTGGAGATGGAGCATGCGGTGTCCATCAGCAAGCTTGAGGCCTACCACAGGCGCCGCAGGGCTAGAGTACATTGTCAGCCCAGGGAACAATATTTTAATTTAATTAGATAAGTTTCTTTTAAAGTTTTTGTCCTTTGTTAGACTGCCCTTTTTAGGGGCTGTCACTTTATTAATTATTTTATTGATTTATTTTTTATTTAAAAGGGTAAAAAGGGACACCTGAGGGGTTTCCTGTACACAAGGGCTGCTGTTGCACACTCTTCACTTCCACACCCTTATCAACTAACCGGACAGCCATGGTGTTCCGTCCTAGTGTCCATAGTCGGTGGGGACCCCCAGTGGAGGGCTCCTTATGCAGGAGTCCTCCTCTTAACCATCGGGGATTTGGCGTGGAGGGTATTGCATGCAGCAGTCCCATGCAATAAAAGGTTAAGATAGCTCATGGATTCCCAGGCCCCTGTGCAGTGGAACTCCTTGTAAGCCTGCTCCTGGGCCTGGCCAACATGGCATTTATAGGTCTGATTGCCTGTCCCTCTTCCGTGGTTGCGTTCACGCCCAGGTCTCCCTGGCGAGAGTGCACACAGTTTCCACCGGTATGCTAGAGGCCTTCCAGAACTGGTGGGTGCTACAGGGGTGCATCATCAGTCCTGGAAATAATATTTTAATTTAACTTGTTAAATTTTGCAAGTGTTGTTTCCTTTGAAAGTTTTGCTCTTTGTTACAGTGCCACTTTAAGGGGCTTTCAATTAGTTAATTGGTTTATATTTGTTTATTCGTTTTTTCAAAACAGCATATAATGGGACACTTATTGAACCTGTGGTGTCGTTCAGTTAGGAGTTGTATGCTTCTTTATTCTTGAACTCCAGTCCCCTGGCAATAAAGGCCAACATGTCATTTGTTTTCCTAATTGCTTGCTGCATCTGCATGCTAACTTCTCGTGTTCATTGTACGAGTGCACCCAAGTCTCTCTAAACATCAACATTTATAAGTTTCGCCCCTTTTTAAAAAAGTGAATAATCTCATACTTCCCCACATTATACTCCACCTGCCAACTAGTTGCCCATTGACTTAACCTGCTATATCTCTTTGCAGCCTCTTTGCATCTTCATCACAGCTTGCAATTCCATCTAGCTTTCTAATGTCAGCAATCTCTCTCTTTGTCTAAGTTATTAACATAGATTGTAAATAGCTGAGGCTCCAGCAGCACTCCGCTAGGCACAGCCTGCCAGCTTGAAAATGCTCCATTTATCTCTACTCTCTGCTTCCTGTCCGTTAACCAATCCTCTATCCATAATATATCACTCCCAATTCCATGAGCGCTTATCTTGTGTATTAAACTTTTTGTGGTACCTTATCGAATGCCTACATCGATTGCCCCCCACTTTATCTACCCTACTAACTACATCCTCAGAAAACTCTTAATAAATTTGTCAAACACGATCTCCGCAGATGTTGTCAGACCTGCTGAGTTTTTCCAGGTATTTTTGTTTTTGTTCTAGATTTCCAGCATCCACAGTATTTTGCTTTTATCTTAGTGTTTAGTTTGACTGCCACCTCTCTTCAAGGAATATCTACCTTGAAGAAGTATTGCTCTTCTCTCCGACAGGATTTCCACCTATCTCTTTTGCCCTGTTCATCTTCATTGCTTTCCACTTCTTTCCTGGTGTTTGACAAGGTGTTTACTAAAACTCGCTTTCACA
Organism: Carcharodon carcharias; assembly: GCF_017639515.1. NCBI lineage: Eukaryota > Metazoa > Chordata > Chondrichthyes > Lamniformes > Lamnidae > Carcharodon > Carcharodon carcharias. The sequence goes on along the minus strand of NC_054476.1, from coordinate 37,864,667 downwards.
GCCATATTTCATTCCTCAGTTAAAAGCAAAAAACTACGGATGCTGGAAATCCAAAACAAAAATAAAAATACCTGGAAAAACTCAGCAGGTCTGGCAGCATCTGCGGAGAGGAACACAGTTAATGTTTCGAGTCCGTATGACTCTTCAACAGAACTAAGGAAAAATCAAAAAGAGGTGAAATATAAGCTGATTTAAGGGGCGGGGGGGTGGGACAGGTAGAGCTGGATAGAGGGCCAGTGATAGGTGGAGATAGCCAAAAGATGTCATAGACAAAAGGACAAAGAGGTGTTGAAGGTGGTGATATTATCTAAGGAATGTGCTAATTAAGGGTAGAAAGCAGGACAAGCAAGGTACAGATAGCCCTAGTGGGGGTGGGGTGGGGTGAAGGGAAGGGATTGAAATAGGCTAAAAGGTAGAGATAAAACAATGGATGGAAATACATTTAAAAATAATGGAAATAGGTGGGAAAAGAAAAATCTATATAAATTATTGGGGGAAAAAAAGGAGGATCGGAAAGGAGGTGGGGATGGAGGAGAGAATTAATGATCTAAAATTATTGAACTCAATATTCAGTCCAGAAGGCTATAAAGTGCCTAGTTGGAAGATGAGGTGCTGTTCCACCAGTTTGCGTTGAGCTTCACTGGAACAATGCAACAGGCCAAGGATGGACATGTGGGCATGAGAGCAGGGTGGAGTGTTGAAGTGGCAAGCGACAGGGAGGTCTGGATCATGCTTGCGGACATACCGAAGGTGTTCCGCAAAGCGGTCACCCAGTCTGCGGTTGGTCTCTCCAATGTAGAGGAAACCGCATTGGGAGCAACAAATGCAGTAGACTAAATTGTGGGAAGTGCAAGTGAAATGCTGCTTCACTTGAAAGGAGTGTTTGGGCCCTTGGACGGTGAGGAGAGGGGAAGTAAAGGGGCAGGTGCTGCACCTTCTGCGGTTGCATGGGAAGGTGCCGTGGGAGGGGGTTAAGGTGTAGAGGGTGATGGAGGAGTGGACCAGAGTGTCCAGGAGGGAACGATCCCTGTGGAATGCCACCGGAGGGGGTGGGGGGTGTGAAGGGAAGATGTGTTTGGTGGTGGCATCATGCTGGAGTTGGCGGAAATGGTGGAGGATGATCCTTTGAATGTGGAGGCTGGTGGGGTGATAAGTGAGGACAAGGGGGACCCTATCATGGTTCTGGGAGGGAGAGAAAGGTATGAGGGCGGATGCCTGGGAGATGGGCCGGACACGGTTGAGGGCCCTGTCAACCACCGTGGGTGGAAAACCTCGGTTAAGGAAGAAGGAAGACATGTCAGAGGAACTGTTTTTGAAAGTGGCATCATCAGAACAGATGCGACGGAGGCGAAGGAACTGAGAGAATGGGATGGATTCCTCAGTGACTGTCTCCATCTCTGACTTACCCTACATGGATTCCAACTGAAGTTCCACCCCTCATGTTTCGAACCCACCCAGGACTACAGGTATCTCCGGGACATACAGCGCTTCTCGGACTGCTGTTCTTATCGCATCCTGAGATCCACGCTCAGTGCCATGCGCCGCCATATGAACACACTCGACCTCTCCCTCCAGCAGCACCGACACACCATATTTCTAAGCTGTCCTTGCCCCAAATTTCATTTTATTCTTTGTCTCATCTGACGCCTCAACAAGAAACTTTGTCTCTTTCTTTCAGATGCAAAGGAATGCAAGCTCCAACAACTCATCGACACCAACGCCCATCCAGGACCCTCCAACCCTGCCCGTCCCTCTGTCCCCGTCCCATCTTCCAATCCCAGCCCCGGCCGTGTATTCACCATACCCTCTAACCTTCCCCTCTCTGATGCTGAATGTTGAGTGCTCAGCAAAGGACACAGTTTCATACCCTTATGTCCTCACCTCAATGAACTTTGGGCTCGTCACGATGCTGAACTCTTCTTCTGCCGTCTTCGTCTCCGAGCTCACTTCTTTGGGCAGGAGTCCTCTCCCCATTCAACGGATCCTTTTACCCGCCTCCAATATTTTCCCTCCACCTGGACCCCTCCCTCTGGATTTTTACCTGCTCTTGATCTTTTCATTGAGAACTGTCGGCGTGACATCAGTCGTCTCAATTTCTCTGCTCCTCTCACCCACTCTAACCTGTCTCTTTCTGAACTTGCCGCACTCCGTTCTCTCAGGTCCAACCCTGACTTTGTCATCAAACTCTCTGTTGCTGTCTGGTGCACTGACCTCTACCTCGCAGAGGCTGAGCGTCAACTCGCAGACACTTCCTCCTACCTCCCCTGGACAGTGACCCCACCACTGAACATCAAGCCATTGTTTCCAGGACTGTCACTGACCTCATCTCCTCTGGAGATCTTCCCTCCACAGCTTCCAACCTCATAGTCTCCCAACCTCGGACAGCCCGTTTCTATCTCCTACCCAAAATCCACAAACAGGACGGTCCTGGCAGACCGTTCATGTCAGCCTGTTCCTGCCCCATGGAACTCATTTCTTGCTATCTTGACTCCCTTCTCTCTCCCCTTGTCCAGTCTCTTCCCACCTACATCCGCGATTCCTTTCATGCCCTACATCATATCAACAATTTCCAGTTCCCTGGCCCAACCACCTCCTCTTCACCATGGATGTCCAATCCCTCTACCCCTCCATCCCCCACCGGGATGGTCTGAGGGCTCTCCGCTTCTTCCTCAAACAGAGGCCCGAACAATCCCCATCCGCCACCACTCTCCTCTGTCTGGTTGAACTTGTTCTCTCACTGAACAATTTCTCCTTAAACTCATCTCACTTCCTCCAAATAAAAAGTGTGGCTATGGGTACCCGCATGGACCCCAGTTATGCCTGTCTCTTTATGGGGTATGTGGAATATTCCTTGTTCCAGTCCTACTCAGGCCCCCTCCCACAACTCTTTCTCCGGTACATTGATGACTGCTTCGGTGCTGCTTCATGCTCTCGTCTGGATCTGGAAAAATTTATTAATTTTGCTTCCAATTTCCACCCCTCCATCATTTTCACGTGGTCCATCACTGTCACTTCCCTTCCCTTCCTTGACCTCTCTATCTCAATTTCTGATGATAGACTGTCCATCAATATTCATTACAAGACTACCGACTTCCACAGCTACCTCGACTACAGCTCCTCACACCCTGCTTCCTGTAAGGACTCCATCCTATTCTCTCAGTGCCTTCACCTCCATCGCATCTGTTCTGATGATGCCACTTTCCAAAACAGTTTCTCTGACATGACTTCCTTAACCGAGGTTTTCCACCCACGGTGGTTGACAGGGCCCTCAACCGTGTCCGGCCCATCTCCCCCGCATCCACCCTCACACCTCCTCTCCCTCCCAGAACCATGATAGGGTCCACCCTGTCCTCACTTATCACCCCACTAGCCTCCGTGTTCATAGGATCATCCTCCGCCATTTCCACCAAGTCCAGCATGATGCAACTACCAAACACACCTTCCCTTCAACACCCCCCCTGGCGGCTTTCCACAGGGATTGTTCCCCCCAGGACACCCTGGTCCACTCCTCCATCACCCCCTACACCTCCCCATGCAACCGCAGAAGGTGCAACACCTGTCCCTTTACTTCCCCCCTCCTCACCGTCCAAGGGCCCAAACACTCCTTTCAAGTGAAGCAGCATTTCACTTGCACTTCCCTCAATTTAGTCTACTGCATTCTTTGCTCCCAATGTGGTCTCCTCCACGTTGGAGAGACCAAACGCAGACTGGGTGACCGCTTTGCGGAACACCTTTGGTCTGTCCGCAAGCATGACCCAGACCTCCCTGTCGCTTGCCATTTCAACACACCATCCTGCTCTCACGCCCACATGTCTGTCCTTGGCCTGCTGCAATGTTCCAGTGAAGCTTAACGCAAACTGGTGGAAAAGCATCTCATCTTCTGACTAGGCACTCTATAGCCTTCCGGATTCAATATTGAGTTCAACAATTTCAGATCATGAACTCTCTCCTCCATCCCCAACCCCTTTCCGACTCCCCTTTTTCCAATAGTTTATTTATTTATTACAGCTATTTTTTTCTCTTCTCTCCTATTTTTAAATTTATTTCGATCTATTGTTTCATCTCCACGTTTTAGCCCATTTTGAGTCCTTCCCCCCCAGCCCACTCGCACTCGGGCCATCTGCCACTAGCTTGCTTCTCTTAATATCCCCATTAGCACATCTTTTAGATAATATCACCACCGTCAACACCCCTTTGTCCTTTTATCTATGACGTGTTTGGCAGTCTGTTCTTGGCCTTACCTATCACTGGCCCCCTATCACGCTCTCCTGTCCCACCCCCTTCTACTAGCTTATATTTCATCTCACTTCTATATGTCTTAGTTCTGATGAAGGGTCATACGGACTTGAAACGTCAACTGTATCCCTCTCCGCAGATGCTGTCAGACCTCCTGAGTTTTCCCAGGCATTTTTGATTTTGTTGTCCTTTCATTAAAACTATGTTGACTTTGTATGATTTTCTAAGTGCGTTGCTAAGACTTCCTTAGTAGTAGATTCTAGCACTTTCCTGATGACAATGTCAGGCTAACAGGCCTGTATTTCTCTGTTTTCTCTCTCCCATCTTTCTTGAATGGCAATAAGATTCAATTGCATTACTGGAGGAGTGCATAACTGCTGCGTTTAGGATAAGATTTCACACCAGGGCCCTCTCTTTTTGTTCTGTATTAAATATAGTGAAGGAAAGGAACAATCCTGAGGTTAGCCCTGGATTATCTGTACAGAGCAGTCAAATTTGAATTTGATTGAAATGCTTTCTCTGGCGCTAGGCCATCACCACACAAAACAAATAACTAGCCATTCATCTCATGTGCTGTTTGTAGGAATCTTGCATTTTTGTGTCTTCAAAAGTAATTCTTTAGATGATGTGTATTTTGAGACATTGGGGAAATTATATGGTTCTAAATATATAAAGTTATTTCTTATCTGTAGTACCACACGACATCTCAATAATTTATGGGGTACCATGTATCTATTAATCTAAGATCTTTTTAAAACTCATATGCTGGATAAGTAATTGAAGGGAAAAATTTGCAGGGTTATGGGGGAAGTGCAGGGGAGTAGAACTAATCAGATAGCTCTTTCACAGAGACAGAACAGGCACAATGGGCCAAATAGCTTCCTTCTGTGTTGAATTGTACAATGGTACTATGAAAATAAACATCAAACAATGGCAGTGAAAGGTATGGGCCTGGGGGGACAACAATCTATTCGAGAATCTTGGGGAGAATTTTCCTCCCCATCGGGGAGGGGGTGGGGGGGTTGTGTGGGGGCGAGCGCAAACCTGATTGGCGCCCCCAATTGGGTCCGTGCTGCCATTTTACAGAGGTGCCTCAAGGAGATTAGTTTAAGGTTTAAAAAGTTAAATAAAGAAAAGAAAATATTTTAAGACATGTCCCGTCATGTGACAGTGAGCTGGGATATGTCAAGGAACATTAATGAAAAAATTTATTTAATTTATAAACCCTTTATGAAACCTCATCCCGCCCATGGATAGAATTCCATGAAAAACGTGAAGGCTGCCTGGGCTCTTCGCCTGCCCGCCAACCTTGAGGTTGAACGGACAGCTCTGTTAATAACTTTAATCGATATTTAAATGGCCTTAATAGACCTTTGACAGTTCAGCGGGCACACAGTCGACTCGGCTGGGCGCCCGCTGAACTGCAAATCTAAATGACGTGCGGTGATAGCCTCGGCGAGTGGGCCCCGTCCCACGCTCGCCTAGCCAAAAATTTTGGCCTTGGAAAGGAAATGGAAGGTTGGAGATGGGGTGTATTTGGTGAGGACAAGGGAGTTAAGAGTGGGATTTGGAAGAAGGGGTGATGATGACAGTTTTGAAAATGAGAGGGGCAGTAACTGAGGAGAGGTGATCATTTATGATATCAATTATGATGGGAAATTGGATTAGTTGGAATGTGATGTGGACTAGAAGTAAGATTTTTGACAGTTCCAAATAAAATCCTTAGTATTGAAACACATAGCGCATATTAATTTTTCTGTTTTTTATTCTTTCACGGGATGTGCATATCACTAGCAAGGAAAGTCTTTGTTGCCCATCTAATTGTCTAAGAAGGTAGTGATGAGATACCTTCCTGAACCCCTGCACGCCTTGTGGTGCAGGTAAACCCACAGGCAGTTTGGGAGGGAGTTCTGGGTTTTTGACTCAATGACAATGAAGGAATGATGATCTAGTTCCAAATCAAGATAGTGTGTGGCTTGGAGGGGAATTTACAGTTGGTGGTGCTCCCATGCGTCTGCTGCAACTTGTTCTTCTAGGTGGTAGAAGTAGTGGGTTTTGAAGGTGCTGTCGAAAGAGTCTAGGCAAGTTGCTGCAGTGCAGCTTGTATGGTGGTACACACTGCAGCCACTGTGCACCACTGGTGGTGGAGGGAGTGAATGTTTAAGGTAGTGGATCAGCTGCTGATCAAGTGGGCTACTTTGACCTGGATGGTGTTGACCTGGAGCTTTTTGAGTAGCGTTGGAGCTGCACTCATCCTGACACTAATAACTTAAAATTCAACTGGAGCTGGAATTTATTCTGTATTTCCAGCTGCTCTACTTCAGACTGGGCCAAATTTACCATATACCAATTGTTTCCTAGATTGCAAGCAAGCTACTGATAATCATCAGCACACTTCTATAAAACTACCGAAAACTACAGAAGGGAGGTTTTCTGCTTCCACAGATTTGGAAATGATACAACCTATCCTGTGGCTTTTCAACCAATAATTTCAAGAAAATCAATGGAGGGCTGTCAAATTTCACAATATGGGCTCCTGGCAGGTATTGGGAGCACTGGAACAGAAAATCTCCCCCAGTATGTCAATCATCATTACACAAGCTTGAGCCTTGTGCACGGCCACCTTGTAACAATTACAAGCTAAGTAAAACATCCGAGAAATGACCCAGATGTACAAATGTACTTTAACCTTGGCTCACTCCCACGATAGCTTAGACTTTTGGTGAGCCTTAGTTAAAACTGTAAGGAAAGTTTTACAGAAAAACTCGCAAGTTTAGGTCTATATCAATTAAGGGGAGGCAATGGCTAGTTGTATTGTTGCTGCACTGGTAATCTAGAGACCCAGGGTAATGCTTTAGGGACCCGGGTTTGAATCCCATCACGACAGATGGGGAATTTGAATTCAATTTTAAAAAATCTGGAATTAAAAGGCTAATAATGACCATGAAACCATTGTTGATTGTCATAAAAAACCCATCTGATTCACTAATGTCCTTTAGGGAAGGAAATCTACTGTCCTTACCTGATCTGGCCTACATGTGACTCTAGACCCATAGCAATGTGGTTGACTTTTAAATGCCCTCTGAACAAGGGCAGTTGGGGATGGGCAACAAATGCTGTCCTAGCCAGTGATTCCCACATCCCATGAGTGAATACAAAATAATTTGAGTCAGCAACATTCCATATTAGGCTGAATCTTCCTTGGAGTGGCAATCACCATCGGATTGTCACTCCCCTCCATTCACTTCAGACTGGAGCTGCAAATATCTCATCCGGATTTGCGACCCAAACCTGCTGAGAAATGTGCAGCATAGCTGCTCCTCGTGTCCCTCCAGTGAAGAGCAGGATTGTCAAGAAGTGAAGCCACGTTCCCTTTTTACGGCACTATGAGGGGGAAGAGGAAGAGGGGAGGGAGAGGAGGGGGAGAGGAAGAGGAGAGGGGAGCGAGGAAGAAGGGGGAAGGGGGGGAAGAGGGGGGAGGGGGAAGAGGGGGGAGGGGTGAGCATCATCCGGGTGGGTAAACATTTCTGTGGGTTCTGAAGTGCTTTGATACGACAGCTGATTTACTTAAGAGTTTCGCTGGTTTTATACCTGCTATGAAAAACTCAGTAAATCCACGTAAAAATCAAAGCAAATCACAGAGCAATCCAGGCAGGGTATAACCAGCAAGCGGAAGTTTAAATTTCTCACATTAAGTACTGGGAATGTACTTACTTCGGGACTTCCTATGGGTCCCATGCCTATCTTTAGGAGTACCTCTGATCTCTGACTGTCTGGAGACCGGAAGATCTGGGCCAAAAATAAAGGCAGGAGCTGTGTTTAGTTACTTCACGTTATCATCTGACTTATAACAGTAAAATTGGCAGGAGCCTGGCAGCACCAGTAACGAGGATTTAATTGTGGGCCAGATGGTAGCAGGTGTGAATTCCTAAACTGCCTGTCTGCTGCCTCTTGTAGATGGCTGGGTGGATGCTGGGGAGATAGCTTGCGCTGCTTGAATTGCAATTTGCAGCAAACAACAGCAGAGAAGCAATAACATTGAGGAAAAAGTACCATTTTCTTTTAGTAGAAAACACACACAGACACACAATGTTTCTCAATTGAAGTCTGTTAGCCCATTCTGAGGAAATTAACAAAAATAAACCACAAACAGAGACTGAAGCTAAATTTTCAGAGCCTAGCGGTGTTTAGTATATGTACAGACTTTTGTTGATTGGAGAAAAATTTCAGCTCACTTGCTACTTAATGTTTTTGAGAATACTCAAATAAAAAGTTCCCAAATGCAAACTTTTAGAGATTTCATTGAAAATACTCTAGACAGGTAGTGTTGCAAAATTTTTTGCCACCAGAATATTATGTCACTAAAATAATTCCTAGTGACTTTACCCACTAAATTTACCCATGATTAGTTACATTAGAAGCACCAGTTTAAGCTGAAGTACTCCATCTAATTCGAGCAGAAATAGCTGTACTTAGGGTCACTAAAAATTTAAGGGCAGATTGGGTTTACAGAGCTGGGAGCAATCCTGGACTAAATCACCCACTAATGTAATACACAAGTGAGACATTGAATTAGAGTGAACAACTCTGGCGTGGAGTGAGTACCGGCCAGCGCAGATATGATGGACCAAATAACCTCCTCCTGTGCATGGGATATCTCAATATCTCAGAATCATATAATAGTACAGAACGAGACCATCCAGCCCAACAAGTCTTTGACAGCTCTTTCAAATCTGGTAAGTCCCACTTCCTCACTCTTTCCCCATAACTCTGGAATGTTTCCCCTCCCAAGCACCTATGCAATCTTCCCTCAAAAGCTACTCTTGAATCCACTTTCGCCACCTCATCAGGCAGTGAATTCTGAATCTTAACTACTTGCCAAGTAAAAACATTGTTCCTCATGTTGCCTCCAGTTCTCTTGTTGATCCCTTAAATCCATGGCCTCTGGTTATTGATCCTTCAACCATTATAAACAGTTTCTCTTATTTAGTTTATCTAAGCCTTTTTGGATTTTAAACAGTTATATTCTGTATGCACAGGTCCAGCTATGCAGAGTAACTCTCAGTGGGGAAAATCCAGTTCACACGGTTGCATTCAGTGTTGACTGGCCAAGTTTAGTACAGTTGCATTCAGTGAAGTCAGGTCCAGGTCTGCATGGTCATATTCTGTGTTAAAGGTTCCATTTCAGCATGCTTACATTCAGACCTGACAGGTCCAGTTTCTGCATTGTTACATTCGATGTAGACAGGCCCTCTTCAGAATGGTTTCTTCCCATGTGAACCTGACCAGGTCAGAGTGGTTATATTTAGTGTGCATGTGACTAGTCCTTCACAATTACATTCAGCATGCTCTGATCTTGTTCTGTGGTTTCTTTCAATGGGGCCTGGTCTAGCTCAGCAGGTTACATTTATTGTGGAACCATTCTGCTGCCACCATAACATTGAGTATGCACAGATGCACCTTTATATTAAGTGTGGACAGGTCCAGTACAACGTGGTTACCTTCTCTGTCAACAGGTTCAGTACAACACCTTTACATTCAGTATGCACAGGTTCAGTTCAGCACAGTTATATCAGTTATTCCTCGATTACCCTTAAATTCTGTCCCTTAGTGTAAAGGTACATCGATCAGCTAATCCTCCATCATCCAGGCAATCTCCTGTTCGACAAATGCCTGGGGCAAGGTAAAGGTACCTAAAAGATAATTTTCTAATACATGAATATTCTGTTCCATTCACTAAACATCTGTGCCCTGGTAAAGTTAAATAAGATCACAAGAACATAAAAACAGGAGCAGGCGGTAATATAGTCCCTCCACCCAGCTTCGCCATTTAATAAAATCATGGTTCATTTTCTACTTTAGCATCACATATCCATATCCCTCAATTCCCTTTGAGTCCCAAATACCTATTGATATCAGACTTGAATATATTCAAGGATTGAGTATCCACAGCTCTCTGGAGTAGAGGATTCTGAAGATTCATAATCCTTTGAGTCAAGATATTTCTCCTCATCTCTGTCCTAAATAGATGAGCTCTTATCCTAAGACTACGCTCTCTTTTCTAGACTCTGCAGCCAGGGCAAACACCTCATCAGCATCTACCCTATCACGCCACTTCAGAATTTAATGAGTTTTAGTCAGGTCTCATTCTTCTAAACTCCATGGACCATAGACCCATTCTGCTCAATGCTGCCTGATAGAACAACTCTCTGATCCCAGAAATCAACTTAGTGAACCTTGATTTCACCTCTCTAAAGCAATATATCCCTCTTTAAGGATGGAGACGAAATAGTACATGGTATTCCAGATGTGGCCTTACCAAAGCCATGTACAATTGCAGAAAATCTTCCTTATTTTTACACTCCAACTTCCTTGCAATAAAGGCCAACAGACAATTTGCTTTCCTATTTGCTTATGGTACCTGCATGATATCTTTCAGTGTTTCTTGTGCAAGGCCATCCAAGCTCCTCTGACATGAACCAATAATTGTTTCCCAGCATTTAAAAATATTGTTTTTTTTATTCTTCTTATTAAAGTGAAAAAAATCATACTTGCCCACATTATACTCCATCTGCTATCTTCTTGCCCCCTCTCTTAACCGGTCTATAATCTCTTTGCAGTCTCTTTGTGTCTTCCTCACAGCTAACTTTCCCACTTAGCTTTGTATTGTAAACAAACATGGACACAATGCACTCTGTCCTTTAATCTAAGTTATTAATACAGATTACAAATATCTGAGACCCTGCATTGATCCTTGTGGCACTCTACGAGTAACAGCCTGCCAACATGAAATTGGCACATTTATTCCTAACCTTTGTTTTCTGATGTTTAACTAATCCTCTATCCCTTGGTAATATATTACCCTCAATACAATGAACCCTTGTTTTGTAAGCACTCAAGACATTTTAAAACAGTTTTAAAACAGTCTGAGTTAGAGAAAACAGTTAGGAGTAAAGAAAGAAGTTAAACAGAATCATAACAAAAGAGAAAGAAATAGGTGGGAAAAGGCAACTAGATTTTGTTTCCAGTTTGTGTGTGTGAGAGAGTGTGAGGAAGTGTCCTGATCGGTGAATTTTACACCGTCTTAAAAGAGTGTGTTTTGTTTGTTTTCAGTGCAAGCATCACTCACTCATTCACTGATGGATCACTGTTTAACCCATTGTAGTTAATATCATGTGTTGCTCTCATTTTGTTAAGTATTTATCCTATGTATGCATTCATGTGCATTATTTCTCTGAAAATTGAGTCATAATTTTGGTTCTGAACTAGAGGAACATGTATGCCTTGGGCTCAAGACCACAGGAATATAACACAACCTTTGACAATTTGAGTTCATGACCTATTACAGGGATCAATAGAACTGTGACAAAGGTAAATTTTCCCTTCTGACCTGTCTGTAGCTTTGACACAGTTGACACACCATCCTCCTCCAATGCCTCTCCACCGTCGTCCAGCTAGGTGGTCATGAAAAGTTGTATGAATGCAAATCTTGCTTTTTTTTCTTTTAAGGTACTATATAAATATAAGTTGTTGTTGTAATAAGACACAGATCTCATTTGGATCCAAGGTTCTGCACATGCTGGTCCAATAGTCAATAATAGGCACTGGAAGCATCCATCAACATCTCGTGGAGGCTGTTGGACTAGATCTTCCAAAATGTTTCAAGGAGGTGGTCTGATTATTGTGGTGACTAAAAAGCCTAAGTCACAGTGCTTCATGTTCTCAGTAATCGTTGCTCTGTGAAACCCATCAAGCCATCAGCATCCATTAAAGAAATGCAAAAGCAAAATACTGCAGATGCTGGAAATCTCAAATAAAAACTGAAAATGCTGGAAATACTCAGAAGCTGTGGTAAGAGAAACAGAGTTAACTTTTCAGGTCGTTAGAACTGGCTCTCTCTCACCTGAAACTGCCTGACCTGCTGAGTATTTCCAGCATTTTTTGCTTTTGTTCCATTAAAAAAATATTGAAAATTTACTACGTGTTTATGGTGGATTGTAGCACTTTACTCCCAAAGAACAGCAGACATGGATAGCACTTATCTAGCTCAAACAGTGATGTAAAGTGTCAGTCTGAAGAGGGTCCCTTTCTCATTACATTAAGGCAGCTGCCATTAATACAGCATAATTGCTTCAGTATTTCTGTGCTATTGTATGACTGCTTAGAAGACAATAAACATGGACTTCATTGAATATTAAAGCGACATGATGTCACAGAAAATTATAATTATCAATGGAGTGCTTCTCGGTGCTTAATGGAAGATACAGGAGTCTGTGGAGCATCACTCCCTTCATTCAACAGCTGAGATGCATGGGCAGAAAGGTAAAACAAATACCCTTCCAGCTAAATTAGAACTGTTTTTTTTAAACTCGATCACTTGTGTGTTTGGTTAGGGTTGGGATCACTGCTCTCAATAATATATTGATTAAACCTCCTGTGGTGTTCCAATTGGGAGTCAAGACAACATGTTGTCTTTAGGTGGAGGAAAGCTAGAGGGTAAAGGATAATTGCACCAAGGTCCTTATGTTAAAACAAAACATTCTTATTTTATATATTTTTAATAATATTTCTAGGATATTTTTTGAAAGTGAATGCTGAGTGTTTTGACACTTTGCTGCTCAAAGGAATTGCGAGCAAAACATTTTAGGGCATCCTGGGGCTATGAAAAGCATCATGTAAATGCACATCTGTCTGGCCTTCTGATGTTTTAGTAAACAAACATGGACTTGTGGTGCAGTTTGATACCTGCAGATGTTTAGGTCTTTCTGTAGTTTCTTGTCTATTTAACATGACTTATCTTTCGCCACCAATTATGTAGCATCTTTGTTCCTGAATCCAAGTTGTTTATGTGGAGCAGAAACAGTTTGGATGTGAAACCAATCCACTAGTGTGCCTCCCCAGCCTGACTTCAGTAGCCTCTCCTTCCTGGCTTTCAGCCAATCCCTTGTCCACTTCCATAGGATATCCAACTACCTTAGGCCATTATAGCAGCCTTTGATATGAGGTGCATCCCAAGATGCACCACCACCTCAAATAAACAGTCACTAAAGTTGAGGAAGGTTCTCCCCTTTCTGATATCAAATTGATATTTACATTCAAGCCATCCTCAGGTTCATTCCAATACCCAGTTCCATTGTTTTGCCCATTATTGGTGTGAGACAAATGAGTCTGCAGTTGCCCTGTTTTGTTTTGTCCCCCTTTGTAAAACAGGTACCATGTTGACTTGTTCCAGGACACTGAAGCTTCTCCTGTATTTAAACACTACTTTGAATATTAAGACCTAATGATAAAAACGACTAATTCTAATAACTGAACATTGTTGGCAATTTGAAGATCAGCTTCCAGAAATACATGATGTGAAACAAAAACAGAATTACCTGGAAAAACTCAGCAGGTCTGGCAGCATCGGCGGAGAAGAAAAGAGTTGACGTTTCGAGTCCTCATGACCCTTCGACAGAACTTGAGTTCGAGTCCAAGAAAGAGTTGAAATATAAGCTAGTTTAAGGTGTGTGGGGGGGGCGGAGAGAGAGAGAGAGAGAGAGAGAAGTGGAGGGGGTTGGTGTGGTTGTAGGGACAAACAAGCAGTGATAGAAGCAGATCATCAAAAGATGTCACCAACAATAGAACAAAAGAACACATAGGTGTTAAAGTTGGTGATATTATCTAAACGAATGTGCTAATTAAGAATGAATCACCTCAATGAATTTCGGGCTTGGCATGATGCTGAACTCTTCTTCCGCCGTCTTCGTCTCCGGGCTCACTTCTTTGGGCAGGAGTCCTCTCTCCATTCAACGGATCCTTTCATCCACCTCCAATATTCTCCCTCCACCTGGACCCCTCCCTCTGGATTCTTACCTTCTCTTGATCTTTTCATTGAGAACTGTCGGCGCGACATTAGTCGTCTCAATTTCTCTGCTGCTCTCACCCATTCAAACCTGTCTCTCTCTGAACTTACTGCACTCCATTCTCTCAGGTCCAACCCTGACATTGTCATCAAACCTGCTGACAAGGGTGGTGCTGTTGTTGTCTGGCGCACTGACCTCTACCACGCGGAGGCTGAGCATCAACTCGCAGACACTTCCTCCTACCTCTCCCTGGACCATGACCCCACCACTGAACATCAAGCCATTGTTTCCAGGACTGTCACTGACCTCATCTCCTCTGGGGATCTTCCTCCCACAGCTTCCAACCTGATAGTCGTCCAACCTCGGACAGCCCGCTTCTATCTCCTACCCAAAATCCACAAACAGAACTGCCCCGGTAGACCGATCGTCTCAGCTTGCTCCTGCCCCACAGAACTCATTTCTCGTTACCTTGACTCCCTTCTCTCTCCCCTTGTCCAGTCCCTTCCCACCTACATCCATGATTTCTCTGACACCTTACGTCACATCAACAATTTCCAGTTCCCTGGCCCCAACCGCTTCCTCTTCACCATGGACGTCCAATCCCTCTACACCCCCATCCCCCACCAGGATGGTCTGAGGTCCTTAGCTTCTTCCTCGAACAGAGGCCCGAACAATCCCCATCCACCACTACTCTCCTCCGTCTGGCTGAACTTGTTCTCACACTGAACAATTTCTCCTTCAACTCCTCTCACTTCCTCCAAATAAAAGGTGTGGCTATGGGTACCCGCATGGGCCCCAGCTATGCCTGTCTCTTTATGCGGTATGTGGAACATTCCTTGTTCCAGTCCTACTCTGGCCCCCTTCCACAACACTTTCTCTGGTACATCGATGATTACTTCGGTGCCGCTTCATGCTCTCGTCGGGACTTGGAAAAATTTATTAATTTTGCTTCCAATCTCCACCCCTCCATCATTTTCACGTGGTCCATCTCTGACACTTCCCTTCCCTTCCTTGACCTCTCTGTCTCAATCTCTGGTGATAGACTGTCCACCAATATCCATTACAAACCCACCGACTCCCACGGCTACCTCAACTACAGCTCCTCACACCCCGCTTCCTGTAAGGACTCCATCCCATTCTCTCAGTTCCTTCGCCTCCGTCGCATCTGTTCCGATGATGCTACCTTCAAAAACAGCTCCTCTGACATGTCCTCCTTCTTCCTTAACCGAGGTTTTCCACCCACGGTCGTTGACAGGGCCCTCAACCGTGTTCAGCCCATCTCCCGCGCATCCGCCCTCACGCCTTCTCCTCCCTCCCAGAAACATGATAGGGTCCCCCTTGTCCTCACTTATCACCCCATCAGCCTCCGCATTCAAATGATCATCCTCCGCCATTTCCGCCAACTCCAGCATGATGCTACCACCAAACACATCTTCCCTTCACCCCCCCTATCGGCATTCCGTAGGGATCGCTCCCTCCGGGACACCCTGGTCCACTCCTCCATCACCCCCTACTCCTCAACCCCCTCCTATGGCACCACCCCATGCCCACGCAAAAGATGCAACACCTGCCCCTTCACTTCCTCTCTCCTCACCATCCAAGGGCCCAAACACTCCTTTTAAGTGAAGCAGCATTTCACTTGCATTTCCCCCAACTTAGTCTACTGCATTCGTTGCTCCCAATGTGGTCTCCTCTACATTGGAGAGACCAAACGTAAACTGGGCGACCGCTTTGCAGAACACCTGCGGTCTGTCCGCAAGAATGACCCAAACCTCCCTGTCGCTTGCCATTTTAACACTCCACCCTGCTCTCTTGCCCACATGTCTGTCCTTGGCTTGCTGCATCGTTCCAGTGAAGCCGAACGCAAACTGGAGGAACACCACCTCATCTACTGACTAGGCACTTTACAGCCTTCCAGACTGAATATTGAATTCAACAACTTTAGGTCTTGAGCTCCCTCCTCCATCCCCACCCCCTTTCTGTTTCTCCCTTCCTTTTGTTTTTTTTCCAATAAATTATATAGATTTTTCTTTTCCCACCTATTTCCATTATTTTTAAATATTTTTAAATCTTTTATGCTCTCCCCACCCCCACTAGAGCTATACCTTGAGTGCCCTACCATCCATTCTTAATTAGCACATTCGTTTAGATAATATCACCAACTTTAACACCTATGTGTTCTTTTGTTCTATTGTTGGTGACATCTTTTGATGATCTGCTTCTATCACAGCTTGTTTGTCCCTACAACCACACGAACCCCCTCCACTTCTCTCTCTCTCTCTCTCCGACCCTCCACACACCTTAAAACAGCTTATATTTCAACTCTTTCTTGGACTCGAACTCAAGTTCTGTCGAAGGGTCATGAGGACTCGAAACGTCAACTCTTTTCTTCTCCGCCGATGCTGCCAGACCTGCTGAGTTTTTCCAGGTAATTCTGTTTTTGTTTTGGATTTCCAGCATCCGCAGTTTTTTTGTTTTTATAATACATGATGTACATCTGTTCTAGGGGTTAGAAGGCTATTACTTCAGTAATTCAAATGGCATCATAAATCCACAAGAGTAACACTTGAGCGAGTGACCTGCATTTATATCGCCTATATTTTAGTGAGATTATTGAGAGTCACATTAGCAGATGAATACATTTTTTGTTTGTATGAAAATCCTCTTGCTTTAGAATAAACTGGTCTATGCTGGTGTTTATGATCCATATGAGCCTTCTTCCACCCTGCTTCATCTAACCCTATTCGATCAACCTTCCATTCCTTTCTCCCTCATATACTGTCTTGAGCTTCCCCTTAAATGCATCTATACAATTCCCCTCAATCGCTTCTTGTGATAGTGAGTTCCACATTCTATCCATTCTTTGGTAAAGAAGTTTCTCCTGAATTCTCTATTGGATTCGTTAGTGACTATCTTGTATACAGCGAAGGCTGTGGACTTTAATGACATCCTGCCTGTAATACTGAAGATGTGCTCCAGAATTAGTCATGTTCTTAACAAAGTTGTTCCAGCACAGCCACAGGCATGTACCCAACAATATGGAAAATTTCCCAGGCGTATCCTGTCCACAAAAAGTAGGACAAATCCAAGCTGGCCAATTCCCACCTCATCAGTCTATTCTCAATCAGCAAAGTGATGGAAGGTGTGATTGACAGTGGTTTCAGGTGACAGTTACTCAGCAACAACCTGCTCTCTGATGCCCAGTTTGCATTCCGCCAGGGACACTCTGCTCCAGACCTCATTGCAGCTTTAGTCCAAACATAGGCAAAAGAGCTACATTCCAGAGGTGAGGTGAAAGTGACTGCACCTGACATCAATGCAGTATTTGACCAAGTGTGGCATCAAAGCCCTTGCAATATTGAAGTCAATGGGAATTGGGGTGGTGGTGGGAAGCTCACCACTGATTGGAGTTATAATTAGCACAAAGGAAGATGGTTGTTGTTGTTGGAGGCCAATCATCTCAGTCTCAGGGCAGTGCTGCAGGAGTTCCTCAGGGTAGTGTCCTAGGCCCAACCATTCTTCCTCAATGACCTTCCCTCCAACATAAAATTAGAAGTGGGGATGTTCACTGACAATTGCACAGTATCCATTACCATTTGCAGCTCCTCAGATACTGAACCAGTCCATGCCTGTATGCAAAAAGACCCAAACAACATTCAGGCTTGGGCTGCTAAGTGGCAATTAAACATAGGGTTGCGCAGGTACCAGGCAATGACCATCGCCAGCAAAAATGAATCTAACCATCTCCCATGACATTCAACAGTATTATGATTGCTGAATCAACCATTATCAACATCGTGGATCAGAAATTTAAATGAACTGGCCATATAAATACTGTGACTACAAAACCAGGTCAGAGGAATGGAAATTCACATCTTGACTCAACCAAGCCTGTCCACCATATACAAGGCACAAGTTAGGAATGTGACGGAATACTCTCCTTGCCTAGATGACTGCAGCTCCAACAGCACTGAAGAAGCTCAATGCCACCCAAGACAAAGCAGCTGCTTGATTTGCACCCCACCACCTTCAACATTCACTCCCTCTACCACTGGCACACAGTAGCAAGCATGTACCATCCACAAGATGTACGGCAGCAACTTGCCAAGGCTCTTTCAACAGCACTTTCTAAACCCATGACCTCTACGGCCTGGAAGCATAAGGAGCAGACGCATGGGAACACCATCACCTGCAAGTTCCCCTCCAAGTCACATGCTATTCTGACTTGGAACTATGTCGAAATTCCTTCACTGCTGTTAGTTCAAAATCCTGGAACTCCCTCCCTAACAGCACTGTGGGTGAACCTACATAGGATACACAGCACAGAAACAGGCTACTTGGCCCAAACAGTCTGTGCCAGTGTTTATTTTCCTTCCATCTTTTCTCATTTAAATCTATCATCATACTATTTGTTCTCTTCTCTCTCAAATGTTTGTCTAGCTTCATCTTAAATACATCAATACTATTCACTTCAAACACTCCTTGTGGTAGTGAGTTCCACATTCTTATCACTCTTTGTGTCAATCATGGGTCAGTTGGTAGCATCTCATCTCTGAATCACAAGGTTGTGGGTTCAAGTCCCACTCCAGGGCTTGAGCACAAAAATCAAGGCTAACGCTGCAGTGCAGTACTGAGGGAGCACTACACTGTGGAGATACCAATTTTCGGATGAGACGTTAAACCAAGGCCCCATCAGCCTGCTTGGGTGGATGTAAAAGATTCCATGGCACTATTTCAAAGAGCAGGGTCCTGTGTCCTAGCCAATAATCATAACTCAATCAGAATCACAAAAAACAGATTAACTGGTCAAGCTGTTTGTGGGAGTTTGTTGTGTGCATATTGGCTGTCCAATGTTTCCCACATTACAATAGTGACTACACTTCATAAAGTACTTCATCGGCTGTACAGTGCTTTGAGATGTCTGATGATCGTGAACAGCACATATAAATCAAGTTTTTCTAAAGAAGTTTCTTCTGAATTTCCTCTTGAATTTCTTGGTGACCATCTTATATTGATGGCCTCAAGTTATGCTCTTCCCCACAAGAGGAAACATTCTCTCTGTAACCACTCTATCACAAAATCTTTCATCATTTTAAAGACCTTTAGGTCGTCCCTCATCCTTTTTTCAAGAGAAGAGACCCAGCCTGTCAATCCTTTCCTGATATGTATACCCACTCATTTCAGTCCATCACATGAACTGCAGCAGTTCAAGAAGGTGGCTTCTGGGTAATTAGGGATTGGCAATGCTCACATCCCATTAATGAAAAGAAAAATTATTGTCCCTATTTCTGGCCTCCCTGACATGTGCAAACATCTCCACTCTATCAAATCCTATCAAAATCTTAAAGACCTCAATCGGGTCACCTAGAATACTGTGTACAGTTTGCCTTTTTTTTATTTAAGGAGGGATCTACTTGCATTGAAGGCAGTTCAGAGAAGGTTCACTAGGTTGATTCCTGAGATGAAGGGGTTGTTTTATGAGGAAAGGTTGAACCTATATTCATTGGAGTTTAGAAGAATGAGAGGTGACCTTATTGAAACTGTTAAGATTCTGAGGGGCTTGATAGGATAGATGTTGCGAGCATGTTTCCCTGGTGGGGGAATCTAGACCGAGGGTGCATATTTTCAGAATAAGGAGCTGCCCATTTAAGATGGAGATGAGGAGGAATTTAATTTTACAGACGTTCGTGAATCTTTGGAATTCTCTAACCCAGAGAGCTGTGGAGGCTGAGTCATTGGAGATATTTAAGGTCGATACAGACAGAATTTGGAAACATAGGGTGTCAAGAGTTATGGAGAACAGGCTTGATCCCCTGGCTTGATGGCAATGGTAGAGCAGGGGATATGCCAGGCCATGAGGTTACAAATTGTGGTTGTATACAATTCCACTGCGGCTGATGACGCTCAGCATATCATGGATACCCAGTTTTGAATTGATCTGTTCGAAATCTATCCCATTTTGCACAGCAGTAGTGCCACACAACACGATGGAGATTATCCTCAATGTGCAGATGGGACTCTTATTCGTTCCCTCACCATCTGCACTAGCCTGGCAGCTATGTCTTTTAGAACTTGGCCAGCTCGGTCAGCAGTGGTGCTACCGAGCCACTCTTGGTGATGGACATTGAAGTCGCCCACCCAGAGTACATTCTGCGTCCTTGCCACCCTCAGTGCTTCCTCAAATGTTCAACATGGAGGATTACTGATTCATCAGCTGAGGGGGGACATTAGGTGGTAACCAGCAGAAGGTTTCCTTTCCCCTTATGCCATAAGACTTCATGGGGTCCAGAGATGATGTTGAGGACTCCCAGGGCAACTCTCTCCCAACTGTATGCTACTGTTCCGCAGTCATTGTCTGTAAGGTATGATGCCATAAGCATGGCTATGTCAGGCTGTTGCTTGACTAATCTGTGGGACACCTCTCCCAATTTTGGCACAAGCCTCCAGATGTTAGCAAGGAGGACTCTGCAGGGTCAACAGGGCTAGGTGTGCCGTTGTCAACTCCGGTACCTAGATCAATGCCGAGTGATTTGTCTAATTTCATTCCTTTTAACTTCTTAGCTGTTTGATACAATTGAGTGGCTTGATAGGTCATTTCAGAAGGTATTTAAGAGTCATCCACATTGCTGTGAGTCACGTAAACCAGGCCAGGTAAAGATGGCAAATTTCCTTCTCTAAAGGACATTAGTGAACCACATGGATTTTTATGACAAATCAACAATGGTATTGTGATCACCATTAGACTAGCTTTTAATTACAGATCTTTTAATTGAATTTAAATTTCACCAGCTACAGTGATGGGATTTGAACCTCAGAACATTAACCTAAGCCTCTGGATTATTAGTCCAGCGACCTTACCACAACACCACTGCCTCTCCTCACGAATTTATATAGTGGCCTTCTCATGTCCAACAAACATCATAAAGTGCTGTACAGCCAATGATGTGCTACTGAAGTGTAATCACTGTTGCAGGAAGTGCAACAGCCAATTTTCACACACCAAGCTCCCACAAACAATGTGATAATATCGAGCTAACCTGTTTTCGTGACGTTGATTGGGATTAAATTTTTGCCAGACACCTTCCGAGTAGGTGTCTGGAAGAATACTCTTCTATGTAAGAGTATTTTTCCATAGAATCAAAAAAAGTCATGGTGCAGAAAGAGGCCATTCAGCCCATCGCATTTGCGCCAGCCAAAAAAATTTTTTTTAAAAACTAGCCGCTCATTTTTAATATCACTTTCCAGCACCTGGTCCATAGCCTTGCAGATTAAAACACTTCAGGTGCAGATCAAAGTTCATTTTAAATGAGTTGAATGTTTCAGTCTCAACCACCAATTTAGGCAGTGAATTCCAAAAGTCCACCTGAAAGGGCAGACAGGGCCTTGGTTTAACATTACTTGCAAAAGATGGCACCTCTGACAGTGCAGTACTCTCCCAGTACTGACCCTTCCACACTGCAGCAGTCCCTCAGTACTGCACTGGATTGTCAGCCTAGATAACATGTTCAAATCATTCTCTGTGGTAGGACTTGAACTCACAAACCTGTGACTCAGGAAGAGTACGACACTGAGCCACATCTGACATCACAAGGATGCATTCAAGTTCTGAAGAGCACTACCGGGCTAAACCTTCACGCCAATGGATAAAATTATAAGGAAATGCAAGAAACAAAGTAGAACTTTGCAGCATTAAAATAGGTGGTGAAAGAGAGGCCTTCTTATAGGGATACGAAAGATATTGAGCTAATCATCCTGTCAACCACACGTTAGAAAGGTACAACATAGGATTACAGAGGATATATGACACAGAAACAGGCCATTCTTCCCAAATTGTCCATGCCAGTGGTTATGTTCCTTTTGAGTCATCTCCCATCTTTCTTCATCTGAATCTATCATAACCCTCTATTCCCTTCTCCATATGTTTGTCCAGTCCCCTTAAATTCATTTAAACTACTTGCTACAACCACTTCCTCAGTAATGAGTTCCACATTCTCACCACTCTATGTGTAAAGATGTTCCTTCTGAACTCCCTTTTGAAACAAGCTGAGACTGGGGTATTGCCAGCTGTTGGTGGTAACATACCAACATCAGGGACAACCCTACATTCAGATATCGGCATTCCGTAGGGATCGCTCCCTCCGGGACACCCTGGTCCACTCCTCCATCACCCCCTACTCCTCAACCCCCTCCTATGGCACCACCCCATGCCCACGCAAAAGATGCAACACCTGCCCCTTCACTTCCTCTCTCCTCACCGTCCAAGGACCCAAACACTCCTTTCAAGTGAAGCAGCATTTCACTTGCATTTCCCCCAACTTAGTCTACTGCATTCGTTGCTCCCAATGTGGTCTCCTCTACATTGGAGAGACCAAACGTAAACTGGGCGACCGCTTTGCAGAACACCTGCGGTCTGTCCGCAAGAATGACCCAAACCTCCCTGTCGCCTGCCATTTTAACACTCCACCCTGCTCTCTTGCCCACATGTCTGTCCTTGGCTTGCTGCATTGTTCCAGTGAAGCCCAACGCAAACTGGAGGAACAACACCTCATCTTCCAACTAGGGACTTTACAGCCTTCCGGACAGGAATCAATATATTGACTACCCAAAAAGGCAACTCTTTGGATTCATGCCATAAACTTGAGTTGATCCAAAACTCTGTGCCCCATGTCCTTAATAGAACCAAGTCCTGATCACCCATCAACCCTTTGCTTGCTGACATACATTGGCTCCCAACCCAGCAATGCCTTGATTTTAAAATTCTCATCCTGTTCTCAAATCCCTACATGGCTTTGTACCTCCCTATCTATGCAATCTCCCCCAGCCCTGCAACCACCATGACATCTCCACACTTCTCCAATTCTGACCTCATGAGAACCCGGTTTTGATTGCTCCACTATTGTTGGCTGCTCCTTCAGCTGACAAAGTGCTAAACACTGAAATTGGTGATTACCTTATATTTATGGCCTTTAGTTATGCTCTTCCCCAGTAGGAAAAACTTTCTCTCTGTATCCAATCCATCAAAACCAATCATAATTTCAAAGAACTCTATTAGGTCACCCCTCAGCTGTCTTTTTTCAAGAGAAAGAGAACCAGCCTGTCATTTATTTCTGGTAATATCCTTACGAATCTTCTCTGCAAAATTACATTCCCTGACCAGGAATTAAAACATGGTCCAAGTTGCAAAAGCAAAGAATCTTAACAACTGTACTGTACCATACTGTACAGTACTTGGAAAGATAGAAAAGGTTAATCTGTAGTACTACTTTAAGTTAATTTCACAGTACAAAAAGTAGCACAATGTAGTCAAAATTCAGTTCAAAAGCAATGACTTCTGCACAGTGAAAGAATCCACGGCTCAAGTCAGTTAGGCCAGCTGAAAGCTGTAATAAGGCATTATGGGCCTTTTGTGGAATGGCCTACTTAATCTATAGCAACCTGTGAGATCTTTGAAATTGGGACTGCTAATGGCAACACTGCACTGCACATACAGGAACACCAATCTTTGAATAGTTGTCTCAATTATCATCCTCACCTGGGCTTTCGGGGGGCCAAATGCATCAATTTTAACATGCTCCTCTGAGAAAGAAGGGCCCAAAGTGTGACACTTCTTGCATTAATCAAGACTGCTTCCTTGTAAATTGGTTGGAAAAATACATTAATGGGACCCAGAGAGATAGATGTCTGCAAGCTACAGTGTCCTCTTTTGACTGAGATAGACAGTGTGGGCTGAATGAGGACGTAAGAAATTAAAGCATTAAATAAAGTGAAGGGGGTGTCTGACAGTTGTTAAAGAGACTAAAATTAGCCCTGAAATAAAACTGCAATGCAGCCTCAACATGAATTAGAGAAATCAAGTTTCTTCCTTTGACTTTGCATTATTTAAAAACAGCATTAGATTTCTTCCAGTAGAAGCTGCTCACACTCCTATTCAATAGGAGGTGTACCGGTGATCACAGTCGCCGAAAATGAGGCATCCAAGAACTACACACTTATTCAAACACAGTTACAGTATGAATGTTTTGACAGTTGAGAAAGTTGAGACTGAAGTATTGCCAGCTGCAGCAGGCGGTAACATACCAGCATCAGGGACAATCCTGCCCATTCACATCTACGTACAACAGGAATTGATAAATTGACTACGCAAAATGCCAACTCTTTGGATTCATGCTATAAACTGGAGTTGATCCAAAACTCTGTGGCCCATGTCCTTACTCGCACTAAGTCCTGATCACCCATCAACACTTTGCTTGCCAACCTACATTGGCTCCCAACCCAGCAATGCCTTGATTTTAAAATTCTCATCCTTGTTCTCAAATCCCTACATGACTTTGTACCTCCGATCTATGCAATCTCCTCTAGCCTGGCAACCATCATGATATCTCTGCACTTCTCCAATTCTGCCCTAATGAGAACCCGATTTTGATAGCTCCACCATTGGTAGCTGTGCCCTCAGCTGACAAGGCGCTAAACTCTGAAATTCCCTCCCTAAACCTCTAACTCGCATTCCTCTTTTAAGACGTCCCTTAAAACTTATTGCTTTGACCAAGCTTTCTGTCATCTGCCCTAATATTTCCTTAAGTAGTTCGATATGAAGTTTGACTTTATAATGCTACAATGAAGGGAGTTGGGAAGCTTTATTACATTAAAGGCGCTATACAAGTTGTTGTTGCTGCGCCTTCCCTAAGAGTGGATGTCCGACAGAATATTACTAGCTCAGTTTGTTGTTGTTATTAGATAAATACATTTTGCACCTGATCATTTTGAAGCCTACTAAAGTAAAACTGTTTTTTTTTAATATCATAGTACTATCAATACAATTATGCACATAAGGTGGCCAGCCCATTGTGCCTGTGCCAGCTTTGTGAAAGTGCTATCCAAATAGTCCCACTCCCCTGCTCTTTCCCCATAGCCCTGCAAACTTGGTTTATTTATAGTTTTTTAAGTAATGAATTTAACTGGTTTAAATTATTAACTTAATGTATAAATTACTATTCATGAAATATATACATTATATTTATTAACTTTATATATAAACTAATAATTTATATATTTAAGGTAATCAGTTTTTTGCTGCACACTGCATACCAAGTGAAGACCAGTAACTAGCTACTTATTCTCTTGTGAACAATAAAACCCTTTCCTCCCTATTACAGCTGGCAGTAAAAGCCAAGACTATCATAATGGTCAGAGTAATGACTCAGAAAAGGTCAATCACTGAAATAGTACAAAACTCCACACAAATAGAAATTCTACATCAACTTATTTATAAAGGAAATTCATAAAGGTGTGACAGATACAGCAAATATCTGCAAACAACCAAGCCAGGAAAATATCAAGATTGTATTTCTGTTCCTAAATGCTTAGACCAAACTGGCCAAATCACCATGTTCCATGTTCGAGTGAATGGGTTATGTTACTGGACTAGTAATCCAAAGACGTGAATTCAAATTCCAACAAGGTAGCTGGGGAATTTAAATATAGTTACTTTAAGAAAATCTGAAATAAAAAGCTAGTCTCTGTAATGGTGACCATGAAAGCACCGGATTATTGTTAAAAACTCAACTGTTTCACTGATGTCCTTTAAGGAAGGAAATCTGCTGCCCTTACGTGGTTCAGGTCCTATCTGTGATTCCAGACCCACAGCAATGTGGTTGACACTTAGCTTATCTCTGAACCGGCTGAGCAAGCCACTCAGTTGTACTAAACCCACAACAAAATGCAATAAAAATAAAGCCAGACTGACCAGCCAGCATCAAACGAGGCATCAGACATGACAAAAGCACAACCAGCCCAGTCGACCTGCAAAGTCCACCACATTAACATCCAGGGACTTGTGCCAAAATTGGAAGAGTTGGCTCAAAGGCTAGTCCTGGCACAGTCATACTCACAGAATTGTACATTTCAGATGAAGTCCCAGATGTCTCCATCACTACACCACACATCCGATCAAAGCTCGGCAGTCCTGCCACATCCAGCTGTGAATGGTGGTGGGCAATTAAACAACCACCAAAGGAGGAGGCTCCACAAATAGCCCCACCCTCAATGAAGACAGAGTCCAGAAAGTCAGTTCAAAAGACAAAGCTGAAGTGTTTGCAAACATCTTTAGCCAGAAATGCCAAGTGGATGATCCATCTCCGCCTCCTTCATAGAAGCCAGTTTTCAGCCAATTTGATTCACTCCACTTGGCATTTCTGGCTGAAGATGGTTGCAAACGCTTCAGCTTTGTCTTTTGCATTGACATGCTGGACTTTGCCTTCACGCCATGTGATCTCAAGAAATGGCTGAGCGCACTGGATATAGCAAAGGCTATGTGCCCTAACAACATCCTTCCTATAGTGAAGATCTGTGCTCTATAACTAACCGCACATGTAGCCAAGGTGTTCCAGTAAAGCTACAACGCTGGTATTTACCCACACATACTTAGCACAAAGGAGGACAGTTGTGATTGTTGGAGGGCAATCAACCTAGCCCCAATTCTTCAGCGTAGGGTCCTAGGTCCAACCATCTTTAGCTGCTTCATTACTTAGACCCCCTCCATCATAAGGTCAGGAGTAGGCATGTTCACTGATTGTACACTGTTCAATTTTTTTTATTTGTGGATGTTGCTGGCAAGGTCATCATTTTCTGCCCATCCCTAATTCCCTTGAGAAGGTGATGGTGAGCCATCTTGAACTTCTGCAGTCCATGTGATGTATGTGATAAGTGTATTCAAGGCTGAGATAGACAGATTTTTGGAATAGCGGGGAATCAAGGGATTACAGGGAGTGGGAAGCAAAGTGGAGTTGAGGCAGAAGGCCAGGCTTGATTGTATTGAATGACAGAGCAGGTTTGAAGAGCTGCATAGTTTACTCCTGCTCCCATTTCTTATTTTCTTATACAACTCTGATGCACTATAGCTGCAAAGTGTACTACCGCAGTAGCTCACCAAGGTTCCTTAAACAGCACCTTCCAAACCCACAGCCTCTACCTTCAAGCAAAACAAAGGTTTTAGATGCATGAGAAAACCACCATCTCCAAGTTTCCTCCAAGTCACATACTTTCCGAGCTTGGAAATATATCATTATTACTTCAACGTCACCAGGCCAAATTTCTGGGACTCCCTACTTAACACCAGTGTGGGGGCATATAATGGGCTTCACCATAATGGGCTACAGCAGTTCAATCGCTTGTTCACCACCACCTTCTCAAGGACAATTAGGGAGAGGCAATAAATGCCAGCCTAGTCTACAAACCCACATCCCATGAACGAATAAAAGTCCTGATTTACCTTGTCTTCATATCTACTCTGTTCCACTTAGTTGGTGTCCTACTCAATGAATCTTGGCCCTTCTCCAACCGGAGAAATAAAGAACTATATTCAAACCATGCAACACTAATGAAGCATCCCAGACGGCCTTGAGAACTCAATGACAGACAATACCCTGCTGTTGGTTAGAAAACAGCTTTCATTCAGTCATTTAGGCTGAGTACTGACATCCTAAAAGACTTCAGAGATAAACACTGTATGGGGGTCATGTAACCTGCATTAAATGCAAGTACAACCACAGGGATTAAATTGTGAGATGATATACCTACCTGCATTAAAGGAATAAGCTTGAAAAGGAATATAAAAACAGAAAATTCTGGAAAAACTCAGCAGGTCTGACAGCATCTGACTGATTTTATTTCAGATTTCCAGCATTTGCAGTATTTTGCTTTTAAGCTTGAAAAGGGGTTGGAGAGGGCATGCTGGGATTTGCTCTGAAGATATACGAACATACAAACATACAAAATAGAAGCAGAAGTAGGCCATTCAGCTCCTCGAGCCTGCTCCGCCATTCATTAGGATCATGGCTGATCTGTTTGTGTTTTGAATTCCACATTCCCATCTACCCCTGAACACCTTTGACTCCCTTGCCTAACAAGAATCTATCTACCACCGCTGTAAAAATATTCTATGACCCCGCCTCCTGAGGCAGATTTCCAAAGTCACACAACTCTCAGATAAAAAATTTCTCCTCATCTCTGTCCTAAAAGGGCAACGCCTAATTTTAAAACAGTTTTTATTTTCTGCAATAATCTTTGATGTGGCACCTTATCAAATATCCAAATGTTAACGACAATATGAAGAGAAAGAAAATTAACACCTAATGTTTCAAAGGTATTTTTATGCATTTATAAACTTCTAACTAAGAATGATAAATGGCAGTGATTCAGATAGTAATAGCTTAAGGCAGGAGCCCATCTACCTCCAGTGTTTCCTTGGTGCAGCTCTATTAACCGTCAAATTCCTTTTGTTGACCAGAACCTAATTCCTTCTAGAAACCCATTAATGTTTCTTGTGTCACTATCTGGATCACCTAATAAACCACATCATCAAAGAACAAGCAGTTTAACAGCAGGGTGAAGGAAAACAAACAATATTAAAATTAACCCTGGACCATCTGGACAGTGAAGACTGAGCTTGGATGTAGTTAAAATATATTCTTTGGCATTGATCGAAGGTGGGCAAGGGAGTTCTTCCAGTGAACTGACCAGCATTCTTCCCTCAATCATCATCATACAAAACAATTAACTGGTCATTCATCTCATTTGCTGTTTGTGGGACTTTACAGTCATAGGGGCATTTACAGCTCAAGAAGAGGGCATTCTGCCCATCGATTCAACGCCAACTCTCTGTAGAGCAAATGAGTCATTCCCATTCCCCTGCTCTATCCCTGTAGCCCTGCAATTTTATCTCCTTCAAGTCTGCATCCAACTTCCTTTTAAAATCAATGATTGTCTTTGATTCCATCACTTTCATGGGCACAGAGTTCCAGGTAATTGCCACTCGCTGCATAAAATAATTCTTCCTTGCATCCCCCATCACCCCTTGTCCACTTTATTCAAGCCTGTCACAAGCTTGTATTATTAAATCTCCTCTCAATCTCCTTTATTCAGAGGAGAACAACTCCAGCTTCTCCAATCTAACTTTGTAGCTAAAATCCACCAATACTGGAACCATTCTGGTAAAGCTCCTCTGCGGTCTCTCAAGGACCCTCACACCCTTTGTAAAATGTGCCAAGAAGAACTTGACACAATGTTCTAGCTGTAGCCCAACCAGAGCTTTCCAAAAGGGTCGGTATAATTCCCCTGCTTTTGTACTGAGTACCTTTGTTTAGGAAGCCCAAGATCCCATATGCTTTGCTAACCACATTCTCAATATGTCCTGCCTCCTTCAAAGCTTTATGCACATCCAATCCCAGGTCCCTTTGGGCACAATCGTCCCAGATTTGCACTAAGTACGGTAGAGGTAGGGTGAGTTCCTGCAGTGGCAATGCAAGAGGGAAAGGGGGCACCTCGATGTCCCTCTAGGTGCTCCTTCCCCTCAAGGAGTCAGGCCGGGGCCCACAGAGGAGGAGTCCCCTTTGCCTCTGAGCCCCTCAACCTCATCATCTGTCACGCAGAGGTGGCAGCTGGCCAACGTCTGATTCTGGAGAGAGAAGTGTGTGTGTGGCAGGGCCTTTTGGAGCCTCGTGCAAGCGCTCTCCCCAGCATGGGGATCCTTCCCGTATCACACTCATCTCACTGTCCTGAGCATTTTCAATGCTGCCTGCTGGGGTTCACTTTCAGTTGACCATCTGAACTGAACCGCATCTCCACTCACCCAATGATTACACTCCCATGCAGTGCCTGGTCTTGCCCACCATGACTCTTGTTTCACTTTCAATTTAGCAAGCATGGTCTTGATTCAGCTTTTCATGTGCTCCTCTGTCTTTTCCCCTTCCCCAGTCACCCAATTCCTTTCCCACATCACTGTTGACCCCCTGGCATCACCTTCCACCTCCCCTCGGTGACCTACCAGCCACAACCCTTTTCCTTCAGGGATGCCCAGGCGAACGTGCACGTTCCCTTCCTTCCCGAAAATCCTACTCCCATCTACATTAACTTCCCCGATCTCCTCCTTCCCACCCCCAGGGTCCGTGTCTGCCTCCGAGTCCCCACCAACCACCCTTGCTGTCCCTTCTGCCGCTACTGTCGAACCCTCACCTTCCCACCTTACCGCCTCACTCTGCCCTTGGCCCTTATCATCCCTTCATTCCACGACCTCAGTTTGCTTCCCAGGAGGCAGTCATGGACTCATCAGAGCCCTTCCTTGCATGTCCACCTGGACCTCCCCCCCCCACCCCGGAAGCCCTTCCCACACCTTGGAACTCCTTCCCCCGTCCCGGATTGCACCCCTGCTTAGTGCTTTCCCCTTCCTGACTCCCTAAGAAACCCTTAGTTCTTCCCTCCCGCGTTACTCCTCCCTCCCACCTTACTCCTCCCCATTTCCTGACTCCTTCAGACACCCTTACTTCTTCCTTCAGTCTTCCTCCCTCCCCTCTCTGCACTCCTTCCACACAACCCCCCCCAGACTCCCTTCCCTCTCTGCACTCCTTCCACAACCCCCTAGACTCTCTCCTCTTTCTGCACTCCTTCCCCTTTCCGAACTCCCTCCCTTACAATTTCCACCCACCTTACACCTACCTCCCCAGTTACCGCCTTCTACCCTGTTTCCCCCTCCCAACCACCACCTCAAAACCTTCAGCCCCCGCCTCTCCGCAACCTTACCCCATTCCAACTGACACCTCTTCCTCTCTCAGTCAATCCTAAACCTTCCTCTCCTACCCGCCTGGTACACATTCATCTCCCAAACACGGCTGGGCCTTCCACTCCACCCACTCAACCATCATCTGTTGTGAGCAGACCCTCAATGATGACGTTCCAGCTTCCGAAGGTTGCTTCGCAGTAGAGCCACGTCCATGAGAATCCACCCAGCATGCCATGGACGTTGCTCCAGTGTGGCGTTGCTGTCGGGCACCAGCATCTCCTGCTCCTGGGATGTCCGCAATATGAGCAAGGCCCTGGTGGTAAGTCCCGACTTCTGCACGTCACACTTGTCAAGACGTGTTCTGCATCGGCGTGCAATTATGCTGACATGGGTGGACGATCCAGCGGGGCAGGGGGGTGGGGGATGATTCCGGTGGGCTGGCTTTATAATAATATGTAGACGTATTAAATGAGGTTCCCGACGTCCAATGGCAGGGAATGTGGCCCACCATTGACATGCTGAGCAGACGACTGCAAACTTCTTTCACAACGCTGTGAAACCATTTTTGGCCTTCTCACGACATTGTCTGCTCATGTCGCCGAAAATTCCGCCCTTTGTCCCTGAATGCTCTTTAGAACTGTGTCATTAAGGCTGCATTACCTCTCCCTACTTCTGTCAAAATGCACCACCTCACATTTCTCTGTATTAAATTCCATCTGCCACTTGTCTGCCTATTCTGCTAGCCTGTATCCTGTTAAAGAAGATTTGCATCATCCTCCCTCCAAGTTTGACTTTTATCTAAGACATACAAATAAAAAGAAATCAGTGGTCCTAGCACTGATCCTTGGGGAACACCACCGTGTACAATCTGAAAATTTACCATGACTTGCAGCTTTCTGTTCTTCAACTCCATGAGCTGCAACTTTGTTAACCAGCCATTTATGTGGTATTATGGGAAGATCCTTTCTTAAAATATTCTACACAATATCGACTGTATTCCCTTAATCAACCTTCTCTGTTACTTAATCAAAAATGAGTCAAGCACAATCTGGCTTTTACAAATCCATGCTGGCTCTCCTTAAATAGCACAAACCACTCCAAGTGCCTGTTGATCTTTTTTTCTCTGATTATTGTTTCTAAAACATTAACTCCCGCTGATGTTAAACTAACTGGTTTGTAGTTAATAAGATTGTCCTTGTACTCTTTCTTGAATAAAGCTGTTAAATCTTCTGGCACTTCCACCATATCAAGGGAAGATCTGAAGATTATAGAAAGCTCTTCCACTATTTCCACCCCATTTCCTTTAACAACCTGGGATGGTTGCTCCCCCCCCTGCACTTAGCTGGAAAAGCGTGTGTATCACCTACTGTCAATGGCTGTTAACCTAACCCTAACCCTAACCCTAACCCTAACCCTAACCCTAACAGTAGCATTTAGAAATGGTGGCAGGAACTGGCATCGAGATTTGAGGGAAAATATCTGGTAGATATTGCCAAGCAGATGCGGCAGAGAATGTGTGGAGCAGGGAAAGCAGCATGAAACTGGGAGGTTAGACATTCAAATTAAGAAAAAACATCCAAGAGATTTTTATTGAGAATCACGTAAAGAAAGCATAGAACTGGGCTTTGGGCAGTTTTCATACTAGGATGAATGACCTCTCACTATTAAGATACCCCTATTACATAGAAATGTCCAAAATTAGTTCCATTACAACAAATAGTGGGGCAGGATTTCAAACCTGGAGCTGCTTGATCCTGCCAACCTGCACGACAGACAGACATATAAAACTTTCTCCTCTGATGCTGTGCTCTGATCTAAAAAATGCTGTTCTCAGCCCATCAATGATGATGTCATTGCTGAACATAAACGATTTGACCTCTGTTGAATTGATGGAAAGAAATCTTTGTCTTAAAGACTGTTGTTTTCTGGCATTTCGGATGCGAAGGTTTGGCCATCCATGGAGTGCAGCTTCACAATGCGCCATTGCACTTGGCATCAGTATATATGGGAGTTTCAATGCATGAGTGTTGCTCAAGCTGCAGTTATTAGTGCAGATGTGATGGCCCCAATAATTGCAGGGGAGGCGTGGGGAGTGGTGGGAATACAGAGTGAGGTCATCCTGCTGGATTTAATGGCAGGATCTCACTATGATTTTTCTTCTGTTTCCTACATGGCAGCTGGTCAAATTGACAGATTGAGCCAGATGTTGGGCAGGAAAAGTTGTGAATGAGGCCACAGTCAAACATCCTTAGGCAATCTGGAGAAGGGGAGACTAGAGATTGGAACATGGGGTAAGGAGGTAGATATTGGCTGTGATTTTAAGAAGTCACAATCAACAGTGAGGAAGCAGAAGGCAGCACTCTTGTTCATCCTGACCCATGAGGTGTGCTGTAAAGAGGCATTTACGTCTTTCAGCTGGCAGCTTCCTCCTCCCTTTCACTGTTAGTATTTGCGAGTTCTGGCAAAAGTTAAAATTCAAAGCAGGCTCCCAATTGCACTGCAGAAGCCCAACTTATATATGGTAATGAAATGTCCCACAATGGAATACTGACACATCATAAATCCTGCTGCTGTAAAAATGCGATTGGGTGTGTCTGCAATGTGTTATGAGAGCCAGACTCACCTTGGGGTCCCAGCAGACCTCAGGGTTTCTGCGCATGCGCAGACCAGGAGCGGGCCACAAATGCACAGTTCTGCATTTTAAGTTCTTTGGGCCCAGCGCACCTGTGCATAAAGGAAAACTGCAGGAAACCCCAGGTCATGTGACAGGGATCAGAGCGTCATTGCAGACAAGCATTCCAGGCAGGGGACAGGGTGAGGTCCCAAAAGAAGTGTCCCAGACAGGGCACAGGGCCAAGAAGGGGTCCCAAATAATTTTTTTTTAAAAAGAGCAGCAGAGAAATAGGCTCCAAGCAGAATAAGGGGTACAGTTACAGACTTTAAGTAAAGATGGTTCAGGAGAACCCCTGGCAATCAAAGAAGGCAGCAGAAGGTTGGTGACTCCATGCTCCCTTGAAGCAGCAGTGTTCTGCTTGGCCCGGCTGAAGATCTGAAATGGTGCTTGTGATTTGGTGCTCAAGTGCAGATTTGGTAATCCAGGGGAACAGAATCTTGGGAGACAAGATTGAAACCCTGCGAGATGGGCCATTGTTGAGGCCATCTGAGGTGGAGCAACTTTTGGAAAGAATTCCAAGGCGAGATCTTCGAAGGTGAAGACGAGAACCCCTCCTGAGAGAGACAGAGTTTCAATGAGATTGGTTGACTCAGTGATTACTGATGTCTGGGTGGGTTGTTGAGAAATCTGTGGACTGTGTCTTGGTTGCATGTGCCATTTATTGTGAAGTGTGGTATGTTCGACCATTGTTTGCCTGTTAAGTCACATGTACCTCATATTAATCCTGAATGTTAGAGTATAAGCTAGATATTGTAAATTGTTTTATCTTTCTGGCCTTGCATAGTAAAGTTTATTTTCATTTCTTCAAAATCTATAGAATCTTATGGTCTTATTCTCTTAGTAATTGTCTGCTTTAAACAAAACGTTATTGGTCCCTAATCTGATCTTACAAAAATTTGGGGGTCTGGTTGAGGATCATAACAAACGTGATGAAGTTACATTCCCGGTTATTCACAATTTAATCCCCCTCCTCCGTCCAATGCCCTCACACTTAGCTGTGGCAGGGCAGGATTGATTTTGGGTGGGGGGACAAACCTGGTAATATCGAGGCCATTCTGTCAGACAGCACTGGTGGTCACTCAAAGTAATTGATGATAGAAATTTTCTAAGAATTTACTGTAGTCATTTACCAGGAAAGCTGAGGTTTTGTTTGAAAGAGAGCAGCACCGCTATTTAATGGTCTTTTAGAAAACAGAAAGATAGATTATTTATGGGTCTTTATGTCACATATGGACTTGTATAAAACAGGTCCACAGCTGCATCCAAAGAGTTCTATAGCCTTCACTGTAACATAAACATGTTAACAATATAGTTCGAGTTTGCTCTGATTTTATGCCATGGGCACTAACATATGAAAACTCAGAACAGGTTTCTGAAATTCCACCTCTTACCTCTTTAGTGGAGTGTACACTTGTTTAACTACCTGAGTTAATGTCTCTGCTGTAATGCAGTAGAGAGGAATTCCAAATGAATGCATTAAATATGCTGGTGTCCTACAGAGTAAGTTAGGGCATTTTTTAACAAAAGCAATGAATTACAATAGCTACAAGTATAAGTACAGTAGCTATTGTAATTCATTGCTTTTGTTAAAAAATGCCCTAACTTACTCTGTAGGACACCAGCATATTTAATGCATTCTTTTGGAATCCCTCTCTACTGCATTACAGCAGAGACATTAACTCAGGTAGTTAAACAAGTGTACACTCCACTAAAGAGGCAAGAGGTGGAATTTCAGAAACCTGTTCTGAGTTTTCATATGTTAGTGCCCATGGCATAAAATCAGAGCAAACTCGAACTATATTGTTAACATGTTTATGTTCCAGTGAAGGCTATAGAACTCTTTGGATGCAGCTGTGGAACTGTTTTATACAAGTCCATATGTGACATAAAAACCCATAAAAAATCTATCTTTCTGTTTTCTAAAAGACCATTAAATAGCGGTGCTGCTCTCTTCCAAACAAAACCTCAGCAGACTTCCTGGAAGAATGAAACATGGATTATTGAGGTCACTACACAATCAAGACACTGTAGAGAAGTAATATAATGTAAGCCAATTTTGTCAAAGATTCGATCTATAACTGCATGGATACTTTGCTCCACAAGTGAGGCTCGTCATAACTCACAAGCAATGAAGCTGCAAGTGAGTTATGGCCATTCCCAGGAGGGATGTATTCCAATTCTCATCAATGCTGCAGCAAATTCTATTTACAAGGATAGATATTGGTCATGATGAATCACGAGCAAGCTCTGGTGTTTCAGTGAGAAATTACTGGCTTGCAGTTGGAGGCCAGAAACTCTGCTTGTGTTTTGCAGATTCCCCAAGTGGACAAGAATTACAAATCCATAATCGTAGGCGGTTGCTAACACTGATTTTGGCTCAGCACCAAGCAATGTCTTTACATATTATACAAACAGATGAAAGTGAAGGACAGGAATAATCAGCCAGTCTATCAATCCTGTCCTATATACATTTATGTTAACCACAGGCGATGGAGAGAGAGGCTATTTATTTAATATTTCACACAACTGGATGATCTTCCCTGGTATTATTCAAAGGATAGGTTCCAGGTGGGACTCCCATGGCTAAGATGGATTCTACCAGTGCTGAAGAGGGAAAGAAGTGGCTTTTGCAGCAGGGATGCCAATGCAGCACCAAAAGACAGAGTTATGGACCTTAAAAGGGGAAGGAAAGCCCTTAAATAAGACAGAAGCTGCAGCAGGTAAGCACACAAGAACAGGATTAATAGGCAAAGATTAATAGGAAATTAATAGGGAGCTGGAGGTAATATATTAGCATGGATAGAGGATTGGTTAACAGATAGGAACCAGAGAGCGGGCATAAATGGGATTTTTTTCAAGTTGGCAGGTAGTGAAGTGGAGTACCACAAGGGTCAGTGCTGGGACCTCAGCTATTTACAATTAATATTAATGACTTAGATGAAGGGACAGAGTAATGTATTTAAGTTTGCTGATGATACAAAGTTGTACAGAAAGGTAAGCTGTGGGGAGGACACAGAGAGGCTGCAAAGAGATATGGACAGGCTAAGTGGGTGGGCAACAAGATGGCAGATGGGTTATAATGTAGGGAATTCACTTTGGTCGAAAGAATAGGAGAGCTGAATATTTTTCAAAAGGTGAGAAATTTGTATGATGTTCAAAGACACTTGGGTGTGTTTGTACAATGAACACAAAAAGTTAGCATACAGGTAAATCAAGAAATTAGGACGGCAAGTGGCATGTTGGCCTTTATTGCGAGGGGATTAGAGTACAGGAATAAAGAAATCTTGCTGGAGTTGTACAGGGTTTTAGTGAGACCACATTTGGAGTAGTGTGTGCAGTTTCAGTCTCCACAAGA
This sequence comes from Carcharodon carcharias, assembly GCF_017639515.1. NCBI lineage: Eukaryota > Metazoa > Chordata > Chondrichthyes > Lamniformes > Lamnidae > Carcharodon > Carcharodon carcharias. The sequence goes on along the minus strand of NC_054476.1, from coordinate 37,828,005 downwards.
AAAGATATACTTGCATTAGAGGTGGTACAGCAAAGCTTCACTAAATTGGTCCCTGGGATGAGGGAGTTGTCCTATGGTGAGAGGCTGAACAAATTGGGTCTATTTTCTCTGAAGTTTACAGTGAGAGGTGATCTCATTGAAACATAAGATTCTGAAGGGGTTTGACAGGGTAGATGCTGAGAGATTCTTTCTGCTGGTCAGGGAGTCTAAAACAAGGAGGCACAGTCTCAGGATAAAGGGGCCGATCATTTAGGACTGAGATGAGGGAAATTAGTTCACCTGAAGGGGGGCAAACTTTTGGAATTCTCTGTCCCACAAGGTTGTGGATGCTCTGTCGTTGAATACATTTAAGGCTGGGATAGAGAGATTTCTGGTCTGTCAGGCTATTAAGGGAAATGGGGAACAGGCAGGGATGTGGAGTTGATGCCTAAGATCAGCCAAGATCGCATTGAATGCTGGAGCAACCCTGAAGAGCCATATGGTCTATACTGGCTTTTATTACTTGTGAAGACCAGGATGCTTTGAGGCCCTCTTCCTCCATTTAAGTCCATCAGGACCATTATCATTGCTGGCTAAGGCTAACACCACCTTCACCAGGCTGCCTTTGGGAGCAATGCTAACAATGATGATGCAGGAGGGTGAGTGGGGATATGGGATGGAAGGCCAGGCCCCTTACCAACACATACATTCAGCAGACGGGAAATAGCCAGCCAGTAGCTGTGCAGGAGTAGGGGGGTAACTCAGGTCAGGGCGGCGAGGGGACTCCATTGTCCGGTCCAATATCAGTAATAGAGCAGGAGAACAAAATGTGCAAGGATTCGTCATGGCAGAACTATTTCCCTTCTCCATTACACATTTCTCTTAGTTGGGGAGAACTTTTTTTAATTCATTCATTCGCAGGATGTTGGCTTCGTTGGCAAGTATAGCTTGATTGCCCATCTCTAATTTCTCTTGATGGTGAGCTGCCTACTTCAACCTGCAGTTCATGTGGTGTAGGTACACCCACAGTGCTGTGAAGGAGGAAGTTCTAGGATTTTGACCAGCGACAGTGAAGAAATAGCAAAATATTTCCAAGTAAGAATGGCTGTCCCCTTGGAGGGGAACTTGCAGATGGTGGTGTTCCTGTGCATCAGCTGTCCTTTTAATTCTAGGTGCAGGAGGTTGCGAGTTTGGAAGGTGCTGTCGAAGATAAAGTCCCTCCAAATTCTGGCGATGCTTTGTGTACTTAGATTTATTGGGTTTGGACTGTGCAGAATCTAAGTTTATTGGGAGATTTTTAAGCTATTTATAATGGTAGATAGTATTCACAGAACTGCTGAAAGTCACAGATAACCCATAAAATGTTGTTGATCTAATCACAGCGATGCTTATTCTCCAAGATGCCTACTGACAACAGATACGTCATAAAGACACTGATAATACTATGATTTTCTAAATCTCCTGCTGCTACTTCCTTACTAATGGATTCCAGCATTTTCCTAATGCTGATGTCAGGCTAACTGGCCTATCATTTCCTGCTTTATGTCTCTCTCCTTTCTTGAATGAGGGTGTTACATTTGCAGTTTTCCAGTTCACTGGGACCTTTCCTGAATCCAGGTATTTTTGGAAGATTACAACCAATACAGCCACTTCATTTAAGATCCTAGGATGTAGGCCATCAGGTACAGGGACTTGTCACCCTTTAGTGCCATTAGTTTTTCTAGTACTTTCTCTCTAATGATCGTGATTGTTTTAAGTTAATCCCTCCCTTTTGCTCCATGATTTTCTCCTATTATTAGGATGCTTTTGGTGTCTTCAAATGCAAAGACAAGATACAAAATACTTGTTCAAAGCCTCTGCCATTTCCTTGCCTCCCATTAATTCCTCAGTCTCATCTTCTAAGGGACCAACAATGTAGCTACTGTTAGGGGGCCTATAAACTACTCCCATCAGTAACTACCTTTTCGCGCTATTTCTTACTGTGAACATCCAACGTTTACTTTAGCTACACTCTTTTTTCTAAACTTGTCGAAGCTGTTATTGACTGTTTTTATACTTCCTGCTAGTTTACTCTCATATTCTAATTTCCCCCTCTATTTCTTTTTAGTCATCCTTTGCTAGTTTCTAAATGTTCTCAAACCTCTGGCCTACCACTAATCTTCATAACAAATTGAAAGAAAATGCACTCAGTGCTAACATCCTTAACTTCCTTAGCTAACCACGGATGGTTCATCCTTTTTGTAGAGTCTTTCTTTCTCAATTTTGTTGAAAATTAAGAAATATCTCCTTAAATGTCTGTCACTGCATATCTACTGTCTTAACTTTTAACCCATTTTTCCAGTTTATTACTTTAGCTAAATCAGTCTTCATACCTTTGCAATTGTCTTTATTCAAGTTTAAGACACCAGTTTCAGACTGAAGTTCCTACCCTCAAAATGAATGCGAGCTTCTATCATGTTATAATCACTGTTACACAGATGATCTTTTACTATATCATTAATTAATCCTCTCTCATTACACATTACCAGATCTAAAATTGCCTATTCCCCAGATTGGCATTGTTCTAAGAAACTGTCCCAAAAACACACTATGAACTCTTCCTTAAGGCCACCTTTTCCGATCTGATTTATCCAAACTGTATAAAGACTAAAATTGCCCATGATTATTTCAGTACCTTTCCTAAAAAAACATTATTTCTTGATTTATACTTTATCCTACAGTGTAGCCACTGTTAGGGGGCCTTTAAACTACTCCCAGCAGTAACTACTTTTTCTTGCTTTTTCTTACTGTGATCATCCAAGTGCTGGAAAAACCTGTATTTTCTTTTGTGCAACGTCCCTTTAAGCTCAGGGTGAACTGGGGAGCATTCTGAAATAGGGTTAATTGGTTTCTTGATTATGACAACATTAGGTTCCAAGAAATGCTCATGCGACCTAGGTTGCCATGAGGATGAGCAACTAAGAAGCAAAGAGTAAATAGAAAGCTAATTGCTGTGGGGTTGGGTCAGCCTGTGTTTTTTTTTGTTGGCAGTGCAGAACACACTGACAATTCGAGTAAAGAGGAAACAAGCAAGGTTCTCCCTGAATGGAACAGTTTTCTGTTCTGCAGTCTTTGAACAGATCCTGGTGTTGAAGCGGATCTCTGAAAATAGAGCAGACACTGTGTTACCTTGTGTTACACAGTTGAAAAGAGCAGAGAGCCAAAGACAGTTGGGCAAGGGATTGTGGATTGGACAAGACCCATAGCTGCTGTTTCAGTGGTGCCAAAGTCCAACAAACCATTTAAGGAGATCAGAGAAGAGTGTCTCTGGGGATTGTGTGCCATAAGGACTGTCGTGGCCAGGGAGAGAGAGGGTTCGCAGTCATGCTGCTTGCCGGTGATAAGCATATCAGGGGACTTCGGATGGAATAGAGCTGCTGGTGAATGCGGCTCAAGGGCTGAAACAATTGAGTGGGAAGTGAAAGATCTTGTATTGCAGAGACCAAGTTAGAAAGTCTATGAGATTGCATCTGATGCTACATTTTTTTTCCTTTCTTGGGATGCGGGCGTGGCTGGATAGGCCAGCATTTATTGCCCATTCCTGACGGCCGTTGAGAAGGTGGTGGTGAGCTGCCTTCTTGAACCACTGCAGCCCATGTGGTGTAGGTACACCCACAAATGCTGTGAGGGAGGAAGTTAGAGGATTTTGACCCAGCCACGGTAAAGGAATGGCAGTACATTTCCAAGTCAGGATGTTGAGTGACTTGGAGGGGTACTCCTAGGTGGTGTTTTCCCATCTGTCTGCTGCCCTTGTCCTTCTAGATGGTAGTGATCAAGGGTTTGGAAGATGCTGCCTAAGGAGACTTGGTGAGTTCCTGCAGTGCATCTTGTAGATGGTACATGCTGTTGCCACTGTGTCGGTGGTGGAGGGAGTGGATGTTTGTGGATGGACTGCCAATCAAGTAGCTTGTTTTGTCCTGGAAGCTGTCAAGCTTCTTGAGTGCTGTTGGAGCTGCACTCATCCAGGCCAGTGGAGAGCATTTCATCTGATTCCTTACTTGTGCTTTGTAGATGGTGATCAGGCTTTGGGAAGTCAGGAGGTAAGTTACTCGCCACAGGATTCCTAGCCTCTGATCTGCTATTGTAGGTGCAGTATTTATGTGGCTAGCCCAGTTCAGTTTCTGGTCAACAGTCATCCCCGGGATGTGGGGAATTCAGCAATGATAATGGCATTGAATGTCAAGAGGAGATGGTGAAATTCTCTCTAGTTGGAGATGGTCATTGTCTGGCACTTGAGACATAAATGTTACTTGCCACTGGTCAGTCCAAGCCTTGATATTGTCCAGGTCTTGCTGCATTTGGATGTGGACTGCTTCAGTATCTCAGGCGTCACAAACGGTGCTGAGCACTGTGCAATCATCAGCAAACATCCCCACTTCTGATTTATGATAGAAAGGTCATTGATGAAGCGGCTGAAAATAGTTGGGTTTAGCACACTACCCTGAGGAACTCCTGCAGTGATGTCCTGGAACTGAGATGAGTGAACTCCAACAATTACAACCATCTTCCTTTGTACTAGGTATGACTCCAACCAGCAGAGAGTTCCCCCCCAATTCCTATTCCTTTCCTTGATGCCACACTCGGTCAAATGCTGCCTTGATGTCAAGGGCAGTCACTCTCAACTCACCTTGGAAGTTTAGCTCTTTTGCCCATGCTTGAACCAAGGCTGTAATGAGGTCAGGAGATGAGTTACTCTTGGCAGAACCCAAACTGAGCGTCAGTGAGCAGGTTATTGCTGAGCAAGTGTTGCTTGATATTCCGGTTGTTGATTCCTTCAATCACCTTACTGATGAGCAGAGTAGGCTGATGGGGCAGTAATTGACAGGGTTAGATTTGTCCTGATTTTTGTGTATTGGACATACCTGGGTACTCATCCATATTACTGAGTAGATGCCAGTGCTGTAGCTATACTGGAACAGCTTGGCTAGGGGCACAGCAAGTTCTGGAGCATGTCTTATTACTATTGCTGGAATACTGTCTGGGCCCATAGCCTTTGCAGCATCCCGTGCCTTCAACCGTTTCTTGATATCACGTGGAGTAAATCAAATTGACTGAAGAACAGCACCTGTGATGGTGGGGACTGCCGGAGGAGGCCAAGATGGATCATCCACTTGGCATTTCTGGCTGAAGACTGTTGCAAACGCTTCAGCCTTATCTTTCGAACTTATGTGCTGGTCTTCTCCATCATTGAGGATGTTGTTTAATTGTCCACCACCATTCATGACTGGATGTGGCAGGACTGCAGAGCTTGGATCTGATCCGTTGGTTGTGGAATCACTTAGCTCTGTCCATCGCTTACTGCTTATGCTGTTTGGCACGCAACTAGTCCTGTGTTGAAGCTTCACCAGGTTGACACTTCATTTTTAGATATGCCTGGTGCTGTTCCTGGCATGCCCTCCTGCACTCTTTATTGAGCCAGGGTTGATCCCTTGCCTTGGTGGTACTGGTAGAGTGAGGATATGTCAGGCCACAAGGTTGTGGTTGAGTGCAATCCTGCAGGAAGTAATGCGAGTGCTTGTAACTACGTAAGGCATATTGACTATTTAAAGTGAAACTTACCTTTTTATTTGAAATAGTCTTTGCTTGTTAATTAATGTTCGAATTATGTTGATTTTAGTTGGTTTGTTACTATCGCCAACCAAACCAATTCTACATAAGAATCAGAGAATGATTATAACACAGGAGGTCGTCATTCGACCCATCATGTCTGTGCCAGCTGCCTCCAACAACTTGATCTTCCAAGAAACGATCATTTGTCAACACTATATTGATACACCTTCTTTTCCTTTTTTCCTATCCTTCTCAAATGTCAAATAACCCTGTCAAATATCCTTGAATATTCAGTTCCTAGTCTTGGTCACTTTGCAAACATGTCTCTGTAATGGCTATCATATCATATCTATTTATGCTTTCAATTTGTCCATCTTGTTACGAATGCTGCGTGCTTTCTGATAAAGAGCCTTTAATTCTCCATTTTTATAAGTTTTCTCTAAAATGTCCCTATTTGCTGGTGCATGCTTACGTTTGCATGCTTGGTACCTTCCTTTCACTCTCTGGTTCTCATTACCCATATCATCACCCTACACTATTGCGTTGTCCTTTCTTGTTAACTTCCTAAATCTCTATGTTGTGATATGGCAGGTGGTAATTGCTGGGCTGACCACATCCCAAAAGGAAACTTGATCAAGCTATCACAATGATTTGCAATTTGTATTTTATGACAAGAAGGTATGTGCACTGAAATCAGAAGTAAAGATTCCACTACCACTTTTGGAGATTTTAAATATTAAATTAAAACACTTATTAACGAAAGAAAACTTAAACACACAAGATTACAGTTACACAGTTAAATGTAGACTTACAACATTTCCCAAAAGTTTTCTACTTAGCAGACTCCAGGGTAAATACCGTTTTCCAGACAACAGTTCAAATAGATTCTTAATCTATAAAACATCCAGTAGTATTACTGCAAGGCTGTTGCTATAAGTGAGATATTTCACAGGGCTTCCCTATTCCTCTCACTCAACAATGGAAACACAACCTTGCTTTCTGGAACAAACAAGCACTTCTCAGGGGTGGCGAGAGACCGCTTTTTCACAAATCTGTCTTCATACAGCAAACCTTTCAAGATCTCACGTGGCCACTCCCCTCATACAGTTTTCAATCTTTCCTTAAATATATTTTCTCCCCTTTTGATCTTTAAATCCATTGTTCTAAACTTTCTTTGAAAGTTACATTTCCCAGAGTATAAAAATCTTTCATAGTGTCATTATGGCCAGCACTCTTGGGAAAAATAAACTTAATAACTTCCCCTTAATTATTTACGATTTTGCCAGTTAAATCCAGTCACATCTCTTTGAAATTCAAACAGCTATCAATTCACTCCTCACTTATCTCATAATGCAAATTCCCATTCATACTGTATCTACTGAGATCTCATCCTAGCTCGCCCATCTCCATTTCAAAATGGCTGCTTTTACACCTAACCCCTTTGATGATTTAAACCCTTGTAGTCTGACTGTCTTCAGTTTAATTAGTCATACACATAAAACACACACACAGCCCCCACAAGCCTGCTTCAGTATCCCACAGTAATATTAAGAAAAATTATATTCTCTTCACACTCCCCTCACAATGACCTTCCCCTGCATGATTTAGTTTAAAGCCCTCTCTATTATTCAGTTCGCTAGGACACTGGTCCCTACATGAAATCAGTCCCAACAGAACAGCTTTCCCTTTCCTCAGTACTGGTGACAGTGTGCCATGAATTGAAACCTATTTCTCCCACACCAACCTTTGAGCTACACATTTTACTCTGATTTTATTTACACTATGCCAATTTGCTCATGGCTTAGGTAGCAATGCAGAGGTTACCACCTTTTTAAATTTAGTCCCTCGCTACACATTCTCTCTGAGCAGAACTTCCTTCTTAGTCCTACTTATGTCGTTGGTACCCACATGGAGCACAACAACTGGCTTTTTCCCCTCCTACTCCAAGTTGATCTTCAGCCCTGAGCAGATGACTTCAACCTTGGCACCAGGCAGGCAACACAGCCTTCGGGACTCATGCTCTCAGCTACAGAGAACAGTATTTATTCCCCCTAACTATTGTGTCTCTTACTACTATTACATTTGTTTTTACTTCCCCAATTTGAATGGCCCCCAGTACCATGATGCTATGGTCAGTTTGCCCATGACCCCTGCAGTCCTTGTTCTCACTCACATAGGCTGCAAGAACCTCAAACCCATAGGACAAGTGCAGGGGCTGAGGTTCCTCCAGTGCTACCTTCTGGATTTCCCTTTTGCCCCACTGCTGTCACTGTCAATAAAAATTCCCATCATCACATCTTGATCAGCACTCAAAATTTAAATGTTTCTATGCAAATAAGTTTGAACTCTGCATTGAAGCAGTCTCAGGCTACCTTAGCTTTATATGAGATTACATCAGTTAATTCCTTTCCAATGCCATCCATTGTTCTACTGGTTCTGTGAGCTTCAATGGAGCTTCAGGATTTTATCATTTATTTGAACCCAGAGGAGACAAATATAACTATTCTTCTAATACCAGACATTGTGTTCATGCTTGACCTTCAATGAATCCCATCAATCACGGCCGACCTAGCACATTTCTCAACAGTGAGGAAACATGTCCATTACCATGTCAATACTGAATTACCAATCATTTTTATTTTCTAAGTTTCACTGAAGATGGTTGTCAGCACTGCCAGTACTACAGTTTGTATTCAATTGCGCTTCCTTGTTGTACTACTTCTCCTCTACTACATGATGGAGAGTTAGAGACTGTGAAAGTAGAAAGAGAAGGAATCTTGGGCCTTTAGAAAAGAGAAGGCTGGGGGTAATGAAAGGGTTCAACTGGGTAGACATAGATATTGTGGTTCAACTTGTGGGGGAATCCAAAACTAAGTCATAAATATAAAATAGTCAAAAATAAATCCAATGAGGAATTCAGGAGAAACATTTTTACCCAGAGAGTGGTTAGAATGTGTAATTCACTACCCTAAGGAGCAATTGAGGAAAATAGCATAATTCATTAAAAAGGAAGCTAGATTAATATATGAGGGTGAAAGGAATAAGTTATGCTGATAGGGTGAGATGAAGAGGGGTGGGAGCAGGCTCATGTTCTGCATGGACCTTTTGGGACCAATGTTCTGTTCCTGTGGTATAATTCTAAATAAGGAGGGAGACATCTTATACCTGCGCTGGTTCAAGTCACAAACATCCTGCTGCTGATCCTGACTCATTGACTCTCACCCTCCTCAACTCTCTTCTGCTTTCATCTTCCTCGAACAGCTGTTGTCATCAGTCCAGCTTTATATCTCATTGCAGAAAATAAAGGATAATTTTTTTCAGGTGAGTGTGCCTGCTTCTTCCCACTCAAACGTGGATTTGTGCAAAACTCGGTCAGTGGCATTGACCTTACAAAATTTATCCTTGCAATTCTTCCGGTGGTTTCTACTTCAGTATGCAGACAGTCACCTCTGCCATCCCCCAGGGTGTCAGCCTCTCCTTCATTTACATGCTCAGCCAAAGCAACAATCAGCTGGAAGCATCGGATCAGATTGAAAACGCATGCCATTGATACCGACATCTCCCTCTTACCTCCTCAATCAGCCAAGTCTATTGCCACTCTCTAACTGGATTCAATTTCATTTTCCTCCAGCAAAATGTCACAAAAAATATATTTTTTAAAAAGTTCATCAAGCCTCGAGGTACATTAATTCTTTGAGCCCAAGAAGTTGGAGGCCCACTGCACTGTCCTTCTGTCTCCTTTACTTTTCCCTGAGGAACAGCAGGCTCTGTGCCAACAGTAGGCATTCAGATGTGATTGAAGCATGAGGGAGCACTCCTGACATTTTAATTTCCTCTCACTGGCTTAAGGTTTATTGGTGGAACATTCACTCATTTCTCAACTCATACAAGGCTTTAAACACCAGAATCTAAAACCTCCTTCATTCCTCCATCCAAGTACAGATCAGCAAAGTGAATGCGTGACTGCAGATTGGAGTGGGAAGGTGGTGTTCCATTTCATGGGATGCTGGAACCAGTACTGGGATAGGAAGGAGCACCACCTGAATCAGACTAAAGTCTTAGCAGAAGGATAAATGGGAGTCTAGACAGGACTTTAAAACCAATGAAGGTGGTAGTGGGTCTAAATGAAAAATATAACCACCTAAAGTTTAAAAAAAGAGGGTTTAAAAGAAAATTCCTCAATGACACACCACGGAGGCTCAGAGATTATGACGAATGGTCGCTTGTGTCAAGCACTGGAGGAGACAGTGCCCACAGACTGTTCGTCCAGCAAGTAGTCAGCTATAGAGAGCAGAGCAGAGAGATGATCAAATTGCTGAGAATATAAAGAGCCCAGTTAATCTCCCAATGGCTCAGTAAGCCTATCCAATGACAAGCTGGGTTGAGGTGGCTTGTTTTTTTACTCAGAAATCTGAACACTTTACATAATTGCTTGTACTTTTTCCACATATTCCCCTGACTTTGATATTAACCACAGCTAAAAAGGAGCAAAAACAAGCACAACGTAACTAATTTACCTCTGCTCTGCACTTGGGAACTGCTTGCTTCCAGGTTCAAGTCAAGGAAAATGAGACTGAATCAGATTCAAAACTAGGATGAAGGTCAAGGTTTGATAACCCTCATCTTTGTTAGACTTTGGTGCTTATCTGGCTGTCATTGCATTTCAGGTTTACAGTCGCTGGGGTGCAGGTCTGCCAAGAAATATATAGTGATGATCTGGGTTTTGTCAATTTCTAGCCAAATAATATTAACATTGGAGTAGGAGATCCAACACTATTCCACCTCCACAGAAAAACACTCCAACCTGCCCTCAATAAAATGAACCAGTGGAATGCACTGCCAGAGGTCATCAGCACTGTCAACACTTACAGCTTCATCAATTATTTAATTATTTTTACTTCATTGTTTTAATATTCAGCTTATGGTAAAAGAGAAGAGGTAGACAAGAATTATCTTCCACTTCTCGCCTGGTGACTTTGTCCCATTAAAACAATGGTATTAAGTTAATAAATCATCTGTGACACTGCAAGCTGCCAAGGTTGGATCTAATGAGAGTATACAGCTTCATTTCCTTGTGTTGTAGAAAGGAAGGTGAACAGAGGCCAGTAGCTACCAGTGTGTATTATAATGAGGACAAAATAAATAGGACCTTTTTTAATAAAAGGGAAGATTAATAAGTAAATTTTAATTGCTTGTAGCGATAAGGATGTCCACAGGTTAGGCAGCACACAGAGGGTGTGTCCCACTTAACCTGGACTTGTTAAGCTTGCTGATTGAATCAGAAAAACCCTTCTGAATCAGTTAGAAATAATTAGGGCCTATTTGCAAATATCATTCATAGTTCCTGCTAATTTTACTCTAAAGTTTGCAGGCATTCTCACAAATTGCATTATGCAAAGCTACTGCAAAATGAGAAGCTGGGACTAAAACAATGTTAGGTCTAACATTACTTCAATCCAAAAACTCCTGTGAAAATGTTTTAACCATCATGAGTGCCTACAGATCAATCATTCACTGTCTTTCAAATTCCCTCACAGTTGAAAAGACTCAAACAAAGAACAAAATAAAATAAATTTGATTTATACACTATTCTGTTCCCTTCAGAGATATGAACAGGTTTACCAGATTATTTTTGTTGGTGTTATGTATGTAATGCTAAACCAACTTGACAGCACATGCAGAAAACATGAATTTACTCTTTTTACCTCTGAGTTTTGTTGCAAGCAAAAAGGGTTCCCCTCTAGTGTGAGTGTGTTCAGCTTGCTGCACAGAGCTACATAGTGGATCTGCACAATATCATCAATGCTATTCCCTTCCAGGTCTAGTACTTCCAGGAGTTCCAGCATGCTCACCGGGCTGACATCTGAAATACTGTTATACGCCACATATAGTTCCTACAGAAAAGATAAGAAAATGTAACTCATAGGAACAAAAGAAGGCCATTCAACCCCTCAAGCCTGTGCTGCCATCCATCTAGATGATGGTTGATCTGTATCTCAACTCTGCTTATGCACATCATCACCACCTAGCTCTAATTTTCAAGTTGTCTCTCCTTGCACTAGACTCCCACCTGCAGATAAAATAGTTTCTCTCTATCTACCCCATCAATTCTCTACATCAACATTCAGACTTGGGATAATAAGTGTCCAGTAACATTCAGACTACACAAGTACCCGACAATGAACATCTTCAACAAGAGAGAATCAAATCATCTCCCTTTGACATTCAATGTTGTTACCATTGCCCTACCATCAAAATCCTTCGGTGGGAGGGGTACGTGGGGGGTGGGGGAAGAGTGCGGTGAAAGGGAGCCGTTCTATTAATCAGAAACTTACCTGGACCAGCCAAAGAATTACTGTGCCGACAAGAACAGGTCAAAGGATGGGAATTCTGCGGTGAATTACTCACCTCCAGACTCCTCAAAACCTGTCCAGTATCTACAAGTCACAAGTCAGGAGCGTGATGGAATACTCTCCATTTTCCTGGATGAGTGCAGCACCAAGAACACCCATGAAGCTCAACACTATGCAGGACAAAGCAGCCCATTTGGTCAATTACCCCATCCACCACCTTAAATATTCACTCCCCAGCTGTGGCAGCTGTGTGCACCATCTACAAGATGCACTGCAGCAATTTATCAACAGCATCTTCCAAACCCGCAACTTCCACCACCTTAAAGAACAAGGGCAACAGACACATGGGAACACCACCAACTGCAAAGTTGCCCTTCAAGTCATACATCATCGTGATTTGGAACTATATTGCTGTTCCTTCACAGGTTTGTTGGTAAAATTTCAAGAACTCCCACCCTAACAACACTTTGGGCATACCTACACCATACAGACTACAGCAGTTCATATAGGGTAGCTCAACACCCCCTTCACGAGGGCAATTATGGATAGACAATAAATGCTGGCCTTGCCAGTGACACTCACATCCCATGAATGAATAATGAAAAAAAATCATCTTAAATACGGAAACCACTACCTGAAAGGGTGATGGAGGCAGATCCAATAGCAAATTTCAAAAGGGAATTGGATAAATATTTGAAAAGGAGAACTGTGCAGAACTACAGGGAAAGAGTAGGGGAATAAGACTAATTGGATAGCTCTTTCAAAAAGCCAGCAAAGGCATGACAAGCTGAATGGTCACCTTCTGTCCTACACATTTCAATCATTCTATGAACTCATAACACTTGTTATGCTCATAAACACACCCCAGGATTTTGCCTTCCTGTCTCTCGCCTAGTCACCTCACTCTATTATGGCATTAAGCTTAGTAATAGAACCCCATGAAACAGCCCATTCCCCTGCAAGGTTCTACAAAACAGCAGAGAAAATAAAACTCAGCAACCACAGCAATATCAGGAAGAAAAACCTCTCAAGAGTGGTGACTAAGTCAAGACCTCATTCAGTAGCAAAACAACTGGAAACATTCACAAATGAAAAATTCTAAATCTCAATTGTTAGAAAACAGCTCAGTATTCATAGCTAGAATTAAATGGGTATTAACTCAGGCTTGTAAACTACTTAGACCTTTAGGCTTCTGATTCAGGATATGTTTCTGCATTGTAACAGAATCACAGACACTTGTTATTCCCTGCACAATGAACTTGAGAAACTACAATGTCCAAGCAGCAATGATTTGAAAATCCCAACCAAAATGTTTTTCATTATTGGAGTCAGGCATTCCAGAATTATTACTATACACACATATGTAATAGTAATACAAATGTAGCAGTGTTAAAACAGAAAACACTGGAATCCCTTTGCTGTTCAAGTAACAGAGAAACAGGGTTAATGTTTCAGGTCCTTTCATCGGAACTCAGATTGTCAACCTGAAACATTAACTCAGTTTCTCTCCACAGATGGCTGCCTGATTTGCTAAGTATTCCTAGCATTCTCTGTTTTTATTTCAGATATCCAGCATCTGCATTATTTTGATTTTGAGGTAATGGAGTCCCTCTACTTTAGTGTGTGACAACATATCCCAAACTTATGAAAGTGGTCTCAACAACAGTCCATGTTCCAGTAACAAGGTGGCACAGCCTGCTGGATGCCTAAACACCCCAGTTCCTGGTTATACCCAGCTAGCTGACCACTTAAATTCAGAGAATAGGGAAAGATTATTTCTTTTGAATGAGGCCTCACTGACGAAGTGTTATCATTTAAAAATTGTCACAAAAGTGCCACAGGCATTGATTGAGGCAAAAACCATTGCCTTGTAACTGAAAACTGGATAAATATTTGAAGAGGAAACTAAAAGGTGAGCGCCAGTGATGGGATTAGTTTTGGATTGAAAGAGCTGTGGAGAGAGCATGCGGCAAGTGGGATTAGATTGGGATTGATACAGAAGTATGGAGGGCAAGTGGGGATGTGGGATAAGTTTGCGATTGAAACAGAGCTATGGATCGGGAGACAGCGAACGAGCACAGGACAGTGTGTTTTGTTTGGGATTGATACAGAGCTATGTGGGGAGAGAAAGCGGGACAGTGGGATTATTTGGGATTGATACAGGGCCATGGGGAGAAAGTAGGGCAGCAGGTTTAGTTTGGGATTGATACAGGGCTGTGAGGGAGATCACAGAGCAGTGGAATTAGTTTAGGGTTAATACAGGGATATGGGGAGAGAGTACACACAGTGCGATTAGTTTTGGATAGTCCTAGCAAATAGCTAGCAAAGCCAAAGGGACAAACAGTCTCCTCCTCTATTGTAAACATTATTGATCAAAATCTAATAACCCAGAAGCCTATTTGCTAAAATGAACTTGTTCAGTCCCATATGGATGTGGAGGTGCTAAGTAAGCTTGGTGAGCTGCTGTATAATCTTAATTATGTTTATTAAATCGGTCCTCAGCAGTAGATTTTTAAGAGAGCATAATCCCAAAGTAGCTAGTCTTTCCTCATTGCTCTATGCTTAAAAACGGGCTTAAATAATATGTGGCCCAGACCGGTTGTAACCTCATAACTTCATATCACTCTACGTGACTACCGTCTTAAGAATCACTGTGCAAATCAATTACCTTTAAAGAACAGAAGGAAGGAATTCCATCCAAGTCTGTCAGACCACAGCGAGCCATCCAGAGCACCTGTAGTTTTGTTAATGATGTCCCGAGATCCCTAGACATTCATTTGGAAAAAGTGGAAAAGCAATTATTTCTACTAGCCACTAAACCACTGGAACTTAAATACTGTTCTGATAACTTGCAGAAAAAATGCTCAACATTTCACTCTGTTAGAGTAATTACTGGAAACAATCCAGGAGAGTTCATACCAAAGTATTGCTTTACTTAGGGCCAATAAAGAACAAACAAATGGAAATTTATATAGAACCTTTTACACCTTCAGGTGACCCCAAAGCGCTTCACAGCCAGTACGTTACTTTTGAAGTGTAGCCAACAACAATAGCGACAACAACTTTCATTTACATAACTTCTTTAAAGTAAGGAAAATATACAAATGCATTTCACAAATTGAGAACAAGCTAGAAGGGAGAAATTCAGAGACAAACAAAAGCTTGTTAAAGAAGTGTCCTGAAATGGTTTTAATGGAGCAAAAGAGTTGGAGAGTTCCAAAAGTTATTGCTGTTCTGTAGGAAAACATGTCAACCAACTTGCACACAGCAAGATCCCACAAACTGCAAATGTATAAATGGTCCAGTTTTGGTGGTGCTGGATGAGGGATAAAGGGAAGGCAAGGCACCAGGAGAACTCCCTGTTCTTCAAATAGCATCATGGGATTGTTCAACTCTTCCTGAATAAGCAGATGGAACTTCAGTTTAACAACACAACTGAAAGATGGCACCTTTAACAATACAGCATTCCCACAGTACTGCACTGAAATGTCATTGTAGGTTTTGTGCTCTAGTCTCAGGAATGAGGCTTGAAATAGCTACTTAAAATTAATAGCACATCTCTCAAGGATGCTAAGGAACTGTAGGAAGTTAATAAAAATCTAGCAGAAAGTTACAACGCTCAAACGTAGTGATACCAGCATTTGCCGTTTCAATACTAATTTCGAGATTTTGCACTATTGTTTTGATGTGCACCATTCAGAAAAATAGTCAGGAGAGAAAAAAAATCACACACTTCCTCCTTCCCAATTCCACGAACCATGAGCAGAAGGAGATGGTGGACCATCGTTAATCAGTGGCGACACTGGCAGCATTGAAAATGTCTTTGGACAATTCCAACTTAGCATGGGAGACCGGAATAAAAGCAAAAAACCTATTCATGATGCACAATTTCACTGCAGCAAGATGCAGTCAGACATAACAAGGTCGCAACACAATCAAATGATGCCATAAACCGTGGGCTACAGCTCAAACAAGTTCTCAAAACCCATGAATGCTGAGAAACATGCTCTCAGATAATTAAGGTCTGCCAGAATATATCATGGGAATGGTACCTTTACTCTTCTCACTGTACTGTAAAGTTTCCAATATGCCCAGCTCTAGTGACTGTTATACTAGACAATTATACAGGAGATAAAAACAAAAACAGAATTATCTGGAAAAACTCAGCAGGTCTGGCAGCATCAGCATGGAAGAAAAGAGTTGACGTTTTGAGTACTCATGACCCTTCAACAGAACTGGGTGAATCCAAGGAGAGGGATGAAATATAAGCTGGTTTAAGGTTGGGGGGGGGGGGGGTGAAATTATACAGGAGATATAGGGTTATGGAAAGAAACCACAGTGTCACGGACAGTGCAACAGAAATGGCAAGTCTCGTGTCCATTTTCACCTCCTGTTGTCATGATTTTTGATCATACTTGTGAACATTTACCATTGAAACTGACAATGTAGACATTTAGAATGGCAGCAAACAGTTGGTGGTAATGTACTACCTGTCTGCTTTGGCACGCAGGGGGCTCTGTAGAGTAACTTTCAGAAGTTTCTCTCCAAACTGCACATGTGTACTCAGAGGTGCCAACTGGGAGAAGCTACATGTTCATTTAGCATTAGCCAAGGTGGCCATGGTTAACATACTTAAAGCTGATGTGAATATTCAAAATGCTGCATGGCATTAAAGATAGAAGTACTGGACAAACAGAGAAATACTTGATTGTAGTACTGTCACACAGAAATTAGATTGTTTTCTGGTGGTGACAGAGCCACAAATGGAGTGCATTATATTCAAGGTCACAAAATTTCAAGGATGTTTTAGTAGGGCGCTATTATACAAGGATTCGATAATTCAACCGCAAAGTCTGGTACTTAACAAAGCTGCTGAATCAAAGTCATTAAATATCGAAAAAAATGACACATTGGTGTGCAGTACTGCCGTTATTATCAAGGCCTTCCAGATAAAAATATAAGAATGATTATTAATACTGTTACAGTCTGAAATGCATTTCCTGGGATAAATACTTGAAGGAGTAAAATTTGCAAGGCTATGGATAAGAACAGGAGAATGGAACTAATTGGACAGCTCTTTCAAAGGGCCGGTACAGGCATGATGAGCCAAATGGTCTCCTTCTGTGCTCTAATATTCTATGATAGGTGATTCATTTTTCCATTCAGAAGTCCAGGTGAACTCTATGGGATTTCAATGTTAATTATGTCCACACCTGTTATACATCTAGTGATACCTGTCTGGTCACGTTTTAATAGGATTTTCCCATTGATTTGGTAATCTGTGGTGTAAGTAAATTTTAAGAGTTGCTTTTACTCAGGGTGCAACTGCAGATTTTGGCCACTGGGAGACACTGCACCACAGTTTGCTTTCTCCCAGCTCTGAATGGCCACCATGTTCGATTTCTACTGTGCAAGAGAAGATGATGGAACCTTTTAAACATTTTAGGGATGTAATCTTTAAAAATAATTTAACTTGCTTTATTTGAGCCACTATTTCTCACTCCAGCCATTTGGCTTCAAGGCAACAGGAATTCTGCCCATTCCTGTCTCACAGATTGGTCGTTTGGGCCAAGGCCTCAAAGGTTTTGTAGGCCTTTCTTCCTATGACCATCTGGCTGCCTCAACATCCACGAACCGAGCGTTTCCACCTCATTCTTCCAACCCGCTAGTCCAGGAACAATGCTCCCTGGCTGGGCACTTCATAAGGGCCCCCCACCCTGCACTGCCCCCAAATAATCAATGTCAGACACTCCATACAGAATACATGCAGATGACTTCACAAATAGGGAGCTTGGAAATTCTCCTCTCACCCCTTGTACCCTTTCCCCCTTACATCTGGTACCCTCATCTCTCTCCTCCTAATTGAGTATTTCTCACCACTCTCCCCAGTTTACCATCACTAACCCTCCTTTACTCTTCCCCCTTCTGCAACAGTCTTTAAGCCTCCTCTACCTCTATCCTGTAGCCTCTAACCTTACACAACCAACCTCTAACCTATTCTACCTCTCCCCCCTCCCACCTCACTAACTGTCACTCTTCAGCACCGTTATGTTCTTCTGAGTCCAATTATCATCCACACTATAACCCCATATCACTAAAACTACATTTGGTCTTGACTCTCTGTACAAAACATCATGGGAAATTGACCAGCATTTCTAACAAAGTTTATATACAACACACAAGCAATATTTGTTCTGGTGACGTGGAAATCACTGGCAAGACTGGCATTGATTGCTCACCGAGTGCTGCTTGTTTCACTTCAAATCTGTTTGTAGTAACACTTTCTAGTGATGTAACCCACTGCATTAAGGCAAAGGGGACGTTGTTGGTCCCTATTTTTGGGCGGGAACTGGATGACTGAAATAACCAACGTGGTTTGCTAGTTCAGTATCACAACCACCATTCTACCACACCTCATATAACTTGGGAAACCAAATGTAAAAAAAAATTCTAATTCCACGCAGTAACCAGCTGCCAACTTGGAATATTAAATCGTCCAGAACAAACAGGTTGATTTGCATTTCACACTGAAGATTAATTCCTTCCCCAAACAATATGCAAAATTATTATAAAATTGTGTTAGAATTTTACATAAATGAAACATTGCTAAGCAACTCATTTCTAAATGAGTTAAAGGTTTCACTGGAAGGAAATTTAAGCCCAATTTAAGACCTATTACGTTTCATGCGTTGTGACAGATGGAAGCTCTGAGAGAGGAAACAGCTTCCACTGTCTGCACATAATGTCAGCATCAAGCACGATCTGCATGCAAAGAGTATCTGCCCAAAACGATGCCCGAACCAGTACACGATCCTAAGCATTACTTAATGCCATCATAGGTAATTCACCAAGGCTCCTTTGACAGCACCTTCCGAAGGCACAACCTCCACCGCCAAGGACAAGTGCAGCAGATGTTTGGAAATACCACCATCTGCAAGTTCGTCTCCAAGCTACACACCATCCTGACTTGTAAATATATTGCTGTTCCTTCACTCTCGCTAGGTCAAAATCCTGGTACTCCCTTCCTAACGCTACATGGACTGCAGTGGTTCAAGGCAGCAGCTCACCATCACCTTCTCAAAGGCAAGTAGGGATGGGTAATAAATGCTGGCCTAACCCACATCCCGTGAAAGAATAAATGTTTTTTGAAATTACCATCCCTAAAACAACTTGAGTAGCTCAGAGGTCTTTTGAAGGCAGTTAGGGTAGGCCACAAATACAGCCTTGCTGAGGCCATCCATATCTCCAGAATAAATTAATAACAAGAAAGAAGTCCTTACCTACACCAGGATATTACCATTTTCATCCTAAACACAGAGCAGTGGAGGCTGGGTCATTGAATTATATCCGGAGCTGAGTAATACAGATTTTTGATCTACAAGAGGCCCAAGGGCTATGGGGGGCACGCAGGAAAGTGGAGTTAAGGTCACAATCGGATCAGCCATGATTTTATTGAATGGTGGAGCAGGCATAAGGGACCAAACAGCATTCTCCTGCTCCCAATTCTTATGCTCTTATCTTACTAAACACTAGCAATCCAATGAATTTTGATTGCACTGTAGAATCTTTACAATGTGCATTTATTACCATATATTGCACAGGATCAGAATTTGCTGGGAAAACAATAGCAAGATTTGTGCGCTGCAATTATTAACACATGAAACATTTAATCATTTTTGAATTGCGAGTCACCACAGATTATTAGTTAATTTGCACCACTCTGTTTGCTGTTAGCAACCTCTCCATGTGCTTTAGGGAATTGTCTTGTTCTGATGCTCCAGAATTCACGGAGTTCGGGACAGGTTTGTTGTACTTGTTGGCCTTTTCCTGTCCATCATTCTCTTACATTGGTATTATGTTCATTTTGAGTTCAATGGCTTCTGGAAAGTAGGGTACAGTTCCACACACGTGGGGGAGGATCTCTTGAGAGGCTGGTGTCTCTGTCTGATCAGTGATATTCAGCTGTCTCCACAGACACAACTGCATTATTTCTAGAAGTAGGCTGCATAATTGCACCTACTCACCCCAGCTTTGTCGCTGGGGCATTTGGGTGGGTGTTGCAGCTGCCATCTGCAAGGCAGATGTTGTGTTCAGAGAGTTCCATTCAGTTATGTATTTCATTCTGTCTGTACACTCAGATAAAGGTGACAATTCAATGGTATTCTATTCTCCACAGTGCATAGGATGCCCAGCCACACATCTGGTTCATGTGCTTGTCAAACATGATTTAATGGCATCAATCTATGCAGCTTTAGAATGGAAAGAACACCACCTAGACTATATTAAGTGAGAAGACAGTAGAAAACAATTTCTCTCCACAGGTTTTCCGAATGCAAAGGCAAGAGGTAAAAATACTTTTATTTATAGAATGCCTTTGATCTCTGGACTTCCCAAGAACTTTACAGACAATGAAGCACTCCAGTGTGGATGGTACTGGGAGAGTCTGTTGTACTGCAAAGCTGTTAAGAATAAATCTGTTTGAGGTAAAAAAAAAAAAAATTCTTTCAACTCATTCTTCCAATGACAAGCACTCATTGTGAGGAACAATCTAGTCAGAATAATTTCAAAGTCTGCAGATGATACAAAACTTAAATGTAGTACACAATGAGGTGTGCAGTAATGGACTTCTGGAGGACAAATAATGGTAAAATGGATAGGTACATAGCAGGTGCAATTTAACACTAGAATGCCTTTCATGATCTCAGGACTTCCCAAGAACTTTACAGACAATGAAGCACTTTTGAAGTATAGTGACTATTATAACGTATGATGAAGGGGTCTAAACCGAACTGCCAACTCTACCTCAGAGATTTTTTTTTTTTAGGATGATTATGTATGACTTTTGATTATTAGAGATGTCACACTGCTGCTCTTAGGTGAAATACAAGCTACAGTGTCCATTTATTATCGGATCAGCAGATAATGAATAATTCCTCTAAACGTATTTAAAAGTGAACATGCACAATACAACTTAGCTTAAAATGCCAAAGAGAGAAAGATTTGCATTTATATAGTGTCTTTCATAGCCACACATGTCCTAAAGCACTTCACAGCCAATGAAACACTTCTGGTGTGTAGTCACTGTTACAATGTTAAAGTGCAGCAGTCTCAACAGGTGAGATGAGAGTGACTGTCCTTGACATCAAGGCAACATCTGATCGAGTGTGGCATCAAGGGGCCTTTGCAAAATTGAAGTGAAAGGTAATCTGGGGTTAGTTGGATTCATACATAGTGCAAAGGCAGATGATTGTTGGAGGTCAATCATCTCAGCCCAGGACATCAATGCAGGAGTTTCCTCAGGATGGTGTCCTAGGCCCAACCAGCTTCAGCTGCTTCATCAATTACCTTCCCTCCATCATAAGGTCAGAAGTGGGGATGTTCGTTGATGATTGCACAATGATCAGTACCGGTTACGACTCCTCAGATACTGAAGCACTCCTTGTCCACATGCAGCAAGACCTGGATAATTCAGGCTTGGGCTGACAAGTGTCAAGTGGCATTCACGTCACACAAGTGCCAGGCAGTGACCATCTCCAACAAGGGAGAATCTAACCATCAACCCTTGACATCCAATGGCATTACTATCATTGATTCCCCCACTATCAATATCCTAGAGGTTACCATTGACCAGAAACAGAATGTTATAGTCATATAAATATCGTGGCTACGAAGGCTGGGAATTCTACAGAGAATAACTCACCTCCTGACATCCCAAAACCTGTCCATCATCTACAAGGCCCAAATCAGGAGTGTAATGAAATACTCTCTGGTTGCCTGGACGACTCCACATCACTCACCATCATGACTTGGAAATATATTGCCATTCCTTTATTGTCCCTGGGTCAAAATGCTGTAACTTCCTTCCTAACAGCATTGTGGGGGTACTTACACCACATGGACTGCAGCAGTTCAAGAAGGCAGCTCACCACCATCTTCTCAAGGGCAACTAGGGATGGGCAATAAATGCTGGCCCAGCCAGCGAAGCCTACATCCTGTGAATGAATTAAAAGAAAAACGACCGCAGCTCCAACGACACTCAAGAAGCTTGATGCCATCCAGGACAAAGTAGCCCGCTTGATTGGCATCCATTCCACAAACATTCACTCCCTCCACCACCGTTGCACAGTAGCAGTCGTGTCTACCATCTACAAGATGCACTGCAGTAACTCACCAAAGTTCCTTCCACTGCACCTTCCAAACTCATGACCTCTGCCACCTAGAATGACAAGGGCAATAGATGGGACCACTACCACCCGCATGTTCCCCTCCAGGCTGCACACCATCCTGATTTGGAACTACATCACTGTTCCTTCACTGTCGCTGGTAAAAAGTCCTGGAACTCCCTTTTTAACAGCACTGTGGGCGTAACTATACTGCATAGACTGCAGTGGTTCAAGAAGGCAGCACACCATTACCTTCTCAAGGGCAATTAGGAATGGGCAATAAAGGCTGGGCTAGCCAGCGATGCCCGCATTTCATGAACGAATGAAAAAAAGGGGGCACAGGAAGATACCTCAAACAACAATTAAATGACTGCATGATCTGTCTGTGGAATAAATGTTGGCCAATACACCAGGGCGAACTTTATTTTCAAATAGTTCCATGGGGTCTTTTCTGCCCACTCAAGAAACAGACGGAGCTGGTTTAAGTTGCCAATTCTTAAAGAATGCACATCAAACAGTACTGCACTGAAGGGAAGTGACAGCCTAGATTTATACACTCAAGTCTCTGATGTAAAGGCATAACTTTAGGGCTAGGGTTGCCAGCTGGTGATTCAGGTGAAAGTCAACACAAGCTGCTAAAAAACATATGGTACATAGGGAAGTAAACAGCACTTAAAAAATGAGACCAGAAGAATCCCCAAAGACATGGCCGAAGGGGCCAGTTACCAGCTGCTAACACTGTTTCCCAGTGGATTCCAGTGACGTTATATTGAGAGACTGGTCAAATCACCACAGATATTCACTGCTGCAAAGATCAGATATACTTTACCAGACTGGAGTTTGTTTACAGGGGATTATAACATTTTCACAATGTCTTAAGATAGAAGTATTAGTAACTATGGAAGGATGTGATATAATAGCTACAAAGTATCAGACAGGCCTGGGAACATAATGTGCTCAGTTATCACATTTCCAGGGGAGATAGAGAAGGCTCCACATATGTATGGTGACTGCGTTTTTAAAGGATTTGAATTCAGTGCTAGAACCTAAGGAGTTGCATTAAGACGGAATTCATGTCCAGAGTTAAGGAGTAGAAAGGGAATCGAGTTCACAATACCTAAATGATGAAGGTGAAAAAGGAAATTAGAAACCTTTAAAGGGGGGCATGATAAAAAGCTAACAGACAACAAAATAAATTAGTAAAGGCTTTTATTGACACAAATTATAAGAACAGTTAAAGAGGTTAGAATTGCTCAGGGATGAAAGGGTTGGGAAATCTAGATGCAGAAGATAAAAGTTATTTAGAAATGTTTTTAAAAATCATGTCAGCTTTTACAAATGTTGACAAAGAGGAATAAATATGGCAATTAAAGATTAGACAGCCTAATGTTGGCCGTGAAGAAACTTTTAGAGATAATAATCTGGACAAAATTAACTGGTGCTTGGAAAAGTAAGTTAGCACAGATCTGTTAAAGGCCAATTGCTTTTGACTAACTTGACCGATTTCTTTGATGAAGTAACAGAGACAGCTGATGAGGGCAGTGCAGGTGATGTTGTTTACATATGCACTTACAAAAGGTGTTTGAGAAAGTCCCACATAATAGATTTGTTAGCAAAATTAAAACCCATGGTTAAAGGGTCAGTGGAAGCATGGTTACAAAATTGGCTGAGACAGAAATCAGAGAATAGTGATGAATGGTTGCTTTTCAGACCAGAGGGAATTATATGGACAGTAGTTTTCCCCAGCGGTTGTTGATGGGACCACTTCTCTTTGATATATATATTGGTGAACTAGACTTGGAAATACATGCCAATGTATCAGTAAATACGTTGTCAAAGTCCAATAACAATCTTCTTGTTGACTGTAAGACAACTGCTTATTAAAACAGGTAATAGGTAACCCATTTACAGGTGAGCTGTAACACCCCAGTGTGGAAGGGACTGGCAAAGTCTGTTATACTGCAGAGCTGACTTGAGAATAAACCTGTTTGAAGTAAAAGACTACCTTTGGACTCATTCTTCCATGACAAGCGCTTATTGTGAGTAACAATCCAGGAACAATAATTTCAAAGTCTGCAGTTGACACATAACTCAAATGTAGTACACAATGAGGAGCACAGCAATGGCTTTCTAGGGGACAAAGAATGGTAAAATGGATAGATAATAGCAGGTGCAATTTAACACTAGAATGCCTTTCATGATCTCAGGGCTTCCCAAGAACTTTACAGACAATGAAGCACTTTTGAAGTATAGTGACTATTATAAAGTATGAGGGGGTCTAAACTGAACTGCCAACTCTACCTCAGAGATTTTTCAGGATGAGTATGTCTGACCTTTTATTATTATTATTAGAGATGTCACACTGCTGCTCTTAGGTGGAGTACAAGCTACAGTGTCCATTTATTATCGGATCAGCAGATAATGAATAATTCTTCTACACCCTGCAGATTAACAATCCACACGTATTTAAAAGAGAACATGCACAACACAATTTAGCTTAAAATGCCAAAGAGAGAGAGATTTGTCCTGAAATAGTTAAAAGTCTATTTCAATTTTCCAAAAAGAGACAGGCTTGCATTTATATAGTGTCTTTCATAGCCACACATGTCCTAAAGCACTTCACAGCCAATGAAACACTTCTGATGTGTGGTCACTGTTACAATGTTAAAGTGCAGCAGTCTCAACAGGTGAGGTGAGAGTGACTGTCCTTGACATCAAGGCAACATCTGATCGAGTGTGGCATCAAAGGGCCTTTGCAAAACTGAAGTCAAAGGGAATCCGGGGTTAGTTGGAGTCATACGTAGTGCAAGGGAAGATGATTGTTGGAGGTCAATCATCTCAGCCCAGGACATCAATGCAGGAGTTTCTCAGGATGGTGTCCTAGGACCATCTTCAGCTGTTTCATCAATGACCTTCCCTCCATCATAAGGTCAGAAGTGGGGATGTTCGTTGATGATTGCACAATGTTCAGTACCAGTTACACGACTCCTCAGATACTGAAGCACTCCTTGTCCACATGCTGCAAGGCCTGGACAATTCAGGCTTGAGCTGACAAGCGTCAAGTAGCATTCACACCACACAAGTGCCAGCCAGTGACCATCTCCAACAAGAGAGAATCTAACCATCGCCCCTTGACATCCAATGGCATTACTATCATTGATTCCCCCACTATCAACATCCCAGAGGTTAGCATCGACCAGAAACTAAACTGGACTAGCCATATAAATACTGTGGCTACAAAGGCTGGGAATTCTGCAGAGAGTAACTCATCTCCTGACTCCCCAAAGCCTGTCCATCAACTACAAGGCACAAGTCAGGATTGTGATGAAATACTCTCCACTTGCCTAGATGGATGTAGCTCCAACAACATTCAAAAAGCGCGAAACCATCCAGGACAAAGCAGCGCACTTGACTGGCATCCCATTCACAAACATCCACTCCCTCCAACACCTTTGCACAGTAGCAGCCGTGTCTACCATCTACAGGTAGAAGACGTTAATAGCATACCAAAAATGCGAAATAATCATGGGGCAAAAAGGTGTGGGAGGAAATAATATAGTAACTATCACTGCACAAAAAGTACTAGGGAAACTAATAAAGCTAAAGGCTGATAAGTCACCTGGACCTGATGGGTTGCATCCTAGAATATTAAAGGAAGATGCATTGGTAGTAATCTTCCAAGAATCATAGATTCTGGAAAAATCCCAGAGGATTGGAAAACTGCCAATGTAATACCGTTATTCAAAAAGGGAGACAAAAAACAGGTAACTGTAGGCCAGTTAGCTTAACATCTGTCATTGGGAAAATGTTAGAGTCTATTATAAAGGATGTAATAGCAGAGCATTTAGAAATGTATAATATAATCAAGCAGAGTCAGCATAGCTTCATAAAGGGAAAATCATGCCTGACAAATTTATTAGAATTGTTTGAGGAGGTAACAAGCAGGATAGATATAGGGGAACTAGTAGATGTAATTTATTTGGATTTCCAAAAGGTGTTCGATAAGGTACCACACATAAAGCTACATAATAAGAGCCCATGGTGTTGGGGGTAGTATATTAGCATGGATAGAGGACTGGCTAACCAATAGAAGACAGAGGGTTGGGATAAGGGAGGAGTTTTCAGGATGGCAACCTGTAACTAGTGGAGTGCCACAGGGGTCACAATTATTTGCAATATATATTAATGACTTGGATGAGGGAAATGAATGTACCATTGCCAAGTTTGCGGATGACAAAAATAGGTGGGAAGGCGAGCGGTAGGGATGACACCAAGAGTCTACAGAGGTAGACAGGTTAAGTGAGTGAGCAAAAACGTGGAAGATGGAATATAATGTGGGAAAATGTGAGGTTATGCACTTTGGCAGGAAGAATAGAGGAGCCAAATATTACTTAAATGGAGAAAGACTGAAGAAAGCTGCATAGAGGAAATTGGGGGTCCTCATGGATGAATCCCAAAATGCTAGCATACAAGGTCACCAGGTAATAGGTAAGGCAAATAGAATGTTAGCCTTAATTTCAAAGGAAATAGAGTATAAAAATAGGGAAGTCTTGCTAAAACTATACAAGGCACTAGTGAACAGTTTTGGTTCCCTTATCTAAGGAAAGATATACTGGTATTGGAGGCAGTCAAGAGAAGGTTCACTAGGTTTATCCCAGGTATGGAAGGATTTTCTTATGAGGAGAGGTTGAGTGGGTTGGGCCTGTACTCATTGGAGTTTAGAAGAATGAGAGGCGACCTTATTGAAACATTTAAGATTCTTAGGAGGCTTAACAGGGTGGATGTTGAGAGGCTGTGGGTGAGTCTAGGACCAGAGGGCATAATCTCAGTGCTTCCTCCAAGTGGTTTTCAACATGGAGTTCTGATTCATCAGCTGATGAGTACATAGCAATCAGGAGGTTTCCTTGCCCATGTTTGACCTGATGCCATGAGACTTCATGTGGTCCAGTGTCAATGTTGAGGACTCCCTCCTGACTGTGTACCACTGTGCCACCACTTCTGCTGGGTCCATCCTGTCGGTGGGACAGGACATACCCAGGGACGGTGATGGTGGTGTCTGGGACATTATATGTACGGTTTGATTCTGTGAGGATGACTATGTCAGGCTGTTGCTTGACTAGTCTGTGAGACAGTTCTTCCACTTTTGGTGCAAGCCCCCAGATGTTAGGAAGGAGGGCCTTGCAGGGTCGACAGGGCTGAGTTCGTTGTTGTCATTTCCGGTGCCTAGGCTGATGCCGGCTGGTCCGTCTAGTTTCATTCATTTTAGACTTTTTAGTGATTTGATACAACATTTCAGTGGGCATTTAAGAGTCGACCACATTGCTGGGGGTTTGGAGTTATATGTAGGCCAGACCAGGTAGGAATGGCAGATTTCCTTCCCTGTAGGATGTTAGTGAACCAAATGGGCTTTTCAGACAATCGACAATGGTTTTATAGTCATCATTAGTCTTTTAATTCCAAACTTTTATTGAATTCAAATTCCACCATCTGCCATGGTGGGATTCAAGCCTGGAACCCCCAAGCATTACCCTGAGTCTCTGGATTACTAGTGCAGCGGCAATACCACTCCCGCACCACCTCTCCCTAAAAATACAGAGCAGAGTCAGCATTGGGAAACTACGTTTATGAGGAGAGACTTAAGATTGGGGAGGTGATGGCATAGTGGTATTGTCACTGGACTAGTAATCCAGAGACCCAGGGTAATGCTCTGGGAACGTGGGTTCGTAACCCGTCACAGCAGATTCAATAAAAATCTGGAGTTAAAAGTCTGATGATGACCATGAAACCATTGTTGATTATTGTAAGAAATCCATCTGGTTCACTAATGTCCTTTAGGGAAGGAAATCTGTCGTCCTTACCTGGTCTGGCCTACATGTGACTCCAAACCCAGAGCAATGTGGTTGACTCTTAAATGCCCCCTGAAATGGCTTAGCAAGCCACTCAGTTGTACAAACCACATGGACTGCAGCGGTTCAAGAAGGCAGCTCACCACCACCTCCTCAAGGGCAATTAGGGATGGGCAATAAACGCTGGCCCAGCCAGCAAAGCCCACATCCATAAATGAACGAATAAAAAAAAACGCTGGGACTATTTCCACTACAGCAGCAAAGGGTACAAGGAGATTTATGGTTATGAAGGAATTAAATGGAGTAAGTAGGCAAGGCTCTCTCCTCCAGTTGGGGATTGAGTAATGAGGGATTATCAATTTGAAACTGTCATTAACTGAATGAGAAGAACATTTGAGAAATTTACTTGCAAAGAATTGCAGGACCATTACCATGAGTAGAGACCAGGGTAAATATCATTGTCTCTTTTAAGGGATGCTTGCAAGAACGACACAAAAGCCCTAAACATCTATTCTTGCACCTGGGAGACACTAGCCAATGACAGAAAGAAGTGGCAGTACCACCTGCGGGTTGGCCTGCACCATGGTGATCCATAACTACAGCAGCTTCACAAGAGGCCCCAACACCAAAACAACAATGTCTAATAACCGCTTTGTATGTGGTACTTGTGGCAGAACCTTCCTCTCACAGACTGGTCTCTGCAGCCATCAACAAAAGTGCACCATAATGAAGATAACCCATCCCTAACAGATTTGATTTACTGCAAGTTGATCATGTTACATAAATGGAAGGATGTGAATTATGCCAATTTAAGGGAACACTGGATAAGTATTGAAGTGGAGGAAGATACAGGGCCATGGAGAAAGCAGGGTAATGGTATTAGTTTTCAAATTCGTTAGCTAAGAGCTGGAAGGCTGAACGGTCTCCCTCTGTCCTGTAAACTTCTACTGTTCTCTATTATTATGATGAGATTTTAATTCACAAGTTATATATTTATATGTTTATTTTAAACTATCCATATTAAACAGTCCAATTAGGGTTGAAAATAAAAATAAAATGGAATGAACTTCTGTTTGTACTTTCCATACTTCTAAATGGTTGATCAAGTCTGATTATCATATTCACCAGATTTTGCTTGTTAAATCAAATTAATCAGATACAGATAACAGCCATTCAGGAAAATATCTGAAACTTTACTGTAATTATGCATCTGCAAGACGCTAGCATCTACTTAGATTGTCAACACTCATGGGAGGTCACTAATAGAGACTTGAAAAGAAAATTGTTAAACATAAAAGGGACTGTTTCAAAACTACACATCATCCACTTGTGTAAAGGTCCCCTGCAACAGAGCCACATAAAAAGCAAGTGCAATCTCCAGGAGACTGCTGATTGTCATCAATTATAAATGATAGTACTGCACAAGGGGCTAAATTTCTGGGCCTGCAAAAAGATGCTGCTGAAAGGAAGGTAGTAAATGTCATACTCTTTCTGCTCATAGCAGTAAAACAGACAATCTGGCAGAGAGTTAGTTTGCCCACAGCTTGCAAAAACACTATGGTCTTAAAAGACAGAAGGTAATACTTCAACTCACTTAAATAACAGGAAGCCTCATTGCTCAAACAGGCAGTTGGGTGTGTGCGTGTGTGTGTGTGTGTGTGTGTGTTTTTGACTCCCAACCAGAATGTTGCAAGAGCCCTCCTCTCACTCAAATAACAATTGGTTGGGTTTTGTCAGTTGTTAAGCCATGCTCCAAGCTGGATTAATCAAGTGTGCAGTGTAAAAACTAGCCTGCTTCCAGCTTTAGGGGTGATGGGTGGGGAACTAAAACAGGAAAAAGATCTGATAGACATGACCTAGCTTCCCTGCTTGAACTGAACCATTAGCTGACAGCATGGAGCATTATCCACAGGGGGCCCTGCAGAACCTCGCAGCCTCGATTATCCCACCCTTACAGCTGCACAAAGAAGCAGTTTGACGATGGTATGAGTTGGTTGCAAAAAAAAGGAAATCGCTCATTCGCAGCCTCATTCACACTTGAGCTCTTTATGATTACACAATTTATATAACTAGACCATGCCCCATTGCATTTCCAATCATGGAACAGCAAAATAAAAACCAATGTAGATAGACACAGAGAATTTCAGACTTTGAGAATATTTTTCTTGTAGCAAAAATTATAAACTCAGCAGGTGGATAGTTTTCAGACAACAAGATTCTTCTGTTCAAATAACTAGGCCTCAGAGAGGCAACAGTCTAGACCACATGTGAGGCAAGTGTTTAAGACATTGCACAGAACTATTACAGACTAACTAAACAATGTACAAGATGATCATATCGGATTTGCTTTGAACGAATTGACCGACCCAATAAATGTTACTTTCCTCCCCCCAATCCTTGCAAGTTAATAGGACATTGAATATAATAATTTCCTTTGCTAAGGTTTTTTTTAAAACAATGATCAGCACTGCTCCTGAACAACAGTTTGGAGATTCATATTTCTATCCCAGGGGTGTGCTTGACCAGTATTGGCCAGACTGTTCTGGGGTAGAGGGAAGGGAAAGGAAATAGGAAAGAATGTCGAGTGGGTGCCTCCCTCATTACTGAAGCAAATTTTCCAGTCACATATCAGCAGTGATACTATCCAAGGAAAGGTCAGAAGGATGGGTCATAAAAAGTGTTTTCACCTGTGAGGAAGAGCAGAACTCAAGCCGTCAATATAAAGATAACCACCATTCACCATCCCAACTTCAACCCCCTTGACCTCACCAACTCCCTTGACCTCACCACCCCACCAACTCCCTTGACCTCACCACCTCACCAACTCCCTTGACCTCACCACCCCACCAACTCCCTTGAACTCACCACCCCACCAACTCCCTTGAACTCACCACCCCACCAACTCCCTTGAACTCACCACCCCACCAACTACCTTGATCTCACCACCCAACCAAGCCCCTTCACTTTACCACCCCACTAAGCCCCTTCACTTTACCACCCCACTAAGCCCCTTCACTTTACCACCCCACTAAGCCCCTTCACTTTACCACCCCACTAAGCCCCTTCACTTTACCACCCCACTAAGCCCCTTCACTTTACCACCCCACTAAGCCCCTTCACTTTACCACCCCACTAAGCCCCTTCACTTTACCACCCCACTAAGCCCCTTCACTTTACCACCCCACTAAGCCCCTTCACTTTACCACCCCACTAAGCCCCTTCACTTTACCACCCCATTAAGCCCCTTCACTTTACCACCCCACCAACACAATTTACCTCACTACACCACCCACTAAACTCCTTCGCCTCACTACCATTGCCCACCACCACCAAAGCTCCTTCCCTTTACCACCATGATCCTTTTCAACTTGACCACCTTCCTCCCCACTCCACCCCCAACTTCCCCAGAACTTGCCTTCTTGCTGACAAGCCTTCCTTTGGTTGGGCCAGTCAAAATAAAATTTGCATTTCTACACCGTCGTTCATAAAATCCTCAGGATATCCCAAAGTGTTCTATAGCCAATGAATTACTGCTCAAGTGATGTTACTTTTGTAATGTAGGAAATGTAACAACCAACTAGCACACAGCAAGCTCATAAAGCCAGGGGCTAAAATCTAGGTGTTAGTGTATTTCTTATCCACACATCCCCCTATGTGATTGCAGCTCATTGGGAGATAAATTCCTAGAGCAAAACAAGAAAATTAGAGTTCCAAGACAAGGCTGAAAAGGAGTACAGCAATAAATGCACAATTTAATGACAAGAAAATTACTTGTAACAGTAAGAAGTTAGTCAGGGAGGAAGTTGTGTGGAATTGAAAATGAAAGTGTACAGCAGACAGTTAGCATGCTTCAGTGCAGTTCCAAGAGAGTGCTGCATTGTTGGAGGTGCACACTTTCAGACAAGATGTTAAAAGGTAACCACATCTGCCTGGTCAGGTGAGCATAAAAGATTGCATGGCACTATTCAAAGAGTATCCTAGCCAACATTCTAAACAGGTTGAGTGGCTAGAAAACCAATAAATCTTCTAAAACAATGAACCATGCTCCAGTATACTTAAGGCAAGGAAGGAGATTTGTGAATCTCTGATGGCCATTTTCCTGGAGTCAAGGAACAGTGGAAAAGTTCCAGCAGACAGATTTGCTAATAGGCAAATGTAATTCTCAAATTCAAGAAGGGCAACAGACACAAACCTGACAAACAGCAGAAACAAAGTTAGTGACTACAAATACATTAGCAATACTATACATGGTAACAGATCCATTAAGCCAACATCAGAAAAAATTTGAAATCCATAATCAGAAACAAAATGGAAAGAATGTTTGAATGATAATAACCTAATGGCTTCAGAAAGGGTTGATTTTTCTCTAGCTAACCTCAGGCATATTTGAGGCAGCCAGATTTCAAATTGATGTGTTGGGGAAAGCCAGTGGATGTGGTGTATCTAGACTTTCAAAAGCCTTTCAACAATCAAAGCTGTGATGCGTTCTTTTATAGGAAGGTCAGTGGGGGTTTCAAGTACAAGAGATGGACAGATGCCAGGATGTATTTCTTTGCACAAAGGCTATTGAACAGCTGGAACTGGTTGCCAGGGTTGAGGCAGGGACACTGGATTCATTTAAGAAACAGCTGGACACTGTAATGGGAAGACCGTAGGGCTCAGATTGTGGAAGGACGTGATTTTTAAAAATGGACCCAAGAGTCTTTTTCAACTGATCCCAATTTGTGATTTTATAAATCTGTGTAGAATATGGTAATGATGTGTAAAATATAAAAATCAAAGGCGAGAAATGCGCAGTTTTATGATAAATAAGGATGCTTTTCTATGCAAGTCAAACAAACTGGAGCTCAACTGGTTGGACAGAAAAAAATGTTAGTACAGGCATTAGTACGAATAAGGTCTGCTACTGATCTTGGTTCATTCAGAGGCACAAAAAGGAACAGCTTGGATTTTCATTATTTCATGGCGAAGTTGGTAACGTACCTTACTGATGCAATAAAACTGCTATTGAGCTTCAGTTGAACCAAACTGGGTAAATGAGCACCTGTAAGTAGACAAGATTTTTTGTATTAATTTATGAGAAAAATGTGCCTGAATTAAAAAAATCACAAGTTTAAAATGGCGAAGATCCATGGCATTCTTTGAATGCCAACATGACTTGGTCACCAGTTAATAAACTGAGCTACTTCTGAGGTCTTCTCCTGAAGTTCATTAATTCAGTCACAGTTACACACATAGAGCCCACATATAATAGCAATAACAAATAATGCATTCAGAAAGGCTTTGGGATTAATTTCCTTATGAACGCTGATCTCATACCTCGGTACTCTAAACTATGCAATTGATGGCAAGTTTTCACATGTTGTTGTCACTATACTACCGAGTGAAATGTATAGTTCAAACAAAAGGATAAAAAGTATTTACTTCAAACAAAGACCTTGAAAGCCCCAGAGATAAATTTTCACAGACACCACAAAAAAAGACAATTTTTTTTCAAACATACTGCTGTAAGCAGGGCTGATGCAGGGCAGAACTAGAACAAAACTTTGCTTCAGCTCAGGGACAACAGAAGGAATTTTACTTAAAATTCAATTGCTTTATTTTACTTGTTTAACTTGCCCAGTTTGTCCACATGTGTAATTATTTTGCACCAAGATAGTGACTGTATGAAGTAGCAATACATTTTACAACAAACAGGCTTACTTAAACCTCACTTCCATTATTTTTATAGTTTCATCTGCTGCTTCCTGAACACAATACAATTCTAGGCATGTTTCACTCTGGCCATGATAGAGAGAGAAAGGCAAAACTAATACAGCATCCATGTTTATTGAAGAGCTGTGCTTGTCTTTATTTCAATACCACCCATGGAGTTGACTTTTTCTTTTCTCAGGATGAAAAGCTTGTGCTCTGCTTTTGTCACAGGAGATGTGCGGGGCAAGTTTTTTTTACACAGGGGGTAGTGAGTGTCTGGAATTCGCTGCCAGAGGAGGTGGTGGAAGCAGGTACGATAGTGGTGTTTAAGAAGCAGCTTGACAAATACATAGGATGGGAATAGAGGGATACAGACCCTGGAAGTGCAAAATGTTTTAGTTGACAGGCAATATGATTGGCGCAGGCTTGGAGGGCCGAAGGGCCGGTTCCTGTGCTGTACTTTTCTTTGTTGTCAGTGCTTTTCAAAACAGCAGCCCTACAGACGGCTGAAGGCTGAGGTCCAGCAATAAACCCGTGACCTAAAGAACACATGGTGGGTGGAGAAAGCGCAGGAGATCCAACTGTTAGTCAACAACCATGACCTGCGAGGTTTTAGTGCAGTGAAGACCACGTACGGCCCAAGCATCCAAGCCTCACTCCACTGCTGGCCAAGAACAGAGAGGTGCTCATCAAGGACAGACAGGCAGTCAGCGCCTGCTGGAATGAACACCGAAGATCTTCTTAGCAGGGACTCTGTCTTCAATGCAAGTGTGCTCAACTTCATCCCGCAGCATGCTACCCACCACCTTCTCAGCAGAACCCCCAACCCAGCATAGCAAAGACAATTTAACAGCTAAAGAGCAACATGGCATCAGAAGTAAATGGAATGCCCACTGAAGCACTAAAGCATGGCTGAGAAGCACTATTGGCTTGAATACATGGTCTCATCTCCCTTAACTGGAAGGAGGAGAGCATGCCAGGAGATCTCAGAGACGCCGTAATTGTGAACATCCTCAAGGAAGATGACCAGTCCGACTGCAGTAACTAAGGCGGACTCTCCCTGCCGGGGGGGCCTGGGGCGGGCTCTCCCTGCCGGGGGGGGCCTGGGGCGGGCTCTCCCTGCCGGGGGGGGGGCCTGGGGCGGGCTCTCCCTGTCGGGGGGGGGGCCTGGGGCGGGCTCTCCCTGCCGGGGGAGGGGCCTGGGGCGGGCTCTCCCTGCCGGGGGAGGGGCCTGGGGCGGGCTCTCCCTGCCGGGGAGGGGCCTGGGGCGGGCTCTCCCTGCCGGGGAGGGGCCTGGGGCGGGCTCTCCCTGCCGGGGGGGGCCTGGGGCGGGCTCTCCCTGCCGGGGGGGGCCTGGGGCGGGCTCTCCCTGCCGGGGGGGGCCTGGGGCGGGCTCTCCCTGCCGGGGGGGGCCTGGGGCGGGCTCTCCCTGCCGGGGGGGGCCTGGGGCGGGCTCTCCCTGCCGGGGGGGGCCTGGGGCGGGCTCTCCCTGCCGGGGGGGCCTGGGGCGGGCTCTCCCTGCCGGGGGGGGCCTGGGGCGGGCTCTCCCTGCCGGGGGGGCCTGGGGCGGGCTCTCCCTGCCGGGGGGGCCTGGAGCGGGCTCTCCCTGCCGGGGGGGCCTGGAGCGGGCTCTCCCTGCCGGGGGGCCTGGAGTGGGCTCTCTAGTTCTCACATCCACAAGATGTAAGGGCTGGATAACTGTCTGCAGCTATCAAGGACCATGACATGGAAAAGACCATGTGCTTATAGCCAGTCATTTTGCTGAAATGCAATCTTCTATGTATAGCGGTTTTGATTAAACAAAAAACACCCATAAAAATGACAACATCCAAAACATGAACCAGACAGAAGGCAGGTGACTAGGAAGCAGATGCCAAAATCTGAAATAAAAAATGAAAAGCAGGTCAGGCACAAGCCAGTTGATGGCTCAGTTACAGATCCTTCCCCAGAACGGCAAGATATTACAGGTGTGCAGTATTTTAAAAACCAAAATAAGCAGGAAGGTGAGGGATAAAATACACACAATGACCACCCACTCACAGAGGAAAGGAAATAGAACAACCGGTAAAATGGCTCATTGGGGAACAGGAAAAGGTTAAACAGTAGAAGTGATAAATGGGCTGGAGATAAATGGAATAAATCAAAGAAATAAGAAACAAGATACATGTGAGAAGAACTGAAGAAGCGAGTTAAATAAGAAGCATGAAAAACTGACAAAATTGGAACAGGCTCAAAGGGTGCAGAGCTCTGGTGGAAAGGTAAAGTGGGCCAACACCAAGGATTCAGACCATCCTGCTAGCCTAATGTTCGGACAGTGCGATCTCTACCCTAAGCACCAACTAGTTCCCTCCCCCATCTCCGAAAGCAGCACACCCATCCTTCATCATTATTTACCAAGAGAGAATGGGGGCTATCATTCAGGTCTGAATTTATTCAAGTCAATATTAAGGACAAAGTTCCATTACAAAGATGAGGTACTGTTCCTCTAGTTTACCTTGAGCTTCATTGGAACAGTGCAGAAGACCAAAGGCAGAAAGGTCAGAGTTGGAACAGAGCAAAGAACTGAGGTGACAAGCAATGGGGAGTTTGGGGTCCCACTCTCACATAAATTGGAGATGTTCAGCAAAGTGCTCACTCATTGTGCATTTGATGTCTTTGAACATCTGCATAGGAAGGTGTCAGAAGGAGAGGAAGTAATAAGAGTATGATGGAAGAGTGAATCAGGGCCTCACAGATCCCACCACCAAACAGATCTTCCCCTCTCAGCATTCTGAACGGCTGATCTGAAGGGCATGACAACCGGATTGACATTTCCCATCACCATTACCCACTTGCTTTTCTTCCCGTGGAACATCTGATCAACCACCATCTCTCAGACCATTGTCCGGGGCCCAAAAATCCATCTGGGTATTCAGTGCTTGTAGTGTAGCCTCTCTACATTGGGCATACATCAGAAGGGCCCCAGAGAATTCTTGTAACAGTTAAATCAAAGCATCAACTAATGCTCGCTAACATTTGGCTTGATTAATACCTCTGCTGTAATACACCAACTCTGGGTGAAATTGTCTGGGTTGTCAGTGGTCACATGGTCAGGATCATTCTGAAGAACCTGTGTTTCTATGGGGTTGGACCACTATTACTTCTCAGATCACTCTGTTGTCCGCCTCAGGCCAGATGTAAGAGAAACTCATCCAACGTGCAGATTCAAGCATGAATATCAGGCAACATCATCAACTTGCATTTATATTGCAGCGTTAAAGTAGTAAAACAGTCTAAGACACTTCACAGGAGCATTATCAAACAAAATTTGACACCGAAATGCATATTCCTTATTCCAAGTCTTGGTCTAAAATGTAGGCTTTAAGAAGCACCTTAAAGGAAGACAGAGGGTTACAGAGATCTAGGGAGACATTTCCAGAGGTTACAGCCTAAAAAGCTGATGGAATAGCCATCAATGGTGGAGTGAAGGAAATCAGAGATGTACAAGAAGTCAAAATTAGAAGGACATAAGGTTCTCAGAGGATTGTAGGGCTGGAGGCGGTTACAGAAACAGGGAGTGATAAGGCCATGGAGAGATTTGAACACTAAGGTGAGAATTTTAAATTCAAGATGTTGCTAGTCTGGAATCTAATCAAGGTAAGCGAGTAGAGAGTGATGAGTGAGCATGACTTGTTGCAATGGGACACAGGCAGCAAAGTCTGGATGAGCTGAAGTTTACAAAGGGTGGAAGAAGGGAAGCTGGCTAGCAGAACTTTGGAATAGTTAAATCTGGAGGTAACAAAAATGTAGAGGTGGGTTTTTTGGATTCAGACAAGCTTTGATATCAGTCTGTTGTTACTGGGATTGCTTGGCTAGGTTTTATTCAGTTCAACATGTTACAGCAGTCCCATTAGGATTAAATAATGGCATCAATTTATTGAGAAAAAAGTGATGTATTTAAACAGTTTAGCGCACTAGTAAAGTGCTTTACACCTACATTCATCACATACCTAAAATTCATCTCTAAGCAACAGCAACTTACACATGCCAAGACACTAAAAATAAGATATCAAACGAGGAGACCCTTTGAATAAAGAGCTATGATTAAATAGCTCCATGTGATTAAACAGATTTCCTACCAAAGTTTCCAAGACTGTTATCCTGTGTATCTACACACATCTCCAGAACTTTCACCTGTTGTAGGTCCTCTGTCTTGGTCAGGGCTCGCTGTCAGAATAAACAAAGATGGATGTACAACCAACATCAACTTACATTTATATAATAAAATATCCAAAGGCATTATAAAACAACAAATGACACTGAGTCACATAAGGAGATATTAGGGAAGATGATCAAAAGTTTGGTCAAAGTGATAGGTTTAAGGTGTGTCTTAAAGGAAGAAAGTCAGGTGGAGAGGTAGTTAAGTTTACAGAATCAGAATCACACAGTGCAGAAGAGGCCCTTCAGCCCATCGAGTCTGCACTGACACGTGAGAAACACCTGACCTATCTACCTTATCCCATTTACCAGCACTTGACTCATGGCCTTGAATGTTATGATGTGCCAACTGCTCATCCAGGTACTTTTTAAAGGATGTGAGGCAATCTGCCTCCACTACCCACCCAGGCAACGCATTCCAGACCGTCACCACTCTCTGGGTAAAAATGTTTTTCCTCACATCCCCCCTAAACCTCCTGCCCCTCACCTTGAACTTGTATCCCCTCATGACTGCCTCTTCAACTAAGGGGAACAACTGCTCCCTATCCATCCTGTCCATGCCCCTGATAATCTTGTACACCTTGATCAGGTCGCCCCTCAGTCTTCTCTGCTCCAACGAACACAACCCAAGTCTATACAACCTCTCTTCATAATTTACACATGCCAAGGTCCCTTTGTTCCTCAGAACTTCCTAGTGTCATGCTGTCCACTGAATACTTCCTTGTCAAATTACTCCTTCCAAAGTGTATCACTTCACACTTTTCAGGGTTAAATTCCATCTGTCATTTGACCATCCCACCAATATCTTCCTGTAGCCCAAGACACTCAGCTTCACTGTTAACCAACCGGCCAATCTTTGTGTCATCCGCAAACTTACTAATCCTACCCCCAACATAGTCATCTATGTCATTTATATAAATGACGAATAATAGGGGACCCAGCACAGATCCTTGTGGTACGCCTCGGAACACTGGCTTCCAGTCACTAAAGCAGCCTGCTGTTATCATCCTGTCTCCTA
The DNA here is from genome assembly GCF_017639515.1 of Carcharodon carcharias. Lineage (NCBI taxonomy): Eukaryota > Metazoa > Chordata > Chondrichthyes > Lamniformes > Lamnidae > Carcharodon > Carcharodon carcharias. The sequence goes on along the minus strand of NC_054476.1, from coordinate 37,789,166 downwards.
CAACTAAGCCAATTTTGAACCCTGTTAATATCAAATTACCCTGTATCCCATGTGCACTTGCCTTCTTTATAAGTCTTCCATGTGGGACCTTGTCAAAGGCTTTGCTGAAATCCATATAAACTACATCAATTGCACTACCCTCATCTACACAACTGGTCACCTCCTCAAAAAATTCAATCAAATTTGTTAGGCATGACCTCCCTCTGACAAAGCCATGCTGACTTTCCCTGATCAAACCTTGCCTCTCTAAGTGGAGATAGATTCTCTCCTTCAGAACTTTTTCCAATAGTTTCTCTACCACTGACGTGAGACTCACTGGCCTGTAGGTCCCTGGCTTATCCCTACAATCCTTCTTAAATAGCTGAACCACATTAGTTGTTCTCCAGTCCTCTGGCACCTTCCCCGTGGCCAGGGAGGAATTAAAAATTTGGGTCAGAGCCCCTGCGATCTCCTCCCTTGCCTCCCTCAGCAGTCTGGGGCACAAATAATCCGAGACCTGGAGATTTATCCACTTTTAAGCCTGCCAACACCCCCAGTACCTTATCACTCCCTATATCAATTTGCTCAAAAACCTCGCAGTCTCTCTCCCCGAGTTCGATACCTTCATTTTCATTCTCTTGGGTGAAGACAGATGTGAAGTATTCATTCAACGCTCTACTGATGTCCTCTGGCTCCACCCATAGATTGCCCCCTTGGTCCTTAATGGGCCCTACTCTTTGTAAGGGAATTTACAGTTTAGGGCCAATGGGTTAAGGATTGATTTTTGAGGAGAGAGGTGATGATGGTAGATTTAAAGGAGAGAAGGACAGAACCCAGGGAGAGAGAACCATTAACAACATCAGCCAACATGTGAGCCAGGAAAGGAAGTTAGGTGGTCAGTAGTTCAGTGGAAATAGGATCGAGGAACCAGGAGGTGCATCACATGGTCAGGATAAGCTCAGAGGTGGCATGTGGGGATATAGGAGAGAAACTAGGGAAGGAAACTAGTTCAGGGCTAGGGCAGGGGGGAGCCTTAGAGGAAGTCTGGCTCAGTGAGCTAGGGTAAGGAAGGTAAGCTGATGGAATGGTCTCAACCTTTGTGACAAAGAAACCCATGAGGCGCTTGCATTTATTATTGAAGGTGAAGGAGACAGGAGTTTAAGACGTCTTACAATAGAGAAAAGAAGCCAAGGGTTACCTTACAAGACCTGGGACCAATAGTGCTTTATGTGGTCCAGCCAGATCTGGCAGCAAATGGCTAAGCCAGTTGTTCACCATACTGGTTCAAGTCTGCATTCCTTGGCGTAGTGGTATTGTCCACTGGATTGGTGTTCTAGGTGAGCCTGGTAGTAATTCCTCTGTAGGATACAGGTTCAAATCCCACCATGGCAGATGTTGAAAAAAAAAGTCTGATTATTGTCAGTTGTTGTAAAAAACCATCTGGTTCACTGATGCCCTTTAGATTTAGGGAAGGAAATCCATTGTCCTCACCTGGTCTGGCTTACATGTGATTCCAGACCCACAGCAACGTGGTTGACTCTTTACTGTCCTCTGAACAAGGGCAATAAATGCTGGCCCAGCCAGCGATGCCCACACCCCATAAACAAATTTGACTGAAGATATCCAATTTTAGTTCTAGATTCTCCCACCCACTCCCCCAGGATCTTAAAAGTTTCAATCAACTCTCCTCTTACTCTTCTAAACTCCAGACTCCAGTCAGTACAAGCCAAACCTGTCCAACCTTTCATCATAAGACAACCTGCCCATTCCTGATATTAGTCTAGTAAACCTTCTCTGAGCTGCTTCTAATGCATTTACATCCTACCTTAAATAAGGGGACCAATACTGCACACAGTACTCCAGATGTGGCCTCACCAGTGTCTTATATAACTGAAACATAATCTCCCTACAGTTGTAATCAATTCCCTTCACAATAAACCATAACATTATATTAGCTTTCCTATTTCTTGCTGTACCTGCATACTAGCCTTTTGAGATTCATGCACTAGAACACCCAGAACCCTCTGAAGCTCAGAGCTCTGCAACCTTGCACCATTTCAGCAATATGCTTACATTTTATTCTTCCTGCCAAAATGAATAATTTTACATTTGCCCACATTATTCTCTATTTGCCAGATCTTTGCCCACTTAACCTATGTCACTTTGTAGCCTCCTTACGTCATTTTCACAACCTACTTTCCTACCTAAAAGGGCAACAGCTTCAGTGCACAGGCAATGTGAAGTTCCCATCAATACTAATGGTCATTTTAACCCCTGACATGTTATAAACTTCCACTTTAAACCAAAATATATCACATAAACATTAGCTAATTTTAAGTTAACAGGTACATATTGAAGCATATCATTTAATTTCAGCAAGGCTTCTTAGACAGCACTTTCCAAACCCATGACTGCTACCATCTAGAGGGACAAGGGCAGCGGATACTCTGGAATACCACCACCTGCAAGTTCCCCTCCAAGCCACTCACCATCCTGACTTGGGAATATATTGCTGTTCTTTCGCTGTCATTGGGTCAAAATCCTGGAACTCCCTCCCTATACAGCACTGTGGGTGTATCTACACCACATGGATGGCAGTGGTTCAGTCAGGCAGCTCACCACCACCTTCTCAAGGGTAATTAAGGATGGGCAATAAATGCTGGCCTAGCCAGTGACACTCGCATCCCATGAATGAATTTTTTTTAAAAATCAGTCATTATAGATGTTAATCAGTCTAGGATACAATTACCCTTTTGTACTTCTGAAAAACTGTGTGTTCATTAACCTAGTAGCTAATGAGCAGATGCTGAGACATCAATCTAATACTGGTTTAGGTTATGAGTTCAAATCCCACTCCAGAGACTTGAGCACATAATCCAGGCTGACACTTCTAGCACAGTATGAGGAAGGACTGCACTGTCAAAGCTGCCATCTTTTGGATGAGTCACTAAACTTAGGCCCCAAAAGCCCTCCCAGGTAGACATTAAAAAATTCCACAGCACTATGTTGAAGAGCAGCAGGAGGCTTTCCCCAATGTGCTGGCCAATATTTATCCCTCAACAAACATCACTAAAACAGATTATCTGGTCATTATTACATTGCTGTTTGGCTGCTGCATTTTCTACATTATAATAGTGACAACCCGTCAAAAAATGTCCTTCAATGGCTGTAAAGTGCTTTGTTGCATTGTGAGAAAAACTCAAAAGAAATCCAAGTTTTTTCTTTAAAAATACTCCTGAATCTAAGTTTTAATAGAAGATCCGTGGAAAACACGAAAAAAACAGCTGCTTACACTCCTTGTCTAGGGGTTCTGTCGATCTCCTGCCATGGAGAACCCTTGCAGAAATTCAGGAATACCTTGAGTCTATACACAACACCAAAACCTCCAACAACTCAGGCTGTAAATAAGTCTTCTAACCTTCGCCTTTCTGCTTCTAGTACTAAACACAAGTTTAGTCATTTGCTAACAATTCTTTGACCAGTGGAAATAATCTGTCATTTTTTATTTAACCCACAGAACTCTGAATACCTCTACTGAATCCCCCTAAACTTTCTCTAACCCAGTGAACACAATGCAAGTAATTCACATCTGTCATCATAACTCTATCCTCCCAGATTATTTTTATATCTCGATTTGATTTTAAAGTGGCTTATATTACTGGAAAATGGAAAGGAGAATTTCTGGCAAAGTTTTCAGTTACAAATGCCATAATTTGGCTATATCTATATTCTCCCATTACTCATAACAACCAAAAGAATCCATTTCACACTTGCTCTTCGGCGCCAGTATCCATTTCTCGAATGTGCACCATTCTTCATCTTGATAAACATTGAAAAAGCAAAACATACAGTAATAGTAAGACTGAAGAGATCCAACCCACTGCAGTGAATTTATAGTGCAAACTGTTTGATTGAAAACTCTGTAACTGACAAATGACCCAGGAATCTTTGATGTAAAGAACCAAACTCCAAACTACCAGAGTAGATTAAATGCAGTCCTCATCAGACTTCCGAGTTTCACTACCCTTACTGCTAGAGGTTTGCAGTTTTGCCATCTTGGGGAAACGCTATCACCAGCAGAACCTTCTGTGCCCCACAGAAGCAGAAATCATGTAGGTCAATAAAGAGTCAATGTTCAGCATTGCCATGTCAAGATTCACAGCCCTGAATGGTCCAACCTCCATGTTAAGTGAAATTGCATTACAGTCAGAAGAGAAATTATTTGAAAATTGCTGGCTCCAATTATCTAACTTACTCCAGAACTAAAATTACTAAAATATATACCAATGTGACAAGTGAAATTTGAAAACTATGCACATTTAACTTGTTTTGCCCACAAGAAATATGCTAGTTTATCAAAATCTCCGATTAAATTTCTTTGAAGCAAGTCACATATGCATGAAATGATAGGTTAATATACTAATTTCAAAAAGGGCATTATATATTTGGTTGTAGATAATATACCATACACATGACTTGGTCAATTTCCTCCAGTCTGTAAAAAAAAATCACTTGCTGTGTTATTTGGGCTCTGTAATGCAAGTAACAGCATGAAATTGTAAAGGAACATTTTACTGCTGTAAACTCAAATGACACTGTGAAATCCAGAATGAATGTCATATGTTCTATAAATCCTGGTAATATGTCAAAAGGAAAAGCCAGGAAATAACTGAAACACTGTAGTTGCGTGATAATATCAATGCACAGATCTAATTTCCGTTATGACAACCCTGAGTGCCTTCATTTCCGAGATTAAAAATTATGTTAAATATATCAATTTCTATTTTAATCCAATGAAAACAACTGCAGTTCTGATTATATCTCTTCAAAAAATATAAATATGACAAAAGAACAACAAAACTTATAAATATAGCCAAACTATGGCTTTTGTAACTGAAAACATTACCAGAATTTCTTCTTTCCATTTTCCAGTAATAAAAGCCACTTTAAAATAGAATCAGGATATTAAAATAATCTGACCCAGCACATTACACTGGCACCAGGAACACAGGGATTGCTGGACCCAAAAATACCCAGTCCATCTCATTCATATCGTAGCATCCTGGAAGTCACATGATCCTACGATATTGGAGTTGTTGGCTAATCACAACGATCAATCTCTGTCAATTAAATCTAGATCCAGACGCGAGGAGAGAAAAAAACCCCAATGGAGGATAGTTTTGGGAATCACAGGTCCAAAATCACCACTGCTCCCATGAGCGCTAAACTCACTATAGGTGATGACGTACTGAATTATACTGGCTGCTTGATCAGTTTGTCAATTCCGGATCAATAGTTAGAGATGCCATGCTCATGTGGCTGTTGGTGAAGGCTGAACCTGCCATTATCTTTGATGGTTTCCAGAATAAAATAATTCATTGTTACAAAGGTGTACAGATGGAGAATAACTACAAAGCTAGGACATCAGAAGGCTAGAGAATTTCACCCTAGCAAAGTTACTGACTTTGTATTATGTCACTTTCACGCAATATGAATTTATGGAGTATAGTTTCAAAATGGACACTTTATTTAAAACAAAATGGAGTGAGAGGTCAGGTGACCTTTTCTTTCCTGTCAATAAACGTGGAACTACGCAAGACTCCTGGGCTAATCTTCATGCCGGAACAATACATTAAAATGCAAATGAACTTCCAGGACATATCTTTGAAAGTAACTAAAATGCAACAGACCTTTCCTGTGGTTAATGGCTGTCCTTCTCCAAATAATTAAAGAAACTGTTTCACATTACTGCTTGCAGACTTTTTGGCTTCAGAATGAAATTCCAGAGAATGATTACGGAAAAACCCTATTCCATCACAATATGTGAATGGGTTTAGCTCAAACCCCATTGTTTGACAATGACCTAGTTGTCAGAAACTTTTTGTGAGGAAAATGGACAAACACTCTGGTCATATTACAGACACCACATTTCAGGTGAGGACATACCCACCTGGTTCACTACCGTCCTTTAGGGAAGGAAATCTGCCGTCCTTACCTGATCTGACCTACATGTGACTCCAGACCCACAGCAATGTGGTTGACTCTTAAATGCCCTCTGAACAAGGGCAATTAGGGATGGGCAATAAATGCTGGCCGAGCCAGCGACGCCCCCATCCCATGAATGAATTTTTTAAAAAGCATATATTTGGAGCAACAAGGTACAAAGATCCAGGCCTGCATAGGAACAGGAACCTTTTTAAGAACCAACACCAGGTAGAGATTCGGGTTGGCCTTTACGTCGTTATCTGAGGAAACAAACCAGGTTTTCACTACAGGGGTTCAACTGCACCTTGACTGGAGTAGAGTAAGAGAACTTGCTGCTGCAAGGAATAAACCACAGCAAATTAGTTTTCCTAACTGCAGGATTTTATGCTTCAGTGGAGCAACAAAGCAATCACAGGCCTGCAATGTTTCAAGACTTCATCTCGGGAAAAGCAAGTGCAACAGAGAACTTTCAAACTTTTAAGAACCAAGTATACTACCTTTTGTTAAGCACAATCTTTTCTTGAGTACGTGTGTGCATGGCTGGATGAGTGTGTGTGGGCGTGGTCTCATTCAGGTATTGAATAATAAACATTTATCCTATTTAAAACTTCTGCGAAAACCTACCATTTGTCTGCTCTTGGCAGTTACAGCACTCGGGGTTAAAACACTTTCTTTTAAAACAGTAAGATAAAAGCAAAAAACTGCGGATGCTGGAAATCTAGAACAAAAACAAAACTACCTGGAAAAACTCAGCAGATCTGACAGCATCTGTGGAGAGGAACACAGTTGACGTTTCGAGTCCGAATGACCCTTCATCAGAACTAATACATATAGAAATGAAATGAAATATAAGCTGGTAGAAGGGGGTGGGACAGGAGAGCTCGATAGGGGGCCATTGATAGGTGGAGGCCAAGAAGTGACTGCCAAAGATGTCATAGACAAAAGGACAAAGGGGTGTTGACGGTGGTGATATTATCTAAAGGATGTGCCAATGGAGACATTAAGGGAAGCAAGCTAGTGGCAGATGACCCTAGTGCGGGTGGAGTGGGGGGAAGGGATCGAAATGGGTTAAAAGATGGAGATGAAACAATAGATCGAAATAAATTTAAGAATAGGAGGGAAAAGAAAAAAAAGTGTAAAAAAATTATAAATTATTGGAAAAAGGGGGAGCGGAAATGGGGTGGGGATGGAGCAGAGAGTTCATGATCTGAAATTGTTGAACTCAATATTAAGTCCAGAAGGCTGCAAAGTGTCTAGTCAGAAGATGAGGTGCTGTTCCTCCAGTTTGTGTTGAGCTTCACTGGAACATTGCAGCAGGCCAAAGATGGACATGTGGGCATGAGAGCAGGGTGGTGTGTTGAAATGGCAAGTGACAGGGAGGTCTGGGTCATGCTTGCAGACAGACCGAAGGTGTTCCGCAAAGCGGTCACCCAGTCTGTGTTTAGTCTCTCCAATGTAGAGAAAACCGCATTTGGAGCAGTGATTGCAGTAGACTAAATTGAGGGAAGTGCAAGTGAAGTGCTGCTTCACTTGAAAGGAGTGTTTAGGCCCTTGGACGGTGAGGAGGGGAGGAAGTAAAGGGGCAGGTGTTGCACCTTCTCCGGTTACATGGGAGGGGGTTGAGGTGTAAAGAGTGAAGGAGGAGTGGACCAGGGTGTCCTGGAGGGAATGGTCCCTATGGAATGCCGACCAGTGGGTGGGGGGACGTAGTGCCATCATGCTGGAGTTGGCAGAAATGGTGGAGGATGATCTTTTGAATGCGGAGGCTGGTGGGGCGACAAATGAGGACAAGGGGGACCCTATCCTGGTTCTGGGAGAGAGAGGAAGGTGTGAGGGCAGATGCGGGGGACATGGGTTGGACACGGTTGAGGGCCCTGTCAACCACTGTGGCTGGAGAACCTCGGCTAAGGAAGAAGGAAGACATGTCAGAAGCACGTTTTGGAAAGTGGCATCATTGGAACAGGTGCGATGGAGGCAAAAGAACTGAGAGAAAGGGATGGAGTCCTTACAGGAAGCAGTGTGTGAGGAGCTGTAGTCGAGGTGGCTGTGGGAGGTGGGCTTGTAATGAATATTGGTGGATAGTCTATCAGCAGAAATTGTGACAGAGAGGTCAAGGAAGGGAAGGGAAGTGTCAGTGATGGACCATGTGAAAGTGATGGAGGGGTGGAAACTGGAAGCAAAATTAATAAATTTTTCCAGGTCCAGATTAGAACATGAAGCGGCACCGAAGCAATCATCGATGTACCACAGAAAGAGTTGTGGGAGGGGGCCTGAGTAGGACTGGAACAAGGAATGTCCCACATACCCCATAAAGAGACAATATAAGCAGTGGAGAGATTTAGGGAGAGAATTCAAGTACTTAGGGCATAGGCAGCTGAAAGCCTAGCCACCAATGGTGGTGGAATGGAAATCAGAAATGTACAAGAGGTCAGAATTGGAGAAATGCAGAAATCTCAGTGGATTAGAGGAGGTTATTGAGATAGACTGGGGAGAGGCTGTGGAGGAATTTGAAGACGCAGGTGAGAATTTTAAAATTGAAGTGTTTCCAGGCTCTTACAATTCATAAACTGCCTCATGCACAGAACAACATGCAATCAACAATGGTGGTTTCTTCTCCAGTGCAATCATTGTAAGAGACACCACCAACTGCATAATATTCTGCTCTCCATCACAATAGCAATAGAAATAATCACCTCCTCAAAGCAACTGCCTATGTAGCACAGCACATGCAGTCATCTTTCAAATCAATACAGTGCTTGTTAAGCATTTTAATAGTTTTTACCAACATATTTTCATTACTACAATAGAATATAGAAATAAACAAATTAAAAGGACTTTCCATAAAAACAAGATGAAACCACTGGCCTGAATCTCACAAGCAGTAGCAATGCATCCTGTGCGAAAATTCTCCTGACACGATGCTGCTGTACACTGCTACTGGGATCTTCCGATCCCGGCTGTCACAGGTTGCGCAGCGCAGTGCAGCATCCCTGGCAGAACTCCACTGAAGCAAAGTTGAGTCAGCTGAAGACCCCCTTTTACGTCACTAGCTGCTGTATTCTCTCTGGTAAGTTTAAAGATCCAGTCTTTGAGTATCGGTTAGTGGATAGGAGATTGGGCAGGCGAGCAGGCAAGTGGGCAATCAGGTGCTAGTCGAGTCTGGTTGGAGGGTGGTGGGTAGTTGGGTCCAGTCCAGGGGGATGCAGTAGTTAGGTCAGTGGGTGTGGGGCAGGGTTGTACAATTACCCAGGTGTTAGACCAGTGCCAAGATCTTCCATGTCCGCTGGCGTTGGACATGTGCAGTGGCGTGAGTGGACAATACGGCAAGATGGTCAAAAGTCGGTTTCACGATGGCATGAAACCAGTTTGCAATTGTCCGCTCAGCCCGTCGATGGCGGACCGTATTCCCCGCCATTGGACATCGGGACCCTCATTGTAATACATCAGCATATCATTATAAGGCCAGCCCACCGGACTCATATCCACCACCGCCCCCCCCAAACTCCCCCCAACACCCCCCTCTCCCCACCCCCTCCACCAACCACACCAACCCCCCCCCGCCAGACCGTCCGCTCATGCTGACGGGAAAACATGCAGGTACGTTTCACAACAACTTATATAAGACGTGCACTTGGCAGCTTGCACTTCACTCGGGACTTCAAGGTTTGTTTGCTTACCTTGCTTCGATCAGCACTCGCAATCATCAGTACCAGGCTTCGCAGACAGCACCACATCACTTTTGGGGGGCTCAAGGGCAGGTCTCTACCTACCAGGTCAGTTATATGTGGGTGGCTTTTCAATGGCTTGGGCTTGCTTGGGGAAGGGGGAAAAGTGGCCTCAGGCAAGAGAAGAGGGTGCAGGACGAAGGCTGTACTGCAGAAGGAGGGTATCCCAGGGTGTGTGTGGGGGCACGTGTTGATCTGTGCAAGTGGCCTCAAGGTGGTGAGGGCTGAGGAGGCAGTCTCCAGAGCAGATGAGGCCAGATGGACATGTGAGGATGTGAGGGTATGTGTGTGAGAATGGGTGGTGATGTCCTTTGAGCTGGCAGTGAGTGAGATGCCAGTGAATGTGTGATGGGCTTGTGTGTGTGAGTTTAGAGTATGAGGCGGTATGGATGAGATCATTCATACTCTTTCTTTATTTAATGGCTGACCTCTTCTGCGCAGCATTGACACTGATCACCACTGCCATCGCCTGCCAAGCCAGAGTGGTAATGTTGCTGCCCCTCCTGCGGCCAGAGCAGGTGTAGAGGGCATCACACCGGTCCTCCACAGCATCCAAAATGCACTCAAGGGCTGCAGTCTTCTTGCCTTTTGGGGCCATGCCTTCTTTGCTGCATTCCTGGGCTGGAAGCACTGAGCGCGGCTGTGCTTTAAATGTGGTGTCTGGTATGATGAAATGGCGAGGTGACGGCGTGGCAAGCAAATCGGAGCCCGCCTGCTATGGAACTGCCGTGTATCCCGGGAATGCATAATTAGTGCAGTAGGTTTGGAACAAAATAGCGTGAAAAGCCACCATTGTGGCTGGCGGGTAAAGTGTCGTTTTGCCCGCCCGCTACTGTACTTAGTGAAAATCTGGGACGATTCCACCCCAGGTTTTAAACTGTCTAACATTTCCTGGTAACTATCCAGCTAAGTACCATAGATCTCTCCCAGGTCTCTGACACTACCAGTGTTCTGGGGAGCAGGGAAATTGCCCATGGAAAACGTAAACTTCCCGGGCAATTCCCGTTTTGGTCCACACGTTAGAACTTCCACAAGAGTGCTGACGCGCATTTCCAGTCATACATCTGATCTCTAACAATCCGGAGACAAGAAGATTTGGGCTGAGGTGTCAGATAATGGAAATCTCCAGCTGAACTTTAGCAGCACATGATGCTTGCAGTATCAACCTCGGTTAATGGATTGGTTACCTCTTTCTAGTGAGTTAATGAACTTCAAGTGAAAAAATTATTTTAGGATTACAAATCTTGCTTACCCCACTTGCAATACCATAAGTGATCAACTAGCAATTCAATTATTTTCTTGGTTTAAACAATGGACCAACAGTTTTGATTAAAGATCAGCAGAACAGCAACACGATATTTCAATAAAAGTGTTAGGCTGCATTCCCAACATACAATTTGTCCTTTTCAATGTTTTACACATAAACATCATAAATGCCTACAATTATAAATATGTTTGCACTCATAAACCTAAAGAAGCAAATGAATTCCATTTCATTTGAGAGAAAATGAGAAAGCTGTGCATTTCTATAGTGCTTTTCACAACCATCAGATGTCTCCAGTGCTTAACAGCCAATGGAATACTTTAGATATGCAGTCACTGTTGTAATGTAGGAAACACAGTGGCCAATTTGCACTTGGCAAGCTCCCACAAATAACAATGTACTAAGGACCAAACTGGGGACCCAGGTTCAAATCCCACCATGGCAGATGGTGAAATTTGAATTCAATAAAAATCTGGAATTAAAAGTCTGATGATGACCAGGAAACCATTGGCGACTGTCATAAAAACCCATCTGGTTCACTAATGTCCTTTAGGGAAGGAAATCTGCCATCCTTATCTGGTCTGACCTGTCACTCCAGACCCACAGCAACGTGGCTGACTCTTAAATGCCCTCTCAACAAGGGTGGCCAATAAATGCTAGCCTAGCCAGTCACACCCACGTCCTATGAACAAAATCTTATTTAAAAAAAACACTGTTTCTGCGCTGTTGATTGAAGGATGGACATTGGGGATGCTGGGGAAACTCCTGTCTTCTTCAAAACAGTGTTGTAGGATCTTTTACATCCATCAGAGAGGGCAGATGGTGCCTTGGTTTAATGTTTCATCCAAAAAACAGCACCTCCAATAGTGCCACAGTCCATTAGTACTGCATATGAATGTCTGCCTCAATTTTTATGCTCAAGTCCACAACTTTCTGACTCAGAAGTAAGCATGCTACAAACTGAGCCACAAGGAACACACCTATGTATGGACGCATCCCCATTTACACTGCATCAGACTGGGAAAGTTCTCAGTACTGGCTCTAAGTACACACAGTGCAGCAGCATCTCACAATGGCTTGTTGCCAGACTCTCCTGATAACATGCTTGTGGTGGGAATAATGGAATAGAAAGTATAGAATTGCTCTGCATCCCTGTTCTGAATTCCAATTAAATAGATAGTGGGAGTATTTATGTTTTGCCCTGGAGTGAATGCTCCTTTTGGTCTAGTCAAAGGACGTGCTGTTTCACAATACTGGGATTACTATACTATGAAATAGTAATTTTAATCAGCAACATGTCTTATAGTGCTGCTGCGCTGCCTCTATTAACCTGCCTGGATGAAGGAATGTTTTAGCTGGTTGTTCATAAGCCAGCACATGTTCCACTTGCTGCATGACAGCAGTGACTACACTTCAACATTTCAAAAGTATTTCATCGGTTTAAAGCACTGTGACATCCCCAAGCTGTGAAAGGTGCTTTTAAAGGTAACTCTCTCTTTTAAATGTCAATTTAATAAAAATTCCAATTTTGTGGAGTATGCGTAGATCATGGGCATATAAAGCACGCAGTTTATTAAAACTAGGTTTGTCTTTGACACTTTGTCTTGGTCTTTATACAACAGATCTTGAATTTGTAAAGCACCTATAACAGAAAATTATCACAAAGTGTTTTAGAGCCCTAAGTTAAAGAAAGCCTCTTCAACCCACAATTTTCTCATTTTTCTCTGCAGTTATGTCTTTCTTTTTCCATGCTTTTCCACACTTTTGTTTGCTCCCCTTGAGCCTCAATTTCTATAAAAATAACCACTTCAAAATAATTTTCTTGCCAATGACCTGCATCAAAAAGTGTCATGCTGTTTCTTGTTTTGAAGTCTTTTGATAAAAACAAATTCAATTATTGCTATAGCCTGGGGTTCCTCATACTTGCAACACAGATTACCTGCTAATAATCACACCGGAGGTGTCAGCTTCAAATCAGTTAGTTCAATTCTCACTCCAAAGACTTCAGCATATAACCTAGGCTGATCCTTCGGTCTGATACTGAGTGAGTGCTGTACTGTTGGAGGTGCCTTCTTTCAGATGACACATTACATGGAGACTGTCTACCTCTCAGGTGAACATACAAAATCCCAGGCACTATTCAAAGAAGAGCAGGGAAGTACTCCTGATGTCCTGGCCAATATTTATCCTCTAATCAACCTTGTCACCTTGCTGAGTTCAAACTGGTTGCCACCAGGTAAACCTGCTGACCTCCCACCAGGTTCAGGGGCCTTCCAATTCAGGCATTCTTCGGCCCATAGAGGGGGCTCCAACAGTAATGGCCAACTTCATGGCAACAGTGCTACCTGCCTGCATGAGTCCCATTTGCAGGGCCTGCCTGACTGGCCCCCAGACTCCACTTACCTGGTTGTGAGAGCGCATCTCTGTTGCTTCCCCCGTCCTTCTCCAGGTTCAGTCACAGCAGTGGACAATGTCCCAGTGACACTGCTGAGCTTCTGGCCCTCTGATTTGCTGGCAGCTCTCGGAGTGGGCAGCTATGTCTAATTGGCTACCACTGACAAGATGTGGCCCCAGGTCCCACTGACCACCAAAGCAGGGTTAATTCCCGCTTTTTAAGGCCCTCGCCATGCCACTAAATCCTGGCACTTTTCAGTGTAATTTCCTTGAACCCTGCTAGTGTTTTAGATATCTGCAGTCCTGCGTATCCCTGACTTCAATCTTTCCACCATTGGGGGCTATGCTTCCAGTTAAGCCCCAAGCTCCAGAATTGCCTCCCTAAACCTCTCCGCCTCTCCCTTCTCTTTTGAGATGCTCCTTAAAACCTACAACTTTAATCAAGCTTTTAGGCACCTGTCCTCAACCTCATTCTGTGGCTCAGTGTTTTTATTGGCTCTTGCTAAGACTCTTGGAATGTTTTACAATGTTAAGTGTGCCATCTAAATATAAACGGTTGATGCTGGGATGAACATGCCATAGGCCTCCAGTGAAAAATTCTCAGGCACATTTTAAAGTTTCTACATGGAATTTTAAAGCAATTTGATTGATATGTCTCCTTTTTAATTGGTCACTATCGCAGATTGGCTTCTTCTCATTCATGATTTTATTCTGATTTTGCAACTGATAGTTTTCATTCCTGCTGGCCAATTTCTCAATGCTGCGTGTCCTACATTTCAGGACATTTTTGTTATTTTTTTTCACAAATACTAAATCTGACCAAACAGTTGCAGTTACAATGCCCCAAGGGGTCAGGGAAGATTGCAACAGTTTTTGAACAGGTCTGTAAGAATGATGAGTATAATCTAGGACATTATTCATTTCAATCTATCATCTCCCAGGTCATTCATTGTAAAGTTGTTTGCCAAGAATGGAGACACTGGAGAAGCTGGGATTGTTCTCCTTAGAGCATAGAAAGTTGAAGGGAGAGTTAATAATGTTGTTAAAAATCATGGAGAGGCTTCCATGAAGTAAATAAGAACAAACTGTTTCCAGGGGCAGGTGGGCCAGTAACCAGAGGACAGGGATCTAAGATAATTGGAAAAAGAGCTAGAGGGGAGGTGAGGAGATTTTTTATTTACGTAGCGAGTTATTGTGATCTGGAATGCCTGCCTGAAAGGGTGGTGGAAGCAGATTCAATAGTAACCTTCGAAAGGGAATCGAATAAATATTTGAAAAGGAAGTGAAATTGCAGGGCTACAAGGAAAGATCATGCAGAGGGAGACTAATTGGATAGCATTTTCAAAGAGCGCACACAGGTGCAATGGGCTGAATAGCCTCCTTCTGCGCTCTACATTTTATGACCAACTTCAGGATTCTGTTATTTTTTTTTTCCAACAATCGATACTTTCCAGTAATTTATTAAAAGTTTCTTCCGATCCAAGTATTATGCAGACAGTTCAGTGCTGCCACCACCAAAGGAGAGAAATTTCCAGACACCATTTTAAAGTAATCACATATTTGTAAAGAGATGGCAATTCAGAGTTGAAGTATTTTTCTCTTATGTGAAGCTACATAAATTAGTTATTTCCTGTATAAGCAAGAAATGTATGTGAAACACCGAACAATGGAAGGATATCCTCAACTACCGTCAATGCAGTTCGAAAAAAGTGTTTCTCCAGAAGTACCAACAGAAATTATAGTATTTGAAATGCATTTTACTGGCATAATTCCAAAAAACTTTTTGATGGGTTTAAAACATCTTTTACACTGAAAATGGCAGATAATCCAAAATGTTTAACATTTAGACAGGGAAAAGGATGAAGTACATTTAATAGGTGACACGCGTACTCAATTAATTAATTCGCAAGAACAAAGAAAGTGGTTAAAAGCTTAGTAGTCTTGGTACAGAAATACTCTACATTCAAGATGTCCAAACACCAATGATCAGCAATTAATAAAATAAATAGAATTTTGAATTACACAGCCAGAACTGTACAATAAATTGATAAACTGTGCAGGGCTCTGCTTAGACTGCACTTTGAGGACAGAGTGTAGGTCGGGTCACTGAGACACAAGGGAGACAGTAATGTGCTGGAAACAGTGCGGAGAAAAATCACAACATCAATCCCTAGTGCTGAAAAAAGAGGGGAGAGATTTAGGCTTTCAGCCTGGAAAAGAGAGTCTGGGAGAATAGAGTAGATCCTTATAAAAGGATGAAATAGTCATTGGTATGAAAAAGGTCAATCCAGAACACTAATTTAAAGAGTAACCAGAGTGAGTAGGACAAGGAGCACAAATTCCAACTAATAGACGTAGGACTAATACTGGTGATTCTCCTTCACACAGAGTGTGTTTAACACTTGAACTCCATAGCGTGGTGGAAGCAAAAACTCTGTAATCATTTAAGAAACAACCAGATGCAGCGATGGGGATAGGGTGTTGAGAAGGAGGGAGCATGAGATGTACAAAGATGAGTCAAAAGGCCTTCCTCATTATTTGGTACCTTGTGATCATTTAAGACATCTCCAGTAATCCTGATTTAGGAGATCGTCCTGAATTTAGATCCTAAAGATTGAAACATATCTGTGGATAAGTGGCTGCTCAACAGATCTCCCCGTCAAGCTTTCACTGCAGCCACGAGGTAGAGATGAAAATGGAGAATTACATCAATTGTGGTTTCATCAGTGGTATTGATGTCAGTCACAAAGACATTTGCAATCCTCATTCCCCCTGCTTTCCTGGAATTAGGTAGCATTCTGAAATAAAATAGTTTGCTGGAATTGAATAGCATGTGATGTACAGAAACACCACACATCAACAGCTTACACAACACCAATACCAAAAAGAATCATTGGAGAGGGTGCAAAAAATATTTACAAGGATGATATCAGAACTGACAGGTTATACCTATCAGGAGAGACTGAACAGGCTCTTTCTCTAGAAAAGAGAAGCCTGAGGGGTAACCTAATAGAGGTTTTTTAAAACTATGAAGTGGTTTGATAGGGTAGACATGGAGAACATATTTCCACTTGAGGGAGACCAGAACTAGGAGTCATAAATATAAGATAGTCACTAGTGAATCCAATCGGGAATTCAGGAGAAACTTCTTTACCCAAAGAGTGAAGATAATTCTGGAACTTGCTACCACATGGAGCGGTTGTGCATTGGATGCACGTAAGCGGAAGCTAAAAAAAAGCAAGAGGGAAAGAAAAGCAGGATATGCAAAAGAGGTTTGATGAAGTAAGGAGGCTTGTATGGAACATAAACATTGGCATAGACTAGTTGGGCTGAGTGTTCTGTTTCTGTGATGAGAAGTTCAATGTCATTCTCTGATGTAGTGAGAAACAAACTGATAATTCACAAGAAAATTTGCTAACAATTTACTATTTTGATCTTTCGTTATGCTATTATATTGTCACAAATGACAGTGCACTCATCATATTTGTTGTTGTACAGTGCACTGTCTTGCATATAGAGGGGGAAAAAAGAGGCACATCTCTTCCCTGTACTGTGGAACTGAGCAGCAATGTAGTTCCATATTTGTGCAGGGAGCAGTGCAGGTGTATATGGCCCTGTAAGACATATCTTTGTTATATCGACTATTTAAAGTGAAATTTACTTCTTAATTGAAGTATCAATCACCTGTTAACTCATGTTTAATTTATGCTGATTCATGTTAAAGTAAAAGTTACAAAAAGTGAAATCTTATTGGTAATTTCTTCTTGGGGGCCATTCGGTAAATTTGGTTTACGGTTCCCCCACACGAAACGTAACACAAAAGATATCCAGTGCAACTGTGACCTTGGCCCTTCTTGACCTATCCACAGCCTGCCACACACAGCTGACCACAACATCCTCCTCCGATGGTGGAGCATCCTTGTTTTTAAATCCCCTTTGGTCTTGTCACTCCCTATCTGTGTAACCTTCTCCAGATCTACAAGCTTTTGAGATCCCTGCACTTTTCCAATTTTGCCATCCTGCACATTTTCAATCTTCATTGTTCCACCAATTGAGAAGGATTTAGGGGAGACAGTGGCATGATGGTAATATCTCTGGACAGGTAATCCAGAAGCCCAGGTTCATGCTCTAGGGACATGGGTTCAAATCCCACCTTGCAGCTGGTGGAATTTAAATTCAATTAATTAATAAAAATATGAAATTGAAAGCTAATCTCAGTAATGGTGCCACAAAACTACCATCAATTGTCGTAAAAACCCACCAGGTTCACCATTGCCCATTAAGGAAGGAAATCTGCCACCCTTACCTAGCCTGGCCTAAATGTGACTCCAGATTCACAGCAATGATTCTTAACTTCCCACTGAAATGGCTTAACAAGCTACTCAGTTCAACGGCATTTAGGGATGGGCAACAAATGCTGTCCTTGCCAGCAACGCCCACATCCCACGAGAAAAAAACAAATGTATTTTCTCTATCATCCAGCAGGGTACATATTCTTGTCTGTTTCCATTTTTATCACGTCATAGCCAGGGAGATCATTTGGCCTAATATGCCTGTACTGGCTCTTTGAAAGAATTATCCAGATAGTCCCATTCCTTTGCCCTTTCCCCATTGGCCTACATTTTTTTTCCTTTACTTAAACAATTTATTTCTGAAAATTACAATTGAATCGGCTTCCACCACCTTTTCAGGTAGTGCATTCCAGATCACAACAACTCACCGCATAAATTTTATTTCCTTTCCTGCAGCTTCTTGTTCTTTTGCCAATTACCTTCAATCCACAACCTCTGGTTACCAACAGTAGCTCCCCTCCACTGGAAACAATTTCTCCTTATTTACCCTATCAAAAAAACTATGGTCACTGTTTAAAAATAAGAAGTCGCCCGTTTAAAACAGAGGTGATGCGAAATTCTCTCTCTCTCAGAGGGTCATGAGTCTTTGGAACTCTCTTCCTGAAAAAGTGGTGGAAGCAGAGTCTTGAATATTTTTAATGCAGAGGTTGATAAATTCTTGATAAGCAAGGTGGTGAAAGGTTATTGGGGGTAGGCGAGATGCAGATTTGAGGTTACTATCAGATCAGCAATGATCTTATTAAATGGCGGAGCATGCTCGAGGGGCCGTATGTTGTTCGTATGATTTTGAAGACCTCTATCAAATCTCTCCTTAACCTTCTCTGCTCTAAAGTAATGATCTTTAATATGTACCTTGTTACTATAGGTTTGGGCTAGTGATTCTAACATCTACTGTCCCGTAGTTTGTTTGTAATATGTTTGAATACCATAACATTTCTAATGGTAGACATCATTAGAGACACAATGAGATTACACCAAGCTTTTTGACGCCCTTAGGTCCATGTATTTGCAGTCTTGTAGGCCACACAGTAAATCTAAATCCCATTCATTTAAAAGTATCTCAAGTTGCCCACACCAATGGATTTGGTTTCTAGATCAGAAATAATCTACCAATGAGGCAATAGTGCTAAGAACCTCTGGGCCCAAGAAATTCAGGACAGGCCAACCAGTGACTACAATATTCAACTCCAAATAGTATTGAGCTTCCTGGGCTTTGTGAGCGAGATGGCCAGGGCTAAAGGCCCACTGGGCATAGCTTGGGCACACTTCAGTTCCACGAATAACTTCACACTCCCATCCATGCAAACCTTGGAGAGCATCTCAAAAAAACATTTGAATGGGTCCAAAGCAACCTTTAAAAGGATGAATCCTTCTCAATGGAATCTACAATCTAAGTATGCCTTTTGATTTTGAAAACTTTCAGACAGAATTACTTCCACAATTTTTTTTTAAATGTCTCACCAATTTGGATGGAGAAAGATATTCTTCAATAAGGAACTCAGTTTCATCTTTGATAATCGGACTGGGATTTAGTAAACCTGCCTGCCCAAAGTCCAGGACCCTAACTGTTGCAGTGCCTGTGCGAGTAACAAAGGCTGGGCAGTGATGAAGTTCCATTGATACCCTGAAAATAAAGAACAGTGATGAGTATAACTGTAACTTTAAAAAGATTAGAAAATTTAGAATGACAACAATTATAATTTAACTCTTCAATTTACAGTTTGTAAAAATGAAACCAAACCCAACGGTCATAATGCTGCTTACAGTTTTATAAGGATGGGAACGTAACATCATGTCTTTAATAGTAGATTATTCTCCTTTTACGATGGAGCTGAATCTCTTAAATTATGAAAGTTAAATTGTTAGCTAAATGCAGACTCAGTCAATTGAGTTGTGCGGTGAAGGAATTTTGTGGTTTGGAAACGGTCTCCAAGTTTCAAATTGCAAGTTAAAACCACCCAGCAGTGAGTGGCATTCTCTCTCTTTTTTTCCCCCTTTGTGCCATTTGGCACATCTCCTGTGGCATTGCTCACAATATTTGAATTTCATACTTTATTTATTTATTCATTCACAGGATATGGGCACCGCTGGCAAGACTACCATTCATTACCCATTCCTAACTGCCTTTGAGAAGGTTATGGTGAAATGTCTTAGCAGTTTGCTAGACTATTCCACAGGGCAGTTAAGAGTCAACAACATAGATTGCGGGTCTGGAGTCACATAGTAACTGCAGTGGTGGCCATGAAATTAATGGATTGTCATAAAAACCCAGCTAGTTTACTAATGCCCTTCAGATAAGAAAATCTGCCATACTTACCCAGTCTGGCCTATATATGGCTCCGGACCCACAGCACTGAGTTTAACTATTCTCTGAAATGGCCTTCAGTTGTACTAGGGATGAGAAATAAATGCTGCCCCTGTCATGTGACGTGAACATCTATGAATAAATAAAGATGATCACACAGCATAACCCTTTGCTTTGAAGTTCATTATCCAATGACGTATTGAGCACAATTTTTATTTTGATTAGTTGCAATTGCCCTTGTTTCTGTAGAAATTCAAGGGAATAGATGAGCATTGTATAATTTGCAAATATTAAAAAAAGATGCTGCAGAATACAGACGGTGGGTTGGTGAAGTCATATTGTCACTTAAAGCTCAAGAAGGATGCTGAATAATTTTTCTTTATTCATTACACCAGCATTTATTGCCCATCCTAATTGTCCTTGAACTGCTAGGTCATTTCAGAGGGCATTTAAGAATCAACCACATTGCTATGGGTCTGGAGTCACTTGTAGGCTAAACCTAAAGGATATTAGTGAACCATATGGGTTTTTCCAACAATCAAACAATGTTTTTTCTTTACGGCCATCATTAGACTTTTAATTCCAGATTTTTATTGAATTCAAATTCCACCATCTGCCACAGTGGGATTCGAACGCAGGTGCCTAGAGCATTACCCTGGGTCTCTGGACTACCAGTCCAGTAACAATACCATTACATCACTGCCTCCCTGAAACATCAACCTTCAATGCTGAGCAACCAATCCACTGCATGGAAGTGAGGGAAAAACATACAAATATATCTTCAGTTGGATATTAAAAACAAATCAATGGCTACAGTTGTCAATCTAACAGCAATTCATCATCTGTAAAGGCATCCTGGAGATCGGAAAGGTGCTACATAAACGCTTGTTCCTTCTTTCTTTCTTATTTCAAACAACCCACTTACTTCCAAGCTTCAGATTAGCAACGTATACATGATAATAGTTTCAGACATTAATTATCAGAAAGGACTTGCAGATCTTTTTCACGTTGCTGACGCTCTTCAACAAATTACCCTACCTTGAAAGCCAGGGGAGTGAGTGCAAGTTCACCATCAGGATCTGCACAGCTTTCTATGACTCTCCAAAATTGGAGCAAATTTATTGGGCAATCAGGTCATTGACCCAGTAAGACATAAATGCCTATCACAATTGTGCCCACAGGAGATGGAGGGAAATTACCCTCTGCATAACCTGAACAAAGCAAATAGCAAGTGTGCTCTGCTAGGACCTTAACCCTAGTGCTTGAACTTGCATTGGGGATTCATTCATTACTGTGGATGAAACCTTAGTTGTTCAGTATTGGGGACAAGCCCGTGATGAGAGAAAGCCAGGCACTTCCAGGTTCTTAAAGCTGTCAAATGTGTTATGCAGGAGTCATCCTGATGCAGTAATGACGTTGAAATTGCCATTTTGAGACATTCTAGAATCAAAAGTGCAGTCTTTTTGACACAGCTAAAATCCATTGTTTTCTGACCAAAGGTTTTGATTTGCAAACTGACAGGTTTTATTGTGTGGGCCCTTTTAAATGTGGTTTTGATGCTCCGTAGGCAAGGTATTGGCTGAGCACCCAAGCAAGAGTCAGGCAGAGCTCCTCCAGTAAGCCTTTGAAATAGTGCATAATAAAGAAGCACCTTAGTAACAAGTGGGAGATATGCAGACGCAGCTCTTTCAATAACTTGCTGTTGAAAATCTGTTATTGCGATATCATTGCATTTTCAATGTGGAGGAATAGGGAAAACAAGCGTGGGCGTGAAGAATGCTGTAGTGGGAACAGGGAGAGGGTGCTGGTTTAACTGAGGTTTCTTTTTTACTCAAGGTGGAATAAAGCAGCTGTAAGATTGCAGGGGTGGGGGGTACGGAGGTGGGGCAGGGAGAGTCAAGGGGGAAGTGTGCACTGCTCTGTGGTAGAGGAACAATGGCTCAGGAGAGGGCCAAGAAAATTACTTGAGCATCGCCAAGGGTGCTTGTAGTTGTTGCTCTTCTTCTGCTCCAAATAAACCATCCCATAACATACGATTGTTACTTACAAGGCATCATTTTCCATCCCTAGGTGTACTGAAGGTATTAAGAAACAACCACATAAGCAAGGCCAGGAAGGGGTGTAGGTTCCCTTCCCAAAAGAGCTTTAGTGAACCTGTTAGCTTTTTGGGTTGGGCGACAGATGTGATAACGATCTAAGTGAGTGTGAGCTTTCCTCTCAATCCTCCAAAGACACTTCAAAAGGACAAGAACAAAAACAATCAAACTTACTTTTGGTAGCAAATGATAACCATAGGTCTGAAAGTCTCCAAATTTGCCTCTTCACTGATCAAGGGATGGAAAACTTCACAAGTCAGGTCAGTGCCTGCAAATAGAAAACAAACTTTGGATCACAAACAATTCAATAGAAAATGTGATGTTTTTATGGATTTTAGAATGAACTTATTGGTGAGCTTCGGCGGAGAAGAAAAGAGTTGACTTTTCGAGTCCTCATGACCCTTCGACAGAACTTGAGTTTGAGTCCAAGAAAGAGTTGAAATATAAGCTGGTTTAAGGTAGGTGTGTGTGTGTGTGTGGTGGGGGGGTAGAGAGAGAGAGAGAGAGAAGTGGAGGGGGTTGGTGTGGTTGTAGGGACAAACAAGCAGTGTTAGAAGCAGATCATCAAAAGATGTCACAAACAACAGAACAAAAGAACACATAGGTGTTAAATTGGTGATATTATCTAAACGAATGTGCTAATTAAGAATGGATGGTAGGGCACTCAAGGAATAGCTCTGGTGGGGGTGGGGAGAGCATAAAAGATTTAAAAATATTTTAAAATAATGGAAATAGGTGGGAAAAGAAAAATCTATATAATTTATTGGAAAAAAACAAAAGGAAGGGGGAAACAGAAAGGGGGTGGGGATGGAGGAGGGAGCTCAAGACCTAAAGTTGTTGAATTCAATATTCTGTCCGCAAGAATGACCCAAACCTCCCTGTCGCTTGCCATTTTAACACTCCACCCTGCTCTCTTGCCCACATGTCTGTCCTTGGCTTGCTGCATTGTTCCAGTGAAGCCCAACGCAAACTGGAGGAACAACACCTCATCTTCCGACTAGGCACTTTACAGCCTTCCAGACTGAATATTGAATTCAACAACTTTAGGTCTTGAGCTCCCTCCTCCATCCCCACCCCCTTTCTGTTTCCCCCTTCCTTTTGTTTTTTTCCAATAAATTATATAGATTTTTCTTTTCCCACCTATTTCCATTATTTTTAAATATTTTTAAATCTTTTATGCTCTCCCCACCCCCACTAGAGCTATACCTTGAGTGCCCTACCATCCATTCTTAATTAGCACATTCGTTTAGATAATATCACCAATTTAACACCTATGTGTTCTTTTGTTCTGTTGTTTGTGACATCTTTTAATGATCTGCTTCTAACACTGCTTGTTTGTCCCTACCACACCAACCCCCTCCACTTCTCTCTCTCTCTCCCCCCCCTCCCTCCCACCACACACCTTAAACCAGCTTATATTTCAACTCTTTCTTGGACTCGAACTCAAGTTCTGTCAAAGGGTCATGAAGACTCAAAACGTCAACTCTTTTCTTCTCCGCTGATGCTGCCAGACCTGCTGAGTTTTTCCAGGTAATTCTGTTTTTGTTTTGAATTTCCAGCATCCGCAGTTTTTTTGTTTTTATATATATATTATTATTGGTGAGCTTTTTCATTAGGAATTGCCTTTATTTCAACTAATAAAAATGTCAGTTCCTACTTCAGTAAAATGCCCTCCTGTATAGCAATGTACAGTTAAATACTTAGAGGATCTATTACCAGATTTTTTTAAATGGATATAAATATAAAGCAGAGATAAAAACAAAAAACTGCAGATGCTAGAAATCCAAAACAAAAACAGAATTACCTGGAAAAACAGAACTGTGGAAGGGTCACGAGGACTCGAAACGTCAACTCTTTTCTTCTCCACCGAGGCTGCCGGACCTGCTGAGTTTTTCCAGGTAATTCTGTTTTTGTTATAAATATAAAGCCGTTCCATTGGCATCCAAAGGGTTAATGTTCAAGTTGGAGGCCCTTTGTCAGAACTGGTACAGGGGTAGGAGAACATAGACAGAAAAAAGACTTGCATTCCTATATTCTAAAGTGCTTTGCGGCCAATGAAGCACTTTTGAAGTGGTACAATGTAGGAAACGAGGTATGCAATTTGAACACAGCAAACTCCCACAAAAGCCATTGTGATAATGACAGGTTAATATATTAGGAGGACACTGTCACCTCGAAAGGAATGGGAAGGAGGGGAAATAACATGTCACAACAGGCAAAGGCCTAACCCTAACCCTCGCTCACATGGATGATTGCCTTTCATGAATCTGAAGATGGCTGATGAGGTTGATACAGGATCTGCCAATTTTATAGCACGTAGGACATTTGTTGTAATGAGGGACGTCTGGTCACGTGTTATCTGTTCAGGGCATGGCGTGTTCTTTTTGCCGCTCTGCTTTTCCTCTCCATTTTGTCGTTATTGGGTCTCAAACTGCTGAGATCCTTCCCACAGACTTGCCGCCATCTGGTTTGATCCAAAGCAATGGTCTCCCAGGAGTTAATGTCAATGCTGCATTTCTTCATGTTGGCTTTCAGCACATCCTTGAAGTGCTTCTTCTGTCCTCAATCTTCTGGTACATTGACCCTGACTGACCTGGGAGAAGACAACCCGCTTTGGGAGCCTGCTAAATGATGGTAAGAGGTGCCTCCTATATGTTGTCCATATTTCAGCCCTATACAGTAGTGAAAGGATCACAACCGTGTGGTAGACCATGAGCTTAATTTCAGTTTTGATGTTGCAAGCTTCGTCAGGTGGCCAAAGGCTGCACCAGCAGATTTCAGGCAATGCTGGATTTCTTCGTCAATGTCAGCCTTCTCTGAAAGATAACTTCCAAGGTACTGGAAGTGTTCCACATTTTCCAGGCACTCATCATGAACCTAATCAATGGGGTCTGGGATGTGTGCATTTGGGGCTTGCCAATGGAGGACTTTGGACTTCTGAATGTTGAGTGGAAGTCTCATCTTCTCATATGCCTCAGTAAATACATTGACAATTCACTGGAGATCCTTTTCCAACACAGCACATACTGCAGCATCATCAGCCTATTGGAGTTCAATGACTGAGGTCAGGGAGGTTGAGTTGTCTGAGAATAAATAGCTTGCCGTCCATTCGATAAATAAGCTGCAATTAAGCAGGGAGCTTGTCTCTAGTCAGAAGGAGCATGGCAGCAAAGAAAACTGAACTAAGAATTGGAAAGATGGCATAACCTTGTTTGACTCCTGCCTTGACTTCAAAGGAGGCTGTAATGGATCCATCAATGAGGATCACCACTCACGTATCATCATGAAGCAGGCAATGGATGGTAACAAATTTTGGAGGACACCCATACTTCAGCAGAACCTTCCAGAGTGCCTCACAATTTACAGAGTCGAAGGCCTTTGCCATGTCGAAGAACACTATTTAAAGAGATTGTTGTTGTGCATGACATTTTTCTTGCAGTTGGCAAGCTATAAAAATCATGTCAGTCATGCCTTTCGATGGCCTAAACATATATTGAAATTCGTAGAGTGCTCTTCAGCAAGCGTAATAAGTCAATTCAGAAGGGTTCTTGTAATGACTTTTCCTGCAATGGAAATCAGGGAAATGCCTCTGTAATTTCCACAGTTGTATCTGTCTCCTTTCTTGAAGGTTGTCACAATCATGTCAGCCTTAAGATCATTTGGGACTTCCTCTTCATTCTAAATCTGTCAGGTAAGGGTAGGGAACTATAATGTTAGTCCCTCTCATCCGTGCTTAAAGACTTCAGCAGTGATTCCATCACCTCCTGATACTTTGTTGTTCTTCACTTGTGTGATGGCTTTCATTACCTCCATCAGCGTTGACAGAGTTCAGAGCTCGTCTCTAACTGGGTGTTATGGGATTGAATTGAAATTACTTGTCAAGAACTGATTCTGGAGGTCTTCAAAATGCTCCTTCCAATGGAGGGTGACAGCTTCCCTTTCCTTAACAGATCTCTCCCGTCCTTAGGCCTCAGGAGGAGCTGATCCTTGAGTATTTGGGCTATAAATGGTCTTTGGGCAGTGAAGAAGTCATGGATATCGTTCATATCAGCGAGATGTTGAATTTCCTTTTCCTTCTCTGCCCATTTTTCATGTCACAGTTGCACTTTTGTATCTCAATCTTTACTTTTTGGTAAGCTTTTGGTCTTTTGCATTAAGTTTGGATTATTTTTGCCAGGCACAGAAAGTCTTGCGCTTGTGATCAATCCTTTCGCTGATATCCTGAATCTTTACTTTTTGGTAAGCTTTTGGTCTTTTGCATTAAGTTTGGGTTATTTTTGCCAGGCACAGAAAGTCTTGCGCTTGTGATCAATCCTTTCGCTGATATCCTGATCATTTTCATCAAACCAATCCTGATGTTTCCTTACAGAAAATTCAAGTGTCTCTTTGCAGGCATTGATGATATTGGACTTAAGGACATCCCAAGCACTGCAGACATTCTTCTTCTGTTCTTGATTGAAATCTGAAATTTTTCCCTATGGCATTGTTGGAATTGGTCTCTTTTGATTGGTTCCTTCAGAGCTTCAACATCGATCTGTTTTTTTTAAACTTTAATTAATTTTATTGTGAATGTGTACTCCAAAAAAAACAAAGGATGCAGTTTAGAACTGGATGACTTGGCCCTTCCTCTTCTTGTCTCCACCCAGCTCAAAGTGCTTGCATCTCTTGATGGCCAACATTCTCTTTGATCAACAGTTGGACTCCGCACACTCCAGTCTCAGCACAATCTTCTTTGTGGTCTTAGCCTTTTTCCAAAATATAGGCTTTGTCTGTCCACCATAACCACTCTGCTTTCTGTCATAATGCCTCTTACCCTGTGTGTATAAGGAATCCTTCCCCTTCTTATATTGGGTAACCTCATGGGGCTGGTGCAGTATGTCCTCTGGGCCTTTGGTACATTAACCATCTTCCCGACCCCGGCAGTGAGCGGAGATTGCACCCGTCGTTTGATAGACTTAATTGAACAAATAATTGGTTGGCCCACTTATAATTAGTACAACAAAGCATTTAATAGCATCTGCCATTTAGCCTACTTACCCAATTAACCTTAGCCAGTTCTCCCCCACATACCTATGTAATCGGCTTTGTTTAAGTTTAAGATTTTTGTTTGTGACTGGAATATGTCACTTTTGAACTTACCATGTAATTGAATGGTATTATGGTCACTATTTAAGTGGATCTTTTACTGTGACATTAGTAATTAACCCTGTTTCATTACACTATGCTAGATCTAAGTCAGCTTTATCCCTAGTTGGTTCGACTACTTACTGCTCCAAGAAACTGTCACGATAACATTCCACAAACTCATCTTTTAGACCATTTTTGCCAATTTTATTGTCCCAATCTATATGAAGATTAAAGTCCCTTACAATTATTACATTTCCCTTGTTTCAAGCTCCACTAATTTCTTATTTAATGCTCTGCCCAACAGTAGAACTACTTTTGAGGGGGGGGGGCCTATAAGCTACTCCCACCATTGTTTTCTGACTCGTGCTATTCCTAATTTCCACCCATACTAATTCTTCTTCATGATTTTCAGAGGCTAGATCTTTTCTCACTAATGTTCTTACCCCACCTCCTTTGCCATTCTCTGTCTTTCCGAAATATTGTGCACCCTGAAATATTTATTTCATAACCTTGATCACCCTGTAACCATGTTTCGAATCATGGCGATTAAATCTAAATCATTTACCTCTATTTGCGCCACTAATTCATCTATCTTATTGCAGACCCTTTGATTTTATTTTTCAACTTCTATTCCTTGCAATGACCTTATTCACTGATGTACACTTTTTGTTAAACTCATGGTCCCTTCCTGTCCCACTCCTCTTGCCTTTGCCCACATCACTGTACTGTTCTGTTACGTTGAACTTTCTCTTTGGATTTCTAAGTCTTCCTTCAGCTGAATCCTTCCCCCACACCACACTGTTAGTTTAAAGCCCTGTTCAGAGCCCTAGTTATAAGATTGACCAGGACATTGGTCCCAGTCTGGTTCAATTGGAGCTCATATTACATATTGTAAACCCCAAAATGCAATACAAGATGATGTCTGAAGTTTTCAGTGCAGGAACTCACTGCTCTGAAGTGTGGCACCCACAAGCTGAAAAGAAAACACCACTATTCTGTTAACCAAACTCACTTTCATGAGTTTTAACAGTGATTAGTCCAGCCAGAATCTTTAGCGCGAAAGAGAACAAGGTTTCTTGGACATCTCCAGTTCTTGCTTTAAACACAAGTACTATTTTTTCTGTTGACCAGGAGTGGTGTTGTTAATAAGGGAATCTTTCTGCCCTAGAAATGTAGAACAAGCTTTTACAGTCCTGTTGGTATCGTTACTGACCAACAAAACAAAACCAATACTACTTACGTTCACGTGCTCTTTTTAAAATAGAAATCTGATGTCATTCCAGATTCCATTTGCAATTCTGTGGCAGCCAGTTATTTCTATACAGGCTGTCTGGAGTCTTTACAGTGACAAGTGAAATCATAAAATAATTATATCAACTTAGGCTGCATTTTGTGTCCAAGGAACGGGAACATGGTTTTGCGTTCTATGCAGCTTGAAATAAGAAGGACCTTACACTAGTACTCTGCTTAATCACATCATCAGAGTGTCCCAAACATAATTCACAAATCACAGAGCAGCTGGACCAATAGTCAACTAAACAAAAATCACTGAGTGCAGATGATCACAGACACACACACTCCCTTTTCATCCCAACTCAGCAATGTTATGCCTCTATAAAGTTCCTTGGAACATTTTGTACATTAAAGGTGTTACAGTAGCGCTGCAGGATGAAACTTGCCGACCAGCCAACATTTGTGGCTATGGCAACATTGTTTTCGCCACATGCAATAATTTTAGTGAAAAATGCCTCATATACACTCGCATAATAAAGGTAAATATACTTCATTTGTCCATATTTATCTAAATATTTACTATTTAATAATCAAGGAAGCATTCACCATTTCCTCATCATAGCCCTTCATAATTTTAAAAACTTGTTAAATCTCCTCAGTTTCAGTAAGTGAAAACAGCAACTTGCATTTATATAGCACCTTTAATGTAATAATGCATTCCAAGGAACTTCACAGCACATTATCAAATGAAAACTGATACTGGGACAAAGGAGCAAATATTAAGACATGTGACCAAAAGCTCAGTCAAAGAGTTGTGTGTTACAAATCACTCGGGAAGGCAGCGTTGCTGTGGCAGCATGCACTTTAACATGCGTGTTGTAGTGTAGAACTTTGGCTAGCAACAGCAGATGCTCCAACTTTCTTTTCATCATACAGCTGACCAGGAAACCAGCCCACTCTTATCGCCTGCCATTTGCCTGTGTTGGAAGGATTCACAGGTTGATAATCAACCTTCTTGGCCACATTGTTAACACACCTACCTTGGCCATAAAATCCTGGTGTGGGGCTCAAACGGCTGTATGGTCTACCCCTGCTCCTATTTCTTATGTTCTTATATAATTGTCACAAACGTGTAATATAGATTTTTAATATTATAGCTTTTAAGGCCAACTGTCTTAAAGGAACATTTCTGCTTTCAATCCTTTAAATTGAGTATAAAAGCCCCTTTCAAAATGGAGGTATGGACAAATATCTTGGCACCTTTTTGTGTTTGTTCAAACCTTGTCAGACAGTGTCATTAAAATGCACAGTCCTCCAGGGATTTCCACTGAATCAGCTAAAGGTGTGAAGACTCCTTAGCTTCTGACTGAACAAGAGACAGAAAGGTGCTTCAAAGACCTCAATATAATAACTTCTTTAACAGAATTACCTGGAAAAACTCAGCAGGTCTGGCAGCATCGGCGGAGAAGAAAAGAGTTGACGTTTCGTCAACTCTTTTCTTCTCCGCCGATGCTGCCAGACCTGCTGAGTTTTTCCAGGTAATTCTGTTTTTGTTTTTGTTTTGGATTTCCAGCATCCGCAGTTTTTTTGTTTTTAAAATAACTTCTTTGTCTGGTGGAACAATGGCTCATTTGAAATTAACCTAACAGCCATTTTGCTTTGGTCATGATAATAGCAGGCTGCGAAAGCCACATGTGCAGAACCCTAGGAAGAACTATGAGAGACATCATCAGCCAAGGGAGAACAAAGAGGAAGGTATCCAGAAATCAACTGTTGTTCTGCTGAAAAAGACTCTGTGTAATCTTCAAGTGTTGTAACTGCAGAGCTAGAGAGGAACAAGAAACCTTATCACTCTCTCAAAACCTGCTTGACTTGCTGAGTCAACCTGAAAAGGCAATCACCAACTATCTGGCTACAGAAGCTACCAAAGATGCTGAACACAAATCTTCAACTTCAACCAACATTTCAACTGCAAGCTATGGGCCTGCAATGAGATCTTAAAGGACTGAGCTGAATTTCATCCTTATATCTTATCCTTATCTGCATTTACTCTTTGCATGTATTCAGTCAGTAACTTCCACTAGTTCCGTAATAAACAAACCTTTATTTTGTTTAAGATTAAAGCTTTGTTGCTGTGTATTTTTAATTTGAATCACACACACACACACACACACACACACACACACACATTCTTAGCTCATGGACCACTTTGAGGAAACACTTATACATTGTAGTGACAATAATAAATGGAACCGATCGCTTTGACTGGGAGCTTCTGGCTCAGGGCAGGGATATCACTCATTGTGCTACAAGACCTCCATGGTCAAAGAGATACATTGTTATGCAAAAAATAGGACCTAAGAAATAGGAACAGGAGTAGACAACATGGCCATTCGAGCCTGCTCCGCCATTCAATATGATAATGGCTGACCTTCTGCTTCAACTCCACTTTCACCACTGCTCCGCATATCCCTTGATTTCCCAAGAGACCAAAAATCTGTCTCAGCCTCAAATACATTCAACAATGGAGCATCCACAACCCTCTGGAGTAAGGAGTTCCAAAGATTCACAACTCTGAATAAAGAAACGTCTCCTTATCGCAATCCTAAATGATTTACCCCTTATCTTGAAACCTTGCCCCTGTGTTCTAGATTTCCCCTGTCAGGCCTCTTCAAAATCTTAAAAACAAAAAACTGCGGATGCTGGAAATCCAAAACAAAAACAGAATTACCTGGAAAAACTCAGCAGGCCTGTCAGCATCGGCAGAGAAGAAAATAGTTGATGTTTCGGGTCCTCATGACCCTTCAACAGAACAGTTCTGTTGAAGGGTCATGAGGACTCGAAATGTCAACTCCTTTCTTCTCCGCCGATGCTGCAGACCTGCTGAGTTTTTCGAGGTAATTCTGTTTTCTCTTCAAAATCTTATTTGCCCAGTATCTAGATGTATAGAGTTTAGTAGTTAAACAGAGAAGCTTTACCCTGGCATTTTGGCTTTTTAGATGCATGACAAGATTTCCTTAACTTCCTTCTCTGACTGTGGATTACAAACTACGAAGATGAATGTATTCAGCGTTAAACAAGTAAATTGTATTGGTTAAAAGCAAAAAACTGCGGATGCTGGAAATCCAAAACAAAAAAAATAAAAATACCTGGAAAAACTCAGCAGGTCTGACCGCATCTGCGGAGAGGAATACAGTTAAAGCTTCAAGTCCGTATGACTCTTCAACAGAACTAAGGAAAAATAAAAGAGAGGTGAAATATAAGCTGGTTTAAGGTGGGGGGGAGGGGCAGGTAGAGCTGGATAAAGGGCCAGTGATAGGTGGAAATTGCCAAAAGATGTCATAGACAAAAGGACAAAGAGGTGTTGACGGAGGTGATATGAGCTAAGAAATGTTCTAATAGGTGACATTAAGGGTAGAAAGCAGAACAAGCAAGGTACAGATTTAGCCCTAGTGGGGGTGGGGTGGAGGGAAGGAATCGAAATAGGCTAAAAGGTGCCTAGTCGGAAGATGAGGTGCTGTTCCTCCAGTTTGCGTTGAGTTTCACTGGAACATTGCAGCAGGGCAAGGACGGACATATGGGCATGAGAGCAGGGCGGAGTGTTGAAGTGGCAAGCGACAGGGATGTCTGGGTCATGCTTGCGGACAGACCAAAGGAGTTCTGCAAAGCGGTCACCCAGTCTGCGTTTGGTCTCTCCAATGTAGACGAAACCGCATTGGGAGCAGCGAATGCATTAGACTAAATTGAGGGAAGTGCAAGTGAAATGCTGCTTCACTTGAAAGGATTGTTTGGGCCCTTGGACGGTGAAGAGGGGGGAAGTAAAGGGGCAGGTGTTGCACCTTCTGCGGTTGCATGGGAAGGTGCCGTGGGAGGAGGTTGAGGTGTAGGGTGGTGGAGGAGTGGACCAGGGTGTCAGGGAGGGAACGATCCCTGCGGAATGCTGCCAGGGGGGTGAAGGGAAGATGTGTTTGGTGGTGGCATCATGCTGGAGTTGGTGGAAATGGTGGAGGATGATCCTTTGAATGCGGAGGCTGGTGGGGTGATAAGTGAGGACAAAGGGGACCCTATCATGGTTCTGGGAGGGAGAGGAAGGTGTGAGGGCGGATGTGCGGGAGATGGGCCGGACACGGTTGAGGGCCCTGTCAACGACCGTGGGTGGAAAACCTCGGTTAAGGATGAAGGAGGACATGTCAGAGGAACTGTTTTTGAAAGTGGCATCATCAGAACAGATGCAATGGAGGAGAAGGAACTGAGAGAATGGGATGGAGTCCTTACAGGAAGCGGGGTGTGAGGAGCTGTAGTCAAGGTAGCTTTGGGAGTCGGTAGACTTGTAATGAATATTGGTGGACAGTCTATCACGAGAAATTGAGACAGAGGTCAAGGAAGGGAAGGGAAGTGTCAGAGATGGACCATGTGAAAATGATGGAGGGGTGGAAATTGGAAGCAAAATTAATAAATTTTTCCAGATTCAGACGAGAGCATGAAGCAGCACCGAAGCAGTCATCGATGTACCGGAGAAAGAGTTGTGGGAGGGGGCCTGAGTAGGACTGGAACAAGGAATGTTCCACATACCCCATAAAGAGACAGGAATAACTGTGGCCCATGCAGGTACCCATAGCCACACCTTTTATTTGGAGGATGTGAGACGAGTTTAAGGAGAAATTGTTCAGTGAGAGAACAAGTTCTGCCAGACGGAGGAGAGCAGTGGTGGATGGGGATTGTTCGTGCCTCTGTTCGAGGAAAAAGTGAAGAGCCCTCAGACCATTCTGGTGAGGGATGGAGGTGTAGAAGGATTGGACATCCATGGTGAAGAGGAGGTGGTTGGGCCAGGGAACTGGAAATTGTTGATACGATGTAGGGTGTCAAAGGAATCGCAGTTGTACGTGGGAAGAGACTGGACAAGGGGAGAGAGAATGGAGTCAAGATAGCAAGAAATGAGTTCCATGAGGCAGGAACAGGCTGACACAATCGGTCTGCTGGGACAGTCCTGTTTGTGGATTTTGGGTAGGAAGTAGAAGCGGGCCATCCAAGGTTGGGAGACTATGAGGTTGGAAGCTGTGAAGGAAGATCTCCAGAGGAGATGAGGTCAGTAACAGTCCTAGAAACAATGGCTTAATGTTCAGTGGTGGGGCCATGGTCCAGGGAGAGTAGGAGGAAGTGTCTGCGAGTTGACGCTCAGCTTCTGCGAGGTAGAGGTCAGTGTGCCAGACAACAACAGCACCATCCTTGTCAGCAGGTTTGATGACAATGTCAGGGTTGGACCTGAGAGAATGGAGTACAGCAAGTTCAGAGAGAGACAGGTTAGAGTGGGTGAGAGGAGCAGAGAAATTGAGTCAACTGATGTCACACCGACAGTTCTCAATGAAAAGATCAAGAGAAGGTAAGAATCCAGAAGGAGGGGTCCAGGTGGAGGGAGAATATTGGAGGCGAGTAAAAGGATCCACTGAATAGGGAGAGAACTCCTGCCCAAAGAGGTGAGCACGGAGATGAAGGCGGCGGAAGAAGAGTTCAGCATCGTGCTGAGCCCAAAATTCATTGAGGTGAGGGCGTAAGGGTATGAAACTGAGCACTCAACGTTCAGCATCAGAAAGGGGAAGGTCAGAGGGTATGGTGAAAACTCGGCCGGGGCTGGGATTGGAAGATGGGTTGGGGACAAAGGGACAGGCAGGGGTGGAGGATCCTGGATGGGCGTTGGTGTTGATGAGTTGTTGCAGCTTGCATTCCTTTGCACCTGAAAGAAAGAGACAAAGTTTCTTGTTGAGGCATCGGATGAGATCAAGAATAAAATGAAACTGGGGGCATGGGCAGCTTAGAAATAGGGTGCGTCGGTGCTGCTGGAAGGAGAGGTCGAGTGTGTTCATATGGCGGCGCATGGCACTGAGTGTGAATCTCAGGATGCGACGAGAACAGCAGTCTGAGGAGTGTTGTATGTCCCGGAGATATCTGTAATCCTGGGTGGGTTCAAAACATGAGGGATAGAACTTGAGTTGAAATCCACGTGGGATAAGTTGGAGATGGAGGAGGAAGGAAATATGGCTGTGAAATAGTGAATAAACAAATTATATTGTTTATTTGCTATCCTAGGTGCATAGTAATTATATACTGCTTGGGGATACCAAAAAGAAACACACAAAAATCACTTCTTTAACACAGTATGATCTGAACCTTGAAAAAACTCAAGTTTTGTTTTAGGAAGTTCAGTGTTACTAAGCCATGGAATCTCTAACCCACCCTCATCACTGCTAGCTTCATAAGTGACTGGGAGGCTGGATAGAGGTTGCCAGGTATAAACTCAAACCAACACAGCCCTGGAAACGGAGCTACCAGGCAAATGGACAACACAGAATCACTGCATCCACCCCACTGACATGACTCATCACTTCCTTTGATTTCTAGGTTACAAAGGAATTAAAAATGTTTATTCAAACGCAGCTGCCATTCACAGGCGGGTTCAAACAAATCTAACTGGTCTCCCTTCTTGAATTGAAGTTTCAAGATGATAATCTAGTAAATATCATAAAAGATACAAAGATATTTGAATTGGATAATGGTCTGCCTTCCTTGGAGAAAAGGAGCATGTCCCAAAACACTATGAATAACCTTGGAGATGTTCTCCCTTCCTAATGCAGCACATCTAATGTACTAAGCCTAATAAGACCTTCCTGTTCTGGTCTTTACCTCTGCCTTGCTCTGATGCCAAAGATGTCAAACTAGGCCTATTCTGCAGATGAGACTCAATTTTAAACCTGAGTGTCAGAAGTAATCAGAAATAAAATAACCAATAACATGATACAACAGTACCAAATACTTCATTATTGTCACATGTTCATAACAGGCAAAGTTGGATTTATTCCTGTGCAAATTTTCTTCCCTTGCCTTCTGATGCATTCCTGACTTGCTTACGTATAGCTCCAGGTGTAGTTGGTGGCCTTCAGTATCTTGCCATTTTTTATGTGTGAATATTTTTGTTAGGTATTGATTTTAAAATTCCCAACTTTGTTTTCAAATCCTCTGGGGTCTTGCTGCTTTGTATCTCTGTAACCTCCTTCAGCCTCACAACTGTCTTCTAATTCTGGCCTCTTCTACATCCTAATTTTAATCATTCTTTCAGGTGTCTAGGCCCCAAGCTTTGAATACACCCCCTACAGCTCTCCTCTCTTTCCTCCTTAAAACATACTTCTTTGACCAAACTTATGGTCTGGTTCTAATATTGCCTTTTGTGGCTTCGTGCTTACTTTGTTTTATAAGGCTCCTGTGAGGCCTCTTATCCGTGCTATGTAAGGTGTTACGAGGTAAAGGTATTGAGGAGCACAGAATCAAAGCCTCCTTTCCCTGTGTAGACAGTGAGTGGCAGACTATTTAACTACAACAGCATCACACTTCAGACCCATCCTACTTTTACTAGATCGCCAAGGGCACACATTTCAACAAGCTCACTTACTAGTGATCAGAAGCAGGGACACCAGCTTCAGCAGTGCTTAGTTCAAGTACAACAGAGATCAGGAATCTATTATTAAAAGAACTTGCATTTCTTTATAGTAATCCAAAACTAAAATACTGCAGATACTGGAAGGCCAAAACAAGAACAGACAAACCTGGAAATACTCAGCAGGGCAGGCAGCATCTGTGAAGAGAGAAACAGGGTTAACATTTCAGGTTTGCAAATGATAAGCCACAGACCTAAAACATGAACTCTGTTTTTTCCCTCCACAGATGCATTTCTTTAGCACCCTTCATAGTCTCAGGACATCCCGCTTCGCTTTTAAAACCAATTCTAAGTGCCATTGCTGTAATCTAAGAAATACAGTAGCCAAATTGTACAGAGCAAGATGTAAAAATGTGATAATGTATTTTAGTGATATTGGTTGATAGATAATGCTTGGCACCAGTACACAGTTAAGAACTCTTCTTCATAATGCCAAGGGAGCTTTTAGGTCCACCTGACAGGCCAATTGGAGGTTCAGTTGCACAGAGCAGCGCTGCCCCACTACTGCCCCCACTGACGGCGCAGTGTTGCCCCGCTACTGCCCCCTCCAACGGCGCAATGCTGCCTCAGTACTGCCCTTTCAACCAGCACAGTGCTCCCTCAGTCCTGAACTCACTCCCACTCTCTCTCCCTCCACTCCCCCCACTCTCTCTCCCTCCACTCCCCCCACTCTCTCTCCCTCCACTCCCCCCACTCTCTCTCCCTCCACTCCCCCCACTCTCTCTCCCTCCACTCCCACTCTCTCTCCCTCCACTCCCCCCACTCTCTCTCCCTCCACTCCCCACACTCTCTCTCCCTCCACTCCCCCCACTCTCTCTCCCTCCACTCCCCCCACTCTCTCTCCCTCCACTCCCCCCACTCTCTCTCCCTCCACTCCCCCCACTCTCTCTCCCTCCACTCCCCCCACTCTCTCGCCCTCCACTCCCCCCACTCTCTCTCCTCCACTCCCCGCACTCTCTCTCCCTCCACTCCCCCCACTCTCTCTCCCTCCACTCCCCCCACTCTCTCTCCCTCCACTCCCCCCACTCTCTCTCTCTCCACTCCCCCCTCTCTCTCTCCAACTCCACTCCCCCCTCTCTCTCTCCCTCCACTACCCCCTCTCTCTCTCCCTCCACTCCCCCCTCTCTCTCTCCCTCCACTCCCCCCACTCTCTCTCCCTCCACTCCCCCTCTCTCTCCCTCCACTCCCCCTCTCTCTCCCTCCATTCCCCACCCCCTCTCTCTCCCTCCACTCCCCTCCCACACTCTCTCCCTCCACTCCCCCCACTCTCTCTCCCTCCACTCCCCCCCCTCTCTCTCCCTCCACTTCCGCCCCTCTCTCTCTCACTCCACTCCCCCCTCTCTCTCTCTCTCTCCACTCCTCCCTCTCTCCCGCCACTCCCCTCCCCCTCTCTCTCCCTCCACTCCCCCTC